>NC_143218.1:12827697-14170557 GCF_030267445.1 Bombyx mandarina
AACCTCATGTCTCAAGGTGCGTTGCGGCATTCATGTTGTCTCTGGATTCCCTGGTAGCCATTTAACACCAGATAAGCCATGAGCTCTCCTTCATCCATATACATACGTAATAAAATAAATTCGGAAATTACTCTATCTATATATATATAAAAATGAATTGCTGTTCGTTAGTCTCGCCTAAAACTCGAGAACGGTTCGACCGATTTGGCTAATTTTGGTCTTGAATTATTTGTGGAAGTACAGAGAAGGTTTAAAAGGTAGATAAATATGAAAAAGCTCGATATTAAATAAAAATAACAATTTTGTTTTTCCTTTGATGTGCCCCCCGTCGGACGGATTCCTTTTGTTTGTTTTAAATTTGTAAGTTTATTTTATACAAAAGTTTAGGTCTTTTATTTATCGATTGAGGAGACACTACGAAGTCTGCCGGGTCAGCTAGTTGCGAATAAATTTTTGTATACTTTTACGGTATAATTTATAAAATAAGTCGAAAAAATATGCATTTCTAAAAGTTCCCGGGTATTTACTTTTTCCATATATATGTATACTTATATTTATAAATTTTGCTCGGTAATTATCTAGTTATGATTATCTATATAAATGGTTCGAATATATTTAATTTCAATTAGGCTTGTTTGTTTATACAGAATAAAAAAATAAAGAAAATTCAGATTATAGATTATAATTGTAAACAGTAATAAAGTCTTTAAAGTATTAAGTAACAATCTTATTGTTGAGTCGATGACCTTGATAGCGTACCCAATTCAGGCAGATCAATAGATTGTATGTTACCATTAAAAAAAATATTAAATTTTATTTTCTTAAACAAGCGGAAACCTTTGTCTTCAGCTGATCGCTTAGTACGTAAGTAAAACAGTAATTGCCTTCGTCCAGTTTTTGTCCCGACCATAACTTTAGAGACATATTGCTAATGCCGGTTCAGGCCGACAATAAAAAGATAAAACCAAGCTACGGACGGAGACAATAAAATGGACTTATCGTTACAAAGGGCCGTGGGCCTCACCTGAAACGGTTCTTGTGTACCAGTATCAGATTTAATCGTAAGGCCACCGACTTAGCTATAATAAGTCTGCCGTCGTAGTGTTTACGAAAAAAAAAAAACGTTACAACGCAATTTTTCATTGAAATGGGGAATTAGCTAAGAATTTAGGTAACTATTTTTGAATTATTTATTTATCCGAATCACAACGAATTTGTTATTTGTTGCCAACTAATTATTTATTATCATTTGCCTAAAAACGTTGTATAGTTTATGTAGTACATAACTATTATTACTATTATATAATTACTCTCTACAAAAATTTTAGTAACCGTTATATTATAAGCCTTTGGTGCCAATGTTTTGATGTTGATAACTCTTGAAAAATAAAATATTCAGTTACATTATTCGCGTGAGATAAGTTTGGTTCCGGCTCACAATAAGCACTAGAAAATGTAGTGAACAATATAATGTAAATGGTTGGATGGGCACGCCTCGTTTCTGCATGCCGATTCAACGAAGATCGCCGATATTTGCTTCAATCGTATTGGAAGTTTGTACGTGTAATTTTGTTGTCAGACTGTCCTGATTTAAGAAATTTAAGTGAATTGTAATCAGGGTATGTCTAACGTATGTCCTGTGAATATAATCAGGTAATTGTGATCTATTAATAAATATGCAAAGAATGAGACATCAGTCAGTCATATAGTCTTTTCGAAGTGAAGTCTTCGTAAGCACCGTTGTGATTTGAAATTCGATAAAACAGTAATGACGAACTCCAAACTTTTACATGTATAGGGCTTAGCATGTGACAGAATGAGATCCACTTTCAATTCCACCGAGTGTTAGCTGCAAAAATGTTTTTTTTTTGTTTGTTATGTAGCTAGTAAAAAGTTTTTTAGTTCTTTTTTTAAAACAATAATAACTTTTTATATGTAGACAAACCAGGTTTTACCATTTTCTTCTTTATTTGTCAACCGCTTTTTTATTTTTGTTTCGTAGCTATCGAGCTTTGAAAACCTTTATGTAATCTATGATAAAGACATTGCAATGATATTTTTTTTCTTTAAAGTGTTAAAAACAAATTTAAAAGATAAATGTAATTTTTAAAATGAATCAAGCATCGAGATGTCAGTGGTTAATTTTCGATCATTGGACGACTTCTTAATAAGCCATATTAACCCAACGACATCTCTTAAACCTATGACGTATAATGTCAGTCATGAAAATTTTAGTATTTAAATTGCAATTTTATTAAATAAAAGCTATAATTATTTATCGAAATCCGCTTAACGTTGAGAAGCTTAATGTAAAAGCGTCGGTACTAAGGTCTGGAGGAATCTTACGTCAGTGGACTATTAGTATGCAAATCACTTCCGAAACTTGAACTGTAAGATATCACTTAGTACATTTTTGTATTTTCTTTGCGTGCTGAAATTTTGTGAAACCTAACCTAAAAAGTGTATTTTCTTATTTTTAACCCACTTAAAAAAAGAGAAGGCACTCAATTCAATTGTATTTTTATATGTGTGTTATAATTTTAATTTTTATCATTAAAGTAGAGGTACATATATGTTAACCTAGTAACTATATATTAACCAAGCCATGACTAACTTTTATCTGACTATACGAGAGACGCTATAAATGCAATATCCTTAAACTCTTGTTAAGCAACATTGTAGTTACTAAGTTTAATTAGAAACGTCGCGCTGTCTTTGGTTATAAACATCATAGTTAAATGGCTTAATATGTTTCGTGTGCACGTACTTTAAAGAGTTTCTTGCTTCAACGACGTACCTACTTCTTTGTTGCAAGCCTAGTTAGTTACAAGCATATCGGCACCGCGTACCCAACAAGTGTAGTAGAACATAATTAAAATTCGATGCTAACATAAGAATTAATTTGAGATATAGATAATAGTCGTATATTAAATATACGATCGCGCATGAACTAATAATACTATTTATGAGAGTAATCTCGGAGGAGAACCCGTTCAATGTACCGATTTCTACTAAATAGTAAAAAATTCTTTGTTAAACCTCAGAAATCCTTTCTTTACTGCTATAAAAAGGGTTTATGGATGTTGGGTCAGCCAAATGTATGTAAATGAGAACACACCCGGCTTCTATGATAGAAATAAAGAGGAATTGGTGTCGTGAGTAATGTTATTTTTTTGTTTTATTTATTGACTAAGACGATTCCTAAATGATAAGTTACAGGGTCGTTTTAATCACGGAAGATGTGCATTCGTAGTGGTATAGTTTAGAAAATGGTGTCAATTATTCACGAATCGTGGGTATTTGGCCGACAGATATATTCATTTTTGGGGCGTTAATAAAATTTTAAGTTTGGGATAATGTGTGAGGTACATATATTATATTCGATAATTTTTGGAACAAAGTTCCTGATGGGACTACGCGGGGGTACCCTAACCGGGAAAAAACGTCCGTAACGTAAGATTTTTATTAGTAACGCACACAGTGTACGACTTAACTTTGTAATAACGTACAAATTAGTAATGCACACAGTGTAAGACTTAACTTTGTAAAAACGTACAAAAAATAACTGATTTTTTTATCATTCATTGACCACGATCTCAGAGCGTTCGTTTGCGCAATACACTAACTCTTATGCAAACAACCGTGAATGAAGTGTATCACAATAAGTTCGCACGTTACCGAATGACCGTGGGTTGTTGCAAAGCCTCCAGTATTATTTTCTTTATACCTCGAAAAGAACTTAAAATTAATATTTTTATAATAAGGAACTTCGTCACTATTCGGTGTCCCACGACACCACACATCTTTTTTATTACTTAAAAGGCAGAATTGTGTGCGTAGAACCATACGCTCAAGATAATATAAACACAGATTCGCTCGAAATAAATTTAGAATTCTTAAATTAAAAATAACATGTTTTTATTGTCTTATTAAATCGTCTTGTTTTATTTCTATAGATTAGAAATAAATAACAAACATTATTTTTAAACAGAAACCTTTTCCAAAAAATATATCGCTTCGGAAATATATTCACCGGGCTAGGTTTTGTTGTTATTATGAATATAAAAAAGAACATATGTATGTAGGTATGTACATACAATAATAAATTATTATGACACAAAACAAAGCGTCAGCTCAAATTCGAAGAATATCTTAATATTATTTTATGTCAGTCAGTAGCTCTCTGCGTCCTGGAGAGTGGCAGGTATCGATTTGTCGGAACATAGGTACTGTATTTGTAAGCATTGAGCGTATCGTGTGGAACGAGCCAATATCGGTGAAAGCAGCTGTTCCCTATAGCGTTACTGTCGCTCTTGGCTCCTGTTATAGTTTCTACTTTCCACCTACGTTCATCTAAAAGGATGGACGGAAATTGCTAAACGAACCTTTGTTGGATACGATCGTTCCGTTATCGAAATGTGATTTTAGACGAACACTGCTACACATTCGAATTTCGAAAACGATTTGATGTCCTTAAATTTTCTATTTACACCTTTGGGATGAGGGTAAAGCATCTTTTGTTTGATTTGTGATACATCTTAGCTTGGTTTATTTAGAGGGAACGTGGGTTTTGTTTGGTTTACAAATGTTATGATCCCCTGTTAATATCTTGGATGCATATATATAGCTCTGTATGTAATATATTTGAAAAAAACATAATTAGTGTCTTGTGAGACGATGTTTCTAATGTTACACGATACGTCCTTGTTCAGGCATTCCAAAGCTTTACTGAAACAAGAGGCTTACAAACATACATACACAAGCATCGAAAACATTAAACTCCTTTTTTTAATAATCAAGACGGACTATGGGCCTTTCGAGTTAAATGTATACTTAGTCTGGCCATAAATACTGTTACAATTAAAAATAAACAAAATATTACAATTGAATTTGGAATCTGTAATTTTTATATGATTGCTCATTGAGTTTTCTCATTTTGGCGCCAATACATTGTACAATATTTTGCGATATTAAAATGGAGTGGGGTGATAAAGAGAACCGAATCGCTGTGATTGCATTAAACAAAGTAGGTATGGAGCCAAATGCAATTTTTAAAACTCTCCATACGCTTGGTATGAGTAAAATATTTGTGTACCGGACTATTAGTAGGTGTAATGAGGCCTCCTCTGTTTGTGACCGAAAAAGATCTGGCCGTCCACGTAGTGTTCGTACGAAAAAGGTGGTCAAAGCAGTAAGGGAAAGAATTCGAAGAAATCCTGTCCGAAAGCAAAAGATTTTATCTCGGGAGATGAAGATAGCACCTAGAACCATGTCGCGTATTTTAAAAGATGACTTAGGACTTGCAGCTTATAAGAGACGTACTGATCATTTCTTAACTGATAATTTAAAAGAGAATAGGGTGGTAAAATCGAAACAACTACTGAAGCGGTACGCAAAGGGAGGTCACAGAAAAATTTTGTTTACGCATGAGAACATTTTTACAATTGAGCAACATTTTAACAAATAAAATGACCGTATTTAGGCTCAAAGCTCTAAGGAAGCTTCCCAATTAGTCGACAGAGTGCAACGTGGGCACTATCCGACTTCAGTGATGGTTTGGTGGGGTATTAGCTATGAAGGAGTGACTGAGCCATACTTTTGTGAAAAAGGTATCAAAACATCGGCACAAGTGTATCAAGATACCATTCTTGAGAAGGTAGTGAAGCCCCTTAACAACACCATGTTCAATAATCAAGAATGGTCCTTCCGCAAAGACTCGGCGCCAGGTCATAAAGCTCGGTCTACGCAGTCTTGGTTGGAAACGGATATTTCGGACTTCATCAGAGCTGAAGACTGGCCGTCGTCTAGTCCCGATCTTAATCCGCTGGATTATGATTTATTGTCAGTTTTAGAGAGTACGGCTTGCTCTAAACGCCATGATAATTTGGAGTCCCTAAAATAATCCGTACGATTGGCAGTGAAAAATTTTCCCATGGAAAGAGTGCGTGCTTCTATTGATAACTGGCCTCAACGTTTAAAGGACTGTATTGCAGCCAATGGAGACCACTTCGAATAAGCTTTTTATACTTTAAATTGTTTTATATTTATGTATTAAATTAACACACTGTAAAAGTAATAAATGTTATTTGCAATAGAATTTTTTTTTCCTTTGCCTCAGTATTTATGGCAAGACTAGGTAGCTGTCAGAGGGCCTCGAACTTTGCGGAAATGTCGTTATTCATCTGCCTTAGACGATTTGTTTAGGACACAAGTAAGTCTTGCTTGAGAAGTAAATAATACACATTTTCTGTATTTATCCTTTGTCGTGCCAGAGTATAAAGCAGCCTTAAGCAATCGGTGGCCATCTATGTAATGAACGTGCCCATACTACCCGAGTTTTCGATGCACTATAGTAAGTAAGGCCTTTTGGCATAAATTCCGGTGCAACTCAGAACCTTTTTCTTTGGCGCATTATCTTGTCATTTAACTCGTTTCTAAAGCTTTGTAGGTTAAATAAGTTAACAATATGGTTTTATAAGACAATCTTTAAAAATCATTGATGTTTTTCTAGCTCTTTGGATGCACTGTTTTTGGTGTTTTGTTAATATAGGTTTGCAGTTTTACTTTATTTTCGGAAATGAGCTCTTCATTGTCAATTATAGTCTATTTTCAGTACTGTTAGTGTGGCGGCTTGTAAGTCCAATGACACTAGTTTGGCTGTGAGATATTTAACGTCTTTAGCGCAGAAAAAAAACTGTATGTACTTGTCGTGCGCATTAGAATTCGAATTTCGTGCGCTGATATTGATTATGACACGAATTCATTGTTATCACCGGTTGCGTTTCCTTATAAATCGTCGATAACTTTGAAAATACTTTTAAAACTGTTTCATTGGAAAAAGGACTGTTACTTTAAAATAAAGATAAGCCCCTTACTATATTCTTGTGCCTACTTATCTGACTTAAAATTTATTGTAACGATTTCGAGTTGGAAAGTTCTAGAGTCTCATTATATTTACCTGCCGGGAATAACCCTGCTATGAGATAAAAAGTGGAGTTGTAAAATAAAAGCACTCCGACCTCGCCGAGACTCGCGGGCGTGGTGAGCTCGTCATAAATAAAAGAACCAAAGAAAGATTCAGCTTGTCTTTACTATCATTTCACTTCAAAGCCATTCGCGTGCGAAACGTAAACGAGCGACACATCTCTAAGCTCCGTCGAATAGGGTTGCAATGTGTGTGTGTGTGTTTTCGACTTTTCACATTTGTTCATCATCAATCGTATGAGAAAATGGATGTAGGAAAAATGTTTCGTTTTTCACTATTAGGTAAATTGTATTTTATTTGATTATAGTACTTACGATTTAGCTATGTTAAGTTCCTTCATTAGAAGCCAAGAAGGGAATTCGTTAGAAGAGAAGAACACACTGAATTTGAAATCGAAAAGACAATGCGTCCATTGTCCCGCTGTAAAGCCCTCAACTTAAACATGGAGCATGTCGTTTTCTGGTATTAAATGAAGGAAGGAACATAACTTTGGTTAATATCAATTTTGTAAACAGTGAACTTAATAGTAAGTCAAGTCAATCAATAATATTTAATACAATTAAAAGCGTCTGCCAAAAGCCATATGAACCTGATGAATTTTCCGGAATTTCGTTTTTGCATTTCGTGCTGTCAATTTTAACCATTTTAAATTATCGATTCTGGAATGCCACGTGGAATGGCACAGCGCCCTGAAGCCGGGTCGTCGTGCCAGTTTTACTTAATTAATGATTTGATTCATTTGTTTTTTATTTATTGGTAATCATTGACACTACATCAAGAAAGCCATCGTTCACCTTGAGAAAGGTTGAAGGTTCGATCTCTCTTAAATCGTTACATTATTAAACTGGGAGCAGTTCAAAATATTTTCTAGCTGCTTCGAGATTTTCTGTAAATTACAAGACTAGTAAATTATATCAAACGAAACATGTTTCGGGTTGATTTTACACGATTTATTCTAAATCACCGTAAAAGCTGTCAGCGGACGTTTGCAAGTTAGTATGTCCATGTTTATGTAATTTTGCGCATCTAATTATTGTTGGTAGAGCGTATTGTGAGCGAACACTCGTAAGATCCGCCATCATGCCTCATTAGGTAGTGAAGCAGTCATAAATTCCTGTTTGTGCTATATAGGGTGGGACAATCCTAGTTTAATATGGATGTGACTTCGACAACATGTCTCAAGGTCGGTGGCGGCATTCAAGCCCTCAATCTTTCCACAAGCTTCACGTAAGGAGGGGCCATTGGGTGTTCTACTAGTTTAGCAATAAAAAATTGAAAAAAACCTTAAATAATCACTGCCTCAGTATTATATAAACGGCCGTCTGAAGTAGTCGTAAGTGACATGGTCACTACACAAGGGGGTCGTGGTTTCGAATCCCGCCGAGGGAAGATATTTGTATGATAAATATAACTAAAATGTCTTTTCCAGGGTTATGGATGTATATCTATACTAATATTATAAAGAGGAAAGATTTGTTTGTTTGTTTGTTTCGAATAGGCTCCGAAACTACTGGACCGATTTGAAAAAATCTTTTTCCATTAGAAGCCGACATTGTCCCTGATGAACATAGGCTACTTTTTTTTATTTTTTTTTTATTTTTTTTTGGTTTCATGTGTGTTTTAATGTTTCCGAAGCGAAGCGAGGGCGGGTCGCTATTAAATATATGTATGTGTATAATAAATAAAAATCTTACATTTATTTCCGTTATCTGGGACCTGTAACACAAGCTATTTACGAACTTAGCACGGGACCAGTTATCGTGGCGTGATTGTTAGTAAATATTTAGTAATTATAAGTTATTTATTTATTTATTCTACGCGGCATAGTCACGTCGCTTGATAGGTACCGTGCCGGATATGTGGCATAGGCGTACTACTACTACTACTACTACTACTACTTACTACTATTTATTGATACTATTTCAAAAGTATTATATTATTTATTGAGAGATAACAAACGGTTACAACATAACACATGTAAATTAGGAATTAGAAATTCTAAAATTTGGATTTATTGTACGTAGTTGGACACCTGTTTGGTGACATATTTTACGCATATTAAATAGAACAATTTACTAGCGGGCGCCAAAAGATAAACAGGAAGTAAATACAAAATTGAAGATTACTAGCTATAAGTGTGATCAAATTAAAACAATTAAACATTTTTATTTACAAGTTTTGTTGCCCTGTATTATAACATTTTTCTGTTTTATCACAGTCATTATCCAAAGTGACCTACTTTTGTTGGGTCATTGTACATAAAATTTGTCAATATGTGTATAGTTCTGATGTTTGCATAAATGTCCTCTTATTTGTATATTATAACGCAGTTTATTTAAGCGCATGTTTTCGATAAACAATATTATTAATAACGTCATAGTGACGACATTTTATTATTCCAAATGAGGTTAACGGTATTACAAAAAATAAAGAACAATGGTTTGATGGAACCGAGCTAGTAAGATTGAGGATAGGATTGACGTAGTTTCAATATTTAAAAAAATCATTATTTTATATACATACTTGTAATCTGTAACCTGATTGCTTGGTCAATCAGAGAGAAAAATAATTGCGAAATCTCCAATTATTTTTCTCTTTTTATTTTTTATTGCTTAGATGTGTGGACGAGCTCACAGCCCATCTGGTGTTAAGTGGTTACTGGAGCCCATAGACATCTACAACGTAAATGCGCCACCCACCTTGAGATATAAGTTCTAAGGTCTCAGTATAGTTACAACGGCTGCCCCACCCTTCAAACCGAAACGCATTACTGCTTCACGGCAGAAATAGGCCGGGCGGTGGTACCTATCCGCGCGGACTCACAAGAGGTCCAACCACCAGTAACATAGCTGAGCACGAGTTTCAGTAAAACTCAATTTTTCATTAAAGTAGTCTAGCTTCAAATTAGACTTTGAAGTGTAAAAATTACACAAAAAAAATTATAGCCACTACGTTATAAACATATATCTGAAAGAAAAAATGTAAATGCGTTGAAAATAGCTTGGCTCGAGCAACTAAGCCGGAAAGCTCGTTAGTCGATACAAATCGTCATAAAAATGAATGTCCGAATCGTGCAAAGATACAACGTTAATGGATGATAAACTCGGTTGTATTATGGAAAACGTTTGTTGATTGATATTGAGCGGTACGTTCCCAAACAAATTGAACGAATTAAAATCCAACTAACTAATGGATTAATATGGTTCCATTATGCTTAATGAATGTCATTCGAATCCTGTTCGTTCGTTTCGTGTTTCCGTTTTCGAATAATTCGGACATTTTTCTAGAAAACAAGCCAGGAAATAATGCCGCAATTTGGTAGAAAAAGATCTAGAGACCTAAGTTGTAGAGTCTAGTCATAGAGGTTATCCGCGCTGCTTAGGAAGTAAGGTTGCTGGCGGAATTTCGTCAACCGTATGCTATAATATGGAGGTCACAGGCTACAGCATTAAGATGAACGATACAAAGTGGATGAAAAAGCTCCTTCCCTTGTGTCATTTATCGTTATATCTATTTGTAAATTAGATGTACAAAGATGAGGAATATAAAACTAACCAATGTAGTGTGCGTAGTAGACGTATATTAGATATCGCTACGGCTCGTTAAGTACGCAGCCTCCGTAGCATCTCAGCTGATACACGAGTAATCTATTAGTGGCTTCGTCTCCGCCATTATTTGTACTGTTTGCTCTTATGGTGATTAATTGATGAATACGTTTGCTTTATTGACCGTATTCTAGGAAAGTGATTGATCGTCTTCCTTACAAAATTTTTGTATTATTGTTTTGTTAATGCGAGGAAATTCGTTAATCAAGTATTTCCATAGGACCGGGGGGAAGTCGCGGTTCAATATCAGAATATGCAAAGGAGTCTTATAGGTGGAGTTAACTTCTCCCAACTGAAATTTTCGGCAGCTTTCCCTCGTGGTCTCATTTGCTTCAGGAGTTCCGGAAGCAATTTAAGACATGCCATCTGTCCCACCTCGTGTTTAGCTCAGTCGAGTTGAAGTGCAGCCACTTCAGCTGAGCTTTTAAACGAGCGAAGTCTCAACCTCCCCAAGGTTAAGGACGCTTTTATTTTTCGGAAAGAAAAAACGAAACCTAGCGATCCGCCTTCGCTTCGCTTCAGGAATTGTAATTCATTATTGATCTCATTGAATATTCTTTTATACAAATAAGGTCCTGACTGTAACAAACACAATAAAAAAGAACGTATTATAATAAACAAAAACATCTTTTCTTACCTCTTCTTGTGGATGATAATGGTTCACGATTTTGGCGATAGTGGCTTACAAATAAAAGATAGATACCGGCACGTGCTTTGTCGTAGAACTATTTGAGATAAACATTTCCATTTTATATACTATGTACGTGTAACTCCAACGGTTTTTGCGGCGCACGCAAAAATATAATAGCTCGCAGATGACGGATTTTTTCCTTCTTACTTTGACACTTATCGTTAAATTTTGGGTAATTCAAACTATATTTTTATAAATTATAGTTTATAGGTTATTTTGATATTTAAGCTTAATGTCATATTTATTCATATCGAAGCTACAGCCTAGAAAATAAGTTTCAAGCTTTTAGCTTTGAAAATGACGGTACTTCCATACAACTTTTCATCTACCTCTTTCAACCTTTTACAACTATTTTTTCGCATTAAATAGCCCATGTCCTTTCTTCGGCTCTAAGCTATCTGTGTACTACTGTTCATTTAAATCGGTTCAGTTGTTTTGGCATGAAAGCGCGACAAACAGACTGAGCTACTTTCGCATTTACTTACGCCCCGTGGTTACGGCGGTAAGAGTAACGCAATCTATCGTTGAATAGTCAAACGAATATCAAAGAATCTAGTAGCACCCAGAACGCTCGAGAAGTACAACGCCATCTATTGACAGATAGCGGAAACTACTACTAAATATGTGTAGAATACTATCGATAATTCTAGGGATGAGCGCGTAACAATATTTATATATTAGTATGGATAAAACCGTAACAAAGCCGTGTCTATAAATTAAATATACTTTGATAAATTAAGGGGGTTGTAGATATAATTCGAACTAGATAGAAACACCTATAATTTGATATTTTTGTCTGTCTGATTGTGCAGGTGTCACAGACAAAATTTAATGCAAGGATTTTCATGAAATATTCCGGGTGAATATAGGATCTTTTTTAGATTGCGATGCCTGGCGAAGCTGACATAGCGTAGCATTTGCGTGACTGTTAACTAATTATGTAGGATAAATGTACGATGGGAAGCCGTAAATCAGTGTAAGCTATGAGTAGGACGTTGCCAAATTAGACATGGAGTCATCTTAAAGCTTAATTCGCTCTCTCCTAATTCTTAAGACAACACAATAGACAAATAGACGATTTGCGACGATCGTCGATAGGTGTTTCGTAGACGAAGTCAGACATCGAGATTAGTCGTGCATATTACAAATTAGTAACATATTTCGAGAGTGTCAAAAGGAAAAACAAAACTGTATCATGACTTGAGTGAATTAATTTAAGGTCGATGTATGTATCAAAACTTATAAAGATAAAACGGTTAAGCAAAACTTTGTAATGATTATACGAATCGACGAGAACATGGCGACCGTGGCGTATTATTTTGTTTCTGCGAACAAGTATAAGTTTTATTAAAACCGAACGTAAGAAATCCGTATCTGGGGGCACAAGCCGCGCCGACCGGCAGCTGTTCTACGTCAAACGAATGTCTCGAGTGGCCGCGAAAGAAATATAAAATTTAATTTCCTGGTCCCGCTTTGCGAACCTCCACGAATGCCTTAACTTTGAGTGCAATTTTCATTAGTTTATTTCTGTCTGTTTTCTGGAACTTCTCGAATAAAAAAATCTAAAGGAGATAGCAATAATTAGGACGTCTGTTAAACAGAAAACTTCCATTATCCGGTAATTTTATTTAAATACTAAGTGGAGAAGACGAAATAAGTATATCTAGTTAGTTTACAACATTAAAAGTAACAGACCTGATTAATTCTGATTCTTAAGTGGATACCAAAAAACATAACTAACATTCTGTATTAATTTTATTGCATATAATTCAATTTGGAGATCCATCGACATTAAATTTGGAATATAATAAATAAATAATAATCATGAGTGAACTTGCACAAAGACCTCAGCTGTGTTTGTTATTACGGGACTTGAAGAGTCTTAGGTATCTCTTATATAAATATCAGTAGCTAATACAACCAAAGAAAAAATTTAAAAAGACACCCATAGACAGCGTAATTAAAGTAATATATCACATACCATACATACATAAATCTTGCCTTCTGAGGCAACTATGGACTAACACTTCCTTCTCTACCGAGCAATGTCTGTAAACTGTTTTTAAATTATAGTTAGATAAATTACGATTTAAACAAATTACAAATTCGTACTTTTTCAAGCATGGTCAAAAGCTAGTCAAATAATCTATGGCAATACTTAAATAATTGTATATTATAGGAGCAGCAACCTATAGAAAACTACAGCCACCTACTCCTCTTCAAATGTTATTTAATAAATTACAAATTTTCATAAATAATTCATTTTTATTTTTAAAGTCGAACATTGAGTCTTTTCAGAAAAACAATTTTTCTAGTAGCATGTAAATTTTGATTTTTATTAGATTGAGCTTTCTAGCAAATATGGGTCATAAATAATAAGGCGTCACTCGTCTTTGAAATCTGAAAAAATGGAGTAGAAAGATATTTAAAACGTTTAAATTTTTTCTCATGAAACATGAATCAATATATCGCACTACGTTTTTTCCTAGCCTGTATTCCGCCAGGTAAAGTCCTTATATGTTATAGTTCAATTTGGCTTAAGATCTACAAGTACTAGATTTGTCACATTGAACTAGACTTAGAAACGTTTGCAAGTAATAAATGAGATGGGCGGGTGAGTGAGTAAGAGCCGTAGGAAAAAACTGGATGCGTGTAGTCCAAGAATATAAGAAATGAAAATCGAGGTCGAAGAAGAAGAATAATGGCGACCTGCTGCTTAACTGAAGTCATCTCCCCTTTTCGGAACGATTGCCATACATTATAAAATCAAAATACTATATTTTTACTGAGTGAATGCGGGAAATTTATAAGGTACCCACTGTATGTGTACAAACAAGAGGTCAATCGTCGAATCTAACTTGGATGGGCAACGTTCGAAAAGCTACGCAGAACTTTTTCATCACAAATACCACAGTGTCTGAAGATGAAAGTCTTTGACCAGAATGTGTTTCCCGTTATGACATATGAGACATGGTCGCTCACAATGGGCCTTATCAGAAGGTTCAAGGTCACTCAAAGAGGAAAGGATTCTGCTCGTGAGTTTCTCTACGAGATCACATCAGCAATAAGGACATTCGCAGGAAAATCATGGTAATAGCCTAAAGTTCGTACAAAAGGTGTCCACTGGGGCCGAAAAGTTGTTGAGTGGCGGCCGCGTACCGGAAGACGTAGCGTAGATAGGGTGGACCAACGATCTATTGAGGTTAACGAGAATCCGCTGAATGCACACATCCCAGGACTGGTCGTTGTGGAAAGCCTTGAGGAGGGTCTAAGTCCAGGAGTAGACTCTGTGGTATTAGGATAGGTATTTGTTCTATTAGGACTACTACGGACGGTTGATGTCATGAGGCCATAGCTCGAAAAGGCAAAGGTCATATAACGGACAGACTATTACTGTATTTTTGTATTTTAATTTTCATAACATATACCAAACCGATGTTTATTTAAAAAAATTATGAGCAAAAGTTCAGGCAGACCCCAAATAACCGATCTTTCACAAACACAGTGGTACAAAGGTCAGTGACACTAAAGCACCCACTAGAACAACATCTATACTCTATACTAATATTATAAAGAGGAAAGATTTGTTTGTTTGTTTGTTTCGAATAGGCTCCGAAACTACTGGACCGATTTGAAAAATTCTTTTTCCATTAGAAGCCGACATTGTCCCGGATGAACATAGGCTACTTTTATTTAAAAAAAAAATTATATATTTTTTTTGTTTCATGTGTGTTTTAATGTTTCCGAAGCGAAGCGAGGGCGGGTCGCTAGTTTTAGTATAACTTTGTCTTTGGTTCGTTACTTGAATTTGTTTGACCAATGAATCGTGACTAGTAATTACATTATAATTGGATCTGTGTCGCCATTCAGACACTGTAACTACTTAACTAGAACACTGTACTTATAGAATCATAAATTTTACTTTCGATAACATAAGAAAAGGTCTTTTATTTATGGACTCCGACGGACCTTTAACCTAGTTTAATAAATGTAATATATTTTTACCCCTTACGCAGCCGTGACGTACCTGACGGCCGGCATAACGCAAGTCCGTATTGTTATTATGATTGATGGTGTCGGAACGTCAGCTCAGGAAATATCTTGTGTCACCGAATCCATCCAAGTTAAATATTTACATTGAATTATTTTTTATACTTACCTGAGTAATTTTGTAATGGGATACAGGCTTGTTTTGACTGACGGTTATTGGTATAGTATTTTGCTACAGAGTGAGCCTCCGTTGAGCTCCAGTGTGATAGAGAGGATATTGGTCATCTATCGTCGGTGTATTAGTCGCGAAGACTAGCCGATTTTGAATAGTGGCTCGAAAACTGATATGAGGCAGTTTATAAAGCAGTTAGAAGCAGCGCTGTGTCCTGATCGCGCACTTATTGTATCTTAGAAATACTATTATTTTCAATGTACTCTGTTGAAAAAGGAGGCGAAGGAAGTGAGAGGGAAAGTTCTATTATAGAGTTAAAGGCAGAGTGGATTTCAATCACATGTGCTTTCTGTTTAAGTGGAGGACTGATGGTTCTCATGATGGATGACTCATTCAGTGACCTACGGAGTGTAATCTGTGTGAATCTACAAAAACATTTTAAATTAATTAATTACTTGTGGCTGTATTGTAAACGTACTCGGGTAATTACCACCATTCTATCTATTTATGTTGAGCGAATCATCGTGGGAAAGAGATAAAAATAGCAATTATAAAATTGTCTTTTTAATCGTTATTACTGCTCTTTTTCAGCAATACTCTACCTGAATGAATAGCAATTTCGTCTGTTTAATGATTTCACTAATAATTCATAGCCATAAAAGTGTTTTGTCTCTAGCATTTTATTAATATTCATCATAAAAGTCATAATAATGAAGTCCCGTAGGTGTTTTACCAATTAATAGCAATTTTGTCCACATACATACTTGCGATCCTTGCTAATTTTCGTGGGCTACCATCATCGACCTGTTACATAAACCATTACATTATTTATCGAATTAAGGATCTAATTTTTAAATGTCATAACCATGATGGGTTCCATTCAAAAGTGAGCTCCATAAAGCGCTCGTGACAGATTTATCTGATCACTCAATCTTGCAAAGTTACTCGATGAATGAAGGCAGTTGAGGAAGGTCTGATGGTTATACTATTAACGACGATTTGGAATTTTCTGTTATTAAAATTTGTGTATGTTTCATTTTGACTGATTATTATTATTGAAAATTGAAAACATGTCTCGTAATGTAAGTGTTTTAGAAGTAACTAATACAACTAGAACACACACTAAAAAACTAGACTGACTAGACACTAGAAAACTAAACAATATAGGTAATACTCATTAAGTCAAAAAATATATCAACCTTACAATAACAAAATGAAATATGACCGTAACTAATTAAATATTTTATAAATAATTACAATAAAAACAAGTTAATGATTTGTTTTCGATAATTTGATTTACAACACGCTCATTAAATTAAATAATAATAAGAACGTGAGTCTAATTTTATCATTCTTCATTTCAGGTAATTGTTAAATCAAGCTCTTTGATCGGTAAGTACCTATCTAAAATCAGTGAATCGAGCCATGGTTTCGTATTTATAAGAGGATCTCTACGATTCCCAGAAAGTAAAATTTACTTTGTGGAAATCGGAGCTATAAATCTGAAAGCTACAAAGATAGTGTGAATTCACTTCAGTTAGTAATTCACTTCCCAACTGTTTTAGACAGTAAGCGTTTCGCCAACTAGCATTTCCAAGGAAATGAGATTTTCTGTTATGTACCTATATACAGATGTTAAGATTTACTTCTATTATGTGAACGTTCTGGTAAAATTACTTTAGATGCTTTTCATTCCGGAAATCGAATCAATAGTAAAGGCGAATTAGATATTTTTTATGGTTACAAATATGTGTACAGTAAAGAAATAAAGGAACCCAAATGAGTTGCAAACTCAAAAGATTTAATTAACTTAAATAAATCTATACAAATTATTTAATCTTTCATTTAAAAGAAGAAATGTAATTAAGGATGTTAAAATTTTACTTGGTTTGTGTGTTGCTTACTAAGTTTGTAATGTTTTTCGTAAATCCGAGTTTATTTGCAAATTAAAATAAGTAATTTTAATACGGTTGTACGATTAATTACTTATTAATAATAATAATAATATACGGTATATAATAACAAAACTTGATTAAGCAAAGCAATCCGGCTGCAAGCCAGGTAGACCAAGAATTCTCTGACTATTTAAAGTACTAAAAAACTTGAATTGACAACCACTAAAATTTATACGTTCAACATCGAATGTAAAACGAACAAATTGAAAATAATTATTCCAAGTAATTCATTTAATGTATTTTTTCATTCCAAATCTTTTAGTACCTCTTATAAATATTTATTTATCAGAGACAAAGTTTTGTACACTTTATAATAAATACACTAGAATACGATTTAGAAAAAATATATTATTTGTTCGTTCTTAAGATTGCAACATTTCCTTGGTACGGGCGTTTAATCTGTTCAATGTGCCATTATAGTCAAAAGTTACGTCGTTATTTCCTAATTTATTTGGACGTTGCGTAACCCGGATCTGCGTGTGAGTGAGCCGCCCTACCATCTTCGGGCTCACTTAAAACCACATACGCATTTTCCGACCGTTTGGTATTGACCGGGGATTTGCGAAGCAGCACTATGCGATCTACAATCTCCAGAACTTTCCATTTGGGAAGAAGCATTATTGAGTTAATTTAATCCTTTTTAAATCGCATCATCGGCTTCTCAGTTACTTTACTTTTGATATAAGAGGTGCATTCTATTTTATTGTTGGTGGATAGTTATTTAATATCCAATGTTAAAAGCTTAGTCGATGATTTTAAGCTACACATTTTTTTTTAATTGCTTAGATGTATGGACGAGCTCACAGCCCACCTGGTGTTAAGTGGTTACTGGAGCCCATAGACATCTACAACGTACATGCGCCATCCAGCTTGAGATATAAGTTCTTAGGTCTCAAGTATAGTTACGTATAGTTAAGTATAGTTATTTAGGAGTGATTTTTAAAGTTTTCATTAACAATTTCCACTTATATTGAATTTTACGGATTATAATTGCACTATGTATCTAAGCATCAGGATGGTTGTGATGATGATGATAATTTTAAGATACATTTGCCTTTTTAGCTAAACGCGTTCGTATTTAAAAAAAAAAACAAATAAAGAAGAAAGATTTGCAATAATCTTGAGTAGCGATAACAATTTAACGGCTCTATGTATTAGAAAATCGAAACACAAACGAAACCTACGAAAGTCAGAACTGAAAAACAATTTTGTTTTTGCTTTGAAATATCAGGGAATTTCCATTTAACTTTTCCCGTCAACGACTTTTATTTATGTAAAAATGCTTTGAACGTGACTCTTTTATAAGTATCGACCTATAAAATTATGCTATTTTGTTGTTTCCCTTTCCAAGTTCTGAGTTTTAAATTAATTTCCCAACCAATGATGAATTAGTAATAGGACCTTTTATTTAAATAAACAATTGTCTATGTCAATATTTTTTTTTGTTTAGAATGTTCATTTCTTTCGTTTGATTTTAATTTTTACCGGAAAATATGTTATTAACTCTATTTTTAATTCTCCATTTTAATTGATGTCCATATATGCATGTAGAATGTTCATACGTAGTTTAGTACGTGTCGTAGCAAAAGGTCTAGAGCTCAATTAGAGGGTTCTTTACAAATTATGTAAATGCAAAAAATTCACAGACTGTCGTCATTAAAATCTGACGCCCTGTTGACCCCCGTAGACATGCCACTTTTACACTGTTAATAAACATGAATTTTTTTAAAACACAAACCCCACCGGTAGAGGCTTTGAACAAAAATAATTAAGTTATTTTTGTGCTGGGATTTCGAGGTAGAATTTTTTATCACGATCGTTTATTATGTACACAGACGGTTTCAGAAATGTTCAGGACACGTAAAATGTTTGTATTTAGTGATCATTATCACTGGTAGAAGTTGTCGTCGCCTAAAGGATAGGAGATGACCGGCGAATTCGTATCGGGAATCGCAGCAGCTATACAGGTACCAACATTTGTAGTACCGCTTAACTCATGTTCACGAATGGCTTCCACACGAAGGAATAATATCATTTAATTAATTACAAAATTTAATTAAAAACGAAACCCGCAGATATTTTAATTTACGTAATACTGGTGGTGGGCTGTATTTTCAGGCCGCACGATTCGGTATCACAATCCTGCCTGCTTCCACGGTGAAACAGTGATGCGCTCCGGTTTGAAAGGTTGGAACAGCCGTTTTACTATTGACCCTTAGACCTCATATCTCAAGGTGCATAGTGGCATTCCCATTGTCATATCTAAAGGTTCCAGTAATAGCTTGGTGGGCCGTGACCTCATTAATGAAATTTCCCCTTTTGATTGAAAATAGTTCTATAGTTTAACTTCAAATTCGTTTGAAACTCTTAAGCTTTGCAAACATTGCAGAGAAAACATACAAATCGCTTTAATTAGGTGCCACGTCATATTACTATGAAACCATAACATTCGTGGTAAATTAATTGTGAACAAGTCATAACGTGTACAGTTAACGTGGCATATTTCAGTAGGGGAGGGTGCTCCTCGGAACCTTGACTAAACGTCAGCAGCGAATTGAATGGGGCTCTAGTTTTGTGGTTTCTCACGGCTGTGTCACGAGAAAGGAGGCCTGTACTATTGTGGTGGTTAGCAACTCGCATTCGGTATCGTAGGGTTGCCATTTCCTGGATTACCTCTCTATTTAAGCGTTTGTTAAATTATTAAAGCTTATTAATAGTAAAGAGGCGTATATGTACTTAACATACATTGGTTAATTGAAGGTAGTGTTAGTTCTATGAACTGAAAACTTGCTTTCACATTATTTTAGGCGGTGGTTTGGGTATGCAATTGGCTTGGTTGAGGTCCGTGATCACTCTTAATTAGGTGAATCATATACTTTTTACTTTCAGAAGCTGCGAAAGTCCATGTGTCGTTGTATCATAATTCCATATAATTTAAGTTTCATACAAAATTATTGAATAACAAAACAAACAAGAAACTCTTAAAATGGCATGGGTAATACAATGATCGATGGATGCAATGTGAATGAATATTCACCATCCGTAATTTGAACTATTGTTGAGGGTCCCTGAGACAGGCTCGACCTGTACCGATATCGGTCGCACAACTCGGTCAGGGCCGCGTGTTCCTCTAGATACCTACGTAATATGAATATTCTGCTTGTTGCGCGCCGCTCTGTGATGCACAATGCACTGAATAATGGTAAAACGAGAGATAAGATCTTTTGAAAAGCCCCGTAACTATTGAATTTCAACGGATCGAACGGATTATTCTTAATGTTTGACATTTTGTGAATATGCGCGGTTCGTTGCGTTTCATACTACTTTGGCCTTTGGTCTCAATTTGGTATCTGCTATGCATGTTGGGCTGTTTATGTTTAACATCAAATCGTCTGCCATTTTTAGATTTGCCGTCTAGATTTTCATTAATTTTAATTCGTCACCTTTACGAGAAACATGAATTTCAGCGGATCGAACGGATTATTCTTAACGTTTGACATTTTGGGAATATGCGCGGTTCGTTCCGTTTCAAACTATTTTGGCCTTTGGTCTCAATTTGCTATGTGCTATGCATGTTGGGCTGTTTATGTTTAACATTAAATCGTCTGCCGTTTTTAGATTCGCCGTCTAGATTGTCATTAATTTTTATTCTTCACTTTTATGAGAAACACAAAATTATTAGTAAACTAAATAACCAAAGTTAAATATTCAGAGGTGGTTAGTGTAACGTACAAGGCTGTCAGTGGCGGCCATTACAAGGCCGGCTGCCCCATTATTTGGCAGCCTCGTGATCTTTGTGAGACAATTTGTTTGCAATATATCTGGTATTGATACGTAAGTATATTTTTTATTAACACGTACGATGGCAGCTTCCAATTAAAATATATTAAATTATTTAAATAAATTATTAATAAGTGAAAGAAATTAAACATATTATTATTAACTTCATGCTGATATTCTCCTCGTGCAAGGGTATGTTGTAAGCCCGCAAACATTTCTAAGACCAGCACCGATGTAACTATTTTTACTGCGAAGCTATCTACGCACACCATCTAAATGAGATTATTGATGTATTATAGTATTTCTGTAAAGGAAACGCGATCCCTTGTCTCATTAATTAGGTTCGCAACTCATTTTACCTTTATCGATTTATATATAAATACAATGTGGTAGAGAGAATCTAAAGTTAGTACATAGTACACGGTGCCTTAGGCTGAATTAATAATGTATTTTCTTCAACGTTGTTTGAGGTTAAGCTTCAAGTTTTCGTTCTGAAGACGTGCCTGTTTAGTCGAATATTTAACGGTTGCTAATCGGCGTGCTTTGTAAAGATTTTAATTTAACTCTTGCAGCAGAGGTAACAGAAGCACGAATTTCATGGTGATCAATGTGTATTAATCATCTACATACCAAAATCTTACATCTACAGTCAAATTTAATGTGTTTTTCTGTCCGTTTGTGTTGGAAAAGGTCTAGAATGGCAAAAGTCTAAGCCAATTACATTTAAGCTTCATATACATATCTAATAATAATAAAAAGATGTTTTCACATGTGATGCGTCGGCATGACACTCATATCTTGTTTTTGCAGTACGAATATTAAGTACTAGCGACCCGCCCTCGCTTCGCTTCGGAAACATTAAAACACACATGAAACCAAAAAAAATAAAATAAAAAGAAAATAAAAAAAAGTAGCCTATGTTCATCAGGGACAATGTCGGCTTCTAATGGAAAAAGAATTTTTCAAATCGGTCCAGTAGTTTCGGAGCCTATTCGAAACAAACAAACAAACAAATCTTTCCTCTTTATAATATTAGTATAGAGTATAGATATAGACTAACCGAGTCAGAATATCTTTTCTCGAAGATAAATGATTGTATTTGTTAATCTTATGTTTTTTTTTTATAAAAGAAAATTGTAAATATTTTTAAATGTGTTCGAAAACAATTTTTGCCGAAATTTATTTCATTTTTTTTTCTTATACCTTGTTTTCTCATACACTTCAATCTTTAACTCGTAATAAGTTTTCAGATTGTAACAACGACGTGAGAACAAAAAAGTTTTTGTCGTTTGTTCTCGACTTCCAAATCCGCTTGGAGCAGCTCACAAGTATGTTACACAACATCCGCATGCAAAATGTTGAAAATCTCTCATGTTCAGGAGATTTTTTTCGCGACTTCGAAAGACACGAAAGTTATATTTCGTATAAGCTTTTATGAACACAGTTTTATTTTACTGAAGCTATTTTTGGCATCGACGTAGAATCATCCAAGGCTTAATGATAACTGTTCTAAGTCGCGGATTTATTTGTACATTTAATAACTATGTATATTCTTGAAGTCTTTATTTTAGAAGTTGAATGTTATTTGACAAATATTTTGTATGGCAGTCTTTGAAGCTTAATATCGTTTACTTTGCGTCGTCTCGAAGGAACTCGAGTCAACTTAATTACGGTATCCCTTTGAAGATCAGAGCCGTTGAAGTAAGACGTCTGCGGGAAACGTGGAAGAAACAATGTTGTGATTCCACATTCCCGGATAAACGAATCAGTTTGTCAGCCCGGGGAATGGATCACCTTCTTGCCATCTGACCTTTTAGTTTCCGTGGTAAAATCACGTATCTGTATTCTGTGCCGTGGTAAATAGGTTGTTCATTATATTGTGTTTTCTTTCTCACAACGTGTTAAGTTTGTGTGGTGTTTCACTATAGAATATAATGAATCGATACACAGCTTACTCTCTGATTATGATGACTCACTGATTATGGTTCGTATTTAAACAAAAAAGTTGAGTTTTTCAGTACACAATTTCATAAGAAACTTTAATATAGAAAATGTGCAGTTTTACTAAAAGATACTTCAGTGAAACGGGCTAAACGTAAATGAACCAGAAAGAAGCAACACATTAGTAATTCAAGTGAATTACTAATGCGTTGCTTCTTTCTGGTTCATTTAAATAAGTATTTAAACACAGTATTTTTCTAATTTTTACACGGAACAGGAGCTTTTTAATAATAAATTGTAATGGTTTTTTTTTCCTTAGATTAACGGGCAAGCTCAGCCCACTTGATATTCCTGAGAATGCGTCTGCCCACCTTTAAAGATAAAAATAGATAGAAGCCGGATTATTTCAAAGATAGAAGATTCACATAGCTGTTTTTTGTGTTCTTAAAAAAATAATTGTTTTAAGGAACCTAGTTGAATGAAAATATTCGGGTTTGGTCATCATTTGAAGGGATTTTACAGTTTGAATCTTTTTCACTCTGTTGGCCTGCCTAAACAGAAACTGTAAAACAAAGTCACGCCCTTTCCTATAAAAAAAAATAACTTCCTCTTTCCAATTAAGATCATTAAACAGAATTTGTAAGATTTAAGTTCGTTAAGATCGGCCAATCAAAATGATTAAAGGGTCGATCAGAGGCGGGCTGTAAATATTGTTTTCTAAATTGTTTTTCGATTCTGACGATAGACAGGGCTATGTTCGGCATCTCATCGCGCGATCAAACAACACTGAGGAGATTGACAGGAGAACAAAGTTAAGCGATATAGTCCGAACACATGCGAAGAGGCGGTGTGGTCAGAGCTATAAGTTTCTAGAATAGGAAGGTGAAGTGTGGTAGGGCTTGCTTGACGAGTTAGACAGTTGACCAACGTCGGAAGAAAATTCTGGAAGCGAGCAGTATAGAATATTCTTTTTTTATTTGAAAGCCGGCGATTCTCGTTTGATCTCATTTAAATTTTATCAAGATTTGACGGGTACTTTTTGAGTTATCCTTAGTAATGCATATTTAATTGACTTCGACTACATTGAAGATATTCTCATTTTATTTCGTAGAAGTGGGTTTTCTTTTTTATTTTTATTTTGTAATATATTAAAGCAAAATTCTCATAGGGTAACAACACTAATTATTGTACAGATCAAGTTTATATGTGTATTTAGGAAAACCTGTTATATTGAAATTAGCATTAATAAAAAAATAAAAACGTGTGCGTCTCGGGATGCCCGACAGAAGTGATAGTTTAATCTAATCTAAGTTGAACTATTTAATATTGAAATTGTTCAACTTGAGAAAAGCTTAGTTTTTTTATTATTCAGATTATATGTATATTAATATGATAATGTAAGGAAAATTGTGACATAAATTGAAAGAGACATAGAAATAGTTAAATAAAATAAAATAGTTAGGAGTTACATACGTTCTCAGGTACCGCTGCGTGAGTGAAAGGGAAGCCAGACAGACTGGCGCCGTAACGCGTTACGTAACGAAGCGTTTTACCCTCCCATAATATTACATAAAAAAATAGAAGAAGAACCGACTTCGATTATACTTATTATAGTTTTCGAGCGTCAGAGACCCGCCGAATTGTTTTAAACGAAGAACTAATAAACTTCCTCTCTTCATTTTGAACTGAGTGTTTATGAGCCACCAATATACAAAAAAAGAACTTGTCTCATTCACTGACTGACTTACTAAGTCTTCCAGTCCAAACCTTTAGGAAGCTGAAGTTTTGACTTTTTCCTATAATGATAAAGGTAAAAATAAAGTTTTTGTATTCCACCCATGAGGAGTTAAAAACGGCTGAAATGTTTCTATATAAAATCACGTATGTAACAGGGTGACAAGTTTGGTGATAAACTTTTTTATTGCTGCCGGATTCACCTTATATAATTGATAAATATTCAACACATGCGAAATAATTATCGACAAAAACTTGTGTGAGATGTGATGATTTGTGTGAGATGATCTCGTAGTTTCGTTTAGTCGCTGCATCACCACCGGAGCAGCCATTATATAGGTATTATATATTATATAGGTATAGGTAGTGGGCTACCTAAAACCATTGCGTTCATCCACAGAGCGTTCCCAAAGACATATTTGCCACGTACCATAAGCCAATGGCGTAGCTATATCATCTGAGGCCCATAGCAAGTTCATTGGATATCGCCTGAGTAAATGTAGTAACGTCGTTATTAAAAAAAAACCCACTAAAGTATAACTGTTACCCGAAGGATTTTAATATGTGTATTGTAGTTAAATAGATTTATTCCAAAGCGGAGTTTTTTTCTTCATGAATGCTTTTAAATCTTAATAATTTATTTCGATTCGTTTAAGATCTGAATAGCTAGATAGAATGATTCATTTAGGTAATTATATAAAATGTTTAATCATTAATAAATTTTGTGAGAGATCTTTATTTATTTTTTATTTATTTATTTAGTTGCACCAACAAAGTAATTATCAATACAAAACATTGTCAAAATGACAATAATTACATTAGAGGTGCAATCGACAGTGCATTGACAACTTCATTACATTTGATTAATTATAATTATTTATTATGATTAATTATGTTACGGGGGTCCGTGGCTTTTTGCCAGCCCTGCCACCCTATAGTTACGCCACTGGATATGGTTTTGAATGAACTTCCCTCCATGGTGTTTCCTGATTGCTATGACATGTCCTTCTTCGATAGAAATGTCCGTAGAGTACTCAGCGGTGGCAGTCGCTTAGCTACATCCTTTGCATTGCTAACGTCTATGACGATCCACTATCAAGTGGGCTGTATGCTTCTCTGTCTACAAAGGCTATAATAATTTAAAAAAACAATTGTTAAAAGTTGAAAAAGATTCCTAAAGCTAGCTTTCGTGTGATTTTATGCTCCCATGATGTCGAAAAGGTTACATTGGTTTGCAAAGGGAATTCACGGACAAAAAATTTAGAGAGAATGGGTTCGAATTTAAATAACATTTTATTTTCAAACCGTAGAGAGACATTCATATGATTATTATTTTATGATGTTGGCTTGACTTGTGTTTTCAAATAAACTTTGTGAACCGATAAAAGCGACTAGTAGGAATGGTTTCTCAAACTGAATGTTATTAAGTCTAGGTAACGCTTCATTAATTATGTTCATTATATCGCGTTAATGAACAGACAAACCTACCATTAAATGTACCTCCACAACCGGGCATTACTATAATATAATAATTATATTCTCTCCTAATATTCTGTTTCAGTTTGTAAACAAAGCCGCTGGCATCACCTAGTAGGTATGTAAATATCTAAAAAGGGAGAGGGAGAATACAAACATAATATTGGTATTCGTTTTTTAATAGCTGTTTCCAGGCGATTTGAATTTTAACGATTTTATGAGATGGAAACTGATTGCGAAAATGTTTGGGTCTCTATTGGCAACAATAATCGTAGATGTAGATTATTATGGCCAAATAGTCGCTTTAGTTTGGCATTTGGTGTCGCTAGTAGAAACATATATTTTGAAACATGATCTCAACCGATTGTCTTATGTTCGTTTTCTCGATACTGTTGGTCTATCTTTGAAAGTACATTATAAATGACGACGGCTTGTCTGTATTTAGGCGAGGGATTAGTCCTCCGAATAAAGGATTTACCAACCATCCGCTTAGTTTTATGTCGCTCGCTGAAGTCGTTGTGGCCTAAAGGATAAGACGTCTGGTGCATTCGTATGTAGCGATGCACCGGTGTTCGAATCCCGCAGGCGGGTACCAATTTTTCTAATGAAATACGTACTCAACAAATGTTCACGATTGACTTCCACGGTGAAGGAATAACATCGTGTAATAAAAATCAAACCCGCAAAATTATAATTTGCGTAATCACTGGTGGTAGGACCTCTTGGGAGTCCGCACGGGTAGGTACCACCACCCCGCCTATTTCCGCCGTGAAGCAGTAATGCGTTTCGGTTCGAAGGGTGGGGTAGCCGTTGTAACTATACTGAGATCTTAGAACTTATATCTCGAGGTGGGTGGCGCATTTACGTTGTAGATGTCTATGGGCTCCAGTAACCACTTAACACCAGGTGGGCTGTGAGCTCGTCCATCCATCTAAGCAATAAAAAAAAAATAAAAAAATCACAAATAAAAGTGTTAATAAAGAGAAAAAGAAAAAACATTTCCAAGCCCACTCTCTATGCATAAAATGATAGCTGACTGCGGTCGTGCGCGCATCACGCTCTACTACTGGTTTAATTAAATCGTGAATCCTCATAAGTTATCTGAAATGCGCTATAGATGTGCTATAAGGTTTAATATAAATATGCATTTTCAGAACGTTACGTAATCCCTTTTAATCCCTTTTGGCTAAGCCCTAGAGCTGCCGCACCCGTTCTGACTAAGCTAGAAAAGTCTTCGGACAACCGCGTATCTTACTATCCTGATAAATATATGTCAGAGAGACCACAATTATTAACGCCATTGTCAGATATTATAGGAGGGAATAGGGCGATCGAGCTAAGAGAAATATTGTGTATTTAGAACAATTTAGAAATCTCTTGACGTTAGCAAACAAAACGAATGACAGTTCTTAGGACGGAGGGATCGCTCTTTCAGAAGGCTGATTAGTAAGTGTGATGATGGCGTCTATGCACCTCCATCGGCTAAACTCTGTTGTAGCACGAAGTTAGCCGAGTTCCGACGATACCGCAATCGTGCTGTCATCTCTCGGGTATCGTGCTGTTTTTAGCTACCAAACTAATGACCGTCTCCGAGATATTATATATTATTATGTAGCTGTTACTACATTGCAGCTAGTGCACAATAAATTCTATACTGTACATCAAAATATTGCACTTCCACCATGATATCTAGAATTTCATTACACAACATTATTTTCTGTCCGCACCTAACGAGGCAACATATTTTGTTACCCTTATTGCCCAGTTAACTCGTAATAAACGATGCTGTGTAGACCGTTTTCAAATGACTTGTATGATTCTAAAGGTGCTTCTAAGAACTAGTGAGGTATATTATCTATATTAATCAAAATATATACTTAATGTTCCCTTCCCAAGATAACTTTTTTTTATAACGATAGAGACGATTTTATAAATTACTATGATTCTTTTGAAAAAAAAAACTTTATAATTATATTTAAAAAAAAACGGTTGTCTGTAAAGTCGGTTTACTGACGATAGTTGAACGTGACAACGTCTATCGAATTATAAGACGTTGTCACGTCAATAATATGTATAATTTGAATATTAATTAATTGAAAAATATTTAAATAAACAAACATCTGTATCTGAAATGATGCAGTTTCTTCTTAAGAAAGTTGTTTTACAAACTTTGTTACTTAACTCCAGAAGGGCAATGGGTTCATCAGTCATATTTGTAATTAAAATAACCACAAAATAAATGAGTAGTTCTTACTAATGTTTGTCTATGAAACAGGGATATTGTGACGATAGTATCAGCCTTGAGGGTCCTTTTTAGTCGGCAGAAAGTTTGGTACGAAGGTACGGAGCCTTCCAAGTAACTTTCCCAGCTTGCATTTCGGGCGTCGTCCAGGCTTGACATCTTGACGTAAAACACGCAGTCGTATCCAATTTGGCTCAGTTGGGTAACTATAGGTATAGTAAGACTGGATTGAGGGATTTCTAGCTCTTAAAAGCTCCCTAAATTCTCCGGAGATTCTGATGCAGTAGAAGAAGTCCTCCACATGAATTTGTTTGGATGCAGTCTTTATCTCGGAAGACATATATGTATGCATATGGATTCGATAGCAATTTGCACACAGACACAGCCCACTGAGCTTTCGCCGGATCTTCCCAGTGGGTCGCATTTCCGATCCGGTGGTAGATTCTGCGAAGCACGGCTCTTGCTAGGGTTTGTGTTAGCAACGTCGTCAGGTTTGAGCCCCGTGAGTTCACCTACTAGTTAAAGTTACGCTGAAAGAGCCTCTCAAGACTATCAGCTTAGGAAAAAAAATATGGTAATTTGAGGGTACAGGGTGGAATCGGGGTACATGGGAGGATTAGTGGGTTGGCTCCAGCCAAGCTAGCACTCAATATCTCCCGAAACTGAAAGGGGACGACCCAGCTGCACAATGATAGGTCAATAGTCGGAGTTGAAACTCGAACTAAGAACCTCCAACTTTTTAAACTGAACTGACTCATTTGCGCTAAGAGACTTTCGGGAAAGAACAAGAGAAGAATGGTGACGTAGTCTGCCTACATTCATCAAATATAATAACTGCATTGGATAGATAGTCGAGAGTGATATACAGGAAGGTATTATTACGAATGATTACGACGATTAAACTTGAAACTTAGCTTAATTGAAAAAAAAACCACTCGAAAACTCTAATATTAATTCTGAATATTACCGAAGTATATGGATTTTCTGTAATGAAACTGAAATGTTTACTATAGCAATATTAAAGATACACAAAAACAGATATATTCACTGAACCAAAGTTATAAGGAAAACATTATTTTTTTCTTCAAGAACATTATGTTTTCGTTTACATAGATACTTTGTTATTGAAGTATTAGTCTCATGTAACAGAAATATGAAGCTTATTCAAAATTGTCTCTATTGGCTTTGATATAATCCATTGAACGCTGTGGCCAGTTATTAATTTAAAACACCCACTTTCTCCAGGAGAAATTCGACCAAATAAGGTGAAGGATTGGTGGAATCAGAAACATTACTTTCCAGTCACGCTTGTGTATCAAGCCCCCTAATCTAAATCTTGCTGAAAGTTTTTTCTTGATTATGGTGTTGTTAAGGGCCCTAATCACCTTCCTAAGGATCGTATTTTAATACACTTGTGCCAATATTATTTTTTCACTAATATAAGATTCATACTGGCAATCAATGACATCATTACTGAATCTGTATTAGGTCCACGCTATGCTTTTATTTTATTTATATTGCTTAGATTAGAGGACTAGCGCACGCCCCCCCTGATGTTAAGTGGTTACCGGATTACCGCTTTTTTAGAACTTCGAGCTTAAACTCGGTTATTCGTCAGTTTTTTTTATCGCTTCCCTTTCCGTACCACCTAAGAAGTAGTTTTAATTGTAAAACCATTTTTTTAAGTATCATATTATAAGTAACAAAAAGTGCGTATCTAGTAAGTTGCAAGTCTTACATCATGAACATATGCGACATTTAAGGTTGATCAATTAATATCCTTAATTATCATTTGCTTGCGGACATGATTCATTTGCTTTGATGATTGCGTTTAGTACCAATACTCGTGAATTCTTGATCATTTACTGTCATAATATGAAGCGGATGGCGTTACAAATACTGCATTTGGATCTATACCTATATGATATAATAGCACCACAGCAAATCAATTTCGTTTATAGCTCCACTCTATTTAATATAACAAGAAAATTTTAAAAAGATCGGCGCGAAATTGAAAAAGCTCGAGGAATAAAATAAAATAAATAAAAATAAAATAAAATTCATTTAATTCAGACCCTCTTAAGTCCATATGTTGTAAGTAGAATAATACTTAGAACTATGTTAGTAAAATTAAAATTAAAATTAGCCATTAAAACATTTAAACATTTAATTCATAAATCTGCGCTGCTTTGAGGCACCTGGTATATGGATATGTATATGAACCCAGTGTCTCAAAACGAGGCTTAAAGACACCAAACAAAGAATCAAACGAGGTACATATTTTGTTTATATTTTTTCATTATAAAAGTATTTATAGTCCGACAGTTTGTATATAAATGTTTATTTACGATAAGTGAAATTGAGTTACTCCAATATTATTACTACATATGCTTGCTAATGAATGGGTTAAATAAAACGTTATTAGATTTTCTTTTCCATTAATGACATGTTTTGTGCATCACCACGAAAGCTGATATTAAGAAATTGCGCGAAGCTTATACTTTCGCCATCAAGACTTGTTCTATTTTACAATTATTGATCGAATCTAGTTTTTCAACTTGAAGCCGACTCGAGGCTTAGCAGAGAATGATTATGTTGATTCCAAAACGAAATTGTTAAAACTTTTATTGAAATTAAAATTTGTTATGGTTTTGAATAAATGTTTTTTTTTTATCACAGCGGAGAACATCCCGAGACAATGATACTAATTATAATCTGATAAGCTCGTGAACTTTTTTAAATGTCACAAAGTAGACGGTAATATTGTTTTTAGTTATTCCGTTGTTATTTCTGGTTTATGTTATAATATATTTTTAATAACTAATATAGTTGCTATTGTGTAGTAAAACTAACTAAAAAGAACCCATCAAAATTTGTTTGTACTATAATTTGGATGTGTTTAATTAATTTAAAATATTTATTTACGATCAAAAGTGTTCATAAGTTTAGAAACATAGAATTATTTGTCACGTTGTTGTGATATACGCGTAAGTCCCTCTATATTTCTTAAAATACATCGTTAAAGCTCTAGTCTTTGTGTCGTGTTTCTTTATACACATAATTTCTTGGAAATGCCGCAGAAAAGCCTCAACGTTCTTATTCACAAGGCGTGGCGAGCTATTTATAATGTTCGACTATCTTTTCCGAATATGTATGTAAAACGGGAAAAGTTTCCATTTTCTTTTTATGTACAGTTTTTTTTATTGCTTAGATGGGTGGACGAGCTCACAGCCCACCTGGTGTTAAATGGTTACTGGAGCCCATGGACATCTACAGCGTAAATGGGTCACCCACTTGAGATATAAGTTCTAAGGTCTCAAGTATAGTTACAACGGCTGCCCCACCCTTTAAATCGAAACCGTGTTGTTGGATTCTTCGAAATATTGGATTAAATGCAATATTTTGATAAAAGTTCAAATAAATCTGCAGATTAACTTTCAGCCTTGATGTTGTTCATTAGAAACGTTTCGAAACTGCGTATTGATGTATTTAAAATGATTTTCTAAACAAAAATCTTGATTAATTATTATTATTTTTGTCAGAAAAAGGACTAAATTATAATTGATAAGCTTGATTATATATTTTTTTAATTATATTGAATACAGTCGTACTAATAGACAGATGCAGTTTTTATAATAGACACCGATTCATATTTGTATTTATATTGAGTACACCTCTTGTACGTATGAATCGTTTTGTGAATCCAGCAGGTTCTTTTATTATTATTTTTTATTATTGCTTAGATGTGTGGACGAGCTCACAGCCCACCTGATGTTAAGTGGTTACTGGAGCCCATGGACATTTACAGCGTAAATGCGCCACCCACCTTGAGATATAAGTTTTAAGATCTCAGTATAGTTACAACGGCTGCCCCACCCTTCAAACCGAAACGCATTACTGCTTCACGGCAGAAATAGGCAGGGCGGTGGTACCTACCCGCGCGGACTCACAAGAGGTCCTACCACCAGTCTGAGTTCTGAGAAGCCGGTCACACAGTTATTTAAGTCACAGGTTATCTTAAACCGCCTTTCGAAATGAACACTGAATGAAATTAAGCCTCTACGAGATACCGATCACAGCCTACGACGCTTCACTTAGTAGGGTAGTAATTAGTGAAATGGCTGTACCAAAGTAACTAAATATAGCACCAGTGTACTCTTAGTTATTCAAATTCTGTTCTTGATTATACGTTTTCATAAGTTAGTTAATCAAAATTATTATGCAGATTTGACAGAATTTTCAGCAATTTCGAAGTTTCTCTTATTGAAATTTAGCCGTTCTGTGTTGCACACAGCAAAAAACTGATGCCCAAGATTGTGCGAATGTTATAGTTTCAAGCCGATCTCGATTTTTGTTTGCTAAATAATCGTAACACTCTTTGAAAATATAATATATGTAGATAGCATCATTGAATAGCAATCATCCAAACTGACACTTTGAAATTTATAATGCTAGTAAATTGTTTACTGGTGGTAGGACCTCTTGTTTACTGGTGTTAGGACCTCTTGTGAGTCCGCACGGGTAGGTACCACCGCCCCGCCTATTTCTGCCGTGAAGCAGTAATGCGTTTCGGTTTGAAGGGTGGGGCAGCCGTTGTGACTATACTGAGACCTTAGAACTATATCTCAAGGTGTGTGGCGCATTTACGTTGTAGATGTCTATGGGCTCCAGTAACCACTTAACACCAGGTGGGCTGTGAGCTCGTCAACACATCTAAGCAATAAAAAAATAAAAAAACGTTATATGTGTTCAATTACTCAATATCGTAAAATAAATTACAGAAACATCTACTGGCAGCCCTAAATATGTACCTACATACTGAGTATGTTAACTGGCTCCGTATATTATGTATGAAGGCTGTTCTGAGCGGAACTAAATGAGGCCACTTTATATCATTTTTTTGGATAATAACAGACGTTGACAAACGAATTTATCGTCATAATTTTAATGGCGACGTTTTGTCATTTCGTCTATACGTGTTAGTATACTTTAGATGTACAAAATGAAAGATACGCAGACATTCGTCTCCATTAAGAAACTCCAACGGCTGATTCTGATAAATCACGTTTGGCCCTCATTACGCCGGTGCGAGATTTTTAACAAATTTACCGAATTCGTTCGATAAAGAAGTAAACTGGAGTAGGAACATAGATTTGTGTCACGTGCCTACTTTGATTTGTATACAAAAACGAATTTTAATTTCCATGAATTCGTTTACGGACATTTTAGATTAAAATTCGTAAAACAAATAACTATGTACAAGAAAATAATTATTTTTTGACGGAAATAGCTTGGGCACATAAAAGTACACACATACATACATCTACAATTTGTTTATATGGCTATTTTGATTTTGTCTTTGCTATTTAAAAGTGCTTTATACGCTAAATATAATTAAATTGTATATATATTTAAGCTTTGTCAAAGTTTCAGGAATTAATTAATTTCTTACGATTTTCAGTCTCGTTCTCAGAAATCATTTATAATGTATACAATAACGGTTGGCGAATGTTTTGGAGTAATAGCAACGCTCATTCCATAAATAGAACCTGTTAAATTAGATGTCTACGAGAATTATCGTCTTATTCCACTTCAGTTCATTCTGATGTTGTTTTGATGAAATATTGTAAACCTCACTCCAAACAATACAATGTTTATAATAGAAGCTGTTTATAAACGTTCTAATCCTTATCATTGTTTGTTAAATTACTACGAGTAAGCTCTACGATCGTTTAAATTAATTTCTATTATTCCTATAAACAAATTTGTTTGGTTGCTCCAACGAAAAATACACAGATATCGTTGATCCACTCTAAGTTCATTATGGTACGATATTTAAGAAGCTGTTTCGATCCGGCCTCTCTTCGTGTTTTAATTTATTTTGTATTCATTGGTTATCTGTTTTATCTGTTATTATTCGGAGACTCTTATTGTATGAAAATTAATTTGAAAGGAAAATAAGCAAAACTTTAATACCTATTAGTAAGACATCTTGAAGTTTTCTTTGTAATTGAGACATTGACTTTGTGTAGCGTTAGCTTTAACAATATTAAACGTTTACGATAGCTTAAAAGTTGGTTGAGTATTTTTGAAATGATAATTTTCAACATACATAATATAAACACAACGGATATTTTTTTAAAGTCACTCATAGGCTATCGGCCATTTTTAGTTTACCTATATTTAAAAAAAAGTGCGTGCGTAAAAAAGTACACACGTCAGAAGTGAAACTTTTTTGGCGAACTAATTTATAAGTCTTGCTTATATTTATACAAATCTAAAACTTTAGATTTCCGAAACTTAGAGGAAGGGAAAAAGGAAGATATGTTCCCGTCAAAAGCCTGTCAAATGTCAATCTCAAACCTCAGTGTTGACAGTCACATTATGTTTAGATTTCTAAATTGTAAATGACTAATATTTTTCCAATTGAATTGACTCATTTAATTTCATGCTATTTGATTAATGTTCCAAATTCTTTTCATTTCATTTCAATTCCTATTAACATTTTTCACAAAAAAATTATAAAATATTAGGCTGTATGGTATGATACATCTGCCTTTCCAGTTGGAAAAATACAACAACTACTACTACTGACATTTGACAAGTACTTAATTTCAATAGTAGTCTGACGTCACTTCCGTTGCATACCTGCGTGACGTTCTGTAAAAATTTTACCCTTATGCGCCTAAAGAAGTTTCACTTAAAAAATTGGAAATGTTTGTGCACAGTAATGAATGAAACCCACTCCCTGGCCTTTTGTATGAATTATTGTATTGTTGAAGCCATAGAGAGTATAATTATTCAACAAACTTTAAATGGGTATTTAATCAGCATAAGCTTGCATCAATATTAAATATGAAAGTATAGTAAATATGTCACAATTGATACAGAACTGATACAGATACGTTTAAGTCGTCGTGGCCTTAAGGCTAAGACGGTGCATTCGTATCTTGCGATGCACCGGTGTGCGAATCCAGCAAGCAAGTACCAATTTTTCTAATGAAATACGTACCTAACAAATGTTCACGATTGATTTCCACGGTGAAGGAATCGTTTAATAAAAATGAAATCCGCAAAATTATAATTTGCGTAACTACCACCACCTTGCCTATTTCTGCTTCACGGCAGAAATAGGCAACAGTACAACGGCTGCCCCCTCCTATTTCTGCCGTGAAGCAGATTAAGTAAATTATATAATAATTATCATAACTCATATCTCAAGGTAGGTGGCGGCATTTATGTTGTAGATTTCTATGGGCTCCGATAACAACTTAACATCAGGTGGGCCGTGAGCTCGTCCACCCACCTAAGCTATGAAAAAAAGGCGTGAAACATGAAAAAACCTATACAAAAGAAAAAACAAAACGTTGGCGTGCTTCTCCCTGGTATTCACATTACAGTCTGTTATTGTTCGAGTTTGGAGGTTTGTACCGACTTTAATTAATGTTTCTGACATGATGTTAACGTAGCTATGTTTGGCTGCTGTCACTAGTTCCGTGATACAAAGCCGAAATATCTGATAGACTCGCATGAACTACATGTAATTAATATCATGGTTTTACTATTCACGACAAAATATAACGCATACGATTAACAATTACGGCAAAAGCTGTCTATCAATAGTTGTATTGCTTTCTAGTTTATGTAGTGTATTCGACATCCTTAGTTATGGCAAAGGATTTTTAAAGGAAAATCCTTTGTATGTTTTTTAATAAATATCAACACTATAATTATTTGAATCCTTAAATGGTTGAGTTTAACTAAAATAATACGGAATTACAGTTTATCAATTACTTAAAAATTCTATCTTAAAATTGTTTTGACTTAACAGCTTAGACCTCTAAATGTATCCTTAGTGCATTTCTCGGTCTTACTATTGTAGGTATATAATTAAAACTTCTGAACGTGATTGTTAATAATTCTTTTTGATGATAGACATAGCATGTTGTGTTCAGTTTATTCACCGGAGTAAACCACCGATTACGTCTTAATGTGATTTTGATGGTAAAGTTACATCTATATATTAATACGTGAAGCGAAAACTTTGTACCGCTTTTTACGAAAATTGCGCGGCCGGAGGAGTATGAAATTTCCCATATTTATAGAGTACTAGCTTTTGCCCACGACTTCGTCCGCGTGGAATAGTTCACAAATAAATATGCAAAATTAAATGTATATTTTTCAATATTTCTGAGAGATTTTCTTAATATTTGTTTCCGTAAGAACCTTGTACAGAGTATTAGAAAACTACAAAAAAATAAATAAGCCAAATCGGTCAAGCCGTTTTCATGTTATGTCGTGACAACGGAAAACGGGTTTCATTTTTATATATATAGATATAAAGAAGGAGTGCAGAATGATATTTTTTTCATTATGCATTAAAAATACATTAAATCAATAAAAAAAAAACATTATACACACTACCATGTATTTAATACACACACGCATTGAAACTCTTTTGCTTATTGTCAAATCAAAAGAGAAAGTTATTACCGTTCTCAAATTGTTTGATAAATAATAATTCAACAACAGCTGTTTGCTAATTAATATATACGATAATGGTACAATGTAATCTACAACAAATATTGCATCATAAGGTTGACATTAGTGGATTCAACAAGTAGTTCGAATAATATTGGCTTTATGTTGAATAATATGGTCGGTAATATTACAGAATGTGCCTGCTTAGTGGTGGCATCGTACTGCTATGGGAATATCCGGCAATAAAGAGGGTAGATCCTCGCAAAATATCCGGGTGTGCGCCTTCGGGTTGTTAAAATTTTACAACTCTCTTTACTACGTGCTTGTTGCTGATTTAAATTTTATTCCCTTGGAATTGACCACGATTAACTTCCTTGAAATTCAACTCGAGACGCTTGCGCCAATTTGACACGATTTTATTGGTTTCTACAAGAAATTAGTAACGTTTAAAATCCCTATTTTGTGAGTACGTTTTTTATCCTAAATGAGCTTTATTTATCCCTAAATACGTCTATTTTGATTCAGCCAGCTGCACAAATGCTCAGACGGTTTTATCATTAAAGTATCAGAAAGTAATCATAAAGTATGAATTGTTTTTTATACATCTATTTATCATTATATTAACTGTTATAATTTTACAAACGCAGAGTTGGGACTCACCTCACGTATTGTATTTTTTTTTGTTATTAATGTCTTGCATTTGTTTTGTCTTTAATTATTTTGATGTACTATAAAGCACACTCAATCAATAAATCTAAGTATTAATTTTTTTAAACTATACACACTAACAGTGCTAACCGATTGTGAACTATAATTATCTAGATGCGAATCATGTCAGTACGCCGTGGTTCGAACCTCAAGCAGGTGCCAGGTCAATAAACAATTACCACCTTATAAAATATGTTTACGAATCACTATATAGTATAAAATAAAGTCGCTTTCTCTGTCCCTATATCTGTCTGTCCCTATGTATGCTTAAATCTTTAAAACTACGCAACGGATTTTGATGGTTTTTTTTTAAATAGATAGAGTGATTGAAGAGGAAGGTATTATATGTATAATAACATCCATTAAATAGTGGAGAAATGAATAATAAATTACAGTTTCCGAAGCGAAGCGAGGGCGGGTCGCTAGGAATGAATAAAAGAAAGATATCGAAAGGAAGTTAAATAGTAATAATAGTAAAAACAGTAAAATCAAAACATTAAATTTTTTAACCTGATAATTTGTGATTGTTTTTGACGCAATTGTACCAGCGCCTTGCCTATTTATCATCCGATCATGGTTTCCGATTCGATGATAAACAGTAATTACAGTATAATTGAGACTTAACTCTGGCGTTTTGATGGGCGCGGTGGCCTTCGCTTAACTCCAGGCGGGTCGTGAGCTCGTCTGCCCATTTACGCCAGTAAAAAAGCGAGCCCGTCTTCAATTACACCCCAATAAAATGAGAAGATCAATAAGGTTTCAATGAGTTACTAAAAAACGATTGAATTAATCAAACACGAAATCGCTTTCGCATGGAGGAGTAAAGAAAGAAAGAAAGAAATCATTTATTCGCCAAGCATAGTGAAAATGAGTTATTACATAAATTAAAAGCAGCGTGTATGCTTTGTCATTACTTGACATGCGAATTTTAGTGCAGTGCACCAAATAAATAAAAACCAATTTCGATTGATTAAATTAAGAACTGTTTCCCTGATGATTGTGATTAATAATCTGAATGTAGAAGTTTAATTTTGATGTTGTAAGTAAAGTTTTTAATCAAGTAATAGTATCAACGAGTCCCTAATTAAAACGTAACTTGTAAATAAGTAAATACATTGTTTTAATTGTGTGATTATAACGGTTCTGATTATAACGAGTATGTTAAAGACTATTTCTATGTAACGAAATACAAAATACGTAGATGAGAGCATTTTAGGACTTATGTACCTATATGTAGCTTAATTGTATCTACAGATATTACAAATTTCAGGAGTATTATCCTGTACAATGTATAATATTGTCTTCATTGCCCGCGAATCTCAGACATAATTAGAACTTTTATTCGTTTACGGATTAATTTCGTGTTTACTATTTTCTTTTGATTATTTTTGACATTTCTAATACTTTATACAGTTTGCCTGGTCACGTCTTATGTGAATATGCAACCACTAAAAATAGTTTGCAAAATATATTCGGATTATTAGTTATAGTTAGGAAACAATATATCATATACTTACATTAAATAACATTGTAAGGCTCAATTGTTATCCTCTTGATTTTTACCTTATCCCGCTGAACGCGCTATCCCCGATTCGTTTTCCCCGGTCAGGGTTGACCTATTTTTAAAGTATAATATCAGTTTTCATTTTTAACATTTTTTCCAACGAACCACTTGTTTGTTTGAAAACTCATTTAAATCTAGAACGTTTTAAATAATATCGAAAGTAAAAAAGATCGATACCGACGAAATAATTATACTACATTATGTAGGTAGTACTTTTCGAAGAGTACGTTCGCCTTGTATAAATAATGACTCAATTACGCGTGGCCGTGTGTAATAAGGCAGGGTCGGGTTATGGACGGAGGTGTAATCCATACATGACTGTGTCGAGAAGGCTCCTTAATTGATGCCCATCCCGTATTCAGGATCACGCGCTTTTGTTTATTTATAAACTAAAAACCTTTATTTTAAAACGTCACTGGTTACATTAAGGTAGAAGGACAATTAAATTATTAGAGCTTTATTTATTTGATCTGTCTGAAAATTACGAATAACAATGAATAATATCTTTGATTATCTGTGATTATATCTACTACTCGTGTAAAAGTACTTTTACTGCTTATTTTCACTTTTTTTTCACTTTTTTTTTCTTTACGTTGTATCGAATACTTTATAGTTGTCGTGTCCACGGACTACTTAATCAATTTACGGTTTAGTTATTAATTAATACGGATTTATTAATAAAAATAAAATTTATGTTTTGTGTTCACTAAGAAAATATGGAATACCCGTAACATCAAATTTTAAATACCTATTGAATGTGTACTGACCAAATATATTATAACATTAACGATGTGAATGTGTTTTAGTTTTTAACGTTCAGATTTTAGATAAACTGCTATGCTTATTTCTAGAACGTCAAATAGAGAGCTACCTGTCTTACTCTCGAAATTTTATAACTCTGAACAATGTTTCCCGAAAAGGCTTTTTAGTCTTTCATTTTGCACAATTTAAAATCTATTTTGTCATTAACATAAAAGCAAAGAAGCCTAGAATTCCGCCCCGCTTCTAATCTAAGATACCCATAATCTTCTATATATATAAAAATGAATTGCTGTTCGTTAGTCTCGTTAAAACTCGAGAACGGCTGGACCGATTTGACTAATTTTGGTCTTGAATTATTTGTGGAAGTCCAGAGAAGGTTTAAAAGATAGATAAATATGAAAATGCTCGGAATTAAATAAAAATAACAATTTTGTTTTTCCTTTAATGCGTGCCCCATCGTACGAATTCCTTTTGTTTGTTTTAAGTTAAGGTCTTTTATTTATCGATTGAGGCACTACGAAGTCTGCCGGGTCAGATAGTTAAAATTAAAAATTTACGGTTAAATCTCGCGATTGTTATTATTATTGTAATAATGTTTCCGATGTTCCAAAAACACTACAGTTTTCATGGTTACGGACGATTTCGCAACGCATCCAATAAACGCAAATGATATTTTACAACTATGACACTACCTAACATGATATTATTCCATATATGTAATATTATATCGCTTAATTAATACATTTATGAATATTTGAAACTAATAATGAATGCCAAATACATTATCACTCCGATCGCAAAGTGTACTTACAGCTTATAGTTAAATAAAATAACTTACAAGAATAGTAGATAATGTGACACAATTTCAATTCATTATCCACTGCTATCTTGATCGGTAGTTCATTTATTTAACCCACGTTGCACTAGTATGCCCTCGTTTCTACGTTTTCTATTTGATCAATAAATGGACATCGTCGACCGCGTTAATTCAGCCTTTAATGTGATTATTCGGACACAACAATGACTAGCTTAATGGAGATTGATTCTGATAGGTAGATTCGAACCGACAAACATATCGCACATACGGTGCGATAAAGTCACTTATGCAAATTATGCAACTTTTCAGGAGAAACGTTGGAAAATTCAACGTCTTATTATATAAATCTTATAAAGTTCTGCTAGGCTATAGAAATAAAATGTTAATATTTATAATAATTTTAGTGTGTGTGTGTATATGTATATGTATAATATATATGTATAATATTTCGCTTAACTATTTTGATTTACTTGAATATTCAGCACCGTTCTTACTAGTTTTAAGATACTCCTGTAAAAAAACTCTCCACGAGACAGGCAGTGCCTAGTGTGGAGAGTTTTTAGCAAACTGTTATGTACAAATGTTTCAAGGTTAATAAATAAATTATTATTATTATTATTATTATTATACTACAAACTTCATCAGTAAAAGCAAACATCTCTCTCGTCTTACTAATAAAAACTATTAAAAAATGTATCACTAATCTATAAGTATATATATAAAAATGAATTGCTGTTCGTTAGTTTCGCTAAAACTCGAGAATGGCTGGACCGATTTGGCTATTTTGGTCTTGAATTATTTGTGGAAGTCCAGAGAAGGTTTAAAAGTCAGATAAATATGAAAATTCTCGGAATTAAATAAAGTTTAGGTCTTTTATTTATCGGTTGAGGCACTACGAAGTTTGCTGGGTCAGCGAGTCACTAATAAAAGTAATAAAAATGTATTTTGTCATACTCAGTTCAGTGTTAACAAAAATTTCATAAGTGACTTTATAGCACGGTATGTGCGATATGTGGATGAATACATGACAAGCTCGAACATAAGCTATCTGTATGTACATTTTAGTTTAACATTAAAACAGTTTCGCTGCTTATCGAAAACTAATCTTGACAATTCAATTAATTAAGCTAATTTAGGTAACTGAATCAGTTCACTATTTACATAGATTAAACTTTACAATATTAATTACAATAAACGGCTTAGTGCTAGATTAAAAGTGTTGTGATCGTTTTTTTTTTTTCATTTGGCATTCATAATAATTTGGCATAAGGTATACCAGAATTTGATGTCTCAAGGTAAAGTTGACAGATCACCAGATGGGCAAAAACCTTTTTTTTATGGCAATAGTTTTAACTTTATGTCGGTTTCAAGTAAAAATAGGCAATAAGCTTATAGTTTTATCCACAAATGAAAGTCCAGGTTAATACTATAGATCTAAACGCAGACAATACACAGATTTTAAAGAGCCATTTCTATATTTATGCGCGGCTGCACGGGAATATTAGCCACGTGTTTCGAGAAGAAAATCAATAGTTTGATGTATTAATAGACTCGATCAGCAGCTGCTGTAGTCGGGAAAGTTTGCTGGAACATTTACTAGTAGATCTTATTATGATTTAGACACCGCACACCTATTAGGTAATATTTAATAAGGGTAGTTTAATGATCAAACTTAGAATGGGAACGAAACAGTTTAGGTCGCAATTTGGTAGAAAAAAATAACTTTCAGGTTATATCCTTGACGCCCATAACCCAAAATGAAATCAGAAGCTATTATTGTCATGCTAAAACACACAGACAAAACAGGTAAATAAAAATGGTGACTTAGACTAAATAATCCTATTACAATGTTAATATCTATAATTATTATGTAAATATGAAGTCGTCGTGGCCTAACGGATGAGACGTCCGGTGCATTCGTGTTGAGCGATGCACCGGTGTTCGAATCCCGCAGGTGGGTACCAATTTTTCTAATGAAATACGTACTCAACAAATGTTCACGATTGATTTCCACGGTGAAGGAATAACATCGTGTAATAAAAATGAAACCCGCAAAATTATAATTTGCGTAATTACTGGTGGTAGGACCTCTTGTGAGTCCGCACGGGTAGGTACCACCACCCTGCCTATTTCTGCCGTGAAGCAGTAATGCGTTTCGGTTTGAAGGGTGGGGCAGCCGTTGTAACTATAATTGAGACCTTAGAACTTATATCTCAAGGTGGGTGGCGCATTTACGTTGTAGATGTCTATGGGCTCCAGTAACCACTTAACACCAGGTGGGCTGTGAGCTCGTCACTCATCTAAGCAATAAAAAAAATAAAAATACTAATAAAAGATACAGGAATCATGAAATTGTTTCAAAACTCTTTTACGAACCTAGATACGTTTTTAAAATTAAAACAAGTTACACCTCTCTTACCTGTATGTTTTGATTGTTTTGAATAATAGCTAGAATATATAATAGATAGACTAATACAATCTAAGATCTTCTAGTCTATGACCTTAACGCAAATACAGTTGTATTGTTTGAAGTACAAAGAGAAAACTAATTTTGTTTAATGATTTGACATTTTTACGGTCTCTCCTCCCTGTAATAGGACATCGTGTGTGCACTGACGCTTTATTAGCTCGATTAGGGGCGCTTTTATTACTAATAGCCCTTACAGCAATTAACCTGAAGGCGCAGTTATCTATTGAATGGAATTCCTATTGTAAAGTCGTAGGGAACGGTAATTATTACAGGGCATAGAATATTATAGAAGTCGTGTAATAAATTGCTTAAAAATTGAAATTATGAGCATTTTTTGTGATTGTACCTATAATTGCCGAAAATAGTGGGTTATCGATTTAAAAATTTACCTAACGTAGATCGCTTTAGGCAAAGAACAAAAAAATGTATTTTCCAATACTTGTTAAACGATAAATGATAACAATGTCATATAGAATGCCATATCCTTTTGGAGTAACCGGCTTTTTTTTTTTATTGCCCTTGTAGGCAGACGAGCATACGGCCCACCTGATGGTGAGTGGTTACCGTCGCCCATGGACTTCAGCAATGCCAGGGGCAGAGCCAAGCCGCTGCCTACCGATATATACAATACACATACATACATTTAGTATTCTAACAGCCATGAAATTTTTTCAGCGGCTACCCTGTTTATGTTTCATCTGATTATTTACACAGAAACAATGTTACCGGCCTCAAGGTTTGAACTCTAGCACAGCCGAGCGCTATGACATGTCTTTCTTCAAACGAGGCTTGTGGAGAGTATTAAGCGGTAGGCAGCGGCTTGGCTCTGCCCCTGGCATTGCTGAAGTCCATGGGCGACGGTAACCACTCACCATCAGGTAGGCCGTGCGCTCGTCTGCCTACAAGGGCAATAAAAAAAGAAAAAAATGTTTTAGTGGCCCGTGACCACCAAAACTATTAAATACTCGAAAGATCGGATATATGTAATACTAGCGACCCGCCCTCGCTTCGCTTCGGAAACATTAAATTTTATTATTGATAGTTGAGTCCCGCGATGTGACGCCGAGGGACGAAGCTAGTCTAAAAAAAGTAGGCTAAGTTACTCCTTATATCATCAGCTACCTGTCAGTGAAAGTCTCGTCAAAATCGGTCCAGCCGTTCCAAAGATTAGCCGGAACAAACAGACAGACAGACAAAAATTGTAAAAAATGTTATTTTGGTATATGTACCGTATATATATTCATTTGCATGTAGTAAAAAGAAGCTATTCCAATATTGCAAACAGACATTCCAATTTTATTTATATGTATAGATAATAAAATGACAATAAAGATTATAAAATTACGCGAGATTAAACTGTAAGAGTCGTTTTAATTATGTCTACGACTCGTGAAATCCGAAGAAAATACATTTATATATTTTCTATACTAATATTATAAAGAGGAAAGATTTGTTTGTTTGTTTGTTTCGAATAGGCTCCGAAACTACTGGACCGATTTGAAAAATTATTTTTCCATTAGAAGCCGACATTGTCCCTGATGAACATATGCTACTTTTTTAAAAATTTTTTATTTATTTTTTTTGGTTTCATGTGTGTTTTAATGTTTCCGAAGCGAAGCGAGGGCGGGTCGCTAGTATTTATTAAACACGTGAACTAACGTGCCTACTTATAATTTTAACAAATAAACTTGTTAATTTTCTTTTAAGTTTTTCTAAAAGAAAATGTCTCAGCTAAGTATTAGTTTGAGTTAATTATAATGAAGTCCATTTCAATAACATTCGTATTTTTTAACCCTACTTTAGATGATTGACAGTTGGACGACATTTTTTTTTTCCTACCTAAGCTGATAGCCTTGAGAGGCTATATCAGCGTCGCCTTAACTAGTAGGTGAGCTCACGGGGCTCAAACCTGATGACGTTGCTAACACGAACCCTAGCAAGAGCCGTGCTTCGCAGAATCTACCACCGGATCGGAAACGCGACCCACTGAGAAGATCCGGCGAGAAACTCAGTGGGCTGTGTCTGAGGGTTGGACGACAAGTGCCCATGACTTGTCTGAGGGACAGTTTCCATTTTCCACATAAATAGGGGTATCTCTATAACAGCCAGCAATCTTGTAGTTTATTGATTTTCAACTTGGTGGTTGTTTTCGTTTCAACACAATTTCGTACAAACACAAAGAAATCAAGGGTGAAACTGGAGGTCAAAGCAAAAGACTTCAGTCATGTCGTCGTGGCTTGGTCAGGTGGTACCCGTGAGCAAAACCCGGTGTTTTTAAATCACGCTTGAGCTCAAATCGTGTATAAGATCGTTCTACCTCTCCGGTCGCGTTGAATCGTTTCACTGACGAAAAGCCGTCTCCAAATTCAACTCCTACCACAAGCCACATTTAGAAACTTCTGTTCAAAAAGCCCAGAAAGGTACCTATGAAATCCAAGAAGTTGGATGTTAATCTCAGTCTCTGCCTCTTGATTTAATAAATAATTTCGGCAGATTATCGTCATAAAAGTTTTCTGCTTTTAGCTAGGAATACAGACAGTATATATATATGTGAAAATACGATTTCAATTTGCCAACTGTTTCTTTTTATCACAAAGGATTTCTCTGATTATTTCGGATTCCATCCTATCGAATAATTCAAGAAAATCCCAGCGGTCAAAAGCCCTTGAGACGCCTGGTGTGTGTTATTATTTCGACAGTGAGGCAGGAAAGGTAAATTTAGAGATACAGCTACCTACATATGATTTTATATACAATATGTGTACAAGTATCCTGTTCTATATCAGATGTGTTGATGTAGACCAATATTGATGTGAATTAACTAACAGTTACAAGTTTGTAGGCGACAATCAAATACATTCACGAATTTATAATCGACGGTGCTCTTCGTTACATATCATAATTTTATAATAAAATTGTAGACTTTTTTGCTGGTTATGTCATTGAGTAGACCGATTTAAATATGATTTTGATCATTGACAGATGTTAAGTTTTAGCAGATGTCAAGTTAAAATGGTTAGTGATAAGTTTTTTTTTTTTACAAATTGTTCATTGTGACTTAGCTTGTATTAACAGGTGCTACCGATGCTTATTTCAAGCGCGAAGCATATAAGCTTTTCAATTAGGAAGAATAATCGTTAAAAAAATTCAGGTTCGATAAAAGAGTAGCAAAAGGTTGAAGTGAGTTGGCATTCACCACTTAACTTAATTCCACCCGCTTTTTCCGCGTTTCACTTCTAAACTAAGCACTTTCAAAAGTTTTTTCTATACCACGCAGGGATCCTAAATAATTTCCGTTTTAGAATAGTACATACTATTCTTAGAGGAATCCACTTGCGACGCAAATCTCGTTAGAATCGATACATCTGTTTCGGACATTAGCTAGAAAAAAAAGAACGCGTCTTTAAATTTTAATAAAAACCAAAAAATTGCTCGAAAATAGTTTTGGTTTTAAATATTACAGAACGAAATTACCACTCTGACTTAATTGTATCTAAATAGATTTGTTCATTAAAAATATGAGAATTTTAAAAACTATATGATCGTAATTACAAGGCTGTTCAAAAATAAACGAGTACATAAATTGACTTGCATTTGTCATAAATAGCCCGGGCATTATAAAATGCTGGGAAAATTTTGAAGTTAAAAGTGCCTAATGAACCTTTGATAAATTATTTAATAAATATATCGGTAAACAATCTTGATGAGACATGGTCGATTTTGACCTCTAAGGCATCACGTGCCGTCTCATAACAGCGAGGCGAGTATCAGCATTTGAATAATAAATGAGACCCGTCTCCGGGCCACAGCCTCCGCACAATTAATTATTTTGCTCTCTTCCAAGTATCGTTAGCAATTATTAGAAATGCTTACATATTAATGGCTTCTCCCCCGAGTTTATATTTTTGAAATCGTTCAAGGAATTTTTTTTTAATTTAAAAGTTAATTTGATAAATTTTACATAGTTTACAACGTTTCGAGGAAAATACTATAGATACTGATTAATATACGTGTATAATAATTTAAGTGAGTAATACAATGATTTACCCAGTACACTATATTTTTAAGAGAACTTAAATTTCATTAGGACTATACTTATTTACTATCTTATAGTATGAAATTTATTTCATTAATCATTTTAAAATTGCAGTATTAAACCATTTTCGTATAATTTTTTTTTGTTTTATAAAAACAAATATTATTACGTTGATCTTTGGGGATAACGACAGAGGGAGTAAGATCTTACATTGAGCGGACTAAATTTTTTTATAGAAGGACAACTGGTATCTCGAAGGCGTCTTCAGGTCTCCACTAGCAGGGGCTCAACCAGAAGCTTATTAGCGAACCAGTAGGGCTTGAAAAGTTTGTTAGCGCGATTCAAGCTTTCCTCAAATATTCCTTCTAATCCAAGACAACTATCACCACAGTTCATTTCTGATAAAAAGGTGATAGAATTAAACAAGACATTAATATTCTCAGCGCGAGAGGAGGTCGATTTTCTTGATTTCAAATCATTTGCTTATCTGATACTAATAAAATTTATCGGCTAAGAATTAAAGCTTAATTCTGTTTAAGCTTTGATAACTCCGCAGCTACGACAATTTAACGACAGTTGAGATTGACTTGAATTTTTTTTATCTTTCATTATTTTTATTATTCGACGTGTATAAATGACATTATTTATTATAGCCGATATATTGTTTAGATCATGAATTAGTGATGTGTAACGAGCGGTTACGTTGAGCGAATGAAGCGGTCACCCTAATATTGGGCGGAAATAACGTCTTGAAATACGGATAGCATTGAAGTTTTTTTTTTTATTGCTGAGATGTGTCGACGAGCGCACAGCCCACCTGGTGTTAAGTGGTTACTGGAGCCCATAGACATCTATAACGTAAATGCGCCACACACCTTGAGATATAGTTCTAAGGTCTCATTATTGTCACAACGGCTACCCCACCCTTCAAACCGAAACGCATTACTGCTTCACGGCAGAAATAGGCGGGGCGGTGGTACCTACCCGCGCGGACTCACAAGAGGTCCTACCACCAGTAATTAAGCAAATTATAATTTTGCGGGTTTGATTTTTATTGCACGATGTTATTCCTTCACCGTGGAAGTCAATCGTGAACATTTGTTAAGTACGTATTTCATTAGAAAAATTGGTACCCGCCTGCGGGATTCGAACACCGGTGCATCGCTCGATACGAATGCACCGGACGTCTTATTCTTTAGGCCACGACGACTTACGCTGTAATTTCAAAGATAAGCCGTACGATAGACATTATTTGCGATAAAGGCAATTATGCGGCGACTTTTATCATTGTTTTTAAAATGAATTTGATTTTAAATATCCAAATACAGTTTTTATAGATGGTATGAATCGCGTGGGTTAAATTGTGATGATATGCTTAAAAAATATAAAAAAATAGATAGAGCTTAGGCGGAGGGAGCAGGAGTATGTATGATCTGGTGGCGGTGGGATATTTTGTAAGCCGGCATGTGTACCTGTATCATGCTTATTTCTGCCGCGAATAGTTACGCGTTCTGGTTTAAAAATAGAGACAAGTTCGGACAAGTTTAAACCATACATTTGCGAAATAGATATCATAAATACATATAAGTAATTTAAGTAAAAATAATACGAGACTCTTGGACAGATCTAATGAATACCAATTATATTTTAAATGTAGATCCGTTATAGAACTGAGACTTAGAGCTCTTGGCTTAATGTGGGTGATGGCATTTATGTTGTTAATGTCTATCGGCTCTGGTAACCACTTAGCACTTAGCACCAGATGGGCTGTGAGACCGTTCACCCATCAAAGCAGTAAAATAAAAATGTGAAGATCTAACTGAAATGGGGTTACTCGAGCAAGAACCACTTAACAACAGGCATGCCGTGAGTTCGTCAATAACAAGAAAAATCTCGTTCAGGCTTCTGTCATATTTGTAAAAATAATCTGTTTATACAGTATAGATTACTTTGATTTTAATCACAAGATATTTATTATCCTTTCATTAGAAGTAATTTGTAAAGTTTTGTTCAGTACAGTACAAAAATTGATATGAGCGGGATTTGAACGTCGGCATAGTCGTATCATTAAAAGCAAATAAACAGGGATTACACATAAAAATTTTAAAATTTAAATTAATTTCTATATTTTATTTTCAATGAATTAAAATAGTAGCACCACTCCACTCAGAACAATTTTGAGCCGAATAGCCAAAATGAGCCGCTATGAGTCGTAAGAACAAAAACCCTGTATTTTTAATAATATATTATGATGAGGGTTACAGTTTTCATTAGACATGACACGTAACTTCGGCACTCTGCTTGTAAATGTTTAAATTTGAATCACAAACGTTGAAATGAACCGGTGGTAGGACCTCTCGTGAGTCCGCACGGGTAGGTACCACCACCGCGCCTATTTCTGCCGTGAGGCAGTAATCCGTTTCGGTTTGAAGGGTGGGGTAGCTGTTGTAACTATACTGAGACCTTAGAACTTATATCTCAAAGTGGGTGGCGCATTTACATTATAGATGTCTATGGGCTCCAGTAACCACTTAACACCAGGTGGGCTGTGAGCTCGTCCACACATATAAGCAATAAAAAAAAAAAAAATTGACCAAAACATTCAAACCACAAAATTTTAAAATACCGTGTAGATGTAATGCATTAAAATTAAAACTCAACGTAATGTTTTAATTAATTACAATGAGTCTTTGGATCTCAAAACCTGTAAATTGAAGTAGTGTGACGTCATAATCGAGTCTTATATTGAATTTTGTTTGTCTATAGCCAATTCTTGCTATATTACAAATATCAATTATTTCAATACAACTTTTTTGTTGTGCGTATGAGGATGTCGGTATAGGTTAGACACGAATACTTCTTTAAATACATTAGTGTGGGAGGGTGCGAGGCCTAATGTAAGAAGTCTTAACTTGCATCTGAAGCATTCAGGGCGCGAGTTATACTCACGGTTATCCGGTTTTATTTATCACTTCTATAATTTCATATTCGATCTCAGTATGAGGATGTACCAGAAGAATAGATAATTGAGGCTCAGTTAACGTACCAACCCATATTAGAATAAGCACCATAACCGTATAGGCGGCGTTGAAGTTATGTGGAATGTGATGGAGGGCGGGCTTGGAATCTGTCACAGTTAATGCCGCCCGTCTCACGCCGCGCCTCGTGACGTTCGCGTCCGTTTTACAAATGTCGTACGGATTAACTGCATGACGGATCCACCTTGATTAACTTGTTGACTTTCCGGCATTGTATTGAGATTAACATGCCATTTATTTGCGCAATTAACGCAACTCTTAAACGCTAACAGAATTAGTGTTTTTTTTGGAACTAAGTGTTTTTTTTTTATTGCTTAGATGGATGGACGAGCTCACAGCCCACCTGGTGTTACGTGGTTACTGGAGCCCATAGACATCTACAACGTAAATGCGACAACCACCTCGAGATATAAGTTCTAAGGTCTCAGTGTAGTTACAACGGCTACCCCACCCTTCGAACCGAAACGCATTGCTGCTTCACGGTGGAAATAGGCGGGGTGGTGGTAGCTACCCGTGCAGACTCCCAAGAGGTCCTACCACCAGTAACAGTTTCTTATGGGACGATTCGGAGGGATAGCCTAACCGGGAAAAAACGTCCGTAACGTAAGATTTTTATTAGTAAGGCACACAGTGTATGACTTAACTTTGTAATAACGTGCAAATTAGTAACGCACACAATGTACGACTTAACTTTGTAATAACGTACAAAAAAATAACATATTTTTTATCATTAATTGACCACGATCTCAGAGCGTTCGTTTGCGCAATACACTAACTCTTATGCAAACAACCGTGAATGAAGTCTACCACAATATGTTCGCACGTTACCGAATAACTGTGGGCTGTTGCGAAACCTCCAGTTTTATTTTCTTTATACCTGGAATAGAACTTAAAATTAATATTTTTATAATAAGGAACTTCGTTCCTATCCGGTGTCCCACGACACCACACATCTTTTTTTAATTCTTGTTAGTCGGTGGAGGGAAGACGTAAGCGTGATCGTGCTAAGCACATCTCATGGCATATCGTGACCGAAATAAAACCCATTGGAAAATATTGGACTAAAATAATATGCGAATTTCAAAATCGAACGAGATAGTGAAGCACTGTAGACGCCTGCTAACTCTGCCGATTTATATATAAAGGTCGCATTCGCATTGGATTTGTATTAGACTAACGACTATCTAATCTATCTTCCGCAAACAGACGCATGATTACTTTGAAACAGAACTATACACAATTTGGACTCACAAAATGCCCTACTATCGTTATTACTTTGAAACAGAACTATACACAATTTGGACTCACAAAATGCCCTACTATCGTTATTACTTTGAAACAGAACTATACACAATTTGGACTCACAAAATGCCCTACTATCGTTATTACTTTGAAACAGAACTATACACAATTTGGACTCACAAAATGCCCTACTATCGTTACTAAATTACTATTATAATCAAGTTTTTAAGTAAGTAACCGTTTTTAAAGTTACCTATTTGGATACTACAAAGTCATCAATGTAAAACCTTTGTATCGCATGTTCGACAAAACTTGAACTGTAGTTTAATACGGGCTTGTTTTATTACACGAGCTATTTACTTATTTCGCGCGTATTACGTTAAACGCTGAAAGGGTATACAAATATTTTTAAAATGGGCGTGTTGTATTTTGATGCGGGTTTGGGAGCGGCGCGCTCGATATATCGGGGACTTGGAGCGTCTCGGGGTACACACACATCGGTCACAGGTACTACCCAATACGTATGAGTATTAAATTGCTCTAGGAATTGATGTTTAAGTGAAAACGTTCCGAACAGATTTCGTTTTCCTCGATTATGAACGAATAACATTCGAATTTACGATTAAATTCTTCCTTTATGGAATGATATTGAAACGTAACTGATTTCCTATATCGTTAAAATACTAATGATAATTTAATATACGGTTATCATTACAATAGCGCCTGGAGCCTGGAATGATACAGAAACCAAAAATAATGAGTTTATATCACGTGGGACAATTATTATGATATTTAATAAAACTAATGACTGATTAGCTTGGAACGGTAATTTTTACTACTTAAATGGGAGCGCGAGCTCCCGGTTCACCTGAAGTTCAGTGGTTACCGGATGCCATAGACAACAACAAAGAAACCCCGCCTACTCGCCTTGAGACATGAGGTCAAAGTCCCAGTTTTACAGTACAACAGCTACCCCACCCTTCGAACCGAAACGCATTCTTGCTTAATGGCAGAAACAGGCAGGGTAGTGGTATCTAGCCGCGCGGGTTCACAAGACGACCTACCACTTTTACTACTTTTACAAATTGCTTCGTAATATTTAGTGAGAGCTTTCATAACAAAAACAGCCTTCACTTAATGAAAAATGAAACAAACAGTTTTTAGGGTTGCAGAATTTATTAGAAAGTAGTAAGTAGTTATAGTTGTTGCTTTTATAAGCAAAAAAATAATAATTAATTATAGATACTGGTATTAAGTTCTAAGTTTATATAATACCGGTTTTTAGTAATGTCCTAAAAGCTACAGTTACAATGAACGTCTATTTAAATGAGGCGAGAATTTGCCTTGATTTCACAGTTCCCCACTCAAACGACTGTCTCGTACCATATTCATGAGGCTCGATAAAAATACGCTCCGTTTTGGAGTGAAAACTCAAGAGAGTCTGCTGCGAATTGGCATTTACGCAAACACAAAATAAACGATTTTATAATATGCCAAAAGTGTGTGTTTACTTATATCAAAGCGATTTATCGGTATTTTTCTAAAATATAAGCTCAGCTATGTTTATCAAATACTTATTCATAGTTTTCGTCTTAATGAAATGTATACAAGAGGTACACAGAAATTGTGATTATTAAATAAATAAATTGACATTTCTTGATACTTGGTAACTTCACAAAAAATGTTTTTGGAGTAATTATCAAGGCATAAGGATCACATAGATTACACAGTAAAACCTGAATGTTTTGAAATGTGAAACAATAATTTCCATTTCATTGACAACAGTTTTCATATACTCTTCAAAGGTGTTAAACGTCAAATTCAGGACATCAATATCGACCCATGTGAGGGTACAATGGCTTAAAATTAGTAATAAGGCAAATTGTTAATATTTTCGTTTATTTTATATTACACGATGTGGTTTTTTTCTTTTTTCGTCCGAAGGCCGTTCTTGAACATAATTACATAAGACAACCTTGCCGAAATTTAATGCTGATACAATTTCGCAAATTCTTTGACTATGTGGGTACTTGAAGACTTCGGATAACAAAACAGTACTGTGACTGTGTGATTGAATATCGATTATGGAAATTGATATTAACATTACGTAATGACGCTGAAGAGAGACTAACGCATGTTTTAATAAACAATATTTGAATTTTATGATAAAGAACCTTGGTCTCGTCCTACATGGCGTTCCTGTCAGTTCGCTTTATGACTTCTCGATCTGAGGTCCAGTCTTCATCATGAAATTTCGCAGTCAGATAATATTCCGAGAAAAAATTCAATGGAAAACGATTTTTTTTTAATATTTGTTAGTTTTATTTTCGCATCTTAGTTCGTATTTTCACTAATAATTATTAGTGATTGAATTCTAACACCGATACTATACTCCCTTGGATGCAAGAAGCTACCCCAAAAATAAAAAAAGAATTAATCGATGCTGACAAGTTTTATAACGCTGTGCAAAATATATGTAAGTTGCAATACACTACTAAATTTATAAGAGAAGCGAATGTGTTTTATGGTCTAAATTCTGGCCATAATAATATATCTCGGGCGTAGTTCTTCAACACAATCATAATGTTCTCGAATACGGATGACTGTCCTTGATGTCCGGAAATTGTACTGCGTACCTGCTTTATTCAGGTGAAATCTTATTTTCTTGTCAGTTCATAGCGAAATCTCCCTTTTCAAAACTGTTTCATAAATCATTTCTATAGCTTTATAGAGTATGGCTACACCATAGAACAAACCTATTAGACTAGTTGTCGACTCGAGTTTTGATACAATTATAAAGGAAGACGCCTTACATAGGATTACAATATATTCACGAAATTAGTCATACGCACAAATCGTGTTTTATTGATAAAAACAAGATTTTTTTATAGCCTTCTTGTGTTGAAATTTAACCTTATAAACATGAAAGTTTTGAAATTGATTCAGTAATTCTGCTTGGTCCTCGAACAAATAAATAAATAACTTATCGCATGCCTTTTTCCCGAATATTTTCAATGCAAAAACTTATATTTGTTATAGTATTTCATTTTTATAAACAAACAATTTGGACATAAAGGAAGAGAGCATTAAAAACTTTTCATAGAATGAATATTCATAAACATTATCCTAATGTTTGTTCACAAAATTTATTTTGGTGTACTTCTACTGAAAACTTCGAATTATATTATAAGGTTTAAGGACTGTTTGATTATTTTGTTTTAAGCTTATTAAGACTTATTGAACACGATCCTACAATCACTTTTTTTATCGCACTACCAGCCGCCGGTTCAGAATTCACTGTATTACCTGAAACTTTGCGATCTTCTACAGTGTATATCCAGAAATCATTCTTGGCACGTATCGTTTGGCTCTAGAATAAACTATGCGGTATTTCCTGAGCGCTATTACATGTGCTACTCCGGTCACCGTCCTCCACACAGGTCCTCCACGATGACCTGGAGCTCGACTCCGTCAGTAAGTATCTACAGTCGTCATCGCTGCGCCACTTTGAGAAGGCGGCACGACATGAGAATCCTCTTGTCGTGGCCGCTGGAAACTACATATCCGATCCTGTAGACCGAATGGTAAACCGTCGACGTCGCCCAAAGCACGTCATTATGGATCCTCCTGATCCATTAACGGTGCTTTTAGGCACCACAAGCACCGGTCACTGTCCTCGTCGAACCCGTCGCTTGCGACGAAGGGCTCGACGAGCGAATTAACCAATAGACACAGCCCACTGAGCTTCTTGCCGGATCTTCTCAGTGGGTCGCGTTTCGATCCTGTGGCAGATTCTGCGAAGCTCTGCTCTTTGCTAGGGTCAGTGTTAGCATCACTCCGGCTTGAGCCCCATGAGATCACCTACTAGCTAAGTATACGCTGAATTGCCTCTCAATGCTATCAGCTTAGGCAGGAAAAAAAGTGCTACATATAAAGTGGTTTGAGGGAAGTCTTCAGTAATATGCAACAACTTTACTATGCTCCTGGCCACCGATGATGGCAACGACTTTCTATGAGACGGTGTGTGCGCTACGTCCGAATGAATAAAGAAGAAATGATGCCCGTATTAAATAACCGAACATTAACTTCAAATTCAATTCTGTTTCATTTGATACTAATCTCCATAACGTTTTCTGTTCGTATTAGTGCGTAAGTGCGTACTTTACATAAATTTCTAGTGTTTCTGTTCCCGCAGAGCTACAACCTCAGTTTCAATGGGTGGATTATACAGAGATTAGGCAGGGAAAGACTCGCTGCTCTGTACAAACTTGACTAATAAATCTGTAACGTATAACGTACGGTTATACCCATTGCGTAATCAGTAGTTCTATAAAACATTTAAGGTCCTTTGTATATTTTAGGATTTATTTTATTTTATCTACGCACAACGTAATCATTTTTATCACGTTTCGAATTTAAACATGTTCAGTGGTTAACAGAGCCCATCGATATCATAACATGAATGCCGCCGCCCGCCTTGAGACATCAGGTCGAACATTATTTACATTGAAACATTAGCTTTCGCGTATTCCAGCTACGCGTGATCGCTTCATAGTAGTAGAAGAAAGCAATACGGCGGCACCATCAGAGGCGAGATCACAATACGTCAATGGTACACAAGATTCGATTTTTAGAGGATGTACATATGTATGTCCGTCTATATAATACATAATTCATTATTATTAATGTGTAACATCGTTATAGCGCAAATAAAGGCTAAATGTTGCGAAGTTCACGCCTCTTGGCTATCCCCGGGTCAAACTATTGTACTCGCGACAATGGCCGTACGATACACGAACGCCAATTATGACATGCGAACATAAGATTTTTATTGTGGCACGTTTCAAAAACTGTATTGTGTCGATATTGGATAATGACTGACATGGATATTTGTTAATGGGAAATGAAAATTATGGGTGTTTATTATGTTTATTTGATCTGCTATATGCGTTCGCACATCCTTGAATAGATTAGGTAAGTTATTTTTTCTACTGTGGGTTCTATGCCAACAATTAATATGTAATTAATGCATTTTATTGCAATTTTTGTTATATATCGTATACGTCATTAAATGTTCTACATTAATATATAAATGTTATAAATTATTATGTATATAAAGTATTTTATAAAAAAGGATGTATATAAAAATAATAGTATTGGATTTTTTTTACCCCGATGGAAGACTCAAAAAAATTAATTTTATATTTGGTTCCTTGGATCATCTTCAATCGTTCCCTCATAGCTGAGCTGGTTGACTATATCTCTCCATCAATGTCTAACCCTGATGGAGAGCTATCTTGAGGGATGAATCTTAGGTTTTTGACCCCTGATTCGTCCATCAATTGCGAAATATTCCTCTTACTCTCGACTTACCCTTGATCTGCTTTTCACCAACCTACCAAGTAGAATATATAAATCATATACATATATGTATAGCATTCTGGGTGCACTTCGGATAGCCCGCCGGTCGAGAGGACCATTGATCTTGGCAGCAACGACTGCCTTGGCATCCAGATCAGACAGGGTGGCGGGGAAACATGCGTTGGGCGCGAAACTTCTTACCTTGTTCCCAGCCTGCCTCGGGTGAGTTCAGTCTCACCCGAATCTAACATAGCGTGTTCCGCCTACCACACCCAAGGCGTAGCCGAAAGTCCTACGATTTTCTACTGAACCAAGAAAAAACAATCTTCATAGTGAAGCTATATTCAACATCAAGAAAGTAACAGTATAAAAATTAGGTTTATCTATTACTAGCTGTACCCGTCCGCTTCGTTGGGAATTTAAAATTAACATTATTATTTCTCACCCCCACAAAGATTCTTATCATTAACGCCTCCGCAACTGGTGTAGGGAGTCCAATACTGATATAAATATTAGCCTATCCATTAAGTACATGTATTTTCTACATGGATACCAAGTTTCAAGTCAATCGGATGCAAGATTCAGTAGTTATAACGGAACATCCGTAAAAACCACTGTAGATTTATATATTAAGTATAGATTGTGTCATGTCTTTCACTTCGTAGACATGCGTACGTAGGTATGTATCTACGAAGTGAAATGTTAAATTGCACGGTCGCTTCGTGAAAAAATGTGCAACTCGAATTTGTATGTATGGTCATTGGCCATAAGAACTGCTAGAAACTTCTGCCTGCTTTGCCTTTTGATTAGTAGCTCGACTTCATTTTACTTAAAATTATAACGTTTAGAAGAAGAATCTATGAAGAGTATGTTATGAATATTTATTTAAAATTTTATATACGTTTTATAAGAAGCAAATATCACAAACTCTTTAAAAGTTTTCTCTGACAAGTGAGTAAACTTGTGCATTATCATATTTCCTATAAAATTTAACGCGGAGAAGTTATAAAAGCACTATATGTGCATCTGGAACTTCGACGTCTTCGAGTACAGTTTGCATAAAAGTTACTTCATAATTACATAAGTAAGTACATACATATAATTGCATATCGTGAGATGCCTATATACATGTGTCAGAATTTATATAAACTATTACAGTGCATCTAGTTTCTAAATTATAATGAGTTGGAATGTAAATACAACATTAAAATCACAAAATTATAAAACATTCTTACATGAGACACTCTTACTTAAGGTTTTATTATTCTATTATATATTCCTGAATTTAAATATATGCTAATTGGTATATAGATAGGCTTTTTGTCAAAAGTCGTCCGTTTGTTACGAAAAGTGAAAGCCCAAACGTTATAATCGTGGCACGATTCGCACAATCCTTTGAAAATATTTTCAGAAAATTTACTATTGTTCAAATATTAAACCATTTACCCAAAAGTTACTTCTGTCACTTCAGATACTATAATTCTATTATTTAAATAGGTCGTTATAAAATCTCATTTCGAATTCCGTGAAATACTGTTATTATAAGATTTTTCATAACTTTATCGGGTTGGACCAGCGGAGCGTCTAATAAGTAGGTACCTACGGCAGTTAGAATCTCGGGCAAAGTTGTTTTAGGCCGCGTAAACTTTGCTCAATAGGTTTTTAGAGTAACGGAATGTATTGAAAGTAGATAAAATAAGAACGGTAATATATTTGATGAAAATTCGTCGATATTATGACGAGGAAACGCTCCTCGTTTCGGATAATTGGACACCTGAGAAACGCTGAGGGACACAAATGAGAGACGCTCGTAAAACGGCTTTAATTACGTGCCACTCACGCCTCATTTTATGGTATAGTTTGGAATCTCATGATTATGAAATTAATGTTGTTGCTTTCGAATTGCAACCATTATTATTACCATCACCTTCATTTAATAGACGCTGATAATTATTCAACACAGTTTACTTAACATAATAGATGGTCCTCTCCGATGGTACGGCCATATAAGATGCAGGCCCCAAGACTACGTCGGAAATAGATGCCTCCACCTCTACGCACAAGGTCCAAGATCCCGCGGTAGGTCCAAGAATCGCTAGTTGAAGGTGGTAAAGGCGGATATGGGGCAGGATAGCCTCACCCAAAAGGATGCCGAAGGGAGGGGCAGTGGAGAATTTTAAGAAAGCGGACCCTGGCACTAGACCGGGAAAACGCTAGGGAGAAGAAAAAGAAGGATAGATACCTTAGTTTCCTTGGTATACTTATTAATTCAATAAAACCAGTTTTAAGGTTGGGAAGCGGCTTTGACTTCGCACTCCTATGGTTTGGCTATTTCATGGCAGGGACTCTGAACTGATGATAAACATGGTCCCATCTTTTTCTCATCATACCACTCATCACCGCGATCGATAGTACTAGCGAAGCCTAGAGTCACTTACTTCTAATTCAGGGAGAGCGTTATCACAGCTCACAGCTTTTTTCATCCATGGTTGATACTGTTATTACCACCACAAATAAAAAAAATGTTTTTTTTCCCTACCTATTCTAGTGACCTCAATGGGTCATACTAGATTCATCGAACGAGTAGGTGAGCTCAAGGGGCTCTAATCTAGTGACGTTGCTAACACTAGCCCTAGCAAGAGCAGTGCTTCGCAAAATCTACCACCGGATCGGAAACGCGACTCAATAAGAAGATCCGTCAAGAAACTCAGATGCTGTGACTGAGGATTGTAAACGAAGCAATCGTTTCACTGTTCGTTTTTTTCTTTCTTTTTCTATCAGCCCATGGACGTCCACTGCTGGACATAGGCCTCCCTAAATCATAATAATAAATAATCAACTGTTCGTTTATGACGTCCTAAAAATAATATTTCCGACCTACTACGAGCTACTACTACTACTACCACTCCTCCTCCTACCTTGTTTACGAACGAATAACTATATTGTCTTGTCGCTTGGTAAGTAATCGGTTAATTAAAAACCTCGCAAATCTTAAAAAATCCAAACACATATATAATACTTCAAACCAATTTTAACCTTCAACGTTTCATTTTGTTGTTTTGCAAAGTATTTTAGAATTTTCCACTCGTAAATTGAAAAGCTGGGATATTGATCTTCCGTACCTGATCAATATTTCGTGGGAAAATTCATCGGGAATCTATCAGTAAGCGACGGATTAGCAATTAATCCCCGCCGATAGCTTGCAAATTAACTATCAAGCTTTCATTTCCCTTTATAATCTTTTGCAATTCTACACTAGAAGGAGATTAGAGGCAGTATAGATTAGAGGCGGATGTATTTTGAATAAAATATAAAGGGAAATATGTAACTTCCTATACATTCGTGGTAATAAAACAGTACAAAAGCTAAATTGTATGATGAATATTTTTGTAATAATGTAATGCATGCATAAAGATAAATTATGTACTAATATGAAGCGGGTACAGAAATTTGTAACTTTCTCTAGCTTGGCAAATTTTGCTTCTTCTAGTTTATGCGAGCTTGTATCGGAATAGTAAGAAAAAGTGATCAAAGCACAGTTTTATTGGTAGTCAAGGAAATTACATAAACTCAATAATCCAAATGAACGTGGCCTCAATAATCCAACTAAATTGCAAATACAATTTCGGCTAGTTTACCATATTTATTTGACTGACTCGATGGTACATTAGTTAACGCCCCTGACTGTTGCGCTGAGGGTCGTGGGTTCGATTCCCGCATCCCCCAAACATTTGTGTGATGAACAGTTTTGTTTGCTTTTTGTCTGGGTTTTTATTATCTATATATGTATATATTTAAGTGTATACAAGTGTGTCAGCCTCTGGTACCCATAACACAAGGTATCTTAATTTGGGGCCGGATGACGTGCATGATTTGTTCCCAATTATGATTATAGTTATTATTATTATTAACACTAGGTTTACCGAAGTTTTTTTTATAACAATCTCTTAATTGTTTAGATGCCTAACAATAAAGACGCAAACAGTATCATGTAGAACTTGAATGCTATCAAACAATTCTTGAGATAATTCACATTACCAATCACAGTTTCTCTAGTTTTTGCGGAATCGCGTTTATTCCAAATTATTTACTCCATCTGAATAACGGGCAATAGCAAGTTTATAGCAAATATTAGTTCGCCTTTTATGAGATCTCACTATGTATTTGACATTCAATTCAAGTTTCTTTTGTAATTTTTATGGAAGTTTTTATATGTGAGTTCCAATAATAAATGAATATATTCCCGTGATAAATCAGATTTAGAATGCTATTGTAAAGACAACATTATGAGTGGCTTAAGGAGCATTCAGTGTAGTCGTAGCCATGTAATTGTAACATAGTTCGTACCTCAAATCAAGGAACCAATTAAGTCAATCAGTGAGAAAAGTAATGAAGGAAAACTCGTGTAAAAAAAATAAAACTTGATAATTTTTAAATGTGTGGGACATAACTATTAGAAATATTGCGTGCTCGCAGGGATGTTGCCAGCCTATTTCAAACATAAAGCAATTATGCCATTATGTTTAAAAGTAGGGTGCGGCATTCTTTTGGTATAATATATATATATACAAAGATTCTATAGGCTTTTGTGTTGCTTAGCACCGGAAAGATCCAGAGCTCGTATTCTATTTTAAATAGAAAAACGGACTGTAAATAATATGATGCCAACAAGATTTTTTATATAACCTATATTACTATTTTTCTGTTTCATTCAAAGCTTAGTACTGTTCTATAAAACGTTTCGAATTGCTTTTAAACAAGCACGCTTTGCGTAACTCCGTGCAATAAACAGTCAATTTGCCGGGCAAGAATTGCGCTTTCAGATATGAAAGCGAAAAGGGGTACGTAGTTAAATGAAGTTACTGGCTTTTCACATTGCACTGGTTTTCTGAGATATTTCTCATTTAATTGGATGATTTATTTACAGTTTAATCGTGGTCGTCGCATTCATCATTTCTACTCAAAAATTCTAGCGCCTATAAGCTTAGGAAGCGTCCGCGTTGTTTCTGTTGCGAAATTAATTATATTTGAGGAAGGATTTGTTTGTTAGCTTTTTGTTGTAAACAAAATACCTTCATCTCGTTAATTGGTTGGCTCCTTGCAAGACCCGTTGGTTTTGTAATTTGTAATTGAGACGTGTTTGTCAAAAATTTTAACCTTCTGGTTTTTTTTTACGAAAGTTTTTCTTCCTCGTAACTGTTACAATGGAAATTATAATGATTTATTACTTTTTATAACATTGATTTGTTGTTGCTGAATTAACCACAGAAAATAGAGGGTGTATACATTTGATTCCTCTCTGTACTCTCTCTATCACAATATAACAAATTGATCTGGTCTAGGGTCTTTAACCTCTGATATTGTATTAATTAGCTTAGTGGTTTAAGTTTCCAGTACTTACATGAGATAGTAAAGAAACGTCTAACGTCTATAATCTTAAATAAACGAAGAGTACATTTTGCAGAGGCATGAGTTCGAAATATCAGTGTGTTTTATTAACAGATAAACTCTACAGAAATTTATAAGCTCAAACAGTGCCAATAATTTCGATCGATGGTTTCCAGCTGTAGGTAGCCTTTTATAAGCGTCGTTACCTCTAACCAAATTTAGTTATAGAACGTGTGAAAGCTAAAATATTCCATTCCATTATAACTCGGAGCACAAATTAACGTCTTATCCTCGATCACTTGCATTATAGGGTTTTAATTTATAAATTCAAAACTCTTGTGACAAACTCGTGTGCCCGTACACACTTACCTACCCTATTTACGCATCAAATCATTTTAGCTTAGAGCGTAGGATAACAGTTGGAGCGCAATTCAGACTTCCTCATTCTTATGGCCTAATGTATCGTGAGCGTGAATTTGTCTAACCTAAAAAATAAACAGATACAAAATTGGGCGGTAACAATTTTTAATACGTTTTAGACACGGAATGGTGGACTTCGACGTTGTGTGGGGACGAAGAACTGAATATGGTACAATAAAGGAAAAAGCATACCAATGTGGACATTTTGGAGACGGTAAATAGAAATCCTGGGTCCGTCTTAATGTTGTTTGGAGACACACTCGTATAATACTCGCCCAATCGAAATATGAATCCTACTATAAATTAGTGAATACTAGAACTTATCTACTGATTTTTGGCACTGAAATTTATTTAACGGAGAAGTCCGTTGGTTCAAGAAACATCGTTGAAAACGGGTCGTAATAATTTAAGTTCGGAAATAAAATAACTTACGTGATTGCGTTTTGAGATATTTTAGAATCTTTTCTGCAAAAACAGGCAATTATATTTTTATTGATCAACCAGTACTCAAATTTATTTATCACCTTTTACATATATTAGAATTTAGATGAATATGTAAGCGAATTTTACAAACATCAAGTCAATTCATCAACGTCCTTGATACATGGTTCCGACCTTTCCTAAAGGAAGGATATGAGCCCAAAAGCCATCATTCATTTTCAAGTGACATTCTCTATTTATTAAAAGTAAAAGCGGTACTCTCTTTGACAAATTATGTGATCGCATTTAATTATGTTCGCCGTGTAACATGTTACCGGTATATTTTATGTAATATTGTTTATAATCTTTATGATTCACCAGTGATATTCCCGTAGCACGTACCGGGCGTTTAATTTTATTATTATAAATAAACTCAGAAAAGTTTGTTACTTCAAGGTAACGTTAGTTCCTATTTTTCATAACATGTTTTGATTATTGTCTTGTTTATTTAGGCTATTTTCCTCCGACAGAAGAGATCTGCGTTCATCCGACCGAACGTCTTTCGCTCAGGCGATACAGAATACATAAACTCTAAATAAATGTGTATTGTTGTCAACTGAAAGTTTTAAATTACCGTGAACCGAAATACATATTCACAAAACATATCCTTTTTTTTTACAAATATCTAAATGTAAGAACGCGATGCTATTTTTTACTTAGGTAAAACGATTCTAGTCTAATAATTTAGTTCCATTTTAGCTTACGTCACTTCTAGCAAAGTCGACCTTTATCCTGTTAAATGAAGCGCGGGAAATGAACACAATGAAATCTACATCACCTATTATTGAAAATACTTGGTACTCCATAAACTAGGTCAAATTGTTGTTATGCTTCAGGCCGTATTTATTCAACGATGCAATTTTCTCAATGCGAAAGTTTTTTATGCAAAATACTATTGAATAAATAGTATTTTAAACCAAACGTTCTTATTACTTCTTATTTCTCAGTTTTAAGTACAATGTACATTACTCTGTACTAACAAAGTACTTCTGTCTACATGTGCGGTTTTTTTTTTGGTCAGTAGGAAATCTCCGGTCTTCCGCCCTCCCCCGGGGATAGGAGGGCGAGGCATGTCGGAGTCGAACTGACTAAAACTTCCTGTCGCTCAACAATCCACGTCCGAACCTCGCATGAGACAGAACTCATGAAAAGGCAAAGGGGGGAAAGCAAAGCGTTTAGTGCGGAGCACATCTCTCCCAATACCCTCCCCCTCGGGACGCCGGACCGGCGGTCGTCTTTTTAGGCCCCCTTCGCCGGTCCCCAGACCGACATGTGAGGGAGACCCGAAACAATTAGAGGGCCAGGGCTTGGGCGAAATCCGCCTCCCTGGCCCCCACTCGACGGCGGCGGGCTTGTGCGTCTCTCACGCGCCCCTCCGCCTCCTTCTGCGAGATGGTGCACTCGCAGAAGTCGAGCTTAGCTTTCCAGGACTCGTCGCCATCAAGCATCGACGCCACCACGCCAGGCAGCGACAAGTCCTTTCCTATTCTTGCGACGAGGTCACGGCATTATGATGTCATTGGGTTCTGTTAATCACTTAACACTAGGTGAGCCGCGAGCTTGTTCACACGTTAAAGCTAAGTCACAAAAATAAGTTCAAAAATCGTAACTGCGATCGGTTGATGATGTTCACCGTAGTATATAAACATAGCTGACAGTTATCGGCACAACAGCGAATCGAGAGATGGAATTTGCGTTCTCATGGGTAAAATTTACTCCATTTGCGAAATGGAATATGGAGGATAAATATATATTACGACTTGTATATTTGTGAAATTGTGTAGGTATAGGGTAAACTTGATTCTGATTTGTAACAGATGAGGAAATCGCGAGTTTAATTTCATGACTCCGATCTTATATTGTTATATTTAGAATTTTGCTAACTCAGGTGTTCGCTTTGAGATTTATCATTCGTACGATAAGACTAAATTTGTAACCATTCGAACTCTATCGAAGATATGCCTGTCATATAGACTTTTTGGTTGCAATACTTAAATGCTGCGGTAATTAATTACATTGAGATTTAGGGATAACCCTATGAGCGGTATCATTGTTCACTGCGACATTTTCCTAGAAATACTAGGTTGAATAGGATAGTCTGTTTCGATGTGTATTAGCGTAGGATGTATTTTATCTTTGTTGACGTTAGCAAAAACGGATAGTCTAACATCTTTTTTTATTGCCTTTGGAGGCAGATGTTTTTTTTACTGCTTAGATTGTTGGACGGGATCACAGCCCACCTGGTGTTAAGTGGTTACTGGAGCCCATAGACATCTACAACGTAAATGCGCCACCCACCATGAGATATAAATTCTAAGTTCTCATTATAGTTACAACGGCTACCTCACCCTTCAAACCGAAACGCATTACTGCTTCACGGTAGAAATAGGCAGGATGGTGGTACCTACCCGTGCGAACTCACAAGAGGCCCTACCACCAGTAATTACGCAAATTATAATTTTGCGGATTTGATTTTTATTACACGATATTATTCCTTCACCTTCGAAGGAATAACATCGTTGTTGCTCATGCACATCAGCAATACCAAGGTCATATTCAAGTCGCTGCCTAATGCTAAGTAGGTACTCTTCTATAACCTCGTTTAAAGAAGGACAACTTAAAACCTTTACCAACTTAAAAAGTTATTAATTGTACAATTTATGACACTTAAAAATTCTAGTACTTATCCTTGATTGATATAACACAGTTATTATTAGCAATGTAAATTGGGTATAACGGTATTCTTAGTTAGCAGTGTAATTTTAATTGTAGTTAACATAAATTTCTATTATCATTGACCCAAATAATTTTGCTAGCTTGTACATAGTTGGAAAAATTTGCTTATTAAATATTTAAAAAAGTAATAATGTATATTAAGCCATTCAAAACAGAAACTTTCGAAATGTTGCAAACTTCGACAAGAGACGGTTTTTGAACTGCCATAAAACCAAAATTCTACATTAATAGCGAACACGTAGTGAATAGTAAACAAATTTTAGTTTGATCCTACGTTAATTTAGACTTCAGGTGAGCGAGTAATGATATTCTGGAACGTATCGATCTGCTGCAAATAGCTAGCCGACGAACAAACCAACACGGTCCCCACTAAACCGCGTCGACCGCGGACTATACAGATACACACCAATCACTGACAGATGACGTTATTTCCCTGAAATAACTAGCTGTGCTTTTAATTTACCTTTAATTAATTTACGGTAAATGTGCTGTATTGTGTTATCAAGAGAAGTTTGATTTGATAAACTGAAAAAACCGTGCTTCATTCGGCATTGGTATCGATTTTGTTTGTTACAATATTTACTAAAAGAAAATTGAGGTAAATGAGTACTGTAACCCTCATATTTTGATATTAAAAAATTTATAATATAATATTGAAGTCAGAATATATAAGAATGTTCCATTAGAATACCTTCTTACCAATTGTCGTGCTTTAAAAATCTGTCACAGAAAGAAATGTCTTGAGTCAAATGAATTGATGATGATTGATGTCAAATGAATAACGAAAGCATATACACTACCTTTTCAACTATATAAGTTTAAGCCCCTATTTTAAATATAATAAAAAACTTCAACGTCATTCGTTACAAAAAAAATGAAAAGCTTCGACAAAGACGAAAAGTTCTTTCCAACATTTGGATTTCCCGCCACAAAAATACTAAAATTCAGTTATTGTCTATGCCACCAATTTTAATCAACATTTTTTACAAGCACTGAAAAACGGAAAAACCTATCTAAAATAACAATTAAGTCTAAAGTTACTCTTGTTTCATAAACGTCCTATTAAGCGGTTTTATTAAGAATGAACTCTTTAAGTTTTCATTGTACAAGATAAAATTGAGTGTTGCATTGCTTGTTTTCAACAGTGCAATAGTTTAATATAAATAAAATATAAATATTATTAGTCAATATTATTTAACAATGGTTTAAGTAGAAATGAATTTCATTAAAATTGGCTTGTAACGAATTGTTTTGAATGAATACTGTTTTTTGTTAAAATTCTACATTTTTAAATTTCATCATTCAATGTTATAACAATAAATTTTAGATTTGCCAATTTTGTTTTGAAATTTTAAAGTGGTGGCTCTTTCCTTTCAAACCGTAAAATCAATTTAAAGGCAACTACCCAAGGCGCAAACTCACCAATACGTAATCAACCGGGGCGCGGTGCGGGGCGGTGCTATTTCTCGTACTCATAACGCATGCGCCATCTTTGTCGTCGTTCAATGTCGGAATCAACGAACCATAGACAATTATTTCTTTAAAGGCTACGAAATATTTCCTCTGTTTGTAGGTTATGTTTGAGTGATCAATTGTCAAAATTTTTATGGTGAATTTATAAATTTGTCTCTCTTTATGTAAATGGACGTCATAAAAGTTAAAATAAATTGCTTTAGCTACATATTATCTTAAATATAAAAAATTGGTCATCAACATTAGTGAATTAACAAACTGTGTGAATTCCAGAAATTTGACATTGAAATGTTGCGATGTGAACTCAGAAGACAAATAATCGGCTCCAAACTAAACTAAACAGATTTAGAAACAAGAATATCTAGTTCTGTGAACATTTTACACTGTTAAACAAATTTCAACTACAGCTCGATTGCAAAATGACAACGAGTCAGCTCGCAGTATTGAAACTTTACAACATAGTGGTAGACGACGTGATATCCGGAGTGAGAAATTCTTTCTTAGATGACGGTGTAGACGAACAAGTGCTACAAGAACTAAAACAACTATGGAAGACAAAGCTTCAAGCCAGTGGAGCCACGGACCCGTTACAACCTGAGCCGATGCTGCCACCTCCTCCAGTGTTACAGAATTTCCAAAAAGTAAATGGTAGTAATGTAGTGCATAAAAGAACTGACATGGGACATACTTCGGGGCAACAAGAACATAGTGCACCAGCATCTAGTGTAGCTGGAACGCATACTCATCATATTCTAGACCCTAATAATAAAGTGCCAGTTCAGCTTACATTACCTGCTCAACCTGGAGTTCCAGGGTCCCAACCTCGTTCATTTACCATTCAAATTCCAGCATCAGCTCTGAACGGCAACAAACTGCATCAGGTCTTAACAGGTCCTATAATAAATGCTACCATTAGCCTTCCGCAACCTCTAGCTGCTACTTTACTGCAACAACATATCAACTCAGCTTTAGCAGGACAAAAAAGTGATTTTGACAGCGGCGGAGGCGGCCGCAGTGGAGCTGCTCCTTTCTCTTTAGATGGTGCTCTGGACTCTTCTGATGAGGATGGCTCAAACGTAGGTGATGGTTCAGAAGACGGTGCAGCAGATGATGATGATGATGACGATTCTCCCGAAGAGCGGGCAGAAGAAGAAGAAGAAGAACAAAATGAAAGTGGTGGTGCTGAAGAAGAACCCCTAAATTCCGGTGATGATGTATCTGATGAGGAGCCAGGGGACATGTTTGATACTGATAATGTAGTTGTTTGCCAATATGATAAAATTACACGCAGTCGCAATAGGTGGAAGTTCTATCTCAAAGATGGAATCATGAATCTAGCTGGAAAGGATTATGTATTCCAAAAGGCTAATGGTGATGCGGAATGGTGATTATAGACAGTGTGTATTTTATAGAAAATTATTTGTTATATCTCGGAATTAGGGCTTAAGGTCTCATAATTATTATTTCGTTATTTCGACATGTAATTTGATGTCTGTATGGCAGATATCTGTGTAACAAGTTTAGGACAAGATTGTTAAACAAATTATGAAAAAAAAAACAATCTTTCGTAGGTAGATTTGAAGTTTTCTAAGACACTAGTATTACCAATAGTAAAAAACTCTACCAAGCTCCTTCAGTCTCACTTCCCATTAGTGTGTTTTTTGTACACTACTGAGACTACTACTTACTACTATACTTACAAAAAAAAACACTAAAAAAAATCTAAATGAAAGATATTTATGTGACTTTGTGCTTCTAATATCGAGATACATATCTTGACTTATTGGGTATTAATAATGTACAATACAAAAGAAGTTTGTGAATAATTTTGTTATCTCTTAAGTTGATGCTCTTTAATTTAAATGCCACCATTAAAATTACAATAAATGTGACACATGACCCATGTTTTTTTTTATAATATTGAAAATGTCCTTAATTTCATTTGTTTTCACAAAAAATATAATGCAATAATAAACAAACAACTTTTAAATTTAATGAAAATGAGTTAAATTTCCTCTTTAAAAATGAAAAAAATATTTATTACAGAGTATATTAGATCAAAGATAATTTAAATATCAAACAAATAGTCCTTATTAGAAACAAACAATTAATTTGGTTTTTTTTTTAATTTCTATATCTCAACAATGGGCAAGGACTGCAAGGGCATGATACTTTAAAATGTAATTATTTCTAATATATTATAGACAATGTTTAGGGGGTTTTATTTTAATAACGAATTAAATTGAACTCTTAATATTAAGACTTAAAAGGAAAAATAACTACACACAAACTCATATGAAAGCTATTTTTACAGAAGGAGAGTCATCATGTTTCTAATGTAAAAAAAATCAGTTAGGCTGCTTTAAAAAAGTATGGTAAATTTCAAAACATAGTGCAGTTGTTCACAATGATCAACCTATTATTTTTATTAGTCACATTAGAATATTGTTTTTTCTTCTTCATGATTTCACTGGCTTAGTAATCTATCCATGTATTTTAAAGCAGATGTTTGAGTTTTTTTTTTTTTTGCTTAGATGGATGGACTAGCTCACAGCCCTTCTGGTGTTAAGTGGTTTCTGGAGCCCATAGACATCAACAACGTAAATGCGCCACACACCTCGAGATACAAGTTCTAAGGTCTCAAGTATAGTTACAACGGCTACCCCACCCTTCGAACCGAAACGCATTGCTGCTTCACGACGGAAATAGGCGAGGTGGTGGTACCTACCCGTGCGGACTCCCAAGAGGTCCTACCACCAGTGATTACGCAAATTATAATTTTGCGGGTTTGATTTTTATTACACGATGTTATTCCTTCAGCGTGGAAGCCAATCGTAAACAATTTGTTGAGTACGTATTTCATTAGAAAAATTGGTACCCGCCTGCGAGATTCGAACACCGGTGCATCGCTACATACGAATGCACCGGACGTCTTATCCTTTAGGCCGCGACGACTTCAAAACTCGACTCATTTCGAATACAAATAAGATTAATTGATGCCGAGACCGTTGGAGCCATGAAAGTTGATGCAGTTGTTTATATTTAGAAAAGGTTACTGTCACATATAATTAATCTGAAAAGAATGCCACAGTACTATTTTTCCGAATGCTATGATGTCTGAAAAATATTTGAAAGGAGTCCTCTGCTGCAGGCAGCGGCTGTGCTGTACCACTGACATTGCTGAGCTTCATAAGCTACAGTAATCACTTGTTACCTAGAGAGCCGTAATAAAATCTGCCTTCGATGTGAATAAATAAGTATACCTAGCCGATGTTCTGCCTTCCAAGTATTGGAAAAAAAAAGTGTTGATATCAACAATTACATTTTATGACGTCATGGCGTCAGACTGAATCAAAACAATTATATGGTTAGTCTTATCAGTAGTTAATTTAAATTCCTGTATACTTCAAAATGTATAACGAGATAATAATTCTCGGTATAGTACAACAATAATTAAGTACTCTGGAATCGAGCTATTCTTTGTAGAATATATTATGTTGTAAGACTGTACTGGTTGATTGCACTATCCTAGATAAAACATTCAATATTCCAGTTTGCTGCGTGGACTAGGTCAACGTGTCCCACCTGTCCTAGTGAAACTGAAACTTTTTACTGGTGGGCTCTAGTAACCACTTACACCAGGTGTGCTGCGAGCTCGTCCATCCATCTAAGCAATAAAAAAAAACGAAAATAACCGGGCCACCAGTAATCCTGCCTTTTTTTAAAAAAAAGGTCGACGGTCGCGACTTGTGTGGTATGTTGTCATGAAATAGCATTCTGACGTTTTATGCGGTTACGGATGTATTAGAGATCTAGAACACCCTTCCGAGCGTAGCTGGCATAGCCCCCTAGGCAACCAGCCATTAGCTAGGGAAAATAATATCTAGAACATCGTGTAATTTTCTTCCTTCACGTACCTACTAAGTTGACCGTGTTCCGACGGCTAACTTAAAGAAGCGAAATTGAAGAGTTTTGAGAGTTTATGTGGGTTCCGGCCGCGTGATCGAGTACCAAACTCGCGTTCTTTTTTCTTTTCCTTACCTATTTGTTAGGGGATCATTCCAGTTACGTCCGGACGTAGGTATAGGTGAGTTCACGGGCTCCGCCGGAAACAAATTGCTTACACTAGTCCTAGAAAGAGCCATCGGATCGGAATCGTGCCCCATTGATAACTACTGGCGAGAAACTCGGTAGGCACTCGCGTAAGTAACGATCAGGAGTATACAAGGTTCGTAAAGTGTTACCATATTAAGAAGGGGCGGTTTACTTCGCTTGTAGTTGACGGAGTAGAGACTGCCTAGGATGTTTTCGCAGCCTGATTCCGGACTGACTATGTAAAGAAGAGGACATGGGTAATCATAGTACCTACCATATTTGGTCGCCCGTTCAATAAATATTTATACATAATATTGATGTTATATTAATTAACAATTACATTGTACTAATAATAATTTAAAATAATAATTTAATAATTTTTGCAATATTTCTTTAACTTAGACCAAAATTATAATTCACCTTTGTTCAATTGTTTACTTTGTAGTATGAAGATGAAATGAAGAAGTTGGTAAAATAGACATTGTTGTATTTTATTAGGTCATGTAGCTATAAACTACATGGCATAGCATTAGGCTGGAAGAGAATGCGTTTAACGATGTACTACCCAATGTACTTTGGTAATAATTTTGCTAAATGAAACATTTGAGGAACAGGGCAAAAATGGGGTTAGTTTGCCCATTTACGCCAACTTTTTTTTAAATATATAATTTATTTTAAAATAGGTCATATAAAGCGAAAATCCGCGCATGGCACACAAACATCTGCCATGTAAAGCTGCGTGAGACGGCTTTGGAAAAATTGTATGTGCAACGCCACGCCGTGCGTAATCGCAATGACCCGCGACCGGAAAACCACCGGTTTTACTGTGCAGGCAACATTAATATATCTTTAAACACTTACTTAATACTTGCACACCTTTGACAAATTTACCAATATTGCATTGTAAAATCGAGTTCTGTTAAATTTGCGCTTGTTTGACGGACAATTTTATTAATTTTGTTATACTGTACCAATACCTACGTAAGTTAGGTATATAATAATATATTACATTATTTACTAATGTTAACTTATGGAGCATGAAATATTTTATAACGTATATACCGATTATAAAGCTTACCTATATTTGGGTAGAATAATTATAAACGTGTATTAATATAGGACACGTGCGAAAGTTACAAAACCTTAAATAAAGTAATATTAAAGCATTGCAACAGTTTGTTTGGTTTTATTGACCTCAAATATTTATCAATTTGAATCAATCGATTCTTTCATTCGATCAACCCATTCACTTTTTTTCGTTTTCTATTCGTTCAAAAACTTGATAGCAACTACAGTTATTAACAACTACCTCATTATGTAACGACATGCTTGTTGATTTTTTGCTATTTATGTAGGTACTATCTACTACAAGTATCAATCGTATCACAAGCACGATAAAAGCTAGCTGGCTGCTTGGTGGTACGTTCATTCCGATAGAGGCACCCGTCACGTGCGGACGTGCTCATCGTCCACTCGATCGCCCGGTCTTTGTTCGCCCGGCTTTTGTTAGCCCGGCCATTGTTCGCGCGGCCTGTGTTCGTGATACATCTGCCGACCAAGTGTGTTTCCTGGAAGCTTTTATTTGTTTTGTTTTAGTTATTTTTGTGTTCGTGGAACATTTGCCGACAAAGTGTTTTCCTGCAAGTATTTATTTGTTTTGTTTCTTTTTGTAATTTCTGTTTTGTTGTGCTTTTTCTTTGTCCTGTAGTAATCGCGCCGCATTGCCACCTGTGTTCAATAGAACCGCTCAGGTCCGAGAAGTTGGGGCCTCGCCGCAAGGCGAGTGTTTTCAAGACCCGGGGCCGCCCCACCTGGGTACTCAGCGATCATGGACGCTGTATTCGCGGAATTCCTCCGACTTCGCCACCCACAGCTCGCCTCAGAGTTTCTGGCCTTCAAGGCCAATCACACTGCGAGCCCTCTCGAGGACTCCGCCGCGCTCGCTGCTCCTGCGTCGCCTGTACCTGCGTGCAGAGCTTCTGCATTGAGCACCGCAGCCTCTGTCGTGCCTGCCGCTCCCGTGTCGCCTATACTGGCGAGAAAAGCTGCTGCGTCGTCCGCCGTGACCATCGTTTCAGCTGAGCGATCATCCGCGGCCTCCGTCGCGCCCTCTAAAGCACCTACACTTGCTCGTAGGTCGCCTGCACCCGCCTCCTCGTGCTCCGACTCTGACTCGGACATGGAGGTCGACCTCGCCCCCGCCTCATCGACGGATGGATTCACCCTGGTACAGAAGGGTAAGAAGCGTGCCGCGGAGTCTCGAGCTCCCGCGGCCGCTAAAATTAGCAAAGCCGTGAACGCGTCGCGCCCCCGCCCTCAGACTCCCGTTGCGCCCCCAGCCCGTGCCACTCCGTCGCCGCGTCCGGTGGCTCAAAATAAAACCCAGACCCCTCCCCCGGTTATCCTTCAGGAGAAGGCAGCTTGGGATCGAGTTTGCCTGGCCCTTAAGGCCAAAAATATAAATTTCACGAATGCCCGTAACCTCGCGAACGGCATTCAAATTAAAGTTCAAACACCCGACGACCATAGGGCCCTCTCTTCTTACCTCCGTAAGGAGCGTATAAGTTTCCATACGTATACGCTCCAGGAGGAACGCGAACTCCGTGCCGTCATACGTGGCATCCCTAAAGAGTTGGATGCCGAACTCGTCAAGGCCGACCTTCTGGAACAAGGCCTACCAGTAAATTCAGTGCACCGCATGCACACCGGCCGCGGTAGGGAACCATATAATATGGTTCTAGTCGCCCTCCAGCCTACCCCCGAGGGTAAGCAAATTTTTAACATACGGACCGTCTGTAGGCTCTCCGGTATCGCCGTCGAAGCCCCCCATAAAAAAGGCACTCCTAGCCAGTGCCATAACTGTCAACTGTACGGGCATTCTTCCCGTAACTGTCACGCGCGCCCCCGATGCGTCAAGTGTTTAGGCGATCACGCTACGGCCCTATGCACTCGCGATCAAAAAACCGCGACGGAACCGCCTAGCTGCGTCCTGTGTCGAACACAGGGTCACCCCGCAAATTACCGCGGATGCCCCCGAGCCCCGAAAATAAATCGCCGCGTCGCCCGCCAAAACCGCCTCCGAGCTTCCCATCCAGACATCAAAGCCTCGGCACCCTCTGTGTCGCAGGCTAAGCCAGCGTTCGTTCCGGCGCCGGTGCCCAGTGGCTCGGCCTGGGCGAGACCGCTGCCGTACACGAACACGGCTACAACTCCCTCCTCCGCGATTCGTCCCGCCCCCGCGACTCGTCCCACCCCCGCGATACGCCCCTCCCCCGCGAATTTCCCTCCGACAGCGTCCGACAATCTTGCTCTAGCGATCGACTTCTTTCAATCGATTAACTTTGAGCGCGTTAACGCTTTAGGTGACGCCATTCGCGCTGCCTCCACTGCACAACACTTCATCGCCGTTGTGCAAGAATACGCTGACGTATACGCGTCGTTAAATACGTACGTCCTCCCCTCGCTCCGCCGGTAATCAATGGCGTACATAAGTAGAATAAAGCCCCTATCCGTAACGATAGGATTTTTTAACGCTTACGGTCTCGCAAATCAACGTGATCAGGTTTGTGATTTTTTGCGTGACCATCAAATTGACATCTTTTTGGTGCAGGAGACCCTGCTTAAGCCCGCGCGCCGCGACCCTAAAATCGCGAACTATAACATGGTTAGGAACGACAGGCTCACTGCTCGTGGTGGTGGTACCGTCATTTACTATAGACGAGCCCTGCACTGCGTCCCACTCGACCCCCCGCGCTTTCTAACATCGAAGCATCAGTATGCCGAATCTCACTGACTGGACACGCGCCGATCGTTATCGCGTCCGTTTATCTTCCACCGGATAAGATCGTTCTAAGCAGCGATATCGAGGCGCTGCTCGGCATGGGAAGCTCTGTCATTCTGGCGGGCGACCTTAATTGTAAACACGTCAGGTGGAACTCGCACACCACAACCCCGAATGGCAGGCGGCTTGACGCGTTAGTCGATGATCTCGCCTTCGATATCGTCGCTCCGCTAACCCCGACTCACTACCCGCTAAATATCGCGCATCGCCCGGATATACTCGACATAGCGTTATTAAAAAACGTAACTCTGCGCTTACACTCGATCGAAGTAGTTTCAGAGTTAGATTCAGACCATCGTCCCGTCGTTATGAAGCTCGGTCGCGCTCCCGATTCCGTTCCCGTCACGAGGACTGTGGTGGATTGGCACACGCTGGGCATCAGCCTGGCTGAATCTGATCCACCATCGCTCCCGTTTAGCCCGGACTCTACCCCGTCTCCTCAGGATACCGCTGAAGCCATAGACATCTTAACGTCACACATCACCTCGACATTAAATAGGTCATCGAAGCAAGTTGTAGCGGAGGACTTCCTTCACCGCTTCAAATTGCCGGACGATATTAGGGAACTCCTTAGAGCTAAGAACGCCTCGATCCGCGCCTACGATAGGTATCCTACCGTGGATAATCGTACTCGAATGCGTGCCCTACAACGCGACGTAAAGTCTCGCATCGCCGAAGTCCGAGATGCCAGATGGTCTGATTTCTTAGAAAGACTCGCGCCCTCCCAAAGGTCTTACTACCGCTTAGCTCGTACTCTCAAATCGGATACGGTAGTAACTATGCCCCCCTCGTAGGCCCCTCAGGCCAACTCGCGGCGTTCGATGATGATGAAAAAGCAGAGCTGCTGGCCGATACACTGCAAACCCAGTGCACGCCCAGCACTCAATCCATGGACCCTGTTCATGTAGAATTAGTAGACAGTGAGGTAGAACGCAGAGCCTCCTTGCCACCCTCGGATGCGTTACCACCCGTCACCCCGATGGAAGTTAAAGACTTGATCAAATACCTACGTCCTCGCAAGGCTCCCGGTTCCGACGGTATATCTAACCGCGTTATTAAACTTCTACCCGTCCAACTCATCGTGATGTTGGCATCTATTTTCAATGCCGCTATGGCGAACTGTATCTTTCCCGCGGTGTGGAAAGAAGCGGACGTTATCGGCATACATAAACCCGGTAAACCGAAAAATCATCCGACGAGCTACCGCCCGATTAGCCTCCTCATGTCTCTAGGCAAACTGTATGAGCGTCTGCTCTACAAACGCCTCAGAGACTTCGTCTCATCCAAGGGCATTCTCATCGATGAACAATTCGGATTCCGTACAAATCACTCATGCGTTCAACAGGTGCACCGCCTCACGGAGCACATTCTTGTGGGGCTTAATCGACCAAAACCGTTATACACGGGAGCTCTCTTCTTCGACGTCGCAAAAGCGTTCGACAAAGTCTGGCACAATGGTTTGATTTTCAAACTATTCAACATGGGCGTGCCGGATAGTCTCGTGCTCATCATACGGGACTTCTTGTCGAACCGCTCTTTTCGATATCGAGTCGAGGGAACCCGCTCCTCCCCACGACCTCTCACAGCTGGAGTCCCGCAAGGCTCTGTCCTCTCACCCCTCCTATTTAGCTTATTCGTCAACGATATTCCCCGGTCGCCGCCGACCCATTTAGCTTTATTCGCCGACGACACGACTGTTTACTATTCTAGTAGAAATAAGTCCCTAATCGCGAAGAAGCTTCAGAGCGCAGCCCTAGCCCTAGGACAGTGGTTCCGAAAATGGCGCATAGACATCAACCCATCGAAAAGTACTGCGGTGCTATTTCAGAGGGGAAGCTCCACACGGATTTCCTCCCAGATTAGGAGGAGGAATCTCACACCCCCGATTACTCTCTTTAGACAACCCATACCCTGGGCTAGGAAGGTCAAGTACCTGGGCGTTACCCTGGATGCATCGATGACATTCCGCCCGCATATAAAATCAGTCCGTGACCGTGCCGCGTTTATTCTCGGTAGACTCTACCCCATGATCTGTAAGCGGAGTAAAATGTCCCTTCGGAACAAGGTGACACTTTACAAAACTTGCATAAGGCCCGTCATGACTTACGCGAGTGTGGTGTTCGCTCACGCGGCCCGCACACACATAGACACCCTTCAATCCCTACAATCCCGCTTTTGTAGGTTAGCTGTCGGGGCTCCGTGGTTCGTGAGGAACGTTGACCTACACGACGACCTGGGCCTCGAATCAATTCGGAAATACATGAAGTCAGCGTCGGAACGATACTTCGATAAGGCTATGCGTCATGATAATCGCCTTATCGTTGCCGCCGCTGACTACTCCCCGAATCCTGATCATGCAGGAGCCAGTCACCGTCGACGCCCTAGACACGTCCTTACGGATCCATCAGATCCAATAACCGTTGCATTAGATGCCTTCAGCTCTAATACTAGGGGCAGGCTTAGGGACCCCGGTAACCGTACTCGTCGAACTCGACAAAGAGGTCGACGTGCAACCTAACCCATGCATCAGCCCGCTGAGTTTCTCGCCGGATCTTCTCAGCGGGTCGCGATTCCGATCCGGTAGTAGATTCATTCGCGAAACAATTGCTCTTGAGTTGTTAGGTCTCCTTCGGAGGCGCTCGGGCGGTTGTTAGCAAATCCCGCCCCTCTTGGCTGAGCCTTTGCTCGCCCACCTGTCCTGGTGAAACTGGAAAGGCCTTCGGGCCACCAGTAAATTTTCAATCATAAAAAAAAAAAAAAAAAAAAAAAAGGTGGTACGTTATGGTACATATTTGTACTCTATCGACACCGATGCATATTTTTTTTTATTGCTTAGATGGGTGGACGAGCTCACAGCCCACCTGGTGTTAAGTGGTTACTGGAGCCCATGGACATCTACAACGTAAATGCTCCACCCACCTTGAAATATAAGTTCTAAGATCTCAGTATAGTTACAACAGCTGCCCCACCCTTCAAACCGAAACGCATTACTGCTTCACGGTAGAAATAGGCAGGGCGGTGGTACCTACCCGCGCGGACTCACAAGAGGTCCTACCACCAGTAATAACTAGGAAGTGAATTATCTATACGAACCAATAAACCATGTATAATATGTATACTTATTTCCTTAAAATGAGCCTGTAGCCAGAAAGTCCCTAAACATGAAAGGATGATTCACTGTAGGTTTTTATTTTAATTATAAAACCTATAAATATTCCTTAAGTTAATGAAATATCTCGAAGATAAGTCAACTAAGGATTTACTCTGTACTGTAATATTTACATAGACCGTAATATTAATAAGAATACGTGGAAATAAATTCATTAAGGGGTACAATTATTTCAGAATTTTTTTGACAACAACGGCTGCCCCGCCCTCCCCGCATGACAATCGCAGCAAATAAGCAGGGTGGTGGTGTAACCACGTGGGCTAACCAATATTTGTGAAAGTTTACAAATTTTCACAAGTTTCATTTTTATTCACGATGTTCGCGTTAGGCAATGCTTCGTCGTATTGGCTGCGCATTTATTTAAACAAAATGATAATTGTTTGCATTTTGATTCCCAGTATAGTAACATCACTCGATGCGATTACAAATGACATTCTATTCGTTGGGCCACGGACAAAGATGCTTTATTTCAGTGGCCACTAATGATTGTCGATGTTTAATTATTTTGTTTTACGTTTGTTTTTTTTTTAAATAAAAATGGACAACATGCACACACTTCTCTCACTAAACATTTCATAATTGAAGTTCATAAATAATAGTCTATAGAGACGAAACTGGTGGTAGGGCGTCTTGTGAGGCCACACTTCTGGGTACCCCACCTATTTTTAGCACGAAGCAGAAATGCGTTCCGATTTGTAGGGTAGGGCAGCCATTATTAACTAGTCAGGTCATAAGTATTGTCACACAGTAAAAACTTTTCTTTTAGAATGCTGGCCACAAAAAAGTTTATTGAATTCGAATTTCGAATTGTTCATGAAAATAAAAATGTATACTTTTAGAATTTTACTCATTTTTAAATATGGAGTGGACGCATAAAGAAGACCGTGTTTCAGTTATTGCGTTGCATCGTTGCGGTTACGCGCCAATTCAAATTTTTAACATACTGAAAAATTTGAATATAACCAAAAGATTCGTTTATCGTACCATCAAACGATACAATGAAAACTCTAGTGTAGATGACAGGTCAAGAAGTGGTCGCCCTCGGTCTGTTAGGACTCCAGCAGTGATAAAAGCTTCACAGCTTTCGCAGCAGCGCGAATTCAAAGAAATCCCAAACGTAAGCAGAAACTGTTGGCCCTTCAGATGGGGTTAAGCAGAACCACGGTGAAAAGGGTGTTAATTGAAGACTTAGGGCTTCGGGCATATCGAAGAAAAACAGGACATCGTTTGAATGCTCGTCTAATGGACCTGAGACTGAAGAGATGCCGCGCTTTGTTGAAGCGGTACGCGGGAAAAAAATATCGGGAAATTCTTTTTTCGGATGAAAAATTTTTTACCGTAGAAGAGAGGTACAACAAACAAAATGATAAGGTGTACGCACACAGTAGTGAAGAAGCGAGCAACCGTATTCCGCGTGTCCAACGAGGTCATTTTCCATCCTCGCTCATGGTATGGTTGGGAGTTTCTTATTGGGGCTTAACAGAGGTACATTTTTGTGAGAAAGGTGTAAAAACGAATGCAGTTGTGTATCAAAATACAGTCCTGACGAACCTTGTGGAACCTGTTTCTCATACCATGTTCAATAACAGGCACTGGGTATTCCAACAAGATTCGGCGCCAGCTCATAGAGCGAAGAGCACACAAGACTGGCTGGCGGCGCGTGAAATCGACTTCATCCGGCACGAAGACTGGCCCTCCTCCAGTCCAGATTTGAATCCGTTAGATTACAAGATATGGCAACACTTGGAGGAAAAGGCGTGCTCAAAGTCTCATCCCAATTTGGATTCACTCAAGACAGCCTTGATTAAGGCAGCCGCCGATATTGACATGGACCTCGTTCGTGCTGCGATAGACGACTGGCCGCGCAGATTGAAGGCCTGTATTCAAAATCACGGAGGTCATTTTGAATAAACTTTAGTGTCATAAGAATCTATGTTTTGTTATGTTCATTTTGGTATATGAATGGTTACATAATGAATAAACTTGTTTCAATTATTTTATATTAAACATGTGACAGAATTTATGACCTGACTAGGTATATACTACTAACAGCTAAGAGTCATCTCTTAAGGTGTGTGGCGGCATTTAGGTTTTTGATGTCTCTGGACTCTGGTTATCACTCTTGGAGCAAGCTCGTTCATTCGTTTTAAATGGGTGAGATGAGTGAGCTCACGACCTATTTAATGTTAAGCCGCTACCGGAGTCAATACATTACAACGTGCATGCTGCTACTTACCTACCTAGAAATATAAGATTGAAACCTTAATTCCATTGAAAAACGCCGAACTATCTAATCGAAGAAGAGCGTTTGATTAAAATGGAAGAATAAAAGCAGGATAATAAAAGATAAATACATTATCACATGTACGATTCGTGCACATATCGAACATGAACTATGAGACAAAGTGTCAAATCTTATACCTTTAAACGAGCAGTTCTTGTATATATATATATATATATATATATATATATATATAAATAACCTGAATCTCGGAAACGACTCCAACGACTTTCATAAAATTTAGTATAAAGGGGATTTCGGGGGCGATAAATCGATCTAACTGCGATTTATTTTCAGAAAATGTTCTTTTATTCGTCTTTTCAATAATCAACTCTTCCCGACATCTATTGGCGAAAAATAATACTATTTTTCTTAATTGAGGGCAACTAACCGCTTTAAAGACACAACAAGATGGCGTTATCAAAAAAAAAACCGGTCAAAGCTCGGTCATCATCTAGTTTTCATTAATTATGATATTGTTTGTAATATATTCGAACGAGAGTAAATAAATGTTCAATTAGCTTTGGGTAGCAGGTTTTAAGGACGCGTATGCCGCAATTAGCTTTGTGAACGGCCCACAGGCTCCGAGAATGGCATAAAACCAATGCACATTAATATGGCTCCTACGATATCACTGTATAAGTTGCTACTTATTTTATTTTGTATTTACTTGTATATTTTTAGTATTTATTTGTATTTAATCGTATGTAAGTCTATCTTATAGTGTATTTATTTTTCACATGTGTATATAAGTATATATTTTTATGTAAGTTTATTAAGATATAGCACCGTCCATGCTAGTTTGCTTATTGCTCTCACTGCAAGGTTGCCTGGAAGAGATCGTTTTCAGCTATAAGGCCGACAATTTATGTCACCGTCTATTATCTGTTTTATATGCTTACTCTTTACATGTAGTGTCAAATAAAGAGTCATTATTATTATTATTGTTATAAAACCAACTGCTCTACAAGCTCGTCTGCCTATGAAACTAATAAAACCTATAAGAATACTTTATAAATAAATGAAAATTTGCTAATAACTTAACAGGTATTAGTCAGATCTAGATAAAATAATACGCACCATGATCATTTATCAACAAGTCAGTATACACTTTCTCAGCAATTTTTTTTCTGAAATTTTGAGATTTTTCGCACAATATATACCGATAGATACAAAAATACACCGATTGCCGGTGCCAACATCAAAAGCTTTCGCACAGAAAATACTATTAGTGTGTAAAAAGAGGAGATAAAGTACTTAGGTTAGTTTGTTAGGCTCGGCGTAAGCCCACTCCAATCATCCAGCGTAATCCGGCGCAGCGTGCCGCGCTAGATAGCCCCTGTAATCGACTTACTCGCGCGATTTAATATCGCACTCAATGTCCCAGCAAAATATTTACGTAATTTACCACCAGCCAGCTTTGTTCGTTGCGGACAAGTTAAAATCAACAGCTGCAATATCTGAGGCAGCAAACGAGAAAATATTTTGAATATGAAAGGAGTATTTACTCTACGAAGGGGCCTAGCTTTGTTCACATTTGGCAGTTCAGATTCGAGGCTCTGAAAAGTACAGTGTACATTTTCTGTGAGGTTTGATGTCTGGATTTTTATGTTTCTTTAACCAGTAAATATTACTAATTTATTTTTTCTGTATAGCGTTAAAAAATAAAATTAAAAAGGAAGAGAAAGAGTGAAAAAGATTACGACTCACCTGATTTTAAGTGGTTACCGGTTTACCGGAAGTCTCAATAGTATTGTATAGCGGCTGTTCCAATCTAAGAACCCTCCAAAAAGGAATGCCTTACTACTTAGTGGCAGAGATAGAAAGGATTATGGTACTTACTCGTGCGAAATTACGATACGTCTTACTACTAGTAAATTCCCGTTGGTGATCACAATACTGACAATACAAATATTATTCAGAGATTAGTGTCACCCCTTACCACCTAAATCCCTTAGTTATTTTTTACGACACCCATGGAAAGAGCTGAGGATGTTCTAATTTAGGCCGTCATCACATACCTATGTAATGACAGAAATTTTTTTGCAAGTTTAAGCAAGTTTACCACCTTTGAAATGAATAATGATACTATGAATAATAGTTAACATAAATTTGAAGACAAAGTTAATTCTGAAAGAATCCAATTAAACTTTCTCGACTACTACTGTAAACCTACATAGAGCAGTCCAATTTATTTGTTTGGTACGGCAACAGCAAATAACTAGTGGATGGCCTTTGAAGATATCGAGTATCGATTTAACTAGCGATGCAATCTCCGCTCAGGTACCGTCGCATCGACTCGGTTCCGATAATATACCAAATTTAAATTGGAATATACCGACAGAGTAACCTACAAATAGTAAAATCAGTTCAATCAGCGCACGTTTAAACGATTTTCTTTTGGATACGTTACGGATTTTTGTACCTAAATTCCGTTCCCGTCGCGCTCCAACATTTTAAATACGTAATCACTTGCGGATTACATGACTCGGGAATAGAATTCATATTTGCCTCAAGCATGAAGAATGGCTGTACATTATAAGCCTTCAGTTAAATTCATTCTACTCTTCTCTGTTTGAGCTTAAAATTTTAATATTTTAAATGTATTATTGTACAGGGCTTTTGAATGATCCAACTTTTTAATATTTTAATTATTAGAACAAATTATAATAGATACCTATAAATTTTATGTAAAATATTTAAGAATAACTTTACAAACACATTAGCAGAGCGGATCGCTGAGCTCATTAAGATAATAATTCCCTCAAGTTTTTCATTTTCCTTCAAACACGTCTTTAGCATAATGGATTCTCAGAATACCGTTTCCTATAAGAAATTCATGAAAGGAATTTATAAGGAATCTCCATATCTATCTTCAATATGTACCAAACCTATTCTGAATTTGTTTTTTCGCTTACGAAGTGTGATTAAGCTTATAAATTTTGTGTAATAATAAAATAAATGGTAATTTTTTAGCAAAAATCGATTGAAGGAGCAGTTAAAATTACATTTCGCTATAAAATCATTGCACTATTACTAATTTATTGTGATGAATTGTTAATAACATATAAACCAAATATCGAACTACCCAATATCATCCAAACTTTACGATTACGTAAATCACATGGCTAATATCTACATGTAATCAAGGCTAACAATAATAGTAAAGAATGTGATTATCTCTGAAAATAGTTTTGCTACGTTCCGTCCCGTCTAGTGTAATCTGAAAGAAGAACCTTAACTGACTAAGCAAAGTAGAAACCTGTTGAACGCCTACTCACGAATATAGCCTCATTCTCTCCCGATTGCTTCGCTAGATCAGTCGGGAGCTTGTTACGCTGTCGCTCCATTACTACTTCTTTTCTAAAACAGTATTACTCATTTCAGGTACACGCAGATAATTAACAGACTGACATCCTTAAAGTAGATTCAAAATCAGTGAATAAAATGTCGTGCTTTATTGGTGAAGTTCTCATCCCTGACTGAATCAAGTCGCTTGTGCAGTGTTCCCAGTGGGGTGATGATGTGATATTGTAGTGACGAAGCAAGAACAGACCGCAACATGTTACCAACCAACGTGATGTCTTTTATGAAGAAGGTAAGTCAATTTGTTTTCATGTCGAACAAAAATATTCGTTTTATTTTTCTAAACAAAGAAACATCTTTAATGGTTCATTGTTACTAAAACTACAATATTATCTTTCTCCCTGTCTTCCTAGCTATTTATCCCACATGGTGTTGGGGTCAGCTTCTTTACTCTACCCTCCACTTCTCTCTGTCTTTGGTATCCTCGTCAGTAACATTACGGAATGCAATATACAAAAACAATATTTACAAATTACAATATTAAATGATCTTATAGATCACATAGATAACGTGTGTCCATAAATATTTGAGTCGTTTGTGATCTTTAGTATTCTTACAGTTCAAAAGACAATGATTAATAATGATCGAACATGCAATATTACTGATAAAAAAATTCTTAGGTTGCATATTGAATTTAGCTTTACAGTACTAATAGAGCTGATGTTTTATCTCAGAATTCGAAAATAAGGTGTATTTACAATAGACTGTCTAGACTCAAATTCTGTTTTTCACTAAAATCGGATTTATATATATTTTTGGGTCGACAATCGTCGTCAACATAAATATATAAGAAAGTCAACACTTCTAGAAGAATTTAACTAGCACTATCTACTAGTCGACAACTAAATTAAAGCTTCCCATTCGACCCACATTTGAAACAGCGATCCAATATTTTTAGCAATGTGTCCCTGCCATTAGGCCGCAAACATTCCTTTGCTTAACGTTTCACATGGTCAGCAATTATAAACATTCACTAAATCAATTGAAAACGTGAGCAAATAATCTCAGAAGAATTTTTAGGAACATATTTCATAAATAAAGTGACATCTGTGTGAAATGTGAATAGCTATTTTGATTTTATTGCATACCGTACTGTGTTTTAATTAAAATTCCCCGTAGCAGTCCGCTCTCTTGTTAAATTTTAAGCACTGAGTATAACACGGAATTAAATAATTTGAAGAATTTCGTAACACAACAGGGCACAAATTAAATATGAAATACTATGCACTGTTTGATTTTTATCTCATTTCACTACTTTATTTTAACATTCTAGTATTGCATCTTCTTAAATAATAATTGAACCCGTTCTTTTTTCTTTAAATCAAATTACCTACAAGAACCAATGTCATTTTTAAAAAAAATCTGGGCTACAAACATACCCAGCCAATCGTCCAAAATTGTTTCTCAATTCTCTTTTAATATTGAAATGTTTCTATAGATTCCTAAACCGAATATTCCTTAATTTTCAAAGTTTGTGAATCCATTTATGTAGGTATTTGTGTTTGCTGGAATGTCACCTCACTAACGTGCACGATCAGTTAACGCTCCGTTAAGCGGAAACGTCTTTCTTCCTCATCAAAGCAAAATACTGTGCTTTCGTGTTCGCCCATAATAAGCCTACCAAACAAACATTATAGTAAGGTATAGTTCTTTACGAACTCATAATTCCTCCGTGAATGTAGATAAAACATGGCGGCTGATAAGAAATACATATTAGTATTTAGATATATGTTTGTAAGTTAGTATCAGTTGTAGTAATAGTTTTTATTAGATAGAAGCTATTTTTGTGGGTTTATTGTAGTGAAAATGGCATCAAGCTCACAGACCATCTGGTCTTTAATCGTTTACGGGAGACCATAGGCACCAGAAGATGAATGCCGCTACCAACACTAAGACATTGAAGATTGAGGTCTCAATTTCTTTCGTACAACGGATTTCCAAATCTTAAAAACGAAATGCGTGATGACTTTATGACAGATATAAATAGGATGGTGGTACACGTGTTCGATACCGCGACATATTATGACACGCTACCGATATTTTAGATAGGTTTTAGGGGGTTCAAATTAATGGAGCTACATAGAAACATAGTAGATGAAGATTCAGTAAAAATTAAAATAAACGAAGAAAAATAATCTGATAATTGAGTAATTAAAAATTGCAGTTTTAGATGGACTTAATTATTAAATACGTTTCGTGTAAAAATATTTAAAACTGAGACAATCTGTATTCATAATCAACGTATCAGTGTGGATTGCACATAGAAATTTTTAAATGCTGTTAATCCTATTCTATGTGCAACTGTACTTGGATCTAAATACAAAAAGAAACTCAGTCGAGTCGCAAATCTGTTGAAAAGACTCGTCAGAGCTCCGCTCTAGTTTGACGACTCTATTAGTGCACGGCGGACTGCATAAAGGCTCAGCTTATCAAAGCGTGCATATTAAAGCAACTCTTTCAACTTTATATGTATTCCTATTTTAGATTTTAATTTCCACAAAACAGAAACGACTGGACTTTACGATGGAGCAGTCTGAATGTATATTAATGTTCCATTAAATTTTGTATTTTTAATACTCTTCATATTAGATGTATTAAAAAATTTAAAATAAATGAAATTAATTTTGTTTACTTGTTTTTTGTTCGTGTGAAATCACAGATCGTTTTTCTGATCTGACAGGATACAAATGTGACATAAAGTCACTTCAAGGCGTGGTCGAGTCTCATTAGCAAATTAAGAATTCAGTCTAAAATATGAAGGTCTTCATACAATTGGATTTATAATTTTTAATGAAATTATTGTAAGCAAGCTTGAAAATAAACATAAATCATAATTTTTGCAGGTTTAATTTGAATAACACGATGCTATTATTAACTCATTCAAGTTATCCTTAAACACGCATTATGTACACCTGCCTTCTGAATTTGAGCCCTGGAATACTTGTAACGCTTGACACGAGCATATCAGATGTTTTAAAAAAAGTTTATGGTTAACACAGGTTTGGTGAATGCGTGAATAATAATAAAAATTGTCACTGTCCCAGGATCAAAACATTGGCGTAGTTGTATGACTCAAAACGAGTGGATATGTATATTACCTATTTGGAAAATAAAGCTAGAAGGAACATGGATCAATAAAAAATGAAATTAATTTCGAAAAAAAAACTTTGAGCACTCTGTAAAAGGAAATGGTATCTTCCTAAGACAAGAACTAGGTTAGAACTATTATTACGTACTACTTCCATAAAAATATCTTCAGCATAATATAAAAATTCTCGTCGTTCATTGCTAGACTTAGTACGACGGTAGTCCCTACCGGACGAAAACCCCGAAACTTTAATAAATGGTAGTTCTACTTTCCTTATAATATAAATGCTGAATTTTATAATATCACTTGGGTAGATACTAAAAGAGGTTTCCTGAGTAGTCAGACAGTTTCGTTAATACTAAACGTCAAAGTTCTAGATGCGAAAACGAGATACACATAGAAAGGCAAAGACGAGTAAGACCGTTTTTTTGGATAATTCCAATATACACATAATCGTACTGACAAAAAAAATAATTTACAAAAATGAAATTATATAATTTACATTTAAATAGAAGAATAATATAAAAATTAACGCTTTAAACACCTTTGCTACCTGCAATCTTCTAAAGACACGATTATCCAAACTTCATAGTCGCCGATCGTTCCAATCTCTGTTGCGGACATGCGCAGAATAACTTTCAGTTTTTATAAAAAGAGGTAGTTCTGACGATCACGATCTTTTTTTTTCTAAATAGACATCACAATGTAATTGCCGCAAACAGCCCCGTAATATGTGGACGTGGAATTGTATAACGGCACCATACTTATAATTGGCATCTAAATGTGTGTGCTTCTGCTACAAGTATTTTGTGCATGTTGGAGATCACAGTACACTCATATAATATTTGGATAACGCTGCTGTCCATAGGCCAATATTACACAGCCTATTTAATATCAATACCATTTATTGTAGAACTATTTGAGTTTTTTCATTTAAAATTATTTTATAGTAATACTATCTGGCCCGGCAAACGTTGTTTTGCCATATAAATTATTTCCAGTAAAGATAACTAACCTAGATACCGACTGCAAATTGTAAATCTAAACCATTCTCGAATGCACCTGAAGAAATTTCATTAAAATCGGTCCAGCCGTTTAGGAGGATCTCACTGACAAACACATGCACAGAAGAAATATATTCTTCAACAGAGTTCTATTTTAAGCTGATCTCCACTGTCAATGTTTTCTACACGTTACGGTTAAATAAAGCCAAAGCACTACTCAGTCAAATTATTTTACTGTTTATTTGTTCATATAATTCCGCAATTGCATAAATTAAATGTAGCTTTTCCAACTGTACAAAATCAGTTAATTATTTAAAAGTAATTTAATAATTACCCTTTAAACAAACTGACATCATTAAAGTTTGATAGTTTCATTTTACATTATAATTTGTGTGTTCGTGTTTAAATAACAAATTGGATGTTTACGATCATGTTAATGGATTCTGAAATTCGTTCAATAAATTCGCTGCCACAACTTGAACTTTTAGTTTAATTTACTTTATTCATAGCTACGGGCATTTTAATAATTCATTTTGGTGTAGCGAAGTACAAACACAACCTATGTCTTAGAAGTTATTTTGGCAAATGGCCGCAGAACTGGTGTAGGTACCGATAAAATCAAGACTTCATTCTTATGGTTGAAATTGAATATAACCCAGCATCAAGAGTACTCTGAGTCTAACTAACCTTATATAAAAGAGATCTACGAAATTCCCATACTCTTATCAATATTGATTAATTATAAAATGTGATTTTTAAAACATACATCTTTCGAGTTTAGTTTTTATATATATAATTATGCACAAGAATCAAATCATATATATAGCCTATAGCTGTTATAACAAATAATAACAATCACTCTAAATTAAGAACCTCCATATTTCATTTAAAATCGGAGACCTGATAAATGTGTTCTACATTCAAAATGAATAATATTCAGCCTACAAAGGATATATGTATCATAGATCACAACGATTATTATTAATGTCTTTGGAAATATGTGCCTAATACCACAACACATTAATTACAAACTCTGTTCGCTACAGCAATCATTTGCAGTGAAAGTTAAAGTTTGACATGACACACACGGCAGCTCATCATTTAGTGGCCCGTGAACGATAATGGAACTTTGATGTTCCAGTATATTCTATTCAAATGAGATCTATTTCAAACACGTCACAGTGATTCTATCTAGTAAATGCCTTATTTCAAAGTACTCGTTTAGAATTAATTAACGTCTGTTGTAGACAAGTTTTAACGGTATTAGAGAACGTTGCGTGGGTGGGGCAGCATCTACGTGTGTAGCGGTGCCATCTTTTTATTGGATTTAAATACAATCTTAAATCTCAGAGTCATCAGGCAGATGGCCAGTCATGTTTCGAGGCTTATGTTCTCTAGTAACCACACATCTTCAGCTCACCAATTTTTTATTTCTTTAGGAGAGTACAAACGATCAAATGGCTTACCTGTTATTAAACAATTATCACAGGTCATAAAAATCACACTGTGTGTAGACGCGAGATAAGCAAACTACGAAATATTTGAAATTTGGTCGTTGCAAATGAAGGACACAGACTGCGGGAAGAAACGATAAGAAGCGGCAGTTCTGCGTTAAAGGAAGGATGCACAATACCTTTATGTAGTCCTTACTGCAGACTCGTACCACTCCGCGATGAGGAACACCAACGATTTCACTTATTTACGTATTTAACATAACAAAGACACGAAGCGCGCGCGCGGTTGTTCAGCCATATTTTTTCGTCTCGATGTCACCACACGATCTCGCTCGCACGCGTCCGTAGGTAAAGTGCCGGAGAGGGATGGGACAGGATTTGCAAAACCAAATTAAAAATGTTGCTATTTTTCGAAACCTAAAACTAACTAAGTTTTAAACCAGCGCAACCACTGTGAGTCCTGCTACTTACCTTGAGACATGAACTCGAATTCCCAATTATATTGCACGATACTCGTTGTACAATATTATATGTACAATGTGTGTCATGCCTCTCAAATGGAACCGCAATAACAGCTTGGCGGCAAAAATAGGCAGAAATCTAACTGTGCACGCTTACAATACGTCCTACCAACCAGTAAAACTTCTACCCGACTTGTGCTATAAAAAGCACTGTATATAACAACCTGTGATCTTGTAGTTTAGATCACCGAAGTGAAGTAAACAAGTCTTAACTTTAGATGGCAAGCCGGGATAAATTGTTACATATTATTTTGTTAGAACACTGCAAACATTGTAGCTTAAGTTACGAATGCTCGTAGCATATTATGGTAGCGTGATGTAGTGATACATCTCTCTCGTAATTCGTGTAGTATCAAATAGGACAAACGACGTCCTTAGCTAGCTTAAATCACCATTTGGCGTAGTTAACTTTCAGCGGAATGTGTTGTTTATATTTTTTATGTAGGTATGTGCTCGTACATTCAACACGACATGATTTTCAAATCATTTTATGGCAATAAGTAAACATGCGACCCTAATTTTTTTTTAAATACATGGAAATAAAGAAATGCAAAAAAATAGAAAGAAATAGAAATAAAATAAAATAGAAAAATATATGCTTCTGTAATTGTAAAAAAGCTTAAAATTAAAAAATATTTGAAATTAATAAGTTTCAATAAAAGTTGATCTAAACAAGGTAATTTATTTGTTTTACATTTGATTTCAAATAAATTTACTTTAAATTAATCGCCGACTCGTTGCAATTGAGCCCATATAATAAATCCTAAGCCTGGGATTTCAAATCTGAAAATTCCACACATTAACCAGAGATTTTAACTCTTACATTGTTTAACGAAGACGAAAGTACCCTTCACTTCGGGCGTAATAAAGGCTAAGTACGGATATAAATCTCACACGTCGACTCAGTGCAAGGGCCGCTTGAGTAGGTTTCCGTTCCATTTTCCACTGTGCCCGCACTAATTTTGTCGTATAACACACATTGTCAGAGCCCAGTACAAATACAAAATGTAGGTTAGATTAACGATCCAATCTCCAGCTTGTTTCATCTTTGAATTCAGAAAATTACAACTCATGAAATAATGTACATTAAGTATATTAATTGTGTGAATTTCAAATGAATGACTCCCCGTCGCACGGGGCCTTGGACCCTGTGAAGCGCTTGATTTTAATTGCTTTATATTGAGTAAATAAGGAAAAATATTTAACTCATAATAAAATGTAGGAAGAAACGGAATCCTCAAGAATCATAAGCACATGATACTAAATTTTAGCTTTCAGTAATGGGACAATCGATCTTAAATTAGTCACAAATGTCTGTTCATATTTAATCGAAATGTAATATACACAGCACGCAGTCAGAGTATTTTAGTCTCTCTAGCTAGTAATCAGAAGATGCGTAATTGCCTCGCTACCCTCTTCGAGTTACTACTGTCTCTCCACCTGTAGATTTATCCCCACATATATTCCTATTTGAAAGCTATACAACAGACGGTGCTGGACTCACTCAATACAAGCAGCATCATTCAAGTCGTGATGTCTTGGCGTACTCGTGATTCTCATTGCGAACTATCGCAATAACAGAATGAGAATGTACGAAGATTCTCCTTTACGACTTTATTAAAAATGTGCTATCGACCACATAAACAATTTGGGATGATTCACTTTAGTGCAAAATGCTGTTTGGGAGAAACTGAGAAAACGTACACTCCTTTGTAAAATATTTATAAAATTTAGTAATAAGAAAAATGAAATTTAATATAGCAATAGTTTAAGTAGCTACTGTTTAAAAAAATACAATAAAAGAGCAATTGAGTGGTTTGCTCATGACGTGTAATTACATTCTTTTGTACGGTCTTCACCCGCGGGTCGGCCCTCCCACATACAGCCTCCATCGAGGGCTTGTTCGGATGAAACGCACGTGAAAGAAGCCGCCCATTATTGCGACCGCCTCTATTGTGCCATAAACGTTCGAACAAAATAATAAATAAAGAATAAATAGACCGTCGGTTAAGAGATCCGAACCTCTCACCGTTTAATTAAAATGCTCACTTTTTTAGCACTCGAGCGAACGATATTACCGTACCGCTCACACATGTCACTAATAATTACAAATCATTATTAATAATGTTAATATCAACCAGGCATCAACTCATTTCAACTTCGCGTATTTATGTACAATACAACTAGGCTGCATTTTCTGAAATTGCACTAATGTACGGGGATGACTATTCTTGAACAAAAGTGGTGAAGGCTTATATACTCTTCGCAGTTGCACTACACACGACTACTTTTATCAGTTTAAAATGTATTTACTGGCGTTAGTGAAGTTTCGTCCTCAAAAATCTTAATTGTGAATTTGTAGTTTCGATATACAATGTATAATTTGAATTAAGTTTTACAGAACACAAAGTGTTCGTTTTGGACTATTTGTGGACTGCACTACGTAGGACATGTAAGCTGTGTAAAACTTTTATTGGTACGAAACATTCACTTAACAATACTGTTGTTGTGAATACGTTCATTAATCTGCAATTGACTAATTGAGTAAAATATATTCTGTATACAAAGTACGTTTGGCTTTTTTTTCGGTTTAGTTTGAGTTTTAATAACGTGATTGTTATATTTCCAAATATAATCTAAACAAATGGGCAAACACAAAATTACCTGCAATTATTCTAGAGTAATGCGCTTCTTAAGTTGGCTTCAAAAAGTAAAGTAAAATTAAAGTAAGTGATTGCAAATTATCATTTATGAACTAAAAAACATTGGCGACCAAAATTAGCTTTAGATTATAAGTGAAATAGCCAATAAAAGACTCTCAAAAAGCACTTCAAACGAAAGACAATATCTGTCAGCTACAGTAATTAGTGCTATAAGGTAAATAGTAGATTTAGGCAACAAGTGGACCAAACATGGGAACGCTTCATCATTCGGTCCTTTTTATCTTAAAAATTACCGTCGTCGGAACCCATTTGTAGCAATGAACTGTACTGACATACTCTTGGACAAATTCAAAGTATGTTATTGCTTATTACAGGAGTTTTTTATTGGACTTACTTTTACTGTTATATATCATTTGTTGCACCGTTTGTTGCTTATATATAGTAAAGGAAATGTTAATTATATCGAATTAAAAGGATGTACACACACGTAATAAAGCAATGATTTGATTTGTGAGATAAGTGATTTAGAGTCTTCATTTATTATGCGTTTAACTAGAAAGCGCTTTACCACACTAGCCGGCCGACCCGCTAGAAAATCTAATAACGTCGGAATAAAGGAAGTTGCGGTCAGTCGTGGCCGAACTATCCCACACACTCCCCTAGGATGAGGCTCAGGCTTTTTGCTTTGAACTAATACAATATTCATGAAAATCGTAAAAGCACCATCTTGTTCTCCGTGAGGCTGGCTGTATTGATGTTGTGGTCTAGTTTATACTACGTATAATATTCTTTTTAAATGAATCAACTTTATTAATAATACGACAACAATAAACAATTTTAAATATGTAGGTATATTACGAGTATTACCGGGCGAAGAACGCTCCAAGCTATAAGTCTTCCAATCGGTGTATTCGAAGCAATCGCTCAATTCACTCTGAAGCAAAGTGGGCATTAAAGTGAATTGAGCTGCTAGGCAAGTTAAATAGATGTTAGTCTATTTTAATTTTGCTATCTTTATAACATATTGTTGATTAAATAAATAAATAAAATAAAAAATAAAATTAGAAGCCTTTTATTTCCTGCTAAAATACAAAGTAAATAGGTATTTAATAAATTTTATTTTTCTTCACTTATGTTTGGCAGGAACCCATTAAACATGGTGAAGGCCTCCTCCAAGCCCTTCCATTTGGTTCTATTTTGAGCTACCTGTATCCATCGAGGACCAGCAATAGCTTTTATATCGTCCGTATTTTGTTGATTACCATTTCATTATTTCTTAATAACTCTTACATATACAAGTTCTTGATAATCTAGAAACTCACAAAATTCGTTGGTGTTATTTTGTTATGTTCGCATCGAGTTATCGAACAGGAATAGTTGATGCTTGCATTGAACTGAAACGTTAAGTTGGGAATGATCGTTAGCGTAAATGAACTACAGAATAATAGAAACACTACATACAAACCATTTTATTTCATAACACTAAAATATAAAAATACTTTTTAGAGCGTGCATCGTATTTCTTATACAGGGTGGCCCATAAGTCCTTTGAAAAGTAAAATTTGAATAAAACGAACAGGGCGCGCGTGAGCGGTGCAGGGGAAGCGGGGGGAGTAACTTCGGTTTCTGGGAATTTAGTCGCGATGGAGCGTTTTACCGGAGCGGACCGTGCGTTTTGTGTGCGCGAGTTTTATAAAAACGACAATTCGGCAACCGTTGCGCGGCGTAAAGAACAATGGCAGCTTTCTATACAACATTTTACCTGATATCTATTTGAGGCGTCTTGAAACAAAAAAATACTAAAACGATAGGAATAACATAGCTTAAGCTTAATCAGAAATATTTTTGGTATTAGAAAGTCACAAAAAAAAGATATCAACGTGTTTACTTTATAATTTGAGGTTATCTATCAATAAGAGATGTCTCTGATTTTTGTAGGCACGGACTATAACAAATTGAAAAAATAAGTAAACGATATGTTTAAATAACATTTTTAGTTTCATTATCATAGATGAACCAAGGATACACCTCTAATAGTACTCGAGTAGGTACCCTTAGCAATTGCAGAGCTACCTAGGTACATATACATATTATATAGTGTGTTCTTTCTTCTTTGTAAATGTGTAAAAATGTGTGTCAGAGATAAGTACTTTTAACCTTTTGAACGAATTAGTCACATATTTGCGACAAACGAAGGCTTGCAAAGCTAATTTACTATACCTAGTAGAATTATTTTGTCCATGCAGTTTGGGTCATAAAAAATCGGAGCGGTGAAGCGAGTATTTCCCTCTCTCTTCCACTCACGAGCCTTATGGACGGGCACAGTGATGCGCATTATGTCAATTGTCATACTGTTAAAATCATTTCATCTGCAGTCCTGCCATTACTATTACATATTTAGTTATTTAATTAAGTACTAATTGTAACAAAAGATAATTAATATTATTATTTTCATTTTAAATACTGAATATTATTAATTATCAAAAATATTGCTTTTTTGTGCCAATAGTATAAATGCCATCCTTTACAAATGTATTAAACCGGAAGTACACAAAAATCGAATTAAAAGCTTATTAAATTAACATTTTTTCGTGGCTTTGCCACGTAAATCTAACATCGTATAAAAAACGAGCAAATAAAATGATGAAGTTTCATTTATGTCTTAATCTTAGACGCCTTTTAAAACATTCAGGTAAAAAATTGCCATTGTTCTTTCGAGAACACAAAGGTTTACACAACTTTGACGACACTCCAACTCTTCAAACGATTAAGAACTGGGTTGCTAAGTTCGAGGAGACCGGTTCGACGTTAGATAAACCGCGGTTGGGTCGCCCAAGGACGTCACGTACGGAACAAAACATAGACACAGTGACACAGTCTATTCGCGAAAATCCGACACAGTCAACTCGTAAGCGCGCCAGAGCATTAAACGTATCCAGGACATCGTTACAACGGATTTTGAAGAAAGATTTACATATGCACCCTTACAAAATTCAGTTGGTTCAAGAATTAAAGGAAACTGACGGTATTCAAAGACAAAATTATGCGAATGAAATGTTGAATCGGTTTACTTCCTTCAATAACATAATGTTCTCTGACGAGGCTCATTTCCATCTTAACGGGCATGTTAGTAAACAAAATTGCCGCTATTGGAGCCCCATCAATCCAAAACTTAAGCATCAGAAGCCCTTACATAGTCCGAAAGTGACTGTTTGGGCCGCTATGTCAGCCCATGGTATCCTAGGGCCTTACTTCTTTGAGGATGGCAGAGGGCGCGCAGTTACTGTTACGTCGGAGCGATATGTGGCTATGATCGAAGAGTTTTTCATACCAGAATTGCAAAACTTTTCAGGCTTTAATGCCAGGACGTGGTTTCAACAGGATGGGGCCACTTCTCACACCTCTAACACTGCTATGCCCGTTATCCGTCAACTTTTTCCTGGCAAAGTTATCTCTAAGAGAGGAGACATTTCCTGGCCTCCACGTAGTCCAGATCTGACCCCGATGGATTTTTTTTTGTGGGGCTACCTTAAGGCTAAAGTATACGACACAAACCCGCGGTCAATTGAGGCCCTAAAAGAAAACATCCGCAGAGAAATGACAAGCATTTCAGCAGTGACCTGCCGCGCAGTCATCGACAATTTTAGACGTCGTTTGCAAGAGTGCCGTGATCGCAACGGATTACATTTAGGAGATGTTATTTTCAAAAAATAATTCCCGTTTTTTAAGCTTTTTATGTAAATAAAAATTTAATTCATGATGTAATTAGTTTTATTTTAAAAAATTTTTTTTCATATCAAAGGACTTATGGGCCACCCTGTATAAACACAAGCTAACTTATAAACACTTAATCTTTTAAAAGCTTACATATATGTATATAGGTATAGGTATAGATATAACTATATATAGGTATATTTATTTACTCAATAAAAATCTTGTCGCACCCTTTGAACTTTAAAGATTCCATTTTAGTTCGTTCTTGAGAAGTTATTTTCATCATAAGCTATTCTCGAGTCATAGGCGCGTCACATGACCTATAATACATATAAATTATAATTAGAAATAGGGCAACACGTCTCTCGATAACAATGCTTACAGAGAGTACATGATCTATACTTACTAAAATAGAAAGTTTGCGATGGCTTGATGGCGTAGCAATAAAAACCCTCCAAAGTTCAGATCGAGAGGCGACAATATTGATTTTCCCGTCTCTGATGTATTTCATTCTCCATCTGTTGCTCCCCATAAAATTTACGACAGCATTACGGAGTCGTTATTTTTGTATGAAGAGTTTTATCGTGGGGTGGTGTCGCTTTCCACGACATGAGTTTTCTACAGAGTTAAGTGTTTTATAAACATACTTATCATTATACAGAATTTGTGTCGTTAAACAAGGAAATCAAGTCGGATCTTCTATCAAGTAGATTTTTTTAAAATAACACATTCCATATAAATATGTATTAAGGAAATTTTGCAATAAATAAATCGATTAAGGTTTACTTAAAATATTAAACATAAGCATCTAAGTATATATTTTAAAGACACTTATCAAAACTAGGACTAAATAAATAATTCACCTAAATATTATTGAACAAATTTTTAACAACAAAAAAATTTTAACGACATAAAATGAAAATATCATGAATGTAGTCGAAGTTAATTAAATATACATTATTAAGGATAACTCATAAATTACTGATCAGATTTTGATAACATAAATCTAAATGGGACCAGACGAGAAGCATTTGCTTGTGGTAGAGTATCTCATGAGCCCGCACGAGTAAGTAACACCACCTCACCTAGTTCTCATGAGCCCGCACGAGTAAGTAACACCACCCCACCTAGTTCTACCGTGAAGCAGTAAATGCGTTTCATTTTGAAGGAACAAGCAACCATTTTATAATAAAAATGAGATTTACAACTTCGTTCTCGTCAAACCCGTCGCTTGCGACGAAGGGCTCGGCGAGTAAATTAACCCACAGACACAGCCAACTGAGTTTCTCGCAGGATCTTCTCAGTAAGTCGCGATCCGCGATCCGGTGGTAGATTCTGCGAAGCACTGCTTTTGCTAGGGTTAGTGTTAGCAACTTCGTCTGGTTAGAGCCCCGTGAGCTCACCTACTTGTTAGGGTTACGCTGAATTGGCCTCTCAATGCCATCAGCTTAGGTAGGAAAAAAACTTATCTCAAGATGGGTGGCGGCTTTACGTTGTAAGTGTCTGTGCTCTCTTATAATCACTTAGCACCAGATAGGCTGTGAGCTCGTTCATCCATCTAAGCAATAAAAAAATCGTTTTAGCTTTCAAGTAAAAAGAAAAATAGCCTCACCTAGATAAAAGTTCTAAGGTAATACGCATAAAAAAAGTCGAATTGCAAACCTTCTCCTTTTTGATGTAGGTTAAAATTTTCAAAACCACGAATTTGTATTTTAATGTCTTCAAAATTACTTTCAGAGATAACAAGCATAATAAATTTTGCAGTTGGAGCAATGACATAATCAATTTGACAGAGCAATATTTGAGACAACATTTTTACCGAAAGCCAAATTAAATTTGTTTCATATACCTATATAATAATTGAATATGTCACTGACAAAAATAATAAACAATCAGGAATACACGACACTCGATCATCTGGACACAAACTGCAATTCCCTGTCCTTTGTAAACTTTATAAAAAAACACAAAATTACCATATATACCTTAATGTATAACGCCCAATGAGTTGCAAACTTGTTCGTCACACGAATGTGTGTCCGTAGTGGGAATTGGACTCACGACCGTCGACCCAAAAGTCAAGGCGCTATAGTTAGCGTCCTATTTGTATTGTTTTGTTCATTTCGGTTTGCTATCCCGATTGCTAGAAACAATCCACAAAAATCATAAAACATGTAAAAAGTATCAGGTTTTACTTCGTAATATGAAAACCAATGTCGATGATCTCAATGTTTTTTTTAATTTTTATATTGCTCTTGTTGAATTGACAAGCTAGCGGCCCATCTAGTGTTAAATGCTTACAAGAGCCCCTAGGCAGCACTACATGAATGTCACCACCCACCTCACATAGGGTCGAAGTCTCAATTGCTTTGTTCCATCATTCATAACAGGTTGGGGCTGAAATAAGGCGAAACTTAGATTTATCCAAGTGGGCCTATGATACGTCTAATTACTATTAAAATTAATTAGATTCAGTGAGTAGAGTTTTCTTTCATCGATGTAGGTCAAGGATTCATAATATATCGGTTACTTTATTGAAAATTACTTATATGAAATATTTTCGACGCAGATGGTGGCGACCGAAGACACGACAAGTACTGTGTCTGGGCAGATAGAATCGCCAGGCACTTTCGGAAAACTACGCCAAACACTTTCTTCATCGTTACTCAACGCCCAAGACAAAGGTAAGCCATTTAGTACAGTTTTGTTACAAATGTTCTTGTTACAATGTACATGCCTCGTAGTCGTGATTATAGAAATCGTATAACTTAAAGGTTTAACAAATGCGTGTTAGAGGACATATCCCTAGTGTAAAATACCTTTGTATTCCGTGGGGATATTTTATCAAATATGCAAGGTTTCAATTGCTTATAATCTAATATTATATATAATATATGTACATGCTCCGAGTTCCAACAGCTCGCATATGAACCGAGTTAGTCTACCCATGAATGTGTACCTGATATTGTCGACCTCCATGTGTAACGATAATTACTACTCTCAGGAGTGTCATAGTGTCTCTATTTACGAACACTATCAAAAACCTTATTAGAATGAGCAAAAAGAGTAAAAGTAATAACTGAAATGTGTGTAATAAAGGAACTACGAGGATGTTCAAGATATTCGGGAAGTGCTCTTGAAACAAAAGAGGAAAATAATAAGGATCTTCAGTTAGAGAAGCCCAACCTATTAAATAACATAAACCGTCATTGATTTATTGTCGATAAAAGAATCCATTACTTTTAGAACTAACAATAATAAACTGTAAGAATGACGTGTGATTTAAAAAAAAAAGGCTAATAAAAACGTCGGTCATGTATGAAAATCACAGCCCTATGGTAACTTAACGTGTTCAGAGGGTGCCTATCGTTATCTCTTATGACTAAACAATAACCATTCATCACTTTGGGTGAAATTCTCTTTATCGGTATGAATGAGCAAAAATATAGCGGAGTCATGATTACGGCGATCCCGAAAGTTTAAGCTGAACAAACTTTGAAGATATAGACATGAACCGGCGCACACCTAAAATAATTTCGTATCGCATTTTATCAAGATAACAACCATAATTCTTAAGTTCGCAAACTAGTCACGTAGAAGTTTGAAGATCGGGGTAAAATTTGAAGTTCTGGCTTTATTATTTACGGCCTAGTCTACATACATTTAACAACATCTATGCTTTATTAACTCAGTAATTAGCGTTGTAAATTATAAAATGAATCTTGAAAATTTTGACGAATCTAATACTAGTTAACTATGTACACATTTACACATTTCTATTTATATTAGTAAGGCATAGTCTGCATACATTTAACAACATCTATGCTTTATTAACTCAGTAATTAGCGTTGAAAATTATTAAATGAATCATTTTGACGATTGTAATACTCAGTTAACTATATACATATTTACACGTTTCTACTTTTATTAGTAAATATAATTTACATTAAACAATTACTTCTTTTGAACATCTCCTTGCGACGTTTCAGTCGAGTGTTATCAAGAGCTGTGGTCACGAGCGCACTAACTGTGACCACGTTGAACATAAAATTGATTAAGACCCACTTTCATTATCATGGTCTACCCATGCTTGTCTACACTTGGTCATAAACAATGACAGTCTCAATATTAACCCTTTTATTTTATGTTAAGTCCCGTTTTAATAATTTTAAGCTTAGTTCATAGTTTTTAACTCTTAGTTCATAGCAGTATCTATTGCTATAGTATCTATGCGTTCTAGCATCTAAAAGGATAGTTCTAGACTTACTATACGCCTAAACACTAGTAACTACCTACATCTATTTATAAATTACTAATGTAATTCATATTTCTACCACAATAGTATTCGTCCAAAATAAAAGTTATTTTTGAACGTTTGATAAATACGTATTTATTTGTAAAATTGATGCGTGCCAGAGGATTTGAACCCTGGCATAGTTACTCGATACGAGACTCTTTAGGACAAGAATAATTCTACCTCTGAGACTAAAGAGAGTCTTAAAGACTTGTATGTACGTATATTGCAAAGGGAGTGTCTTTTTTGGTATTGTTTAAGATGATGTACCTATCTCCTTTTATGATCTTATTTTCTTAGCGTCATCGGAACAATTCTTATTTTTCTACCAGACTTCTGCTTTGATCCACGGTATGTTTCAAGATATCGTTTTGCTTCAAACCTGTAGAGTGAACCGTGTCCACAGTGTTTCTGGAACGCAGTGACACGTCTTTCTTTAAACGAGACTTGAAAGGAGTTCTCTGCGGTAGGCAGCGCTTTGATTTTACCGCTTGCATGATTCTCATTAGCAATAGTAACTACTTACCGTAATTTGAGTGGTAAGCTCATACCAACGATGTTTCGATAACATCACGTTAAAACGCGTGCTTAGTAACTAGTATAAGTTATTTAAATTGAGAATATGTTTATAAACATGTTACTATATCGAACTAGAACATTCTACGCGAAACGTTTCAGTCGTTCAGCACTATCTGGAAAAGTTACCCAAAGAATTCGTGATTATTTCTCAATATTCATAGCAAAATACCTCCAGCTACGCTCTCGCAAAAATCGAGCGATATAGGTATAGAAGTCACCTTCGTGCATTCTCAGCATATTCCTTGTTCGACGGAACATACTCGTGACTTATTTGAATTTTCATCATCGTTGGATGTTTTACATTCATAGTTGAGCAGACTTTTTACTGCAGGTAAGATGTTTTATAAGCCCGCACGGGTAGGTACCACCATCCAGCTTAATTTTGCTCCGAAGCAGGCATGCTTTACGGTTTGATAGGTTGAATAGCCGTTATATAAGACATTTGAGACTTCGGCCTCATGTCTCTATGTAGGGCACGGTATTCATGTTCTGATTTCTCTTGTTTCTGGTAATAGCTTAACAATAAGTGGGTCTAGAGTTGGTTCACACAGGCAAAAAAAGCAGTATAATATGAACATACCGTCGTTCAAATGAACTGGATGGTTTCAAAGAATAAAGTCCATATTAACCCGAATTAATCGACAACGACGCTATGGAAGGAGTCTATGTCAGTTTTCTCAAAAACAACTAAGTCTACTTACAATCGAAAATCTTTGGTCAATTAAGTCTATTCAAGAGTCTACTCTGTCAAAGAGTCCGGCGTAATTGAACTAAAAATTAAATTTTATTGAGAACATAAATATTGAATAAAGTTATTCAAAAGCATAATGAGCCCTCTTTTTCATTTGGCATAAACATAAAGCAACATAAATGTATACAAACATAAAATTTATATTTTAATTTACGTATTTTTTGTTCTCAATTTGATATTTATTTGTTTTTACAGTAACAAAACTAGGCCCAAAACAAGGAGTGACGGAAAGTGCGGTGGAACCAGCGCCGACCCCACCACCAGGCCAGCCGCCGCCCGCCGCGCAACCTAAAACCGAGCGGTAACCATTCGTTACTTCCAAATATAATAAACTAGCGGCCCGCTCCAGCTCCGCTCGGGTTTTTAACAAAAAATTCAACGCTATTTGAACTTGTTTTATTTTTACACTTATTGCGGCACAACTATAATAGTTAGACATACGCTGTCACGACACTTTTTGTAAATAATAATGTGTTCTACAAAGTCGTAGTACATTATTTTATTCTATCATCAATAGTTTTCGCAGGGCACGCGATGTAAGTAATATTTTATATTTAATATTGAGTTACATTATTGGAGTTATAGTGAGGAACCCAATTTAAAAAAAAAATATTATATAGCCTATGTCACTCGGGAATAGTGTAGTTTCGAAACAGTGAAAGAATTTTTCAAATCGGTTCAGTAGTTTCGGAGCCTGTTCAATAGAAACATACAAACAAATCTTTCCTCTTTATAATATTAGTATAGACATTTAATTCTAATATTCGCCTTATCATTAACAATGATTTATTGGTGTGTTCATAGTATATACTTTCGCGCATCTGACAAATTTTTTGGCAAAGTATCATCAACGAACGTACCGATTGTTTGTTTAGATTTTTTCACTTTATTGCGAAGATTGTCCAAGCTTCACTACTAACTAAACAATAGAAAAATAATAAATATATAGAGATGTTTACTCATAATAAAAATAGAATACTCTGTGATTTAATTTTTTTCAACAAATTATGAGATACGCATTCCACGAAATTTTAATAGATTTCTCATGATTTTTAATCTCGTTCAATACAGAATATTTTCGTAATCATATAATATTTAATAAAAACAATAAATACATTTTAATTTTTTCATATTTCATCTTCATTATTCGAGATACAATCATTATGCTAATTTAAATTTTCTGTAACGTTTACTTGTTTGGAATCATATTTTATACTATTTGCAGATCACAAAAAAGTATCCGTTTGTCAATCCATTAAGATTTACCAATGCTTACTGGTGGTAGGACCTCTTGTGAGTCCGCGCGGGTAGGTACCACCACCCTGCCTATTTCTGCCGTGAAGCAGTAATGCGTTTCGGTTCGAAGGGTGGGGCAGCCGTTGTAACTATACTTGAGACCTTAGAACTTGTATCTTAAGGTGGGTGGCACATTTCCGTTGTAGATGTCTATGGGTTGTAGATGGGCTGTGAGCTCGTCCACCCATCTAAGCAATAAAAAAAATGTTTTTGTCCTCTTTTTTTAATGATCTTTTACATTTCAACAGCGAGCCCGGCAAAGCTCCGTCTCGCGCTGGTGCATGTCGCGTCTGCTTGAAGGCACTGAAGCCTGGTGAGGTGTTTCATGTCTGCAACGGATGCCAGCATCGCGTTTGCGAGGACTGCTCGTCATATTCGAAGCCGGCTAGTGACGATGAAGCGGTATCATTACTGTTTTAAACAATTAAATGCACGATCGGCTCGACACTCTTTTATTATTCTAGATGGATAAATAAAAGATGCGATAACTTAAGACATCATAACTATAATTATCTTAATGTATTATATCTGTTTTGTCTTTAAAAACGCATCGCTGCACTTACCCATGTGCGCTCATAATGCATTCTATAATCAATAACGTAAATCTAAATAAATTAATAACTAATCGGTGAAAAATCAAAATTTAAATAACTATGTACTTTTGCTTAAGAAAGTAAACACAAAAAAATCATAGAGCTTCATTTTATTATGAGATGAATTAAAACTAAAACAATAACTAAAAGTTGTAAACAATAAAGTTGCTATTTACAATAGGAGTAACTTTTCAATGTAGAAGTTAATATTTATAAAATATATTCGCTGTTCAAGCGAGAGCTATGTAAATTTAATTAACTTCCCCGTGGAGTTACATGCTAAAGTTTCAATTTTGAAAACTAACTTTCTTAGCCCTTATTTTGTGAGGGATATTGAGAATTAGACATATAATAATTTTAAATGGTCACAAAATTGGACATTTATATGAGCTTAAATATTTATAGAACCTTTACGTACTAGTAATATTTACGTATATGTATCTTCATCCATTTTTATACCTTACTCTCTAGTGTTTGCTTATTTCAAAAGGGCATAGATTGATAAACAGTAAAGATATTTAGTCAGTCAATCTCATGCCACAATGTAACCAGCGGTACTCGAATTTTGATGTCCATGGACTTCTGTACATCTTAAAATTAAGTCAGCTATGAGCACTACCATCGTCATCGTGTCATATTATATTGCTGAAAAGTATTTCAAAGTACATATATTTTATAACAAGCTATTTTATATTGAGAACTAAGTAAAGTGAATGAAGCTTAAATGGTTTTCCAATATTTATTTGTGATCGTCTGATCGTAGCGACGGCTTAGTGAAGTTTTTTAATTTAATATTCCTTGGTAAAATTGTCCGTACTTATCGTTACATCTTGTAAGCTTCTTCGGGCTCAAAACACTACAAAGTGAAAGGCAATTAATTTTATGTTACAATAAGCATTTTGCTTGTGGTAGGACCTCTTGTGAGTCCGCGCGGGTAGGTATCACCACCCTGCCTATTTCTGTTGTGAAGCAGCTAAGCGTTTCGGTTTGAAAGGTGGGGCAGCCGTTGTAACTATACTTGAGACCTTAAAACTTATATCTCAAGGTGGATGGCGCATTTACGTTGTAGATGTCTATGGGCTCCAGTAACCACTTAACACCAGGTGGGCTGTGAGCTCGTCCACCCATCGTCTTTACGTTGTGGTTATACTGTATAAGTATCTATAAAATAATTTATCTAGTTTAGAAAACTGGCACAAACGGTCCACTAACATTTTAGTAATTAGTATAGAATTAATTGCCCTGACCAATTGAAAATCGAGTAACTAACGTTAAGCCTGTGAACCTAGATTTTAGCAATGTATTAATTTTGACGATGCTGACAACTGCCAACAAAGATTTATTTGAAATCTCATCAACATATTTCACAATGAGCCTGCTTTTACGCTAGTTCATAAATTTGACAGGCTTAATTTTTTTCGTACACCACGTTGTGTTCCTTGGCGAACACATATTGTAGATATAGACACATTTACTATCACGAATAAAATTCTTAGTCCTCAGGAAATCTATGGCACAGTCTCGAAATATAAACACGACACGAAACCCGCACTGGTAGCGACTAGTTGCCAAATAAGAATCATTTAAGAGTAATTTGTTGGAGCTCATGCCGGATCCTTCTGTTTTCAGTTAAAAACTCACACACAGTATTCAAATAATTCAGTTCTTTGTTATCAGTCAAGTTACAATTTACTAGGTAAACTTTATCAGCTGATCAAAAACCTTATATTTAGGTTGCTTCATTTTATTGAGTAGAGTTACATTTATCAATGTCTGCAGAAATGCTTTTGTACAACGATTTTCAAAATGCGCTCAGAACTCATGGAGGTGCTCAGTGTGTCGTCGAAAGGCAGCCCCGCGACTCCCACCGGCCGCGCAGGACAGCACAGATTCTTTGTTGGATGTGCCGGTACTGGACGCACTGCAGCGACGACATTCAGAAGCTCGCCTCGGCAGCGGAGGCTCTGGGTCCGGCCTCGCACCGCCGCGCTCCCCAGAACTGCGTCGGCACTCTGACGTGTCACCGGCCTCACTCAAGGAATTGGAAAAAGTAATGTTTGCCTCGGGATAAAGTGCTACTTCGTACACCACCTGTGTCTTTCTCTTTTATTAATTTCTTATGCGATTTTTAGATTAGAGATGATTAGAATGTAGGTGTCTTGCTTTTTTCGTGTCTGTCTTCGTAAATAACTTGAACAAGTCAACGAAACTGAAATTTAAACCAGAAATTTACACCTTTGGCTTTAATTGATATTTGTAATTCATGCATTCAAATTCGAAATGAATGTAAGTCAAAGGATATTTTTAAATTATTTTATTTGTCTCTAATTTTCCCAAGTAATGATTTTAATATCGGGAGCTCTATTAACTTTCCTCTTCTATATTTTTTCTTGAATTAAAATATCGAAAATTTTTATGTGACAGTCAACGCCCAGGGTAATTGTCACTCAAACCCGTTTCTGCCCACTACGAACGACAGGCGTGAAGGTACGCAATTACTTTAAAGACACGAAATATTACATACACTCACATACCATACTTTAGACAGGACGCTTAAAATAAAATAAGGACGCCGATCGCACTTTTTGACACAAACGATTGACACGAAAAGTTAAGTGAAACAAAAGATACATTAGGCGTAGAGAAAAGTATTCATAATCTTGTGACACCTCAGGGAGTAGTGACGAATGATGCGGGTCCGCGTTTTAGTTTAAGCGTTTTGCTTGTGAGAACGGTATTGTAACGAGGCTGCCCGCGCCGGCAGTTGAAGGGCGGCGGGAGCGCTACCCCAGCGGCGTCCGAGTCCCGGCGTCCCAGCGCAGCCACCCCAGTGCGCAGACGCTCCGTGCGAGCCCCCCGACAGCGCTCTGTCGACGAAGACCAACACTCTCCCGTGCACCAGCCTGTTCTAGCTGCACCACCTCCTATGTCTAGAAGGTGACAATGTTACCTCTGTAGTAATTTGCCTACTGTTACTTCCTCTTGTATCGGGAGGTGAATCAAAAATTAAACTTAACATAAACCTTATTTGGGAAAACAAAAATAAATACGTGCTATATCGGAGTGTAAAATTTGGGGTCAATAACAACAACGCATACAGACATTAGAGCTGGTAGCGCCTCGTGTCAGCCGATCAATTGTAGAAAATAAGCAGGATTTTTTTAATGTAGAGTTGGCGAAATATAAGAAGGGAAAATAGATTAAAATACAACTATTAAATAATACTCATGATTATAAGCTCGAAGCGGTCGGAATCCGCATACCCGTGTCTTCCGAATAATAGCCAAATAGATTATCATCATGAAATAATCTGCCCACGCAGGAAGCTTGCATGTGTGCAAATGACAACAAAAACATCACAATTTGTACTTGTAAGATGTTGATGTTGTTGATTAGATACTGATGAATTTAATTTGATGCCTTACCAGGCCTATTTTAAGACCGCGGGGGTAAGTAACTGCGTTTTACTACCGCACAGCATCTTGCGTTTCGTGTGAATGGTGGGAAAGCCGATATACAATACTTTTGGGTATTTTAACCTCGTGTCTCGAAATGAGTGGCGATATTAACATAGTAATTTTTATGAGCTTCAGCGACATTTTAACAGCAGATTTTCTGTCACCAATCTGTCATAAATATGCTGACCGTTTGATTGAATCCATTAAAAACGCAAATTGGCACGAATATAGTAATTACACATAGAATTTTACAAATTAAATAATGAAAAATTTGGACAATAAATCTTTTAAGCAGTTTCTATTTCATTTTTTAACGGTATTTATTTAAAATAGAGCGTCAGCAGTAGATGTGGTGGCGGGAGCGGGATCACGTAGGAGCTCCTATCGCACGGAAGATGACTCACCTCCGCAAATATCGGGACTGAGTGTCGACGAGGACAGACCGATTAGACGCCGCGGCAGTCAGCTGTGAGTTGCTGAAGAAATGTATTAAAGTGAAACTTTTATAACATCGTCTCAAACTTTGTCGTCTCAAACTCGTCTGTGTGTTGCATGTCGCGTGACGGTCAGCGGCAGAGTAGAGATAAAGTGAAAGGCGCTCGTCAAAGCAGCAAAGGCCAATATGGCGGCGCCTATAGTTCGCAGCTGACCGTGTAGTGTATAGACTATTACTCATTTGTACCAGTGCTCCACGCTATTTTGTTTGTTTTTGTCAGTGTTTAATGTAAATGTTGTTTGTCAGAGTTAAATGTCTATAATGTGAAAAAAAGTTTCACTTTTACCATGGTTTCATACAAGTACACAATCCTTTTTTTCCTTATTTATCCTTTATCTACAGTCACTACCAGCAGATACGCTGATACAAAAGACAAGCTTTCAGAGTCACTTGTTCATTGACGAAAACTCTACAAATTAAAGTCATTTTTTTTAATTTTTTTTTATTACCTTTTTAGGCAGACCAGCATACGACCCACCTGATGGTGAGTGGTTACCGTCGCCCATGGACTTCAGCAATGCCAGGGGCAGAGCCAAGCCGCTGCCTACCGTGCCAGGGGCAGAGCCAAGCCGCTGCCTACCTATTTTTAAAGACAAAATCTTTGATCCAGTTCAAATGTTCCGTGCCGCTGGAAACTTGTGACTTCCTTACGCAAGGTTGTGTGGCAGTGGATATGGATGATTGCTTAGTCGCGTTTTGTATTTGATACAAAAAAATATATATTTCATCTCTAGCTATAAGTTATAAAAGCATAATATAATAAGATAAAAGTATAATATAATACATGACGATCACGACCACTCTGTCAAGAGTGACACGACTGAGAAGAAGAAGAAATAATATAATAATGGACATCATTATTAGTGATAAATCAACGAGCGACTGATATTGTCTTCTATATCACATTTTGATACTTCTGGAGTATGTCAATGTTAGAATTAGAAGCCAGCTCCGCAGCTGTAATTTTCCGAATCTCAAGCTCAATGCTTTGAAATGGGCTTACCATGTTAAGCTGCGATCCAAATGCGTGCGCGAGACTCAGAGTGTGCCTTAAATATGTAAATTTTAATAAAACTGTTTTAATTATGTTTTATTATTACAGAGATGGTATAATAATATTTTATAAACCAACAAGATATATTATTAAATGAATGACCGTATTGCTATAAATTGAAAACAAAGGATTTACTATTAATTAACAGGTTTCATTATAAGTAATGTATAGCTTTTTTACTTTCTTAAAACAAAAATTTAAAAAACATTTTTAGTAAGTAGTAGTTAGTAAGATAATTAATATTACATAAAAATAGTTCCGAAATTGGGAAAATAGTATAAATTTCATTCATTAAGCACGTAGTACAGAATGCCAATATTCGATAGGATTCTCTCAGAAATAGAAATTCTCATCGAAATTTATAACATGCATAAAAACATGAGATCGGAGATTTGAATAAGAATGATCTTGCTATTAAATAAATTTGAATTATTTTGTAAAGAAATGAAATACTAATCCATATACTACGATTAATTTAAGATGTGAGAACCCTCATGTGCACCAAAGAGATGTAAAAGAATTATCATTTAACTGTGATCTTCGAATATAGACCAGATATAGCTGCGCTACAGCAGCGTACGGGAGCATTAAGTGCAATGGCATCTCTGGCGGGCCGCTGTCCTGAGCCGACCGTTGAATCTTCAGTCGCGTCAGCCGCGGCTGCAGCCGCTGCTAGGCAGATGTCCGTCGATGCAGAAGCTATAAAAATCGTCATCCACGACGTCGACGATCGCACACCGCGACGCGTCAGCCTGCGCCGCGATCCCAATGACAAAGGACATCGATGTAAGCTTCCACCAAAGTCTCTCATGAAAAATATCTCTCTCAAAAACGAGATTCTATACCACATAAGTCACAGCCTATAATTTTTACAAAATTAATGCGCATTTGACCATGACAAAATCATTGTGACAGCGTAATTAATAACAGTCAAAAAAGGGTAATTTATCATGCGTGAACAATTACAGCACGGGGTTTTGGGATGCGCGTAGTCGGCGGCAAGCCAGACGCGAGCGGACGCCGCGAGGCCGTCATAGTGTGGACAGTCCCGGGGAGCCCTGCCGACCTCGCGGGACTTCAGCAAGGCGACAAGGTAGCCGCTTTTCAATTTATCAAAAAAGGTTGATATCATCACAGGGGGAATATTTATACCACATTTTTTCATTACAGAGCATATAGTAATATTGTACTTTATCTATTATTTTATAATAAAACTGAAAATGTCCACATTATCTTTCACATTTTAAACCACATTTTTCTCATACGCGACGGCATGCGCACCTAGCAAACGCAAACGTTCTTAAGATCCTCACGCGACTTATTCGTTGTGTTATTTTCTTAAAAACTTAACCACTAAATTCTTATTAATATAAAAATTATATACATTTGTATATAGGGTATTTATTGAATGTACGATACAACAGAGACTTGAAAAGAACACATAAAATATTAGAAGCAACTAATCATCATAAGCATAATCCTATAATATGACAACAGTTGTTTTTATACCATATTCATATCCAGAGAAGCCAAGAGATCTCTGACTGTTGGGAGATTAAAGTGCACCATAAAATTATTGGTATTAATTATCTGATAATACTATTCAAACCGCTTAGTTAATGAACTGAATAGACAATGCCGAATTGATTTAATTGAATTCATTTTCTTCTTAAGAATTATTGTTTCGCAATAATTTCACATTTTAACATTAACTAAAAAGGTAAATACTCACTGTTGTTTATCATTACATGGAATACTGTTTCTTATTAAATGCAGGCCACATTTTTTGCTTAGATGTGTGACGAGCTCACAGCCCACCTGGTGTTAAGTGGTTACTGGAGCCCATAAACACCCACAACGTAAATGCGCCACCCACCTTAACCCCCAGATATAAGTTCTAAGGTCTCAAGTATAGTTACAACGGCTGCCCTACCCTTCAGACCGAAACGCATTACTGCTTCACGGCAGAAATAGGCAGGGTGGTGGTACCCACCCGCGCGGACTCACAAGAGGTCCTACCACCAGTTATTACGCAAATTATAATTTTGCGGGTCTAATTTTTATTACACGATGTTATTCCTTCGCCGTGGAAGTCAATCGTGAACATTTCTTGAGTACGTATTTCATTAGAAAAATTAGTACCCGCCTGAGATCCGAACACCGGTGCATCGCTCAAGACGCACCGGACGACTTATCCGTTAGGCCACGACGACTTATCACACAACTATTTACCGCATCAACTATTTACAATAACTAAGAAGATCCAAGCGTTTTATCTGTTAAAGAATTGTATACTTGTCATCGTTTATGTCGTACAGGTATTGGAATGGGACGGAGTTCCACTGACTGAGCGTAGCTTCGAGGAAGTGTGCGCGGTGTTGGAGCGCGGCGGTGACAGCGTAGAGGTTCTGGTGGAGCCCGCCCCGCAGCTGGACGATCCGCCGCTGACTACTCAGCCGACGTTACACCATCACGCTTTATACGGTACGCATATCGAAACAACGAAGGGTCCCGTCTACAAATCCCGTCTTGCTTAAAACTGTAAAAGACAAAAGTTGTTGTCACATGGTACAAGTCGATTAGCTCAAATAAAGTTTTTTTTTTATTGCTTAAATGGGTGGACGAGATCACAGCCCACCTGGTATTCAGTGGTTGCTACAGCTCATAGACGTACAACGTAAAAGCGCCACCCACCTTGAGATATAAGTTCTAAGGTCTCAAGTATAGTTACAACGGCTGCCCCACCCTTCAAACCGAAACGTATTACTGCTTCACGGCAGAAATAGGCGGGGTGGTGGTACCTACCCGCATGGACTCACAAGAGGTCCTACCACCAGTAAAAAGTTTATTCAAACGATCAAGTAAAACAGTACAAAGGTTTTCATAAGATCCCATGTTGCCATTCTTAAGTATTTTTTTTTTAAGTAACCGCTTACCTGTTCAAACGTTTTGTAGGGATTTATGTACAGACAAGGCATTATGTTTTAAGGCATTACGCAAGGCAACGCAATATATGTTTGATGTATTTCGAAAATAACATACAACAAATTTTATTATATTTAGGGCTACTTACTCTTCTACTTCTAACTGCCTTCATATTTTTTTTTGATACAATGTACCGAATAATAAAATTAAAGTAGTCTATACTATAAAATGTAATAATAAGCATATGGACAAACTGTACCTTTCACTTGTTTTACTTTCTCACTTTCTGCACTGTCTTATAATTCTTCTCTTTTTTATTTTTCTTTTCACAGGCTACTTTCCTCTTGAACTATGTATTAGTTACCGCACATCATTTTTTGAACTTTCTTCTGCTTCTACTGTGGTAGGTACTGTATGGGGTAAACAAAAAAATCGTAAGAATCGTATCTTATAAAATAACAAACGTTCTAGAGAAGTTTTATGAGGGACCGAACTAATGTATGTGAAGTAATATGAATATTGTTTTAATTCACAGAACCTGAAACCGACAAATCTCCATCGTCGCCGACTCGACGGAAATTGCCGAAAACCCCGGTATAATACCTAACTAGGCTTTAATCGTATGAATATATGTGTTGTGAATCCATGAGACATTGAGCCGAGCGCTCGCTCTTTCAGAATCTTGTAGAGACTGTCACTCAGTGCCTACTCCTCTGTGCTTCTCGGATCATTCATTGTTAAACCTAGTTGTGATTAACTAAAATCCCTGTGTAACTTTCTTGTTGATTGACCATCTTTTCGATAAGGATATTTAATCCAACTCACAGAATTGTATGTGTTTGTACACGTAAACATTATGTTAACGATGCGCATGCAATTATTGCATTACTGTAAGCCAGTTGTTCGGTGTACCATACGTGGTAGTTTCTATGATGTTTTCGGAATACAAATTCAAAATAGGTTATTTTTAATTACACGTCTTACAACATCAATAATGTGTAACTTATATATAAAGTCAAAATAAACTCTCTAATTCGAATACGAGCCCCAGCCTTGATAATAAAGCTATATCATATCAGTCGAAAAGATGATCATTTAACGATTAATTTAATTCATTTCTCGCTAGAAGATACTTCATGTAAAATACAGAATAAAGAGGTGATTTAAATATAGTTACTGATCGAATTTAAGATAATTGTATTAAGTAGCATTTTTGTATCAATTATATCGAAATTGAGTACACACCTCTTTATTGTGTGACGAAGCAGTGATGGTGCCTACTGGTGTAATAATTTCTCTGTTGCTCACTTAAGTGAGCGAGACTAGACTTGAAGTCGCCCGATCACTGCAGCTCTATGCTTCTTCACTACTCTGTCTACATTGAAATGTAATATTGTGGCTGTTGATCGTAACGTAAGTAGGTACTTTATGTGTATTTTGGTGTGAAGGAGGCGCAAGTTGCAGCCGTTCTCTGGTCTCTTCTGACCTGCTGTGATAACTGTAGCACTAACCATTCGAACATCTTCCACGTTAGACTAATTGTAAGATAATAATGATTCTATTTATGACCGTAGATGTACTTAATTTTGTTAAACTTTACTGTTTAGAAAGAGAGAGAGATAGAGAGAGAAAGAGAGAGGGTCACTGTTCGAATACTAGAAATATACATATATTAGGTATATACCTACGCAATTTTATTTGTTGTCTATATAATCGTTATACGTTATCGTTTATATGATGAATATCCTAAGTGAAGTGTGTGAAAAAATGCTACCTACTTATTTTCAGATTTTTATTTTTTTCTATCACCCGACCAAATTCGTAAAATCGCCATCGGCGCTGGACGCAGTTAGGGCACGTTCAGCCAAAAAGACAAATAAGCATGAATCACATAACTATCAGTAAGTGTAGAGAGAGGCTAACCGCAGCATTAGTGTTCTATGGTAGATTAAGGGTTGGACCCTATCTAATACGGTACAGATGATTAGTGTTCAGTGTCTAACGAAAGTACGAATAACTGAGTAGTAAAGCTAGTCCCGCCGACGCTTTCAGCTTAACTAATGAATACAGATATAAAACAGACTGAATTCACAAAAATAAAACGGCACCGACAAATCACTTATCACAAATCACCGGAGAATGTATGTTTCTGAATAAATAAACGAAAATCGTGGCAAGACAAAGAAACTTGTGTGACAATGAGATGTATTTGGAAGTGAGGGCTGCGGTAGAAGTAACTACGTCGGAGATTCACCGTCGAAACCAACGTTTGTACCCCGCCTCATGTATTGCGCATCGACTGTATGTTACCGATTGTTGCTGTTCAGTTAGCGTAGTGTGATGCCGCACTGTTGGACAAAGGGCTACAGCGACTAGTTAGGGGCTTGAAGTGATGGTCGCACGATACATTGCACTGGAACACCTTGAGCAACAGGCGAGCACCGACGCTTCATGTGATATGACACGACACAGAGACTCAGTGTACATAACTCAGCTCAGCTCGTTTTGCCGTAGTTAATATTATTCATTAATCAAAATAAACATTCAGAAATGCATGAAGTTGCACAGCGTCAGCGTAACGTGCAGATTGATTTAGTAAAACGCACCGTTTGGAGACATCAAGCCTTATTTGTTACGTGAACTTGAAAACACACATTATGCGAATAAATAAAACAAATAAAAACCATGTAATGACTGTTATATGTTGTTTGTTATTACGTGTATGTAATAAGCTTACAGATTTCAATTATTTTATCTCGATGTTTGAATGCAACGAATGCCGTTGAAAGCAAAAATTCATATCGCTATATGCTGCGCGACTCGTGTCATTATCATCGATGAGAATAATTATATCGCGTCTCCTTGTTCTCTGATTTAGGTACAATTATGAAACTGATTTAAAATGAGATCATAAAAGTAAGTCTACAAAGAATAGATATTCTCAAATATTGTAAAATTTTGCAAGGGTTTTTGACTGCGTAGTGAGACACTTTATGCTTTCGTTTCTAACAACCTTGATTTAAATAGCATAGAATAAGTTAAAATGATTGTTATGTTAACACTTTTAGTCTACCTGCGGGTCTGCGTTTCATAGCCTTCTTTAATCCTTACAACACAAACTTAGATTACCCACAATAACTCAAAACGTACCTTTAGAATCCCTGGCGCCTCTTAAGCTTTAGCTAAAATAATTTCTTGAAGATAGATTTAATAATTTCGAGACTTCATTAGGACTTGTTTTTTGTAGATGAAGATTAAAAGTTTCGACAAGCAACCGTCCAAGTAGGTGTGTAGGTACATGCAGCTTGTGTTAACGGTATCAGCATGATACAGCTTACTGCATGCTGGATGAGAGCATCCGAATTTCGATTAATTTATGATTTAGAAATGCCTCGGCCCGACGCATGTTATTTTTAACCGACTTTAAAATATGCAAGACAAAAATTTAAAAGTTTTACGTTACAAACATTGTATAGAGTCAGTTATAACTGAAATTGCACAAAATGTATGAAAACATATTATGTCCTTGCTGATGCAAATTTATAATGTTGAATTTATGATTGCTGCATGACTCTTGACGAACTATAAAAACATTTCCGCGTTTTTGAACAATATAGAATGCATTTGTAAATGAAAGAGTTATGTTCGTATTTAAAATGGCTATGATAAACCACCCTAGTCAGTAGAGACGAAACTAGGTTGTTTACCAAGCAACAGCTGCTCTACTTTTACTTCTGAACTGAATTGGCTTGGTTAGATAAATTTTGATTTGTCTAAATCTCAATGACTTGAATCAGATAGTATGGTTTTTGCTGCGTAGTAGAGAAACTTCTTAGCGATTCTTTAGATATTTATGGGTTTAACTATTGTTGTCTCGGCGTAGGAACAAGACCGCGCTGAGAGGGCTCGTGAGCGTCCACCGGCACGCGCTCAACTGCAAGTCTGGTTCGAGAGTGAAATCCGAAAGCTAGTGGTCGTACTCATTGCAGCCGATGACCTGCCGCCACGAGACTACACTTTGGGATACGGCGACGAACCAGAAGCTTTTGCCAGAATACGACTATTGCCCTCACTGTATGTAATGTTTTATATATTAGCTTTAATGGGCAGACGAGATCTCACGGCTAACCTAATGTTGACTGATTACTTGAAACCATAGACTGATTACAGAATACATCCTGAATGACAGACACAATTTGCCTTGAGACACAAAGTTGAAATCTCCATTATAATAATAAATGCTAACACCGGTCATTACGAGTAAAAGAAAACGGCGAAACAAATTCAGCGGGTCTAAAATTTTTCCATTATTTTGTTATTATTTTTGAATTCTAATTACATCTCACATTTACAATGGAATTTTAAATTAAAATAAACTCGAGTGTATGCTGTAACCCTCTTCTGTAGTACGAAAGTTTTTTGATGATCTTTGTATTTTTATGATTAAATTGCTTCGTGAGCGAAATATAGAAAATGTAGACGAGCCGTAGGGGCGGACAGACAACACTGCAGTATACCAATATTCATTAGGAAATTCATTTATCTAAGGAAAAATGTATAGCTACGATATATATGATGGAAGTTTAATTATAGTTTAAAGTATTTAGTAGGAAGTTTGAAAAAGTTCTTATCTATTTGCAACCATCCGTCATAACCTAATAAACAAGTCAATCAATCAAACATGGTTTTTTATGACAATTCCAGAGAAAGTTGTCCTCCAGTGGAAACCGATCCAGCTTCAGCATCATGCAGCCCCGTGTGGAACGCTACACTGGGCTTCGGAGGATTAACAGCAGATTTACTGGCTGGAAGAGCCCTCGAGCTAACTCTCTGGGATGCTTGCCCTGGAATAGATCCTGTTTTGATTGGAGAGTGCACCGTAAGTTGATTTGTCGTTTACGTAAAATGATGAAATTATTTGCTCTAGTCAAGTCATTTGCAGAACAATATAATAATAATAATAATAATAAAACATTTATTTCAGAAAAAATCCATAAAATAATAATAATACAATAGTCAGCACACAAACAGTTCAACAATACAAATAGAAAATGAACAATATACTAATTCAATTAATTAAATATACAAAGGAAATGAATTAGAAACACATAATTATATCAATACAGTAGTAACCACTCTATGTCAATATTAGCTATCATTATGTCAATCAGTCAATTAATTTGGAGAAAAAATAAAATAAAAAGAAAATCATACACATTTCATAATGAAGAGTAAAATAATAATAAGGATATGTCAGTCTTGTATATATATAATATCTCTTTTCCCATTATTTTTGACACTCAAATAGCCAGTATTTGAAAGAAATTATTACAGATAATTCAGTCCAATATGGTAAGTAATAGAATTAATAACTATATAAATATAGTTATTAAAATTGATGCCATATGTTTGTGGAACAACCAATTACTGTACCTCAGTCGTGATACCATAAAGGCTAAAAGGAAATATTGAACGCTTAATGATTGAAAAACCCAAACACCAGAAATCTAGAAGACAAAATCAAATCAACGAAATAGGAACTCGAATGATACGTTTTTAATCGATAGCTGTTGTGTGAATGTTTTCTGGACAAATTTCTGGATTTGATTGACTCAGTGGTTCAGTAATTAGCGTCTCGGACTGTTGCGCCGAAGGTCATGGGTTCGATTCCCACATCAGGCAAATATTCGTGTAATTAAACAGGTTTGTTTGCTCTGTGTCTGAGTGTTTATTATCTATATATTTATTTATTTAAAAACGTATATAACTATCTATGTCAGTCTCTAGTACACATAACACAGGGAATCTTAAGTAAGGACTGGATGACCGTGCGTGATTTGTTCCCAGTTATTATCTATATATATATAAAAATGAATTGCTGTTCGTTAGTCTCGCTAAAACTCGAGAACGGCTGGACCGATTTGGCTAATTTTGGTCTTGAATTATTTATGAAAGTCCAGAGAAAGTTTTAAAGGTAGATAAATATGAAAATGCTGGGAATTAAATTAAAATAACAATTTTGTTTTTCCTTTGACGAGTCCCCCGTCGGACGGATTCCTTTTGTTTCTTTTAAATTTAATTTTATACAAAAGTTTAGGTATTTTATTTATCGATTGAGACACTACGAAGTCTGCCGGGTCAGCTAGTTATAAATACAATTTCAAATACAATTTCGTTGTGTCTCAGATGGAGCTGGAGAAAGCGTTTGCAGAGGAGCGCGCAGTCTGGTGGACGCTGGAGGAGCGCGGGACTCGGTCCGCTAATGCGTCACCGCGAGGCTCGCTAACAGGTGCCCGGGCTCTGCGCCGTGGTGACTTCGCATCGCAACGATCGATTTCTGGTATTGCGTTTAACTTTAGCCGCTTGCAAATTAATCAAACTAAATGTTAAACGTTTGTATAGTCGCTAACAATGTTTTTGTGCCTTAGTGTTGTTCTATCTTAATTATATTTGAAGTTAACAAACCAAATTAATCTCTGCAAATGATAAAACGATGATACAAGTTGAAATAACAGAAAATAAAACAAACAGAAAGAAATAGTTAAAAAACGAAAAGACAACGTCAAAAAGCCAAGAATCAAAAAATTACATCAGCTATCAAAATAGCAAAGGGACCTCTTTGCTATTTTGATAGCTGATGTAATTTTTGCAACAATATTGTTATAAATATGGTTCACTAATTACTGTGTGAGCTCAGATATCGGAAAATAATAATGAGTTCTTTTTTTACGGCATTTAAGTAGAAAGATATAGAGAGATTAACATAAGCTCTCCTCGACGCATCCTCTTCTATCTTTTACAGATGGCCAAGCTAATGCAATCTGAAATTAAATTTTTTGTCTGTGACATTTATATAATCAAAATATACTTTTTAATTTTTTTGCCTTCTAGATGATGTTGACTCAATCGGGGAATGTGCGTCCCTTCTGCATCCCGACCACGCTTGGGTAGCCGGCTCTCGTCGAGGATCTTCTCAATCCGAAACATTAGAAGTAGAAGTCTACCAGCTCGGAAAAGACTTTTCTCGATCTTTGCCTGGATCGCGTCGCTCTTCATTCCAACAACAAGAAAAAGGTAAGCCGCGGAAATTTTCGCTTTCTGTATTCATGACGATTGATACGACTATACCGAAGTTAAAATCCAGATCCGATTATCAGATACCTCCATCAGAAACCGATGGTTATTTAATGCGGAACTAAAGCGCGTTCGCGATTTTTTTTTAACAATACAAATTAATGAATGCATTCGTATTACTGCTGGTGGCGATGAACATTATAGCTCAGCCCTGTTGGTTACTACCGTTTTGCCTGTTTCTGGTGCGCATCACATATATGGTTCAGTTTGGCGGATAGAACAGCGTATGTAATTTATATGTTATGGTATGTAAAAATGTACACTTTTACCGGTAAATGTGCACATTTGCCAAAAAGTTAGGTATATTATTATGTGAATTATTATTATGTAAGATTAATAGAATTACAATTATAAATAACACACAACACAATATTATTATAATGCGTACAAATATTAACTTGTAATTAAAAATACAATAGACTGGACTTTAAGATGTAAGTTTATTTATTAGGCACAAAATACACATTACAAGCTAAAAAAGAAAAAATACAGAATAGATAACATCAAGTAAAAATTTTGGCTTGTAACATAAGCCATGCGCGCACAACTAATCAGGACAAATGTGCCAAGTACACAATGTTCATTACAGCTATAGGACAAGACAGCACGATAACGAAAACCAATCCAACTTGTAAGGCAAGGAAGTAACAATTAAACAAATTCACTACCTAATCTACTATTAACACTGAGGATGCCCCTGATCATTTTTATAAACATCGCTAATTTATATGTAAAAGTATCCAATTCAGTTGACGGCTTTGCCAGTTTGTTATAGGTGTGAGACATTCGAATAATTAGATTATAATAAAGCATTATAACGCGCACATCCCTATTTGTTCTCCTCGTGGGCATGCAGAGTGGCAGAGATGCCGCCGGCCGACCAAGAAGCTTCGAAAAAGGAGTTAGTCCTTCAGTCGCGATAGCATCATCGAACTATACCTTACAGCGACATCATTAAAAAACTATACACCTTAAACTGGGATAGTTTTAATTCGTAATAATATGTTATTTTTGTAACTAACACGTTCGCGTGAGCAACCTCATTTCTGAATATTTCTATTGTGCGCACCTTTTTCCCATACAAAGTTTAGCAGCGTTTAAAAGCGTCCCGCCGTAATACGTACATCTTATGATGATTTTTTTTAGGGAACGCGGCAGTGTAGGCTATGAAAATCGAATGTGTTGCGGCGCTAAGTAGATGCGCCATAGGAATTTGTCCATAAAATAGACGTCCAAAAACGTTCGAACAAAATAAATATGATAATCTAGAGGCCGTCATATGACGTTGCGCCATTTCATAACTTTAAAAACACGACGTTGTAAGACGTTACTCACGCGAACATGTTAATAATGCAAAGATATTGTTCTAGTTGACCGTACGAGCACTAAATTTAGTGTTTAATGAAATGCGTGTTAGCAATTCAGGCGAATCTAATAATCTAAGTGATTTGGTTGTGTTCGAAGACGGCGTTGGCGAAGTGGTGCCGCGTCGCAACGAGCGTCGCCGGTCGTCGTGCGTACGCCGTGACCCAGACGACATCCTGCGCTCACTCCGCGCCGTCAAGGGAGAGCTGGGCCGTACCCTCTCCCTCTCTGGCTCCACCGCCAGGCGTAAGTCTCGCACTGCTTTCAAGACCTTTAGTTAACAGCACTTTTTACCTGAATGAACACTGAAGAAACCCTAATCGAAGGCCTATAGAGTCAACGTGATGTATTTGAGTAAAACTACTAATGGTCAGCATAAAAATGCTATTGAAAATTTTGAACATTTAAGTTAATTAAGCACGCAAACAAGAAATAACAAATATTTGTATACTTTCATATTTGTGTTATAAATGTGTTAAAACCAAACCTGTTGCTCTACAGGACCAAGAAAATAGAATCTGTGTTGCTGTTCATCTTTTTTTTTTTTTTTTTACAATAATCACGATCCCCTGAAACTATGACTAGAGCGACCTCAACTCAAGCTCGTGTGAACACTTAGTTTTCCACCAACTGTGCAATGATAACCCATGTGCCACCCCGGCGCTCCTCACAATTTACCACAGCATCCACTAAATAATGCGAACATTGAGGGTAGTACTGATTGTACTGTGTTGTGCTTGTTTTGGTCAGCAGCGACGGACCGTTAGCGCCTCGGTAAGCGACTCGTCCGTGCCCGCGCCCGCGCGTGCTCCCCTTACAGGGTTGGTTCGTGTGCGGTGTCGGTGTACGCGTTCCCTTGTGACGTCCGACGGCCGCCAGTCTCCGCATGTCGACAGCGGCGCGACTGATGACGGCGAAAGCTCTGTCGGAACTGTCTCCGTCATCAGTCGTGCGCCACTGTCGCCGCGCGAGCTCGTAGTAGCATGGGTCATAATTCGCTTGCGCGGCGGCCGCGCGCACGCACCGTTGAATGTGGCTGCGCCCGACGCTTCTCATCACCTCACTGTCTGTTCTGTACTGTCCTGACGCATGCCCGGCCGCGGGCGATCACGCTCACTTCATCTGTCTCTGTATGTACCGTCTGTTCGGCTGCCCGTACTACGTTCATGTCGATGGCATTATGTCGCATAGGATGTATGGATTTCATTACCTCTGCCAATGTATCACTCATTGTTACGATGCGCATTCTATTAGTTATTGTAAATAATTATTACCCTATTACTTAGGCCGTAGTTATCGAGTAAGTTTTGTTTAAAATATCGGTGTAGGAAATGTACATGATTGTATGTAAAGACATGACGGCGGTCGCGCATGCCGCAGCGAACGCACGCGGCTCGACGGAGCCTGCGGTGGCATGAATTCTGTTACGACACCCGTCCACCGAATGCAATTTTTATCGATCAATAAATGGCTGCTCATGACACGGAATGCTCACCATAACGAGTCGAAGACCGCTTCAAGCAATTCTATTAGAAATTCGATTCCTCTTGGCTGCACAAGTTATTACGCTTTCTCTTCCATCTGTGTGTTTAGGAAAGGAACCGATTCGATATTTTGTGTAAACGAAAACTGTACAACATTAGCACGAGCTGTTTGACGTGCTTATTTTATTATATGTATCTTTTGTTTTGATCATTTTAAATGTTCGATTGAGTCGATTGTTTCGTATTCGATGGATGTGTTTGAATGGTCATACTATGGCGCGGTGGCACCCGACCGTCCATGCGCACGCACGGTACGGTCGCGTGGCACGCGCGGGCGGGTAGTGGTGTGATCAGTGGCGGCGCGCAGGCACGGCGACGGGCCGCAAGGGCAGCATGTGGGCGGCGGTGCCAGCGGCTGCGGCTTGCGACGCGCTCGCCGACGACGAGGACGCCGTGCCGCTCGGCCCGGGACAGCTACCTCCACGAAACGCACACTTGCCTCCTCTACACGCAGAAATGAATATCAGCATAATTATGATCAAGGGACAACTTGAACTCGAGGTTTGAATCTATACTATCTATTTTTAGTAGTGATAGGACCTCTTGTGAGTTCACACGGGTAGGTATCACCACCCTGCCTATTTCTGCCGTGAAGCAGTAATGCGTTTCGGTTCAAAGGGTGGGGCAGCCGTTGTAACTATACTTGAGACCTATATCTCAAGGTAGGTGACGCATTTACGTTGTAGATGTCTATGGAATCCAGTAACCACTTAAGACCAGGTGGGCTGTGAGCTCGTCCATCCATCCAATATAAAAAAAATACAATACATTGCATTTTATTTGGATTTGAATCTAAATAACACAACACAGTCGAGTGAGAAGTCGTAGTGGCTTGCGGGATGAGACGCCTGGTGCATTCGTATTTAGCGATGCGACTGTACCGGTGTTCGAACACCGCAGCTTCCAAATTTCTGACTAAATACATACTTGAAAAATATTCACGAATTACTTTCATGATGAAGGTGTGTGTTATATCGTTTAATGAAAATCAAATACGCAAAAACTATAATTCGCATCGTTACTGGTGATAGAGCGTCTTGTGAGCACGTAAGGGTAGCTACCACCACTCTACCTATTTCTGCCGTACCTAACGCGTTTCGGTTTGAATCGGACAGCAGCTGTACTGAAACCTGAGACTTAGAACTCATGCCTCAAGGTGGATGACGACATTTACGTTGTTAATGACTGAACTACGATGACCACTTCACACCAGTTGGGCCATGAGCCTGTCCACGTATCTTAGCAATCAGAATTTAATAAAACACACCTAATTCACTCCAGTTGGGCCATGAGCCTGTCCACGCATCTTAGCAATCAGAATTTAATAAAACACACCTAATTCACACCAGTTGGGCCGTGAGCCTGTCCACGCATCTTAGCAATCAGAATTTAATAAAACACACCTAATTCACACCAGTTGGGCCATGAGCCTGTCCACGCATCTTAGCAATCAGAATTTAATAAAACACACCTAATTCACACCAGTTGGGCCGTGAGCCTGTCCACGCATCTTAGCAATCAGAATTTAATAAAACACACCTAATTCACACCAGTTGGGCCGTGAGCCTGTCCACGCATCTTAGCAATCAGAATTTAATAAAACACACCTAATTCACACCAGTTGGGCCGTGAGCCTGTCCACGCATCTTAGCAATCAGAATTTAATAAAACACACCTAATTCACACCAGTTGGGCCGTGAGCCTGTCCACGCATCTTAGCAATCAGAATTTAATAAAACACACCTAATTCACACCAGTTGGGCCATGAGCCTGTCCACGCATCTTAGCAATCAGAATTTAATAAAACACACCTAATTCACACCAGTTGGGCCGTGAGCCTGTCCACGCATCTTAAAAATCAGAATTTAATAAAACACACCTAATTCACACCAGTTGGGCCATGAGCCTGTCCACGCATCTTAGCAATCAGAATTTAATAAAACACACCTAATTCACACCAGTTGGGCCATGAGCCTGTCCACGCATCTTAGCAATCAGAATTTAATAAAACACACCTAATTTTCAGGTATCTCATGCAAGGCGAGTGTATGGCGTGAACGGTGAGGTTCCGGACTCGTATGTTAAATGCTATCTGCGAGACGGCGACAAATGGCTACATAAACGCAAAACACGCGTCATCAGACGTACGACCGAACCTCACTTTAAGCAAACCCTAAAATATCAGGTAAGGAAAATAATGTTACTAAAAAAATAATGCTGTCACTTTTTAGGTAACAATAAAAGCAGCTTTTGAAATGAAAGAGCGAATCACAAGACTTGAAATGTCCTTAATTAATATCCCTTAAATGTCTGTTGCAAATCGTATAGGTATCGCGGTAGAATAGCCGCTTTTTTCATGCAACTAAGACTTCAACTTTGTGTGCCAGGGCAGTAGTATTTACATAGTTCGTATTTATGTACTGCATTAACTATTTAATAACCGGTACATGGTTAAATAATCAATCCATATACGGCAAAACTACCATTAAACATTGTCACGACTATTTACCTGCTTACCCTGATAAATCAACAAGCGTCGCTGAGTCTACAAACATTTTTTTCATTCATTGACCACGATCTCAGAGCTTTCGTTTGCGCAATACACTAACTCTTATACAAACAACCGTGAATGAAGTCTACCACAATAAGTTTGCACGTTACCGAATGACCATGGGTTATTACGAAACCTCCAGCTTTATTTTCTTTATACCTCGAATAGAACTTAAGATTAATATTTTTATAATAAGAACTTCGTTCCTATCCGGTGTCCCGCGACACCACACATCTTTTTTTTTAAATGATGATAATAACAATAAATGTTAATAATATCTCGATTTGTACGCGTACAGGCGAGCGAGGCTCTTGGTCGTACTCTGGTGGTGATGCTGTGGCAGCGTTGCGGCGGATTCGAGCACAACCTGGCACTGGGCGGTGCAGAGATATGCTTAGATAAGTTGACGCTGCCACAGCGCACTTATGGCTGGTACCCGCTATTCCCGGCCACGTCCTTCGCCGCTGACGAGTCGCCAGACTGATCCAGGGAGCCGTCGCCGGAGCGCCGCGACGACTACTAGCGCATCCACGACGGCCTACAAACCTGTATACCACTTATCAATCGTATTACATATCACTTATCAATCGAACTCAAGTTACACTAGATCTTAATCAACATCATCATCAGCCTTTATATGCCCACTGCTGAACATAGACCTTCCCCAATGCCTTCCACAATATCTAATTGCAATTGCACAATATCTAATGCATTGAAATAATTACGAAACCTAACACAAATCGCGACAGATAAATAGGTCTACTTTAATTTGATTTCCTCAAATTTTATTTCATTCTATTACACATGTCGATGAACAAATTATGAACAGTCGATGTTGCCTAACCTAGTCTAAGCCTAGGAACCTAAATAAAACGAACAAAGCGACATAATAATATGTCTTCTATTGTCAGAAATGATGAACAAATATCACCACAAATTTCAATTTGACCACAAATTTCAACACTCGTGCTATGTCATACGATTGATAAAATACCGCAAAACCGCGTTGCTTATTTCGCCAATCCCACTGCTGCCCTATGTGGATCGAAAAATACATAATATGTGTAAATATTTCAGGAATTGCTAAATATATTAAAAATGTAATCGTATATATGAATTACGTATTGTCTTCTTCGACAGATCCCTAAATGCTTATATAATAATTAAAACGTTTCTCTTAGGGCGTACCTTTTTAAAAATCTGTCACTTTTTAGACCCTCTTCAATTACAAACATTTACAAAAAATTGTAGTAGATGGCAGTAGAAAAAACCGACATATATCTTTAACTTTGAAAATTGATGTGCCCTTGAAAAGTCCTTCGAAATGTTGTATATCTCTGTAGAAAACATTGCAGGTAGTGTAAGAGATTATGTGTGTAGTTACAAAAAAAAAACATATTACATTGTAGTGTGATCGTACCAAACTTGAAATAAGTGTTTCTCATAGAGTATAAAATATTTAAATTTATCGATCAATAGTTTTAGTGTAAACAAGATACATTAGACCTTGAGACTATCACTTTTCTACGACTTTCGATTAAGATTTTGTAGCATGTAAAACACGTCATATAAATTAAATGCATTTAACTTACCGTCTTAGAAAATGTAAGATTTCATTAACTATTTATACCTACTCTCTTGTAAATGACATAATCAAATAACCCCACTTTAAACTTTGCCTTATGATCTTTAAATATACTTCTAAAGTTACTGTAGTCAGTAAGTGCATATAGATACTATTCTTCAAAGGTTGTGCTTTAGTGAAGTTCTCAAATGAACCCATCCCTTTTTATATACTATCACTCCATTAATATTGTGAATCCTATACTTATAAAATTAAATAAGAACTTTATTTTTCATATTTCTACGCACAAACCTCGTGATAGGAATTAACTAGTCTTACCTCTAAGGTCAAACACAGCTCTGAAGCAGCATACTGTATCTTAAATAGATTATACGATTTCAAAATCTGCCATATATATGTAGATGTTATAGCCAATATGGTACATTGTAGTGAATTTTACATTTAAAAATAAATATTATGTAATTTCTTGTCATTAACGTACGTAGCAACGAGAGGTAGTGAGCCGTAGAGAGAATGTTCTCTCCGAGTGAAACAGCGGCCGCCACGTCACAACCGGCCTAGAGCTCTTTTAGTTAGAAACATACAAATTTATATTTAGGTATTTCAATGTTTACATTATTATTAATATTATAATATATTTCGATTATTGGTGTTAGAAACTAACTACATATCCTAGCGGGAAATTTGTAATATTTTCTATGTGTGTGATCTTCCACTATGTAGCTTCGAGCTCTCAGCTCCTTCGACAATATTATCACGCACTGCACCGAGCATCGTAGAGCTTACTCCGAGGCGACGCTCGATTCGATTTATTACACTATTTCATTCAAAACGAGGTTGTACATTTCCAAAGAGAGAGATTTTTTTATCATTTAAAACAGTTATTATTCATATATTTCAAAAGTATTTAAAAATTCATATTTCTAAAATATGTAACGAATGTACTATTTACAATTCTTTATATATATGTATATATATTAATTTCACAAAACATATATATATTTATAAGTAAATATTTACTAACATATTGACGGTATATAAAATATAATACAAACGAATCCGACATGTCGGAATCGATAAACAATATACGCTTATTATCTTGATATTTTAGAATAATGATGAATGCTCTTACATAAGCGAAAATATCTTTACGTGCCTCGACAAAGATACCAGTGGGCCCCTCTTTTCTCTATAAACACATATCCGATGTCGGTAAGAGTGCATACGGTCCATCTTGATTATCTAATAATACCGTAACTTAAAGTACGAATAAATAATCAATGTGATAACGTATCGGATATCATATTGTGTATATGTAACTTTCTTACTTTAAACTTTAGACGATTATTCCTTCTTAGCCCATCTGAATTTTTTTCAGTGCATTCTCTAGTTGACATTGAAATGCTTGAATGGCGAACACGGCCTGCTCCATTATTATGTGAACAGTTACACATTTAATGCGAAATGTAAGAAATACAATTACAAGCAACTCTAAAGTCGGTTCCAACAGATATTTTCATAGACAGTTCCAACAAATAGCATTTCAATGTTAATTGTGGAAAGCAATGCAATCAAAACTTTTAGTCGTAAGAAATGTGTCAAAGAATATTATTTAAATAAATGTGATAAAAAGAGTTTACGATAGCGAAATATATGGTGTTTTTTTTTCTAAACCTTGGATCAAATAGTACATGAAAAGATGAAGTTTGATGGGAAGAATAATCCCGAGATTGGATTGGTCGTAAACCAACAAATAATACCAAAACATTTCAACTCAAAGATGTTTATTAATTTTTAAACCTTAAAGTATCAAATAAACTATAATCATACCCTCTATACTTTATCAACTATGTATTTTGATACAATCAAACATTAACTGACTATACCTACTATAGAAATAAATACTATAATTTATTTAATGTAATTACTTGTTTAAATGCTAATAGCAAATATATAAAGCAACAACTAGAAAATATATAAATTAAACAAAAAAGTTATTTGCTACTAATTGCATAATTTGAAATGAGATTTGATCATATACATTATACATATATATGATATACATTCATTTATTAGTCAACGCATCGTCCATTTATTTATTTCCTTTGTTGATCGACGAGAGCAAAAATTGCCGACGATTGCCGTCGCTCATGGACGTTGTCAATGTCAAGAGCCAAGAGCCTTCGCCATATTTCCTGAGAGAGCAGTTCATTTCAAACAAGATCTCTGGGAACGTACAGTGATTTTATAGATGATTTCGACTTCGGAGGCGGGCGATGCGATAGTAAAAAAGACATGGCGAAAACATCTCAAACAATTCCTGAGACCGATCAGACATAAGCGGGTGCTCGAGTCGACATACCGCGTACTCTTTTTTATTTATTGCTTAGATCAGTGAACGAGCTCACAGCCCACCTGGTGTTAAGTTGTAACTGGAGCCCATAGACATCTACGACTTAAGTGCGCCACCCACCTTGAGATATAAGTTCTAAGGTCTCAAGTATAGTTATAGTGGCTGCCCCACCCTTCAAACCGAAACGCATTACTGCTTCACATATGTATGCAGAATTGGTAAGAACGGAACGTATGACAGAGTGTGGAACGGAGCGTTAAGACGTGAGTGATAGAAAACGGAAAGAAAGAGAAAAGAGAATGACAGACACAACGACAGAGAAAAGGAAGATGGCGAAGACGGTTGAGGCGTAATAAAAGTGTTAATTAATTTGAATTATTATTATAACAGAAGGTTTTGGAACAGTGGAAGTTTTATTTTCTGCGCTGAGATCCCTATTCTACATGTATACCTCTGTGTTGGGACTTTTTGGCGGGAATGCGAGGAGTGAAGCTGTGTGATTTGTTTTATTTTGTCGATTTAGTGTTTCTTCGGGATTTAAATGTGTAATAACGGTGGTTTATTAACTATTTAGTATATGTGAAAGTGCACAAATGTGGGAAAATCAAACAAAGCCGCTGGACGTAACTTCTCGGGATCCTCCAAAAAGTCCACTGATAAAATCTCAGTAAACGACCACTATGTTACTGAGATTATATTTCATCCCGCATCATCTCATTTCATTTAATTTCATCTCAGTTGATTAATGTCACAAATTAGTCATCTTCATTTAATTTAATTTCACTTCATGTTATCATTTTAAATAAAAATAAAATTAAAAATTAAAATAAGACATGACTTAAAGGTCTCAGTTACCAGGTTATGAAATCCCTTTTAAAAAAACCTTTGTGTTGGACAACCAGTTCATAGCTGCGTGTAGTCGGCGGGACCGCACCAGCGCGTCACGTGCCGTAGCAGCACGGAGGCCGGGCCGCCTCCACGCGCCGCGCTCGACACACGCGACCACGACTCGCGGTTCGCGCACCTACCTGTTGACCATGTTTAAAACAACACTTGAGATAAAAATATAAGATAAAAGAAATGCCCAAAATACCCCTTTACTGGCGGTAGGACCTCTTGTGAGTCCGCACAGGCAAATACCACCATCCTGCCTATTTCTGCCGTGAAGCAGTAATGCGTTTCGGTTTGAAGGGTGGGGCAGCCGTTGTAACTATACTGAGACCTTAGAACTCATATCTCAAGGTGGGTGGCGCATTTACGTTGTAGATATCTATGGGCTCCGGTAACCACGTAACACCAGGTGGGCTGTGAGCTTGCCTCCCATCTAAGCAGTAAAAAAAAACCCAAAAAAAAGACAAATTAAATTGTAAAATTTTAATATTTTTTGTCTAATTGAAAAAGTGTAATTTAGCATATTTACCAATGAACAATGTGATTGAATTAAATACTTTTCGCAAGTAAATTTTTGATCTAATAAACTTAAAATCGCAATTAAGGGTTTCCTCCACTGCCTTTACATATCGACGCTTGAAAGACAAAAGTGACTAAGCGACCTAGTGTCTGTAGTACTGATTTGTACATAAATGATAGGCAATAAAACCATATTCGATGCGCAAAAAAAAATATTTCTAGGTCTATTAAAATCATTTCAATCCTACAGCTAGCTATATTCTACTACAGCTGGATTCGTTAAAATAAATTTTGTTTTCAGTTATTTCAACTTTAAGTTAGTCTACTGTAAAGTTCACGCATTGTCGCTTAGTCACGTTTGCCTTTCAAGCGTCGATATAGATAACTCTTTACCGTTGGTAAAAGTGACGAGTCTAGTGCCGAGTGGGTACCCGGTGACGACGCAGCACTGCTCCGTCTCCGCCACGCTCGACGCATACAATCCTCTACTGTCCACCGGCAACGTCTGATTACAATCACAATAATCTATACTAATATATAAATCTACAGAGGTTTTTACGGGTGTTCCGTTATAACTACTGAAGAACCATGCATCCGATTGATTTGAAACTTGGTATCCATGTAGAAAATACATGTACTTCATCGATAGGCTAATATTTATATGAGTTTTGGACTCCCTAATATAATAATAATGCTAATTTTAAATGCCCAGCGAAGCGGGCGAGTACGGCTAGTCATTAATAATCCCTCCACGGTGTTTTCCGTGCGCTATAACATGTCCTTCTTCAAACGAGACTTGCAGAGTACTTAATGGTAGGCAGGGGCTTGGCTCTGCCCCTGGAATTGCTGAAGTCCATGAGCGACTGCCTATAAAGGCAATATAAAAAGGGGACAGCGAAAATTGATTTTTACCTTTCAATTATGAAATTAGGCAACAAACACTTATAATTGGGAGCGTATTCCGCCTTAGTTTTCAACCACATCACACACATACATTTTATTTATTTATTGCTTAGGTGGGTGGACGAGCTCACGACCCAGCTGGATTAAGTGGTTACCGGAGCCCATAGACATGTACAGGGTAAGGGCCGCCACCTACTTTGAAATATGAGTTCTAAGGTTTCAGTTTTTACAGTACAACGACTACGCCACTCTTCAAATCAAAATACATAACTGCTTCACGGCAGTAATAGGCAAGGTGATGGTACCTACCTATGTGGACCCACAAGACGTCCTACCACCAGTGATAACGCAAATTATAATTTTGCGGGTTTGATTTTATTGTACGATGTTATTCCTCCACCGTGGAAGTCAACCGTGAACATTTGTTAGGTACGTATTTAATTAGAAAAATTGGTCCTTGCCGGCGGTATTCGAACACCGATGCATCGCTAGTTACGAATACACCGCACGTCTTATCCTCTAGGCTACGACGACCTCGCAACATTAAAAATTATTTACCGGTTTAGAAACATAGATTTGCTAATGCTAGTGACAGCCCATACTGAATGTTTAAGCTGGTACCAACGACCATGCCTGGTTTTACCACAAAACTATCATGCGTTCCAGTTTATAAGGTGGGGCAGCCGCTATCACATTCCATTCGAAAGCTCAAGTTCTGACTATAAGAAAATTTTAAAGCTTTTAAATCTAGTCAGTAGAGTATACATTATTACACACCACAAAATTAATCTATACTAATATAATAAAGAGGAAAGATTTGTTTGTTTGTTTGTATTGAATAGGCTCCGAAACTAATAAACCGATTTGAAACATTCTTTCACTGTTTGGAAGCTACACTATTCCCGAGTGACAAATGATTTAATCTTTTTTGAAAAAAATTAGGGATCCTTACTAAAACTTCAATAATGTAACCCAAGTTGTAAAAAAATTACCTAAAATATTCTTTACATCGCGTGCCCTGCGAAAACTATTGATGATAGAATAAAATAATGTACTACGACTTTGTAGAACACATTATTAATTACAAAAAGTGTCGCGACAGCATATGTCTAACTATTGTAGTTATGCCGCAATAAGTTATTTTATTTAAAAAAATAAAACAACGTCAAATATCGTTGAAATTTTTGTTAAAGACCCGAGCGGAGCCGGATCTTGCCGCTAGTAAAATATAAACACAGTAAGCTGAGGTACCTGTTCAACGGATTGGTCCATAGAAACTGCGAGGACCCATTCTCTCACGTCTTCCAGCGCTCCGCCGCTCACACAGCCGCGTTCCAACAGAAGCGGCTGCCGTGACCAGTCTGTACATTCTGAGAAACAATACAAACATTATTTTTATTTATTGTATAGATGGTTGAACTCACTCACAGCCCTAAGAAGCAGCCAGCGACTTGGCTGTACCGCTGGTACCGCAGACGACCGCGTGGCGGTCATCAATTACCATCAGATGGGTCGTATTCTTGTCTACCTGATAAGGCTATAAAAAGACCCTTAGTTTTAAGTGACTATCGGAATCCATAGATTCATCATGAATGCTATTACCTTGAGAACTCAAGATTTCCTACAAAAAACAACATAATCCATAATAAATAATTAGACTTAGCCTATTGTAGAAATTTTATAAGCTTTACAATAAAATATATGCACATTATCATTTAAATTTACATTACGTTTTTAAATATTAATAAAATTTACAACATTTAAAACTATGCAAAAAATGTATTCATGATCAATTACCAAAATCCGTATAATCAAGTAAATGAGCAGAATCCTCGTCAGCAGCCTCAGCGAGATCCAGACATCGATTCAACAGCACGAAGGCTTCTCGAGCCCCCGCACTGCCTTCAGTACGTACCGCCGTCCCACAAGCGTAGAACGCTAAATGAAGAACGTGTGAATCTCAGTATAAGAGACGAAAATGAAACTTCTTCGGCGAAAAACAAAGAATTTGTTTTATTTAAGAAAATTTCAACAAATATGCAGGATATGTACATAATAAATTAAAAAAATACTGAGTAAATGAAGAAGGATGCTACGAATATCGTGTCATCTGCTACGATTTTTTGTAGCGCTACGAATAATGTAGTAGTACTACGCAGCTACGAATTCTGTCTCTAGCTTAAAATTTTGTGGCGGGTAGCCATCATACAACGCAAGATATTTGACAGATGCCTGAATCTCGCTTACGACATTTTCAAGATAAAACGCATATATACAAGTTCCGAACAACAACATTCGGACCGTCGGTCTACCGAGCAATGTCACCGCTCGGTGGAAGATCTTCCCTTTGTCGTATATATCTCCCCAAACTGGTGACCTGCGACGAGATGTGAACACGCAACCTTCTGATTTATCATCAGCGCATCAAGAACTTCGGCTACCACAATCCCCGCATTCACGCAGATAAAAGCACGTCATTGACAGTCGTCCCACAGCAAGCCAGCATCGCAGCCTCAACAGGACCATCGCAGCCGACTCACCGCGCTTCCTGGTCCTACGGCACGCAACTTCACTGCCTCATCACGCCGCTACAGTTCATCGCAGCCCACGACCGGATCATCAACGCTTGGGGTCACACATCTCCGGCGTGGCAGCTCTGCATCACATGGACTACGCACGACACGCACGCAACATTCAAGCTCAGTCTCGACTCACCGCAGACTTCGAGCAGCACTGGCGACAATCACGCAGCATTCAGCTCAGTTTCGACTCACTGCAAAACTTCGAGCAGCACTGGCGACACGCACGCAGCATTCAAGCTCAGCCTCGACTCACCGCAGGCTTCGAGCAGCACTGGCCCTTGCAAGCTAATCTCAGCACGGACAACGCTAACTAAAAATGACACGACCTCCAGTCTCGGAGGGGAGTGATGTGGCGGGTAGCCATCATACAACGCAAGATATTTGACAGATGCCTGAATCTCGCTTACGACATTTTCAAGATAAAACGCATATATACAAGTTCCGAACAACAACATTCGGACCGTCGGTCTACCGAGCAATGTCACCGCTCGGTGGAAGATCTTCCCTTTGTCGTATATATCTCCCCAAAATTTAAATTATAAAACTGCTCAACTAAGTAAAATTTACCACTAAACTTAATTAATACATATTGATATTTTTAAATTTAATAGAGCAACTGAGCTACGTTATTTAAAGAGCTACGCAGCTCTACGCGAAAAATTGTAGACCATACTAAGCTCTCCCTACTGCAGACAAAATAAAAAATCAAAGCGGCATGAAATAAAAACGAAATAGTGAATTTTTAAAACACACTACAATTGTTAATGGCTTCATTACAAATAGCGTATTGTTTTTTGTATAAACAGTCTTCTTTACAATTTAAACAAAAAATCGAGCACTACAAGCTTCGTAGCACCGTGCATATTAGTAAACAGGTGTAGTACGAGTATTTACTAGTTAATTATTTACAAAAACTAAAAACACACACAAAAAGGACCTCCACGACATCCACAGTACCAAGAACTACTTCTGAAGTACAGTGTTTCACTAACATAAGACCCCAACATACATAAACAACAGGAACATGGACGAATGAAGAAGAAAAACGTCACCATCACTTTTAATATGACACTAAATTTCAAAATATATACATTGTTGTACTTACCGACATCAGCCACAATGATATCCGTGTACCGTGGCAAAGCCCGCGCAGCTTTACCAGATATTTGCGGCAAATGAAGCGCCATGAGTAACGTGACGGCCTGGAATATTTATTACATCAAAAGTCCAGTAACCTAAACAATATGCTCGATTTTTAAATGAATAGGTAATTGGCACTTGTTTACATAACATCGTGTCGTGTGCACATGACTTTCGGCTTTAAATATATGAGAGCGATTATACAAAACCATCGAGACAGACTCACAATTAAAATAGACAAGATTTTTTGAGTTAATAAATACATTTGACCACTTGATATGTGTCCTATACACTATAATATTGAAAACACTGCCCACCTTGAGCCATGAGATCAAAACATAAATTGCTTTGTCTAAAACATTCCAATCCTTTGAACGGGAACGCATTTGCGGTTGAAATAAGCCCGATGGTGATACCGATTCAAGTCGTTTCACAATAATTAAAACAAACGAAGCATTAAAACAAAACTGGTGGGGGTGATCTATACTAATATGTATATAATTCTACAGTGGTTTTTACGGATGTTCCGTTATAACTACTGAACCATGCATCAGATTAAATTGAATCCTGGTATCCATGTAGAAAATACATGTACTTAATGGATAGGCTAATATTTATATTAGTGTTGGATTCCCTACACCAGTTGTGGGGGCGTTAATGATGAGAATCTTTGTGGGGGTGAGAAATAATAATGTTAATTTTAAATGCCCAGCGAAACGGACGGGTACAGCTAGTAATGAATAAATTGAATTTTTCTACAAAGTTAACCTGCAAAGCTCTATCGTCAGCGCCGACCGTCAGCATAACGTCAGCTGCGTCAGTAAGCGCAGCGAAGGCCTTAGGTGCCGTAGAAGACCGCACTAGGACCTCGCTGAAGACCGCCCGAGCTAAGCCCGCGTCGCTACCGGACACGACCGCTCCGCCTTCAGAGTCCTCGCGGCTCAGATAGTGACGCAAAGTCTCCAACACTTGAGACAAAGCTTCTGGGACGTCTTCACTTTCAATATCGATTCCTTCCATTCGCTACAAAAAAGGTTAATACGACACTCAATGTATTCAAATGCAACGTTACAAAATCTAAAATATATGTATGTAAAAATAGACAAAGACAAAACATTTCCGTATTATTGTTTCCTCTCTGTTCGTCTATAGCCATTGAAAAGTTTTAGTTTTATTAATAGAAACAGTAAGATGTTTTAAAACTTAGGTTAAATGAAGAAATAATAATAAAACAATAGAATAAACCGATTATTATAAATATGAAGATTTTAAATATTGAATTTTCAATGATTTTATGGACAAATTTCAATAATTGAATGAATATGTACTAATTACATTTTTCTAGCTCATGCGGCAGCATGTGAAACGCAATCCGCAGTCTTTAGCTACTAATACATTGTAGTATGTCCTTCGATTTTCGCGCGAAGACATAATTAAAACTAATTTTATGGCTTAATCTTTTTTTATTATATTATTTCCTATGGTCACGGACCACAAAAACTGTAAAGTATTCAAACGACTAATATGTTTTTAATAGACCAAAAATAGTGGCATTTCCCCATTCCCCATTCCCCGTTATGAAAAGCCGAAGCGTCCGTGACCTAACTAGTAACGCGTACTGTGTAGGTATCTTTTACGTGAATAAACCACACGCCTAAGACACGTATATAATATATACATATTCTTGAACAAATTCCACGATAAAGAAAAATCATAGTTCATTAAGAATAAAATCTACAAAAATTACTAATATGTTAATTTGCGTAATTATACAACAGATCGTGTAGCTCGCGTGGATAGGTACCACTATCCTACCTATTTCTACCACAAAGTTTTCATGCATATCAAATTAAAGATGTTAAAAGCTGTTATACAGTTCAACTGATACTTCGACCCCAAGGTCTCAAGCTTGTGTCATTTTTGTATTCATATACAACACAGTACGCTACTTTCCATCCGATAAGCCAAAAACATCTGTACCAATAAATTATTAAAGCAACCTATTATTGCCTTTCGTAGAGTTATATAATATAGTGAATCAAAGTAAAAACTCAATTCGATAGAGTAGAAGAACTGTCGAATAACAACACGTCATTATGGATCCTCCCGATCCATTAACGGTGCTTTTAGGCACGGAATAGATAAATAGGTATCACAAGCACCGGTCACCGTCCTCGTCGAACCCGTCGCTTGCAACGAAGGGCTCGAGTAAATTAACCCACAGACAAAACCCACTGATTTTCTTGCCAGATCTTCTCAGTAGGTCGCGTTTCCGATCCGGTGATAGATTCTGCGAAGCCTGCTCTTGCTAGGGCCAGTATTAGCAACACTCCCGGTTTGAGTCCCGTGAGCTCACCTACTACAATTAATCTAAATTAACCCCTCGAAGCTACTAGAATAGCTAGAAAAAAAAACAACATACAGGGTGGGCCTTGAAGAGATGCGCGGCGTATCTGAGCGCATAGTGCGGAGCGCGGCCGGCGGTGGCGGCGTGCGCTAGGCACCGCGGCCACTGACCTGCGCGGGCCAGCCGCTCCGACACCTCCTGTTGCTCCTGCTGCTCCTGCTCCACCGACTCGCTCTCCTCCGTCCGCCCGTCATCTATCAACCAAACACAACTTGACTCCTATAACTGATGACAGCTGCATTCCTAATTTGAACTACAGGCTTTCAAATCCCTCTAACTTCAACTGATAATCATCTATTAGAAACTGTCGTCGTCGTGTCCTAAAGGATAAGACGTCCGGGGCATTCGTGTTGACCGATGCACCGAACTTCGAATCCCGCAGGCGGGTACCAATTTTTCTAATGAAATACGTACTCAACAAATGTTCACGATTTACTTCCACGGTGAAGGAATAACATAGTGTAATAAAGATCAAACCCGCAAAAATTATAATTTGCGTAATTACTGGTGGTAGGACCTCTTGTGAGTCCGCACGGGTAGGTACCACCGCCCCGCCTATTTCTGCCGTGAAGCAGTAATGCGTTTCGGTTTGAAGGGTGGGGCAGCCGTTGTAACTATACTGAGACCTTAAACCTCATATCTCAAGGTGAGTGGCGGCATTTACGTTGGAGATGTCTATGGGCTCCAGTAACCACTTAACATATGGTGGGCTGTGAGCTCGTCCACCCATCTAAGCTAATAAAAAAAAATAGATGCCTAAGTAATATTAAACGAAGTTAAAGGGGAAATAAGAAACTAAACTTTCATATTTATTATTTCTAAGGTAGCTTGTGAAATCAAAATTCAATGCTAAAACCGACGACTTCATTTTACGGACCATTTTAGGGGTAGAGAGGACTATGTCCAATTCGTAACTGAATTATAACATAACAATACACCTTGAGCTTAGGGTCCTGATTTTCTCGTTCACCCATGTATGCAATAAAAAAGATAAAAAAGTGGGCTACAGGCTTTCAAATCCCTAAAACTTCAAGTGATAATCATCTATAGGTATTAGGATCAATTCTATAAAGTTCATGCATACCGGCGACGTCGTCGTCCGCATATCCTTCGAGTAGAGCTGCTCGGAGTTGTTCTCCGATGTCAGTTTGACCGATGGAGGCAAATCTAGTGGAACAGACATTTTCATTGCTGCTACGAACTTATCAGTATGGTGGTTAAAAGTTTTTGTTTTACTTTGACAATGAGCCATTGCGTTCATAATTAAAAAAATCAGGAAACAGTTTACTTTTACCTAGACAAAAAAAACTTCGATAGCACAACAAAAGAAAAAAATTATTATACATTATATACTAAATGGACGTAAATTTTGTTATGTCAACGGTTGTAACTATACTTGAGGTGGGTGGAGCATTTACGTTGTAGGTGTCTATGAGCTCCAGTTACCACTCAACACCGGTGGGCTGTGAGCTCATCCACCCATCTAAGCATTTTTTTTTTTTATATTTTAATTTCGATTGTTCAGCGACTTTAATAGTTGTAATCTATATATTAATACGTGAAGCAAAAACTTTGTACTCCTTTTTACGAAAATTGCGCGGACGGAGAAGTATGAAATTTCTCACTTTTATAGAGAATACAGTGAAGGAGTGCACAATGCTAATATTTATTTAAAATAATGCATAAAATATACTTTAAATCAATAAAGAAAACATTACACACACTACCATGTATTTGACACAACACATACATAAAAATATACTTTTTTTTTTTTTTTTATTGCTTAGATGGATGGACGAGCTCACAGCCCACCTGATGTTAAGTGGTTACTGGAGCCCATAGACATCTACAACGTAAATGCGCCACCCACCTCGAGATATAAGTTCTAAGGTCTCAGTATAGTTACAACGGCTACCCCACCCTTCGAACCGAAACGCATTACTGCTTCACGGCGGAAACAGGCGGGGTGGTGGTACCTACCCGTGCGGACTCCCAAGAGGTCCTACCACCAGTGATTACGCAAATTATAATTTTGCGGGTTTGGTTTTTATTACACGATGTTATTCCTTCACCGTGGAAGTCAATCGTGAACATTTGTTAAGTACATATTTCATTAGAAAAATTGGTACCCGCCTGCCGGATTCGAACACCGGTGCATCGCGTCATACGAATGCACCGACGTCTTATCCTTTAGGCCATGACGACTCTTTGTTTACTGTCAATTGGGAAGCTTTTGTAATTGTTTAAAGTCTGTGGTCGAATTGAAAATAAATTAATATTGTTTGTCTTTAATATTATTGATCTATAGTGCATTTTTGGCGAATACTGTGATTATATTATCGAATTATAATAGTGTTTGACAATAGAACCATAATAACGTTTAAACTTATAATTTCAATTAATTATAGTCGAATCTCGACTACTGCGGGGCCACTAGTACTAATTTAATAGATGTAATATTGAAAATATTAGTGGATAGCTTAAGTCGGACGAACCGTTGAGCGAGCAAGTTAGAGGCGTGCGCGCGTGCGGGGTGCTGCAGGCGGTCGCGCGCGAGGCGAGCCGCACGCAGCACGGCCCGCTCGGCGAGCCGCGGCGCCCGCTGGCCCGCGGCACTACTCGCCGCACACAACGTCTACGAACAAACAGCTGTTTGTGCTGGTGGTAGGACCTCATGTGAGTCTGCCCGGGTAAGTACCACCACCCTGCCTATTTCTGCCGTGAAGCAGTAATGCGTTTCAGTTAGAAGGGTGGGGCAGCCGTTGTAACTATACTAAGACCTTAGAACTGATATCTCAAGGTGGGTGACGCATTTACGTTATAGATGTCTATGGGCTCCAGTAACCACTTAACACCAGGTGGCCCCATCTAAGCAATAAAAAAAATAAAAAATTCTAAAAAAATAATTTGCTATAATTTCACACCTCCTTTCTAGACACATTGCCAGAAATAGAAGTGGCAATTTAGAGAAAAAATACATTACTAAAATTCCTCCATCATTCAAGGCCAGAGCTGTACGATTGCTGCCGAAATAACTCGATTCCGTCTATGAATCTAACCTGGCTCTAAGAGACCCAATATCTTTTACTTCTTGACTATTTATACCAATTTGACGATTTATTTTTAATCCGAAATATCACATTAAGAAATACGATTCAAGGATGTTAGTTTTATAAACATCTGATCTAAATTACTGTGTATATACATAGTACTGTGTGAACATATACCTACACAATATACACAGTACTGCCATCAGATTATTGAATTAATTTTATGAAATTGCGAAAATCAGGCACCGCATTGCCTCAGCCACCACTGAATTTAACCTGTAGACACTCTGAGTATACGATACCTGCACGGCTTCCCACCACTCGCCGGCATCGGCGTGAGCCGCGGCTTGCGTCAGCAGGGCTGGCACGGCCGGTGGCACGTCTTCCTCGTCGCCGCTAGACGGCAAATACTCACGAGACACACGGGCAGCCTCTTCCCATAACTCTGTGACAATAAAATAGAACAACCATTAGTAACTCCGACTACGGTCTCCAGGTTCAATGCCCGGCGCATTCCAAACCCTAAGGGTTTAGAAGTGTAATAACAGTGAAGCCAAAACTGTATTATAAAAAATAGATCCAGTCCACAATCAATCGAAATAATCTAAGCTATGGTTTTAAAAACAGAAGCGACTAAATAATAACCTAGATCCTTGTAGTGCTGGACAACTTCTCTGGGCCTATTAGCTCGGATCATGAGTACTTCGAACTGCTGTAGGTCGCCTCTCTCTGCGGCTGCTCTAGCGCCTTCAACTAGTACTTCTTCGACCTTCAAACATTTACAATGCACGAGTTTAAATATGTAGTAGCAGTTTAAAAAAGCATTTGTAAATTTTATACAAATGCACGTTGACAAAAATATACGAAACGTAGACCATAAAGCTTGTTTAATAATTTGTAGACCATAAAGCTTGTTTAATAATTTGTAGACCATAAAGCTTGTTTAATAATTTGTAGACCATAAAGCTTGTTTAATAATTTTATTGTAATTAAAAAAAAATTGATGTGATGTCCGTTGAATACATCAAATAATCTTAATAATCGGATCACTCCGTGCTTATACTTATTTTGAACAAAAAATAAATAAAAATATAACATGTACACAAACAACGAAGAAGTTAGTGAACACACAAAAAATACGGCTAAAAAATGATAATATCATCAATGTAGCCGGCATTCATGAAATATACATTATTAAGGATAACTAAAAAACTAATTGTCAGAATTTACTTAAATGGGACCACATAAGCACCAGCTTCCAAATAAAAAAAAACATTAAATTTTATTCGCCTACGAAAAAATCTGATACAATACACATAAAGAAACTCCTTCTTCTTTGAAGTGAGTTATTGAGCATTCATTTCTTTATTATTTCTGTTGTGAGCAGACAAGCATATAACTCCCCTGATAGTGAGTTTTTTTTTATTGCTTAGATGGTTGGACGAGCTCACAGCCCACCTGGTGTTAAGTAGTTACTGGAGCCCATAGACATCTACAACGTAAATGCGCCACCCACCTTAAGATAAGGTCTAAGGTCTCAACTATAGTTAGAACGGCTGCACCACCCTTCAAACCGAAACGCATTACTGCTTCACAGCAGAAATAGGCAGGGCGGTGGTACCTACCCGCGCGGACTCACAAGAGGTCCTACCACCAGTAAGCAATGCCACAGAGCCAAAACGCTTCTGCTTACCATATGCGGCGCATGCTGCTCGGCTAAGATCAGCGCCCTCTGGTGTTGTTCCTTCGACAGCCACATGCGCACGGCGTGGTCGGGAGCCGACGCGCGAAGGAAGGCTGCTTCAGCCTCTTCAGGATGCTCCTCCGCCAGCGCGGCCGCTTCGTGTCGAGCCACTTCACGCCGAGTGATACCACCTCCGAGTTCGCTCAATTCTATTGCTATATCCCATCTACATTACAAAAGTTACTTTATTTTCAGACGCAAACTAATATTTACTGTTTCAAAACTGTCACAGATATGTATATTGTCTTCGAACTTACAAATGTACGTCACTCACTATGTTTATTCGTCGTGACCTTTGTTATATTTGGACAATTTTTGTTGGTACTTCAGAAATTATTATTGCCATAGTAGCATACATACATTCTTAACTTACCATACGTACATAAATGTGTAAAATATTTTTCATATATTTTTTCGCAAAAGTAACTACTTGGTTTCGCTACTAATAATAAAAATTCATTAGAATTTTAGAATTTAGGATTCAATGAATAAAGTATCAAATTGTTTTATAACAGCAAGAATGAATGAAAATCTTTGTATCTGTCACCCACTTCTAAATGTTGTCCAATTATCAAAATTGGCTAACGGGTGGATTTCTAATGATAATACAAGCTAATACAAGATGCCGTCGACCTGGCCTGATTAGAACCTGGAAGATGGATAATGGAGCCGTTGCATTATTAAACTCATCGAATTTAATACAAATTCGTTTACCTTTGTGCCTGTAGGGCCCATCGTGCTCCTAAAGCAGCCAATCCTCTTGCAGCCAGAAGTCGTGCACCAGCCAATCCACCCAAAACAGCGGCCCATTGTAGCGCCACCTTACATCAAAGTGAATCATGTTAAAAAAAATGTGTTCATTTTTTCTCAATATTTTAACACGATTTTAACATTAATTGTATCGCTGTAGATTAGTCCTTTAAAAATAATTGGTAAAAATTGGTAAAGATATGCCATGATTATGGTACTGTTACGCCGGTAAGAATAACGCATCTATCGCCGAATAGTCGAACGAATATCGAAGGATCTAGTAGCACCTAGAACGCTCGAGAAGCACAATGCCATCTATTGTCAGATAGCGGAAACACAATACTAGAGATGTGTGAAATATTCTCGATAATTCTAGGAATAAGGTATCGGCTATAAAAGCGTCGTAGAGATGGCACGCAGTCAGTCAGTAATCGGAACTACTTGAAGCGAAACAGCGAACAGATCACCTGATGCGAAGCGGAACAAGGGAATTGAGAGTTTTAAAGTGTTTGTTGTGAGTTTTAAAATGATTGTTGTGTGTTTTAAAATACTCGTGTTAATTGTGTTCTAAGTGTTGAATACAGTTTTTAAGTTTTACTTCGGTGGAATTTTATTTATCCTGAACCCTAGCGCGTAAAAGTACTAATGTGTTACTACATAACGAAAGCTCTCTACAAAGCTTACCTGCTGTTGTACATTAACAGGAGCGTGTGCTCTAGCAACACGCTCAGCACCCTCCCACTGTGCGGCCGAACGATACATCTGTATAGCACTTTTCCAGTCACCTATTAAATATAAAATTTTTAACTTTTAGAGATAACTTTATACCACAAAATTCGCACAGGAATTAGATAGGAAGTCAATATCACGCCCCTAACAAATGGAAATCGAGATCTCAATTAAACTGTATTAATTGTTATCCTACCTATCCTTCAAATCGAAACGCAGATTTGCTATGGCATAAATACGCAAGATGTTGAAAAATACGAAGTAAGGTATTAAGAATAAGATACGTAGCAAAAGAAATGAAGATACTGGTACTATTTACGATAGGTACCAATATTTTCTGACAAATAGCCGGACAGAACATTATCTCTGTGATTCTCTGATTATCTTTAAAGAATTTGAAAAACTGGGAAAATATTTACCGGATACTGCGTCCTTGACGATATTTTACATAATACTATTTTCCTACCCTACTCTTTATTATAAAACGCTGATGCCATAAATTTCGAAGTCTTAGAAGATAAAATCGTGTAGAAATCTTGCCCAAGATCTTGCTATGTATCCGCACTCAAAAGACATGCGATCTTTTGATCCAGTTTACCCGAGGGTACCCAGGATACCCAATAGCATATTTTTTGATTAATTAAGATCAATTACCAGCTTGTATATAATAGTTTTCAGCCGCACGTAAATCTCCCGAGGTGTGTAACGCTTGGGCAACGTGTCGACGCGTCGCCTCTAACAAAGCGGATCGGTGTATCGCGACCAGACGCAACATTGACTCGTATTGAGACGCCTCCTGTTAATACAGCAGATGAAAAACCAAACGACAAAATAGTATGTAATTGAAACAGATATTTATTATTTGCGAGTATTCGCGAACTTCTGGTATTTCAAAAAAAACGTAACGATTTAACTGCTATTGTATCAAATGTTTCCAATGAATCAGTCACAAAAACTCTATTATTTCCTACGATTCTCGTGAGTAGTAAATATGAATAAAATTACTTTATTTGTATGGTTTAATTTCGCGTTTATTGTTTTATAGTTACGCACACCCGTGATCACGAATACTGTGAAGTGTTCGAAACGTTGGAAAAAAGAAAAGGGTGCGTGTACTTATGTACGCGCGTAAGAAGTAACTTTATTTTTATTAAATTTATTTCTTTTTTTTTAAATATTAAATAATTAATAATAAATATTTAACGTTAATAATTTAATAATATTTAGTATGAATTTTATTAAATAATAATTTTGTCATTTATATTGCTAAAAAATGAATGCTGATAACACTTTTTTTTACGAGTGTACATGCGCGAAAGTTCACCTGCGACTATATTCAGACTCGCCAAGTTACGTCGGTCGTATTGTAATGAGCGATTTAGTGGGCAACTTCATTTCTGTTAATTTTGTGTCACGGTGCGCGCGCATCGTAAAATTTCACTCTCATCAATTTTTCATAACGCGCCTAAAGAAGTATAACTTCAATAATAAAATGAAAATAATAAACGCGAGATGAAACGATAAAAATAATTTGAATTACACATAAAACTATCCAAACTTTACCAGTACTCTACGGAAAAACGTATCATAATATATTTAACAAATGAGGAAATCAGGGCGAACGAAGAACGCACAGACAACGAAATGAGACAGTTTTGTGCGCTTCACACATTTTTCCCGGTTGTAGTCATGTAGTATACCTATCTATCATTACTTAATCCTGATACTTCAGTTCACCTTGTGCAAAGATATCGTTGAGATAGATTTAAGCACTACCCACCTTGTACATTGAAATAGCTTCATCAGCCTCTCCTAGACCTATATAAATTTGCTCGGCTTTTCTTAAATGTCCGTCTTTTCTCAGCTCCTCGGCCAGCGGCATATAAATGTCTCGCGTTTGTTCTTCCGTCAGTTGTGAAGCCGCAAGCCTGAGGCCGTCCGCGAAGCGACCGACCCCGTTGTATGCTCGAACGCAACGCTCCGCCATACCGCATGAAGTGAGAAACTTCTCTGCTGTCTCCCATTCCTTCCTCAGAAAAATCGTTGGCGCTTATGTGAATCACGACATGTATTTATACCACACATACATCACTCAGCTTTATACTAACCTGCGTAGATATTAAATGATCACCGAGCTGCTCGCATTGTTCTTTTATAGATTCCTTATCATCTATGGCCTAAAATGAAAATGATAAAAAATTAAATTAAATACGATTGACGCTATTGTCGCCAATAGTAATCTAAATAGTCTATTACCAAGACTGGAAAGGCCAAGGCTAGCAATGGAAAGTCAGGAGAGAACGGTAATGTAATATAAATTCCTATTTACCCGCCTCACATCAAGTTCTAGATTGAGGCAAACATAGCTACCTGCACAATCTGAAGAGCTTTTCTGTAATGGTGCGCCTTGATAGCCGCCGCGAGCGCAGCGCGAGTGTCCCCCGCCTCGATGAGGTGCGGCACGGCGGCGCCGGCCTGGCGGGACGACACCAGCCACGCGCCCCACTGCCCCTCCAAATGCGTCACTTCACCCGGACAAGACTGTACACGAAACACCGCTAATTTATAAACAGTACAATGTAGTTTACTGGTGGTAGGACCTCTTGTGAGTCCGCGCGGGTAGGTACCACCACCCTGCCTATTTCTGCCGTGAAGCAGTAATGCGTTTCGGGTTGAAGGGCGGGGCAGCCGTTATAACTATACTTGAGACCTTAGAACTGATATCTCAAGGTGGGTGGCGCATTTACGTCGTAGATGTCTATGGGCTCCAGTAACCATTTAATACCAGGTTGACTGTAAGCGCGTCCACCCATCTAAGCAATAAAAAAAAATCTAACATTATAATTAGGACTGTGAAACGTTGGCGTCATAGATTGATTAGGTGCAAATCGTGAATTAAGCCGACACAATCCGTTCTAGGCATTGTTTTTGCCACGTACCATACCGTTATTGTAGGCAGCGGTTTGGCTCTGCCCCTGGTACTGGTGAGGTCCACGGGCTACGGTAACCACTCACCATCAGGTGGGTCGTATGCTTGTCTGCATACACGGGGAATATGAAAAAATTAAAAAAATATATATCACCTCAAACAAACCATTTTCAATTAACGTCGCACGGCTTATTATAAGCTTGTAAAACCAAAACGACCGCTAAGTATTCATGCGTTTCAATTTGAAGAGTGAGACAGCAGTTATCCTGTACATATCCACAAAATACAATTGAGACAACGACCTCATGTCAAAAGTTGGACGGCAGCATTGGCGTTGTCTACGGGCTCGGTTAACCACTTAAGCTAGGCTGTGAGCTTGTACCTACATCTAGGTAATACAATTAATAAGGTAATCAGTCGAATTATATATGTACGTATTATATTAGCATAGATAAACAAACAAACAAACTCAGATTAGGTTTATTTGTATGCTGCTTTCACTTTATTGTTGATTCGTTGAACATGAATTTACCTCTCTGGCAAGTTGAACGGCTCTGGCAAAATTATTTCCTTTAGCGTAATAATCTACAGCCAAACGGACATCGCCTCGTCTCTCAGATAATTCACCGGCCATTTCCCACCATTCCTCCTAAAGGAATTACATTTAAAATAAATAAAAATAATATTAAATTTTCAGATTATTATTGTAAATTATAATTTGCGTAATTACTGGTGGTAGGACCTCTTGTGAGTCCGCACGGGTAGGTACCACGACCCTGCCTATTTCTGCCGTGAAGCAGTAATGTGTTTCGGTTTCAAGAGCGGGGCAGCCGTTGTACTATACTGAGATCTTAGACTCATATCTCAACGTGGGTGGCGCATTTACGTTGTAGATGTCTATGGGCTCCGGTAACCACTTAACACCAGGTGGGCCGTGAGCTCGTCCACCCACCGAAGCAATAAAAAAAAGGTGAAGTGCGACTAGTTTCAATCAGTAGAGATATTTCATTTATAATAGAGTATTTACATATATTTCAATACATTACAATATTCAAAAAATATATGACTAGTTGGTACCTGTATGAGTTGTGTGTGCACAGAGTCTAGTAACTCATTATCTCTCAGTAGCTGTGGATGCTGTAACAGGAGTGAGGCAGCTCTCCGAGCCCTTCCTCCTCGCAACCACAGCCTCACTGCGCCCTGTACGTCTCCTGCAGCCGCCAGGGTAGCCCCGGCCTCTCCCAAACGACCTGTATTTTAATCAACTAATTAGAAATCGACAAATACTGAAAATTTATATACGTGCAGGGACTATACTCCTAGATTAGGCGAAATTTGCCGCATTACAAGTGAATTCGAAATTATTTGGAGCGTAATAAAATTTATTCGAGGAATAATATGATACTGTAATAGTACAATGACAGATTTTTTTACAAATTCTTCTGTTTCTTGCGTTTTTGAAATTGAATTAATAAACAAACATTTTAAACTGAAATTTCGCAAAATAGGGAATTCTCAATAAATTCAATTAATAAGAAACTGTGTCCTGTTAAGTAAATATAATATGCATTTGCTGCTAGGTTGTATAAATAAAGTGAAGCTATAGTGACCTGACATATTTTACAAATAAGTTGAATTAGATAATAGGTGGGAGAAAAAAACCCATCTCAAATGACGGAAATTCGTACCAGTTGAAGTTAAATAATCCATGTACTGTTGCTTCAAATTAGCAACTGAAGCACGATCCGCCTTCTCGGCGAGAGCAATTGCATCAGCCCACCTTTTTTACAGATGATTTAATTAGTAAAATTATAAAAATCACACAATGCAATTATATATTAGAAATCAAAAATTTAGATAGATCCTTACGAAGGGTTTGCAGCTATTTACATATCGAGGGGTAAACGGATACTTTGTTTAAGCGACATTTTGCAACTTTACAGGATAGCAATTTAAAAAATTAAAAATTTACAAAAAATATCATAACAACAAAACTTCTTCAGCTATTTGAATGGAGATAAGTTAATTGAAGTTCAAATAATAACATCGAACATAACTTAAATCAATTGGCCTTTCACAAACTGGCCCCGCGATATTATGTAACATGGGTATGGAAAACAAGTAAAAACTAAAGAACACAGTTTATATTACAATATAAGAGTTTTTTTTTTTCGATAAAGGTTTTAGTGTTTGTTAGTAAATATTGAGACACGAGCCTGTTGAACTGCTTATACATAGCGATGGCGCGTTCAGGGTGACCGGATCGTCTCGCATACCAGGCTTCGGCCGTCGCTAGGTCCCCATTGAATATTGCTAATCGTGCCCTTACTTCTGCGCTGCTCAGACCTATAGACAATAATTACATATAATATGTTATGAATATAGTCTATATAAATACATAGTGTGCAAGTTAAATCTGTATTGAATGAGAAAATCTATGCTATAAGCTTTAACGATTGAAATACATTTAGATTTTCATAGTTTCGAAAAGTTACAATTTTAGAATCGATAGATTGCTTGTACCAACAAACTTAACTAGAGAATTTTTTTATCTTCTGATAGACTATGCATTTATAGTCTGGAATCTGGGGGTTTTGGTAATTGTCGTTGAATTTCGGTTTATCAATGAATAAAACTAAAAATAAATTATAAATTGAGTAAAGCATTACATTATCTCTTTCGTTTTTTTTAAATTTAGAAGAAAAATCTTTTTTTTTATTCCATTGTTCTACTACTACTGCATTTTACTAAAGTGCATTCGCAAAGTGAATACCACCATCCACACCTTGAGACACGAGGTACCATTAATAATAATAATAAACATTTATTCCAAACATAAATTACAAAAAATAAAAAATAAAACAACACATTCTTGGACACCACATAGCCTCATACTTATGTAATTAAGAAATGAATTATTTATTGGCAAATCTTTAATAAGGATAAAAGTATTACCTGCAGTGACGTCTCCATCGCCTTCAGCCGCAGCAGCTTCTACAATCTTCTCCAAATAAAACGTTCTGGATTCATCGCCTATTTCTCGATAACACTTTGCAGCTAACTAGATAAAAAGTTCAAATTAGATTAATTTTTTGTTGCATCGATGGATGAACAAGCCCACAGCCCACCTAGTTTGAAGTAGTTATCGGAGCCCATAGTCATCTATAACGCAAATGCCGTCACTCACCTTGAGATATGAGTTCTAAGGTCTCAGTATAGTTAGAATAAATATTAATAATATTATTAGAATAAATAGTAATAATAACCGAGAACAGGTTACACACGGTCGGTCATCTAACCCCAAACTAGGGTACCCTGTATTATGAGTACCGGTGATTAATATACCGACTTTTTATACCTTTAGGTAAATATGTACACATATAGATATGATTAAATACTCAAATAAAAAGCAAATAAACCGGTAAATTACACAAATGTTTGCTCTATTTAGGAATCGAATCTACGGCCCAACAGTCAAGGGCGCTACCGGTTGGCACCACCGAGTCAGTCAAATCGCTGCATGCATTAAAAGGGCAACCGGCGACTGACTTGATCCTAAGAGGCTATGCCACAGCACACTGGTTACCGCTAAACACTCTCGATAATATAATATGATCTGACCTGTATATCATTATTTTGCAGAGCTCGTTCGGCCAGCTGCCTCCAGAGCGGTGCGACGTCAGCGCTGTTCGTTACGCCGTCTAGATACTTGGCACAACCCATTAAATCTCCATTTCGCAAAGCGTTATCTGAAACAAAACTTAATGTATACTAAATCAAGAATAGAAAATAATGTCGCTTGTATAACAAAAAAACATTAATTTTGGATAATAAACGGCCGAACGCTTGAGAAGTCCAATCTAATAAAAAATAACCAATTAATTAAGGTGAGCTCATAATTAAAACTACTTTTACGACATCGGCATCGTTTTCGGCAATCAGCGGCTGGTTTCGTCTTTGATTGTTTAGATCCCCAACAGTCAATCGATTGGCCTTGAATTCCACTATTCTAAAGCTTGTGGCGACTCACTTATCTGCCACTACTTGGGCAACCGCCTTACAATTCGACAAAATCGCTGTCGCTTGTGATTTTAGGCCATCATTGTTGTTCAAAACACGTTAGTAGAGACTTCGATAATCTTGGGAACTCCGGGCAGTACATATTCATACTCACTGTGCTACCCATCCCTTGTGCCAGTGCCTACCCAATACATTGAAGTCGTCGTGGCCTAAAGGATAAGATGTCCGGTGCATTCGTGTTGAAGCGATGCACCGGTGTTCGAATCCCGCAGGCGGGTACCAATTTTTCTAATGAAATATGTACTCAACAAATGTTCACGATTGACTTCCACGGTGAAGGAATAACATCGTGTAATAAAAATCAAACCCGCAAAATTATAATTTGCGTAATTACTGGTGGTAGGACCTCTTGTGAGTCCGCGCGGATAGGTACCACCGCCCTGCTTATTTCTGCCGTGAAGCAGTAATGCGTTTCGGTTTGAAGGGTGGGGTAGCCGTTGTAACTATACTGAGATTTTAGAACTTGTATCTCAAGGTGGGTGGCGCGTCTACGTTGTAGATGTCTATGGGCTCCAGTAACCACTTAAAATCAGGTGGGCTGTGAGCTCGTCCAACCATCTACGCAATAAAAAAATAAAAAAAAAAAGTTAGTGACTACTACTACTGCTACTACTTTTTAAGGGATTTTATGACCTGGTAACTAAGACCTTTAAGTCATGTCTTATTTTAATTTATATTCTTATTTTTATGAAAAATGATAATATGGAGTGAAATGAAATGAGATGATATGGGATGAAATATAATCTTAGTAAAATGGTGATCATTTACTAAAAATTTTTCAGTGACCTTTTTGGAGGATCCCGAGAAGTTACGTCTAGGGGCTTTGTTTCCTTTTTTCCACATTTCTGCACTTTCACAGATATTAAACAATTAATAAACCATCGTTATTACACATTTAAACCTGAAAAACACTAAATAGAAAATATAAAACAAATCACACTACTTCACTCCTCGCGTTCCCGCCAAAAAGTCCTGCTCTTACAAGCACTTATAAATAACAGAATATTATAGTTGAATATGCAATTTCGAAAAGAGCACATCTCTGAAAATATAATATTTTCAGGAAATGAAAAAAACTGATTATTTTCTAAAGCAGTGTAAAATTGAAAATATTACCTTTTGAGATATATTTTAGTGTTAATTAGCAATTAAAATTACTGGAATTATTTTAAAATGGGTATAGGTAAGCCTCAAAAATACATGTATATGAAAAAACGTATTTGACAAAATATGCGACATTTGCCCTTTTCGAAATTGCATATTCAGTTGTAGTTACGTACTAAAAGTAAGTCTGTGTTCGTCTAGGTATACGCAAGGCACGTGTGCTCCGTCGAGCAGCACGCGGCGCCCGGTCGCACGCACCGCGCGCCCGCCCCCGCATTCAATCATCTCCACGCTGGCCGACTCCGACACGCTATACCTAATATAAGGGCACATACTTAATGACTCCCTAAAATTAGTTGAAAACTGCTCGATCCTGCGAAACGAATGGTAAACAGTCGACGTCGCCCAAAACATGACATCTCGAATCCTCCCGATCCACTAACGGTGCTTTTAGGTGCCCCAAGCACCGGTCATCGTACTGGTCGAACCCATCGCTTGCGATAAAGGGCTCGACAAGTAAATTAACCCATAGACACAGCCCACCTGGGTCTTCTCAGTGGGTCGCATTTCCGATCCGGTGATAGATTCTGCGAAACACGGCGCTTACGAGGGTTCGTGTTAGCAACAACGTCAGGTTTGAGCCCCATGAACTCACCTACTCGCCCGGTTACGCCAAAATGGTATATCAAGACTATCAGCTTAGGTAGGAAAACAACGAAGTTGAAACGTGATTATACTACGAATTTAAAAAACAAAAAAAATATATAGAAATTTAATCTTAATATATTAATGTAGGCATGATCGATATTCGAGCATAATCAACTAAATAAATTAGAAAATTATATCAAAAGATTCGAAGGTGTTTTTTTTAACCTTGAAGGGTTTTTTTTCAAATGAAAAAATTGCTGGTTTCCCCGAGGCCTTTCTAGCTTCATCAGGACAGGTGGAATTTGCTAACAGACCCTCGAGCGTCTCCGCAAGAGGCCTAACAGCCCAAGAGCAAATGCTTCACAAATGCATCTACTGCCAGATACGAATCGCAACCAGCTAAGAAGTTCTTCGAAACTCAGCGGATTGATGTTATGGGTTAAGTTTCACATCAACTCTTCGACGACTTCAAACTTTTTTACTGGTGGTAGGACCTCTTGTGAGTCCGCACGGGTAGGTACCACCGCCCCGCCTATTTCTGCCGTGAAGCAGTAATGCGTTTCGGTTTGAAGGGTGGGTCAGCCGTTGTAACTATACTGAGACCTTAAAACTTATATCTCAAGGTGTGTGGCGCATTTACGCTGTAGATGTCTATGGGCTCCAGTAACCACTTAACACCAGGTGGGCTGTGCGCTCGTCCACACATCTAAGCAATAAAAAAAAAAAAAAACTACGGCTATCAGAGTCCCTATATCTGCTCCTAGTGTTAGAGCTGCAGGCGTCTAATATAATGTTAGTGTACCTTGAAGAAATATTAACAAGTAGTTGCCGATAAGATTTTTCGTATATAGAATGCCATTCCTGTGTACATGGCGGGAACCATAGATATGGGGACCATAGATATACATAAATAATACGGACAGTTTGCAAATACATGCGTTTCATTTTAAGAGTCAGGTTAACCGTTATTCCAATGTAACTGGAAGACCACCTAACGTTTCATGGTAACAAAAATAATGATCGATATAAATGTAAAATATGTACGTTGTAGAGCAATAAGAGTGTCATTATCTTTAGGCCAGACCTTATTTGTTAATTTTATTAAATTTAATACCAACTAGTTTCACATATCGAAGTAAACACACATACCACACAAGAAGATGAGTAGGCGTTTGAGCCACGACTGCATCGCTATTTTCAATCCACTGGACGAAACTTACGCCACTCGCAATAATTTCCTACAATAATTATACATATATTTTTAAAAAACTATTAAACCCACACGATCGAGTCACGAAACACTATAGATCTGAAAAAAGCTAGCTTTTTATCTACCCATAGACTTCCACGGCTGGACGTAGTGCTTTAGATTTTAAAAAACTAAAATAATATTAAGGTACCTTTAAAAATAAAATTTGTGATCATTGATGATGACCTAAAATTGAATTACTATAATATTATGATTAAATTGAATACGGCAGCTAATAGCTTTCTGCCTATTGATTCAATAAAAGCGGCTTAGCATTACTTTTTTTTTAATTACCAAATATTTAATTAAATACATATATCGAAGTTCATAATAATTTTACACATGACTCCAACATATTTTGTTCGTTACAGTCGAGTACTAAGTAGAATATCCTACGTATATATCTGTATCGTTGATATGTCATTTTTATGGCCTAAATGTTCAGTTTCCTAAGGGTTTCGGTTTTAAGGAATTTTCAAACATCAGTGTGTTGAAATTGTTACTTTGACTTCTGAAGATGTCCGATAATTTAATAGCACGTTAGAGGCTATAGATATTTTTTTTCTTGCTATTCTAGTTACCTCGAGGGGTTATGCTAGATTCGCAGAACGAGAAGATATGTTAAGGACCTTATCACCAGACGGTAACCGCAGTAGCGCAAGTCTTCTCCTCGTGTCACGGAGCAGCAACAGCTGCGCGGTCTCGTTTAGCTCGAGCCAATCCACGCGGGCCTCGTGCCACCACTGTCCCAACTGAGCACCTGATACAGAAACCAAGTATGCACCAAGCCACGCTTCATATCGATCTTAACAGAATAAGCTATGTCGGTATTGTAGTGAACCCACTGCTGCCACCATGTAGTGAAACACACGAAAGTGGGTTCAATACCGGCTTATTTTTTAAGACACCCTCACTTACAGTTAGTTATATTGAATGCATGACTTACGTCATTATAAATATACCTACTACAGGTATAATATAATATTCTGGTAGTTTGAATTACAGTAAATCTCCCTGGATCATATCAATTTTTGCCGCGAAGAAGCCATGCGGTCTGATTTGAAGGCTGGGACAACCGTTATATAATACAATTGAAACAATGCCTGCTCACATGTCTGCCGCGAATCAATAATATCTGGCTTGAAGGATATAATAGATATTATACAATATGATTAAAATTTCAACTTTATGTCTCAATGCTGACGTCCTATTCACTGTATGACGACTATGGGCTCTAATTACCACTTTAGACCAAGTGGGCCGTGACCCCGTTCCCCCATACACGCCAAATAAAATTAAAATTCAAGTTATCAAGTTCAACACCGAATAAAACAAATAAAATGTTAATGACAAATCTGTCTAGCTCATAGTATGATCGTTATTACCTGTGCTCAAATCTACAACAGCAATAGTTTGTCTATCTAGCAAATATGCCAAGTATTTGCAGTCCCCTTTCGTCAAACCAGCTTCATTGATCCGCACGCTGATCACGTGAGGGTTCACACGTTCTGTACGAACCTACGGACGTACGAAGAAATTAATATATAATAGACTAGCTGACCCGGCAGACTTCGTAGTGCCTCACTCGACAAATAAAAGACTTAAACTTTTGTATAAAATAAACTTAAAACAAACAAAAGGAATCCGTCCGACGGAGGACAAATTAAAGGGAAAACAAAATTGTTATTTTTATTTAATTCCGAGCATTTTCATATTTATCTACCTTTTTAACCCTTCTCTGGACTTCCACAAATAATTCAAGACCAAAATTAGCCAAATCGGTCCAGCCGTTCTAGGCTTTTAGCGAGACTAACGAACAGCAATTCATTTATATATAAATATATATAAATATATATATATATATATAAATAAAATAAAAGTCATAACAGTGGAACGAATTTACTTAGTACTAACATCTTACTAAATATGTCAGTAGAAAAGTAAGAAAAAATGCAAACGAGCATGAACATTGGTTCACTGGTAAAATCACGCACGTAAGGCACCAGGCACGTAATTAGAAAAAAATTATAGAAAGGCGTTAACTCATTTTACAAACTTTCAAATTAGTGTTTAGATATAGGTTTTTTTGTTTATAGGTGTGTTTCAAGCTATTTCGGATTATTAATATCGGTACTTCCAAAAAGTATATAGTACAGTTTAGTAAATACGCATTTACCGTATGTAAAACTTTATCAAGTCCGTATTCGACAACACTCAGTTCACCGGCGCGATAAATCAGACATGCTCCACCAACAGCTGCATAAATGCGTTCTCCGCTACCCGTCCACAGTATCTATAAATAATAATAAAAAAAAAACAATCAAAAATTTGGCATAAAACGAATCACACAGTAAAATGCGCACTCTGGCCATACTACTGATGCCAACTACTGAAAAATAAGCGTGGTTTTGTGGTGGTAAACACATTGTGGTCTGAAGAGCAGGATGACCAGCTTTAAATGCAACTGGACTTCGACCTAATATCTCAAGTTGTATTGTAGCCCTGTTATTATACTATTATATATTAGCTACCATAACCGCTTAAGATTATGTGAGAGGGTATGTGACTAGGTAAATCATTTGTACTAATAAAATACTCGCAATGTTTGACACAAACATCATCAATTTTCAAAAACGAATCTTGCTATAAAATAGCTATCAAAGGCATTCCAGTTAAAAACTTTAGCCACGATAAAACTAGCTTCTGTTTATAATCTTACTGGATTCAGTAAATAAACCCGCCAGGGGACAGTTTTCGAGGCAATAATTAAATTAACGTACTAATTCAACCTAAATCAGACACAATATTAAGTTAAGCAAAGCCTAGATACTATTTATTTTTTGTTTCGTAATTCCGCCACTTAACGTGACCAAAACTGGAAGGTAAACCACTTCAATCACATCCTGCGATGCCCGTACGATCATAAACTTCAAGCGTCAGGAGATCTTTGTATTAGCTTAAATTATTTACATGTTATATGTAAATGTTTTTAAAGTAATTCAACCAATTTATCTAGAAGTGCATTTAAATTATAAATTACAGTTATTCGATCACGAATTCCATAAAGTTCTATAAAAATTATTATCCAGTAAAGAATCAACGGTTATCCTTCATTTTCAGAAGGGATTCATTCACACCCTGTATAATTATAGAATCTTACCTCACTGGTGAGTCCACGAGCTATATCGCATAAGATCAACGTGTTGCTAGTCCTGCACACCGCATACCAGTCATTCCCTGTGACAACATATCATCAAACTTAAAGTACGCAATAGTTTTTTGTTTGTGATATATCTTTCCATGCCTTGCATGGAATTAGCATAACAGGAATAATCGCAAATGGATGAATATTGGAACAATCTTCAGATAAAAATCACCGATAATTAAGGCAGCCCTAATCTTGTGACGACAGCCCAAAGCAAAAATAGGGTACTTGTGCTAAACCACTGGCACAGACCTCACACGATTTTTTTTTCTACATTTCCCTTTCCACACGTGTAGGTACCGGTATAATTTCTACCGTGAATCAATAATTCATTCTGGGTATGACAGAAATTATATAATACAATTGTTTCCGTTCCCATCGCTCAAGAGGGTGACAACATTTCTGTAGGATCCGGGAATCACTTAACATCAGGTGGGCTGTGAGCTCATCATCTATCTACCTATTTATAAATAAATGATAAGTACAACAGGACTGGTCTACTACGTCGCAACGCAGGGTTGCCTAATAATATTTTTATAACAATTTATTCGATAATGTTACCATCAGTGTCAACGATCTTATGAAGTTGCATATTACAATAAATCCTAGTTGACTAAATTCGAAAAGAATACGCATTTAAATAGCAAACCAAGTTAAGTGGAACAACAAAATTATTATTACAATTTAATTGGAAACATGGAGTCAAAGTAATGTATTATCCGTTAGCCTTGATAGTTATGTACATACCTACATGTGCAATTTGCAAGTTTCCCGAACGAAGCAACGTCAAAGTTAGTAAAAAAAACATTAAAAGATGTCTTTATATAGAAATATAAATTTTAAACTAATAATCGTGTATTAAAATAGGCTCAACGATCTTATAAATTCTTTTTCTCTAAAAAATAACTAGCTAAAACCGGCCAGCCGTTCTAACCGATCTTTGATTGGACATTGATCCAATCGCTACTACACGGGATCACTCGCTAGGCCATTCTGAAGATTTTCTAGAGCTTTCCTCGAAATCGATCCAGCCGTTACGGAGTTTATAGAGGACATACACAGAGAGACTGGCGTTTAAATATTCATATATATATATATATATATATATATATATATATATATATATATATATATATATATATATATATATATACATAGAGAAAATTACCAATGAAACGGACGCCGAATATATCCGAAGCGTGGTTTGTGAGAACTGTGAGCGGAAGAGCATCGTTAGCTAGTCTTGTTAATAACAACTGTCTCGAGCTCACGTGCTGCACCTCCACTGTGTCACGCCACACCCAACGTCTAATTATTAAATAAAATCACACCTTATTCATTGCAAAAGATTTCAGTGTGGAAAAAAATTCTTTTAAATTAACGTACTGGACAAGCTGTTAAGTATCAGTTGTGGTCATATTATCTTGATCGAATTTAAACGGATTTCATAAAGGTATCTTATTTTGTAGTGAAATACAATCTCAAAGAAGGAGAAGATATAATGAACGTTTACTGATTACTAAACGATTTTGTTTTAGTTGAGGTTTTGATAGGTCCATGAGGGAAATCTTAATTACCTTAAAACAGCCTCGAGCACTATAAGAGCTCCAGCTTGTGAAGCTATCGCCAATTTAGTGCCGTCACTACTCCAAGCGAGCGCTCTATTGGCGTACAGGTTCGGTATTTGAAGCATTGATAAATCGACTGACCCGGATTCCTTCAACTCTCCCACTAGACATCCATTAAAGACACCAAACGCAATAGTCTAAAATAAAATATTTTTGCCAAGATTTTTTATTTATTTTTGCAACGTTTTTTATTAATTTAAAGTTTTGAAGACTACTAATAGGACATTTCGAACTACAAAACACCACTCAAAAAATAGATTGCAAATAAGGCCTATAGAGCAACCTCCTCACGATGTTGAAAATGACCGGTTTTTGTACGAGTCCCGTCGGCCACATGGATAGCGAAAGTATCATCATCCGTCAATGCACTGACACAAATATTGGAACAATCCTAGTTGGTTCCATGGTGATTCTACTATGATCATGTGATATTTATTAATAAAAACGACTATGTCACTCTGATAGTTTACTAAAATTATCAGGTATTCTTTGAAAAAAGTAAAGCATAAAATAAATAATAAACTATGAAAACGTTGTCTAATACACACAACACTCGAAATTTTCTTTTACATAAGTTGGAATGGTTTATAAAATAATCAACTTATCACCTGTCCTGATGGACTCGGTGCCGCAGCTATGATATCTTTCACGTCAGGAGGCAAATCTGGCTCGACACTACGCAACAAAGCACCGCGCTGCGCCTCATACACAGACAAACGACCGTCACACGACCCCACGATTAGCTGTTAATAAAATTAATAAGTTTTAAAAGTCAACTTAGAGACTCATGTGGCCAATAGCAATTTTGTTCACTGGACTAAATGGTTCATTCTAGGTGTGAGTGTCTAATAGAATTGTATCTCAAAGGGGGCCTCCTCTTCTGTGACCTTTACGAAGCATTTTTGTTTGGACTGTTTTCCCCTCCTGTTTTCTGCGCAGTATATAGCGGCATATATGACAAAGGGGGCATTCGCATTGTAATTTCTAGCAAAGAATTTATATTTTTCAAATACTCAGTGATAGTGACAATGAAACGTGGCCGGATATCACCAACTTCATAAATAAGGTACTTACTGATAATATTTACTTACTGATATAAATTTTTTTACTCCCCTTGTAAGCAGACGAGCATACGGCCCACCTGATGGCGAATGATTACCGTCGCCCACGGACTTCATCAATGCCAAGGGCAGAGCCAAGCCGCTGTTTACCGTTAAGTACTATCCACAAGCCTCGTTTGAAGAAGGACAAGTCTTAGCGCTAGGGAAGCACCGTGGAGGGGAGCTCATTCCAATGCCGGATTGTACGTGATATAAATATCGTTAGCTGCTTAACATTAAATGAACATTACTGTAATCTGATTATTTTTTTCTAATTGAACAAAAAAACTACATAATTTTAAATAGTTAGACGTAGTGATGTAGCGAGAGGTGGGGGCAAGGAGAGGGCATCATATCCCGGACGCTACTCACAAAGGGGCGCCAAATGGCCCGCAACACAAAAAATGCTGGATTATTTTTATTATAATTAATTTCTGGAAAATATTTTAAAATTTAGTGCTAGTGTAATATAATAAAGGTTAATTCGTAAATAAAAAGCAAAAAAAGGAACACCAAAAATAAAAACGGGGACGCTAAAAAGGTGTTGAGACTCGGGTGGGAGTTAATCTCGCTACGCCACTTGGACATAGTTAGTTTAATGGAAATTCTTATTTAGAGTACTTATACCTACGTTGTGCTGTAGTAGTACAAGAGCAGTGGGCGGTAGTGCGTAACGCAGCAGCAATCGGCCATTGACATAAAGTGTGCCATCAGCATGTCCAGAAGCCACCATGCCTTCCGCACTACGAGCTAACGACACGCAGCAAGCACCGACATTCCACAAACCAGAACTCTTGTTACTTTTACAATCAAGGGATCTAGTAAAGAATGTTATCTATATCATAATAATAGAACAACATCATAGAACAACATTGAAAACTACAAAAAATCTTATCAAATGCAAACTCCATAATACACCTTTTCTATTTGCAAACTGACTAGTTTTATCTATAACGATAGGTATCTGATTATTTCGATTTACGACAAAATTTCCTTAACATTATTTTCCAGTTAGCCAGTTTTACTCAGCCACTCTCAATACTAATTCCCATTTCATTTTGATTACTTAATTCACACTTACGACTACAAAAAATTTAAAACTCATTGTTTTCCTATCTCGATACAAGAGTTATAGTTGGCTTCCCAAAAAGGTTTACGTTTTATCATTAACTAGTCTAACACTGCCCGTTTTGCTAACCGATCTTTGATGTAGGTTTGATTTGTTAGCTACGAAACTTCACAAGATCCCTCGTTAGGCCAATCTCAAAATTTCCTAAAATATTCAACGAAATCGGTCCAACCGCTTTGATGTCTATAGGGAACATACACACATCGACGTTAATATATGCAAATTATAAAATTTAATTTCCTTCCGCGTGTAGAAACTTAACGTTGCGTTGATGAAAATGCAAAAATGAACTGCTTCCAAAATTACCTAATTTTCCCATCGCTTGTACCAGTGATAAATCCGTTCTCAGCGCGCAGTAGCTGCATAGGGACTCCGGTAAGTGGAAACTTGTTACAAATCACTTTCTTTCCACTCCAGTCGGCTCCCACTCGATAAACAAACACCATGTTATCGCTCTGTGCAACTCCTAACAGTTCGGAATTTTCGCTGAACGATATTCCTATACAAAATTTAATATGATTAAATTTAACTAATTCATTAAAAAGCAGATTTGCTATTCGTGTATCATTGTTTTCTATATTTATTATATTTTCTTAACACTGAAAAGTCAGTACGATTTATAAAGGCAAAAATTTGACATTTGTAAATTTCTTTTAGTTCAACTACATTATAGAGAGAGGGAGACATTATATTTTATTGCACACCAATTTTGAAGTCATCGTAGCCTAAAGGATAAGACATCCAGTGCATTCATATGTAGCGATGCAACAATGTTCGAATCCCGCAGGCGGCTACCAATTTGTCTAATGAAATACGTACTTAATAAATGTTCACGATTGACTTCCGCGGTGAAGGAATAACATCGTGTAATAAAAATGAAACCCGCAAAATTATTATTTGGGTAATTACTAGTGGTAGGACCTCTTGTGAGTCCGCACGGGTAGGTACCACTCCTACTTATTTATGCCGTGAAGCAATAATTCGTTTTGGTTTGAAGGGTGGGGCAGCCGTTGTAATTATACTGAGACCTTAGAACTCATATCTCAACATTAATCACTAGTCAACTGATTTTTACTCAATAAAGAAAGAAGTCAAGAAAAGCACGACACCTGTAGGTGCTCTTTCCAATGTAATCGTCGAGCATCGATTCTGATTTCTGCGCCGGGGATTTTTTTGGGGATCCCCGCAAAATACACATACCACCAAGGCGTATTAACCACCAATTTCTTTATGCTAATAACCAACGTGAAAATCCAAAATCGTGAAATACCTATTTTACTTGATATCTAATTCAAATTATACATTTATGTTCTGGACTCAAAATGCTACATAAATAACCGAAAATACTGAAATAACTTATATGACGTTAATAGTAAATGACAAAGTATTATTAATAGTAAGTACAAATCGTTTTACCAGTGATAACGTAAGACTTTTTTCCAGCTGCCGGATCAGCAGGTTTAGTGGAAAACTTGTCTCGGCGTACGCCATCACGGTCAAAGACCAATATTAAACGCTCACACGTGGCCACCGCCAATTTAACACTGTTAGGAGACCAGCATATATCTGCTATTGGATTCTCGACATTCTGTGAACAAATTATATTGAAATGAGTCCTGTCGAGGATTTTGTAAATTGAAGAACTGCATTCGGTTCTAATCATACACTCCTTGCCATTTATTTACGATAGATACCACAACTGGGTGCGCTCTATACTGGATTTGGCCATCTCCACTAACAACTCGAACTAAGTGCGAGTTTTTGAACGTTCACGATAGCGTAAAAGTTAACTTAAATTTGTATGCAGTTGGCACAGCGCCCCTAGCGACAAACGTAAGGAAACGTTTGGTGCAAGAATTAGCGGTTCTTCGGCATAACAAGTGGATGGCGGCATTCACACTGTAATGTAAATGGGTCTGGTAACCACCTAAATCACGTAGACTGAAAACTTGTTCGGCCACTTGTGCAATAAAAATACATATATTTAGAAAACGCTGACTTCTTACATCCATACACTTTACACCAGTCCATAGCTCAATAAGTGACGAAACACTAACCATTACTCCATAACTCGGTGCTTAAGTTAAAATAACTTAATTTAAATTTTAAACTATTTACCTGGGCTTCTAAAAACGTTTTAGAATACTTCAGTTTCATTTTGGTTTAATTTATAACCAGCATAAAAACTTGTTTACCTAAAATGTAGATTGTACTTGTTACCTAGCAACCTACAAACAATAAACAAAAGTTGAGCGTGACTAAGATCTTTTTGAACATCTGTACATATTTAAAGGATATCTATGATACCTATGATCTAGGTTTTTTTAAGGTAACCGAATCCGTAATGAACTCTGAAATATTTACTAAAAATTAGTTAATAAAGTTGAACATTTTAAAAATCAGAGGGCAGAGACGTTTTCAAAAATATACATTGTGTAAAACTTATGGTAGCTGTTCCCGAAAGCCATAAGTAATTACCCTTAAAAACTTATTCATAAAATCAGACAAATACGTGAAGCCAGGGACATTTCTCAAAGTATAATTTAGCCAGGATTAGATAGTTAGAAGATTAGACAATTTAAAAAGTTTTTTTTTTTAATTAAATTAAAAAATATATAGTGATATGGTACTAGAAAATAGTAATTGATCCCATTAACACAATAGAGTCGACTTTAAATGTATAACTGTGCAATTTAAATAATAAATTAAATTTCTTGTCAGTTATTAAAAGTCATCATAAATTCAACACTAATGTAGAACATTCGTATTACGGCGTTAATGCAGAGCAGTGGTTGTATTAATTCTATTTCAACACTAATATTTCAACACTGGATTCTGGAAAATGTTAGTGGGTACATCCCTATTAAGAAGTGTGAGCTGTAGCTCAACACTAGTATACAAAAAAGGTCTATGAAGAGTAGCGTCATGATTGGAAAATATGATAAGACTTGGCTTCGTCCTTATTGAAATTTTTATTTCAGGAAGAAATTATAAAGGACTTGGCTTCGGCCTTAATGACATTTTTATTTCAGGATATATTATATTAATATATATCATATAAGACCGGGCTTCGACTTTTTTGAAATTTTTTTTCAGAAAATATATAGAACAGACAAGGCTGTATGGGCTTAGATCCCCTTGTCTTTCCTAACAAGGAAAAATTGTACCAAAAAAAAAAACACTATGGTCTCAGAGAAAATGTATAATGCCGGCCACTGACATGCGCGCAAATATTCGTACATTGTACGAATGTTTGCGCGCATGTGAAGGGCCGTCAAACATTCATTCGCAAACCTAGCGGCTGTGCAAATGGCTTCGCATACTCAATTTGCGAACCCGTTTGCGCTTCCTCCTACACTTGTTTACGAATGTCTCACGAATTTCTCCTCCTTTTTAATTCGTCAATAGAACATTGAAGAGAAAAAGAGTTTTTAATTCTTTCCCAGACATCATTAACAGCCATGCTGTTTTTATGGGATTTCTTTTGATGAAGATACGCTACACAGTAGACGTCACGAACTATAAAAATGGCGTATAGTATACGTCCGTTACCTTCGCAATCGTCGGCGCAACTGGGCAAGCGAATGTGTGGGAGACTACGCGAAGGTTCGAGGTTCGCGCGCTTTGATGTCTGTTAAAAAACTGACACAGCTTGGAAAACCACGAATGCAGCGAAAACTTTGCATAATCATTCGCAAATGTCGTCCTACACTTGTGGGTTTGCGTATTCGTGCGCATGTGAGTGACCGGTGTAAAAACCAGTAATTTCTTAATAAATATTATTAATAAAAGGTTTTTTTCTCTCGTCTGAGCATTTCCATACCCTTCAGAAAAAACGTCAGTAATGCAATTTGATAGACTTTTTGGCGGGAACGCGAATAGTGAAGTTGTGTGATTTGTTTTATTTTGTCTGTTTAGAGTTTCTTCAGGTTTAAATGCATAATAACGGTGGTTTATTAATTGCTTATTATCTGTGAAAGTGCACAAATATGGGAAAATGAAACAAAGCCGCTGGACGTAGCTTCTCGGGATTCTCCAAAACGTCAACTGAAGAAGTCTCATTATATGACCACTATTTTACTGAGATTATATTTCATCCCAAATCATCTCATCTGATCTCATTTCATTTCATGCTACGAATAAATAATAAATCTTATTCGTAGATTTCATGCCATATTTCATATTATACATAAAAGATTAGGCGGTACGGTATGATGATTTTGCCTTTTCAGTTGGAAAATAAAACTACTATTACTGTCAATTTGACACATCATGACACAACTCACCGGAAATTCTTTTTGAGAGTACATTGTTTGTGTTAAGACGTTGTAAGGTTAGAAATTATTATAATCTGTTTAAATCATGCTTGTATAAAACTCATTTCGATAATTAAATACTAAATAAAGAAATAAATATTGGGTGGCTTTTGAATGTATAATATATTTCTACAATCCACCGAAAAGTACACAAAATGTTTACGTGATTTTTTGTTGATAGTGTTTGAGTGCACAAGTTAGAATTAGTAATGTAAGTAACAATTTATGTAATTGTTTCAGAACGTCATGCCTTTTGCACGGTACGTAGAACCAGGGCGTGTCGCCCTGGTAGCCGACGGTCCCTTAAAGGGAAAGTTAGTGAGCGTGGTAGACGTTATTGACCAAACTCGTGCACTGGTTGATGGACCCGGCAGTGGAGTACCTAGGCAACAGATCCGCTTAAACCAACTCCATCTCACAAAATTCCGCCTCAAATACGCGTTCACAGCCCCTACTCGTCTTGTGAGGAAAGCGTGGACAGATGCTAAACTCAATGAAAAATGGACAGAAAGTCAATGGGCCCAGAAGTTAGCGAACAAAGAGAAGCGCGCACAGATGACAGATTACGATAGGTTCAAGTTAACAGCTGCACGAGTTAAGAGGAACCGTGCCAGGACTGCCGTATTCAAGAGCTTGAAGGTGAAGGCTGCGCGTGCTGGTACCTTCGGCAAGAAAAATATCCCTAAAGCGGCTGCGAAAAAAGTGCGCACCAAGAAGGCGACCAAAAAACCAGCTAAGAAGTAATTGTTTTTGTGTCTGCGACAGGTTATGTGACTAAGACAGATTTTAAGAAGAGAATAAAGAATTACTTTTTAGCTTCATTTATTGTGTTATTGTTACATCCTTGTGTACTGTCCTAACCATGCAGTAGTAGGTGAGTTTTGTTACCATAATGCAGCAGTGGTATTTTATTTTTACTAAATTTTCTTTTTGTTTCAGTTAATAGTGGCAGTCCAGTATTACAAGTGAGTAATAACTTTAATCATTAGTTTTTATTAATTCTGTAAACGATTACTGTGATGATCTATTAAATATAGTCTCGTTCGTATGAACAAAATATGATTATAAAACACCACATTACTGAATAACAGCACTCTTTTAAATGTAGGATACAAGTATTCCTAAATACTTAATCAATTGTAAATTGTTACAGAACAAAATGTATACATTCGCTTCTACTAACACTGGGGAAAAACACTCGAGTAAGTATAATCAGAAAAGAAACTATGATAACCCAAAAATAGTTCTCATTTAAAATTCAATTTTGTGATGTTCATTCTATATTGAGGATCTAACATTTTTGAAACTTCAAACTAACTAGAACAATATCACATCAAATGCCTTTATTGAGTATTTTATTTTTACAGATCAACATCGTACATCAACATTGTAAAGCAATATTCTTAAATGTAAGTAACATTTGTTGACAGCTATCAATGTGTGTAAAACTTTTTTTTTTTGCTTAGATGGGTGGACGAGCTAACAGTCCACCTGGTGTGAAGTGGTTACTGGAGCCCATAGACATCCACAACGTAAATGCGCGACCCACTTTGAGATATCAGTTTCATAGTCTCTAAATTTCAATGGTAATAATGTAGATTACACAATTTCCTCTCCACACTATAGAAACCAATATTTGTTTGCTAAAATTACTCTTACATGCTTTCGTGATTACCCCTAACCTACATTGGTAAAGGCTGATGTTGGCCTCAGTTGTCAACTGGTTTTTAAAAATGTTCATTTTGGCTACTGCTATATTTTTTTATATATCGGTTTTAAAGACCCTACCAAAGCCGATGCATGTATCACAGATATTACTGGCATGCGTGACTCTGGATAGGAACATAATCACACTCTGTGTAAGATGTGCTTCTAATATAGCTGTACATCTAAGGGTTGAGTGTGACAAAATTAGTTTTGTTACGAATTTTATGTTAAAACGTTCACTGCCAAGATGAATATTAGTCTTGTTTTGTTCGTAGTGCCAATCCTACAAACTGCAACCCAAAGAACCATCCAAATGAAGTCAACAGAAATGATGTAAGTTGTATTTAATTACCAATTTATTTATATACAGTAGAATAACTGTTGTAGAAAAAAATATGTATACCATACAAATTTGTAAACATACAAGGTTGTCATAACCTACGAAACAAAACGAAAACATAAATATGAGTCGACTATTATCAAAGCCGGCAATGTGACTTTTGGACAATTATTGGTAAATCAGAAAAACGAATTATTGACTTTGTATTTTATTGGCAGTCACAAAACTCTTCTGAACGACATCTTAGATAAATAACAGGTTAACTATTAACCTTTATTTAATGCAGGTTTTGGACCATATTCTTTGAAGGAGACGATTATATTCAAATTATTCTGTATTGACATATCAATAACATTTTTTTGTCCAAATGCACAGATTGCCACCTTTGATAATAGACGACTCAGATGTAAGTTTTTTAGCAATTGATATGATACAATTTTAATGAGGTTATACCACATAAATTTTTATTACTAGAGTTAAAATTCAATGTTAATATACCATGATGAACAAACATAATAGTCTCGTTCGTATGAACAAATGATTACAAAAACACCACATTGCTGATTTTAAAAGTAGCTTTCCTAAAACATATTAACTGTACAAAATACTTTATTAAGAATTAATATGTTGTTGCAGATAAATGTTTGGGTTCCTAACAAATAAACAATATGGTAAGTTTAACTCATGCATCAAAACATAACACAATGTATAATGAAAACAAAGTTTTATTTATTGTTAAATTTTCAAGTAATATAATGATTTTATTTTAAAAACAATGATGAAAAAAATTAAGTTTTATTCAAGTCTATTATACCTATAGTTTGTCCATGCAAGTTTAAAACAACCAACCATAATTCATTTTAGATGTGGTCTGTTTAGCTTCTTTAAAACTGCACAATGTCACGTTTTTTATTTATTTCAAGATTAATTTCATTTTAATTATATGGTGCGTGTGTGTGTGTGTGTGTGTATTAATTATATTGAGTCAACCAATTGATATACATAAAACTAAGCCCAACTGAACCCCATGGAAACCATTAAGGAATGTTACAACTGCAGACATTTGAAGTTTGAAGAATTATTCATATCCTTTCTTTCATGCCACAATATGATGTCTGGTTTGATAATAGGAATAACGTTGGTGTGAAGACCCTACCAAAGCCGATGCATGTTCAGACACCACTAGCATGCGTGACTCTGGATAGGAACATTATCACACTCTGTGTAAGATGTGCTTTTAACATAGCTGCATATCTAAGGGTTGAGTGTGACATACTTTAAAAATAAATATACTAAAACTTTAAAAAAGTTTAATTGCTTATGCTCTAAGATAACTATTAATTGCTTTCCAAATTTGTTACAGGTATTCACATGGAATCATAATAATAAGAATAACAACAGTAAACTGAAGTAAGTTTGGTGATAAAAATTAATTGTATTTTCTTCCAAAATTGAATGATGACTGATTGTATCGCCCCTAGCTGAAACTTTGATGATTGATCTTCACTGACATTTTATACTTTATCATTTATAATTTTAATATAATTTCCAATGAAAAAAATTATAATTTCAAATACTATTTTTCAGGCCAAAATTATAAAATTGAAAATAAGTAAAGGCAGAGAAATACTAGAACTGAAAACTAGCCATGAAAATTCAGGGTAAGGTAAACTTTATCTTAGATTTTCGAGTCGAAAATATAACATTCTCAATTGAAACGTAGAGCTTCGAAACTAATATTCTTTGGTGGTTTCTTTTAAAAAATGATGACTAATAGTATCGCCCCTATCTGAAATAATGTTGACCGATCATTTCTGATTTTGAATTAGACCAATGTAAAATAATTTTCATTTTTAATATTATCATTTAAGCAATTATTATAATATTATTCCACAGACCAACATCGTATTGACTGGAGTCAAGAAATAAAAGGTGAGTTCATTCAACTTTGACAATAAACCTTATCTAAATTTAATTAGTTGTTCATTTAGTAAGTAGTTAGTGGACTTTACTTAGTATTAGGATTAAATACTTAGGTGTTTGATTCCTGCTTAATCTATTATTGTTAAATATTTTTGAAGTGTAGGTGAACTCGTTTTTGTATTAATGATACCACATAATTAAAAGTTGTTTTAAATAAATTCATTAAAAACCTCTATCCATTCACAAAAGGCTATTCTAGCTGCTCGTGGATCGATACATTTCGTACATTACAAAGTAATGAAAAAATAACATTTGCTCAACACATGATGATTTTTATCGCCCCAGTCTGATGACCAATGCTGTTTGATTTTTCTGATTAAAAATATATTTGTATGCTATAATCACAAAATACAATAATATAATTATAATTTAACGGAATATATTATACTATTGTAGGTCTACATAATCTGATGTGGTGTGTGGTGCGTGGTGGCTGAATGGTGCTTAAAAAGTTATACTGGTGAGTTGTTTTTTTGTAACACAGTAGAATAGGATAGGATTAGTGTCCTTTTTTTGAGGCCGCATTATATTAAAATACTAACTCGCTAAAACGAACATAACGCACGAACATCGACCAGACCCGGCACCGGCCGCATCCGCTTCCTGTCCAAACCCGACATCGTCGTTCGATCGTTCATTGTGGCGGACAATGGGAGAGGCCTACATCCAGCAGTGGAGAGATACAGCCTGATGATGATGATGAGTGTCCTTTTTCATTGTTTCTCTCCCGTGTTTTCTTCACAATAGATATTTTAGTCTCATGTAAAATTGAGTGCAGTAACAATGTGTTCATTCTCATAGTAACAAGATTTTGATTATTTGGACGCTAGTAATTACTAGAGAAGTTTCAATAATAATAAAACTTCTATTCAATCGATTATACAACATGCAAAAAGGAAATCAGGAACGATAGCTATAAAAAGTCCAAAAAACGTGATGATTACTAAGTTATCCCTGGCTCACGAAATCGTGGGGAAAATATGGTATGGTAATAACTGATTCCTCAATGAAACTGGGATGCCCAAGATCAATCTATAATAATTAGATTTATAAAGAAAGTATTTTCCAGATATTCTGCAGATCAATGTCATCTACTCTAGCAAATTTCCACTACGATAATATAAAGGTAAATATAGTTTGTATTGTATTTTATAAATTAGACTAGTGAAACTTTGTCATATCTGCTATCAGTAGTTTTATGAAATCATTTCTTTATTGATTTCTCAGAACTAGTCGCGGGCAACCTATTTTACTCTGACAGGCATATATTTTCCTTGGATCTTATGGTGGGACGAGCTCACGGCCCATGTGGTGTTAAGTTGCAACCGGACTTTAATCACAAAACACCTTACTATTAGTAATTACGCAAATTATAATTTTTACGGGTTTGATTTTATTAGAGGAAGTTATTCCTTCACCATGGAAGACAAAATCCTTGTCCTTGGCCACACTTCACTATGTGAGTCAGCGTAGCGTCAGCACACTTCATCTACACTCACACCCGTCTCACACTGCGTGTAACACCTCTTCGCATCACATCTTCTAGTTTCATACCCAGTCTTTTTGGCCATCCTCTGTGCATAACACCTCGATATTCTCAACTCTTTATTTTTCTATCACTAGCGCTGCTGTCATACTTCCCCTTATATACATACTTATTTTCCTTGGGAGAGTCAACACAATCAGATATATAATTTAGAAACGCATAGAGAACAAATTTTTTATATATGAGTCGTCTATTATCAAAGGCGGCAATCTGTACATTTGGACAAATTTTTTTTATTGATATGTCAATACAGATTTATTTGAATATAATCGTCTCCTTCAAAGAATACGGTTCAAAACCTGCATTAAATAAAGGTTAATAGTTAACCTGTTATTTATCTAAGATGTCGTTCCGAAGAGTTTTGTGACTGCCAATGGAATACAAAGTCAATAATTCGTTTTTCTGATTTACCAATCATTGTCCAAAAGTCAGATTGCCGCCTTTGATAATAGTCGACTCATATATAACATTTTTTTATGTATTTAATTAAGATACAAGAGCACTGGTCCTATTGAGCAACACATATATCTGTCAAAACAACATGACCAAAGAAGTATTTTATTTACTCACCTAAGTGTCACTCAATTAATCTCAACCTATTTATAATGCAGATACTATTTAGATGTATATTGTTTTAATTAATAATTTTACATCAATTAGTTTTGTATTTATGAATATAATATTTTACAACCACTATTTAAAACAGTCCTATTGTCGCAATTTATAAGTGAATTTGAGAAATTGAAATTTATAATTGAACTGATGGTCTAAAGTTCTATATTTTAAAAGTTGCTAAAGTGGTGCATCGTTCTTGGAACTCAACTTGACTACAGAACAGACTTGAAAGACATAATTTAAATGATGACGTATAGTATCGCCCCTATCTGAAATACTGTTGATCGATCATTTCTGATTTATATTCAAGAGAACAAAGTATTTTTTTTAGTTGTTATTAAAATTTATTAACAATAAGTATATTTTGTATTTGTAGGTTGCAGGTAAATACCAACTTCTGCTCGATAGTAACTAAGGGATATGTGGTGAGTTAAATCAATTTAATAATGAATCATACCTTAACTTTCCTGTCTGGTGAAACTGGAAAGGCCTTCGGGCCCCCTTCCATCCTAAAAAAACCTTAACTTAATTATACAGTTTTTTAACTAAAATTACGTAAAATAGTGATAACGCCCTAACGTTCCACCTAAGTTTGTAGTGTTTCTGGTAAAAATCTCCAAATCTCTAAACCATCGTAAAGAAAGCAATAAAATGTAAGTTATGTGTAATTGTAGACTATCAAATTATTATTTTTTAGAATAAAACATGGTATGCTAATAATAATAATGATGCTATTTACAAACAAGCATATACCAGAATATTACTATTGAATTTTGGATCTGATCAAAACGAACAATGAACTTTAAAAAATCTTTGAAAGTGTTTTGTAACTCTTTTTTTTGTTGTAGGTTGTAATACAAGTGACGAGTTATGGCAGTTCTTAAGTCATTGTGAATGGTGAGCAATTAACCAAGTATCTAACTAATATTAAATAAAAATTAAGGATATTGATTGTGATCAATACTTCAAATTGCATTTACCCCGGCTATTAAGTTTATGAAAATTTTGATACCTGCAGCTTGTTTGTTGACTTTTCAGTTACAGAATATGTTTAAACATGATTATGAATACAGTCAAAACCGTTTACTGCGACATCGTTTAATACAACATGCCGGTTATAATAACCTAAAACAAAGGTCCCGGCTGAATGCCATATGACCGCCTTATTAAAAATATTGCTTTCTACGACATTGGTAATAACGACATACCTCATAAAACGACCACATTTAACTAATATTTCGGAGAATTAGATCTGTTAGAACGACCGGCTAAGCTGTATTGTAAACAATTTGAATAGGTATCCACATTTGTCTTCAATAGCTATTAAAATCAGGAAAGAAAACAATAGGATTTAGTTTAGTGTAGGGTCTTTTCTAATTCTTAGAAACAAAACACATGCATGCAGTAGAGTCAAAGCCCGCTTCTTCATATCTCTTCAGTTAGTTTGTACTTATCTATACACAAGACGCACCAAAACTTTGTAGAGTTATTCGTGAAACTTTCAAAATGTCGCGAAGAAAACAAATTAATAATGAAGAAAAATCGCGTATTATGTAAATATATTTTACCAATAATTCCCTATCGATTGTTTGTACTTGCACGATACACATTAAACATCACCGGTTGTTACGACTATCGGTTTTTACGACTGAATATGAGCAGTCCCTTCGATGTCGTTATAACAGATTTTGACTGTATATAGTTTGAAGACAAAAATAATTGCCCGAATATAAAAATTGTACCCACAGGGACCATTCTATGTCCCAATTTTTTGAAGCGTAAATTATTAAATGTCACTAAACTTCTACACAACTGAATGGACTGTAAAATTGTGTTAAATAAAAATAAATAAAGTTATGATCGCTCGTAAGCTTGAACTTAAACGTTAAAGCTGGGTATTTTTCTGATTAAATTAAATAAAAAAATTGTCTCAAACACGATTCTTTTCTTGAAAATCACTTAAGTGAGAGAAGTACTTGAGCTACATTACTGCTGTTTATGACCACTAATTACACACTTACTAATTACGATACACTGTTTATAGGCAGTAATTTAATTTTAAGATCACTAAGTAATGCACTGTTCTAAATATAGACTACATGGCAGGCAAATTTTCAAACTTTTGTGATTGTTGTGATGTATAAAAATTCTATACCTATTATGAATTTTACTTTCAGATATCAAAACTTGACAATGCAGCAGTATGGTTCCATCTTCATGATTAAACAGATTGCGATATATATTTAAAAGGTAATTTTATTTTAAGTTACTATTTTAATTGAGTATTTATGTATCTGAAATACTGAAATGATGAGTACTAAGTTATCCCTGGCTGACGAAATCGTGGAGAAAAAATGGTATGGTAATAACTGAAACGCAATCGTCAAAACTAAAATACCCAGTTTAATTTATTTTCATTCTAATTTTTTATTTTTTATTTCCAGATTCCATGTATGATAATAAAGAATGTGGAAAATAAACAATGGTAAAACATTTTTTTTAAATAAAATACCTAAGTTGTTTGAAATAATATGTGATGATATTTTAAAAGACAAGCATATATCTAGAATTCTTTTGAAGATAATTTAAGCTGACCAAACGCTAAGAAACTCGTGTAGCTTAATCAAATAATACTTTTATGTAATTTTGTTTTCGCTTATTTTTCAGATAGTGTGGAGGGTTACTACATAAAGAGAACTACTTTATGGCCTAGAAGTAGTAAATTCAAATATAGTTACAGTAAAAAATGTATCATCATGCAAAACCACCTTCATACTGATACGGTACCAATATTTATGGCACCAGCCGACCACTTATTGCTTTTGAACTCAAATTTTTGTATATTTAAAAGGTAAATTTATTTTAAGTTATTATTTTAATTGAGTATTTATTGATCTGAAATACTGAAATGATGAGTACTAAGTTATCCCTGGCTGATGAAATCGTGGAGAAAAAATGGTATGGTAATAACTGAAACACAAGTGTCAAAACCAAGATACCCAGTTTAATTTATTTTCATTCTAATTTTTTATTTTTATTTCCAGATTCTATGTACTATAAAGAATGTGGAAAATAAACAATGGTAAAAGATATTTTTTTTTAAATAAAATACCTAATTGTTTGAAATAATATGTGATGATTTTTTAAAAGACAAGCATATATCTAGAATTCTTTTGAAGATAATTTAAGCTGACCAAAACGCTAAGAAACTCATGTAGTTTAATCAAATAATACTTTTATGTAATTTTGTTTTCCTTTTTTTTTCAGATACTGGGGAGTTATACATAATAAAGAACTGCTTTAAGGCCTAGAAATAGTAAATTCAAATATACATTCGGTTAAAAATGTATCAACGCGCAACCACCTTCATACCGATACGCTACCAATATTTGTGGCACCAGCCGACTTCTTATTGCTTCTGAACTCCAATTTTTCCACCTGTTTTCATTCATTAGAAGATATAGTGGAGAATTCGCAAAAACGTTTAAAAATGTTATGAGTATTGGATTATTTGTTTGCGAAAGTGTATGGTTTATGAAAGAGCATACCGAGAAACCTGGCAACTTTGTCACTTTTTGGCGGATAAAAAAAGTTTGGAAAGGTTTTTCTTAAAAAATTTATGAGAATATAAAAAGCAATCAATCAGCTTGATAGTGTATTTTATGCATAATTGTAATGTAATCAAATAGGTATCTATTGTTTTCTTAAATATTATTAAGTCCAAAAACAAAAATGGCAAAGTTAACCTTTTTTTTTTTTTAAGAGATTTTATGACCTGGTAACTGAGACCTTTAAGTCATGTCTTATTTTAATCTATATTCTTAATTTTATGAAAAATGATATTATGGAGTGAAATGAAATGAAAATGATTAATTTGAGACATTAATCAACTGGGTTGAAATTAAATGAGATATGAGATGAAATCTAATCTCAGTAAAATGGTGGTCATTTACTAAGATTTTTCAGTGGACTTTTTGGAGGATCCCGAGAAGTTACGTCCAGCGGCTTTGTTTCATTTTCCCACATTTGTGCACTTTCACAGATATTAAACGGTTAATAAACCACCATTATTACACATTTAAACCCGAAGAAACACTAAATAGACAAAATAAAACAAATCACACAACTTCACTCCACGCGTTCCCGCCAAAAAGTCCAAAGTTAACCATCACTTGTAAGATTGCCATACCCAAAATTTGAATGAAATAAATGGAATTACTATTTTTGTTTTTTTTTTTTTATTTATAAAATTAGCCGGATACAAGTCCATTGGCCGAGGAATTACTATAAAATGTCAGTGTTGTCATTGCCACAGCTTGGTCACAGTAAAGATATACTAAAATCTTATCATATTCTCAACTAGCAAATCATTTTGCCTTGATAGCATTCATGGTCACTTACTACTCGTAGCTCTTAATATGATACTATTTTACAAATCAGAATAATTTATAGGATATATTTATCTATGATTGAGCAAAATCCGTTCAGTAGTCTTTGCTTGAAAGAGTAACACACCTATCCATCCATAAATCTTAACAAATTTCATATAAATAATAAAATGATAATTTGGATCTGAAATTAAGTAACATTAAAAGTAGATATTATAGTATTACGAGACAGCCCTAGCATCCAAAAAAAATGGCAAAGTTCATTCACATCAGTAAAACTTGTTTGCTTTGTTTTGCCAATAGTGATTTAATAAGACTAAATTGCTTTATAGAACATAAATTACCATAACTTTGATAAAAAAAACACTACTGAGAAAATAAAATCTACTTATTTATTTACACTAAACTTCCGGAGCACTTATTTACCACAAATGTAGGAGATGAAAAATGTAACCGCCAAAAATGACAATTCTTTCAAATCTGGGTTGTCAAATCAAAATTATCAAGATGTCGCCAATCAAATGTTCAAAAGTAGTTCATTGCAAATGTTATAGAACATAAAGTTTTGACCAGGGGGGTGCAACTCCCATACAAAGGAAAATAACATACAACTAGCGTCATCTTTAGGAACCGGCGAGGTCATTTTTGAAACGTTTTGGCCTTAATGAACTAATAAACTCACTAGATGGCAGATACGAGTTCTGACTCAATAAAAAAGGTTAGCGTACTTTGAAGCAGTGCTTCCATTTTTAGGGAATTCTCCCTTTTTTAGGGAAAAATAGCTGATATTTTGGATGATAAAGACAATTTAAAAAATATAAAAAGCAAAGCCTATACTAGTAACTGTTGTGAATTTTAAAATAAACGGTTTTTAAAGTAAAACAATGAACATTTTATTTTATGGAGAGAGAATGACATTAAGTCGAGTTGACAAGTAAAAGAATAAAACAGAGTTGTGTATAAAAACTATTAAGAAGGTTTGATTCAACAGTAACCCTCTAGTAAAGTAAATCATAGATTAAGCCACTGCTTTTTTCTTAGGGATTCCCCAGAATCCCAATAAGTATAATCCGCCAAACTTTTATTTACCTATTTTCGTTGATGTCACCAGAACTTACTTGTATTGTAATATACAGGTACTTCATGTACCATGAAAGATTATCATGGTAATTTCATTTACGAAAACCTTGTAATTGTCATTTCACTTTTGCTAGCAGTTCCTTCTTCAAAGACTGAGGTGGAAAGATTATTCAGTGTTCTCAAATGTAAAAACTGACAAAAGAAACAGGCTTTCTAATGAAACCCTGAACGGCTTGCTTCATAGAAAGTTCCCAACTTTGCCAGCAAACAATTGCTCAGTTTTAGAACCGAACAGTGTTAGGTTGCGTGCAGCAAAAGAATATAAAAGAAATGCGTCGACTTCCTTGAAAATTCTAATCCTATAGATCTATGATCTTCTGGGGGCGTTTATATTATATATACCTACATTAAATAATATGCTGTGGTTTATTTTCTGTATTTTATTTATGCTTTCTATATAAAGGATTTATGAAAGTTGTCTAGGAAATTTTAGGGATAAATTCAAAAGAAACTAGGGTAAAATGTGTTAAAAAAAACTTAAGTGGAAACACTGCTTTGAAGTTTTCAAAATTCCAGGGCCGTAAAACAATGTCAAAAAAAAAAAAAAAAGTTTTCAAAATGTCGTAACGATTTAATTTTTTAAATCGTTTTTTTTTGGTCTTGGTGTGAGTTATTTTACGTTGTAGTATTAATTTAGAGCATCTTTTAGCTTTATGAGAATATTAGACGATTAGACATTGAGAAACTCTGTTTTGAATTCTCTTTAGACATAACTTGGTTCCAATACTTTTTTCTTCGTTAGCGTTTCGTAAGCCTGTGTAACTATTTTCGTTTCTTACAGAAAGTTTATTATTAAAAATCAGCATGCCTCGAAGATCGAAAATGAAATGCTATTTCGGATGCCTTGATAACGGTGAGTTTACACTATTTTCCCGGTATATTATTTGCTAACAGAATTATTATTCATAATATAATTAAATGAATTAGCACCAACTAATGGTCCTTCCTATTTCTGCTGCCTAGCTATCATATATGTTAAGTTTGATTAAAACAGTCGGTGTTAAGTCTCGTACTATCACACACACAACTCAGATAATAAAATTGTCTCGAGTGGGTGGAAGTATTTATGTTTTGCAACTCAGCGTATTATATGCTTATTGTCAAGTGGGCCCGAACTAGTTTTTTGGAATGATCAATCAGTCATGCTTTCCTGTTTAAATAAAATACAGCACAATTGATCTCACATCCAAAGTTAGATGATGGCATTCACATTTTGTTTCCTGGTGTTTGATAACCAAGTTACACCAAGTGGCCTGTGACCACGTTCATCCTTCTACCCAATATAAAATAATGTTTTTATTTTTGTAGACAAAGGTTTGATAATGACAAAATTTTATGGAAAAATTATAAGGAGCACTAAAATGTCTGAAACATGAAAAGATTGATGCACTATATTTGAACCAGAACGTGTTATGTAATATATTAATTTGTAAGTATGATTACATTAACACTAAATTTTTCATGGTCGTATTTTTTCAATATTTGTTACATACTTAAGATACTTTGTTTCTCCGTTTCAGAAGAGAAACTGATTCAGCAAGGAATGTGAACTCACAAGGGATCTTAATTTTTTTTAAATATGTTTATAATTTATAAATTAATAGATGAAATAGTTCATAAGAACTAAATTGATGCCAATTTTGTTTTAAAATAGGTTGTTTAGTTCTTATAGTTATACTATTACGTTTGAATAGTTGTAATTAGTAAGTTAGTAATATATGAAAATACTGATATAAATTTTTGTAAATGAGCTTTTGTAAATTCTACGAGAAGATGATTTTAATTAATGATCAAAAGTCAACGATCTTCAAAAGCATTATTTGCAATTATTTAGATTAACTGTGGAATATATTTGCTAACTTGTGTTTTCTGTATGAGCAGATATAAATGAAAATGCCCAAACACGATTATGTTTCTTACATTTTCATTATGTGAAATCAATATGCTTGTGACTGAGTATATTAATAATTTATTAAAACTTAAGTGATAGACAGCAACCCCTATGACACTGCTGAAGTTTATAAGCACTGGTGACCACTTATCATGAGCCGGGTTGTGTGCTCGTCTGCTGTTGAGTGCAATAAAAATTTTCGAGACCCTTTCTATTATTTAGATGTAATATTAATGTACATTTAATTTGGATTAAAAGATAAATTTACATTTTATGTTTGCATGTGTATGTTTATAATTCATTTGCATGTAACGAACATCAGTTTCTTTTGTAACAAAATGCAAACTAATGGTTTGTAATGAATGTAATTAACTTTAAGATGATTTTCTTTCAATATGCTGTTTGTTTCATCTAGTATTACCAAAGCTAAAGCATCAGAAACGTCAGAATAGAAATAATTTAGTTAAAGAATAAAAGTATAACTATTGTAATCATGTCTAAGATTACTATAAGTGTCATTAAGTACAAACTATCAATATTTAAGAGTACTTTAAATCATCATTACATTTTTTAAACATTTTTTGTTTTTTTTTTGTTTTTCAAATCATGTAACAAAACGTTTGTGCAGAACAAAATGTCACATGTTATGAACATGATTGTGGGTTGATCGTTTCTTAAATTTCTAAATGTTTATAAGAATGCTAAGAATAATTTAGTATTCACTTTAGTGTGTGTATTATCTCTACAATGCTAGTTTAAATGACAATTATTGTATGACGAAGCATAGGTAGTATTTATAGATGTAATATTTTCATACAAGGTCATGATCTGTCACGATCAACTTTAAGCAAGAACTGCTATCATTAAGAAACAAATTTATTAAATTTAATTCAAATTGTCTACTATGTTTATAATGGAAAGCTGACATGTTTATATTTCGCACAAATGACTTAATTGACATTGAATGATTTGATTATCTAGACTTAATTAACTTTTAGATAACTTTCGATTTAATGTTAATAAGTACGCTAGTAGGATTAATCTAGAGGAGTTATTGTTATTCGAAGTTTTATACAATTGTACGTTCATACAATCTTTTAACCGAAAATTGTTTGTAATATAGGGAAATTAAATAGCTTACAGAGAATTACAGCTTTTTATTTTAAAAAACTGTTTTCTCTCTGTATGAAAAGATCTTATCGATTAGAATGCTGAACACAATCAAACATTCCTTAATATCTCATAAGTTCTACCGGGAATTCCAGCGATTCTAAACGATAAGATTTTTTCATAAAGAGAGTTATTAAAAATATTAAAATTACTAAAAAAGCCACCTGGTGGGGGGTAGGGAGACTAATAATCGACCGTAGCGACGCCTGCTGGACCGGGCTTTAACTAAAGCAAAAATAAAAACGAGAGTTGCGCATCTATCTCTAATATATTAAGTGTATAATCTATGGTTTTGACAAAGGTACCTTTTAAGTCGGGTCATGGCAAATTTAACAATCTTTGACAAAGTCACCAGGTTTCACGGTATTTTGAAGATGGCATAAAATAAATTTTGGCTGATTACCTAACATATTGTGTATTATTGATCTTTTCCGTGTACTTTTTCCACATAGTAGTAGGTACAAAGTGAAACAATTATAAAATATAGCTTGTTTATTGACTTGTATTATTTTATCACTTTAGTATTGAAGACTTACCATAACCGGTAGATAACGACAGTAAGATAACAGCTAGTTTCCTGTCCACAATTATCATGTACAGTTATTCAGTTTGTGGTGGACATTTGGTAGTATACCTTCATCATTTAAACATGCATTACATATTACTGACTGAGCTAGAAACTGTTGGATACACTTCTTGTAAAATCCAGGTAGCTTGTAACCACTAGTATACTTTCAGATACGTATGTCTTCTCGACTATCAACTGGCAATAAGCAACAAAGTATATGTGTTCAAGTGCATTTAAGTATACCTACCTTATTATAGGTAATAACTATAAATATTTTCATCACTAGTCCAGATTCTAACAAATTATTCCAAAAAGTGAAATTTTCTATTTTAAGACATGTGCACCACAGGAGAACGTCTGTCGAGTCGAGTAATTGTATTTAACAAAATAAAATTATTGTTTTATGTAAATCTAACAGTGCTAATAGTTTTTCTCGTCCAATTAATAATAATACATCACATGCGTCAATTCCTTATTGTGACTAATAATAACGTACCTGCCTCTTAGAGGTCTGCAATACTTACAAGTATGTACTTAGCCAGTCTAAATTCCTCCTTAGCGATTGTGTGTAACGGCCAATAGCTTTCACAATAATTCGTTTTCTCTTTGTAAATCACAGGGTTTAAATGCAAATGAATTAGAATTACTCAAGACGAATTTAATACGACATGACATAAAATTCCTTCAAAACCAGAATTTTCACGAGATCGAAGCGTTGGGTGTACGCATGTTAAATCTGTTGGCTGAAAATGACTTTAAGTGAGTATATATAAACTATAAGGAACACATCTTAAAGTAACTTCGTCAAAGGTAGCTTTTTTAGTCTGATGGTATAAGATAACAAGGAGCGATGCAGTGTTATATATCTAGTTCCAATATAAGAGCTTAAGAATTCTTTTTTTTTCTTCAAGTTTGTAGGTCTAAATAAAATATTTATATTTACTAAATTCACGCTCGTAATTATAACTATCTTTATACCTATATAATATAATTCTACTGTACGTGTGTATGTCACTGAACTCCGCCTGGACCGATTTGAATGAATTTCTATGCGTTTGGGTGGCGCCCTGGATGGTTTAGATTCACAAATCAACCCCGCAGGTGGCGCTGCAGTCGGTATCTAGGTTATTTCTCTTTCCTAAAAACCCAAAAATTTAATGGCAAAACAACCTTTGCTGGGTCAACTAATATTTAATATATGTGTTTCTATTATATATTTATAGTTAAAAAGATAGAACACTGATAACCATGCAGATCTATTATTCCTACCAAGGTAAAATAGGGGTAGTGACGCAAGAAACGTTTGGAGAGAAAGTAATCCCTACTGTCGAAACGAGTTCCGATTTTTAAAGATAATGCTATCTTTTCTCGTCATCGCGAGACACATGAATCTGCTCGTCTATATATTGGCGCGTCTAACGTAGCCGACTGAAGAAACGAAGAAACACTTAGATATCTACGCTTCTATTTTAGACACTATCCATAACTTTACAAAATAAGTTAAAAATAGTGGAAAACAGCGTTCTCTGAGTTTTAAACAACCGTATTGGTAATTGATATAAATTGGTTTATATTGACGTTATGTACAATCGCATTCTGAGTGTTTCTATCGCGTAGCTGTCCTGCGTTCTAGTTTGAAGTTTGGACCAGCAGTACAAAAATGGGCTCTTAGACCTTATGTCACCGACTGGGTAGTGATATTCACGTTGTGATGTCTTTGGGCTCCGGTAACTACTTAACGCTAGATTGACTGTAAGCACTGGTAAGCACGCACTCGTAGCGAATTGGATAATACCCTCATAAACCGGGCAAGATTTTTACCGCAGATAAATCGATCTGTGTACAAATTTAACCATAATCCTATTGCAGTTATAGAGTATTGACTCAATCAATGGTAATAGAAGAATCTAAGATTGGTGGAAGAAATGTACAACTACAAAAAATTGTTTGGACTATGTACAAAGAATGAAAATTGAAACAATATTAATAAAGTGTATTTAACAACATATAAGAAAAATAAACTAATTTCTTTTCTCTATACTCATTTCGCTTTGGCAATCACTCGGCACCCGATCAGTAAAAAGTTCTGGTATCTATTCAACAAAAGAAAGTTACATGTTAATACATGAAAACCATCAGTGTCTATCGAAAATATATACATAAGAGTTCCATTATTCCATACTTGTGGCGTATACGCTTCAACTCTATCCAGCAAAGAATCTGTGTAGCCGGGAGTATAATATCTGAAAATAAAAAATGTATAAGAGCCCACAGTTGAGATTTGAGTAGGACAAATTTTCTTTTAGTAGGTAGTCTTTTACCTTACTATTTCTTCAGGGAAGCAACTGTTTATGATATTAATATATTCCTTCAAGGATGTTCCGGGCACTGTTTCAATTTCTTGTATTCTTTTCAATGCTCCTGTTGTAACAAAAAGCCTTCTAGCTCTTGCATCGTTGGGTAGAATCTGAAAAAATAAAACGAATATAAATCATCTACTTCCAATAAATATACCTTTATTATAATTTGTTTAATAATTTCTGAACTGAACAGTTTTTCAGTAATTATGAAACTCCATGAAATGGAAATGGTACTTGAAAAAGACCCTAATAAGAAAAATATACACATTTCTTGGATTTAGCCTGCAAGATAATGATTCGCACATATATTTTATTCTAATAAATGATGAACCTCATTACGAATTACTACGGTAATTGATTCACGTTCTTCAAATGATGAAGTCAATATACATAGGCTTAATTCATGTCATCTCTAGTTTATTCTTATTTCACGCCATAGTCAATTTCAAATTATCAATAATTTTCATACTGATGCATTTTACGTATTGAAAAATAAATAAGGCCACGATTTTTTTTTAACTTTGGCTGTATGAACTACGTCTCTATTACCTGTTTTATAAAAGAATTAAACGAAAAAACATCCGATTCAAAACAATAACAAATGAGTAGGTAGGTACCATCCGGTGTTACAAATTTAAATAGATTAATTATCACCAGATTGTTGTTTTCTGATCAAAAAATCGATTATAGTTACAATGGCAGGTAGAGGACGAGGACGTGGGGGTAGCGGTCTATCATTAACTACTGAGCAAATACAAGCCTTAGGTGTGACACGCGGCGACAATGCTCCTCCAACACTTGTGCCACCACCACTGTTTCCAAAACTTGAGAAAAAACCACTACCTCTTATATGTGATGCCGCCACTGACTATATGCTCATTGTCAAAGATCAGTTCATTGAATATCTACACGAATCACCGGCATTTGTTAAAGTCAAAACAGAGACTGACGGTGTAGAGCGATATTCTGATAAGTACAAAATGTTAGCACTTGATGCGAAGCAGAATAAGTTATTGGATTGCGTGTGGGTTAACATGCCTACCGAATTACGGCCTCAAGCAAAACGTCCGCGTACTGTTCCGAGGAAAAGAAAACTCGATGATCCCGAAGAGATAGCAAAGAGATTACAAACGCTTGAAAAAAAAGAGACTCTGGAAACAGATGAGGGGATAGACGGCAAAAAAAAAGAATTAAACAACGAAAACGTAGATGAAGAAGAGGAGCTGGAAGATGAACATGAGCAAGAATATGAACTAGATGATGGTACTGACTATGCAAATAACTATTTTGATAACGGGGAAGATTATGAAGAAGAAGATGACAATTTGGATGATGGACCTGTTTACTAGGAAATATATACATACAAATTTATATTACACAGTTGAAACTGATTGATCTTGCATTTTCAACTCTAGTACATATTAAAAATAATTACAAATAACTATTAATCAAATAGTTTTCCCTTTTAATTTTTACTTTCAAATATTCTTTATTAGCAATTTGAAAAACAGTCCCACCTGGTAGAACTCTTTAAAAAATATAAATAAATGAATATTTCAGCAAAAGAAGTTTACTACTTAAGTAACTGCTACATCATATTTAAACGAAATCAATCATTACTGATTACTGGAGCACTATTTCATTTGAAATAGTGTATTATTGTTATATTTGCCTAACTAGAATAATTACCTTTGCATACTGAGCTAGTACATATTTCAATATACAAGCAGGTGCAGAATGTAACAATGTCTCTAATGCAGGTCTATGAAGACAGCATTGTAATGCCTGTTTCAATGCACATGATGTCCGAGCTTGTACTTCTCCTGAAGACTTTGGGTTTGTGTAAAGCTGTAAAATTAAACTAACGATGTTTAATTTAAATATAATTTAAATATACTTTAAATATTGACATCTATCTGCGTATATAAATGAAAAGATTATAAATGTGCTATTTGCACATGTATCAGACAATTATTAAAGACTGATGACAATATAGTAATTTTATTACTTTGGCTTAATATTGTGGTCAGAATTAGTACATCGAATAAAAAAAAACGTTATGTCAATTTTAATTCTGCTTGCTGTTAATTTTTAAACCACAAATACTTTTACATCTAAACTAATCTAAAGTAAGAATGAGGTCAACCTAACTTGTAACAGTCTAGGTAGAGCATTGGCCACAGCAACAGCCAGACTGTGTTGTGGTGAGTGTTTTGCGATGTGGCCTAATGTCCAAGTAGCTGCACACAACTCTGCATCTTCTGCATCTTTCTTTTGTAGAATTTCAACAAGTGGTGTAATGGCCTAAAATTGATAGATACATTTTTTTTATTTATAAAACCAGAAAAGGCAACACAATTTGTGATGATTGATAACTTAAATAGTAGTAGTGAAAAAACTTAATAAGATTATTTATTTAATAAATTTTTTTTTTAAATCAGTGTTAAAATTCATAAATTGACCAATAGTCTCAGTATTACCAGTTTTCACTCTTAAATATATATAATAAGTTCTGTTTATGGCATCGACATAGGTATAAGCCGTGACGGATTTAGGCTTGATGGCGCCCTAGGCCCTGTTTATCGCGCCGCCCTCAATGTTTGAATAAATTTTATTAATTTTGATTCAATATTTTCATGTTAAATTTAAATTATCTTTATTTCCTTAAAATATAATTTTTAAATATCATCATCATCATCAGCCTTTATCTGCCCACTGCTAGACATAGGCCTTCCTCAATGCCTTCCACAGAACGCGGTCCTCCGCCTTCCGCATCCAATGACTTCCCGCCGTGCGCACTAAGTCGTCGGTCCACCTGGTTGGAGGACGCCCCACGCTCCTGGTACCCATCCGTGGCCTCCATTCGAGGACTTTCCTCCCCCACCTGGCGTCGTTGGTTCGACAGACGTGACCGGTGACCGGAGACGTGAAATTAAGTTTAAAAGGTATAATATATATAAAAGGTATAATATAAATATTAATATGTTATTGAGTTGTGTCAAACACAAATATAAACTTTATTCACCTTCGATTCTATAACTGCCATTGCGAGCTGATCTGATTGCCCTGCAATAAATCCTAGTGCCATACAAGCTGGGACTCTTGATCCACCCGTACTCTCTTTTAATAGTTCGACCAAAGGACCACATCCACCAGTGTTCACTACTAGCTGAGCCAACTAAATAAATTGCAAATATTTCATAGTTAGGTATTAGTAAGATTATGGGTTATTTCTTTCTGTTTTGATTTTATAACAAATAACTGACTAATCGAACGTAATGCTATGTTTTTTTTACCCAATTATTTAACAAATAACAAGTTTAGTAAATAGGAATTAAAGTAAAATAGTTTGCTTTCGAATCTCTTCTTTCCGTGAATAACATTTGTGATCACTTCATCCGCGCTGATCGTGTTGCTCTTAAACATTATTTCGTTCACAACAGTATCATGTGCTGCTCGGAACCTACCTTAGAAGCTATTTACACTAAAACTCTACCGATATCAACTCATCGCAAAAAAACCTGATAATTTACTAACATAACTTAATCTTCGAATTCACGTGGGATCGGTATTAACACTGCATTACGATTACCTAGCAATAAATTTATATAAAACCACTAGCTGAACCGGCAAGGCAGACTTCGTAGTTCCTCAATCGACAAATAAAAGACCTAAGCTTTTGTATAAAATAAACTTAAAACAAACAAAAAGAATCCGTCTGACGTCCGATTTCCATATTTATCTACCTTTTAAACCTTCTCACACAAATAATTCAAGACCAAAATTAGCCAAATCGGTCCAGCCGTTCTCGAGTTTTAGCGAGACTAACGAACAGCAATTCATTCATATATAAATATAGACTCTCACATCAACCGAATGCTTGACAATGTCCCTCAGTAGACAGGCTGCGGCACGCCTGACTGGCGCTGCGTCATGGCCGGCGTGCAAGAGGGCGGCGGGCAGTGCACCACCAGCCACTACTGCTTCAGCCAGCTCAGACCGTGCGCTGGCCACTGCACTCAGTGCGCATAGTATACTACGCTGCATTCATAAATATTTCAGTAAACGTCTGTTATTTATTCATCACTAACTGACCCAGCAGACTTCGTAGTGCCTCAATCGATAAATAAAATACCTAACCTTTTGTATAAAATAAACTTAAAACAATCAAAAGGAATCCGTCCGACGGGGGACACGTCAAAGGAAAAACAAAATTGTTTTTTTTATTTCATTCCGAGCATTTTCAAATTTATCTACCTTTTAAACCTTCTCTGGACTTCCACAAATAATTCAAGACCAAAATTAGCCAAACGGGTTCAGCCGCTCTCGAGTTTTAGCGAGACTAACAAACAGCAATTCATTTTTATATATATAGATTTTTAAAGCTACTATCAATATGTTCTAATCTTTTTTATTTATTTGAAATTTGCAGTAAAATTCACCCTAACCTATTATTGGGCATATGGCCATATAGAATCATTTCGTAGCATTGGAGATTGCGAACTCTTAGTTTAACGTTAGATTGTTGACAATACAATCAATATACCTATAATAGCCGGCAAACTTCTTGAGCATTTGTTGACGTAGTGGGGGTAAGTTTGCGCATGGTACACTCACGTGCAAAAACATTATTTACTCTGCGTCATAATGCAATTAAATTATTAAAATCAACATATGTATTTTTTTATATATTTATTAGAACATCAACAAAAAATGTAGGTTAATAATTGTAATAATTTAATCTTGGGGTAAAATAGATATTCCTTCTATTAAGTCAAAACTAGAGCTGTTGCCAGGTCTTGGTTCAGTTGAAGCGTAGCTGGTATTTGTATATTTTTTTTCGTTATCATAATCTTGACCATCATCATCATCACTGTTTTCATCACCTGAGTCGCTATCATCGTGATTAGTCGACATAGGGCTCATCGGTGTAGTTTACAACTCGGTCGATTCGGTCTTCTTTTTTGTGTATAATTAATTATTTTTTGAAGATATTCGATTCGTAGTAATCAAATGTTACTTTTTTCAATTATCAGCTTCCGATTATTTTCTGTTCTTTTTTTCCATCTAAAGCCTAGCTCTTTCATAATATGTCGTAAGCTTCATTCCGAGCCATTAAAATTTATTTCTTCTTTAAAATTTTCGAAGCCTTTCTACGGTACGGAGTTTCGCTGCTTGTTATGTAGTTATTATGATTACATCTTTTTATTACAGATTGAACGAAACTATCCATTCCGGTAACTTTCTTCTTCCCTGATCTTTTCTTACCCGGAGTCCGAAACACGGCGAGCAAGCCAGAGCCTTTAGCTTCCTTAATAATGCACCTTACAGTCCTCACTGATGGTTTTGTTACTTCCGAAGTCTGTTTTAATTTTTCCATATCATTCTTCCCCTGTTTTATAATGAAGCAATATACGTCGTACACAATTTTTCTACCCTTTCTTTTGAATACTACACCGGTTTGTCGCGGCATAGTGTATGTTTTATAAAAAATCAACAAACACTCAACAAATAGCAATGGCAACAAAGTCCACAAATAATTATAACAAATAACTTAACGATTAATAACGATAGACTTTAATAATATAATAACTTTCCACTGTACGCAAGCGTACTTTTGGGAGCAAGCGGAATGAGGGCGCGGTGCGGGACGCAAGGTTCGACTGATCTACCAATAAAGCGCTCGATACGATTTCCCCTGCCGTCGCGCCTCACCCTCACCACCAAAGTGATCTAAAATTCGGTTCTGCGCAGTCAAGGTCATTTGCTCAAGATGTTTGCCGGTTACTATACCTACTTTAATCCAGTGATTTGTAGATGCCTAAGTAATATTAAACGAAGTTGAAGGGGACATAAGAAACTGAAACGTTCATATTGATTATTTCTGAGGTTGCTTGTGAAATTAAAATTCAATGCTAAAACCGACGACTTCATTTTACGGACCATTTTAGGGGTACAGAGGACTATGTCTGATTCGTAACTGAGTTATAACATAACAATACACCTTAAGCTTAGGATCCTGATTTTCTAGTCCGTGTACCAAATGAGAAATAGCTCCCGCATCGACTACTGCTTCCGGCTTATGTTGAGCCAAGTCTACGAGGGCTCCTGCAGAAATCTAAAATTCATTCAACATTATGTAAAGAAATCATGATAACTAATGAAAAGTCACGAAAGCCTTTCGTCGAAAGGAAGTCACTGATGGATACAGAAGTAAATAAACTTATACTAAAAAAATTAAGTGGGTTTTCACATAAAACTTTAAATGAAAAACTTCAGCAGAGTTCAGCCCAATTATAGGCTAATGTTAGCCGTATGATTGAAATTCGGCCGTAATCACAGGCACTTCAAGATGTATATTAATTGTACATAAAATGATTACAATTCTATGTTTGAATTGTTATTTTAGGGTAAGTCCGGGGTAGTTGGCCATAGTTTTTTCTAAGCTCTGTCAAAAATCAAATACTTATGTTTTTTTAATTATATTTATTTTTCATTAAACTTTGAAGAATCGACTATGATATTTTAAACAAAAAAGTAACAACTTCTAAAGAGATCACCTTATTAATTTAACTTTTTCTTAAATCTCAATTGGCCATCTCTCCCAAGGTATCCGGGTGTGATGGCCACAGTATTAAAGGTAAAATGGCCATAGCTTAATTCTAGACTTATAATTATTTTTTGGTCTTATTTTCTTCGTTTAAGTCTTGTTTTCTCCTCTTCGTCACATCTGGAACACGTCGTTTTAAATTCAGTGTAGTGTTCGTGAACTCAATACTGACACACTGTATATTGAAGCCACTCTTCGATGAGAAGTGTTTCGTAGTAATTTTCACCACCACGCCCAAGACAATTATCCTTTTCGAATCTTTTTCTTTTCTCATTCTTATCTGACAGTATTTTTAATGGAATATCGTCACTATTCTCAGATAGTCTTCGAATGGCTTTACTTGTTATACATTGAACAGTCCTTTTATTGTATTTTTTCCTTCTTTGTTTTGACACATTTTATTACTTTCTTTTTTATACTTTTTTCTGCAGCATTTTTTCTAGTTTAGATGTTTTCTTTCGAAGTCAAAGGTGCTTCGACTTGCTTTGTTCATTTACGCACTTGGATTATTTTTTTGTGGACTAGGTGATATATCCTGTAGAATTCGAGATGGCAGTGTAATCTGGATCCTTACTGAACGAAGCATCTTTCGGAGTACTCGGGTGGAAAACATTAGACATCGTGGCAGTTTTAACGCAGGATTTTGGAAACACGATTATTAGGCATCTAAAACAAATAAGAAAATATATTAATACTTTGCAGAAAACATCATTTCTGTAACCACGCACCATGGCCATCATATACCGACTGCACTTGGCCATCTCTCCTTTTTTTACGGGAGAGATGGCCACAACAAAAACTAAAACAAGCCATGACACGAAACAAACCATTTTGAGATTTTAAAGTAGCACTGTTTGTATACTTTGCATTAAATACAAATATCACGATAATTTAAAGAATTTGATACCACAATTATGTAAAACATAAAACATCAAATAAATATTTACAATAATCGAAACAAAAAACAAAGGATTTACTTACTTTTTATGCTTTTTTCGTCAAATATTTTATCGCACTGTTGCCTTTACGCACGACGCGCAGAAAACTAAACGTTAACCTATGGCATTTAATGAACGGTACCTTGAAATATTTCGATAGGCCATCTCTCCCATATGGCCATCTACCCCGGACTTACCCTACTAGATTTTCAACAGTAGTTATTATGAAGTGCAATGTATAGTGAAAGGTTTAAAATTAATTAAATTCAAAATGTTAGCCATGACTATCGATAGGTATATCTCAATTATTAATAAAATTGTCCTTGTCCCACAAACTATTATTAATAATGTTGGTTTATGTTACGTACAAGTAGGTACCTGCTTTAAACTTATCTCAGGCTCCTGGAAAGCGAGTACTAACAAGGGTAGTGTGCCTGCATCTACAACCAAACCGGCCAATTGCTCACTGTGCTTTCCAATGTAACCTACTGCCCAAGCCGCATTTTCTTTAACCTGAAAAAAGTTTTGAAATCGTCGTGGCCTAAATGATAAGACGTCCGGTGCATTTGTATTTTGCGATGCAACGGCGTCAGAACCCCACAGGCAGGTACCAATGTTTCCAATGAAATACGTAGGTACTTATCATATTTTCGATTGAATTGAATCGATCTATTGACATCCACGGTGAAGGCGTGTAAAAAAATCAAACCCACAAAATTATAGTTTGCGTAATTACTGGTGGTAACACGTCTTGCGAGTCCGTACAGGTAGGTCCCACCACCCTGCCTATTTCTGCAGTGAGCCACTGTAATATAAAACTGAGATATACAACTCATATCTCAAGGTGGTTTACGTTGTTGATGTCTATGGGCTCCGGTAACCACTTAACACAAGGTGGGCCGTCAGCATGTAAATAATAAATAAAAATAAGGCAATAAAAAAAGGCGACGAAAATGAGACATGTGTTTTTTTCGCAATTTCTACATAAATTGATTGCAGTCAATAGTAAGTAATTTTAGACGACACATTCTTTTACAGCCTCGAAAATATCAAAAGGGTTACGGTTCATAAATTATTTATCGTACCATAAATATGGTTACCCGTCACTTAATCTTGCCGATAAAGGTATGTTCGATGAAGCAGATATTGTTTGAAATGATTTCATCATCTCCTTTTGTCGTTACATAATCATTAGATCAGAGTTCATCCCTAGAACCACGATTGCCTGGAACCGCTGCATTCATCCCCAGTACATCTCTAGAGATTATATTTGTACGTCCGTACGTACGGTTCTGGATTGAACTCCTGTTTAATGTTGTTTCATGGGCATTATAACCTATCTTTCGTCAAACAAACTGCGAAAAGAGTCCATGGCAGTAGGTAGCGGCTAGTCATCCCCTTAGCATAAATAAACAAGAGTCAATTTTCTCCATCAGATGCCCGTATTGTGTGTCGTCTGCCTAACACAAAATAAACAAAAACGACCACCCACATAAATAAAATATATATGAGACTAACCCTCAAAACTATTTTGAAATGATCTAATATGACGCATGTTAATGAAAAATTGCTATATTTTTAATTACGATAGATTCTTACATCTTGCTCATTTCGAGGTACAAAACCTAAAAACGGTTCTGATTCAGTATTAGTAGTTTTTAGTTTTATTTTTTTACCTGAGTGTCAAAATCTTCAAGACAAGAAACAATGTGTTCTAAAGCTCCCAGGCGGACTATTGCGCTCGCCAGTTCTTCATTGTGCCTAGTCATGTTTATTATTTGGTTATTAATTAACAATGAATTTAAATGGATAAAAGTGATAAACGCACTTACTTCGCTACTGCTCTCAATAAATATAATGCAGACCGCTTGTAGTAAACCTATGAATGTTTACATATTAATTTCTTTCGAACCAAATTAGAGCATTAAACCAACATTTTACAATAGTAAATAAGTATACCACATACATTGTATTTATTTAAGTTTTCAAGTGTAATTGTAATGATTCCTCCATTTAGAAGCTGCCTTGCTATGTCTAAATCGTGTTCAGCAAGTTTTGCAATCGCTACGACAGCACACTGACGTATAGTGCTGCATGCGTCAGACAACAAGGGCTTTAACAGTTCTGGAATTCAACCATTTTGTTAGTTGCTAGATTTCTGCTGTTCAGTTAAATGTGACCTGGAGTTCCTTGCAAGTATGCGCGTACAATAAATAATTATAAACAAATGAGGGCGGCTAGTTGATTACGTCACTCTGTGACAATATACAAATTTTCGGACATAGGTACCAAGTGAATTTGTAGACTTGTCGCTTTTAATTGTGTACTTACAAACTAGTCAACATGCTTTTTTTATATTATTGAAATATTTTCATAAATTTCCACAAGGTATAGATATGATTAATATAAAATCAATAATTAGATCTTCAGATCTTTCATATTATGGGACAACAATATAAAGTCTAAATGAACTGCTAAATAATAGATACATTTTACTGATGGTAGGAACTCTTGTTTTTTTTATTTTTATTGTTTAGATGGGTGGCCGAGCACACAGCCCACCTGGAGTTAAGTGGTTACTGGAGCCCATCGACATCCACAACGTAAATGCGCCACCGACCTTGAGATATAAGTTCTAATGCCTCAAGTATAGTTACCGTTACTTAAGTTAAGTTAAGTTACTCTTGTGAGTCCGCACGGGTAGGTACGAAGCAGTAATGCGTTTCGGTTTGAAGGGTGGGGCAGCCGTTGTAAACATACTGAGACCTTATAACTTATATCTCTAGGTTGGTGGCGCATTTACATTGTAAATGTCTATGGGCTCCAGTAACCACTTAACATCAAGTGAGCTGTGAGCTCGTCCACTCAAGCCATAAAAATTTTAAAAAATTACGATATGGGTCTGTAGGCCCCAAATTATTACCCAAGACACCGGCACTTTCCAAGCATTTCACGTTGCTAGATCTTGTAGCTAATTCTGCCATAGTTTGGACAAAAACTAATCGTGCCTTCTGATATGTTTCGAAAACTGAAACGAAAAAACAAATAAAGTTTCATCATTCCTCAATTATGTTGGTTCATTGCAGCCGTACCATCAGATCGCCCCGTTCACCGACCTCGCCGAACCCGTCGCTTGCGACGAAGGGCTCGACGAGTAAATTAACCCATAGACACAACCCACTGAGTTTCTCACCGAATCTTCTCAGTGGGTCGCATTTCCGATCCGGTGCGCTGCACTTGCTAGGGCCAGTATTAGCAACACTCCCGGTTTGAGCCCCGCGAGCGCACCTAGTAGTTCGGCGAATCTAGAATAACCACTCGACGTTACTAGAAAAGGTAGAAAAAAAAATTTAGATCGCGGAAACCGCTAGCCCTCCTGAGAGATGAGATCGAAATCTCAACTAGGTATTTTGTATAAAATCTGTCCCACAAATCAACCCGGAACTATAGTCACAGATTGCAAATGATTTTGGCCTTATTTAGCGAAATTCGAGTCTTATGCAAATTATAACAAACCATTGTCTTATGCGGATCTAAAATTATTAATAATAAATTAAATCCGATATCAATTTTATTGATAGTTTTTAGAGCGAAAATTCAAGTAATTTCTTATTTAAATTTCTTGTTACGTGGGACGTGCCTGGGACCTATCCCACTAAGTAACAGTTCAACGCGAGTCCTTGTAATGTTTGTTTTCCTTAGGCTTATGGACCAGAGCGTATCTATCGTCAACGCTCCATGAAATAGTTGGGCTAGAGTTCGCAAACCATGACCGTTATGAGTAGTAGGATAGTATATACTTGAGTATCTACATAGTACTGTTGCTACACTTATTGTTCAAAATCGAAATAAAAACATTGAAATAGTCAACAGTACCTAACTGTATATTCCTTGGACTGCTCATTGAGTGGCTCATGATTTAAATGATATTCTACGAAATCAAAAGAAAACGTTTTACAGTACTTTCTTATTGAAAGGAAATTTTAAAATTTATTTATCGGTATTTACAAATCGGTCATCATCTGTATCATTGACGTACGTGTCTAGTCGACACTTTATTGTTTGTTTTTAACTTAACAATTCGCACATAATAAGTTCTTATTATAAATATATTTATCCAAACAAATATTGAAATAAAGACCTACTAACACAATTAATTGTGGACTCCCTCTAATTTTTATATCATAGAATATGTAATAAATATCATACCCTTTCCCTTTGCCGTAGTAAACAATCCATTTATAAATAGATTAAAACAAAACATTTAAATACGTTTTCTGGTGTATGTCAACGCATTTTGTATAACGAGCGGTATTCGACTATTAATAATAATAATAATTTTCCACACCATTTCAAGAAAAAAATATACTTGTTATAAGTACATGAAATTAAATCATCGATCATTGGGCCAATACTATTTGATAATATTAAAACCAATTAGTACCAATTGAACGAAATTTATAAACATTATTGATATTGTTATCCATTCCATCCAACTTGGTTACAAAGCATATTAAAGAAATAAGTAGGTACCTAACTATATGTCTCAGACTATAACATATAGGTAGTGTGATATAGTGTACTGTCGCATATATATGTGAGTTTTGTCCAACATATTATATACATACATAGGTACATACATAGTCTTGAATCTCGAAAAATATTATTATTATTACTATCGATAATTCCATGACAATATGCATTATGAAACGTTAAATAGTTATAGATTTCATATTTAATTAAGAAAACCATACAATGTAATCGTGAAGTTTGATAAAGTCTATGAACCGTATTTGATTATTAGTACGTATCAATCGAATACAGAATACGGACAAGAAACAATCATGCAAGCGTAAAACTGACTGAACCGAGGGCAGGCACCCATGAAGGTCGTTCACGACCACCTGCGTCACGTTTTAAACCACTACTAACAAATCATTGTGGTGCTGACACACACACATGTATGGGCATTGTGAACTGAGGTCCACGTATGCAAGCCGCCTTACTTGTAATTCACTTACACGAGTTTAGTTAGAACCTGTCGCGGTCACGACCGACCGGCCGCGTGTTCTCATCTCGACCAAACTAATAACCAATAGTTTTATTGTACTAAACTATGTACTGTAACATTTTCCGGTGATATTTTTCGTACGAACACAAAAATAATTAATATATAAAATCAGGATGCCGTACATTATGGTGATGGGAAGTCTGAGGATGCCAAATCTCACGAAGGATGAAGGCGCTACTGTGTATGGACTGAACAGCGAAGAACGGGCTAAGCTAGTGATGGTAAAAACGATTAATATAACAATATAAACCTGATAACCAAGTTAATGTTACAATAACCCTTTTTTTGTTTAGAAAATATTTTAATGAAAAATGAATTTTCCGACATCGTAAATATAATCCCAATTATGAAGTACATATTGCATTTATTTTATTAATATTTATACGATTAATAACGAATGCAGCTGTTGAAAACGTTTTAGCAATAATACTTAGCAGCTTTTGACTTAAAATATGAACCGTCTTCACAAATAAATTCCATTAGCCAGTAGGTTATATTATAAATGGTTGTCCAAATAACTACGACCGGTAGATACTAATTGAGATTGAAAAGAATAGGGTACATCTATGGCTAGGTAAACAAAATGCTGTAAAGATTATTAGGTAATACTAATCTTTATTCTATTATTATCTTCAGTCGGTGATAATTTACGATTTAAACTCAAACGACTGGTTGCATTCCACTCAATCAATCTCATTTTCCACTTAAATTCATTTGAAGAAGGATACCTATAGCACTAGGGGAATACTGAGGGAAAATACAATGCAGATCCAGACGGTAGCAAAAATTAGGTATCTCTGAAAATACATTGCATATGAACACCAATGTTCTATGTAGTAAGAATGAACTCATCTCCGATGGTGGTGGTACGATGGTAAAAAGGAGATAGGTGCCTCTAAAAATTTTTCAGAGCACTCTCCATGGAATATGCTTTATGCTTTTCAATTGACAGAGATAATCCTCCCAGTGACCAAAGTTTTCTGGATGAACTCTGTTTTATGGGTTGAATTTTAGTGACCCCAGGCAGGCAGATAATAATCTGACAAATAAAATTTGCTATCAGTTGATGCCAACAGAGTTAACCTACATTATCATATTGGAAATCTATCTAACTACTGTGAAAAACTGTCAAATTTAAAAACTTAAAAAGCACAAATTACCACAATAAATTCAAATTAAATACTAAAATAATGGATTCCGATTAGTTAGTTTATTTCTCATGATTTCTTGATTTCCAATAAAGAAAAACGGTCTTATGGCTCAGTTCGTGAAATGCGACTATAAACACGGGTAAATACTGACAATGCCAACGACTCAGCGAAGCTATTGCCTTACAGGTTCTCGTCAAAGGTCTTTTGTAGTACCAAGAACATATAACGAGTATTACACATACACCTGCAAAAATGCAATACGCAATCCATAAATGTATTTTCATTTATTGAGAATTGGAGCATACAGATATGCGCATTCCGCTGATTGTGTATTAACTGATGCAATACACAAACGCAAATTTGTTGGGAAACATGAAAGTTTTATACATACAAAACATAAAATTTGTCTTTAGTTAGTTTAGAGTTTCGATGATTAGTACTGAGACTTATAATTATGTATTAAAAAGAAAAAATGGTAGCGGTTTGGCATTGCTAGATTTTATTTTTATTTTTTATTGCTTAGATGTGTCGACGAGCTCACAGCCCACCTGGTATTAAGTGGTTACTGGAGCCCATAGACATCTACGACGTAAATGCGCCACCCATCTTGAGATATAAGTTCTAAGGTCTCAAGTATAGTTACAACGGCTGCCCCACCCTTCAAACCGAAACGCATTACTGCTTCACGGCAGAAATAGGCAGGGTGGTGGTACCTACCCACGCGGACTCCCTAGAGGTCCTACCATCAGTAAAAAGCGACGAGCGACGTCGAGCGAGCCCACGAGTCTGCCTGCCAGGACAATCAAAGTCATCTTATTGAATCGGTATTATTATTAAATTTCAGGACCTGAACTCGTCCTTCACCACGGTGATAGCTTCCTCGTCGGATCTGGAGAGAGTCGTTCGAGTGACACAAAGGGGCTTCACTTTAGTCGTAGTGAATCGTATTCACGCTCTATTCGGTTACGACGTTGTGTCCCACGCGATGGCGATGACAAACGCGAACCGCGAACTCGTCTCATTCACGATGTACAAGAAGTCTAGTCACTCACACGGACATCACTCACACTCGCACTCGCACAGTTCCACGCACTCGCACGGCTCAACGCACAAGAGTCACACGCACGGAAACGTAGTCACGCTATGACGACCGAACTATTCGACGCACATCACCGTGGGTGACGTCATCGACGCCAGTCTAGATATCGATGTTTCGATATCGACTCTTGAAAGGCAAACGTGACTAAGCGACAATAACTGCTTTATACATAAATGATAGGCCATAACCATATTCGATGCGCAAAAAAAAAAAAATTCTAGGTCTATTAAAATCATTTCAATCCTACAACTACTTAGATTCGTTAAAATAGAAATTTTTTCGGGTATTTCAACTTTAAATTAGTCTACTGTAAAGTTAACGCATTGTCGCTTAATCACGTTTGCCTTTCAAGCGTCGATGTACATTTATAAATTGAAGGTGTATAATAAATACTCATGATTGTTGATTTTAAAACGCCCCCCGCGGCGATTGCTGACGATTAATTAAAATTACTTTGACTCAACTGAAATTAAGGAAATGTTTAAAATTTCTCAGTATTAATTTTCTTGTCTGATTTTCAATGACAGGTTTGTAAATTAAGTAATAAATAAAATCTATTTGAATTAAATAATGTATTATTCACTATCATTACCCGATACATTATTATGTAATTTTACAACATGAGAATTAGACATTTTTATACTAAGCTTTATGTAATACATATAACTATAGAAAACGTACGGAATGATTAATACAAAAGTACAAAGTTAAGATTACATACATATGTACTTATTCATCTTTATTAGACTAGGAGCATTTCTTAACATATATTACAATAGATGACATACAACTACATACTTATGTTAATTAAGCAAGAAAATATACTAATTTACATCTAAAGTATTCATTGCCTAGCTAAAATTAAAAAATAAATAAAAATAAAAAAAACAAAAAAATACATATTCACATTTCATAAGGGTGTTATTAATAAATAATCTTACAACTGGGAACCGAGCGAGCTTAAGCACAATTATTATTACTTGTACCCTTAACAGATTCTGCTTTGCTAATATAGAGTACTAAGAAAACAGTATTAGGACGATCTATGTAAATAAATAAATCAAAAATGAGTGTCCTTTTTGCGTCTCTAAGAAAATCAAGTTTCAGTTAATTAATAACAGATGGCGCACGTGTGTAATCCACAACTGATATGTTACATTTTAGCCAATGAAACAACATATAGTTGCCGGATCTGACTAGTTAATTAAAACATTATTATAATGGTTAAAAATTAAATAAACATGGCTACTAGAGTTCATGAATGCCGTCATATCATAAGAAGTGATATGAGATACAAACATCAATTGAACCGTATAACGACGAAGTCACTCTTCGAAGTCAGAACGCACGATAGCTTCTCGAAATAACCAGGGTAATAATCAGGAGAAGAAGCAACCTAGTTACAAGTCAACTTAATAGAAACTGTTTAAACAAATATTATGATGAGGTTAAAATTTATGAGTTGACTTCATAAACGAGGGTGATGTAAAAACTAATCTGTGATCTTAAGTTGACATTCCTTACGAGCAGAAAGATTGCGGTCTACCAGTAATTACATGTGCACAGTTTTCTAGATTATTTTCAGACTATATTATTATTATTTCACACGTGGTCACCTGGCCCCAAACAAAAATTTTCTGTTCCATGGGAACCAGAGGTCGATATACATACTTGTAAATGTTTAAATATGTACATATATAGATAGATTTTAAGCACCCAGACAAGGAACAAGCAAACTTGTTCATCACACGAACGTTTACCCGATGGAAGTAATCGAAGCCACGGCCCGGGAGTCAAGAGCCGTAACAAATGCACCACCGAGTCAGTCGATATTTACTTAAAGAAGAGCTCACGCGCGCTCAAGGAGGAATTAATTTACGTTGGTGTCTTCAGAGTTCCGATTATTGCACGTATTGAATGAATCATTTTAAATTAACGTTTTTAATTAATTAATTTTTGATTTTAATAAATATTGTTTATTTATTTATTGCTTAGATGGGTGGACGGCCCACCTGATGTGAAGTGGTTATCGGAGCCCATAGACATCTACAACGTAAATGCCGCCACCTTGAGATATATAGTCGGATTTTTAATTAGACGAAGCCAGCTGACAGTAGCTAATGTCACTTTGTGAAATAATGTTGCTATATTTAAAGTAATAGTGATGCGTTCAGTTCTCGTTCAATCACATGAATGAACAATGAGTGTGAAGAGTTAATCATTAATTTCAAACTATAAAAGAATATTATTTATATTTTACAATAAAATTGTATTAAAGTGCTCCAATATATGTTACTAGTAGTATGTAACTACAATCAGTTTTTTTTATTTTCATTACATACCTATAATTGTTATATTTTATACATCTATAATTTCAACTATATGATGTATTGGAAATAGGACAGTCTTACAAGCTTCCTCGCAATGTTTTCTTAATGTTTAAAACACTCGGTATTCAGTACAGGTAGATACTATAAGAACATAATATTTCGTCGAAAACTCGTTGGTATGTACATAGCACGCCTAAAATACGAACCCCGTACCCGATATCGGCAATTCGGCACACCAACTATTCACTAGACAATCGAGGCAATTTCATTAATTCAGGAGTTTTTTCAATCGTTCACTTTGTTACAACACTATTTTTATTTCATCAAAACCTGACAACACAGTAAACGTCAGTTTACTTCGTCTAATAAAAAATCCGACTATAGTTCTAAGGTCTCCGTCTTTACAGTACAACGGCTGCCCCACCCTGCAAACCGAAACGCATTACTGCTTCACGGCAGAAATAGGCGCGGCGGTGGTACCTACCCGTGCGGACTCCCAAAACGTCCTACCACCAGTAATTACGCAAATTATAACATTGCGGGTTTTTTGTTCTTTTTTATATATTTATTTATTACACGATGTTATTCCTTCACCGTGGAAGTCAATCGTGAATATTTCATAAGTACGTATTTCATTTGAAAAATTTGTACCCGCCTGCGGGATTCGAACACCGGTGCATCGCTAGATACGTAACGATGCTTGAACGGTGAGCGAGTCCGTATAGCCCGTGAGGTTGCGACCGAAGTCGGAAAGTTTGCATTCCTGATCCTGCGGACAGAATGGAAAGCGGTCGACGTCGCCCAAAACACGTCATTTCGGATCCTCCCGATCCACTAACGGTGCTTTTAGGTACCTCAAGCACCGGTCATCGTTCTCGAGGCTCGGCGTGTAAATTACCCCACCAACACAGCCCGTTGAGTTTCTCGCCAGATCTTCTCAGTGGATCGCGTTTCCGATCCGGTGGTAGATTCTGCGAAGCACTGCTCTTGATCCCCGTGAGCTCACCTACTAGTTAAGGTTACGCTGAAGTAGCCTCTCAAGGCTCAAGGCAAGCTTAGGTAGAAAAAAAAAGAAGGAAAGTTTAAGCAAATGCAAAATGATCGAAGCAGCGGGACATACGTACTAAACTCATCGACTATACTTCTTCCTTCGGTTGCGTGCGTCTGGTTATCTTCTGTCTTTCTTCAGCCAACTTCTTGAGGGCGGCGCCGTACTGCCTCTGCACATTCATTAACCTCGAGTACTCGTTGTACAGATCCGCCTTGCGTTCCTTCTCGGCTCTGTATTTATCCTCGACTTTTTTCACAGTTTGATTGACCCACTCGACTATATTTTCGAATTGAGACATGAACTCTTCCCGCTTCCTTGCCGACGACATCGCTCTGCAATGGACAAACAAGTAAATCATTTTCATGTACTGACTGGTTGGTGCAAGGGTTAGTACCTCCCGACTGTTGTGCCGAGGGTCGTGGGTTCGATTCCCACATCGGACTAACATTCGTGTGATGAACAGATTTGTTTGCTCTTTGTTTGGGTGTTTATTATCTTATATACTACACGTATATATATCTTGGTACCCATAACAAAGAGAATCCTAATTTGGAGCCGAATGACCGTGCGTGATTTGTTTTCAGTTATTATTTATTATGATTGATTATTCTGTATTGTCTGGCGATACTTTCCTTCATTTATATATTGAAACTCGCAAAATTTTACTATTCGAAACTCGCATGAGTACCGCAGTTTTTCTAATTGCATAGGCACGAGGTCATGACCAACTTCGTTAGGTACCGTAGCCATATTCACAATACCTTGAGACATGAGGTCTAAGTCTCAACTGTATTGTTTAAAAGCCGTCTGACCCTTCAGACGTATTGCTGTTTTGCGGCAGAAATAGGCAGAGTGGTGGCGCCTATCTGAGCGGACTCACGAGACGCTCGACCACCTTTTTTTTTAGTACCCTTGAATTCAGACGAGCATACAGCCCATGATGATGGGGAGTGGTTACCGTGCCCATGGACTTCAGCAATGACAGAGACAGGGCCGATAAGCCGATGCCTACCGTTAAACCACCCGCAACATCTTAATACACTAAATAGTATAAGTCATAATTGCATGATAATATGGACTCATATCCGAATCGCGCGGTAGATTGGTTAAAGAAATGAGTGCCACAGTAACACATACCAAAGTCAGCAAAATAAGGTAAATGATAACATATCGAGGCGTGAAAAGCTATTTGGTTTAAGCGACATTTCGCTTAAATACGCGACATTTATCTTTGTAATTAACGGTGCGTTTCATTTGATATCAGCATGAACAGTTCGATCTTTTTAATTGAGCTTCAATTAAGTTTACTTCATTCTAATAGCTGAAGATTTTGTTTATATGTTATGTTTTTTTTTTTCAAATTTTAAACTTTAACTGGCTCACCTGTAAAATTTCAAAAAAATTTAAGCAAATAACCTTTCACACCAGTTTTTTTTTTTTGTCAGGTGGAAATCGCCGGACTTCCGCCCTTCACTGGGGATGGCGGGCGGCGGGGTATGTCAGATTCGAACTGACTAAAACCTCCTGTCGCTCAACCACCAACGTCCAAACCTCGCATGAGACAGAACTCATGAAAAGGCAAAGGGGAGAAAGTGAAGCGTTTAGTGCGGAGCACATCTCTCCCATCACCTTCCCCCTCGGGACGCCGGACCGACGGTCGTCGGCGCCACGACCACCAGCCCTCTCGAACGGCAGGCTGTCCGAAGCCCGCCTAGATGGCGCCGGTTAGAGTGGGTTACCCTATACCTGGATACGGTAGTCAAATTTACAAACACCGCGTCACTTACTCTTCGTAATTGTCCAGAATCGAATTGTGCAAACTCAACTCCTTCGAGGTGTACAGTTTAACTTCGTACAGGGTGTTGTAGAATATGTAGTACTGTTTCGTTTCCTTGTGCTTCGAGGCAACTGCAAATAACATGTTTCGGTTACATTACCCGCTACTCACTACTGCTATTATAACTTCCGCGAACCCAGAACTCGTAGCAGCGCAAACAAAAATTTTAAGCAATAAAGATAAGCACGTACGTACGTTCGAAACCTAGTCTACCTTGTCTAGGACCCTTCAAATTATAGCTATAAGATAGAAAGATCTGAAAGAACAAAACGTTCACTCAGATGGGCGAGTTGGGATTATGATAATAAGAGGTTTCCCGCCCGTTCGTAAAACAGCAGAACCTAAATACATCATAATTAAAACTACTTTTACGGTTTAATATTTTTAAGTGAAACTCCCTTGCGCGCGTTAAAAATAAAATTTAACTCGCGTCAGATTCGTTACGGCTAGAGAGAAAAGATACAATTTAGGACGAGCGAGAGTGAGAAAATAGACAGCGTCTCGCGAACCACTCGACCGTGGAGAGGGAAAGGACAAAGCGAGCTAAGTCGTTTCTCTTATACACAGCATTCCCTATTACAAGAGAAATTTGATTTACGGATAAAAAAAATTAAGAATACCATAATACTACACACCGCAAAAGAAATATCACTCCTATCTCGCGCAGATAGTTGCACGTGCACCATCTTTATTTATTTATTGTTATTCCATTTATTTCGACGTTTCAAATACTGAGCACTTTTCGTGGTCACGGACGACATTTGAATACCACGAAAACTGTTAAATACTCGAAGCATCTATACTAATATATAAATCTACAGTGGTTTTTACGGATGTTACGTTATAACTACTGAACCATGCATCCGATTGACTTGAAACTTGGTATCCATGTAGAAAATACAAGTACTTAATGGATAGGCTAATATTTATATGAGTGTCGGACTCCCTACACCAGTTGCGGGGGCGTTAATGATGAGAATCTTTGTGGGGGTGAGAAATAACAAAGTTAATTTTAAATGCCCAGCGAAGCGCACGCGTACAACTAGTCGGAAATAAATATAATGACAATAAAAGACGCGCAGTAGTAGTAGTAGTAGTAAATCGTGAAAGTAGTTTTAATTATGATTTTAATGAGGTCAAGACGAGCGATGTTTCCGCGGCAGTGGTGGGAACTATAGCAGTCGTCACCTTGGTTGTACAGCTCGACAAATCTCTTCTCGTACTGCAGCAGCTCGGCGGCGCCGGGCACGTCGTCGAGGGCGCGCGTGTACCGGACCACCTCGCGATTCAACTTGGCGACCTCCAGCCTCGTGGTCGTGATAAACGCCTTCAGCTTCTCTTCTCTCTCGCGTACTTCTTTTAATTCTTCAGGCGTTAGCGGCGTCTCCTCCACTGCGGTTTCTGGGCTCTTTGCAGCTCTGTGATTTGGTGCATCAAAGAATGTTTTTTTTTAATTTTTTTTTATTGCCCTTGTAGGCTGACGAGCACACGGCCCACCTGATGGTGAGTGGTTACTGTCGCCCATGGACTTCAATAATGCCAGGGGCAGAGCCAAGCCGCTGCCTACCGCAATTTAATATAATTATCTAATATATAAAATTCTCGTGTCACGGTGTGCGTGATTGAACTCCTCCGAAACGGCTCGACCGATTTTTGTTAATCTTAGCGTGCACATCGGTCAGAGTGGTGAATCGGACAACATCTATTTTTCATCCCTCTAAATGTTAAGGGTGGTCCACCCCTAAATTTTATTTTTTATTTTTTAGACAAAAAATTTTGTTTTAATTTTTTTATGATAGAGCATACAAAAATACATACAACCCTAAATTTTCACCCCTCTACGATCAACCCTTATTTTTTATTTTTTATTAAAAACTATTTTTTTTTCGCAAGAATTTTGTTTTTATTTTGCCATGACTTAGAATAAAAAAAAATCATATTACTTACTCTGAATTTTTCACCCTTCTACGATCAACCCCTATTTTTTATTTGTTAATTATAAACTTAAATTTTTTTGGCAAGATGTTCATTTTTATTTTGTCATGACTTAAAATAAAAAAATCCTAATATATAAAATTCACGTGTCCCAATGTTAGTTATCATACTCCCCTGAAACGATTTGACCAATTTTTATGAAATTTTATGTGCATGTTCAGTAGGTCTGAGAATCGGCTACTATTTATTTTTCATACCCCTAAGTGATAAGGGTTGTCCACCCCTAAAATTTTTTTTTTACAATTTTTGTTTGTTATAAGGAAGCAATATTGTGGTTGAATGAGGTTTTGTTATTTTTATATTCTCTCATCGTTCACAGCGCATGCCTGCAGCTACATGCCTCTTTCACTCATTTACCACATCCTTACACACTTACATTAAGTTTTTTTTTTCGTCACTAGAAATTCCCTAGAATTCTTATATATGGCAAAACAACGTTTGCCGGGTCAGCTAGTTTTCCTATAAAATTTTCATATTCGTCATAATAATATGCGTCTGTGTTCCAAAGTTCAGTGAGACTATGCCCTTTTTTTTTAGTTTAACCGCCAGTTAAGTTAACTATTTATTTAATTAAATATGTCCATAATATATAGTAAGCCGCCTTTATACATAATAACAAACGATGCACTGTAAAAATGTTTTAGTTTTAATTTGGCATGAACAATAATGATAGGACTGAAGATAGCTAACATTCCAATACAATTACGACTTAGGCTAGTTTAAGATTATGCAGTATTTGCTAACTATTCGGTTTTACTTATCATCGAATGCATTTTGGACTTGTCGAATAAGACGTATCCTATAAAGTAATTTTTCTCAAATTAAATTTGATAAGAAATTGAGATAAAATAAATAAAAAATGAGCCGTCACGGGACGCCTGGCAGATGTGAAACATCGACATTATTTTGTAAAAGCAATATGCAGAAAAGAACAGATTGTGATAGGAACTAAATATGTCATAATGATAAAATAAAATATTACGATTTAAATATAAATAAAATAAAATATTACGATATAAATAAAATATTACACCGTACACACTACTGCATGTAGACTGTATATATACACCATCACATAGCGTGGCGACGCGTCGCCACGCCAGAAATCGGTTTTACGTGCGGCTATAGATGTTTCACATCAATAACTTTTAGGATTTAATCTCGTAATTAATTAAATTTATTGATTCTTAATTTCCGACAATTCTAATTATTTTGATGCAGTTGACTTAATTTAAAAACGTACCTTAGTTCTTCTTCTAGTTTCTTGTAAGCCCTGTCTCTGTGCTGAACTACTTTCACAAGCTCATTCTGTTCTTTTCCCAGGTCTTTTAGTGATTTGTAGAACTCTTTCACATCTTTATCACTACAATTATAAAAGCATATTAAACCGTTTCAAACACACATAAATAGTGATTTCTATATATGAATAAATAAACGTGAACTATTGGTGTTAAGATTATATTAAAGTATATTGTTTTAACCGTACGCTCGCACGGGTTTAAAACATTCATGTTGTACTTCTAACAAAAGTCCTTCAAACATTCGAAAAAGTATATATAATTATCAAAATACAATTCAGAATCCAGCCTCATTCCACAAGGCCTCCTAAAGCATACGTATATCACATATATAACATAATTATTTTTTTGTGGTTCGAATACTGAAGCAACTTATAACAAAAATATTGACTAGGGCCAAGATTTGAATCCAGACCTGATCTGGATTTAAATTTAGAATCTGACACAGTAGTTACGTTACTAAATGCTATCTGGACTGAATGAGCCCTTAAGTCACAAGCCACAAGCAATTACTACATTCAAACAAAACCCAGAGGGGAGGAAGGGGGAGGAGGAGGTCTAGCAAGTGGGAAGCTTCTGTTACCTGGGCAGCATTGTGGACGATGGGGAAGGCACCCAGGCGGACATTGCTGCTCGGATAAATAAAGCTAGAGCCGCGTTTAGTCAACTTAGGCCAATGTGGGGTTCCTAAACCTTAACGAGACGAGCAAAGGTGAGCATCTTCAATTCAAATGAATAGTCTGTGTTGCTGTACGGGAGCAAAACTTGGTTTGTTCGCAAGGACTTAATAAAAAAACTTCAGGTGTTTATAAATAAATCCCTGCGTCAAATATTGAAAATCTTTTGGCCCGAGACGATCACTAACAAAAAGCTATGGAGGATCACCAAGCAGACATCAATAGAGAAGGAGATCCTTACGCGAAACTGGCATTGAATTAGTCACATATTAAGAAAGCCCGATACTCACCAATCCAAGAGAGCACTGATCTGGAAAGTGTCTGGCAAAAGGAAGAGGGGCCGTCCCAGAACAACTTGGCGTCGCTCGGTGGAGCAGGAGATAGGCGTCTTGAGCATGCCGTGGAAATAGTTAAAACAGACTGCCCAAAACCGATGTAAATGGAAGGATTTAATTCGAGCCCTACACCCCAGCAAAGGGTAATAGGAAAGCAAGACAAAGAAGAAGAAGAAACAAAACAGTTGCCAGACATTAATGCTTTAATGGCTATAAACACCAGCAACCGGAAAAGATCGGGTAATGTGCGACCGCTCATACATGACAAAACATAAGTATTTGTAAGCCCATGCTTACTATTAACAAACCTATAATTATTAGTGTTCATCAATTTTAATGTAATCTTCTGCAATTTTCCAATTTTGTTGCTGTACTGTTTTTTAGCATTTTCCATTCTTGCTTCGTGTTGTTGTTTAAGAACATCCACTTCTCTCTGCATAACATCTATAGCTTTAGTAAGTTTCTCGATATCTTCACTATATTTAAACTTTTCACTTTCCTCTAATTCCTTTGACATTTCCCCAGTAAGTTCAGAATGCAATACCGCATAATGGACTTTCATGTTTGGATCATCAATTATAGTATGTTCATCCTTTTTGAATACATCTGTCTGAAAGTGTACATCTTAATGAAAACTTTGAAATTTTGGAGTACATAGATGAATAATTTGGATTATCATAAATTTATATGATTAATTTGAAATACAAAAATCTCAAGAGTAAACTTACTTCAGTAGTAATCTGAGAAGGATCAGCAAGTGTTTTTTCATAATCATACTGGAACCAAGAAATGTTTATGTATAAAAAACACATCCAATATAATTAGAGCTAAACAATATAATTGAGATTTCGACTTCATGTCTCAAGGTGTAAAGTCATGTTAAATACTGATATTATTCTTAATACTTGTTGTATAAATTTCAAAATATTTCATTTTTTCAATATTTCATGGCTACATTTGTATGAAATATCTTTAAAATTAATAGTACTAATAATAGTTTAAAAGTTATGGTATCATTAATTGGCCGTTTCTTTGTGGTTTTTATTACGTATTTGCTAAAAGTAATATTTATTGACACACAGTACACACTTCAACAATGTGTTGAATTTGTATTTATTGTAAAATTTTATTATTGTAATCATTTAATGCTTACCAAGAAATCAAGACCCTCATCATTGTTAGAATCATCCTTATTTGTTGTTACATGCATCAGCATTCTCTGATCATATTCAGAGAGTGTTGCATTGACTTGTTCCAGCTCACTCCCCGGTAAACCACCTTTCCTTTTACGCACTCGACATGGTTTGTACATGTTCTGAGCATTTGTAATAAAAAAATCTAATTATAAATAATTTCAAACATTATTTGAAATGAATTCAGATTGTGTATCAAGATGTCCATATGTAGCTTGAGGGCAAAAAGTTGTATGTTTTAATCTAGATTTATAGGGCATGACATAGGTAAGATCTTCCACTAAGCAAGTCATATTGTTCAATACACTGAGGGTTCAAATGTTGTTTACTACTTATGAATGCAGGCTTATATTATAAATATCATGAGTATGATTAAATTTTTTATTGGATTTCTTCTATTTTATGATACACAGATCCACCATCGCCACTTGCAAAGGATTTGGAACTCAAATAGACCTAATATGATATGTGCTCATAATTAATTTCAGTTAACATCAAATTAACAGCAGAAAAGGTAAAGTAGTAAACTGCTAGTGGAGTCCTTTATAGACTACAGAAAATAGCAGTTATCTAAACAGTCCATTGCGGTAATTTTTATTTTGTAGAATCTACTACCGGACCAGAATCATGACCCACTGAGAAGATCCAGCAAGAAACTCAGTGGCTTGTGTCTATAGGTTAGTTCGCTCGTCCAGGATGTGGCTAGTGATTGAAGAGCCTAAAAGCACCGAGAGTGGATTCAGGGGATCTGATATATGCTTCAGGCAATGGCAGCTTTGGCAGATTGTGTCGTCACATGCGTCCGTTATGTAAGCTATCAAGGCATTATGCACTGTATGATAAATTTAAAATCGTTAACAAACCTGCACTGCAACAATAGTTTTCAACAAATTTTCTTTTTTTAAGAACATAGCTCTGTCCGATTCAAATATGTAATTTTTTTCATATTGTAACACAGCAAATCTTCTGAGTTCATCCTCCTTAGCCTCCCTGAATTCACTGGAGTATTTAATTAGCCATTGGACAAGAGGAAATATATTTATGAAATCTAGACCTTGTATTTGATGAGGTTCTATTGTGTATGGACATTGCATTGATGGTAATATTTTTACAATTTTCTCTGTTAAGGCTCTGTAAAAACATTGTACATCATTTAACATTGCAAAAATAAATATTATTTATTTGCTTTAAGGTTTGTTGTGCAAAAATAAATATTACATTTTCTTTCCAATTGTAAGGTTTTCTTCAAATAATAAACTTATATCAACATCAATATCACATAGTTCGATACACCAAGTGAGCCCTCCAACTATTTTATCAAATTCTGAAAGGCCCTGAAGCTGAGCACGATAATATCCAGCTGCAACCAGAGCATCCGATATCTCATGCCACTTCACTAATTGCTCTGCATCTTCTCTAACTTCCACCTTCAAAAAAGATTTATATTTGAGACAACTGCTAATTTCGTTTTTTAATGAGAGAAATTTATTCTTTTAAATTATCCTACCCAAGTCAGGAAATTTCTATTTTTGTATCAATTAAAGAAAGAAAGAAGAAAAAATTTAATTAAATTAATCTGCAAGACCAGACAACTAGGTGCAACCATTCTACAAATGAAAACTGCTATGTTTAATTAGTCTACTATATAAAATATAGTATAAATCAAATCTAAATGCTGTACTTCAAATGTTTTGTTGGTAATATGATCACTTTTATTTATTTTCCAGCTTTGTAGATAGATTTTTGTAGATAGTAAATAAAATAGTAACGGTATCGGCACGAGGGTGTGAGTCTGTATGGGTGGATTGAGTACCACATTATTGCTTATCTTTACATTAAATCTATATGTTCCAGTTTGAATAGCAGTATAGAAATTTTTCTGGCAGAATTGAGATCTGTCGTTATGTATTAAGTAGGCGACAACGACTTTTCTTATGTTATCTATGAGCTCTATTTAATATCAGAGACCCATAACCCATTTAATATCATTGAAAGAACATAGTTTTCTAAGGTTTGCCTAACCACATTTGAAAAAAGTATTCCCAAATCAGTTAAATAACACGGTACAATAATTTTTTTGTGTATTTATTCAAGTTTAAAATTAATTTCTGATTCAAATAACTTACCGCTTTGCCTTCATCGTCATAACCACTGTAAATATTCATCAACGGTTTACTCCTACTAAAGATATTTTTTGATTTGGTCGACATCCTATCTTCCGTGTTGATTTATTTGTTTGTTGTGTTAAATTGGGTAAGTACTATGTAGTATTTATATTTTGAAACTTTAAAAACCCTCTAAATTATGATTAACCAGATACGGTACTTGTTTCCTGTTGTTTTGTTTACATCTGCAATTTGTCAATTTTCTGTTCTTTAAATTTTTTTATTTGTCAATTGAACAGGCAAGGACAACACTGTCACACTATCGCATTTTTTATAGCAAAAGCTCGAAGCCATGTCAGTTCAACAAAAAGTATGTATGAATGACTAAATATAATGTATTACACGTCATTTCGAATCATCCCGATCCACTAATGGTGCTTTTTGGTATCCCAAGCACCAGTCGTCATTCTCGTCGAACCCACCGCTTGCGACGAAGGGCTCAGCGAGTAAATTAACTTAATTAACCCACAGACATAGCCCATCCGCTCAAAAAATTGTTTCATTTTTCTAACTAATAAAGCACCTTTAAGTAATACACGTCTACGTTTGAAGACCACTAAATTAACAAAAAAGTAACGTAACTTAAAGCCTCGTGTATAATAAGTGAAAGTCTTAAACTATTTCCATAAGTATATTATTATTTGATAACCTCGATTAATATAAAAGCTAATAAAAAGATAGATATGAAAATGCTCGAAATTAAATAAAAATAACAATTTTGTTTTTCCTTTGATGTGTCCCCCGTCGCCGCGTCGGACGGATTCCTTTTGTTTGTTTTAAGTTTATTTTATACCAAAGCTTAGGTCTTATATATAGATTATTCTTCTATTGTAGCCCTTTTCTATTTCTTATTTCTTTTCTTTTATGTACAGACACATCAGTTTCTAATATTTTAATTTATTGCTTTTCATATTTTGATGTTATACCGGTCACTCACATTCGCACGAATACGCAAACCCGCAAGTGTAGGACGACATTTGCAAATGATTATGCAAAGTTTTCGCTGCATTCGTGGTTTTCCAAGCTGTGTCGGTTTTTTAACAGACATCAAAGGGCGCGAACCGCGATCCTTCGCGTAGTCTCCCACACATTTGTGTGACCAGTTGCGCCCAGGATTGCGAAGGTAACGGACGTTTCGCTATTTTCATAGATCGTGACGTCTACTGTGTAGCGTATCTTCATCAAAAGAAATCCCATAAAAACAGCATGGCTGTTAATGATGTCTGGAAAAGAATTCAAAACTCTTTTTCTCTTCAATGTTCTATTGACGAATTAAAAAGGAGGAGAAATTCGTGAGACATTCGTAAACAGGTGTAGGAGGAAGCGCAAACGGGTTCGCAAATTGAGTATCGAACCCATTTGCACAGCCGCTAAGTTTGCGAATGAATGTTTGACGGCCCTACCGGTGTGTGTGGCCTTCATTAGAAGATAAACCATAAACAAGTAAGTATCACCAACCTGCAATTTTAAAATGGATTGACCACTAACACAGTTAATATTCTTTTTATTTAATTGGAGGAATTGAAATACAAAGTGTACGTATAGTTCACAAGCCAAATCATTTGTTGCTAAAATGAAATAACCTGTTGAATGAAAACACTTTAGTTAAATGAATTAATTTTGCTCATAGATGCTCATTCACTTGAAACGAAGAACTCAAAAAACAAAAGCTTAAACTTAAAGATATTACCCTACATTATTGATTGTCGATTAAGTAACTTTCTTAAAATCACTTTGACAGTCTTGGATGTATGGGCTATATTTCTTTTACCTTTCTACTGCGCGAAATAAACAAGAAAATCTGTCTACTGTCTACTATGACTGTCTAGGTACCATAGACCTATATAGTAGGTTTCCTACTTCATTGCTAGGTACCATGACATGGGGTAAATTGGGATTCTGGGGTAAATTGGGACAAACCTGCGGAAGATTCTCAAAGTACTTGTAGCACGGAATCTACCTAATTTTCTTTAAGGTAATATTTATCAATGTATAGAAGAAAAACCAAGTTAACTATGGAAGTACTAAACATGAGTTAAGTTGGTCCCAAAAATTCGTCAAATTAAATTTAAAATAGTGGTTGAAAAGTGCGTTTTAAAACAGCTTAAAGAACTTTTAAAAAAAGTAATATTATCGTTGTTTTTTCTATAAGATCACAGTTTATATAAGTTTTTAATACACCTGGAAATACCACAACAAACGGTACGTTGCAATATTCTTATTTTAAATACAATATTTCGACAAAATAAAAAATGTATATTTTTTCCTTTCTTTTTGGGGAAAATTGGGACGTATGTAGGGTAATTTGGAACGAGACTGGAAAAATTAGGGACGAGAAATACAAAATTGGAACGCCAAAAGACAAAATAGGGATGGCTTGTTAGGGTTGTCACTGATATCTTATAATAAATTTTTTTAGCCTATACTATCACTTAATTGCGTGATGTAAAGAAGGTTAATGTGTTTATCAGTTAGTTTATGTAAGTATTATAGGTAAAAGAAAAGTATATATATAATTACTTTTTTTTCGCGACATTTACCTTGTAATATCTGCCCGGTCGTATGTTCTTTATAGCAATAAAAAAAATTAAAAGTTAAAAGAACTCAAACGAATCAAAACTTTTGTTATTTCAGAATCTATTCACGCGTCAAATCATGATTTTGTTAACATTCACAACGCACACACAAATAAAAACAGGCCTCAGATTTTAAATGTAACATTAATTAAAAATCCGAGATATCCAATTATGAGTGAGTGAATTAATTGAGTTTAGTTATTTAGCTTAGAAAGAATTTCTTTTATTTTTGTTATTATTGGCAGTAATCAGATAAAGCTGTTTTTTTATCTTATTCACCTGATATCTTACACTTGCTCAAAGATTATTTTGAAAATGTTGATTAAATAAAATTGTATTATTGCATTTACAGTCCTTTTGTTTTCTATTTTTTATTCTATTTTATGATTTTGTTTGAGAGTTGTGATTTTTAAGGAAATTAAATAATAATTTTCTAAAATATAACATGCACATACTTTTTTTGATCATTGTATTGTTGATTATCATTCACGTCACATCGCTTCGGAATAGAAACCAGCTTAATTTACACTATGTTGTGTATTGTGCTTAAATTATGGATTGTATTCATCATTTCGGTCCATATAAATAATTATATGGCACCTACCTATATATCGCAGTACTGCGAGCTGACAACCCTTACAAATATCCCAATTTAACCCTTATCCGTGTCAATTTACCCCGGACGCTGGGTAAATTGGGATGGCCATTATTTTACCGATTATTTCTTTAAAATGAATAATTAAAATAATGTAACGGTTTTTATCACCTAGGTACGTTCAAGACTCAACTTATTTCTTTGGTTGAGCATTGACTATTTAATTGGAACTATTTTAAAATTCAATCTGAAGGTCGATTTTGTCCCTATTTACCCCATTTTACGGTACTAATTTAGTCAAACATAGATTATATACATACATATTATTTTAGTCAAAGAAAAGTTAGGTATTTCCACGGTATTTCATAAAAGTACATACATATTTACATTATTTTACATTTAATAGAAGACACTGGAATATGAGTAATTTACAGAAGATATTGCGCTGTAAGTATTACTTTATTTTTATAAAAAATAAAAGCCTTAACCAACATTTCAAATGATGAGATGCAAATTCTGACGTGTTGAAGACATTAAAACCGCGCTAATTTTACAAAATAGCACTTAAAATTTCAGAGTGCTTTGGATGTGACAAAAACATGAACGAGTCGGTGAATATCGTTGCAATCGTTTCTAAATTATTAGATTCAGAGAAGTATAAAGAAGCCTTGAGTATACCTTATGATGAAGAACATATAGAAAATTTCAAAGAAAACTGTTGGGAAATAGTATCGGTTATCATAAAGAAAATTGATGATGATACTCTTACTATTAAACCTTCTTTGTATGCAGCATGTGAACAACTTCTATCAATCATATTAGAAAGATCTACTCCAGAAGAGGCACTTTTAGTATTCATTGAACAAATTGAACTTGCAAAGAATGATGCCCAATTTTCTGTCTCTCTAACACCATTGCAACAAGTACTTAAAAAGCTATCTGGAAAGCGAGGAAGATCATTAGAATGGTGTTTCAATTCAATTAGAACTTATATTGATGGCATATCAATACCTGATCTGAATCTAGAAGAAAAAGAATGTTTGTTACTAGATAGTATTCCGAATTTTAGAAGGATTACAAAGATATATTCTATGTTACCATTGTTTTATGATCCTTTTATTGATGAAATTATGAAATCCAGTACTGATAATACTAAAGCAAAAGAAATAGTCTCTGTATTTTTAGTCAGCCTTTTAGGTAAACCTTTTATTTATTTTAATGTTGATCCTAATTTGGGTGCAGAAAGTGAAATCAGAGAAAATTGCAAAATCATTGTGAAAGATATTTGTAAATTAGAAAAAAATGTCCTCAAACTGTTGGTACATGTTGATGTGTGTTACAGAGAATCACAGAACACAAAATCTAATCAAAAGAAAGATCTTAATGAAGAAGATCCTTACACTCACAGGGATAAAATAAATATAACAACTTTATCAGGGTTCTTTTATGCCATATTATCTGGTCATTTTGAGATACCATCTTATTCAGTTCCACAAATATTTAAGAAAGAGTATTTGATACATTCTGTAATGCCTTGTGTAATACATTTACTGAGTTTTACTGAATATGGTCCTTTAGCTAAAGCACTCACATTATGTAAAGTGTTGGTAAACTTTCTGGACAATAAAACTTCAGATGCCCTATTATCTTCTTCTGTTCATTTTGAATTGTGTAAAAGTCTTGTAAATGTTGCAATTTATTCAAATTATGAATCTATACGCAAAAGTGCTATATCCTTAATTGAGATACATGTTAATAAATTTCAATACACAGGAAGATGTATGTTAATAAAATATCTCCTAGATAGTAGCAACCACTCTGGAATAATTGGTTATTCAATCACTTTGTATAAAAATTGTGTGGATGAAGCTTTCAAACAAGAAGTGCTATCTGATTGCTTCACTGGACCTCAACTACTGAGCATGATCAAGAAAATATGCCTTTTACCTCATGGTGCTCAATCTGACCTGGTGGAACTTGCTGACCAGATCATTACTGCTCTGAATTTCTTAAGATATCTAACATTAAAAGATGTAAATAATCTAAGTGGAATCAGGGACTGTTTTACAATGATAGAAAATGATTATTTAGATCCATTAAGAACAGGACTGAACATGTCGAAAGCTCACTACGAAGAAAAATTAAAAGAAATTGAAGAAGGGAAGAGTGCTTCTGAAGATCAAAACAATATTTCAGTGACAGTTTGTGGAAATTTACTTGATAAAATACCTACTAAAAATAAGAAGGAAATAATATACTCTGCATTAAATGCTTTTCATTTAATTGAAGGGCTCGTAGCTCGCCTGACGGAATGTATTAATTTAAACAAAAATTGTACATAATTGAACATCATCTAATAAATATAACATACAACAACTTTGTTTTTTACATTCCACTTTTAATTGTGACAAAGTTTAATTGAGAAAGAGACAAAACTAGTGTTAATTCTTTTAGTGCTGAGTTTATTTTCACATATTTTGCATATGTTGCCAAAGGATTTTTGAAAAAAGAAGAGCTTAAAAAACTTTAAAAAAATACAAAAATCAAGCTAAATTCTCAGCAAAATTATTTTAAATGGTTGTTTAAAGAATTAAAAACGCGCGCGATAGGACACTTTCGTAAGGATCAATACTTAATACAAAATAATTTGTATCCCGTCCCTCCGTACTTTATGCGCATTAATAGAGGTTCGATTTATCGACGATTCGCGCTCAAAAGGTTAATTAAATTTATTATTAATAATTAACCTGTTAAATTTTTAGCTAAGTCATCTAAATTAAAGTACCTAATATAATTTCTATAAATTGTTCTTATATTTCTTTTTGTTGGCAGTGTTCAGGACTCAACACAGATTCATTTTACCTCTAAGTTCTGTTAATATAAGAAATATTCAAGGAACAGTAAAGGACTACAATCACAGTGAAATTAGAACAGATATAAAAATTGCTTCTGTAGTAACAGAAAATGAGGATCACCAATATGAACAAAATGTGAAAGATGTTATTTTGGAGAGAGCTTTAGAATTTGTTTCTCAAACTGGATGGTCAGTAGAGTCTTTGAGTGCAGGTGCAAAATCAGCTGGCTATCCCACCATTACTCATGGCCTCTTTCCAAATGGAGGTGGTGACTTAATTCACTATTTTAATATTAAATGTAATCAACAATTAGCTGAGCAAATGAAACTGGTACATATTTTACATAAAATATTTATATACATATTAAACATTTTTGCCCATTACACTCATTCAATTTCGCATATTTCTATAACGCAGTGGCCGCAGGAAGACTTAAAAGGAGGGTCAAAAGTTCCAGCAAAGTTTATTGAAAATGCTATAGTAACAAGGCTACTCATGATAAAACCATACAAGTAAGTAAATATAAACATTGACTTGTATCTAAAGTAATGTGCATAGTGAACCTTGTATTATTTGTTGAGTCATTTGAATTGCATGTTGTTTAAAAAAAAATGAATACGTTTAAAAAATAATAAACCAATACAGTGAGGTAGAGATATAACATCATCGGACGGCTGGCCGATCCTTCGGCTGGTCGTAGGACCGTCGAGGCGATTCGCCCGGTTCCGAGCCAAGCCGACGGCAGAGTGCCACCATCGTGGTTGCGACTTGGACACGGCGGAGCACACGCTCGCTGCCTGCCCCGCATGGGAGGGGTGGCGTCGTGTCTTCGTCGCAAAAATAGGAAACGACTTGTCGTTGCCGAGTGTTGTGGCCACGATGCTCGGTGACGACGAGTCATGGAAGGCAATGCTCGACTTTTGCGAGTGCACCATCTCGCAGGAGGCGGCGGGGCGCGTGAGAGACGCACAGGCCCGCCGCCGTCGAGCAGGGGTCAGGGAGGCGAATCTCGCCCAAGCCCTGGCCCTGTAAGTGTTTCGGGTCTCCCTCACATGTCGATCTGGGGACCGGCGAAGGGGGCTTAAGAAAACGACGTGCAAGCTGCTCTGCACGCGTTTTATGCAAGAGCATCCGGGTTCATGGAAGGCCGGCTATCCTCAACCCACGCTGGTTCTGACCCAGCGGGGTATTCCGTAGGATAGACCATTCTAACCGGCGCCATCTAGGCGGGCTTCGGATAGCCTGTCGACCGAGAGGGCTGGTGGTCGTGGCGCCGACGACCGCCAGTCCGGCGTCCCGAGGGGAAGGGTGATGGGAGAGATGTGCTCCGCACTAAACGCTTCACTTTCTCCCCTTTGCCTTTTCATGAGTCCTGTTTCATGCGAGATTTAGATGCTGGTTGTTGAGCGACAGGAGGTTTTAGTCGGTTCGCTCCGACATGCCCCGCCCTTCATCCCCAGTGGAGGGCGGCAGTCCGGCGATTTCCTCCTGACAAATAGACTGTTATGCGAAATAAAATATAGATATTTTAAGAGTTACATTTTTTTTTTATTACTTCTATCTATGGACGAACTCACAGCCCACCTGGTTTTAAGTGGTTACTGGAACCCAGAGACATCTACAACGTAAATGCGCCACCCACCCACATTACTGCTTTACGGCAGAAATAGGTAGGGTGGTGGTACCTAACTCACAAGAGGTCCTACCACCAGTAATTACGCAAATTATAATTTTGCGGGTTTGATTTTTATTACACGACGTTATTCCTTCACCGTGGAAGTCAATCATTAACATTTATAAAGTAGGTACGTATTTCATTAGAAAAATGAGTACCCGCCTGCGGGATCGAACACCGTTGCATCGCTCGATACGAATGCATCGGACATCTTATCCTTTAGGCCACGACTTAAATCTTTAAAATGGGGGTTGGAAATTTGTTTAAAAATTGTTGGTTGTTCCAACTATAACCAATATAAATGGAGCATCCTGTCCCTTGCGCCCATAATCCTCAATCCTCAAATGATGCATGCGGTGGTTCAACGCGGATTGAGTGAGTGATCTTGGATCCTTCGTAAGGGAAAGCCCCTCCCTACTCCATAGCGCGCTGTCTGCGAGGCCACTACTAATGATGAGACGCAGGAACATACACAGCTTGTACACTATAAGAATTCACCTACCATAGTTCGTGCTTTTCCAGGAGTACATGGCCTAAGGCAATGGCAATACAAACTCTTCCAAACAACGTTCCAAATGGCTTAGCTACTTTATTATCGTTAGTGGATGATATATGCTATCATTCAGGCGACCGTAGTGTTGATGTGAGTAAAATCCAATAGGTACAATAAATATAAAACGCCACGTATACATTAAATAACATTTATTTTTTAGTTCAACTGGTATATTCGCCGTGTGGGTTTGGCTGGAATATACAAAGCTGCTGAATTGTTTTATTTAACTGACAATAGCCAAGAAAATAATGCTACTAGGAGTTTTGTATCATCCAGGATACGAGATGCGCAAGTAATACAGGGTGCTCTAAACTTAAACCCGGTTACCGCCGCCCCACAAACATTAACTGCAGCCTTTGTTACAGTAAGTATGAATCATTTCCAGTTTTTAGTCTATAAGCTCTCGTAAGTCATGTTGGCTAAAAGCATAAGACGCCCGGTGTATTCGCATCTAGCGACACGACCGTGCCGGTGTTCGAATCCCGCAGGTAGGAAAATCGTTTTAACGAAATACGTACCTTGTGTATGTTCACGAATAACTTCCACCGTGAATGAATATGCACCGCTCCGCTAGTTTTTTCCGTGAATTAGTAATCCGTTTCAGTTTGAAAGGTCAGTCGTTGTACTATAATACTGAGACTTAAAACTCATGTCAAAAGATGGGTGGCGGAATTTGCACAGTTATCTTAGGGCTTAACAGAAAGTGGGCCGTGGACTTTTCCACCCTACCCTAGCAATAAGCAAAAATTAGGTATTCACGGACACGACGGAGACATTTACGTAAGTGTTAGGAGATTTCGAATGCTGTATTGATCTGAATTAAAATTTTAAGGAAGTTTGAACGCAAAATTAAAAAAATCTGGCTGTGGTTGCATAGCATAGGGGCCCCGGTAGTCGAACTCGTCGAAGAGTTCGACGTGAAGTCTAACCCATACATTAGCCAGCTGAGTTTCTCGCCGAGTCTTCACAGCGTCTTCTCGCGATTACGATCCAGTAGATGCATTCGCGAAGCAACTGCGTTTGAGCTGTTAGGTCTCATTTGGAAGTACTAGGGCAGCTGTTAGCAAATTCCATCGCTCATACAGGGCGCGTGTTATAAATAATAAACTAGACGATGACCGAGCTTTGCTCGGTTTTTTTGATAACGCCATCTTGTTGTATCTTTAAAGCGGTTAGTTGCCCTTAATTAAGAAAAATAGTATTATTATTCGCCAATAGATGCCGGTAAGAGTTGATTATTGAAAACACGAATAAAATAACATTTTCTGAAAATAAATCGTAGCTAGATCGATTTATCGCCCCCGAAATCCCCTGTAGGTATACTAAATTTTATGAAAATCGTTGGAGCCGTTTCCGAGATTCGCATTATATTCGATACAAGAATTGCTCGTTTAAAGATATAAGATAAACCCTCCCTCCTAAAAAAGGCTAAATTGTTTCTGATAGCCAGAACAAAGAAAAAATTGCGCGCTTTGGTTTTTCTCTTTTGTTAAGGAGCATAAACTATTCGCAGACAACCATATTATTAATTAAAAACAAAAGTTGTATAAGTCATTTTTTATATTTATTATTTGAGTACCTACATTACGGGTTTATACTCTAAAATTAAAGTTCACTAAAATATAGTTTTCAAAATAAAGTTCTCGAACAAATAAACGGCGAATACTTTTCAGTAAAATTGGATCTAATATAGTTAAAACAAAATTCGTCATATTATGTTGAAGCTGAAACGTATGTATCTTGAACTACAATAACTCAGAAACCGGGTAAATTATAAAACAATATCAAGAATCTAGGCATGGGCTTAAAAAAATTACAGGACCGCCAGGTCGTACTCCAGTCCAGTATGGTGATTTTCAGTTTATATAAAAAATTTATACCCGTATACATTTAACACCTACTTTATTTTTGTAGTAAATTCTTTAATGTTTTGTTTGTAATTTTGTATTCTCGTTGCTTTGTATAGTAAAATTTGAATTGCACTTTTGAGAAATAAATATTGATAAGACAATTGTTTGAACCACTGGTATAAAATAATAGACAGGCATTACAATAGGTTTTCGCTTTCGTTTTCCTTACATATATTAATGGAAATAATAATAAAAGTGGGTTAATCATCTTAAATGCAGACTATGGCAATTGATTGTAACAAAACCTATGATATTGTTTTAAATAAACTGATTTATATTTTAATTCATAACAAACTAATTTTTCATTATTATTTTGCAGGCTAAGAACATCCTAGGGATTAACACTTTGAAATGAATTCTACTTTTATAAGAAGATAGTTGGTACATTTAGTTGTGACAAGTCCAGAAAGTATTAATTGTTGAATATTAAAGATGTTGTTCTCAAATATGTTTTATTAAATTAATCAATATTTTAATATAAGTTGATAAGACACATTGTTACATTGTTTTCCATCAAATAATTACATTTTGAGTGAATAATTATTCATAAGGTACATTTATTTTCGTTTTATGTTACATTCAAAATAATATGACAAGAGCTTGATAATTATGGTATTATGTAATCGCTTCCCATAGATATGTATGATATTAGATTTGGAGGCAAAGGCAATTTAGCCCAAGTATTTGATGATCCTGTTTGTCTGATGACAAACCTGCAGATTTTCTGTAGGGAATCTAGTTTTGCAAACCTGAAAATATACAATATTCTAGTATATATCATATACAACATTGATAAAATAATGGTAGTAAGAAGTAGTTCCTACAAATAGGTACCTGTTTAGAGGCCTAGCTAGTTTCACTGGCATTTGAAATAAATTTGTCTTTACATTAACAGCAGAACAATGTTCCGATAATCTATATGCTGGCACAAATGTTTCATTATCTAGAGAAAAAAGGCCATTTGCATGTAAAAGACGTGCATGCAGTGTACGGCCAACACAACGAAAAGAAACGCAGAGAATGTGTCTGGAGTCATACGAGTCTCGGACTAAAAAAACGTTGTCATGCTGGCCAGCAAGCAACTCTTCTGCTTCACTGGACGTAATTCCACCCCAATACCAGCCATGACTGAAATACACAAATATTATTGCATTTACATACCTGTATAATAATTTCAATGTTATGGTTACTAGTGAGTGCCTAAATGTAGACTTTACCATTGATGGACACTTTTTGTTAAATGTGGGTACTGATATTTTTTTCTCCATAGTGTGTTCTTGGGTTTTCATGAGATGTAGTCACAATAAAAAAAATTATTGTACAGTTCTATTACCATAAAATGAAGGTGTTTAAAATCAAAAAGTACAATTACAAGATTGAACTGTAAAACTGTTAGTGGATCAGATCATTTTTATCTTGTTAATTTGAAATTTCACTTTCAACAGAAAAAGCAGAAAAGTGAATTAAGAGGACTAAGAAGACAATCATTTTAATTCACATTTTATGATCTTAAATGATAAGGAATGCAAATTTGACTGTTAAAAAGAAACCAATGCAGAAGTAGTAGGGCTCATACTTATATAACTGACAATAAATAGCACATGATTCAAGGGATGCATGTTGATGGTGACTGCGTAGAACAGAATGTCCTTCTTTTGAATGCTGACACTTCATTATTGGTCTAAGGGTGTGTTTTATTTCAATTCCTATTCCATATCTTGTTTCAAATGCTGATGTGGGGTCATTGCTCTTATTAAGTTTGCAAATTGAATCAGCCCCTCGTGATTTACCGAAATATCTTTGTAAGGATCTGACGCTGGTCGTTATAAAAAATTTACTCTTCCAAAGTTTTACAAATTTATTGGTATTTAGAGACGAATTGGGTTCTGGCATAAGAATAGCATCCACTATATCAATATTCTTATCCTTATTCTTATCAATACTGCGTTGTAAATGTTTACATTCCATAGAATTTGGTTTAATCCATTTACGTAGACATCCACTAGTGAGCCATTTACGTCGGTTACAATACGAACATCGTTCATTACTTATGTTCATCTTCTACATACAATTGTCATCTATGTAATATAAATTATTCAGACTTGACAGTCTCTTTTATTAATTAAATCGCACAAATCCATTTACGACGAAAAATATTACATCCACTTCAAAAACTAGGTATGTACAGGTACTCAACACTTAAATAGCACAACTTCTACTCTCAATGTACTATTGGCTTAATCTCTAGATTCATGTAATTACTCTTTGTTAATTGTGATTTGGGTTTGTTTTGAACTAAGTGACTAAGTGTTTCATTAAAAGTACTAGCTTATCTATCTACTTTCAGTTTTCCTCTTGAAACTATAATTTCTTGAATGTCCGTAAATTATAAGATGAAGTACCTATGTGACAGACGTCAACGGAACGACGGTTCTAGAGTTGAGGTAGTGAATAGTGAATCTCTACAAATAATCAGACAAGAGGTTTAATCGATTTTCTTAAAACTACTACCTTTTTGGGGGAAATTAATATCGGCATCGTTCTATCGCTTGATACGAGTGATTTTGAGTTGCGGTGACTCCTAAATACCAGATGTTTTTTTTGATTCCGTCGTCGTTCAGTTTGTTCCAAGACCATATGCCATCACAACATATAAGCTCATTTCCTTTACAAATTAGTTACTTATTTAAGCTATTATACGTGCTAGTGCAGTCATCAACTTGTAATGGCTTTCAGAAAATTTTGAGCGACATTTTTGATGCCAAGAAAAAATTTAGTGTAAATAAGTCTCTCTCTCAAAGTACTTTGGCACATACTTTGGAGATAAGCCATTATTTTTAAACAAAACATAACAACCAAGAACTTTTTTGATGAACGAATAAAATTTTTGAAAATAGTAGGCAGTAGACAAAAGTCATCATTACAAAATATACTTTAAAACTAATAGAGACATGCTTCTTGTATCTGCTGTTAAGCCTTAAAATTCAAAGGTTTGAGTTCTTAACTTCATCAATAAATTCATTCAGTAATCTCAGTTCTCATATTCTAATCGATTTCAGTGCTTGTATTTTATTTTTTTCGTATCTCTAATTAGTCAAGGATCAGTCTGTGGTTCATTTTTCTTCTTCGCAGTGCGCGTATTTGTGTTGTGCATGTTCACAATTAAAGCACTATAGTAATATTAACTATCTAATGGTTTTGTTAATCATAAAAGAGGATAAAATAATAGTGAAATGAAAGTACACTGTCGTTGTGGTAAAATTAGATAACATATGAAAAACAGGATAAGCTAACAATATGCTTTATCAACCATACCAAAAAAATTTGACGATTTATATGCTTCCAAAAGTGTTAATAAAAATTGAAATAATCATAGTATTACTTATTTAAAACATGTAAAACTATTGAAGTGATGACACTGAAGAATCTTATGAAAATGCCAGCAAAATCACATATATCAACAGAGCTGAATGGTATGATGATCAGTAATTAAATGAACCTAAGAATATATTCTTGTCTAATTACTGTTATTAAGAAAGATGAAGCATTGTATGTTCCTAGTGACTGGCCAAACTGATTTTTTAAATATCTTACAGATAGCATCAGCAATGTTTTGGGGAAGAATGTCAAAGTTATTTATAAATCCCTTATTCGTATGGAATCAAGAGGTGATAAGGTTGATAACAAGGTTTTGGTAAGTTTTCTGAATGAAAAATTTATGTTACTACACTTGTAGATAAATTCTTAGTTTTTTTTTTTATTAGCACGGATGGGCAGAAGAAATAAAAACTCAGCTGATCTAGTGGTTGCTAGAGTTCATACCGGTCACAAAGTAAATGCCATTAAATATCTTTAGATGTGAAATAAACATTTCAATTCCATTGGGAACATGGTATTTTTTTTAACCATTCACATCTTGTATTGATAAGTAGAAGTAGATTAAAGAGGCCTGGATAGAATACAATACAAATATAATTTAATTAACAGTGGGTAATATTATATAATAGTAAAGTATAGTTAATAATAGGTAATATTATTCATATACAAGCTTGATGATCTTAGTCCCTCAAGCTAATATGGTAAGACTGATTTTGAATTTCTATTTTATTTTTGAAAAATTGGTTTTTGGCATCCTAAATTTCTCAATATACACAAATATAAGTATTGGTGTGACTTTTATCAAAACTTTTTGATGAAAAATAATCATAATAATATACATATCTATCTCAAATATGTTTGAATACTGTACAGCTGACTGTTTTGATTTATTATTTTTAAGCAAATAAAGGAAATCTAAAAAAACAGTTTTTCCTATTTATTTCATTAAGTAAACAATGTATAATAATTATTTTTAAATTAAGTTTAATTCATAGTACTACATAATACAATGAATACATAATCAAGCAGTAAAGTAACTTAGTTTAACAATGTATTTTAGGTGTAATTAAGTTGGGTGAAAGTGACATTAAGGTTTTCACAGTAATGGAATATTTTTATTGTTTTATAAGATTTCCCTTATACCAGTTTCACATATTTTTATTGTTACCAAAAGTTTTGGTGATTATGATATTTCAATAAAGAATTAGGTTAAAGATTAGATTTATGAAGACATGAGATGGCTTCTGCTACTTTAAAGGAACACCAGCAATAAAACATAAACAACAAAGTGTATTCTTAACTTAGTAAAAAAAATGTGAAAACAAAAATTATAATTTGTATAATTTATTTATTTATTTAATAAATAATGTAAATAAATAAATTTGTATAATTAATTACTGCCGATAGGAAGTCCCTGCATGTGTTGGTGGCAAGGTTGGGCAGCTCTTGTACTAAAAAAAGTGGAGACTTTGAACCCATATCTCAGGGTGGGTGGGGGAATTTACATTGTTAATGTCTATGGGCTCCGGTAACCACTTTACACCAAGTGGGCTGTGAGCATGTCCACCGACCTGAGTAATAAAAATTTGAGACAATTTTTTTTATCTAGGATAATCATGATTCTTGCATTTCAGAGTAGTTTCTTAGACTATTTAGATAAATGTGACTTTATGCCTCTTCCATCCAATTCCACCTATTTTAAATTAGCAAAACAAATAGAGATTTTAACGAAGCCCTTACGCAAATTCAGGGAGAGAAGAAATAGAAAACTTAGAAATACTAAGGGAAACTACTATAATTTTTTTATTTGTAGACTAGCTGTAGAACCCATCAAATGAGGTTTCATGAGATGACAACTACAATATTAATATTACAAAAAAAATACAATTTGCATAATTGTTGGTGGTAGAATGCATTGTTAGCCCATGTGGATAGGTATGGTCTTGCTGCCCATCTCTACCATGCTAAGTATGGATCTCCTTACAAAAATAGGTACCTGTTGGGTTTGAACATGGACTTAGTCTCATTGCTTATTAAGATTACAATGGGTGTCTTATCCTAGATCACAACAACTGTATTAAAAATATCGTAAGCTGATAATTATATGAAGAATAGTTGTCAAAAGGTTTCTACAAAAATAAATAATTTTAGAAACTTATTATAATATATTACAGAGAGATTAAAAAGTGAGTCAATTAACAATGAGCTCATTTTGTAGTTTGTTTTTTTCTAAGCTTACTTTTCTAATAATATTTTTTAATATTTAGTACATAATTAGTAAGTACATGATATGATTATAATAATGGTAGGGAAAATAAATCGACCTCGGCTGGACAGCGACAGAGAACTTACCCTGTCAAAAGCTATTTCAAATATACATTAAATAAGCATAATAAATAATACTTAACTTAAACTAGTTTGGTAAGTTGCCATTAGTTTTAGAACTTTTCTCCTCCTTATGATTTTTGCAGTGTTTTTCTTACTCTTATGAAATACATTATACGCTTTGGTTGTAGAGGTAATTATTGCAACACAGTGTATGACTTTGGAAATATGCCGTCTCCTAGCGGTGTTTCATAACCGCTACGATACGTCCTTCAAGCTTGATCGCTTGCTCATTTAAATACTTGGGTGAGCCAAACCCACGAAAACCAAAGTAATCGTAGTAATAGCAAGGCTAGATATGAAATTGATTACCAAACTACAATACATAACGTCATGGAATAGACTAAAATAATTCTATTGAGTATTCATTAACCATACCTGAGTTATTACTCAAGGTACCGGTCACCGTTCTCGTCGAACCCGTCGCTTGCGACGAAGGGCTCGACGAGTAAATTAACCCTCAGACACAGCCCACTGAGTTTCTCGCCGGATCTTCTCAGTGGGTCGCGTGTCCGATGCGGTGGTAGATTCTGCGAAGCACGACTCTTGCTAGGGTTCGTGTTAGCAACGTTGTCAGGTTTGAGCCCCGTGAGCTCATCTACTAGTTAAGGTTACGCTGAAATTGTCTCTCAAGGCTCTCGGCTAGGTAGGAAATAAAAAGAAAAAAAAACTCAAGGTAGAACTATTTTCTGCGTTGGTTGCGGCCAGTCAAATAGAGTAAAACAACATTCGTATTCGAAAGGCACACCGTCTGCCGTGGTCGCTATATATATTTTTTCCCCTAACTAATCGCTGGTAGCGTAAGGGGTTATTCCAGCTACTCATAGGCTGTTAGGTGGGCTCACGGGTCCAACCTGAGGGAGTTTGCGAATACTGGCCCTAGGAAGAGCAGTGCTTCGCCAAATCTACCACCGAATAGAGGAATTACGACCCACTAAGAAGATCCGGCGAGAAACTCATTGGCTATAATATATTGTACGCGTTCCACCCGGCTATAGCAGAGCCAGAGCTCCACATATTTATTTTCTCTAGCGCATCTTTGGTTGTTTGTCTTCTAAGTAATGAAAGCCAGTTTAGACAGCATGAGGTTTGAATGAGGTAAAATGGCTTACGACTATCACTGTATGGGAATAACAAAAAAATACTATCAAATTATAAAAACATGTAATACACAAGTCACCATTTACAATTACTCATCTGATGTGACAGCTTCAATATATTGATAGTGAACGATATGAATTCGGACAAAACGTTATATGAGTCACTTAGGTGTGTCATGCGGCTCTAGGCAGTCCGTGTGTAGCATGTTATGTGTAATCATATAATACAGATACAGTTTGTGGTCAGTACGGCAGACCAACATGTGGGGTCATTCTATTTGTATTAAATTGCTCTTAGGCACTAAGTCCATTTGTATGTTCCTTTGAATGAATTAAAATGACCTCCAATACAGGCTTTCTTTACTAGCAGTTAAGTGTTATGCACAAAGAGTATTATAAGCCATAAAAATATAAAGATTGATTATATAACAACAAAATATACACTGATACGTGTTCAAGAAGAATGATGCCACACAGACACTAGGGCCCTGTGTTAAAATCATAGGATGAAAAATCACTTAATAACTCACACTGGCGCATTGAATGGTTTTAAAATATAACCATACCTATATATCGAAAGTTATCTTAATATTTTTTTACATAGATGGTTGTGCGATTTCACGGACCGCTTGGCATTAAGTGGGTACTGAAGGCCATGAATGTTGTCATGTTCACGAGACACCAGGTCGAATTTTCAGTTGTATTGTATATCGGCTGTTCCACATTGAACTTGACAGACTGCATGACTGCTTAGCGGCCAAAATGGGTAGGGTGGTTGTTACCTACTTTGACAAGCCTACAATACGCCAGTATTACATTTACTACCTACTTTTGTTACCAGTTTAATGATAATAAAATTATACTACAATGACCATTAAGTGAGAATTTTATAGCTCAAAATTGTACATTATGTTAAAAGAATCTTTGATTATTATCAATTATTATCATTATTATCAATTATACAAAGTTTCAAACTCAAGCAATATGATAAACGACACACGAACGCAAACAAACACCTTTTTTTATATTTTGGGGATATTAATGAGTTAATTAAATTTCAGGTTGTGACTGCATATCGGGTTTTTATCACTACAGCGAAAGTACCTACTAGGGTAAGTAAAACTCGTAACATTAAAATCTCAACTATTTTCTTCATGATCAATTTGACGACAGACCTACATATCGCAAAAAGTGTACTAAACTGAAAAAAAAAATTGTGTCACCAAAGCCATTTGATTAACTATATCCTTTTTAGTGCCAACTGTGAAGCTAATTTAGTTGCACAACGGTCAATTGTTTGTAAAAAAAAATATACCAGTAACGTTAATTAATACGACCTTGGGTTATTTTTGTTAGATTGACAATGGGTTCCATTTAATGGAAATAGAAGCCTTGGAGAGTAAAAAAGCGAATCATCTGTCCATAACATTGGTTCACGAACACAAGCCTGTCTCCATTCTCATAGGTAAGTAAATTAATTCGGCTAGCGTTTACAAATCGATACGTGATAATTAAGCAGGAAATATATTCGAAGTTTATTTTCCCTGTCCTTTTTTCTTTTGTACATTCATTACTTATTAAGTTATTGGTTATTAGGCAGCGGCTTGGCTTGCTGAAGTCCATGGGCGACGGTAACCACTTACCATCGGGTGGGCCGTATGCGTCTGCCTACAAGGGCAATAAAAAATTTTGAAAAATATAATACTAAAATTACAGTAATAGCAAGTTTCAATACTGTGTTATGTACTAATATGTGTTAGATATCGGGAATGTAGGTAATTAAACGATCGCGTTCGAACCAGGAAATTAAAAACAATGCTTAACATGTTGAACGCCGTGATGGTACCTACGGCATGATTTTTCCTTTATTTTTCTACCTATGCTGATAGCCTTGAGAGGCTATATGTCCGTCGCGGCCCCCTGCACCCTTTTTATTGGCGGTCATAGGTTGTCAGCCGCGGTCCACTGGGCTAAATTTGGTTTCTAGTCCGGCGTTCAACTTGTTAATTGATGTAACTATCAGTAGTGCGGTACTTTTCAATAGTTTTTTATAACTTTACTAGCTGACCCGGCAAACGTAGTGGACCAACCTTAACATTTAGGAGTATAAAAAAATTATGTTGACCGATTCTCAGACTTACCCGATATGCACACAACATTACATGAGAATTGGTTGAGCCATTTCGGAGGAGTTTCGCAACAAACACTGCGACACGAGAATTTTATATATTAGATATTTAAAAATTATTTATTCGTTATTTGATCAACATTATATTATTTAATTGTGCTAATACAGGTGACGAAGGAACTTCAGAAGGTGTTATAAATGCCGTGAACGCTTTAACTGCCGCCTTCGATGATCTATTTCCTAATGTGCCAATGGTGGATATAATACAAAAGGTCAGTGCACACTACGCTAATGAGTCAACACGTTCTGTACTCCAATTTATAACGTTTATCCATACTATTTAACCTCACTACCTACGTCACCGCAGTGTTGATTTGCTTGATTGCTCACTCAATTAGGGCTATAATTATATCGTTTAAAATACTTTGTATTCCATGTTAATAAGAAACATTTTTTGTTTATATTTGAACTAGCGACCCGCCCTCGCTTCGCTTCGGAAACTGTAATTTATTATTTATTTCTTCACTATTTAATGGATGTTATTATACATATAAACCTTCCTCTTCAATCACTCTATCTATTAAAAAAAACCGCATCAAAATCCGTTGCGTAATTTTAAAGATTTAAGCATACATAGGGACAGACAGATATAGGGACAGAGAAAGCGACTTTGTTTTACAATATGTAGTGATAAGATGCGTATGTGCTCGAATATGTTCGTTCTAAGTTTCTATTATTCGCTTTGAAACAGGTCAATCTACTCTTCCCATTACAAAACGTCAGCGGGACTAGGAAGCACCTAGCTTGTGGTGATTTTTCTAATCAGTACGCTGCCATGTGTGATTTATGTCAAACACCATTCAGGTATGAATTAAAAAAAAATTTTTTTCGATGTCTGCATCACATTGACTATATAATTGTTTTGATCAATATTTTGTAGAGCTGAAGTTGCGTGGGATATTGACACCATATACCTAGCACACGACATAAGAATGTTGCATTTGAAAGATTTCGATCATCTGGACCAAAGGTAACTTGAATTCGTCATACTGTAGTCTCCAAACATTGTTAAAATTTGTTTTGAATAAAAACAAAATAAAGTCGAGAAAAATAAAGCTAAGTAGCAGTTTGTAGTTTAATACAATAAAACTAAATAGAATTGTTTTATAACTATGTCGGTTTTTGAAGTGTGAGTTTTAAAATTAACGTTATCTTAAGTGATTTTAAAAGTAATTCGAACTTAATTAAAACTACTTTAAAATGAAAACTTTTGAAGTTTCCAATACTATACAGTTTTCGTGACGACTGTATCGTTCGATTGGTGGTAGGACGTCTCGTGAGCCCCCACGGGTAGCTACCACCACCCCGCCTATTTCTGCTGTGAAGCAGTAATGCGTTTCGGTTTGAAGCCGTAGTTACTATACTGAGATCTTAGAACTTATATCTCAAGGTGGGTGGCGCATTTACGTTGTAGATGTCTATGGGCTCCAGTAACCCCTTAACACCAGGTGGGATGTGAGCTCGTCCACCCATCTAAGCAATTAAAAAAGTAAAAAAACTTGCCAAAACCGCAGATCCGGTGGTAGATTCTGCGAAGCACTACTCTTGCTAGGCCTAGTGTTAGCAACGTCCACAGGTTAGAGTCCCGTGAGATCACCTAATCGTTCGGTGAATCTATATAGTAGGATACCTCGAGGTCACTAGAACTCCGACGAAAATATTATTTGAACTTAATCAGTTTGTTTTTTGAGAAATCTGTAAATTTTAAGGAAATTCCAGCATTTCTATTATTATTTTCACAAGATATCTATTATATGGAAATAATTGTGGATCAGGGACCTGATACCACTAGTGATGGCGTTGCAACACAACACGTGGTTCGAGGGTATTTGCGGGGACGGGGTGCGGGCGAGCGGCGAGGCGTGGGAGAGCGTGTGCCGCGCGCTGCGGTGTTCGCGGCCGGCCACGCGCCGCGTCAGCTGGCGCAGTGCACAGCTCCGCCACGACCACGCCGCCAGACTGGGACACGCGCTCGCCCGCGCCCGCCACGCGCCCGCACTGCACACCATCGACTTTTCACAGAACCACATCGAGGATAAAGGTACGGAGACGCATTCCTCGATTCATGGTAGAGCGTCCACATCGATAAAACGGCACGACACGAGAACCCTCTCATCGTGGCCGCCGGTAACTACATTCCCGATCCTGCGGACAAAATGGAAAGCAGTCGACGTCGCCCCAAACACGTCATTTCAGATCCTCCCTATCCACTAACGGTGCTTTTAGGTACCTCAAGCACCGGTCATCGTTTTCGTCGAACCCGTCGCTTGCGACGAAACGCTCGACGAGTAAATTGACCCTCAGACACAGCCCACTGAGTTTCTCCCCGGATCTTCTCAGTGGGTCGCGTTTCCGATCCGGTGGTAGATTCTGCGAAGCACGGCTCTTGCTAGTGTTCGTGTTAGCAACTTCGTCAGGTTTGAGCCCCGTGAGCTCACCTACTAGTTAAGGTCACGCTGAAATAGCCTCTCAAGGCTCTCAGCTTAGGTAGGAAAAAAAACAAGGTAAAAAATACTCAAGCATTTCGTATTGGTGGGTAGGATGAAATACTGATGCATATTTCTCCTCAAGAATCTTAACCTTCAAAGAGTCATGTCGTTTGTATTCACACCACATTCGTGTACTTCTAACCTTGGATTCGTCCTTAAATTATTACTTGTTAAACATAAGGATACACATCTGGTAAATTACAAAGGTAAATGTTATATGCCACAGGAAACAATAATTTGATTCACAAGCAACAAAACCTAGCCATAATTGATAATAATGTTATTGGCAAATCAAATATTAATTGTAGGTATGTAAATCAGTTCAATGCGAGGTTTGTCAAATTGGTAAGAAAAATAAAAAAAGACGAAGAAAAATCATTAAGTTTTTACTTGAATTTACAACAGGAGAATAAGGATCGAATCGAAAATAAGAGTATTACATTGTAATGACCAGCGTATATCCAAAAATATGTCATGTCCATACGATACAAATATTTTATCTGCGAAATTTTCCTTGTTGTTTTTGTTGTTGATCATAAACAACAATGAATTGGCTATTTTATGTAACAGGGAAGATTATGAAGAACAAAACACTACAGTATATTTCCTCTAAAAAAATAGTTTAATAGTATTATTCGTCATTGTCCCAATGACGTAGTCCTTTTCAATAATGTTACTTTGCAATCTATGTATCGGACAATTAATACTTTGGAAAACAATGCATGCATTGTCTTCATTTAGACCATTATGTTTGAAAGATTCTCGCCCACTATAATGAATTCAATGGCGTCATTTGATCCGTTAATAATGATCATACAATATTTGACATTTCATTGAGTTGCCGTTGTTATAATACAATGGTAGCAATAGGTAATTTTCGATAGTAAAAGATACAGAGATAACGCGCGAATTTAATTGAAAACAAATTCATTTATAAATAAACTGTTTCTGAATTAAAAAGATGTTCACATTTTTTAGCATCAACCATTAAAAAGATCAATTGAACAATATCAAGAATAGATTTCCAGAGTAAGCTATTGTATGCGGTACATGATCCACATCCTGCCTTATTGAGCGATTAAATCATTGTCCGCTTACGCAGTGGACGATCCAAACAAATACAAAAATAAATCTGTTTTAGTTTTATTTATAGACTGAAGCGTGTCATAAAAGAAATATATCGCCTTTTCGCATTAAAAGTGTACAATTTCCAAAAATATTCGAAATTGAGTTAATATGCGGAATCATTTGGTATCACCAGTATTTTTCTCATAAATACTGTCAAAAGAGCGCAGTTTAGTTTTTTTTTTTTAGTTTAATATGTTTTGACTACTGTTAACAAAATTAATCGTTTTTACCATCGCACCGCCCGCCACCGGAGTATAGTTCATCCACACTACCTGGAGCCACTGCGGTTATCCACAGTGCGTTTCCAGAGATCTTTTTTGCCACGTACCATCCGGCTATGGAATGAGCTCCCCTCCACGGTGTTTCCCGAGCGCTATGACATGCCCTTCTTCAAACGAGGCTTGTGGAGAGTATTAAGCGGTAGGCAGCGGCTTGGCTCTGCCCCTGGCATTGCTGAAGTCCATGGGCGACGGTAACCACTCACCATCAGGTGGGCCATATGCTCGTCTGCCTACAAGGGCAATAAAAAAAAAAAACATAATTTTATCTTACTTTAAAAGACAGATAATGAAACTGATAAAAAAAAAATGTTGCAAATATGAATAATATTAAAATTATTAATACATGTATGTAACCTTTACAACACTCTTGTAAAATTAGTAAATTTTGAGATTATACAGTTTTAATGCGAGAAAACGAATCATATTGATATCTCGCACAGGTGCTATTAGTATACTGAGCGGCATATCGAACAATCCAGAAGGACTGAGGCACGTTGCGTTGTCACAATGTGGCGTGACGGGGAAGACGGTCGTACATTTGGCGACCATACTCAACGACAATCCTTGCCATCTCTCGACGCTCGCACACCTTGACCTGTCGCATAATAACCTGAAAGATGACGTGCACGTAAGTTTACTGATACATCGATAAACAAATGTATAGCTATGACCGTTACATACGAATATCCTTTAAATTCAGTACGCTTAAATTGTTTTTACAGAATTTATACAACTTCCTGGCACAGCCTAATGTATTGACCCATTTGAATTTGACTAACACGGAAACGACTTTAGAAAATGTAAGTATTTAAATATATTCCTACTGTTTTTTTTTGCTTTAAATTTATAATTTGTATTCTTACTGCGTTGTATTATATTTTTGAGTTTGCATTTTCCGCTAGCGTTTGCTCCATTTTGAGTTAAAATTTGCCTAACGTTTTCTATAAAAAATAAATAAAAAAATATCTCAATTACGTCTCCACAGCTTACAAATTCTTACCTGCCTATAAAAGTGTCATCTGAATTGGTTCCATCGTCTTTGAGATTAGGTTGGACAATAAACAACCAAATGAGCTTAAAAAGTAATTATTTCGACAACACAAGCAGTTAAATTTTGTTTAATACTGTCGAATCTAAATTTATCGCGGCTAAGACTGCGATAGAGACCTATTGTTCGTCGTTACATTTAATTTAATATATTTCAATTAAGTATTTAATATATTCATTATATTACAATGAAAATGAAAACACAATTTGTGCAGAAATATACTCGTACCTAACATCTTACTTGATGTGGGGGAAGAGTAAATTTTTATGTTGTTCCTATCATACACTTTATGAGAAGAACAAGATAAGAAAATATAATAATAATAATATTATTTTGTGACAACTGAACTTCTGGTTATGTCATATTACATCCCTATTCTAAAATGTTATCGACAGTTTTTTAATGTATTAATAATTTTACTGCCTCAAGTTGTGGTCTTATCATATACATATTTAGAATCATAAAGTCGAATCCCCATTTTTTTATTAATTTTTTTTTTTCAATTATCCAAAGAAAAAAATTAAAATAAAATATTTAAAATTTTATGATTATTTGAAATTACCTAACTATAAATTTAATGGTTCAATTGGAAATGTTGATAAAATGACGTTCAAGCTTGTGTATCTAATAACTCCGATAAATGATTTCGATACTACGAGGTAGTAGCGAAAATAACTGATTGTCATCATAACATAGATGTGGGGTGCCCTACTGCGCGGGTGTGCGGCGCGCCTCACCTGGCTGTCCGTGTCCCGCAACCCGTGGTCGAGCGCCCGGCGCGCGCGGGACCCGCCGCCTTCCTTCCGACAATTCTTCACGGCGTGCCTCGCGATCAACCATCTCGACTTCTCCCACTGCAAAATGCCACCGGACGTGCTCAAGTGTGTAACTTAAAAAAGTGTCTAAAGTATAATTGCAATACTCATAGGATTTCTTCTTCTTCACTATTATTTACAGTTTATGAATAATAAAAAACGAAGGAAACTAATCGCGACATAACATAAATGATTAAAAACGAATTAAATTTACAAATGAGATGATATGTGATGAATTAAATAATCTCAGTAAAACGATGGTCAATTACTGAGACTTTTTCAGTGGACTTTTTGGAGGATCCTGAGAAGCTACGTCCAGCGGCTTTGTTTCATTTTCCCACAATTGTACACTTTCACAGATTCTAAACAGTTAATAAAGCACCGTTATTACGAATTTAAACCTGAAGAAACACTAAATAGGCAAAATAAAATAAATCATACAACTTCACTCCTCGCGTTCCCGCCAAAAAGTCATATTAGGATTTTTCAATAGGGACGCTCGAACTTTGACAGCTCATGGCGGCCATATTGTTTTTTTTAAATGCCCTTGTAGGCACACGAGCATACGGCCCACCTGATGGTGAGTGGTTACCGTTGCCCATGGACGTGAGCAATGACCGGGGGCAGAGCTAAGCCACTGCCTACCGTTGAGTACTCTCCTCAAGCCTCGTTTGAATAAGGAAGCATGTCATAGCGCTCGGGGAATACCGTGGAGGGGAGCTCATTCCAAAGCCGGATGGTACGTGGTAAAAAATATCTTAGGAAACGCACTGTAGAGATGAATGCAGTGGCTCCATGTAGTATGGGTGGCGGGCGGTGCGATGGTGAAGCGAGATGATGGAATCATTTCAAAGAAATCCTCAGAGCACTCCCTAATAGAACATACGATAGAGCAAATACAGTAAAGCCATATTTGTAAAATTTGCCACGAACACATATTTAGTCGTGATATTTCACCATGGAACGCTACTCGCTTGTCCGGCGGTATCATCGGCCCTCATTTCTTCGCAGATGCGCCAGTACGTCGCGCACGTACTTAATGCAAATTTAAGACTAATATGGTTATCTCATGGATGCCATTATCAGAACTGGATTAAATTGAAATGAGACCACACGGGAAGCATCAGCTTTCTAATAAAAAAATAATCATCAAAATCAATTCACCCAGTCAAAAGTTATGAGGTAACAAACATAAAAAAAAACATACAGTCGAATTGAGAACTTCCTCCTTTTTTGAAGCCGGTTAATAAAAATTGTGGTAATATCACTTAAACAACCCTTTATAACGCTATACAATACAGTTAGACATTTAGTCAATTGTCGGTAAGTAGGCTTCATTATGTTTGTTTGTGGGATTACAAATGACGTTACATTGCAGGAGCTTGCTGCTGGGCCTGGCGTGCAACGAGAGCGCGGCCGGGGTCCAGCTGAATTTGTCGGGCGTGCTGAACTCGGCGCAGGCCGCGCACGTGCTCGAGTCGTGTATACACGGCGTGCGATGCCTGCAGTCCCTGGACCTCTCCGACAACAGTACGATTTTTTTTCTGTTTTTAACATAGAAGTAGAAACACAATCAATAAAATTCCACCGAAGTATAAATTAAAATTGTATAAGTACTTAAAATACTTCACAAACACTTTGATATTCTCAATTCGTTTCTTCCGCTTCGCTTCAGGTGATCCGTTCGCTGTTTCGCTTCGAGTAGTTCCGATTACTAACTGACTGCGTGCCATCTCTGCAACGCTTTTATAGTCGAGACGAAATCCCTAGAATTATCGAGAATATTCCACACATTTCGAGTATTGTGTTTCCGCTATCTGACAATAGATGGCGTTGTACTTCTCGTGCGTTTTAGGTGCTACTAGATCCTTCGGTATTCGTTCGTCTATTCATCCCTCCTATTTGACGCAATATTTTAAATATTTACATTTTTTGCACGATAAGGACCTGGGTTCTGTCACTGTCCCACGCACAACTCTAGTCTGATTCGTTCGTTTTTCTTAGTTCTGTCTGTTCAACTTGGGAATTCACTTCCTATTAATATCACAATGACCACTGATCCTTATCCTCCAAAATTGCAATGCTACCATAAATGTTGGATAGGTAGAGTGCGAGTAGCTCTAACAAATTACTGCCTTTTAATAATTTAGTCATAGTCAAAGCATGGCCTTTCGCGATTCGTTATTAAGTATTGTCCTTTGCATTTAATGCTCGCACAGCTTTACAATATCATTGATAATTTTATGCTCGTGTTTGGCTTTCGTACCAGCACGCTTTTATGAGCTTGGTATGTATGTAAAGGAATCTATGAACTTCATTTTCGCAGACATTAAGATGTTCGATTAACTTCATAATTTGCATACGCTTCAAGGACCGTTGAATATCCTGACCAGTATCAACGGGATAAAAAAATTGCTTGCTATTTAAGCCTGTTTTTAGTTTTAAAACACATATATTTTTTTTACATTTAATCCATTGAATTTGTTTGTCGATGTGAGAGACGTTTTTTTATTCGAACTATTGTAACAAATTGTGTAAGCGAGTACACACAAGTAATGCAAGCAAAACTTATTACAGGTATGGAATTCGAATTGTCCGGTATTGTGAGAGCTATAGGGAAGAACCATTCCATCACACATTTATCGTTAAGTAGATTGACCGGGAAGAGATCGTACGCTCCCCCCCTAATACAAGTACGTGTAAAACTGTTTATTGTTCCGTAGTCGTGTTCGATATCGGCGTTGCGTAATGCTGTGGATTTGTCTTTTAGGCTCTAGTCCACGTGCTGCAGGAACCAGACACAGCGCTGACGTCACTGGATCTCAGCGATTGCAAACTGAAGGTAATAAAAGCTGAGTACAATTAAAATTTAGCATAAAACTACGCGGTACCAAAAAGAATGTAAAATTATAAACGATAGACATTGATAGAGTTAAATTGTGGAGTAAATATCTAATTGAGAAATAATTTAATTTATATGTACGTTTCAAAATTTGAAACAAATTAATTCATAGCCGGTATTTTTATACGCTTATTTTTTGACGCTATAACCTTTTATAAATCGATGAACGCCGACTGCACGCACGTAAAAGTGTCACGTTCCGCCTGAGCCTGAGCGTGCAAGCGAGAGCGCGGAACAAGCGATAGAGACACGATCGTCCATTGATTTGATAATGATTGCATTGATTTGTGGCACATTTTTTTATTTTCTCGCGTGACGTCAGAGCTAGCAGTTCTAACAGTTCTGCTACTGGCGTTATTTTATTACAAAAAACGCCTTTTATCAACATACAGGGTGATTTGTACGGATTATTGAACGCGTTGGGCGGAGCCCGGAGACTTCGTACATTGGACGTGGGAGGGAACCTAGCCGGCGACGCGGGAGCTAGATTACTTGCCAAAGCCTTACAGTGTAACTGTACTTTGCACACGCTGTATATAGATCGCAATGCATTTAGTTTACAAGGTAAGTGCAAATCAGTGTTTCTAAGGTAAGGTTGTGAAAACTGAACCATGAAAATTTTTCTTATTAAAATATCTTGAGTGGATCAGTCATAGATAGTGCAGTTTCCAATACGCTCATTCAGTTATTGGCTTGTGTATCCTGCTGATCGACTTAATAGCAAAAGCTTTCGAAAAGCTTGAGTACACTTTTGACTAAGTTACCATTAAGAATTACTTCCGGAACTCTTGATGTGCTCTGCAAATGGGTCAATATTTTTGCACCTAACGAGCGTCAAAGCTGTTAACCGCTGCTGATCCGACACGGTCCGACCTTACCATGACAAAACAAAAACCATGACGCCGAAGCCCAAAGCGGTGGTCTGATCAGATAAGTCAGATTAACGAAGCTCTCCACACCGGGTAGAAGATAGGTGGAGAAAAACAGCGAGAGGACTATAGAGGAGGACTACCAATAGAACCAACGTCTACATATATTTTCGGCTGCTCGAAGATAATTATGTATACCAGTCTTAACTCTGGGCAGGTTTGACTGACATTGCGACGGCGCTCCGTCGGTCGGTGAGCGTGCGGCGCGTCGAGTTCCCGGGATGCGACGCGGCGGCGGGCGGCCGCGCGGCCAGCGAGCGGGTCGCCGCGCTCTGGAGGGACTTGCACGAACGGTACTCGCCACTATTGTCACTCCGAACCACACGGATAGGTCCCTAAACCAGCAATATTAGAACATGCTCTAACAAAGAGGTTCCATTAAGGTTCAATTTAAACTTAAAAAAACAAGATTTTCCGTGATGTTAGAGGTAGGCGATTCTAGAGGCACAACCAGACCACCGCACACTTTAAGGCCCATCTACAGTATGCGCGCGAGTTCATGTCCATCGGGGCCAGAGGAGACGCGCGGGGGACAACTCGCCCCACCGCCCACCTCCCCGCATTTGTCTGACGTCGAGTGTTGTTCTTGTCGGTTGTGACGCGCGCTTATCGATATCGAAAATTTACGCTAACGCTATTGTGTTATTTAACCATGACTACTCCGCTTCCAACAAATTCAGGTAGAAAAAAACCTACTGAAAAAAGAAACTTACTGATTCCGACTCTGATCTGTCGGCTGTCTTTTCATTTGATAGTGATTGAATTGGAATTTAAAAAATGTTTTTCTCCATTACAAATAAACAAGTAATTACTTATCACATTTAGTTTATTTCATAAATTACAAAATTACCTTAATTTACATTAAACCATTGACAGCTGTTGACTAAATAGGTAGTTATTATTGACATTACCATAATTGACTAGGTCACAGCACTACCACATTCCTCAGGATGGACATGATCTCGCGCGCCTACTGTAGTGAATACCGCCACCCAAGATATAAAATTTACGCCTCGATTTTTCATATCGCTTGATAATTGCACCGGTTGTATTACGCTTTCGACTACACCTACGTCTAGCCCACCAATTTTGTGTTTGGAATATTCGTTCGACAGTATTCATCTTTAGTCTAATATCCCGCTTGTCGTCTTAGACGAAGTTGCTAATGGTACTGAGTGTGTCAAGACTGGCGAACAACAAGAGGAGCGGTCAGACGGCCCGCGTCCGCGCGCTGGCCCTGGAGCGCGCGTGGGCGGGCGGCGACGCGGCGGCGGCGGCGGCGGTGCTCACGGCGCAGGCGGCCGCCGCGCTGCCCCCCGCGCCCCTCGCCTCCGCCCTCGAGCGGGCCGCCGCCGCCGCGCATCACCTGCTGCACCAGTACCTACAGGTGAGAATCGCACCAGAATTACTCCTAACATGTTCAACGTCGAGTATTTTAATTCAGGCCACGGTACTCACTGTTGAGCCTTCGGGTGAAGAGGGTCACCCGTGAACCGCGTGAGGGTTCCAACGTAAACGCTTCCTACAAGCCCCAGACAAACAAAACACGTATGGAAGTGAGCCGGGTGGCCCTTTAGCCAGACTGAACGCCTTTGTTTTCAAATCCAACAGAAAGTTGTAGATTTTATCAAGGTTATAAAATATCTTAAAAACTAGAAATTTTTTATCTTCCGTACAAATGATCGCATTTTATAAATTTTAGAATGAAAATCTCAAGTTGATAAAAATTACTGATTCTTTGGCTTGGCCCGAATGGTACTAGTACTAGTGCAAGGTTATCGGTAATATACATCTGTATTTATTAGCAACTTCTAATAAACGTGTTACAGAGGTGCAGTGAAGTGTTCGCTGCGATGGGAGGCGCCACGTCCGGCGGCGAACTCGTCTCGCTGCAAGCCGTGCGGGACGCGATGGCGCCGTGCAGCAACACGCTCCAAGATTTGCTCAAGTGTGTATTTTTTTTTATAATTGTAATTTTTATTACAGTGTTGCTTAAAGTCTGTTTGTAAAAGAAACTTTAGCAATTTATAGTTTTGATGTCTGTATACAATAAAAATTCAAATATTGGCGTCATATTCGCTTGCCAATAATTCCGCAAATCTATGATATTGAATACCTACTAAACACTTATGGTAATCATTGTCATAGTAGTTTGATATTTATTTACCGACATATGTAATTTTTTATTGAATTTCACTTAAGATATATTATTATGGAGCTATTAGTCTGAGAAATATATAGTAAAAACAAAGTCAAGTAAACATTTTTATTTTAAATAAGATTTTATTAGCTTGATCTATCTATCTATATAACTGCTAGAAGCTGGGACTCAGGAAAATACTCAAGACAATTGGAATATTCGAGAATCTTCTAGTAGTTAGATATTTATTTTTGCTATCTACGACAGATGGTGTTACTCGTACCGGCATAACTTAACCTAATTTGCACCAAGTTTAAGTCGACCTATTAACTTGAAAACTTCCACGCGTATCGGGGATCGATATCAATACAATAATTTTGTTACTCTGGCGTAATGTAAATGAATTGGTATTCAATCTCATATCTCAAGTTGCTTTGCAAGAGTTTTGTTTCAAGATTTGTTATTACCGGTCAAAATAGTTAATTTTGAATACGTTCTTGCAGTCAAGCTGTAGAGAGCCTCGCGCTGACTGCCTGCGAGAACCTGGACAGCGCGGACAGCGAGCCGGCCACCGGCGCCGACGGCAACATGCCCGACCTACTGACGCCCGTGTCGCACTCCGGAGTAAGTGACTACAACCGAGCACTAAAACGCTTTTATTTTTAGGGATTTTATGACCTGGTTACTAAGATCTTTAAGTCATGTCTTATTTTAATTTATATTTTTATTTTATGAAAAATGATAATATGGATTGAGATGTAATATGGAGTGATGAAATGAGATGATATGAGATGAAATATAATGTCAGTAAAATGGTCATTTACTAAGGTTTTTTCAGTGGACTTTTTGGAGGATTTCGAGAAGTTACGTTCATCGGTTTTGTTTCATTTTCCCACCTTTGTGCACTTTCGCAGATACTAAACAGTTAATAAACCACCGTTACTACACATTTAAACCTGAAGAAACACTACCTAAATAGACAAAATAAAACAAATCGCACAACTTCACTTCTCGCGCTCCCGCCAAAAAGTCGCACTACAACGCTATGTGTTTGAAAGCTACAGATCATAATTGTGTTTCATTTGTTCATGCCACATAGAAATTGGATTACTTGAATTTGGTAAGATTTTTTTAATTGTCTTTGTGGATATTGAAACGTGCGAGTTTTTCGGGCTTTCGGCATATAAAGTTTTGAGTTCCCGAAAAAGTACGTTAATATCGGATTAGCGTTTGGCGCATACAAATACGTCACGTTTTATCTCGTTTTGTAGTCTGGGCTATAAGTTGATAAACGTTGAGCTTTTTTTTATTGTTTAGATGGGTGGACGAGCTCACAGCCCATCTGGTGTTAAATGGTTACTAAAGCCATAGACATTATTGAGATATAAGTTCTAAGGTTTCAGTATAGTTACAACGGTTGCCCCGCCCTTCAAACCGAAACGCATTACTGCTTCACGTCAGAGCGGTGGTACCTACCCGTGCGGACTCTCCAGTAAAAAGTATACGGGTTGAGGTCGTGTGAAGCGCGCATTAGCCAGCACTGTCGTGGTTAGGTAATGAGTTGAGTGGGGCGCGTGTGGCAGGCGACGCCGCTGGGCGGGCGGCGGCGGGAGCGCGGCGGGCGGCGCGTGCGGCCCAAGTCCGTGGCGGAGCAGCAGTGCAGCAGTAACGAGATGCTGTCCCTGCCGCCGCTGCACGCCGAGGCCACCGACGGACTCGCCGACCTACCGGCACACACGCTCCGACATCTCGTCAAAGGTGCGCATAAAGAACTCTCCATCTTCCACTATAGAATCTTTGTATCTGTTTGGTTGTCTTCTGTTCCGCAGCGGTCTTCCAGTTCTTGTCCATACTAATATATAAATCTACTGTGGTTTTTACGGATATTCCGTTATAACTACTGAACCATGCATCCGATTGACTTAAAACTTGGTATCCATGTAGATAATACACGTACTTAATGGATAGGCTAATATTTATATGAGTGTTGGACTCCCTACACCAGTTGCGGGGGCGTTAATGATGAGAATCGTGGGGGTGAGAAATAATAATTTTAAATTTTAAATGCCCAGCGACGCGGACGGGTACAGCTAGTCCATTATAAAATCTTTGTATCTGTCTTGTGGTCTTCAATTCCGCTGCGGTCTTACAGTTCTTGTATTTTCTAAAAATTGTTCATTTATTCCCTCAGTATTTTCACTTTCAAGAAATTTTTCTGGTTCATTCATAGCATCATTAAAGTCTCCACCGGATTTTCATTTGTTAATTTGCAAACTTTTAACACTCAAACGTGACAAATGACAAACTCAGAACTTTATCAATCGTAACACTAATACGTCATAATTCAAATTGTGATACAATAGTTTATTGCATTGCTCGAGTGAATATAAAAATGCATAACTTAAAAAATAATCTACATCAATTAATGTATTGACAGAACACCTGCCAAAAATTTATAATACCATGACATGGGGTAAATTGGGATCCTGGGGTAAATTGGGACAAACCTGCGGAAGATTCTCAAAGTACCTGTAGCACGGAATCTACCTAATTTTGTTTATGTTAATATTTATCAATGTATAGAAGAAAAACCAAGTTAACTATGGAAGTACTACATATGAGTTAAGTTGGTCCCAAAAATTCGTCAAATTAAATTGAAAATAGTGGTTGAAAAGTGCATTTTAAAACAGCTTAAAGAACTTTTAAAAAAAGTAATATTATCGTTGTTTTTTCAATAAGATCACAGTTTATATAAGTTTTTAATACACCTGGAAATATCACAACAAACGGTAAGTTGCAATATTCTTATTTTAAATACAATATTTCGACAAAATAAAAAATTTATATTTTTTCCTTTCTTTTTGGGGAAAATTGGGACGTTTGTAGGGTAATTTGGAACGAGACTGGAAAAATTAGGGACGAGAAAACACAAAATTGGAACGCCAAAAGACAAAATAGGGATGGCTTGTTAGGGTTGTCACTGATATCTTATAATAGATTTTTTAGCCTATACTATCACTTAATTGCGTGATGTAAAGAAGGTTAATGTGTTTATCAGTTAGTTTATGTAAGTATTATAGGTAAAAGAAAAGTATATATATAATTACTTTTTTTTGCGACATTTACCTTGTAATATCTGCCCGGTCGTATGTTCTTTATAGCAATAAAAAAAATTAAAAGTTAAAAGAACTCAAACGAATCAAAACTTTTGTTATTTCATAATCTATTCACGCGTCGAATCATGATTTTGTTAACATTCACAACGAACACACACAAATAAAAACAGGCCTCAGATTTTAAATGTAACATTATTAAAAAATCCGAGATATCCAATTATGAGTGAGTGAATTAATTGAGTTTAGTTATTTAGCTTAGAAAGAATTTCTTTTATTTTTGTTATTATTGGCAGTAATCAGATAAAGCTGTTTTTTTATCTTATTCACCTGATATCTTACTCTTGCTCAAAGATCATTTTGAAAATGTTGATTAAATAAAATTGTATTAATGCATTTCCAGTCCTTTTGTTTTCTATTTTTTATTCTATTTTATGATTTTGTTTCAGAGTTGTGATTTTTAAGGAAATTAAATAATAATTTTCATTACATACTTTTTTTGATCATTGTATTGTTGATTATCATTCACGTCACATCGCTTCGGAATAGAAACCAGCTTAATTTACACTATGTTGTGTATTGTGCTTAAATTATGGATTGTATTCATCATTTCGGTCCATATAAATAATTATATGGCACCTACCTATATATCGCAGTACTGCGAGTTGACAACCCTTACAAATATCCCAATTTAACCCTTAACCGTGTCAATTTACCCCGGACGCTGGGTAAATTGGGACGGCCATTATTTTACCGATTATTTCTTTAAAATGAATAATTCAAATAATGTAACGGTTTTTATCACCTAGGTACGTTCAAGACTCAACTTATTTCTTTGGTTGAGCAGTGACTATTTAATTGGAACTATTTTAAAATTCAATCTGAAGGTCGATTTTGTCCCTATTTACCCCATTGTACGGTACAATCAAAACGTTTATCTGTAAAAGTAAATAAAACTGTGTTATTTATTTCTAAATAAATTTCACAGACATGTTTATTGATACATGTACATATTTAAGATATTTAAAAAAATTAAGCTTTGAGGAGTTGTTTATGAATAAAACAAAATCAAACTCGTCCGTGTGATGTTTCGCAACTAACTCGGATCGCACTAGAGTTGTGCACGCACTGTAGAGTGGTCCCTAATCCTGATCATGCAGGAGTCAGTCACCGTCGACGCCCTAGACACGTCCTTACGGATCCATCAGATCCAATAACCTTTGCATTAGACGCCTTCAGCTCTAACACTAGGAGCAGGCTTAGGGACCCCGGTAACCGTACTCGTCGAACTCCAAAGAGTTCGCCGTGCAACCTAACCCATGAATCAGCTCGCTGAGTTTCTCGCCGGATCTTCTCAGCGGGTCGCGATTCCGATCCGGTAGTAGATTCATTCGCGAAGCAGCTGCTCTTGAGCTGTTAGGTCTCCTTCGGAGGCGCTCGGGTAGCTGTTAGCAAATCCCACCCCTCCTGGCTGAGCCTTTGCTCGCCCACCTGTCCTGGTGAAACTGGAAAGGCCACGGCCGGGCCACCAGTAATCCTTCAATCATAAAAAAAAAAAGAGTGGTCCCGCTGTGCGCAGGTCGGCCGCGGCGTGCGAAGACGCGCGCGCCGAGCCGGCCCGTGGCGGACGGCGCGCAGGAGATGGACGAGGGGCTGGAGGAGTTCTGGCGCACGTGCCGCACGCCGCCCGGCAGCGAGGAGCCGTCCCTGTCGCGCACGTCGCGCTCCCTGCACTCGCTCTCGTCGCTGGCCTCGCCCTCGCCGCGCCGCGACTCGCACCGGGACGACACGCTGTAACTGCACCTTATTTAATACCTTTTTTAACCCTTTGACTGCCATGTAGGTCACCGGTGCCCTACGCGGCGCACTGAAGTAATTACGTCGATTTCTGTTACTAAGACGCCTGGATTGCCTAACCATCCCTTCTATTATACCTCCAGGAGTAGAACCTTTTGTGAGTCCGCACGGGTATGTACCACCATCCTGCCTATTTCTGCCGTGAAGCAGTAATGCGTTTCGGTTTGAAGGGTGGGGCAGCCGTTGTAACTATACGGAGACCTTAGAACTTATATCTCAAGATGGGTGGCGCATTTACGTTGTAGATGTCTATGGGTTCCAGTAACCACTTAACACCAAGTGGGCTGTGAGCTCGTCCACCCACCTAAGCAATAAAATAATAACAATAATAATCTATATTTTAGTCTTTTAGGTCTCCTAGAAATAGATTCATTCTCAGTATCTTCAGATTCGTCTTTCCCGGAGTCTACTAGATATTCTGTGCGCCGCATAGGGCACCGGTGACCTACATGGCAGTCATAGGGTTAATCGCCTTTCCTTGAATGTTCTGTCGTACCATTCTCACCAATGAAAAATGAAATACCCATACACACAGCCCACTGAGTTTCTCGCCGGATCTTCTCAGCGGGTCGCGTTTCCGATCCGGTGGTAGATTCTGCGAAGCACGGCTCTTGTTAGGGCCACTGCTAGCAACACCTCCAGGTTTGAGCCCCGAGAGCTCACCTACACGCTAGGATGAAACTGAAATAGCCTCTCAAGGCTATCACTGATCTGTTTACAAGTACAACTGTTATCCACAAGACAGGAAGCATTATTGTGGTTTTTTTTTAACTAAAGTATTGACAAAAATACTTAAATAAAGTATGTGTTAATATTTTTTAACACCTCTAATATAATATGTCATCTTATGTGTAATTAAATTTATCTAAAATGAACATGAATGATTACAGGTACAGCGTTACGTCCGGGGAGAGTACGCCCGTTCTGCTCGAGTGCGGTAAGTTTTTTATTTTAAATTTAATTAGATTTAATAATTAATTCTACGCTTTTTCCATACACGTATTTCACAAATCCTTCAGATGTTTCCCGCTGCAAGTCTTCCGACAACGTAGGAGCAAAACCGGCAACCACTCCGCCGCCGTCTAGGTCCTCCGACAATGTCAACACGATGGGTGAGTGACGAGACAATTAACACCATGCCTAAATGCGATTTCAGAATTGAATCGACTAAGATCTTCCTATGGTGATCGTAAAAGGCTACAGACAGGTCAGACAGATGGTTAATCGTACAACTCATGCTAAATCTCTATGCAACACCATAAGAGGACACGCCGCACCGAATCCGCATAATATGGGATCAAGTGAAGAAGAAGACAACGCCCACTTAACTCACCTCTGAGGACGGAGACAACTATGTTCGGAATTTGATAAATTAATTTTATTCGATCATTGCTTATTGTTGTTCCGGACAAGGTGGCTACTGTAAGTAATTCCGTTTTGATATAATATACTCATCTCATTATGTTTATAAAACTTTGATCGGGTCCACTAAATCAAATCGCGATTTGATGAATCCAAAAAGGGTTAAGTCTAACACGAAATAATTTTATGTTGCGCTACAATGAAACTACATTCTATTGCAACTTCAAAATCTCTAAGAATAATCTAATTCGTCGAATAATGAAGTCGTCGTGGCCTAAAGGATAAGACGTCCGGTGCATTCGTGTTGAGCGATGCACCGGTGTTTGAATCCCAGGCGGGTACCAATTTTTCTAATGAAATACGTACTCACCAAATGTTCAGGATTGACTTCCACGGTGAAGGAATAACATCGTGTAATAAAGATCACACCCGCAAAATTATAATTTGCGTAATTACTGGTGGTAGGACCTCTTGTGAGTCCGCGCGGGTAGGTACCACCATCCTACCTATTTCTGCTGTGAAGCAGTAATGCGTTTCGGTTTGAAGGGTGGCGCATTTACGTTGTAGATGTCTATGGGCTTCAGTAACCACTTAAAACCAGGTGGGCTGTGAGCTCGTCCAACCATCTAAACTATTTTTTTTTTTTTCTTTGGGTTAATATTAGCATTTACATATAGTGATATCTACGTCCGAACTATGTAACACCGTAGGCCCTATTTTTACTGCAAAGAATTCATTTAATGCGACAAATGGCCAGGCAGTCGCTGTTACAAAAAAAAAAAAACGGAGACTCCCGTCTCTATTTAACATCAGATAGACTGTGGGCACATCTGCTTGTTATATACGGCTATAAATTAAAATATAACTGTTCTTTAACAAAATGTGTTCATTTGTAAAACTTGTGGAAACTTTTGAAAATAACTTGCAAAGCTTATGTGGATGGTTTGGTTTGGCGGTGATTAATACGAGAAATGATTTATTTATTTATTTATGTACACACAGAAAACAAGACACGGTACAGAGTAATAGGAAAATTATGTACAAATGATATTTATGTGTATGTGCAATTATAATAAAATGCTAATTTTTCTTTTAGTAATCTTTTTAAAAATGTTCGTTTTGCTCTGTCTGCGTAATAATTAAACGTGTCTCGCTACGTCAGCAAATTTATCTAACACTTATAGTAAAGGTGTTGGCGTTTGTGTGAAATAAATTAATCTTTAATAAGTATATGTGAATGAAATAAACAATGATCATTGAGATTTTATGTTTCGCTTACTGGCTATCATTAATCTTAAATATACATAAACATTGTATGACCACTCCACATCCGATGGACCGAGAGCTCTTTCATTAATCAACAAAGTAATAAAAAAATATATTTGTCATACAAACAGACAAATTATTAATTGTCTTCCTAAATAGAGTGGTTCACACAAACGCGAACGCTTGGTTTTGTGTATACGCTTTTTACATTATGGCAACGTGTATCTCGTGTGTGTAACGTGGGCTTGTGCGCTAGGGAACGGGTGCGGTCGCGCGGGCGGCAAGGCGCGGCCCTGGTCCGTCGCCGGCAACCCCGACACCGCCGCCGTCTGCACCACCGGTGAGGACGCCGCATGCTCACACAGACAATCACACACAACCATAACGTACACATGTCGCCACACTAAACAAGTAAATTCGCGTTCCATTTTTTCCAAATCTCGGTTGACCACACTAAATCTAAAACCATAGATTACACAAAAAAAACACATCCACATCCGCAAAAAAAATAAAACGCCCCTATAGTTCTAATGTCGAGTTTGAGATTTATATATTTTACTAGCTGACCCGACAAACTTCGTAGCGCTTCAATCGATAAATAAAAGAACTAAACTTTTGTATAACATAAACTTAAAACAAACAAAAGGAATCCGTCCGACGGGGGACACATCAAAGGATCAACCCAGCGAAAAGTACTGCGGTGCTATTTCAGAGGGGAAGCTCCACACGGATTTCCTCCCGGATTAGGAGGAGGAATCTCACACCCCCGATTACTCTCTTTAGACAACCCATACCCTGGGCCAGGAAGGTCAAGTACCTGGGCGTTACCCTGGATGCATCGATGACATTCCGCCCGCATATAAAATCAGTCCGTGACCGTGCCGCGTTTATTCTCGGTAGACTCTACCCCATGATCTGTAAGCGGAGTAAAATGTCCCTTCGGAACAAGGTGACACTTTACAAAACTTGCATAAGGCCCGTCATGACTTACGCGAGTGTGGTGTTCGCTCACGCGGCCCGCACACACATAGACACCCTCCAATCCCTACAATCCCGCTTTTGCAGGTTAGCTGTCGGCGCTCCGTGGTTCGTGAGGAACGTTGACCTACACGATGACCTGGGCCTCGAATCAATTCGGAAATACATGAAGTCAGCGTCGGAACGATACTTCGATAAGGCTATGCGTCATGATAATCGCCTTATCGTTGCCGCCGCTGACTACTCTCCGAATCCTGATCATGCAGGAGCCAGTCACCGTCGACGCCCTAGACACGTCCTTACGGATCCATCAGATCCAATAACCTTTGCATTAGATGCCTTCAACTCTAATACTAGGGGCAGGCTTAGGGACCCCGGTAACCGTACTCGTCGAACTCGACAAAGAGGTCGACGTGCAACCTAACCCATGCATCAGCCCGCTGAGTTTCTCGCCGGATCTTCTCAGCGGGTCGCGATTCCGATCCGGTAGTAGATTCATTCGCGAAACAATTGCTCTTGAGTTGTTAGGTCTCCTTCGGAGGCGCTCGGGCAGTTGTTAGCAAATCCCACCCCTCTTGGCTGAGCCTTTGCTCGCCCACCTGTCCTGGTGAAACTGGAAAGGCCTTCGGGCCACCAGTAAACTTTCAATCATAAAAAAAAAAAAAAAAAAAAAAATCAAAGGAAAAACAAAATTGTTATTTTTATTTAATATCGAGCTTTTTCATATTTAGCTACCTTTTAAACCTTCTCTGGACTTCCACAAATAATTTAAGACCAAAATTAGCCAAATCGGTCCAGCCGTTCACGAGTTTTAGCGAGACTAACGAACAGCAATTCATTTTTATATATATAGATATTGTACCGAAACGTAATGAAATGTACCAAAGTCAAATTAAAACTACCCAGAACATTAATCAGTTCGTGACGTCATACATAAGTGCATAAACCACAAGCGGACTACTACACGGGAACACAAATGACATTATTCACTATAAATTTTCTCATTTAAGTTACAAAAATAGTTTAGTTTGTGTCTTGGACACATCAGTACATTTGAGTTTCCAAATTCCCATGTGTCTTATAGCAGCAAATTTGAAGCCTATAATTTAATTATGTGATAAATAAATTAATTCTAACCTGCACTTACCGCTGTCGCCTAGTTAGTATCTCACTACTGCTTTCTCGTGGAATGCCCAAATTTAAATTCTTTTTATAATGAATCGTACAAATTTTGCATATTTTTTAGACATTTGAGACACTATTAAAGCATGTAAATACTAAATTTTACATAATGGTTTTATACGTACTTTTTGTCTCTTAAATCATTTTGAAATTTTGAATGGCTTTTCTTTTATTTATCTATGAGAAACGTTCATCATTTCACGTGTATGTAACACCTCAATGTAGTTTCATAAGATATCTAAAAATAATACTTTTCAAGTCTACATATTCACCAATGCTTAACAAACCTGGTTTGTTTAATTGTAAAATTGATGCATCATGACAATCACCAATTAACTATAGAAAGAGCATGCCATGACTTCCCCATTTCATTAGCCATAGCGAACCATTTCTATGAATCTAACTTTACTACAACATATTCGCAATCAAAAATCGTTATAACAACGAAGTAACAAACTTAACTAGATATGACAATTATATTTTGCTGATTATGATTATTATTATTTTGTTTACAAAAAAGTACCTTATAGGTCTTTAAATCAAATCAAATCAAAAAAAAAAATTATTCAACATAAATGAAAGTACATACTTGTTGAACGTCAAAAAGAACTAGCCTCCGTCCTAAGAACTGGCAAGAAACTCAGCCAGCGGGCATGTCTTTTTTTTATATTTATTTTTCCAATGAGTATTATAACGTAACAATTATTGCAGTATTGAAATGCCCGGAGCGAGCAACTAATTCCCACTTTGTGCAATCTTCTAATATTCTAATCTTCTCTGTTTAACATTCGTGGTTGTCATATCTTGTTTTGTGGTGGTTTGATGTTACGGTGGTGGTCTACAGAAGGAGTGGAGGCGTGCGTCGGCGGCAGCATCGTGGGCATCACGCCGGGCGCTGCACTAACCAGTAACCAACTTTCAGACGCTATTCTGTACTGAGTTCTAGTGTCGATGTGCCACTTCGTGTAGGTAATGGCTTGAATGCTGCTTTACATGTGCGATGGTTTTTTGTTTTTGTTTGTGTGTGTTTTAAGCTCGTTTTTTATGTTCATTGAGTGAAAAAGGATGGTAGAGAAGTATAGAGCACCATCTTGTATAGGGGACAAGTTGAAAAATTTACCAACTGTAAAGAGCAAGTAATTGTTGGAAGATTCGTCGAAATAGCACTAGTGTAGCAAGTGGAAATGATATGAATATACAGTCAAAACCGTTTACTGCGACATCGTTTAGAACAACATACCGGTTATAATAACCTAGAACAAAGGTCCCGGCTGAATGCTATATGACTGCCTTATTAAAAACATTGCTTTATACGACATTGCTAATAACGACATACCTCATAAAACGACCACATTTAACTAATATTTTGGAGAATTCGATCTGTTAGAACGACCGGCTAAGCTGTATTGTAAACAATAATTTGAATAGGTATCCACATTCGTCTTCAATGGCTATTAAAATCGGGAAAGAAAACAATAGGGTTTAGTGTAGGGTCTTTTCTAGTTCTTAGAAACAAAACACTAGCATGCAGTAGAGTCAAAGCCCGCTTCTTCATATCTCTTCAGTTAGTTTGTTACTTATCTATACACAAGACGCACCAAAACTTTGTGGAGTTATTCGTGAAACTTTCAAAATGTCGCAAAGAAAAAGAAAACAAATTAATATTGAAGAAAAATCGCGTATTATATCCAATTTAGAGAACGGAATTTCAAACAAAGACTTAGCAAAGGAGTATGGTGTATCGACATATTTCAACCATTTGGAAAGAGCGAGAAAAAATTCAAACGCTTTATGACAATAATTTTACAGAAAAATAATATGCATTGTACTTATTTGTAATAAACAAAATGTACATAGTTGAATAAATATATTTTTCCAATAATTCCCTATCGATTTCTTGCACGATACACATTAAACATCACCGGCTATCGGTTTTTACGACTGAATATGAGCAGTCCCTTCGATGTCGTTATAACAGATTTTGACTGGCAGTTTTAAACAAAATGAAGTGTGCTGGATTGAAGTTAAGTGTAGTTAGTTTAGGGCGCTTAAAATCTTTCCACTTGCTACTATGGCGCCACCTTAATTGGTTCCCTTTAGTGGAGACTTTTTAATACACTGAGAAGGTGCTCCTTACTTTTACCCTCCATATGAAAAACTTACGGTAACTACTGTCACATTAACTATTTCCGATACACTGAGATGGTGCTCCTTACATATAACATCCATATGAAAAACTTACAGTACTTTACTGAAATTCATTGACAACTTCAGTAAATACCTGTTTACTTTTTATGATACTAATGCTACTTTGGTGCCGCCACAGTTTAATACCTACTGATGATGAATGAATTTTGAAATTTGGTAATTACAGTACCTTGTACAGTATCTTGTTAAAGAGCTTAATTGCGCTGTTTATATTTAAGTGTTAGTAAACGTAAACGCTTTGGTGTTTTATAAAGGCGGCATGTTCTATAATTAGTTATCTAATTTTATACTGTGCATGCTTTAAAATAAATTAATATTTAGCTGTAAAATCTAATTTTACAAATATATCGCCTCTTTTATGTAATGATATTATGGTAATATTAATGACTTTGAGCGTATTCATTAGGTGGGAGCTTATATAGGTTATAAATAGAAAGTAGTTCTTGTAATTGAAGATTTTTTCGCATTATGCATCATAGGTTGCTTACAATCATAACATCGAATACAGAGCTTACATCGAACACTATTTTTTTGTTACAGTATTGAAATATATTTTTATGATTGCAGGTTCAATGTTACGTGACCATCCGTTGACGCCTGGTTAGTTTAATTTTTGACATGTAGTAGTTTATATCGAGATATGAAAGACTATTTAATTTAAGCGACATTTATATTTGTAATTAAAGGTGCGTTCTGTTTTGTATTAGCCTCAACAATTCGACATTTTTAATTATTTATCAAGACCGCGATTTTTATGAGCGTATAGCCCATAACCAAAAAGAAAACAACGTATTCGTATTGACGAGTGGCACAGGCCGAATTTTATTTAAAACCATAATAATATAGAACAAATAAACATGTCTACCGACATTGCAAGACAGATGGCAGCACCAGTAACATATTGTGTAGATATTAGACCTTTAACAAACTTCAATTATGTTTATTCCATTCAAATAGTTGAAGAAGTTGTTTTTATGTTATTTTTTCCAAATTTCAAGCTTTAAATAGCTCTCCTGTAAAGTTGCAAAAATGTCGCTAAAAACCAAATATCCTTTTATCCCTCGATATAATAATAAAGTTCATGAAAATTACTAGTTTATTTTTAGGAAGTACTGAATTAATAAAAGTAATACATTTAATAAATTAATCAATTATAAATAAAATGAAATAATAATAAAAAAATCTGAGAATGATGTTATATTGATAAAGCCCGTGACGAAGATGTTTCTAACTATAAATACTAATTACATCAGATTAAAGATGAAAAAAAAAAGTTTACAGTAATTATTGTACGTTAATATTATTTGTGATTTTCAGAGGGCCCAGATACCTAATCAATGAGGGTGCGACGGTTAGCTGACCAGGGTTCATTGTCCAGTTTCCACAAAAAAATGATGTAAAATTATTGGATGCTCATAATTGTGCCAGTTAGAATTTTAACATTTTAGACATTTTATTACGGTCTTAGTGTTCCAGAAATATAAATAAAATAGCGATGAAATTAAAAGCACGAATTTTTTTCTGTATCTTAATAGAATAGTATAATAAAATAATAGTTCATATTTTCAACTGGATACTAGGATATATACATTAATAATTAATAGTCAATCAAATTTATGTACTGTGATTGAGTTAGTATTGTGTTATCAATTATTATAGTCATTATAATTTTTAACATATTTAATGCAAATATAATATATGTATACTCATTTAATTTTATTTCACATGTGTAAGTAATATTGATTTTGTAGCCTTCGTCTTCGTAGTAACTTGCCTGATTGTGATTGATTTAAAAATTATATGTACTAAATAAGTTTATATTCTAACTAAATAGTTATAATACCTATGTGAATGTTATATTCATTCACAAAAGTAATAGATATTTCTGAAAATTATAAAGTACTTTTAAATAACATTTAAATTTATACTATAAAATATTGCGACCCACAAATGAATATAATTAATCTTCATTTATATTTATTCTATGAGATGATGATTTACAAAGATTTTATTTATTAGATATTTTATTCATTGTAAAATCAGAAAATTATTAAGTGATATCGATTTGGTCTTTGCCTAGTCATGTTTAGAAGGCCTACATTGTCTAACGCACAATCTTTTTGAAGTGATTCCGTTATTATTAATTATAAATTAAAATAATTCACGTGATTAAAATATGTTATCTTCCAAAATTTTATTACATTCCTTAATCTTTTTGTATAGAAATGAAAGAAAATGTGATTTTTAAAAATAAAGTTCAAAATCGAAAATGAATTATTAGATAAGTTAGTGCACAGCAGCCATGTAAGATTAGACTTTTCGAAACTTGATAATGTAGCTCGCCCCACACTTGTAAGTGTTCATTAGAGTATAATATTTGTAATCCTTTGGCATGAGTTTTTTCTCTTGAACGCGTGAAGGCTGTCTTCTATTGGAAATTTCATGTACCTATGTAACATTACTAATGTAGTTGTATATTGCTAAATTATTTCATAGTATTTTTGTATTCATTCCAATTACGTTCATTTTATCTAGCCTTTCGGTACCAGACTGATTTTAAGGTACGTTTATTTTATGGTGCAATTTTATGTCTAGAGCGTTGTGATAATGTTTGAAAGTAAATCATAATACAATTAAATCACTTGTTTTATTTATGTCACTGTTTTGGTTTTTTATAAAACCATGTTTATTTTTCCGAAGTAGTGCAACAGTAGTAACTTTCGAGTTAGATGAGACGAGTTAGTTTCTAAATCAAATCCTTTCAAATATAGGCCTATTTATATTTTACCATTTCTCTCTAAGGTAATCGAGCGTTTGGTTAGCGGTATACCGAGCTCTTACCTTCCTAAACATAATCTTATGAACCCCTTGCAGTCAGGTTTTCGTACCATAGTTTCGGTCGTAATACTGTAACAAAACCTCGTTAAAATCACAGACGATATAAGGAGTATAAGGAGGTGGGTATGGAAACCGGTCAGCTTGTAGGCCGTAAACTTTTAAAATATTTGCTTCAGGTGGCTCTCTTCGTAAATTACGTAATTTTCTAACAACCGCTACTAAGGTTGTACGCACAGGCTTCTTTTTGCGTAATTTTACGGAGGAACACTTTCATTATTGAAGAGCTTGAGCGTCTTTAACTTTTGTATAAATATTATTTACGGTCATCGAAAATATTAATAGGTCTCTGAATTTCGCCCATCAAACTCATTCACCTACCTCTGTCTGACAGAACGAAGAAAAAGTCTTATATGTTCTTATGCAAGTTCGTTTAGAATTTAGATCATGTGAGAACCACAAACTGAGTATGCCTCAACTACTAAAAAAATCGAGTTTTATAGCAAGATGAGTCTGTTTATGTATTCGAATGTAAATCATTATATTTTGTTCTCTATATCATCACGTTAGATGGGTCGTCATTTATTTTGTAAACCGTATTAAATAGGTATGTATTAATTTTTACTTCCTGTTTACTTTGCATAGAGTTCCTTAAAAATCAATGTTATGAAGTAAGTATTGTAACGTTCATATTTATATGTATGTATTCATTTATACACATATTTATGTAATTATTTTCGTGATGTCCTTGCACTGCATCATCCTATTCAATTTCCTAAATTATCTCCATCCATAGGTTGACTGGAACGAATCGCTTTCAGCGAGCGAAAGGTCCGCTCATTGTACTTTATGTTTTAAGTATAATTTTTCTCATTCACTTTTGTCTATATTGCCCTTATTTCGGTGTACCTAAGTGCATTATAATCTTATTTATTGTATTGTACTCCAAAACCCTAATCTATTGACGGGGCATCTGTTTTGGATATATTTTATTTGGAATTTTCTATAGTAAAATACCGCATAATTAGACATTATATTTATTTAAAACAATAAAAACTATTTATTTTACAAACTTACACTATATTTAAATAATTGTCAAATTAAAACTTAAGATTTAGCATTAGAATTACTTGAAATGTTCCTTAAGCTCAACAAATCATTTGAACCACAATCATTCGTTGCGAGTTGCGAGTGGTAATGGAACATCAAAACGTGAACTTTTATTTTTGTTTCGAAAATATAACTGTTTCTTGTACTCAATTTTACATTTACAGGCATCTGTGGACTACGTGCTGGATTTTCTTAGTGTTGGATATCACTAAGCTAGACTTCAAAATAATATTTTATTGAGCTTATGAAATATATAAAAACTAGTATCTTCTGTGATAAAAAGTTTACAAACTAATTTACGACGTAATCTTATTTAATAAACTTCTCTGCCCAATGAAGTTTACAATCTGATTTATTTTACCAAATGAAAATGATAATTCATTTATAATCTATTCAAATACGTTTGAAACTTGTGGAATAGTAGTGAAACAAATGAAGGGTGCAAATGTAATGATGTAATGACGTCACCAATAAAATACTATGAGAGAAGTAGTACTACTTGAAGTATTACTGGTGGTAAGACGTCTTAGAGTTCGCACGAGTAGGTAGCACCACCCTGCCTATTCCTGCCGGAAAGCAGTAATGCGTTTCAGTTTGAAGGATGGTGGGCGGCCTTTGTACTGTAAAACACATAAGACTAAGACTCAAGTCTGAAGATGGGTGTATGTAGGGATTTATTTTGTTGATGTCTATCGCCTCCGGTAACCACTTACAACCAGTTGAGCCGTGAACTAATATCTCTATCTAAGAAATGGTAAAAAATATATGATGTTTCATTATTATTTTAGATGACTGCTACGTCATTAAAAAACTAAGTAACTTCGATGCTGTTTTGATAAGAACATTTCTTTAATAGTATTTCTATTGCATATCGCATATTATAGCTGTCGAGCTATTTATTGATCTTATTAAACAAAATTGATCTAAAGCTATGCAATTTGTTCGAAACAATTTGGATAGCTTCAAGAAATTTTGTTCTTGGGAAAAAATACGGACTAACCATCATCTATCCATCTGTGAAAGAAAGATCTGCCCTGTAATAAAAGTAAAAAGTTTGCCAAATTGGCGACTATAAACACCTACCGTCCATGGATGAAAACAATGATTTAAATGCGATCTTAACATTTTGTGATTGTATCAAAAGAGTACATTTACAAAGTGCAAAAAATAATGCCTCATATAAATTAACTACCGATATAGATACACAGAAAATTCTTACTTTCTATAGTATTTTAATTAAAATACAACACGATATCTATATTTAATATCCTAGTTCTGGTTTTGAGAAACCAGTTTAACCCTATGAGGTCCAGAGTCTATATGTATTCAACATAAAATATAGTTTAAGGATCGCAAAAGGTTAAATAATAAAAATAAAAAGAAACAGTCTAATTAAAATGACATACATTTTATTAAATGATAATAGTTTTTGTACGAAAACTTAATTGACTTGGCTGTCCTGTGACGACACCTCTTTCAATACTATCGGCTCATATTTTAATAATATTTCAATTAATACATACAAAAATAACTCAAAATATGAACAATATCGGACTGACTACAAATCAGCAATAAAATTACTGTTTAGGTTCATTTTCTGTATTCTTAGAAAATATAAAATTAACAGGTGTTCCATTACTTTTATCAAATATATTATGTATTAAGTATATAGGTACTCAACTAGAGAAGTTAACATACAATCACGATAACTAAGGCCCGAATACCGGATTCAGAAAAAAGCCGGTCGGTAAGGGTTTATAGATGTGTTGGGTGAGGATGTGGTGACGTCACAGGTATGTTTGTTTTATTAAATTTTTACTATAAATACTGAATTAAACGGAATCTTTGTAGACATCGTGTATTTTAATAAACAATTTGTTATTAGTCCAGTACAGCATTAATATAACCTATGCATTACAATTAAAAATGAAAACCAGGTGCTAGTGTACGCCTAGTAAATCATAATAATAACTCCAGTAATATTCTGTGCGATTTTTTTTACTTTTATTATCTTGTGCTGGCACTTTTCTAGGCTCATTTCCCTGTATGCTCTGCCCGAATAAAGTTGATCAACATTTAATCAAAGGTTTGTGCAGTTTGTGTATACATTAAACATTTGATTAAGTGAGCGATATGGGATCACGCCCCTTTGCCAAAGAGCCAGCAACGAACGTGTAATTAATAGGCATAAATATAAAATCCACTACCTTTTCTTCGTCCCATGAGTATAATTAACCTTATATATTTATAAAATCTTATGAAACTAAGTTCTTTGATTGTACTATGATAACTCAATGTTGCATATAAAGAGAGTTAAACGTTATGTCAAACACATCTATGAAGATTATCGAAATAGTTTTTGAGGACAAGCTTTCTAATTCATTAACAGAGTATTTTTTAGTAAATCCATAGGCAAAACAAATACTGTTTTTTTATGGCTGATTAAATTCAACTCTTTGAATATTTGATTTATCGTAATCGCAAGAAAATGAAATGTAAATTAAACAGATTGCAGCAGATGTGTCGAACCTAACAGTCGAGCCGAGGGTCGTGTGTTCGATTCTCACACGAATACACATTCAGAGTTATCATAGCAGACGCATTATGAGATCTTATTGACTTCTTCAACATTATCGGTACATATCCATTTATCAACAAAAGCAATAAGATTGTGATAGTTTTAGGAATGTTTAAATAAACTGCAGTGTCTCTGTGACGGCAACACGTTTAATCTAAACATCAGATTTTACCTTTAAAACAATGTACAATTCAAACCAGTCGTATAATAGATAAAAGTGAAAAAAATAATCACGAATGATAACCGGTCATCATTGAAAACAGAGAATCTTAAAAAAATGTAGGACTAAACTATTATCTCTAGTCGTCTCTTAGGTCCACGTTAAATCACGATATTGTGCTCAAACAGAACATGAGAATGTCCAGTTTCAGTTTGTAATTATTCCCAAAGTGCCAATGCACTGTACTATGGACGATAACGTTTAGAATCTTGCACTCATCAGGGATTCGGTGGCATGTCCTTCTTTGATTCTTCCGCGTTGCTCACGTTTTTAACGTCATCCTTCATGTCATCAGCTGTAAATGGCAATAATTATTGCGATCAACATTTTAGAAAAAATAGTTTGCTGTCTCTTACTCGGACTTTGTACTGGTATGAACCGATTGGTCTGTAATTAGTCTGTATGGATCTATTAAGAATGCGTCAGTTCTGTTTGGTAATATTTTACTTTATAAATGAGAAATTAATCAAAACCATTTTCTTGCAGCACAATGTTCTGAGAAACATTAATGCATAGTGCAGAATTTATTTCCATTTATTCGAATCCAGCTATATTACATACTCAAATGAATGGTTTCACGTCTTTAGCAGTGGTAGTAATTGCCATTACCGATGTTCACAGCCAACCTGGTGTTAAGTGGTTACCGGAGCCCATAAACATCTACAACGTAAATGCGCCACCCACCTTGAGATATAAGGTCTGAAATCTCAGTATAGTTATAACGACTACCCCACCCTTCAAACCGAAACGCATTGCTGCTTCACGGTAGAAATAGGCGGAGTGGTGGTGCTACCCATTAGGACTCACAAGAGGTCCCTACCACCAGTAATGTTAAGTACATATTTCATTAGACAAATTAATTGGTACATGTTAGGGCAGTTTGAACACCAGCACAGACTCATCGCTCGATACCAGTACTTCTTGTCCTTTAGGTCACGAAGACTTAAAATATATCTTTAAGGCATTATAAATCATTTGTTTATTTCAATGGCGTAGCCGCTATACGATCTCGGGAACCACCTGGTGTTCAACTATTATTAAACTTTCTGTTACGACGATCACAATGCGAGCAATATTTCTTATTTCACGAGAGCATTGAAAATAACGGCTATCTTATTCGATTTGATGTGTGTACGATGATGTTTTAAGTCAGCGGTCGGGGAACCGGGGCAAATTACCCCAAATAGGGTAAAATTACATTTTGGAGGGTAAAAATGAAACTTTTGTGAGTAAAAAGTATATATTGAAGTGAAACTTCTTTAGAATCGTTAAATTTTTAGTTATTGTTTTCTTTTTAAAATTATCATGGGGGCTATAATATGAAAGATACTAAAAAGAAGCTATTTCTTTCTTTTTGTTCTTCGCCATGGGGTAATATTAACTTACACAAAAATATTTTGGGGTAATAATAAAAAAGTTCCCCGATCGCTGTTTTACGTGATGTGTGTACGTACGTTTAAGATCGTCCTTGATCTGCAGGGGTTCCTTGTCGAGTCGCGGACGCTTGCGCTGCGGCGCGCGGTAGGCTCGGTTGTCGCGGCGCCCGTCGCCCTCGTCCTCGGAGTCCGACAGCTCGCCGTCGTTAGCGATGCGCTTGTCCTGTTTTGCGTATCACATTCAAATCTTGTTACTACAAAATCTTGCTTGGTCGCAATGTCGCACACCACTTAGAGCAGACTGTAGAAAATCCTACAGTAAATTGGGGGGAATAGAGACTAAAGTTCGAATAGGGACAAATCTGGGATGTCACAATACTTTTGTTGAGTTGAGTTAGATTTAACTTTGTTGAACTGAAAATTACTTTTATTTAGTTTTTTTAGAATATTAAATAGTTTAATTTAGTCATCATAGTTTTTTAACTCATTAAAGATATTAAAAATTAATTACCTAAAGTTAGGTACCTACCTAACAGCTTAATAGTGCCAGCCCTATCGAAAAACTGTATTGTCCCCATACGTAATATGATTCACCCCAAAGCCAAGGTGAATGGGGTCAAGCTAGTTTTTTCAGATTTTGTGTATATTTTGTAATGAACTATGTATAATAACTCATCACAAATTTAAGCCTCCGGAACCATTTTAATCTCAATTTTATTGGTATTAACCCTAAGAAAAACCATTGAAAACTTGTGCTGGATTTGGAAAGGGTCCCGATTCCCCCAATCTACGGTACTGTTACAAATGCAGCGCGCGGCAACGAGATCTATCTCTTAACCACGAGCAAACTCACAAATAGTGGAAACAAAAATAACGAAAACATATTGTATCGTGCGAGGAACGTTTAGTGAATTGTAAAGCTCATTCGAACTCGATACTGATATTGGATTTAAGAACCGAATTGAAACCAACGAAAATAAATACAGTAAAAAGTTACAAGGGATTCAAAGGGAATTTTCAAAATAATATTAATGAAAAAGAGTGAATACTTGTGCATATTAGATACTAGTGAGTTTGGAATAACATTCTGCAATTTTTTTTGAGATTTTAACTATCTGTAATTTTGATATTTAACAGAATAAACGTGTTATGGGTTTATTCTTGTTCAATATTTTATCCTCAAAGCCATGTAACAAAACTAATTAGTTCACGCAAATAAATAATTAATATTTTTACTAAATATTCAAACGCATATTTAAAATTGGGCTTACTGGAAAACACTGTGTGATTAAATCCACTTTTAAATCATACCTTATCACTCTGTGGTAATCTCTCATCTTTGTCTATTTTATCTTCATCATCTGACTCATCATTGACAGCATCTTCAGGTATGGCTTGCACCTAGAGAATAAAGAATTTTAGTGATATTTGAAAAAGTAAGCAACATAGAAAATTATGCCTACAAAAAAAATACAAAATATAAAACTACTTTATTTTTAAAAGAGAGTTAAAATAATACAATGATTGGGGTCTCCTTTTAAGCGTGCAAGCCTGTACTAAGAGACTCCGCTTACGAATCTTGCTTATTATTTATTTGAAAAGAAAAATTTAGGTAACAACTAAAAAGGTACTAGAGAGATGTATCTATTCCGAACATCCTACCACATGGCGTTTGCAACAGCGTCGAAATATCGGAAACACGTTAAAACTAAAAATCGTAGTCAGAACTTTATCTATTCATGTAGTAATTTGGAAAACACTTACTTGTACTCCTGGCGCATGTGGGAGCATTCTGAGATTCTCGAACAGTCTATTTTTTATCTTTTCCAGATATTCAGGTGTATTTTGATTGGACATATTACTTGGTGATATGTGTAGTTTGAAATCGGGCCCAAAGTACTCAAAGTAGTCGTTATATGGTAGTTCATTGGCTATTTCCACACCAAGTGCAACGGATGTCTCGTAAGTCCAACAGCGAGATACATTACGTATGGTATATCTGTGAAATTTATTACACATGAAGTAATGAAAAGGTGGTTAAGGAAATAGTCTATTTGTTGTGAAAAAATTAAGAGAATATCTTAGGTAGTAAAGATAATGATTCAGTTTCTATCTAAAAGCGATACATAGTCTTATATTTAAACAACTTACCCGCCTCCGCCGACCAGTAAGAATGGTAGTCCAAACCTCTTGACAAGTTCTACACAGCGTCCATGACCTCGAACGGTCAAGTTGAAACAACCCAATCTGTCACCTTGGATAATAAAAATAGGTATTTTAGTTACAGTAATTAACTAAATGTTTATTATTTAGTTATTAATTGGTATGAGTGATTTTACGACATTCAGAATCAATTCAATTTCATAAAACATTAGATTAAGCAAATAGCTTGGACAAATAAAAAGTGACACAAGAGTTATAAAGTTAAGAGTTATTATAGTTACCTGTCAGAGAATCAGCACCACACTGTAGTACTACAGCACTTGGTTGGAATGTCTCCATAACTTTAGATATAATGGGAACAAAGATAGACTCATATGACTCATCATCCATTCCATCACGAAGGGGTATATTTACAGCATAATATTTGCCTTTACCGGCACCAATGTCCCGCAAATCACCTGTAATATTATGATAATCAATTATTGCCATATATAAAATCTTTATAGGAAAACCCCAAGATGAGATGAGATATCTTCAAGATAATTTAAATTTTTTCTCCAAGTAGCAGTTTTTAAATGAGTCATATTACTCTTTTGTTAGATCAGGAAAATGCACAATCGCTGTAAATTTGTGTACACACTTTTTAGATGTAGAGTGTACAGTCAGTGCTGTATGTGCAAGGTAACAAATGCGGTGCTGCAATTACTTATCTTTCTCAGTTTCATGTGATCAAAATGTACAAATATCTTTGTGCTAATCACTCAATATTACTCAAATAAACTTTAATGTTTTAAACAAGTTTAAATAGAAATAAGTAATGTAATCACCTGTTCCAGGGAAATATTCTCCATATTTATGAAAGGAAACGGTCATTACTCTGTCAGTGGTGTAGAAAGCTTCTTCAACACCATCACCATGATGCACATCTATGTCAATATATAGTACTCTTTGATGGTATTTCAGCAACTCCAATATGCCAAGAACAATGTCATTAACATAACAGAAACCTGACGCTTCAGACTTCTTTGCATGATGGAGGCCACCACCCCAGTTTATGCAAATTTCTGAGGCCTAAAACAATTATAACAATAATAAAACCAGTACAAATATTTCTAATTGTTTAGTTATAAATAACTATACAATTAAACCTATATAACTATATAATTATAAAATTAAGTAAACTTGCAGAATTAAATTAGTAATCTCACAAGATAAAAAAAACTATTGTTGTATTAAATGTTTTAAAATCAATATAATCACAATTTAAATGTTCTGTTCATCTCTGACACAGTATCAGTTAATATCAGGTTGTGGCTCATCTGTCTTTAACCATTTTAAAGTTAAAACACTAAAAAGGTAAAATTATAATAATTTTAACAAATGAAAATAATACTTTCTCATTGGCATATGTAAGTAGAGGATGTAATTAAAACTACTTTTATTGTTTAATGTCATGTATACAATTGCTGTTATATTATTTCTGATTTTTGAAATAAATTACAGTTTTCATCGCCACTAACTAAACTGAAAAAGTTGTTTTAACAAAATAAAATAAATAAAACAATAAGACTAATTACCTGCTTATTCAGTTTTACAGCTGCTGCAACTGAACCCCCAGCAGACAACTGACAAAATTCATACAGGCCATCAAAAACAGGACAATCTTCACCTACATTAACTGCAAAATGTATATTAAAATTAGTCACATTCAATAAGTTGAATATTTTCCATATCATCCCTGAATGTGATCAGGCACTAATAAAGGTATGTAGTTTATAGGATATTACCCATCAGTAGATTGAGGGATAGGTCAAAAATAATTTGGCTGATGCTTTGAACTATAGGAACTTTAACAAAAAACCAATAGGATTGTACACCATTTTCACCATACTCTTTAAATAAATATGTACATTATAAAGGTTTTCTTCCTGCAATAAACAGCAGATACATTGGTTTCAACTAAACAGGCTGCAGACAAGGAGAGTGCTCATACAGGAAAGTAGTTTTTTCTCTTTATAATTTTGGTATGTTATATCTATACTTATCAAGCAGTGTGACAATTGACTGACACAACTAGATGCTGTGGTATAGTCAAAGATTTGAATTTGGGAATTTTTTTCAGTGTCATAGCAGTGAATCAAAGGAATTTTCCACAATTTTACACAAAATATGCTGTATTCAATCTATTATTTTCATCATCTTTTTATACAAATTATGAATATAGTAAGATTCCACTGTAGTAGATTCACATTATTGTAAACTGAACATAGTTGAAACTTTGGGACAAATCTATTATATTATTATAGGTACACTGAAAAAATATAGTTTAATATAAAATAATACACTAAATAGGTAACTCTACTGTTATATTAGCTTTAACAGGTAAGTCTTCAAGGGTAATACATTTTCATTAAAGCATTTATGAATAATTTATACTTTTTTTAAATAATATTGATAATAATTAGTAATAACTTACATCTCTGCATTTGTTTGTTGTACTCAGAAACATTGTCAGGTCGAATAGAACGCAGGAATCTAATGTAATCATCTGAATGGAATTTTGTCATTTCATCAGCTGTGGCTTTGTGAGGCCTCTGTTTAAAAATATATAATTATAAAATCGCAAATCATTGAAGAACTTACACCTAAAAGGTAATTTCAATACTCACATAAATTTCCATTTTTCGATAGAGTCCATAGTTGAGGAGTAAATTGTGGGTCATACGTATGCGGTGAGGTTTCATTGGATGCCCTTGTCCGTAATAGTAGTTTCCAATATCGCCTTTAATAAAAATAACACGCATTATTTTCAACTTTTTATTAACATGTTACTTAAATCATTTTACGGCTTCATATTTAGCCGTCTGTACCTCGTACATCGTAATACGAGCAAGTCCGTGTACCCAATAGGAACGCGGAACGCTGTACAGACGTCGTAAAATGAAACAATGAACTGAGTTAACAATGTCATAAAAATCCTAAGACAAGCTTTAAAATCTCTGAAGTTCTTAAAAGAGCTAGGCCGTATGGAAATTTGTATTTAAAATATGAATACTACGCATATTAATTATTTATAGTACAAAAACGAATTCTTAAGTTACTAGCGATGTAATGGAGATCCGTGGCGGGTAAAACTTTATTTTACTTACTGTCATAATAGTAACACACTCTTTTCTTACTGTGCGGTTGCATAGACATTTTTAATTATTTCTTCAACGGTTACTTTTTAATAAAATTATTACAATATACTTAAAAATGTTAAAGAGAAATAAAAACCACACCGCTGTGCTTTAATTTGACAATCCACACAAAACTTCATAAAATAATTGAAAGATGAACAAAATGCAACTTCAGAGTACGACAATTTCATTACAGTGAAGTTGACTGACCTGAAGTTACAGATATTCAATGAACGAATGAATGAATTGATTAAATTGAATGATTTTTAGTAGATTAAATATAGACATCAAGTGAAGCCACAGTAGGTAGTAGCATTACAATTATAAGCATGAATTACTTGGCAGCTAGAACAGCCCCTTAGGCCAGCGATCGGCTTGCGGCTCGCATGCTGCTCTTTAGCTCCTCGACTGCGGCTCTTCCACGAAATGTTTATCTAGTTCAGGCACGGAATATCCCTCATTATCTTATTTTTTAAGAGAAGAGCAAACACTTTTAAAATACAAGGTTATAAAATTCTGTTAGAAAAATGGTTCTTTGATTAAATTTCAACTGTGTCTCTCTGTTTGGCTCCCAGCGAATAGGCAGGGGAAAAAAATAGATGGTAATATTAATAGATTTTCATTGTTAGTAGCATTTTTTTTATTGCTTAGATGGGTGGACGAGTTCACAACCCACTTGGTGTTAAGTGGTTACTGGAGCCCATAGACATATACAACGTAAATGCGCCACCCACCTTTCTAAGGTCTCAAGTATATTTATATATATTGTTCAAGGTGGCAAGTTCAAGTTCCAAGTGGAAAAGTCTATACTGAGGGAAAATTTTCATATCATCATCATCATCATTAAATTTATTGGCAATATACTTAAGCTGACAACCATACGGTCTACTTGATGGTGTGTGGTCACCCCAATACACAACAAAACTTACCTACTGCATTTTTTATATAAAATTTAATAGAACCATTCGTAGAATTCCGCACGTTGCCTCTTATGTTATTAGAAATACACGGTCAACATAAAGGATACGATATTCTAAAAAGCTACCACAACTGAATCTTTATATATATATATTCATTTTTTTAGCAATTCATTTATCTATATATATAAAAATGAATTGTTGTTCGTTAGTCTCGCTAAAACTCGAGAACGGCTGAACCGATTTGACTAATTTTGGTCTTGAATTATTTGTGGAAGACCAGAGAAGGTTTAAAAGGTAGATAAATATGAAAATGCTCGGAATTAAATAAAAATAACAATTTTGTTTTTCCTTTGATGTGTCCCCGGTCGGGCGAATTTCTTTTGTTTTCTTTCATTTATCGATTGAGGCACTACGAAGTCTGCCAGGTCAGCTAGTTTTAAATAAAATTGTAACAAAATGTATCTTTGGGAATTGAAAGATTGAAGAAGCTGCAGTTTACGGCAAGTGCGTAATTTTATACTCCTTACGTACATTCCTAATTATGTCCAAGGAAATGGTAGAATTCACCTTGGAAGGTAGAAGAAACTTAGGAACTAGAAATCATATTAATATTGTAACACTGAAATTAGTTCACGTGAACTTGTAGCAAAGGTTTCAGGAATTTGTACCTTAAAAATTTCCATTCTTCAATTCCACTTAAGGATGTGTAGCTATTTAAAATCAAAATACTATTGTGATTTCGAAATTGAATATATTATCTCGATACCCATTTTACTATTTTTACTCATTTTGATATAAAGTTCTCCTATAATTTATTTCATTGCTTTACCCAAGTCAAGATAAACAGGACGATCTAATTTATTTCAACATATGGACTTTAAATTCGAACTTCATTTATTAGAGATGATTAGTAGTAGTAGGTTAATGCAATATTTTCTTGTAGATTATTGATTCGTAAATAATTTAAATTCCAGGTAAATAATTTACATTCGGAAAAATAAAATATGGCATTGAAAAGAATTTAGAAAAAGTATACAAATAGCTGTGCTTTCAAATGAAGCTTGATTACAAAATGTATTTTTTTAATTTGTTTTGTAGTTTGTATATTTTCTATTTGGTTACTAAAGAGCCTTTTGGTTTTACCGAACTAACTCATGTATACAGGGTGTCCCAGAAAGAATGAATAATTCTGAAACACCTATTGGGAACACAAAATAAAAAATAAAATAACAAATTCTCAGGTAGTACCCAAATTACATATTTAAAAAAAAAAATGATATTTTCCATACTGCTGTGCGTTTCTGGAATATACAACAGCTACAAATAAATGGAATCTATAGGCTTTTGGTGTTATAATATTCTACATGGACTATACTAAGAAATATGCAGGAAATCGTTTGAGTAGCCAGTGTAATTTTTTATAAAAGCTAATCTGAACTTAATTTGGTATTTTTTTCTTTATTTTTAATTTGGGTACTAACTAAAAAATTTTTTTTTTTCAGTCCCCATTTGCTCTACTATGAGGTGTTTCAGGATTATCCATTATTTTTGGGACACCCTGTATGTTAGCTGTCCCTGAACTAATTCATGTAATAATTATTTGTTGAATGACACGATTATTCGAACTTAGACCGTTCATTCGCTTCGAAACTGTGATTTTTCCCTACACTAAAACAACAAGTTCCATTCGATATCGATTTGACAGTTCCCAATCCCATTCATGGAGGAAGTTGGTTCTGTTCTTCTCATCCTTTCATTCTTTCATCGCGCAGCAGTGGTCAAGGTAGGACGTCACTTCACTTAGATTTGTTCGAATTATTGATTTGTCAGTTGAATAATATTCTAAGTTCTATTCGTCCTGCAAAACCTCATTACGAAACTGCGTGAATCAAATTCCGTGAAACTATTTTGTTGGTGCAGCGCAAATTGTGATCAGAATTTTTATCTTTTCCTTTTAGGTGGACCCTGCGTCAGAAAGAATCCATAGTTTAAATAAACATCTTCAACTAAATCCAAAAAATAATCATGTAAGTATTACTCTATTTAAACGTATATTTCGGATGTGAGAGTATTTCCATTAATTTAGTCAAAAATAATGGTCAAAAAGGCCACCTACCACGAAAGCTAGAATTGTCTTGTTTAAATTGAATTTCGGGTTTTCATCACATCATTATTTCTCTGTCACGATCTTTTTAAAACCTATTTTGGTTTTGAAATGATTTTTAATTCAAAAAGTATAGTGGCATTTATTTAATTCATACTTATCCATTTTAACAAATCTATATGAAGCCATTTTGTCTTTAGCTGTTCACGCATGCGCATTGACATTATTGGCAACGTTTTTGTTACTTCTGGCGTGTTAAGCGCAGGCGCGAAGCAATGTATTGATTTTTTCCTCTGCACTAGGTCTGGTAACTGGAATAATAGCCGTGGAAACGGTGGTTCCAAATTTGGAGGAGGCAACAAATTCGGCGATAATTCGTCTCGGTTTGGCAACGGTGGCAATAGATTTGGAGGATCTGGAGGATTTGGTGGGAAAAAAGAATTCTCTGGAGGGCAGAACATGCGACGCCCAGATTGGGATTCTGTTTCACTCCAACCTTTCAACAAAAACTTTTATGATCCACATCCTACAGTTCTCAAAAGATCACCATATGAAGTCGAAGAGTATAGAAATAAACACGAGGTAACTGTAAGTGGCGTTGAGGTTCATAATCCTATTCAATACTTTGAAGAAGCAAATTTTCCTGATTATGTGCAACAAGGTGTAAAGACAATGGGTTACAAAGAACCGACGCCCATTCAAGCTCAAGGCTGGCCGATAGCTATGTCTGGAAAGAATTTAGTTGGCGTAGCCCAAACGGGTTCCGGCAAAACGTTGGCCTACATCTTGCCAGCCATTGTGCACATAAATAACCAACCGCCTATTCGGAGAGGTGATGGTCCGATTGCTTTGGTCTTGGCGCCTACCAGAGAGTTAGCACAACAAATTCAGCAAGTTGCTGCAGATTTTGGACACACATCTTATGTTCGTAACACGTGTGTGTTTGGTGGTGCTCCTAAAAGAGAGCAAGCCCGGGACTTGGAGAGGGGAGTAGAAATAGTCATTGCTACTCCAGGTAGATTAATTGATTTCTTGGAAAAGGGCACAACCAACTTACAGCGGTGCACATATTTAGTTCTTGATGAGGCTGATCGTATGTTGGATATGGGATTTGAACCACAAATCAGAAAAATCATTGAGCAAATACGCCCAGACAGACAGACTTTGATGTGGTCAGCTACTTGGCCCAAAGAAGTAAAGAAACTTGCTGAGGATTACTTGGGAGATTACATTCAGATCAATATAGGATCATTACAACTTTCCGCAAATCACAACATTCTTCAAATTGTAGATATTTGTCAAGAACATGAAAAAGAAAATAAGTGAGTAGAATTTCCAACTAATTTTAGTAATTGTTTTGAAAAATGATGATTTGTTGTTAAAATGAATAACTTCATGATTTGACCAACAAATTTCCTCTAAGAAGATCTGATGTTTAAATACTATTAGTTTAAACAAGATGAATAATCTGGCAATGACAATGTAATGCTTTATATTTCAGATTAAATGTATTATTGCAAGAAATTGGACAAAGTCAAGAACCTGGTGCGAAAACAATAATTTTTGTTGAAACCAAGAGAAAAGCTGAGAACATATCAAGGAACATAAGGAGATATGGCTGGCCAGCTGTTTGTATGCATGGCGATAAAACTCAACAAGAAAGAGATGAAGTTCTGTATCAGTTCAAGGAAGGTCGTGCTAGTATTCTTGTAGCAACTGATGTTGCAGCTCGAGGGCTTGGTGAGATATTTTTTTAATCAAATTACTTAATTCTTATGATAAAACATACAAATTAATTATTAATTTATAAATATAATTTAATAATGATTTGTTTTATAATTTCAGAGGCACTGGCGGAAAGTTATTGTGTTCTATTTGAAAACTGGCAATTGAATGCCAAATTACTTTACTGGATTTGTAGATGAGAGACTGATTCAGTTGTAAACTGTAGAGAATGCAATAACTCGTCACTATAATGGTGCCTCATAGTGCCTTTCACTACATTTGGACCCGAGGCCGGAAAGCTTGATGGTTTGTCCGTAACTGCGGATAGACTTGAAAGTTGAAAACCTGGTGATGCACTTACTATGCGTTATTCAATTGAAAAATAAGGTCAGAAAACATGATTGGTGCATTGTTGAAAAACTTGACTGATGATCGGCAAGAGGTCAAGGGTTTTCTGTTTCGGCCAGTGGAGTCTTGGGCAATATTAAAACAAAAGATTTGAAATTAAAATTAGAGATTTGCCCTCTTTAGACTCCAGGGTTCTCAGTGAGAGGCAACATTGTTATATTTGTTATTATCTGTGTAGCTCATACAAACATGTAAGTAAAAGTGAGATATTCAAGATAATAACTAAATCCTCAATTAAATTAATTATGATCTTTAAAATTCATTTGTGTATTACAGATGTTGATGGTATCAAATATGTAATAAATTTTGATTATCCAAATTCGTCGGAGGATTACATCCATCGTATTGGGAGAACTGGACGTTCAAAATCAAAAGGAACATCATATGCTTTCTTTACCCCTTCAAATTCCCGTCAAGCCAAAGATTTGGTATCTGTTCTACAAGAAGCTAATCAGGTTAGAAGTTTGATTTTACAATTATATAAATAATATAAAATTAAATTAAAATAATTCCTCATACCTTTGGCATGGGTACGTTCTTCAATAGCGTGACATGAATGCAAGTATGAGGTACATTAAATACAGCTATATGCCTTCGGTGTTCATGCTATACAAATGCCTGAATCCCATCCTCAAATGTTGTGACATTTTATTAAATAAAGTCTAAGTTTTTTTTTCCTGCATTCTATATGATTTATCTGATTTCTCTTGGTATATCAGGAAAGGATTTTATCAAAGTCGAAACATTTGTAGATTCAACAAGTATTCATTCACTTTATATTTTGATATGTTATTGTTCTGTAGCTGGGCATAAATTACAATTTTATATTGTTTGTTTTTAGATGATTAGCCCACAACTGCAGTCGATGGCCGACCGTTGCGGTGGTGGTGGCGGCGGGTGGAACAGGAACAGATTCGGCGGAGGTGGACGAGGTGGTGGCGGCTCTTTTAAACGCGGAAGCAATTTTGGCAAGAGTAGCCAAAGGGGGGGCAGTGGTTACAAACGATTTGACGACTATTAAATAAGATTTTTGTTGGCATTTCTAAGAGGGTGAATCCTCGTAATATAGATAAATGTTATGATTTGTAGATCCTGTTTGGATATTACAGTTGTGGCTAGTTTAATTTATTTATTGTAATGTCCACTAGCGACCAAACATTTTATAGGTAACACTATTTATATTATGTTAAAACTGTGATATTTTTTTATTGTGATTCTACCCAAGATTTGCAATAGTGCATTCTTACTCTGAAATTTTCCAAGTAGAATAAATGTCGTCAAATTCATGTAGAATTTTATTAATATTTAGAGCGTTAAGCCGTCATTCCACTCTTGTTACATTTCATTGTATAATTACATTGTATGAATAAATAATTTAAGAATACTAATTGACTTCTTTTATAATTATTTCCTTTTCCTGGGAAAACAAAGATGTCACGCTGGATGCACTTCGAGATTTTTGGATTAAAGTTCATCTCTTAACTGAAAGGGGGATAATCTTTATCTGCAGATAGATATGTACCTACTTCCCTATAGCTTCTGGACAGTGAGGGTTTCTTGCAGTCAAGTGTCAAATATTTCTGGGCTGAGTGCTGGATCGCAAATCTTGCCTTTAATGATCTTATTAAAAAAATAATTTTTACGTCTATCCGAATTTTACCTAACTTAATGAATCTGTTCAAAGCACTGAAGTAGGAAACCTATGGAAATGAAACGTCAACAAAAAATTTGTGCCGCTGTGACGTCATCTGACCACAAAACATGGCGGTTTTAGTGCTGTACAAAAGATTTCAATGTTATCAGGTTTTATCGATAAACGTTCTTGGCTCATTTTATTTTAAATATTGCTGAGTATTATTTATTTGTAGAATTTATACTTTAATGGGAAGCCAGTAGGTATATTGTTTTGTGCAAATATGATATGATTTAGATGTGTGAAATCTAAGACAAGTTCGTCCTTCGAATTTGTCACGATATGATGATTTTTAAAAGTTGCTACACTGATTTTATAAAGTTGTCGTTTGTCGCAAAACATAAAGATATGGCGTAGTACAGTGCCATCTGCCCATTTCTAGCATGCTAAATGTTATCGTATTTCGAGTACGTGTTTTTCTTAGACTATTACAATCTATTTTAACTGTTTTGCTGACTCTAAAGTCCGTAACACACTACCGCAGCGCACCTCATGGAAGGTGCGCCGCATCATTTGAATCACTTTCACTTGAGAGTGATTCAAATTTTAAACTTATCAAGGGACCGCGTGAAAAAAAAAACACCTACAGAACATTTATTCATTAATTACAAACCTCATTCCTTGTGACTTCCTCTCTAAAATCACTTAATTATTAAATATTTAACGAATTTACATTAATGTTTTACTCACTGCGGAATAAAACTATTTTATTTAAATAGTTCCGAAGAGATTTTGTCGGTAGCCTTTTTCCCGAAATATCTAAACAGAATGTCTAAATATGTTTTGATGACATATTTTAACATATTTTAACAAGTGAGTTGTCAATGTGAAAACCACATTTTCATGAAGTGGAACTAGGACGTTGAGAGTAAAATTTATCCCGCGGCAAATTCGTTACGGCTACAGAGAAAATATACAGTTTAGTACGAGCGGTAGAGAAAATTGACAGCGTCTCGCGAAACACTCTGTCTTGGAAAGGTAGAAAGCGAGCTATTAGGTCGTTTCTCTTAGCACACCCTGTTTACGGGCGTCAGCCACTAGATGTCGTGTTATTAGTTTTTCGTTGCTCCAGCAGATGGCAGTACCATTAACTATCATAAATGTAATTTTTAATGAGGAATTTAAAAAAAGCTCGTGCAGCAGTCGGGGCTGCCGCGGTAAAGCGGTTTTGTCTATTTAGTTTTTCTTCGGGTTTAAATGTGTAATAACGGTGGTTTATTAAGCGTTGCATATTCTGTGAAAGTGCACAAATGTGGGAAAATGAAATAAAACTGCTGCAGATAGCTTCTCGGGATCCTCCAAAAAGTCTACTGAAAAAATCTCAGTAAATGACCACCGTCATCTTTTTTCATTTAGTTTCATCCCAGTTGATTAATGACCCAAATTAATCATTTCATTTCATTTCACCCCATATTATCATTTTTCATAAAAATAAGAATAAAATAAAAATAAGACATGACTTAAAGGTCTCTGTTACCAGGTCATAAAACCCCTAAAAAAAAAAATCCGAAGTCTGAATTTAATGAAGTAAAGAAAAATTGTGTATAATACAATGTACCGTACGCACATATTACCTATGAACTAAAAGCAAAATTATAAATTTGATACAAGTGGTTTAATAGCATAGGTACCATAAAGATATAGCAGTACAGAACTACATATTCAACCGCTTGCGATACATATTAATGCAAGGAAATGTGTTTTTATCTATTCGTATTTAAACTTCTTCATTGAAATAGCTCATCGCATGTCCTGGTTAAAAACAAAAATAAATTGAAAATGGCTTTAAATGTGCTCACAAGGTTATTAAAACGAAAGGAGTTGTCCAAATTGTAAGTACTAAATATTTTTTATTTTAACCTAACCCAATGTGACATAACCTCATAACTATGTCAAGAAAAAATTACTAATTACTAGATATATTATGCTAGTCGGCACCCGATGTACTTTCAAATTTAATTTGCGTCGCGATTTACCAACTCTGAACAGTGAAACAGTACCATACAAAACTAATTAATGATAATATACCATAATAATTAAAATGTAAGAATGATAATCTTGTTTTGCGTTATTTAGTGTTAGGCTTGGTTAAGCTGTGCCTGTGGAATTGCTGATCATGAAATTAGATTTAGATACAAAACAATTAGACTTACATGCGATGAAGCCCACCTAATTGCGAACATGTTGATACTATTTGCAAGCTTGTTTTTATCTGCATTTTTTGTTTAATTTTTTCTGATTCTCTACATACAACAACAGTCTTGTAAGCACTTATGATGAAATCATTATATGTTGATGATGATGATGAAGTTGATGAAATCCTACGGGTAAAAATTATATATGGATAATAGGGTTATAAATCAAAATAACAGCTTTTTTTATGAAGATGCCTCATAAATAATTATGACTAATAATTAATTCTTACAATTTCATCTTAACCTTAATCATTTTTAATACGCTTTTTTTAACTGATCAGACTATAATATGCAATGAAGAAAGATAAAAATTATCTATTTCAAATTAAATTATGACGAATATAATAATAATGTCCTTGGTAGAAGGCTTACAAACAATTTGCAAAAAGCAAACACAAGTACAAACTACAAACCAAAAAATACTAAAAACAAAATAATACTATTTATAATGAGGCATTTAAAGTAGTATTTTTAAATTTAGCCAATGATGTAAATTTACAAACATTTTTTTTAGAATAACCTGCCCACTATTTTGTCTAGAACTCTAACTTGTAATAATATGTTGTGAACATTTGTTATTTCAGATTACCTTACAAACAACAAATAGTAGAAACAAATGTATTTCACACTCACATTATTCCCAAGGTTCAATATTCAATATTGCACAATCAAATATTAAAAGGTACAAAATTACGAGAGCTACAATTCTTAAGATTTTATTCTGTAAAAACTGAGCAGAAAAAGGAAGACGATGATTACAGAAGCGATAATAGCATTACTGTTATTGGTCAAGATATACCCAGTCCTTTTGTTGACATAGAAGCCAGTGGATTTCCTGAATATATAAAAACATTTTTGAAGATGCAAGGTATCACAAAACCAACTGTGATACAGTCACAGGGATGGCCAATAGCTTTGAGTGGTAAAAACTTTGTGGGTATAGCACAAACAGGTACCGGAAAAACATTGGCTTTTCTTTTACCAGCTGTTGTTCATATTAAAGAAAATAAAGCAAAAAAGGGGCGAGGACCAATTGTTTTGGTTCTTGCCCCAACTAGGGAATTGGCAAGACAAATAGAGCAGGTGGCACAGGATTTTAATGAGCAATTAGGTATACGTTGTGCTTGTATTTACGGTGGAGCAAATAGAAGTAAACAAGCAGCGCAGTTACAAGCTGGAGTTGATATAGTAATTGCAACTCCAGGAAGACTGAATGATTTTCTTATTACTAAGACAACAACATTAAGCAGGTGTACATATGTGGTGCTAGATGAAGCGGACCGAATGCTGGATATGGGTTTTGAACCTCAGATACGTCAAGCTTTAGAAGGAGTACCACTAGAGAGGCAAATCCTGATGTTCTCAGCAACATGGCCAAAGGAAGTCCGCACTCTTGCAAAAGATTATTTAGGTGAATTTGTCCAGGTCAATGTTGGTTCTACTGAGTTGTCTGCCAACCGCAACATACAACAAATTGTCCATGTATGTGAACAAGACGAAAAAGCCGAGAAGTGAGTTAATAATGGAGTTAATTATTGTTTATTGCTAAACTTCTGGTTACAATTATTGTTAAATTTCTTTCATTAATTCTAGGTTTACAGAGATAATGCATAAAATATCTGGTTTAGGTTTAGGTAAAACATTAGTATTTACAAACACTAAGAAATCTGTGGACTATCTTGAGAGAGTGCTTCGGGGAAATGGATGGCCAGCTCTAGGTATTCATGGGGATAGAACACAACTCCAGAGAGATATGATCATCAACAAATTTAAAACTGGAAAGACTAATATACTAGTAGCTACAGATGTTGCAGCTAGAGGTCTTGGTGAGTAATGTCAGTGACCTATCATATATACATAATAGTATTGTTTGAGACAGGCTCCCACTAATAAAATAAAAAACAATAGTATATTTCGAAATTATTGTTTTATTTAGCTGTACTAAAATGATGGAGTGTAAATAATGCTAATAAAACATTGTAATAGGATGGTTTTTTTTCAGACCCTATCATCACAAAAGGTATCAATCATATCAAGCTTTAGTCAGAAACATAACCATATTTTTCTCTTTTCAGATGTTGATGGAGTGACACACGTAGTAAACTATGACTATCCCAATACATCTGAAGATTATATTCACAGAATAGGTAGGACAGGGCGTCAAGATAACAAGGGCATATCTCATTCTATACTCACTGAAGAAAATGCAAGACAGGCAAAGGATTTAATAGAAGTTTTGAAAGAAGCTAAACAGGTATGTATTTTTGTCATCAATCATAGCTGTGGGTATATACATAAAGCATTATTGTACTGATAATTATATATATAAACGAATGATTTTTTTTAACATTAATATAAGTCAAATTAAATAAAGTGGGAATTATTTTTATCCTACTAAGTTTTACAGACAATTTTAAATCGTCATTTCACTGATTTAAAATTGTCGTCGTTATTAAAAATGCCATCATCGTCGTAACATGAGAGAAGGTAGGATGGTAGGACCTCTTGGGAGTCCCCCAAGAGGTCCTACCACCAGTGATTACGCAAATTATAATTTTGCGGGTTTGATTTTTATTACACGATGTTATTCCTTCACTGTGGAAGTCAATCGTGAACATTTGTTGAGTACGTATTTCATTAGAAAAATTGGAACCCGCCTGCGGGATTCGGACACCGGTGCATCGCTACACACGAATGCACCGGACGTCTTATCCTTTAGGCCACGACGACTATAAACTATACTGACTATACTGAGACCTTAGAACTTATATCTCAAGGTGTGTGGCGCATTTACTTTGTAGATGTCTATGGGCTCCAGTAACCACTTAACACCAGGTGGGCTGTGAGCTCGCCTACACATCTAAGCAATAAAAAAAAACAATTAAAATTACGAATTTGAATTCCTATTTCAAACGCTTGTGTAGATTAATGGTAGACAGCGATTTGGCTTTGCGTCTGGCATTGCTGTTCTCCATGAGCGACGGTAACCACTCACCATCAGATGGACCGTATATTCATCTGTCTACAATGGCAATAAATAAAAAAGGGTGCGTGTACTTATTTACGCGCGTAAGAAGTTATACTATATTTTTATTTAATTTATTTCCTGTTTTATTTATTGAAACTTTAATCAATTTGAAAAAAAATCGATTAAACAACATCCTCAAACACGCATATTGGACATCCTTTTCTTGACATCGTATAAATTCGGTAATTCTCGGTACGGTTCGGAAAGTTCACCTGCTATATTCAGACTCGCCAAGTTACGTCGGTCGTATTGTAATGAGCGATTTAGTGGGTAGTAAACTTCATTTCTGTTAATTTTGTGTCACGGTGTACGCGCCTCGTAAAGTTTATCAATTTTACATAACGCGCCTAAAGAAGTATAACTTCAAAAAACTAAGCTGTTTCGTAATTTATGTAGTCATTAACTGTGTAAGAGTATCTAATTCGCAGAATAATCTGTAAACTATTACAAATAATATTATTGTAACATCTTTTGTTAATTTTCAGGATATCCCCAAAGAATTGTATGACTTGGCTCGCTCGTTTGACATCACGAAATCCACTGAAAAATTTTACAAAAAGAAAAGCTTCCAGAAGCCGTACAATTTTAGTAATAATGCGAGTAAAAGATGGAACAGATTTAGAAATGATAGATATTACTAAGTTATGTAATTTCCTTGCAGTTACAGCTATATTAAGTAGTGTTCAATATCTTGTTTAATTTTACTAATGTGATAATAAATAGTTGTGTAGCCGATTGTTTTTTTTTTAATCCATTATTGTTGTATATTTTTTTATTGCCCTAGCAGGCAGACGAGCATACGGCCTACCTGAGGTGAGTGGTTACCGTCACTGATGGACGTCAGCAATGCTAGAGGCAGAGCCAAGCGCTGCCTACCATATTATTATTTATTTTTTATTGCCCTTGTAGGCAGACGAGCGCACGGCCCACCTGATGGTGAGTGGTTACCGTCGCCCATGGACTTCAGTAATGCCAGGGGCAGTGCCAAGCCGCTGCCTACCGCTAAATATATATAACCAAATATAGGTAAAAAATTAATTCACTTTACGAATACCAGAGTGGAACTTATGTATAGTGTAGTGTGGAATATGATCCAATAATTTTTTAATGCGGTGGCTTACTGAAGCTTTCTACATATTTCAATTCAATATTAAATCAAAGAACAGCTACAATAAAAAGGGGAATGGTTTAAATGTTGCATTTGTTGCATAGCACAAATGTTTGTCAAATAAGGACCATTATAAACATTTTTTCAATAATTCCATAAACATTTAGAGAACTTAGAAAAAACTAATAAATATCAAATTCTTATAAGGCAACCTTTCTTTTGTTATCTTATCGATAGGGAACCAACTCTTAATTACAGAACACTTTGAATTTTGGAAAAAAAGAAACAGAAAACCTACCCTGAGAGTACCTAATATCAAATTCTATACCAGAGTACCTAGATCTAGTACGGTAGAGCGTCATTATGGCGTGACCATTACCAACCATTACCATGACAACAAACTGACGTAATTGGATGTAAACATCGTAACGCAGTGATTATTTTGTTGTTTTTTCTTCAAGTATCTTTATTTGACGTGTGTCTGAAATTTAAGCTGAACGAAAAAAGTGTAATACGGAAAATAATGAAATGATATGAGTTCTATAAACAAACCATTTTAGGAGATGGCTTTGCCCGATCTTGACGTTCGATCTGTTTTGGATGTAGTAGAGGAAAATTTTCAGAAACTTGGTTTAGTTAGTACCTAGATTTTTTCACTACCTACTAATTAAATTTCATAAGTGATGTAAACCTTAAAAGTAATTCTATATTAACTAAAATGCGTGAAGTTAATGACCGTGCTCTCCAGTATCCAACTGATTTTCTATAAGTTGGACATTTGCTGGAATTTAATCCAAATGCGAACTTTTCACATGTCGCTGAATTACTTGAATACCGTGTGATAAGTATTGAAATTATGTTCTACACATTTTTCTCTATTGATGATGAGTGATCTAGTTCATTCAGATGATGCAGTAAATTATAGTAGGTAGTAATGACTGCTTTGAAGGTAACACTTATTTGATACTAAGTTGCATGTTATTAAAAGTTTACTGTCGTCTTCGTCTTTTCGGTAACATCATTTCTTACCGATGTTAATGATGTTACCGAAATGATTCTTTTTCAGAAAACATACGCTATTCGTATGATATATATAGGTGAACATACATTGTCTAAGGAAGAAATAATAAGAGCGTTCGAGAAATCTGTACATGATGTAAACTCTGCTTATTGTGAAATCCACGTATACGGACTGTTATTGGTGTACGATAGTTATTTTGTACATATTTTAGAGGTAATGTTTTCATATTTATGTACAGAAGAAGTATTAATAAATTTACACATAATTAATAATAAAAAAAAGGTTTTCAAGTGTTAAACATTTAAACTTAGCAATGGGACCAACTCAAGTGCTACATTAATTTTTTTTTTCAAAATGACCATAAATGACATGTCGGTGAACATACATAAAGTCGATCACAGTATTTTCTCCATCTTTGGAGTCGGTAAAGTAGTGAAAAAAGTAGGTAGGTACAAATGCGAGTTTAATCCGCAAGGCACAAATGTTTACAGCGAAATAAGATATAACAGGGTTTATAGAATGACAGAACAAACGGGAGATACCGGAATAAAAAACTTAATTTTTATTGCAGTACATGGGCCCAGTCGGTGTTGGGTGATTGTCGGAGCCCGTGAACATAATGCAATAATCAAAATTACTATTAAACCCTGATTGAAATTACTGTTAAACCCTGTTGAAGGTATCGGATCGGATATGACGTCTAAGCTTAAGGAATATTTTCAACAGGGCTCTGAGGACACATTACACAGACACTTGAGATTTTTATTTAAGTTAGAAATTGACTGGATTGAGAGAATGAAAAAATCCACGGAAACGGACCGTGCAGTCCTTTTGGAGAACAAAGATAAATCAGAACCGAAGATATTCAGAAGGCTGAAAATGTTAATGGTTTATCATTCGATCAGCACGGTATAAGCATATTCATTAGGGTGGGCCAAAAAAACTTTTAACTTTTTTTTTAGGTACAACAAAATATTGTCCAAGATGATGAAAAAAAATCTGGTAAAGTTTGATCTCTTAATAATAATGTATAGAGGTGCCGCATCGTGATTTTTTATTTCCCATTTAAATAACACGGGATTATTTTTTCTTTAGTATTTTATTGTATCTCAACGAATAATAATAATATTAAGAGCTCAAACTTTACCTGAATTTTTTTTTTCGTCATTTTGGACGATATTTTCGTAGTACCTAAAGAAAAGAAAAAAAAAGTTTTTTTTTTTGGCCCACCTTAATATTCACTCTGTAAACTAAATGGTGTTTATGTGTAATATGAAAAGTAATATTTATTTCTCAGCTGTTTTTCGCACGGTGGCGAGCATTAACCGCCCACCCGCCATCTTTAGTCGGCAGATTGGACGTAAACGGACCAATTTCAGAGCACATGGAACAATTGAAGATTTGCCTCAATAAAATCACAAAATTATGTGATCTTTTGAAGGCCGATGAAAAAGTTGAGTTTAAATATTTGTACCGTTTATTTGTATAGAAACATAGAACTCATTTATGAAATTTATGAATCCTGCAGAAGTTTGTCTTATATTGTGAAAATCTGATATTTTAAAAACATTTAAAATTAAAAAAGTAGTTTAAGTAAAAACCTGATAATTATTCGATTAAAATAAACTTCACCTCGCAGTTATCATTTGAGGGTCTCAATGCTGTGGATCCTAGAATTGAATCTTTACCCGAAGCAGCACTTTTAGACTTTTTACTGCAGTCTTCTTATATTCGAGACCTCAGACAAACCTACGATTTGCATAGAAGGGTTGATGACCATCAGTTTTATTTTGGTAATTATATTTTCAATAAAAAAAAATCTCTTTTGTATAGTTCGCGAAGTATATAGTCACATAAACGAATCGACAGTAAGCTGGTATGTATTTTTTTCTTTTCTTTTCCCTACCTTTTCACTGGTAGCCTAAGAGGCTATTCAAGCTACTCCTAGACGGGTAGGTGAGCTCAGGGGTGCAACCTGAGAGAATTTGCTAACACTAGCTCTAATAAGAGCAGTGCACCGCAGAATCTATCACTGGATCGGAATCGCGACCCACTGAGAAGATCCGGCTAGAAACTTAGTGGGCTGCGTCTATGGGTTAGTTCGCTCATCGAACTCTTTGACGAGTTCGATGAGGACGATGACCGGGTGTTTGAGGGTCCTAAAAGCACCGAGCGTGAATCCGGGGAATCCGATAGAGATCCGGAGAAATCTTTCGGGCGACGGCGGCTTTGTATTTTGTGATAGCTTAGGATGGAATCAAAGTGTCAATAATTTCATTGCCCATGCTGTTAAAAGTAATTTATTTATTTATTTAAGGATTACCGACAGGGTTTACAGTAAGACATAAAATAACATTGACATGTTTAGAGCAATTGATAACTGCAACCCTAATTATAGGCAATCACAGCATGCATTACATTAACATATTAATAGAGATTTAACAGTACTATAAATAATAATAAAAAATTAAAAATAGAAAGACAACAAGGACAGTAATACCCGAGTACTCAGACCAAGGCCTTAACCCACGTTTCTTTTAAGTAATAACATTTTAGAAATTACAGTACGAATCACGAGAATTTAGATGATCTAAGTGGAAGATTTTTGTCAGAATTTAATTCGTTGCTCTTGTTAACTTAGATTAACGATTGATGTCAATTTCCAGAGAGTGTATGGCCTCTACCGACACATTTTACACCTCGCCTTCTCTACAAGTTAAAGGTAGACGACTCGTTCGTCGAACCTTTGCCGGTAATGCCTTGGGAGATAGTTAAGAAGGAGACAGAAGACGAAGATAGAGAAGAACCGCAAAGCGGAAGTTCCTCAAGTGATTGAAGTTCTGATTACGGCACTTTTAAAATATGACGTGACCCAAAAAAATGTAGGTACTTACATGTTGAATGATCTTTCATCTTTGTTACGTACCATATGGTGGACCCTATATATTAATTATCATAATCATGACCTGAGAATTATTTCACAAAATACAGTTAATTAAAAACCAAAGAAGCATTTTTTGTATCATTTCTTAATTTAAGGTACGTCTCTTGTTTTTTTTTATTATTATAATTTTGTTGAATGTTGCCTTCAATATGTGTGATGTGGGCATAAACATACAAAGATTTATTTAGTGAATAACATAGTGATTTATAATATATAAAAAAATCACAGAAACAGCTACTGAATATCAAAATGTTTGATAACGGATTTTATTAATATATTTAACTACTGATTCTTTTTAGTTCTTATTAATAAACATAATGGGTTAGCTAATCGGTAGTTGCTATGGTAATATTGATTTACGCTTCGAGTTATGTTCAAAGTGGTGTAATAGAGGAATAGAAAATCCGCTGCAGTAATGTATAGAGTGAAATACAAGAAAAAACCTAGAAAGGAAACTATGAAGACCATTTTCGGTATTAAGCTGCCGCCTATTGAAGCAATGGGTTCTAATGAAATCAAAACAAACATAAACATTGATCCTTTGTTCTACTCCTTGGTTGAGGGAAGGCCTGTTAGACCTAATACTTGTATTAATATGTACAAGCAAAACATAAAAAATGTTGCATTGAAAAGAACACTTCATGGCTTTATTGTAGACGAGGTTATAAGAGTCGAAAGAGAAATTGGAATGGAAAGAATCGTTTATGAAACCGCAACCAAACATTTTGAAGAGTACCAGAATAGTTTTGATAAATTTTTAGCCGACGACAACAACAAAACAATTACAGTGATGAAGAAATCAGACGGCCTATCAAGAGAGTTGGTAAATCAAACAGAAGAATATAAGAAGATGAATTATGAGATGGCATCATTGAAGTCTAAGCTGCAGTATACGGACGAGAGTCTATTAATTTTGTTATCCTTCCAAAATTTTCTCAACAAAGCTTCTCCGATTCTTTGGCAAGAAAATCACAATGTTGTTATAGACACTAAGTACTCAGAAATATTTTTCTTAGACACGGACATATTTCAAAAAATAAATGTGAATGCTGTTAAAAAAATATTGACTAAGCTACCCCCTCCGCAACTGTATTTTGAAAATCCTGAACAGTTGCTCAGTGTATTTTATATGTTGGAGAAACAAAATTTAAATTATTTATTAGTTACTGAAGAACTGAATTCTCAGAAGAATAAATTTTTAAAGGCTTTAGACTTATTAAAACGTTTACTACGACAAGAATTAGATTATATTGAGCAAAAGGTAAGTTTATCTAGATTTTTTGTATTGCTTAGACTGGTGAACCGTGATGATGATTAATGCTTGAGGTTCATACGCATTTTTATTTTTTTAAAGGATAAATTTTTATAACACGACGTTATTCCTTCATCGTCGAAGTCATTCGTGAACATCTTTTTTTTTGTTTTTTTATTGCTTAGATGGGTAGACGAGCTCACAGCCCACCTGGTGTTAAGTGTTCACTGGAGCGCATAGACATCTACAACGTAAATGCGCCACCCAGCTTGAGATATAAGTTCTAAGGTCTCAGTATAGTTACAACGACTACCCCACCCTTCAAACCGAAACGCATTGCTGCTTCACGGCAGAAATAGGCGGAGTGGTGGTACCCGGACTCACAAGAGGTCCTACCACCAGTAATGTTAAGTAAAATACATATCTTATTAGACAAATTAATTGGTACATGTTAGGGCAGTTTCAACACCAGCACAGACTCATCGCTCGATACCAGTACTTCTTATCCTTTAGGTCACGAAGACTTAAAATATATCTTTAAAGCATTATAAGTAATTTATTTATTTCAATGGCGTAGCCGGTATACGATCTCGGGATCCACCTGTTGTTCTACTACTGTAACTATAATAAACTTTCTGTTACGACGATCACAATGCGAGCAATATTTCTCATTTCACGAGAACATTGAAAATAACGGCTATTTATTCTAAAAATGTATTGCGAAAAAATTTAATAGTATTTCTATAGATTTCACACAGATTTATAGATTTGCATAGATTAAAAATGAATATTAGCTTATAGGTGGACTGTGGAATTTACGAACGCCCTGTTGCCAGTAGATTTTTGTGTTGCATTTTTGTGTATATAATTCATTTACAATTTATTAATTTATACAGATTAATGAAATGGAAAACTTAATCAGAAAAAATGAATTGCGAGAGATTGAAGTAAAAGAAGCTTTTTACAAAATATTGGAGGAAAGATTAAGGCATCTAATTACATCTGAGACAGTGCTACAATTATATAATTATGTTGAATTTGCTTATGAACGTCTTATTGCACCGAATGATACTAAACTCACCTCATTGGACATGACCTTAGCATTGGAGAGAGAATATGATAATTTGATGTTGGATATTTCGACATTTGATCTAGATGCTATTAAACGGATAGAAAAAGAAACATATGAGAACGGAGTTGAAGAATTAAAACAGGCAAAACACGCAGCTAAGTTATTGAAGGATGTCGACAAGCTTAGCAAACGACTGAAGTCGTCTTACGAACCGTCTAGAAACAATAATTTTAATTAAATCGTGATACTATTAAGACACGTGAATTTAACTCTATACATTAGTGCTGAGCATCGTCAGTACAATATATTGTTTTTTTTTTGCATGTTGGTTTAAAAATTAACTTGGTAATACCCCCATTTCCATGGGAAAATTCGCCTCTCCAACTTATGGTATTTAGAGCATGCCGTACTAAAGTAAAGTAGTAGGATGATGGTTGTAGGATGTCTTGTGAGTCCGCACGGGTAGGTTACCACCACCTCATCTATTTCTACCGTGAAGCAGTAATGCGTTTCGGTTTGAAGGGCGGGTCAGTCGTTGTACTGTTAAAACTGAGACCTTACAACTCATGTGTCGAGGTGGGTGGCGGCATTTATGTTTTAGATGTCTATGGGCTCCGGTTAACTTTTACGCTATCGAGAACGTTAAAAAACTCGCACTAAGCACACTGATCTCGTAATATGAGTTAGTAGTACAAAGAGTATGGTTTAGCATCACGTTGACCACGAACGTTGTGTCCATATCCGGGAAGAAGAAACACGAATACTTTTTAATTCTTGTATAAACAAAGAAGAATGTTATGTCACCTGTCAATGTTAAATCGATTTTGTGAACTGAATATGGATCTACACAGTTTTTGTTAGCTTACGTGTTTATTATTTTTTAATAATCTTTGTACTCAATTTTGTTATATCAAAACTTGTTTTCGTAATAAAACATGTCTTGCTTGGAAAAAGAACGAAAACCAATGGTACCCGTTAAAAGTTTGGATGTTATATTCAGAAGACGGTACGTACCCAATACGCAATATTACTTTGCTAATAGAAAACATGCCCTTAATGAAGTCAAAGAAAGGCCTGACCGTAGTCGGCCCTTCCGAGTGCCGCGTTCAGAAAAACTATTGTCATATATAAAATATAGTGAGCGGAAAGAAAAATTAAATGATCTGCATAAACTGAAATTGCCGGTGCGTTTTAAAGATAATTTGAAAATAGCAGCATCCAGAGATATATCAAGAAGACTCTTCATACCCGAACCCCTCGATGATGTTAGAGCTGTAGTTGAGATACATCCTGAGTTCTACAAAGTTATTGAAGGTCGTCCTACGCGATGTTTAGACGATATTAAAGTCTACGTCAATAATATTCGGGCTTATGCTATGAATCGACAACAAATAGGATATCGACGTGACTTAGTCATGAAAATACAAGAAAATGCTGTGGAAGAAACTGTACAGTACGAGCGTATAGTAGAAAAATTGAAAGAGCACATTAAGAACTTTGAAAAGTTTTTGACTGAAGATTATAAAAATGCTTGCAACAAAGTATCGAAAGCTGAGAAAGTTTACAGTGATTTGCTATCAAAAAACTTAGAATTTCTTGCTTACATATCCTCACTGACAATGTTGAGTAACGTTCTATTTAAGCTAGACGCTATTCGAAGTGTCTTAAAAGTTTACAGAAGTTTCTTAATTTTTATCGCCCCGATCTCATGGCGGCAACAAAACGATGAAAATTTGAGAGGTAAAATACAGTCAATACAGTTTGAGTCTGGTATATTCGTTACTGATAACGATTTAGTTGAATCGCTGGATATTGATAAAATGATTGAATTTGCTAAAAATGAACTTAGTAATCCACAGCCAGCAACATTGTACTTTAAAAAACCCGAGGAATTAAAGTACTTGTTTAGAACAATGGAGATACAAAGTAGAGAATATTTGACACAGTTATCAAAAACCGATGCCCCTAATCGATTGTTACAAGAACGTATGAAGCAATTAAAACAAGCTACTAAACAGGAATTAGATTATTTTCAGTTCTACATCGATAGCATTAATAAGGAAATCGAAAGGGAAAGGTATAACGAAACCTACTTACAAGACAAGTTTTTTCGAATATTAAATGAAACTTTTTTCGAAAACGTCGCCAGTCCTGGTACACTAAAACTTAAAATTTGTGTTGAGTATGTTTACGAAGAAATATTTGGAAAATGCGAGGAAGGCCATCAGAGTCTACATGATCCCATGAAGATTTTAGAAGTAATGTATGAAGATTACAATTTACGCCTGGACTCCTTAGATTTTAAAATAGTGAATACGGCCCGTAGTGACTTTTTCAGTCAAGATTTGAAGATAATGAAAAATGCGTATAAAGCTCAAAGAGAATTAAGGTCTTTTTGGGAAATGAAAAGTGCTATGAACAAAGCATTTTTAGAACCGCGTAAATACAACAGACCGGTTCTCAAAAAATTTTTGGATAAAAAGACTAGGTTAGCGTTATTGATCGCTGAAAGGAAAAAATACCAATTGGAAACCGGGGAATGCAATAAAAAGAAAAAATACAAGTTGTCACCTGAAGAAAAAGAGGGTTTACTGTTTTTTACGGAATGGTGTGAAGGTTTGAATCCAGCCCCATATTTAGCTGAATATTACAAATTTATTAAGCCGGCCTTAGAATGGGTACCTCGTTCTTCCGTTTTCCCTTGATATCTATTAGAATATGTTTTTAATAAAAATATTTTGTTTATATCTCTTTTATAAATCTTATATAAATATATAAACTGTAGAATGTTTTGTATGACGTGACTAATAAATCGAGATGGTTTCTATTATTTGCTATTTTATATTTTACATTAACAAATTGCACGATAGTAATTGAATCGTGATGAGTACTACAAGTCAGCATTCTGTTAGAATTGAAATACCAAAGCCAAGAAAAATCTTTGTGAAACTATTTGAGAGGAGTCTGAAAAGAGAAAAGAAGAACATCAAAAAAAAAAATGTAAGTTTAAAGTACTCAAATTCTATGTCGAGGAAATGTGCTTTACCAGAAATTCAACCATTAAGTGCAGCACATTTAAAAAGAACAGATATATTATTACCTTACAAGTATTATTTAAAGAAACAAGAACACGAAAAACGCCGTGAAAATTTTAACTCAAACATTTTTGAAAAGTATAAAAATTTGAGCACCGACTTGAAGAAACGGTGTTATGTGCACAGCCCATCAAACGAGATCCGAACTGTTACAGATTTCGATAAAGATTATTTCACGAATATAAAACACGAAAGAATCTGTAAATACACGCATCATTACAAGTCTCTCAAATATATGCTAAACGACCAATCAAGGCTTAAACAAGATATTAGTTTTAGAAAAGATAGTATTTTTAATATTGAAATAAATTATAGAAACGAAGTTAAAACGTACGAGTTAGCTTTGAAAAAGTACAAAGATGTAGTTAAGAACTTTGATACTTTCATTGCTAAAGATTACCAAAAATCCATGGCTTATTTAAGTCAGTGCGATGAAATAGCGAGAAAAGTAAATGAAAAAGTACAAGAATTACAAAATTCAGCAATGGAAAATTTCACTATGATGTCGACATTGTTAAATCTGGAGTACATGTACGGTCTGCAATTGAAATACGGAAGATTTTTGTATTATCTGTCCTCTCCTACTTGGCGGTTGGAAAATCGTCAATTTGCACGATCTGTCGATATTGAAACAAAAGGTTTTGATTTCGGTATGTCCAATGAAAAAGATAACTTTGACACCATTTACGAAAAAATCAGAAATAATTGTTATAACAATTATACGAAACCGGTTTTGTATTTTAGTCAAGCAGGTGACTTGATAAAGATATTTGACGATATAAAGAAAAGGCAACTACATATATTCAATTATATTTTTCAACTACAACTATTCATAAAGCTGCTGCAGGAACGCATCGTTGAATTAAAACAATTGATGAAGCAGGATACAGATTCTGTTGCTTCGACTATAGAAAAATTTAATAGTCTTCTACTTTTCAACGAAGAACGGTGTTCGCAATTAGAAATGAAATTCTTTAAGGTGTTGAATGAATCGTTTTATGATGATGTTGGTGCCTTCCATGTCCTAAAGTTGAAGTCTTGTCTTGATTTTTGCTATGAAAAGGTTTACTCTGAAAGACCCTTGAATTTAGAAATGATAACAATTGCTAAAACATTGGAGAATAGTTATTTTAACTATTGCAGTCGGATATATGTCATTTGTAATGTTACAATAAGAAATGCCATTCAGAGATGTGAAGAGGTAGAAAAGAAAAAGTTGCAGAGAGCGTACGAAGCGAATCAAGAGTTACAAATTTTTAATCGATTACAAAAACATTTGACGCGCGCCTTCGAACCAAAATATGATAGTAAAAATAAATTGTCGTTACTTCCTATAGTTTTTAGAAACGAAAAAACAAAGAAGAGATCTGAAAAGATAAAATCAGTAGCGGAACTTAATCGTCGCTCGTTAACCGAAGCCGAACGCGAATATTTATGTCTATTTACTGATTGGACAGAACATGAGGACCCTGCTGTTTACTTGAAGAGCCTTAGTTTTTCTAAAGACTGAAGAGGTATTGTAGGCACGAAATAAACAAACACGTAATCACATTTATTGAAAACATTTTATTTACGGGGTCGATTTGAAAAACGTCTAAGTATACTCATAAAACACAATGTAATAAATATATAATACATAATTCCATTATAACATTTATTTAATTAAAATAAATGCTCTAACAACAAAATTTACAAATACTACACATAAAATGTTTGGTTTCATGGTACTGATACTGACAAATATCTACTGGAATTTACATATTTACAGGACGAATAACATAAAAGGATAAAAGCATAATCCATTGATAATTACATAGTGTTTACACTTACTTAATCACTAATTTTATGTCTCTAAGAGTATATAAATAAATACTTAATACAAAACATTATCATCAATCGATTCATTTCGGTATTAAGTCTTCAATTTAATAATTGAAGATCATATCAAACTGTATTTTTTAAATAAAGAAAAAATCCTTCTAAAAAAATTTCAAGCAATATTGAGTATAATTTAAAATAAGTTTGAATAATTTATCGAGTATAATGTGGACGTTGCGCTGTGACGTCATCTTAGGATTTCAGGCAATGCTCGTTTTTAATTGTCATTCAATTCGTATCTGTACTTATCGTTTTTAATGTCAATAAATAAATAAAAAATGTCGTACAAATGTTCCGCTTGTCTTTCTTTTAAAATTTTCATATATATAACTAAGTTCATAATGTACAATTGAACTAAGAAATATCTGCGCAAGAAAAATACCCAGGCTCTGACGAAAAACGAAGACAATGAACATATTTACAGAATGTACAAGAACTTTATCTTCAAAACAACGAAGCAGAAGTCCGTTTTCTTCTTTGAAACAGTATACGATTTTTTAGCACACAAACAAATGTCACTTAAACATTTAAATGATATGGTATCTATTACAGTGAGACTGTTAAAGAAATGATTATATGATCTAAAACCTAATTGTAGGATTCGAATAGCATTTTAGTTGAATAATAGTTGTCCAAAGTATTTTAAGTCAATTCATTTTGGTTTATCTTTAATAATCCCCAAAAAAGCAATATTAAGTCGATAACTGTTTTATTTTCCGAATAACTAAACGAGAGTTGTGGTCCCATCGTTAGTCATGAATGAGCCAATAATTGAAAACAAGCATATTTTAGTGTTTTTTTTGCATAAAAAGCTAAGCATGAATAGTATTAGTACTATCAATTTTTAGTCAATACAAATGAAGTGTTTAAAATAAGCCCACTAGTTTCCACCTAGTTATTTTCAAACGAAAATGACTAGTAGTTAATATTTAACTTAATTTTACAGAATTTGTTTCACAAAACAATGTTCAATATAGTTGAGCAACTCCATGATGGAATAATTCATAAGATGTTTTTTATATCTACAGTAAAACAATATTTGGTGTTTAACTTTGGACGATACAAGATCATCCATTCTGAGTATCGATAATACTTTGCAGTTATTTTACTGCTAAAATCTTAATACACGTTAGTTGTAATAGTTAACAACCTAGTCAGAGTTTATTTGACGCGCTTTTTCTGTAGCTTTGCCAGTTTTCGTCTCTTGAGTATCATTTCGTAAAGCACTTCTAGACCTTCGTGTAAGCCTTCCCCTGTAATGGCACAAGCTGGCTGAACGTGCCACGCGTGTGCGTCACGTGAGCCATGTGGAGAAGAAACCAGCTCGTGCAGGCCAAGCAACTTTTCGAGGTCACGAGGCTCTTTCGCCCCAGGTAAATCTTGTTTGTTGGCTAACACTAGAATTGGCACGCATGCATTATCTGGCGATTTTGCCGTTCGTATTAGTTCCATTTTTGCTTCCTCCATTCGTTCGACGTCGACTGAGTCTAATACGAAAATTATACCATCAGTACAACGTGTGTACGATTTCCAAAGAGGTCTTAGTTTTTCCTGGCCGCCAACATCCCAAACTAGAAAGTTCACACCCTTCGATTTTCCAATGGTTCCTTTAACCTTTTCGCAGTTAAATCCAATAGTGGGGACGGTGTTTAAGTATTGATCAAATTTGAGTCTGTATAGTGCAGTAGTTTTCCCTGCGGAGTCGAGGCCCAACATGACGACGTGGAGCGTGCCCTGAGCGGTAGGCAACGCGTCAAGTAGGCTCGAGTTTTTGCCCATATTCGCACCCATACTGCGTGGCTATACGGCTTCTATCTTACACTGTCGTATAATCGCATCATCACGAACGGGTGTTCTACCTGAAAAAGAAAAATATATATGTATAAGATTGGTAATAATGGAACGTATGAAAAGACTGGGAAACAGAGCGTTAAGATATGAATGAAAGAAAACAGAAATCCCTATTCTACATATATTGTTTGATATACAAGATTATAACGGCAGTCTGTAACATCTATTCTGTTCTATTTCAGGACGAATGTAACGTTTGCGTCATTTGTCTGGCAAGATAATATTCGCTCAACTATTTATAGTAACAGTACTAAATACACAATCTAGTAGTTCGAGATCTATAGTTAGGACTTCTACCCATTTAAAGTTGTTTCTATTAAGGATAGTGTTGTAATTTTATGAGAAGTTGTCACTCAGAGGATGCAAGTGATAAACATTTGTCTTTTTGTTCGCTTTTCATTTTAACAAGTTCATCATAGCATGTGAGATACGGACAGATGTATCACAAGAGATAATAAGAGTTCCGTTGTTTTCTGCCTAGTTATGAGATTCGACAATTCTAGTCATAAAATCGTAGTAGAACCCTTAATTTGGATTTCTCTCTGTTTCGCCGCAGAATCTCCGCCATTGCAAGCAACCCACTCAGTTCTCCCAGCTCAATTCATCTTACAAACAACCAACCAATACAGAGAACATCCCTGCCCAGTTAGGCAGGGAGATTATAGTCCAGGTAGTGGAATGCCGGTACATCCACTCCGTGTCGGGGTTATTTTCATTTCTTAGTTTCAATTGAAATCAAGCGATCAAAATTATTAACAAAATCTATACTTATTATTATTAATTAATTAATTAATATTATAAAGAGGAAAGATTTGTTTGTTTGTTTGTTTCGAATAGGCTCCGAAACTACTGGACCGATTTGAAAAATTCTTTTTCCATTAGAAGCCGACATTGTCCCTGATGAACATAGGCTACTTTTTTATTTTATTTTTTATTTTGATTTTTTGGTTTCATGTGTGTTTTAATGTTTTCGAAGCGAAGCGAGGGCGGGTCGCTAGTATTAATATAAAACCTGTCAAATCTGTGGGTCGTCGTTACTTTTATTTTTTAAATACTCGAGGTCGATCGAATCGCAAGCGATCCACAGCGACCCGCTTATCTTGTAAAACTAGTAAATCAACTTTTGTTTTTTATCGGACCCAACGCAATATAAAAATATAGGTATTGATAGAAGGACCTCACTGTTTAACTGGGTCACTATTTCACCTTATTGCACTACATTGATACGTAACGGTTTATTAGAAAATTGTAAACCTACTTTTCATTGTAGAAATGGTTTTCAAATGCGATGAATATAAATTTATGTTCTTTTGACTTATTCAAAATGGAGCGGTGATTTATAAAAACTAATGGTTTTCGACCACATTTTGTTGTGTCTAGCGTTCGTATGTCTAATAAAAGACGACCATTTGTCGAATTTATATGACCTGGACTATGAAACCCTTAAAGTAAGTAGAAAATTTCAATTATCGCAATTAATACAAACCACAAATCTACAAAGAGTATCCGTTTCATTATATCAGATTTATTAAAAAAATACATAGAGAAATAGAAATCATAAACTGAGAATGGAAGGAAATAAAGTTTGTGATCGTAATATTTAATTCCCTGGAAATAATTTTACCCAATCTTGACCTGCCATTACTTTCCAACTAATCTTGTTAAATATTTAGTAAAGCATGAACCCGTCTTAGGGTCACTAAAGCCGAGAGAAAGCACCAATAAACCAAAGCGGGCCCTTTACTTTCTCCATTTGCGGTGAGCCCCACCTTACCTCTAGTCACTGACACGATACAATTCAATAATAACATGTTTATGTGCATAAATTTTCGATCAACTAGTTATGTTAGAGCATTTAAAGCCGCTTCAAAATTTGATTTACATAAAACCTTTAGTAAAATTAAAGGTCAGACAACTTATTCGTATTTTAGGAATTTCCACAATCTCATAATCCTCAGTCGAACCTCACGTAACGTGGAGATTTGAGTGGTTAAACTGCAAATAATCTTCGAAGGAATTTATAAAATTTGTTGTGCCAAAACTTAAACGATGAAGCAGAGTATTTTGTAAATTAGTTTTAGAAAAACCCGCATTTCTTTAATCTATACTACGATATATCTAAACTAGCAGTATTCAATCCAATCAATTTTAATTTGCACTTTTAATCTATTAACGTTCTAACGTGCGGTCCAGTTACATCGGATGTTCCGCTAGCCAACCTGGTATGCAGCACGACCATCCGTATGCGTCGTGACTTCCACAATACTATATTGACGGACGGATAAATTTGTACTAGATACTTCTTCAGGATTCAAACAGAACATCTAAGTAACTATACTGAGACTATACTGTAACTATACTGAGACCTTAGAACTTATATCTCAAATGGTGCATTTACGTTGTAGATGTCTATGGGCTTCAGTAACCACTTAACAACAGGCGAGCTGTGAGCTCGTCCACCCATCTAAGCAATACAAAATAAAAAACAAACAGAATCAAACAGAAATTGTTAAATCACGAATCTTGATAACCTTTACGATTCGATGCGACTAATGTAAACCTTAATTACTTTCTTAGAAAAAAATATTGTACCAGCCCGTGGCGACGATTTTAAACGGTACCGGAGCAGATCTCATTCGTTCCACGAAGTCACGTACACATGTTTGATTGATTGTTAATTGGAAGAAAAGAATAATGGAATTATTTGAAAAAATTGAAATATGGCAAAGCAATGTAAACATATACCCGGGCGTCTAGTAAGTTTTGAAAAAAACAGTTGACTCGAACATATTTTGTATTGTTAAACGATTTGAATGGCATTGAAATTATTCGAATGGAGTATCTCGTAAAATTCGCAGTAGCATTGGCATATTTTCTAGAAATTGTATTATTATTTTTATTTCACGGTTTAAAACGCAGTACTACAATCCCGTTAATTATGGCGGAATGCTATTGCGTTCAAAGGTTATTATACAAGTTATTTAATTCATTCGCATGTATTCTTGTCATAAAATGAACTGTATGTGTGACGTTCTAAGAGAGTTTTGTTTGAGTTGATCTTTAAGTTCTAAGAGAGTTTTGATTAACCAAATTATGAAAATTTTGCTAACTATACATAGATGTTTTTAGCTTTATGTTAAGATTAAGATTTTGAAACACTATTAACGTTTAGATCATGATTTATATGTTCTATTTACTATCTATAAGGTTTACTTTATCGTAGTCGTATAATATAACAAAATAAAACCCCTAATTTATAAACTTGCTTAATTACTTATAATAGGGATAATTGAAGACATGAGTGGACGAAGGGGATATGATACAATTTGTTACTTGTACTTTTTCTTCGTACATAACTCCTTCATCACATGCGATTTCTAAAAATAGCCTTTAAGTCCGGAGTTTTAAGGTCTAATATGGTTATACGTTCATTTAATGTTAAAAATAAAAAATCTTAAAAATGGTACCCCTTCATCCACCCATGTCTTTAATTGTTACCTACCGCCGGCCTAGTAGCGTCACAGAGCAGTATCGATTTAAAGACCGATCTCTACGATTAGTATCGTTTGTATTCAGCATTTTAATTATTTCGATTTTCTCTAAAGCAGACTTTAAGACTGCTTTACAATAATGTTCAAAATTGATGTACTCAATTTTAAAAGTGAGCAATGGTTTTTTTGTGGTAACATTTAATATTTTAAATATTTTTAGTAGATACCATTTAATGCTATTGGAAGATGTCAACTTTCGTTCTAACGTGCGTTTTTCCTAATAAAAATGTCTGTAGCTTTCTGCTTAATATGAGTACAACTTAGGGAAAGAAGCGATATTAAATACTTACGAGTAAACTGAAGAAAATATGTCGTAGCCGCCCCTAACCTGGCTGCTCAGTCTCAAAGTTTTTGTGTCAAAATACCTGGAAAAAAATGATATCATTTACAATATTTTGTCTTAGCATTTTTGTGCAGAGTTAAAAAAAAGTCTCATACATTAGATTTCGAGAATAGTTTTTTGCTTTTGGGTACTTTGGGCGTATACTTGACTAATGTTGAGTACAATTTAATTAGGTTACAATAAATTTTGAGCTATTGGGTTTGAATCTAGGCTAGTTCCATTACGAATGAGAAAAATATTTTTTTTTTTAAATATACGACGTATTAGCGGTGCGGTTAATTTATTGGAGTTTTTTTATTTAAACTAGAGGTCCCGCAGTAGTCGAAATTCGAGTATAATTAATTGGAATTTTAAGTTTGTACACTATTATGATTGTATTTTATACTTCTATAATCACAAATTTCGCCAAGATTACACTATAAAAAATATTAACAAAGACAAAAAATATTTAATCTATTCTCAATTTGAAAACCGACGTCAAGAACAAAAGTTTGACAATGAATGGTATGCGTGTGTGCGTCAAATACATGGTATGTAGTGTGTGTAATGTTTTCTTTATTGATTTAATGTATCTTTTATGCATTAATTAAAAAAAAAATTAGCATTGTGCACTTCTTCTCTATATTCTCCATAAGTGTGGAAAATTTCATACTCCTCCGTCCGCGCAATTTTCGTAAAAAGGGATACAAAGTTTTTGCTTCACGTATTAATATATATATTATTTTAATTGATAAGCGTCGAAATTAATAAGAGACTAAAATTTCTAAATACTCAAATCTTGAGATTCAAAGTAGTCGCAGTAATGGAACCTAAAATTATCTACAAGGTAATCTTGGTTCCGTGTAACAGCAGAGTTTTTCATTGAGGTAAGCACCGCTTTGTGTAGATCGCGGCGGATGGCAATTTCCGTTTCTTTCGTGTCCATACGAGTAGTAAGTAATCAAAAGAGAGGAATCTAGCGTTGGCGAAGCGTGGAGACGGATACTCCCTACATTATCCTGCCGATGAATCCGTTATAGGTGCCTTCATATTATGTGCTTAGATGCTTTCATCGTGATATTGAAAAATAATTGTATTTACGCTTTTTGATTACATTAAGCTAAAACATAATGTCGTCTTCTCGCATTAAAACTGTATAATATCATAACTTACTAATTTCACAGGAGAGTGTTTTAAAGGTTTAACATGTTATATTTTTAATATTAATCATATTTGCAACATTAAAATTTATTTTTTTACCAATTACATTATCTGTCTTTTAAAGTAAGATAAAGTTATGTATTAATTTTGTTAATAGTAGTCAAAACATAGGTAATTTAAAAAAAATATCTAAAACTAAACTACGCTCTTTTGACAGTGTTTATGAGAAAAATACTGGTGATACCAAATGTTTACGCATATTAACTCAATTTTGAATGTTTTTGGAAATTGTACACTTTTAATGCGAAAAAGCGATGTGGTGAACCTTCGCCTTTAAGTATTTCATTTAACTATTGGTCGCCCGGTAGTCGAAATTGTACTACAATTAATTGAAATTAAAAGTTTGTACACTATTATGATTCTATTTTCAAAGACTATTATACTTCTATAATCACAAATTTTGCCAAGACTACACTATAGATAAAAAAATATTATTAACAAAGACAAACAATATTTAATCTATTCTCAATTTGACCATAGACTTGATGAAATAACAAAAGTTTGACAATAAACAAATAGTATGCATGCGTGTGTGTGTCAAATAAAGGGTAGTGTGTGTAATTTTTTCTTTATCGATTTAATGTATCTTTCATGCATTGTCTTAAAAAAATATTAGCATTGTGCACTCCTTCTCTATATTCTCTATAAGTGTGGGAAATTTCATACTCCTCCGTACCCGCAATTTTCGTAAAAAGGGATACAAAGTTTTTCCTTCACGTATTAATATATAGATAAACTGAAATTTTCATTAAGGTTAACTTTTAATTACCAGGAAATAACATATATAGGTGTATATATCTAAGCCAGTTTTTTAAATTCGCTTCGTAAAACAAACGTTTATTTGTATCTTTTTGAAGGTTTTGGAAGAAGGCTTATATGTTTGTTAAGGATTTCCGCTTCCCGCAAAACCGCGGAAGCGAGCGAATTAGTAACATAACGAATGCAACTGCTCCATGTATTTTAGAAGTGAAGGTTCTAAGTACCATCTTCCGAAAGAATCTCTATGTAAAGGTACTAAAGAAAAGTCTTTGTCGAAAACATGAAATATGCTGCAGTGCAGATGACGCCTACCGATAATGGGCATTATATTGAAAAACCATCAAAGTGCATTCTCTATAAAATAAAATTTCTATATTTGTATTATAAGAATTTATACAATTGCATCTTATACGATTATTTAAATTAAAAAAGGTACAACTTGCCTGTAAGTACATCAAAAAGATGCATTTATAATATTTTTATTTTTACCTTAACAAGAATTGGTGGGTATAAAAATGCTATAGCTGCTCTTGAATATCCTTGGCCAGGTTATTAAATTATATTAAATTGGTAAGCTATAAGCGTGGTAGGGTGTTTAAGCGGTGGTTAATTTAAGGATGCTTGTTAGCTTAAAGCGATAAAGATATTATTATGTGTACCAAATATCAGGGAATTGGTATTAAATTAGGTAATATAGCCTCTTAATGATACATTTCCATTAATATGTCCTATAACTGTATTATCAGTTTTTATATTCTTAAGACTAATCAATAAATACTTATATTCCCGGTATTGAATAATTTCCTGACATGAAATCATATGAATGTATTAAGGAAAATATTTGGTTTCATGGTTCGAATAAGCGATGCGGTGGAACTGTAGTAATCGATTAGATGTTGAATTAGTTTGGGGACGTCTCGACGTTGGTACGGTGAATAGAGCTGTCGCGTGACTCACGCCGCTAAAAAACAACGATTTTTCAACGCTGATTTCATTAAGATCCATTGTCAAGGTTCTTTCTTCTAGCGGAAATTAACGAGGTTTATTCTTTCGTTATTTTTTTTGATAGTGTCCTTCTTGACCCTTTCCTAATCATAGACGATCATAATTAAAAAAAAAGCAAAAAAGAACAATTTGCTATTTACTGCATCCGAATCTAGAACTTCTTGGTTTGTTAAGAAAGTCGTATAACTTTCTCGCGCGTTATCAGTGAAAGAGTTTATTGTTGTGCTCCAGAACATTTGCATAACATAGCAGCAACTATACGACAATGTGGAGCTTGGAGTTGGACAAAAACAAGTTTGTTTCGTGTGATACGTGATGGGATTTTATGCTCCGAACATGAAAATTAACTGTCCTACAAAATGCACGAAAATGGAATTAGTGGAACGAAATTGTAAATTTAAATTTGAAAACTCATTAAAGTTTAAAATGTCAAGGATGTCACTGGATTTTATTGTTTTTAGTGCGGATCAACGAGCTTAAGATCCACTTCGTCTAAAGTATTTATCGGAGCTTATAGGCATCACAATGTGAATGCCGTTACCCACCTTGAGACACGAGGTTGACGTCCCATCTGTCCCATCCTTCAAACTGTATGATGGCTTCGCAGCAGAAATAGGCGAGAGGATAGTACCTACCCGAGCAGTCTTCTACCATCAGTAAATGGTATAATACTGAGAGAATTGCTGTCCATTCTTCAGTGAATTCCTTACTGTCCCTTTACTACACAGTAAGAGATAAGGTGGTGCTATTCTAAGCCTACATCACATAGCCAAGAGTTAATTGTTCAAGAAGGAATTAAATCATTTATACATTAAGCTATCAATCTGGACTAGGTATATTCAATAACACAGGGATGGGATTATTCTATTTAAGGTTCATTGAGTAATTCAATCTGCGGTTTGCGTTTATTTGAAGAAGGTCATAATAATAAAATGAATTCTGTTTACTTATTTATTTATGTACGTGACGCTTAGAAATTAGATCATTCAATTCTGTTGACTGCTAAAGTTGTTGCATTTATTTTGAAGTGTTTAATGGTAAATTGCATTAATTATAGCGTAAATATTTTTTTCTAAGTTTTTCAATTTACGAAAACACCAAAAAGTACATTCCATGAAAATTAGTTCTAACATGTTGAACGAATTGTTATGTGCTTTAGATTTTTTTTTATTGCTTAGATGGGTGGACGAGCTCACAGCCCATCTGGTGTTAAGGAGCTAAAGGTGTTAAAGTTACTGGAGCCCATAGACATCTACGACGTAAATGCGCCACCCACCTTGAGATATTAGTTCTAAGGTCTCAGTATAGTTACGACGGCTGCCCCACCCTTTAAACCGAAACGCATTACTGTTTCACGGTAGAAATAGGCAGCGTGGTGGTACCTACCCATGCGGATTGACAAGAGGTCCTACCACCACTTATATACTCTCAAAAATACGAAATCGGTCCAAAAAATCTTTCAAAAATCAAAAAATTTAGATTTATTTTATGGTTACTTGTAACAATGTGTAGGCAGCTCTTGTAATGAGTTATTAACAACGTGGAATAAACAAGCCAGCCGAGTGAATAATTGCATGAAGTTGGGTCCCGGAGACAGGAAGAAACCGTTTTGCTCCATTTGAAGGAGGCGACATATGGATTGTATGCTAATCTTTATGATTATATTGATATAAGTAGCGTGGGATACGCGTGTTTATCACGCCCGCGAGATTACTGTACTTCACATGCATTAATTGAAGACGTTGTTGCTGTTTGAGGACTAAGGAAAAACGATGAATTTTAAACACTTATCAATAAATGCTATTGATAACACTACTAATTTATATATATCTTACTAAACACATGAATTCTACTTATTTCACTACTTCGTATAGTTTTATATATTTGGCTTGAATGTTTTGAACGAAGACATTAAGTCTGGCACGATAGTGAAAAAAAGTTATCAAATCATCTCAGGAAAATTAGATCCTGTGACCTAAGATATTTTTATTATACAAAATGTCGATCCCTTTCAGGATAAAAAAAATGAAAAAAAAACAACTTCAGAGGTGTCAAGGGACACCCGGATGGAACGAAGTTCCTTTCGATTAATTAGTGAAGGAATTGTAATTTTTTTTTAAGTTATAATAATAAATTACGGCATTATGAAGAAGAAAAAAACAATACTATGAACTAAATTACTATTGTTGAAACGCTATCTCGAGAAACTGTACTCATTACGCGGACCAATCGGATACGAGCAATGTCAAGCGATAAGCGCCTACACGTTGATTGGTCAGAATGACGGATCTAAAAAGTGTCGTGACAACTTTTCGTAAGAATTTTTTCCGTCTAGCCTCCTTTCACAACGCGCGATAAGGAACTTCGTTCCAAAAAGGTCTACATCGAAAAGAAAGTACCTCTCAAAGTATCATATAGGTCATAAAGACAAAAATAAAATGTCTGAAAGAACTCTATGTAGGCGTTTATTGAATTACTTGTGCAAAACATCAAAGGCCAGATTTAGGTCAAGCTCTCTGACTACGGAGCAATAAATGTCAGTATTATACATTTTACAATATGATGACATTAATCATAGTCCTTCGGCAGACTCTTCTATTACATACATATTTTTATTGAAAGTAAAAACTAAACAAGGTTTGTAACCGAAAATGAGTGTTGAATTTTTAAAAGGCGCAGATGAGCACACTTTTTCATGTCCCATTCAATTTTCTAAAATTTCTTTTATATCTGTCAGGCAGTAAGGGGCTCCCGTAAACATTATCACTGCTGCTTATATGGATGTTAAGTGATTGCCGGAGCCCGTATTCATTAGAATGCAAAGTGCAAGCTACCCCCACCTCTAGTCCCAGGCGGTCTCAAACTAACAATTAGAGTGATATTTATTTTTGTCTCTTCGTTGGAAATACAAGTACGAATCTCGATTAGAGTGAGTATGAGAGTATATTTGTCCTCGGTATCGCAGTAAAGCGAAGTGGTACTTCACATCAGGACAAAGACATGCTTTACATAGTACAAGTCTGGGCTCGCGAGGAGTACTGCTCTCGCCTCTGGGCCGGAGCTCCCAAATACCAGCTACTTTCATTCGATTCCATACAGATAACGGTAGGCAGCGGCTTGGCTCTGCCCCTGGCATTGCTAAAGTCCATGGGCGACGGTAACCGCTCTCACCATCAGGAGGGCCGTATGCTCGTCTGCCTACAAGGGCAACAAAAGAAAAAAAAGATAAAAGCCTACCGGATTGTTGATAATCCCATTCTCATAGAGCCTCTCGGTCTACGGCGGTACGGTAGGTACGAGAGTTGTATGTTCCATGGATAATGTTTTGAGGAATTGTTTGAGATCATCCCACTATCTCATTTCTACCATCGCAGCGCCCTCCACTAACTCATAGTTCATCTATGGAACTACCTAGAGCCGCTGCATTAAGGAAGCAGTAGGAAGCGGACTCACAAGAGGTCCTACTGGTGGTAGGATCTCTTGTGAGTCCGCACGGGTGGGTACCATCGCCCTGCCTATTTCTGCCGTGAAGCAGTAATGCGTTTCGGTTTGAAGGGTGGGGCAGCCGTTGTAACTATACTGAGACCTTAGAACTTATATCTCAAGGTGGGTGGCGCATTTATGTTGTGCATTTCTATGGGCTCCAGTAACCACTTAACACCAGGTGGGCTGTGAGCTCGTTCACCCATGAAGCAATAAAAAAAAAGAAGGAAAATGAAGAAAAATCCCTGAAAAATCCCGTCATAATTTATAGTCTATTTTAAAATCATAGTCATTTTTTGATTACAGACGTTTAAATACAGTTGTACGTTACGTTTCGTGACTGATGTAAGCATTGTAGGTTTTTTTTTTGTAGACATTATACAAATTATTGGGGCACACAAAAAATTAACGGTTTTCAAGGCAAAGCTTTTTTTGTCATGTTTATTTGTTTTTTTTTCGCTTAGTACCACCTACTATATTTTTTTGTGTTAGCAGTTAAGACGCCGAAAAGATTAACGTTTTGCACTCATAATTTTTTTTTATATAAAATTTTGTCTTTAAATGTAAATTAAAACTTATTTTTAATTCTTTATTAGAGCCATACTAAATTTAGTTTATTTTACGATAAATTTTACAAAAATTAATATTTTTTTTAAACTATTGACATGTTGTTTTATTATTATACATGAGTTTATCTTATGGTTCGCATTGGTTAGCAACTGAATAAATCACTTTTGAGGTTTTCATTTGGTTCGGTTTATTTGATTAAATATTAAAAACGTTTTTAACATTTGCTGTAATGATGTAAGCATCTTATTTATATAACTATACTAGTACTTATATAATATATATACCTATATATATATAGCTATACTAGTTATAATATAACCTCAACATACTACAACTGAAGAGGTAACTTAAGTCGAAGTTACGATTTATTTCGATGACTGTCAAGAATTACGTTCATAATGTTGTTAGTAAAAAGCTGTGAAGTTGCGTGACAGCAAGCACGTGTTGAAGAGTTGTGTATAAAATAAAACTACAAGTCAGTAGTCTGAGACAGGTTGCCGTTAGAATGTGCGCTATCAGCTATATACAAATATTTAGTTGAATAATATATCTTGATTACAGCGGCGTGAAGCCGACGATGTTTATAGTAACGTGAATCAACGCTCTTAAGTTTGAGAGAGCTTGTAATGCGATTATTGTTATGCAAATTCTATTCGTCTCTCAGTTGTGATATGTAGTTACAATAGACATCTAGTTGCACCTAATTTTCTTTTATTATATTAAATACTTACATATTACTTTGAATTGTCAATGTGCTGTGGAAACCACTTTTTTTTCTTTTTTTTCCTAGCTATTCGCTGGTAGCCTAAGAGGCTATTCCAGGTGTGCCCGGACGGGGAAACCACAAGGTACCACATCGACTAAGAGAACGAAAAGGCTGTTGTTTGTATACAAAGAGACAAACGCAGTGGTTGAAAATAAATGAATCAGATTTTTTGTGATTTCACCTAAAATATCTAAAAAAAAATCGGCTGTACACATTAAATATACTCTCAAAAATACGAAATCGATAAAAAAAATCTTTGTTTAAATAGTAAGTAGCTAGAGATGCGACAGAGCGCGGCGCGTGTCACCGTTATCGTCGAAAAGCGAAGAGCGGTCACATCGAGGTCACCTTAACCGTAAGTAGACATTACGTTTCCAATCAGGGCTACCTCAAATAGAAATTGAAATAAACCACTTTTAAAGTATAATGCTTTAAACTTACAGGCGACCCTGATTTGGTACATTTTGATACATTTCAAATTTAGAAATGTCAAATTCGTTGCACATTTTCGGTGAATCATGATTGTATAAATATTATGATATGATACAGCTTAAGTATAAATAGTGTTGTCTATCAGTCCTCAGTTGCCTTTCTGTCGATTTTTTTAAACTCATATTTCGAGCGAAGTGCCAACATTCTACATTAGTTGACTGCTTTAAATTTTGACTAAAATTAGGGATAAAATAGAAATGAAAAAAAATGTGCACATTTTCCAAACAAGGAGAACCGTAAATGCGGTAACCCTGTCTTCAACTGGGTTGTTGTCCGTATTCGCTATTTGTACAGTAAGATTTAAAAAATCGATTTACGTGACTTTGAAATTTATTGTGCTCTGTACTTTCTCAACTTAACAAACTCAAAGTGAGGCAAATAACCTCACATTGAGTTTAAACCACAGCCTTTAAAGATATGACAGGACTCCGTCGCGCTTATTCGATACGGTAAAATAATTATGTACTTAAAAGTCCTATTTTGCGTATTGGATTTTTCTTCAAGTTACTAAGTTTTATTATTTTAGTAAAGCACTAAGCACAGAACCGTCTCAGATCAAACGGGTCCTTAAGAATTTTAATGCCAGTAAATAATTTTTTTCGGACTCATTAGAGAATAGCTAATTTAATGCTATTTAAGTCTTCATTATGGCAATGAAACAAAAACGTTCACGGTTTAGCCATAAGTAAAAATCAATCAAATTATCTCAAATTCTTCATAGTCAGATTTAAATTTCGATTTATTTATTGTGATCCAGTTATCTGTGATATGTTAAGTAATTGAAAAATTAAAAAGTTTTTCTTATTATTAGAGTAGTTTACTAAAATTCTTACAACAAAAAAAATCTAATCTCAGATTATAGATACAAACTGAATTATAGTGTTTTCTTCGGTTTGCACGCGTGGTAGATTAATAAAACTACTTTCTGATCGGTCGACTTGCAAAGTATTCGAAACGCCAGAAATAATAATACTATATTACCTATATATACCTATAGAAATAATAATACTATATACCTATAAAAGTAAAATTTTATTTTAATTAAAAACCGAATAGTAATTTAAAAACAATAACATTTTTTTTTGTTACCTACTTTACGTAATACAAACGATTAACTTAAGCATTGAGTTTACCAATGAAATTTAAAGATTCAATATGGCTGCTCTTCAACATTTGCGACAAGTCAGCATACTCTGCTCAGAACTAAAACGACACAACTGGATACCGCAATGCTGTTAAATACAAATATATTTTAAGTCCCTATTGTATATGTTAATCATTACGTGACAAGTGTAGTCAACAAGCACGGTCAGGTTCATTCATAGCGAAATCCGAGTGCTGTTCGAACATTAAGAGCAGTAGGTCAGCGGCACACCACAGAACTCGCCTCACCGACCAGGTATCTTAAGTTCAATAGCTTGGCAGTCGAAGTCGTCATGGCCTAAAGGGTAAGACGTTCGGTGCATTCGTATCTAGCGATGCAACGGTGTTCGAATCCCGCAGGCGGGTACCAATTTTTCTAATGAAATACGTACTTAACAAATGTTCATAATTGACTTCCACAGTGAAGGAATAACATCGTGTAATAAAAACCAAACCCGCAAAATTATAATTTGCGTAATTACTGGTGGTAGGAACTCTTGTGAGTCCGCACGGGTAGGTACCACCACCCTACCTGTTTCTGCCGTGAAGCAGTAACGCGTTTCGGTTTGAAGGGTGGGGCAGCCGTTGTAACTATACTTGAGATCTTAGAACTTATATCTCAAGGTGGGTGGCGCATTTACGTTGTAGATGTCTATGGGCTCCAGTGACCACTTAACACCAGGTGGGCTGTGAGCTCGTCCACACATCTAAGGAATAAAAAAAAAGACGACATCACGGACATATGGTTATTCTGCGAATGCCGCGCGTAACGACGACAAATAATCAATAGCGGTTCTACTGTTACGTGCTCGCGTCTCAAATGTCCATATTGATTAAATTACGCTTTCAATTAGTGCAGCAGCCCCGCACTAGTTACACCGTAGTTGCATTAATATTCTATTCAATTTGTTCATACCATTAAAATTCTTAATTTTATTTCATTTTAGAGTTTAACGAGTCGTAAATATAAATAAAACTATTTAATCGTCCATAACTACAGAAACCTTAGTCTTCGATGAAAAGTTGGAAATTATACAATAAAATGAGAGATTAAGCCGTAAAAGAAAAGGATTGTGATGAATGAAACTTTACAATAATATAATTAATATTTAGCGTATTTATACAAACTAGAGGTCCTGCAGTAGTCGAAATTCGACTATAATTAATTGGAATTGTGAGTTTGTACACTATTATGATTGTATTTTATATTTCTATAATAACAAATTTCGCCAAGACTACACTATAAAAAATATTAACAAAGACTAACAATATTTAATCTATTCTCAATTTGACAACAGACGTCAAGAACAAAAGTTTGACAATAAATAGTATGTATACATGCGTGTGTGCGTCAAATACATGGTATGTAGTGTGTGTAATGTTTTCTTTATTGATTAAATGTATCTTTTATGCATTATTTTAAAAAGATATTAGCATTGTGCACTTCTTCTCTATATTCTCTATAAGTGTGGAAAATTTCATACTCCTCCGTCCGCGCAATTTTCGTAAAAAGGGAAACAAAGTTTTTGCTTCACGTATTAATAAATAGAGATTGTGTAGAATCTAGATGACACTATGCATACTTATCATAGTGTGTAATTACATTAAAAGTCAAATAACTATGTAAAGAAATATAATAAATTTGTATTAGTGCTATAATTAAGCTTTGTAATAGATTCATGTTATTAAAATCAAACTACTTATTATTTGTCACACAATTTCATATGCTTCATCGAAAATATAATTAATATAGAAATCATTTAGTTTTCAAAGAACAATTGTTTTTAATGATGTATATTGTTTCGTCTGTCCCTGCTCCAATTATTTGTTGTGGAATCTCCTCGGGTTTTTTTGCGTAAAATTCACATGTTGTTAATTTCAGCATTCAGCATGCGATTTTTATTAAGCTATTGCCATAGCTTTTATCGCGGGCCTTGAGCGCGGCGACCGAATCATGAAATTCCGTAACGAAAAAAACCTTACACCCCTCACTCCGCCTATCATGTAGCTCGCGTTCAACACATTCACACGTTGCGCTTGTGTCTGCCCATTTCTCTCTCGCGCGGTCTAGCTTATGAGTGTGAAGGGACAGTTAAGGTTTTTCTTTTATTAATGGTTAATATAGCGTGGTCTTGTTTTATTATTATTTTAACATTAACTTATCATTGTCTAATTATAGTTCAATAAGTTGATAAAAAATGCTATAGCAATAGCAATAGCTTTACCGCGGCAGTTGATGAGTGCCACACGTTTGTTTTTTTTATTAAATTCCGATAACCATAACGCTCTGAAATCTTCTACAATCGAACTTAACAATGAATTAGTAATCGAATCACTTTTTTAAACCAAAAAACCTGATCATTCGCGTATAAAAAAGTATTTACTTATGGAATGTTAAGTGCGTGCGTTAATTTGTGAACTGGCGTAAAATATATGAATACATTTTATGTTTACTTTCTAAATGATCGTTTTCTACGGCTTTATGTTCCAAGTGCATAATCTTGTTTGCAAATTACCTGGATGTATAGAGCTACGCTATTTGAGGTCAACGACTCGAGAAACTGCGTTAAACATATTTTTATTAAGCCTTAAAGGCAAACGTGCAGTTGTTACCTATTTAGTAAATCGAATGTAGAAGTTTGTTTTAAATCAAGTATGCCTTACGCAGTATAAAATTCTCAAAACTTTACTAGAAAATAAGAATTAATGAGATAAATATCTGTTACGACAATTTGTTTTAAATATTTCAAGGCAGTTTCGAAAGAAAATTAAAAAAGACACGTGTGGCACTCGGGGACTGCCGCGGTAAAGCTATTGCATAGCTTTTTTATCAACTTATGCAATTATAATTAGACAATAATAATTTAATATATACATGCGCTATATTTATAAACATTAACAAAAGCAAAACATTAACTGTCCCCTTCACACTCATAAGCTATAGACCGCGCGAGAGAGAGATGGGCAGACTTTTCATGATGCGCAAGGAGTGCGACGTCACCCGTGTGCTTATTCACGAACACTACACAAGCGCAACGTGTGAATGTGTTGAACGCGAGCTACATGGTAGGCGGAGTAGGGTGTTAGGTTTTATTTTCGTTACGGAATTTCTTGATTCGGTCGCCGCACTCAAAGCCCGCGATAAAAGCTATGCAATAGCTTAAAAAACGGTTTTACGTTAGCCAGGTTACAAGTATTGATTCACATTAATTGATAAATACTGTCACGTAATACGATGACCTTGTTGCAGGTGTAAAGTCCTCCTCCCCAAATACAAATCGATTTCTTAGCCAAGGTTCACCGTAATTACAAGCAATGATTCAGAATAGATCGATGTGCATTGGACCTTGACGGATTGCTGCGCTATTCTCAAATAATGTACCATCTGATTAGAATGACAGTTGGATGATTGTAAGACGACATTGTCCATTTTATTTTATAATTTAGTTTAGCAGACGAGTTTTTAGCTCTCGTATTAAGATGTTACGGGATCCCATTGAAATCCATCCATCCGGGATCCAATTGTACCTTACTGGTGGTAGGACCTCTTGTGAGTCCGCACGGGTATGTACCACCACCCTGCCTATTACTGCCGTGGAACAATAATGCGTTTCACTTTGAAGGATAGGGCAGCCGTTGTAAGTATACTGAGACCTTAGAACTTATATCTAAAGGTGGGTGGCGCATTTACGTTATAGATGTCTATGAGCTCCAGTAACCACTTAACACCAGGTGGGCTGTCCACCCATCTAAGCAACAAAAGAAGAAAAAAAGGTTTGAGGCTTAACGGCCAAGTCTCTTTTGTAGCAAACAACGGCCTTAAATCCTTCAAAGTGTAATTCACGTCTCCTTGACGACAGAAGGAGGCATCTTGGTAGTATTACAATACATTGAATGTGCTACAAAAATCAGCTAGGTTGGTGTCGTTTTTTTGTTTGCCGAAATTTAGCTATTCCTAAGATCCTGCCTCTATGAGGATCGGATGGGTGGATGACAGTTTTTGATTAACCGGGTTTGATAATGCGGATATGGCTATTGTTTCATTATAATCCTTCTAAATTATAATAACTAGTTTTATAAACGTCTTCGCTTGCATTTATATATAAAAAAATATATGTACATCCTTCGGGAATAATACTTTTTTTCTGAATAAAAGTTATTCTACGTCTTTTTTTGTAACCTTAACAATTGGAGTAGTTAAGGCATGAAAGCGTAACTAACAAATATACAAACTTACTATCGTGTTATATAGTATAATATAGTAAGTAAATACGCGCTTAGATAACTTGTTGCCAAGTTAAATAAATTGAAGTATGTGAAGAATTGGTTATGTCCAACCTGCAGAATTCCTGCTGAAAATAGCTCTGAGAATTTCACGTCATATTCATGACGTCACAGGTACTGTCAATGCGTGAGGGAGGTAAATTGGTTTTAATGTAACATATGAAAGAGAAAAATCCTTCATAATGATAATCCTATCACACGTGCATTTTTAAATCCAAAAACATTGAGCCCATGGGGAAACAGTTACTTAAGTTATGATTTTTGTATAACAAATATGTACTTCATGTGATGTGTACAATAGTTTCTAAAACTTAAAGTCGAGTACTGTTTGATTTGTTATTTTATTTTATTGAGGTTAGAAAACCAAGGTCAATGGCAACAACAAGAGTTTCTTCGTGAATATTGATAAAAACATCAAAATCGGTGCCTTGGCCAACATTTAGTAGTGGAACCGGGCTGTTAATTGAATATTTATAAAGATATACCGGTTCAGAGTTCAGTTCTTATGATTGAAATGTAAGCGATTTTGTATACCAATTTTAAAGGGATATTTAAAAGCTGGAAATATTTAAATATAATACAGCCATGTATTGAAGAGCTAACAGTATCGACGCGAACTCCGGACACCATTGTTTAAATATAAAAATCATGGTATATTATCAGGGTTTTTGAATTATACCCGATATATACTGCAATAACTAAGACTTAGGACTCATGAGTTAAGATGAGCAGCGGCATTAACGTGGTAGATGTCTATGGGCTCCGCTGACCACTTAAAAACAGGTGGGCCGTGAGCTCGTCTACCCACCGTAGCAATAAATAAATAAAACTTTTTTATTGTAAACGGATGATTCTGCGTAAAACTCATTACATAAACTATTCTATATACGAGTACTAGAGCTAGTACTAGAGGCAGTAAGTAATACATACTATGGTAATAAAATTATCATTTTAACTGAGGTTGGGACTTTTCTTTTAGGTTTATAATAGCACTAGCGACCCGCCCTCGCTTCGCTTCGGAAACATTAAAACACACATGAAACCAAAAAAAATAAATAAAAAATAAATAAAAAAAAAGTAGCCTATGTTCATCAGGGACAATGTCGGCTTCTAATGGAAAAAGATTTTTTCAAATCGGTCCAGTAATTTCGGAGCCTATTCGAAACAAACAAACAAACAAATCTTTCCTCTTTATAATATTAGTATAGAAGTATAGATTAGTATAGATTACTTAATGGTTAAATAGTTAACAGAAATATTACAATAATGAATGCATTATAACAATGTGTTGATGAGGGTTATCAAGTAAATGTGTCATTTGAATGTTATCAGAAAGGTCAGACTTGTATCATCGGGGAACAGACCTTTATTTCTGTACTTATCAATTTCCGTGTGCTTGTTACTATTTATTATAAGCTTAAGGAGCTATTCCAGCTACGTCCGAACGGGTAGCTGAGCTAACAGGCTCAAAACAGGCCTCAACAAAAGGCTGAAGTCGTCGTGGCCTAACGGATAAGACGTCCGGTGCATTCGTGTTGAAGCGATGCACCGGTGTTCGAATCCCGCGGGCGGGTACCAATTTTTCTAATGAAATACGTACTCAACAAATGTTCACGATTGACTTCCACGGTGAAGGAATAACATCGTGTAATAAAAATGAAACCCGCAAAATTATAATTTGCGTAATTACTGGTGGTAGGACCTCTTGTGAAGTCCGCACGGGTAGGTACCACCGCCCAGCCTATTTCTGCCGTGAAGCAGTAATGCATTTCGGTTTGAAGGGTGGGGCAGCCGTTGTAACTATACTTAGACCTTAGAACTTATATCTCAAGGTGTGTGGCGCATTTACGTTGTAGATGTCTATGGGCTCCAGTAACCACTTAACACCAGGTGGGCTGTGAGCTCGTCCACACATCAAAGCAATAAAAAAAAAATTGTATTACTATAATAATAATTTTAAATGTCAGTTATTTACAGCTTCGAAGCAATAGAATTCGTTTTTAATTCGCAATAACTAAATTGCTTGGTATGTATGTTGAATTTTTTTGCACATTCTTTGATAATTTATAGTCGATTTATTTAAACTAGAACAAAAGCCTAGTAACGACACTGTCCGGCCTATCAAGTTATATAATAATATATATAGCAGACTATATTATGTAGTATATTTTATATAGAGTGTCCTTGCGTAATATCTTAATACTTGTAATATTCTTTCTTTAAGAAAGTATAATAATCGGTAATGTTATCTCAGTATACAATATTATTACTATCCTTTATGACATTTATGTAATTTGGTTATTATTGTGACACTGTGCTGACAATTTTCAATTTCTTTACGACATCCGTGTGATAATATGAAAGTTCGTTGGATAACACCGCGGACTGTTGTCGAAAAAAATATATGCCCGTAATGTTTATTGTTGTGAAAGTTTTACAATTCTACTTGTAGGTTCAGCGTTTTAAATTTTATTTTTTATTAACTTTGAAAAGGAGCTAAGATCACGAACGCTGTAAATGTTGCCAATAAGGTCTTAACTGCATTAAAATAACGGACCTAATTATTCTTATTATTTATTCGGCAGAACAGTGATACCAGCTTTCACATGCTTGGTAATTAAGTTTACTAGTTGTAGGGTTTATTATAAAACGGCACGAGAAGATACGATCATTCTGCTTATTTATGCGCGAAGTACTTGTGTTTTTGAAGGGTGGGATTGCCAATAAATACTACTATTGAGATATCGACCTCATGTCTCAAGGTGCGTGACCGCATTCACGTTGCGATGTTGCCCACTTCGATAAAGCGGCACGACACGAGAACCCTCTCATCGTGGCCGCCGGTAACTACATTCCCGATCCTGCGGACAGAATGGAAAGCAGTCGATGTCGCCCAAAACACGTCATCTCGGATCCTCCCGATCCATTAACGGTGCCTTTAGGTACTTCAAGCACCGGTCACCGTTCTCGTCGAACCCGTCGCTTGCGACGAAGGGCTCGACGAGTAAATTAACTCTCAGACACAGCCCACTGAGTTTCTCGCCGGATCTTCTCAGTGGGTCGCGTTTCCGATCCGGTGGTAGATTCTGCGAAGCACGGCTCTTGCTAGGGTTCGTGTTAGCAACGTCATCAGGTTTGAGCCCCGTGAGCTCACCTACAAAAGTTAGGGTTACGCTGAAATAGCCTCTCAAGGCTCTCAACTTAGGTAGGAAAAAAAAAAAATTTGCGATGTTTATGGTCTCTGTAATCACTGAAAACTAGATGTATCAAAATATATAATAAGTAAGTTGATTCATGCATCCATGCATTTAGAAATTGAAAAATAACTGTGTACCTTTGAACAAGAACCCTTTTATCATAGCGCCGCAATTACAAGGAGTATCTCTGCAGCTTTTCGCGAATATAGGGATTTTGGGGGTCGATATTTTGAGCGGTGTTCAATACTGAACACTCGGATACCCGAGTCATTTGGAAAGTAAAGCCAAATTGCTAGTCTCTAAAAAGCCTCTATAATGTTGGGAGTCCTCAACAGAGCAAAGCGGTATTTCACGCCTGGAACCGATGCGTTCATCGACAGTGCACTTCCAAAGATCATTTCTGCCACGTACCATTCGGCTTTGGAATGAACTCCACGGTGCTTCCCGAGCGCTGTCATGTCCTTCTTCAAAGAAGGCGTGCGGAGGTCAATGGTAGGCAGCGACTTGGCTGTACCCGTGGCATTGCTGACGTCCATGAGCGATGCTAACTACTTACCATCAGGTGGGCCGTATGTTCGTCTACCTACAAAGACAAAAAAAGTACCAAACAAGATAGAAATCAGGGTCTGAGTTAGATAAGAAAATATAGCGAGAATATTTCCGTGGTAGTGGTATTTGCTACAGCTTCGAAAGATGTAAGCTTGAAAGCATGTATTTTTTTCAATCTAAATAATAAAATAAGCCTGTCATGGTAAAAGAATGATTTTGTCCAGCACAATGAGGCTTTTAACTAGCCGGGCTCTTCGTCTGAGTTAGATAAGAAAATATAGCGAGAATATTTCCGTGGTAGTGGTAGTTATTACTGCTTCGAAACATATAAGCATGAAAGCATTTATTTTTTTCAATCTAAATAATAAAATAAGCCCGTCATGGTAAAAAAGTGTTTTTGCCCAGCACAATGAGGCTCTTTACTGGCCGGGCTTCTTGTGTCACATCAATAATTTCGTTCGAGTGACGGATGGGGTGTCATAACTCTGGCAGCGCAAGTGTTGCAGCTGTGGCCCAATTGGCCGAGTCGCTCTCATTCCTGTCTCCTAATATCCGACCTACTTTATCTATACTAATATAATAAAGAGAAAAGATTTGTTTGTTTGTATTGAATAGGCTCCGAAACTACTGAATGGATTTGAAAAATTCTTTCACAGTTTGGAAGCTACACTATTTCCGAGTGACATAGGCTATAATCTTCTTTGAAAAAAATTAGGGATCCTTACTAAAACTCCAATAATGTAACCCAAGGTGTAAAAAAATTGCCTAAAATATTCTTTACATCGCGTGCCCTGCGAAAACTATTGATGATATAATAAAATAATGTACTAAGACTTTGTAGAACACATTATCATTTACAAAAAGTGTCGCGACAGCATATGTCTAACTATTATAGGTATGCCGCAATAAGTGTTTTTTTATTTTAAAAAATAAAACAACGTCAAATATCGTTGAAATTTTTGTTGAAGACCCGAGAGGAGCCGGAGCGGGCCGCTAGTGTCTAATACTTTTGCACTCGTTATTATATTACGAGTCCCGCATTTAATCTTCGGACCAGTTTTCATTATCTTTTATTGCACCGGAGGAATGTAGAGAAGTTTGAACTTGATAGAAGTTTTGTATTCATGAAGTAACAATTCTTAAGTTTAAATTACGATATAACGTTTTTGGGCGATTAAACAATTTTGTCTAAGTTTACGTTTCGTGAGATTTTTATTTGTTTTGTTTTTTAAAACAAGAAAATTTTGAAATTTATTAAGTTTTATTAAATTTTGTATCAGATGACACAACGAAAAATCGGTTGTCTGTAAAGTCGGTTTACTGACCATAGTTGAACGTGACAACGTCATAAGAAAATACTGATGGAATGGATTCATTTTTCAAAAGAAAATTTTAATTTTATTTGTTTGATAGATATTTATGTAAATGTATTATTGTATAGTAGCTGTCTACGCGGATGCATCGCTCACTCAAGTAGGAGAGAGAGACAGATGTCGAACGCTGCCGAACGCGGAAGCCGATTGTGCCTCTTTGTCGCTCGTTGCGCGCTCTCGCTTGCACTTCAAGCCTTAAATGGAACGCCTCAGAGCGAGGTAACGCCGCATGAGTCATGTTTTTTCGTGCGTGCAGCCGGCTCCATCGAATTATAAGACGTTGTCACGTCAAAAATCAGATCACTACACATCAAATCACTTTTAGTATAATAAAATAACATTATTATCGTTTAAATAAATCATTTCAACACGTAATTCGTCGCGAGTTTGTAAAGTAAATTCACTGAGATTACTTCGTTATTCGTTTACAGTTGAGATTAAAGATCGTACTGGTATTTTCCGAACTCAATCAAAGTTCGTTTCACTTCAGCTGATCCGCGAACGTCTCAGACAAATTTCAAAGTCGATTTATTTCTCTTCAAAATAAATTTTCTGATTCGTTTAGATTAATTAAAAGTGTTTTTTACGTTGAAAAGAAATGAAAAGATTAACGTTAATAATTTCGAAAGAAAATATTCCATTGAAATTTATTCTACGGAAAACAATTTTGTATTATGAATCAATGCCCTTTATGTGTTGTTTTTATCAAAGCACTAGCGACCCGCCCTCGCTTCACTTCGGAAACTATAATTTATTATTGATTTCTCCACTATTTAATGGATGTTATTATACATATAAACCTACCTCTTCAATCACTATCTATTAAAAAAAAACGCATCAAAATCCATTGGATAGTTTTAAAGATTTAAGCATACATAGGGACAGAGAAAGCAACTATGACAACATAGTATAAAGCAAACTTTGTTTTATACTATGTAGTGATAAGTGATAATAGGTTAAAATGCAACGTGAGCTATTTTAATGACATCACCTCGACCTCTAAAATTAAGATGGCGGTTCCAATGATGTCATCCCCAATTTAAATCAAATTTCCGAACAAAAAAAATTGTTCTTATTGTATAAGTACGCTATCGAGCTGTACATTCTGTCCTTACGGAGCCGGCGAACAAGTAATACTTTTGGGCTGATGCAGGTGCTCAGTGGGATCTTGGTTTCGATGAGTATCTGCACAGAATCATCGGGACAGAGCCGACGGCAGAGTATCGCGATATCTGCGATGTAGACACCGTGCAGTGACCTTGGAATAATTCAGCATAGTACCTATGTGTAGCGCTGTGATATTGACGAGAAGAGGCTTGTTAGAGATGAAGGTGCATGTGTACTAGTCTTTTCGATCATAGTGAAGTCAAATCGAAACGCGCTGCCTCAAGTAGAGACCTAAACGTGTCCAAGGTCCTCATTTGCCCGTGAGTGAAGAATGCATGCTTAACGGATTTTCACCATAACAAAATAAGTTATCCTTCTTGGTATGATTCTTGTAGAAGTTTCTATTATTTTTTGTCAAACATATTCGTATTAGCTGACTATTATTTAGTTATATAAATCTTGTGCTATAAGGATTAGTAATTCTAGTGTAAATTTGCATTTGTGCATACTAGGATCTAAGTAAATTAGCATGTATTTTTTTTATTTAATCGATATGCATTGACGAGCTGTCAACTCATGACTCATATCAGCTCTTATCAGCTTTTTGACGTCAGAAATGTGGGGAACTAAATATATGAGGCTTCGTATCAGGCGCCGCAACACTGGCCGTCTTATCTATAAGACCACGAAGTTCCTATAAACTTTTTTAAAATTCATAAACACTATCGAAATTCCCATTTATTAATTACTAGCGACCCGCCCTCGCTTCGCTTCGGAAACATTAAAACACAAAAGAAACAAAAAAAAAAAAAAAAAAGTAGCCTATGTTCATCAGGGACAATGTCAGCTTCTAATGGAAAAATAATTTTTCAAATCGGTCCAGTAGTTTCGGATCCTATTCGAAACAAACAAATCTTTCCTCTTTATAATATTAGTATAGATACTGCTTTAACAGATTTGATTGTGGATTTGAATGAAATTATTAAATAACAAGCAAACATATTTAATTCGTCTTAAATGACAGGAATGTTAGTATCATTATGTTGAAACATTAATTTTAATGTTCAAATGTTTCAAAAGTTTAACGTTGAGTAATTACTTTTAAGTAGACTTGTGCGTCGCGACTTATTTGGGTGGACGACACATCATTTACTGCAGTATCTTACATTGTTAAATGGTAGTTCGTTTTTAATTGGGTCATTGATTAAGACCCGTTTTTAAGCCTGTAATGTAAAATAAATTTATTTATTTTATTTTATTTAATATATTTTGTACACACAGCTGTTAGAAGAAACACGATAATAAGATACAGAGTACAAGGGCACTACATATTTCATGTTGAAATCTCTTCCAGTAGGCCCGCAGGAGGAAAGAAGAATTAGGAATAGAAACCTTGTGCCTACAGTAAACATTACATATAATAATATAAACATATTACAAGAAACAAAACAAAAAATATACATACACATACATAATATACTTACTTTATATTGTAATACATTATACAAATATATATACGTTTATTTAATATGGTAAATATTAATAATTCATCAAAAAATTATTGGAAGTCGTGTATGTATGTTGGAAAAGTTAGCGGAATCATCATGAACTTATTAAGATGGAGTTATTTGTTAAGGAAATTTATTAATATATTCCTTTTAATACTATATAAACTATTATTGTGTATGTATGTATGTATATATGTATATATTATTATGTAAGTATGTAGGTATATACTTTTTGTAACTTAATATAAATTTCATTGCACCTACCACTATCCACTCTGCACTACCTTTGGTTGACTGGTAGAGAATGCCTTAGGCATTAAGTCCGCCAATGTAAATTTTACATGAAGTGTAATAAATAAATAAAAAATAAATAAATAAATAAATAAAATAAAATATTAAATTCAGAATTATATAGTCATTTGTTAGTTTATCACACAACAAAGGAACAAAGATTAAAAGAGTTCATTGAGAGAGCCTTATTATTATATTATATGTACTAGCTGACCCGGCAGACTTCGTAGTGCCTCAGTCGATAAATAAAAGACCTAAACTTTTGGGGGACACATTAAGGGTGAAACAAAATTGTTATTTTTATTTAATTACGAGCATTTTCATATTTATCTACCTTTTAAACTTTCTCTGGATTTCCACAAATAATTCAAGACCAAAATTTGCCAAATCGTTCCAGCCGTTCTCGAGTTTTAGCGAGACTAACGAACAGCAATTCATTTTTATATATGTATAGAGATTATATAATACTTACATTAAATTTTGTATCGCAAATTAATTACGTGCATTTCATTTCAAATATACCAAAAACTGCTGGGCACACCTAGTACTCCACGTAAAAAAACTTATTAACTAAAGTATTATACAAATCATGTTATTTTATTGGACGTACTTCGGTTCAGTTCATACATATTCTGTCGATAAAATTAAAGACGATCTGACGATAATGATCGTTATTTACAATGCTGCCGTGAAAGTTGGAGTGGGAGTTATTTTTCGGTAGGCAGCGGTTTGGCTATGCCCCTGTCCACGAGCGACCACCACGACGGTAACAATTCACCATCAGATGGACCGTATGCTCGTATGTATACAAGGGTTATAAAAAAAGTTATAATCTGCTGTAATTAAGCTATAACGTTTTTGATAAATCCTTAAAATTATTATAATAGACGAGTGAAGCTGGTTGTTGGGGCTTATAAATACTGACGTACTTTAGCTCGAAATTTTAAGCTCAGACAGAAAGATAATATGTCAGTACGTTTTAATTAGATGAAATTGAGATAATATAATATTGGCTATGTTATATAAATATAAGATAATATAAGCTCTAAGAAAACTAAAGGTCGTTGCAGCCGTTGATTGCGTGTTTAGTTACAAAGAGGTTTTTAATGAGCAAACTTATTTATTGGTCCCTTGAATTTGAAACAGGCTCTCTTGAAAGCTGAGAAAGACAATATAAGCGAATGTGTATTGATATAAGGTTTGTCGTTATTCATATTTGAGGTTATCCGAATAGTGTTTTTGTGTTTTGACACAAAACACGTGTGAACGGATGTGTGATTTCAAATAATTGCATTTCTTTTAAGCGCAGGATGCGTAGCACATATGCCTTCCAGGTGGCGAATTAACAAATACAGGTGCAGTTTCTTGTACGTGTTTTTGTAACTGATGGATTTTTGAACTATTATAGTAACTTTCCGGTCCAAAAAAACTGTGAACAAGGTGTGGTGTGCACGTTTTTGGATTTTCGACCTTTTGGACTTTACCACCACTGAGCCATAAATAAAAATTAAAAACGTTATAGTAGTCAAAGTTATTATTTCTTAATATCCTAACTCTTTTCCTTTTGTTTCTCTAGCTACCCTTCCACGATTCCTATTACCGTTAAATCACGTTTAAAAGAGAGACAAAAACAGCGGCACTAACAGAAATAAATAAATGACCTATATAAACATACTTATTATATTACATCTATATATACATATTTTAATATATTGTTGTTTCAAAGTGAAGATTACAAAAGCTTTTATGCAACACAATGCTTAAATGGTATTTAAAATGTATTTGTAAACTCGATGTATGCAATGCATTGGCGTTAAAAATTACCAATTGTGCATTGAGTGCTTTGAATGGATTATCTAATTATTATTTTCGACATCACTCTCTATCCACCTTCAAACATTTCTAAATGGGTGATACATTTACGTTGTGATATCTATTGGCTGCTTCAGTATTTAGGTACTTACGGCCATAGGCACAATAAAAAATATTCAACATTACAATAAAGTCTGTAGACTTCGTTAAGTCTTATTGAATTACGTACGAATTCTTCATCATTCGTGTAACTCGACTAATTGACGTGAATTTTGTAAGAACTTTTAATTAAAATCGCAATTTACTTTTTCTCCTTGAAACGTTAGTTAGTTGGGTATTCATTCCGCTTCTTAATTACGTTAATTAAATTTCAGGAAAGTTTTCGTGGAGGTGGTTGCACCTTGCATCCCTTGGGGGGTTGAAATGTTCCCACACACGTGCTCTGTAATCCGTGCTTGTAGAAACGACCAGATTACATTGATCCCCCCTTCGCTACGGGTCACTTTAAGGATTATTGAACTATGTCTGTTGAACACTGAATTGGTGGAGGTTTTTGAAGCTGGTGGCTGGTTCATGTGAATTAGTTGCCTACGCGTTCACACGAATGCTCCTGTGCTACACATCTGGCAGTATGATCCTGGTAAAAGTAGATTTACCAAATGGTTACATTAAGCATATATGTACAGTAAATAATTTGTAATCGGATTCGTATGAGTTTTAAATCCTTGTCTATATATCTTTGGACTATATTATTTAGATCGATTATTTATTTCAATATATATTACACTAAAATATATGCTCGCACTTACATCTAACTCTAAAATGGAAATGTACAATTACAAAGATTTCGTTCATAGGTTTTTTTAAAAATTCAATTTTGTGCACAGGGGTGCAATGTGGTTTGAGTGCCTAAGTATTCACCTATTATTTACTACATATGTATACGCGATGCTTACTTTATAGGTAGTTTTTAATGAGTTTTCGATATATGTGCTACCAAAAAAGTTATCCTCTTATACTAACTATGGTGTAAGAGAACCTTCTCGAAACAATTCTACCTATTCCTAACCTAACATTCATTACCTAATATAACCATAAATACTTATTGTTATAGTAAACTCATATATCGAGTTCAGTTTGAGATACATCAGCTCATATTGTGTTTCATTGCTTGTAACACAAAAAACATTATAATGACAATAATGTTTTTTTACATCAGTAACCTATTTTTAATTTCAATTATCTTGTCGTCCTAATAAATAATACATAAAATTTATAATCAGAGAATCACCAAGCAATTACTTGCTAATTAATTACTGCAAGTTGAAATACTTTTGAATATCAGTCGATTAATATATTCGGTGGGGTTACACAAACATTGCGTTTATACCTTTATACAAAGTACAACGCAGTCATTCAGAACGCAAAGTCATTGAGCTCGTAAGTAGTCGCGTAGGGCCGCGGTTGCACAATACAGTTCCTCACTTTAAAACGTGCGTATTGTTTACGCAGCGCCATTCACCCCGATCCACTGGGCCAGAATTTGGGTCAATTTTCACTTGTTTTACTTGCTCATAGCTGAGTATCGTCGCAGCGTAGTGCGGTATAGTTACGAAAGATACATAGTTCAAGAATTTATTGGCTTTCGTTTTTAATGTGACACAAAACTTATATAATGTATTCGAATTAAATTAAATTGGTTCTAAATATTAAAATTATCACTTGTTAATGCAATGCAAAAGTATATTGGCTTCCCAAAAAAAAAACGTGATAGCCAAATTGAATTGACTAATACAATATTTTGTTAATGTGTAAAGTAAAAAATTATATAAAATTGTGCAGAAGTCGGCAAAAGTTAACAGTTTATGTTTTGTTTAAGATTTCCTTCACAGCTATGAGAATAGGCTATTTATGCTTAGTATACTTAACATATTGTCAGATACAACAAATACAAAATAAGATACGGTACGCATACTTATAAGTATAAACTTTTTGTATAAACTTAGGTCCGTTTTTGTTCCGTTTTTTTCTACTACATAGTTGTACCTAAGTCCCTTTTACTTAGAAAAAAAAAAAACAACTAACTAACTTTAAAAGACAATCAGAACTGCATGTTTTTAGGGATGGTTTTTTAATTATCTTATTTTACCGGTTTATGACCCATCTATAGTTAGCCGGTTATCAAGGCTGAATAGATACCACCGTCGTCATTGTCGTCAAATTTTACTAACGAGAGAAATAAATACCAATACATTCGCGTAATGCAAAATATCTCGAACAAAAATACAGAGTTACGCATAGTAACTAGTAAGTAAATAGTAAGTTACGCATCAATAAACATTCATCTTAAATTTAAGAATACAATAGTCTTAATTCAAAACAAACGTACCTTTTCCAATATTTCTTCTGCTTGTATCTGAAAAAAAAAAACCTTTTATTAATAAAACATAACAATATAAAGGTGACAGACACGGGTTACTCGAACTACGCGAAAATTGATTTATTCATTCGTAATTCAAGAGAAAATTTGTCGTCTCAACTACTTTGATATTTGGGACGAACATCAATCAAAATCATTATGATAAATGTTTTGCTTTGGAAATCTAGTATGTACATGTATGACTACTAATGACAAATTTTTCTGCATTTGACATGCTCACGATCTACGATCGATGCTCACGGCCCATTTTATGTTAAGGAATTACCTTAGTTAGGCGCTTAACTACCAAAACGAGCAGAATATTTAAATTCTAGAATGTGCTAATTTGATCAGAGGTTAAAATAATTTTTTACCCATTTTGAATAGGCCGTAAGTGCGTGTCTATAAACAATAGGCGCAGCTGCCTTGCGCCATAACCAAGGCTGTACATGTACATATCTAGAACCAATGACATATACTTTCGACGATGGACTAGAAGAATTTACATGATTAAATCGTATGAATATGTCAGTTGATGACAGAAACGGCAACATAATTCATTACGAACTTCTATACACAAATTCCTTAATTAGTACTAGAAGTTTTTTCTTCTACTTTCGCGGGTCGTACGTGAACACGAAAACTATCGGAAATAATATGATGAGAATAAAAAATGTGAGTTTATATAGTAAAAAGTATTTTTAATTATCCAACTAGATTCTAGAAGGATAAACTTAAAGCCCGAAATTTTGTTTCATGAATAGTAATGCCTATTATTAGGCGTATCAATTAACTCAGTTTCATTTATTTGAAATTTAAATCAAGCACAAATTCTTGTGATTGTGTTTTTGCCGAACACGGCTACGTTACGGCGGTACAGCGGATCATGTGTATTCTCATATACGTAATATATCGCTCGGGGCTTGTAATTACTCTGTCATACGCCTGAATAGCGAATCCTGCTTAGCCAGTGACTCAGGTGTATTCAGGTATGATTGATACATCTGCAATCTGATCTGGTTGGTTTAATTGGTTTTACTATACTGAATGCTAATGGAAGTTAAAGTATTATGATTGGAATTTTTATTTCAACTCGAGAGAGTATAGTAGAGAAGTTTAGAGAAGAGCTCACTTTCACTGGTTTTCACTGGAGTTTTCACTGGTGGTAGGACCTCTTGTGAGTTCGCACGGGTAGGTACCACCACCCCGCCTATTTCCACCGTGAAGCAGTAATGCGTTTCGGCTCGAAGGGTGGGGTAGCCGTTGTAACTATACTGAGACCTTAGAACTTATATCTCGAGGTGGGTGGCGCATTTACGTTGTAGATGTATATGGGCTCTAGTAACCACTTAACACCAGGTGGGCTGTGAGCTCGTCCATCCATCTAAGCAATAAAAAAAAAGCTTTTAGAAATTGTTCGTGCTACTATAGCCAAAGAGCAAAGCAATGGAAACAGTACACTAGGTATATAATACTAACATTTGCACGTGCTACAGGACTCAAGAAATAATTAAAGGTTAGCAAAAACTACATGTATTTATGGTTGGCTTATCAGACGATTATTGCGTTCCGTTATTTGTGTTGACATACTTTTGTCGCAGTTTTGGCTTCGGGAAAAGTTCTGTTCTCTATGGAATCCATATACAGGGGCGCTCATTGGAACCGTTTCCTAAAAATGTTTTTTGAATGGCAAGCAATGTATCACTAATAAATCAGCTAGCACGATCCGCGTTGATACGGGGCGCAATGGACGACTCCGATGTTACGCTAGACAGTACGGGCTCCAAAAATAAGAACAGATTCAAACCATAGCTTTTGGATTTAGTTACATCATTATACTATGTATAAAATTTTCAGTTTCAGTTCCGTACAAGATACACCTTGTTTAAATACTATTGAAGTATTACATAACGACATATCACTGTAGAAATCTGAAACTTTCATATTGAAGTGATATTAATATTACGCAATATTGACAAACATTCCAGTTCTTAACCCTATTAATAAAGTAATTAATTAATTAAGATGATAATCGAATTCAGGGCGTTCAATAAAAACGTGACAGCTTCATTTTTTACTTTTTAATTAATCGCGTAAATTTACAAGCTAAGTGCGGTTTTATCCGGTCTAACAACAGTTTTATGCCACTGGTTGTAATTACAGTGAATTTATGGTGATATTACATTTGATTGTACAAGTGTATACAATTTACATATTTGTTTAAAGAATATATGTATATATTTTATGTTATAAATAACTTATACTAGTAGTGCCCCGCGGCGTAACTCGTATTCAATTTGGAATTTAGAAGAAATTAGGCAATTGCATTTTCTCGGGATAAAGAGTTGCTTGTCACTCTCTGGTCCTTAAGCTATCTGTCGTTTTTATATAAGTACCTAAACTCTTGTACCAGCGAAACACACTGTTGTATTTACTATACCAGATACATCTATCCAGTTCGGCTTTTGACATTTACGATGATAAAAAGTATCCTATGTGTTAATCTAGTTAATTGACGTATATTGACGAAATAATATGATGATTTGTGTAACGTTTCATACAAATCCGTTCTCATATTTTTGCGTTTTTGAGTAACAAACATCCAAACATGGAAACTTCCACATTTACAATGTTATATTTATAATGTAAACAAACGCAATCGTTCTGATTCATTTAAAAGGCGGACTCGGTGATGTAGCAGTAGTGAGTAGTAGCACTGCATGTTGCGACGAGGGTCGTGCTTTCGATTCCCAGATCGGACAAACATTGTCTGATGAGCGGTTTGTTTACTCTGTTTGCTCTTTGTGTGGGTGTTTATTATCAATATTTGTATCTTTTTTAAATGTATATAAGTATTAAGTATGTTTGTCGGTTTCTGCTCCCACAACACTGGAAATCCTAATATGGGGCCGGATGACATGTTCTCAACTATTGTTTTTAAAAATTTTGTAAGTATTGTAGATAATATCTATCACATATATTTTTTCATTGTTTTAGAATAGTCGACACATGAAACTCACAAAAAAAAATTAAATAACATTTTTTTCATTCAGTCGACATTAACGCGTCAATATTTTTATCACGAGATCTTCGAGATAATGCTTGACGGCACGAGTACGTAGTATGACGTAATTGGTGCCCAAGGACATCGAAAACAAGCTTCACTACGTATAACGTAAGGTGGAAGGAAGCCAGTAAGAAGTAGTGAAGAGGTACACATTTATCCCCCCTTTTTTTTCGGGCCTAGGCCGAGCCGCTTACGAGGTTCCCGTGCCTAGGGGGCGCGCGGGGTATGTGAGACTGGTCCGCGACTGCGAGACCGCGGGCCCAAGGATGTTTTCAGAGCCCTACCCACTAAGCGACTCCCCTGCACTCTTCGCTCAAGCGTCTGATTCCCTCTGGGGTCACGGCCCGGAACGCATTTATCCCTCATTATGTTTTTTTAGTATAATGATACAAAAAAAAAAAAACTGTTGACACCCGGAGAAAAAAAGGGTTATCTGTTTTGTCTTTGCTTATTTATTTTTATTTATTGTCACTAAAAAGAATATGATGTGATGCACACGTTACAAAGGTAGAGTGCGAAAGTAAATGTTAATTATTATTTAGATACAGATATACCAAACATGCTTTTGTCTGTTTGTATGCGCGTTCATGTGGGATGGTCCGAATAATCGCTTAACTAATTGAAATGTGGTATCGATTGACGTATCAATAAGCATGGTTTTTGTTTTGTTATTAAAGTCGACTCACAATGAAAGAGTTATGGGTATTTTGAAGCGCGAATGATATTGGAACACACCTGTATAATATATTACATTTATGCAATAAAAATATTTAATTGATAACTTCTCTAATTGGTCACAACGACATAAAAAACCGCAAATTACCTTTCGCGTCCTCTCGCATTACAAGTACCTCGTGAATGGAACAAAGAGTTGCAACTTGCAACCCACCGAGTTTCCCGCTCAATCTTCTCAGCCACATACGATTCTGATCTGGACTAACAGATCGACTACTCTGACTTGGGCATGTTAACAAGTTCTCTCAGTTTGGCCGAAATTGTAGGTAAAGAAAAACCGGAAATCTTAAATCTCTAAAAGTACCGTAGTAAAGCCACGAGGAACGTATAAGTCAAAGTGTCAAAAACTATAATTTGTCGAATAAAGTGGAAAAGGGTGAGACCATTTGCACAGCATTTAAGTCACAATTAATTTAAACATTTAGTACCGAATGGGTATAGCCCTCTCAGGGATTGGGTCGGACGCCGTCTCGGTCTATTCAATCAGCGCCAGGCTGTCAGACGCCGCGCCAAGACAGATATGGCGACAAGCTGATTGCGATAAATATATTCTTCGTTTTTTATTCAACAGTATCTAGTCAATATAATCGAATTTATAGGTTCGTTTGTATAAGAGATATATATAAGATTATTGTTATTGTCAAACAGTCCTCACGACTGCTATTATACGGCTTTATTGTCAAATATAAAAGAAGATATGAAAGCAAGTATAACCAGTGAAACCCAGTTTCTGAATTGAAAAAAAAACCACATTGATTACAAAGATTCCGAAATCTATAACAATTAATAAAAAAAAATTCTTCTTAATACTATATATAATTCTTTGTTATTCAAGCTTAACAGCCTCTGGCCATTTTGATTTTCTTGTGTAATTTTTTTGTGTTAAAGTTCAGCTATTGTTTGTGTTCCAAGCAGTTCTTAATTTGTAGAGTCAAACATTCTTTGACCTGAATTATTGCTTATGTCCGACCATACGGGCACACTTTATTAAGGCGATTAATAAATTCACTAGAAGAGGATTCGTTCAGGAGCGAAAGGGACTCACGAACAGGACGGCTCTTGGTAAGGTTGATACAGTTTTTTTTCTCCTACCTATGCTGATAGCCCTGTGAGGCTATTTCAGCTTAACCCTAACATGTAGGTGAGCTCACGAGGCTCAAACCGGAGTTTTGCTAACACTGGCCCTTCGCAGAACCTACGCAAGCGACGGGTTCGACGAGGACGGTGACCGGGGTTGATACTGCCTTGTGACTTTAGCAGTTAAGAATTACCAAGGGCCAGTGTAGAAGGTTCATGATAGTGCGCTTGAGCAAACAATCAGAGCATACGATTATGCAATCCCCTCCTTTAACTCAACATATTCCTTCATTTAACTTTCAAACTAAATACAAACCAATTTTGCGACAGACCCAATTGTTCTCAATAATTATATTATTCTCAATAACATAACAGCAAGTCGTAAAATAAAAGTAGTATATAAATATGCGTAAATACTGATGATATGATAATGATGACGTAATCAACTTCTGGAAAAAAAAATGATTTGAATGAAAAATGAGTTATTGTAATTAGTGATTTAAAGAGACTGTTTCAAGTATGGAAACCGTATCTAGTGGAATACAGAAGAAGAAGACGCATAATCAAGTAATCCAAAAATCGAGCGCCGAGGCAGTTTTCAGTGCTCGTAACTATCGTAAATCGCTATTTGCAAGTGTTTTTAAAATTATGTGTCTGGCAACCCTAGCCTTGCGTAACCAGGTCCGACGTGAGACAATGAACACAGTTGGATTGTGAGTACCATTGTGTCCTATGTGAAATCAATACTGAGCGTTACCAGGTTCTGCGCCTCTTTTAAATGAATCCTTTCATGTTTCATGAAGGTCAGGATGTTTACGGTTTTGTTACAATTATGTTTACACTGTAGTTCTGTGACGAACGAATGAAGTTCTTCCGAATAGTATACGCACTAAAGTGGGATTTGCTAATAAAAGTATTCATTTTAAGTTCTATTCGAGGTATAAAGAAAATAATTATTCGAGTATACATTTTTATTACGATTTTTTTATTGATAGAAAAAAAAAAACTACTTTACAAAGTTATCAACTTTATTTTATTCACTACATTAGACACTGTATAGCCATCATACTAAGACCATACATAAATAATAAAAATCTTACGTTACGGAAGTTTTTTCCCCGGTTAAGGTACCCCTCCGCACCGCCGGATAAGGAACTTCGTTCCAAAAAAAAAAAAGGAATAGAGTTTCTTTTTTTAGTATTATAAGACTAACGCGGGTGAAAAAGCGTTCTCAAATCTAATCTAGTTAGTTATATAGATCTTACATTAGCATTTCAATATGCCGTAGCTGTGAAACAGTCAAGGAAACATTGTCGACATTGTTGTAAAGATTTGCAATAAAAAGGCTTCACCGCATAAAATTTCATTTCAGCTCCACACAGGATACTCGTAGTCTGTTATCGTCTGAAAAACATATGCACGTTTCAGGTCACGGTAAAATCACTTTAACTGCGCATAGGAAAAGTACATTATCGAGTGTGTGTATTTTATGTATTCTGAGGAAACAATTTATTGATTACGTTTCAGTTGATGCATTACGGAACATTCTACGTAGGTTATTTATTTATTTAAAAAAGTACTGCCACATCACAAACATTTAACATTGAAAATAACTAAAACTATTTAATTTATTGCCTGATGCATGTGACAATAATGGCGTACATAACATTGGCAATTCATTGGCTCGAAGATGGAATACAATAATTAAGAATAAAAAAGAATACCTAATGAAAACATACTTTGAAATTCAAATATACCAGTTTAATAAATTTAGGGTATATTTAGAAGGTCGAGTATGATTTCAGGTAGTAAGTATTATTATTTATACAATGTAATTCTGTTTCGTAGGTAGAGGTAGAGCGAGGCAGAGGGGCGACGGCTTGGCGCCGATGACCACAGATCCGGTGTCCCAAGGCATGTGGCGTTAATGGCAATGACATAGCTAGGATATCTCAACTTCCGAGATTTGTCTTGGCATGGAGAACGGTCGTTTGGGGGAAAGATTGGCAAGGTCTTGAGTCCATTTACCAAACATCAAACCAAACACGCGAGGTGATGGTGGTGGATGGTACAAAAAAGAGGTGAGCTCATCCAGCCATCAAGAGCAGTCAACAATAATAATAACCGTCATTTTCCCTTCTACATATTATAAAAAAGTTTTGATTGCGCTTTATGATTCAATTTCGCGTTTATACCAAGAATACTGAGCAAATTTAATGGTCGTTTCATTCATAACTGTGTCCATAAAATTCATGGTTTGTTATAAAATCAGGCAGCGATGTTGAACGGTCAGGTCGCGTGATGAGCGCACGCGCCGTCACTTCCGGCGGGCTATTATACTTGGTCGCACACCGGAAGAGACGTTATCTAATTTATTTATAGACGTAATATAATGAACAGGATCTCGCACGCAACATCAGTTAGGAAACCGATTCATTTGAGAGCTAAAACTAAAAGAACAAGACAAAGACGTGTCGACGTCGAGCGAATTATGTATACTAAATGGGTGTTTTTACAAGTGATGCCTGATTACGGTAAGCTGTGACACAACAATCTATCAATAAAACATCAACATCTTGAAATTCACCGGGCGCTATAGATAACGTATAATCTACATTTACTTTATTGTGTATTAAATATATTTACTTCAAGTAAGAGTCATAGCCTGTCATAGTCATAGTCAGTAGCCAAGAACATTTTTACTGCTGGTGGGGTGTTTTTTAACTCACACGGGTAAGTACTACCATTCTGCCTATTTCTGCCGTGAAGCATCCATGCTATTGTAAAAATTGAGACTTAGAACTCATGTCTTACGATGAGCTCTGGTGACCATTCACCTGGGTGAGCTCGTCTATCGATCTTAGGAAAAAATAAGTGGCACCCAATTTCAAGTAATTTTAAATTTTCATTCAATCTATACTAATATTATAAAGAGGAAAGATTTGTTTGTTTGTTTGTTTCGAATAGGCTCCGAAACTACTGGACCGATTTGAAAAATTCTTTTTCCATTAGAAGCCGACATTGTCCCTGATGAACATAGGCTACTTTTTTTAATTTTTTTTTTTTTGGTGTCATGTGTGTTTTAATGTTTCCGAAGCGAAGCGAGGGCGGGTCGCTAGTTAGTAAATAATTAGAAGAGCGTGACTTGGTCTCACTTATCTATTGTACTAGAGGATTACGAGTAAATACGTGGTACATGTTTTCACCAATAAACTGGTTTTGGTATTTATTTTGGTCAAATATTTTCGACTTATGAAATGTGTCTTAATTGACTTAACTGTTTCTAAATGCTGGTAATCTTGTTTTAACTCTGTATTGAATTTTAAGTTTAATAGTTTAATGAGTTAAGAGTTTACAAACATTATTAAGGCCACAGAAGTTTTTTTTAAATATTATTTTCTCTTATTTATTATTATTATTTTATCTCTTTTAACAGGCTCTCCAAACTTTTATCTCGATCGGAGTCAGGGGAGAGTTTGTTTGGTATAAGCATAAGTGAGTTTAGTGCATTGGAAGTACTATGCTACTTGTTTCTGTCAGAAAGCAATCATATGTTACAGTTTGACGGATTGATTAAGAGGCAACGATACGAGAAAATATTTGAGAATAAACAAAAAAAAAAGCCCGCTGAGTTTGTTTCGCCGGTTCTTCTCAGGACTGTGGCTTTTTTTGGAACCGGTGGTAGAGTTAACATTGTTATTTATATTTTGACATTCAACAAGTGTGTTATACTGACATCTAAGTTGAAATAATTGATTTTGAATTTTGAACTTACTTCCTTGTCGTTATCAAAACACATTAGTATGAGCACTAAAATATACTTCAATACTACTTGCATGTTCTCAGCAAACTGAAAATATAGTACTGGGAATTATTCTTGTAATCTCTCGCTTTAGAAGCGCGCGTTACAATTCGCAGTAAGCTGCACTCTAATATTTCAAAATAATATTTAAATTACAAATAATCTCAGATTGATTTATTTATTTATTAAGTTGCACCAACAAAGTGATCATCAATACAAAACATTGACAAATTGACAAAAGTTCATGGTAGATGTCCCCTCAATTATAGGTGCAATCGACAGTGCATTAATAACAAAAATAAAAATAATTATATAACTAAGATTTGATTACATTTGATTGATTGCTTACGATTAATTTATATTTAATTGGGAAATGATCCGCGACAGATTTTTCCTGTAAGTTGTGAGACAATTAGAAAAAAACATCTTCAAAACAACAGATTCGCAATGTAAGCATTATATTAAAAGCTGTATTTGATTGAAAACGGGTTGACCTGGTTCACTTTAGAGAGCGTACCTGGAGTTTTCAACTTTCAATGAAACGAACGCAGTGCGAACGAATTCAGTTTTCACGGAATCAAAAAGGAGAAAAAGCCCCTGAAAAATTGGACACGTGAAATGTTTACAAGTATGTTTTTGTGTACGAATTACATTTTTGAATTTGCTTTGTACAAAATTACATCTGATTTGATACCAATAGTGTACCCAGCTGAATAAAATCACCCAATCAACTCATTTACTTGAAAAATCTTGAAACTGTTTTGTTCTCTTAACATTAATAACTGATCTGATATCTAATAATATAGATAAAATTTTAGAGTACTAAAAGTAGTAAAAATTTTAGTACTGGCTTTAAAGATCAAATTAAATTTTGTGAGAGGACAGTTTCTGTCATGAGTTAATAAGATCCTTCAAAGCTAATCTGACGTACCTAACGCCAAATCAAATGAATCACCACATTAAAAACAAACAAGTAACAATTAGTATACGGTCAAACGTAAGTTTTCGATTTATCTATACGTATAAATAAAATTAGAGTGTCTGTTTGTAATATTGAAATAACCGCTTTTTACTACATCCATATGAATATATATACGGTACATACACCAAAATAACATTTTATAGAATTTTTGTGTGTCTGTCTGTCTGTTTGTTCCGGCTAATCTCTGGAACGGCTGGACCGATTTTGACGAGACTTTCACTAATAGGTAGCTGATGATATAAGGAGTAACTTAGGCTACTTTTTTTAGACTAGCTTCGCCCCGCGGCGTCAGCTAGTCAATAATAAAATTTAATGTTTCCGAAGCGAAGCGAGGGCGGGTCGCTAGTCAATAATAAAATTTAATGTTTCCGAAGCGAAGCGAGGGCGGGTCGCTAGTTTTATAATATTTTGGTTACTTTTTTTTCTCTTCACACTCTCATTGGTCTGTAGATTCCTATGTTCGCCACACCTCATTGTGTTAAAGCAGCGTAGCGATGTAACAGTTTGTGCATGTTAATTGGAGCATCGTTCCGGAGTATTTTGCTTTTGTTATGGTAGTACGCATTTCCTACCAAAATAAACGTTGTTTACACGTACGTGGTGCAGTATCGCGAACATTTATATATATATATGTATTTGCGTGAAGCGTGCCTTGTAAACAAACAAACACATACTCGAGGGCTTAAATGGAACATGTATGTATGTAGTATTGTAATGGCCTTCACGTATGCTTAATGTATTTGGTTTTAATTGTTCTTAGAAGTATACTATATACTAGACTATAATTTTTAAAAAAGTATAGTAATAGTAAATCAGATATTGGTTTCTATTATACCAAATTAATTCTATCACATATCTTCACATTTTAATAATTGTACATTAGTTTCGAAGGTTTCGTAAACTTTACTAGATTTAAAGTTTAAACAAATGAAGAGGTCGTCTTTCTTTCATATGTATTATTTGTCATATACTACCGCGACTTTAATTATACATATTATTTTATTATTAAAATTTATTATATATTTCATAATATTACTTTAGAAAAGACATCTTCGACATATGCACGTTGTCAACATTTGCCATATTTATTCATTTTTATTTTATACGATAAAAATGGTTTTAAACTCGTCAATATTACGCTAGTCAACTGCCATGCCAGTAAACAGTCATATTGTTAAAATTACGATATATGTAATCGTAAACTGCAGATTTGGGTTCATAAATTTGTCTGTGTTTAAAATAACCGTTGGCATTGCTATTTGAAAAAAGTATATTAACATTCCTATCATTATGTTATACAATTATTATGATAATACTATTTATGAACACTTCAGACATCAGAGATCACTTTTATTTTTATGACAACCTCAAAGCGAATTAAGCGCCAACATACATTTTTATGACTGTATAGAAATTACTTTCTCCATGAATGAGTCAAACGCAGTCCGAACCATTCCTATTTATGGATACTAGAACTAATTATTGCTTTGAAATCTTAAATTTATTGGTCATCATTTTTTACTGGCCGAAGCTAGTATATGAGCGGATTTCTAAAAAAAAGTAAACCAAATCTCTTTAATTTGTTATGACTGTTAAATGTTCGATAACGTGTGTTCCGGATTTGTTTGAAGACTTCACAGTGCTTCAAGTTTTTACAATAATACGTTTACTTAAATAAACCATGTTGACTTGAATATATTCAAATATATTCTAACAATTTACTTTCGACTAGACGATGACCAGTATTTTTTTTTATTAAATAATATAAATAAACAATTCATTTTCTTGGTTTAGCTTTAAACCAAACACTCATTGGCTTCGGGTGGCTTAAGAACGCCATCTGCTGAAATAGCTTTGGTGTTATTGTGTCTTTAAAGCAGTTAGTTGCTTTCAATTATGAAAAATAGTATTATTATTCGCCAATAGATGTCGAGAAGAGTCATAAAGTTGATTATTGAAAACACGAATAAAACCACATTTTCTGAAAATAAATCTTAGCTAGATTGATTTTTCGCCCCCAAAATCCCGTGTATACTAAATTTTATGAAAATCGTTGGAGCCGTTTCCAAGATTCAGATTATATATATATTTATAAGAATTGCTCGTTTAAAGGTATAAATAAGATAAGATACATACCAAAATTATAATTGAAGCCCCGAATAAAAAAAACGTCATCATTACGAAAACGTCAAAACATTCTTATGGGACAGTAAAAGACCAATGATAAACATCGTTAAGTGTAATACGAGAATCAGGCCATCGAGGGATGAAGCTTTTATTCGCTTTATTACCGTGCCAGATTTCAAAATAGTCGTCCCAATTACATTATTAACCGTTTCTGAATCACCAGCATTCTAATATGCTGTTTTATTGTTTTTACGGTTCTTGGCCTACATACATATCAGTAGCAATTAATTGTACGTCAAAAAAACTTGGACTTCTCTATAAGACCAGTAAGCTCAATTTATAGGTTTCAAACCGGAATCAGTATTGTAAATAGCTATGTTGATTACGTATGAGTTTATGTATCGTAGGTTTTTTCTGAGCAGAGAAGTACATTATGTAATTGTTGCTCTACCCTCGAAACGGGCGGTTTTTAAGCTATTGCATAGCTTTTATCGCGGGCTTTGAGCGCGGCGACTGAATCAAGAAATTCCGTCACGAAAATAACCTGACACCCCCACTACGCCTACTATGTAGCTCGCGTTCAACACATTCACACGTTGCGCTGGTGTAGTGTATGTGAATAAGCGCGCGGCGTGACGTCGCACTGCATGAGCGCCATGAAGTCTGCCCATCTCTCTCTCACGGGGTCTAGCCTATGAGTGTGAAGGGGACAGTGAATGTTTTGCTTTTTTTATGTTATTATTGACTAATTGTAATTGCATAAGTTGATAAAAAATGCTTTGCAATAGCTTTACCGCGGCAGTCCCCGAGTGCCACATTACAAAACGAATGATTGATATTAAAGATAAGATACTAAAGCTTGTGTTTTGTAGAATGACATCCTCGTTGTGGATAGGTATGCAGTTTCAAGACACAAACGGCTAACGGTTCATTTTATAGGTGTTGAATGACAGCTCATTGACGACTGTGAGGAACGTACAACACTAAATTTAATGTTAAAACAGATAAAACTTGTAATTGAAACGGATTTTATTGATCTTCGAGGTGAAAAAAAAAACATTTCGATAAAGTTAATGAGATTCGTTAATGTGATTGATAGTTGTAATAAAATAGCACAGAGTCGAACTATCAAGTTTAAAAAAAAACATGAAAGAACTTGAGGAATATATTATGTAATGGGTCGCAGCATACACGTGTGATGTCTGTGGGTTTGTAAGCACCTGACATCAGGTGACCCATTATACATACGTCTATTCGATAAATAAATAAAGATATCTTTGAAAAATCGTCATTTAAAAGCCATGCCCGCCCAGAAGCATCGCATACTTCTTACGTCATTATTGATAGTGATATATTCATAGGTACTTTTGTTCGCAGAAACTTTTAATTATTCTTCGAGCATTATTTAAAACACATTTTTTGATTTTCGAAACTTTGCTTCATATGGACGTTAATTAAAAAAATCGAAAGAGTCCTAAAATTCAATGGTATGAAAACTGTTCTGTTTCAACCTATTTGAAGTTAAATTTAGAACGAAATCGATTCTTCGGATCATAGGAGTCGGAGTTGCTTATTTTGATAAATAGAGCAATAGTATAATTGAATGTACTGTCTATTTGATTGCATTACGGGCACTTTTTAATGGTTGACTTAGTAGTTTCACTTTAGTACCTTTTCATTCTTTCTTTGAGAACCGATTTTCTTTTTTGTTTAGAATATGTAAGTTGAGTTTAGTTTTATAAAAATAAAAATAAACTATATGAAAGTTTTCACACCTTAACAGGACCAAATTTCAATAGCAAAAAAACCAAGAGAAAAATCAATAACGAATCTAAATCATGATAATATAATAATTAATGATTAATTATCAAGTGTTGATTTTAATATTAAAATAAAATTATGCGTTTATATTAATGTATTGTACGTAGTTATGGTTACAAATAATTGTTTAGCTATGTAAATATATTATGTATATATGCATTTATTTATTAATAAGAATATGTGTCCATCTGTGCGTATGTGTATTTTGTTAAATTTACTAACCAAATGCTCCTTCCAACAATGTTTTTCTTTGCTTCTCTCAACTTTGGTTGATTTTTATAAAATGTCTCATATAATTTAAAAAGTTCTATTTAAAATTCTAATTAAAGTATTCTATGGCGCCATCTAATATGACGTCACGAGCTCTTGTTCCAATTCTCGAATGTCATCATTGTGTTAGTGGAATCGAAAGAAGGCGCGATCTCACGCCATTATGTGATACCGCGGTAAAATATTACCTCTATGGAGTCACACTTCCTTATTATCCGTGTGATTATGTGAAATTGCAATTTGATGAGCTTAGGTAATGCACAAACGATCTTCCTGTATTGTTTATTATTCTTTTGCTTTTGCGTTTTCAACGTTGTTGTTCTTTCGAAAGGATACAATATGTATTATTAATATATCTATTAGCTGGTAAATAAAAATAAAAAATAGATATAGTAATTGTAATAGTAGATTGCTGGAAACTCTTGAGATTTCGTTTGTATTATATTTTAATATTATTAGTCAGTCAGTCTGCTGTAAATCGGTGCTCATTAGAGACATGCAGCCAGCATCGTGTTGGATCGGTGTCGGGTTTACGGTGAAGGATGAGTATCATTTAGAAAGGAATTATAATTTATAACTCAGCGATCTCTAACCGACATTTTCCAGTGATGGGACGTGTTATAAGCCAGATCGACTAGACATCACTATTCTGCCTAGCAGTTTCAATTTCCAGTTTGAAATTATTATAAAATATAATTGAAATTTCGAAGACTGAGACGTGGTCGCTCACAATGGGCCTTATGAGAAGGCTCAAAGTCACCCAAAGAGCAACGGAGAGGGCTATGCTCGGAGTTTCCCTGCGAGATCAAATCAGAAATGAGGACATTCGCAGGAAAACCATGGTAACCGACATAGCCCAAAGGATTGCGACGTTGAAGTGGCAGTGGGCAGGACACATTGCTCGTAGAACGGATGACTGTTGGGACCAGAAAGTTCTTGAGTGGCGACCACGTACCGGAAGACGTAGTGCGGGTAGGCCTCCCACAAGATGGCCCGACGATCTATCGAGGTTCGCGGGGATCCGCTGGATGCAGGAAGCGCAGGACCGGTCTTTGTGGCGAGGTTTGGGGGAGGCCTATGTCCAGCAGTAGACGTCTGTGGGCTGATAAGACTAAGACTAAGAGATTTTACGTTTACTGTCTACGGTTTTCTCTAAACACTTTCCAAAAGGTGGTTTGTAGGCTCGATTACCAGTCCACGAAATGAATAACCGATGCTTATAATCGATAAAAAAAAACGCTTACGAACGAATATAATATGATATAGAATCACAAAAACGTTTTAATGATGCCTTTCCTTTCTCTGATGAAATTTAAAGAACAAACACTTATTGCACATGGTACATGCATTTCATAACTCATACGTCAACGAACTTGTAAGCTTATCTCCAACTAACTCAACAAGTGAAGAATAGGGATAATAAAGATAACGTACAATAAATTTCAACACGAATTATACTATAGAAGAGATAATTACCGTTGTAATTCAATAAAATTAATCAACAAGTAATTTAGAGTATCAGTTTCAGTAATGAAAAAATATTGATAAAGTTACATGCAGGTTGGACATGCAAGATTTTGATATGGTACGGATTGTTAGAGTTCTGAAATGACAAATTACAAAGATTGCAAGAAAATCTCCATGAAGTATTAGATTTTTTTTAAAGTTGTTATTTTATGTTGTTAATTAATAAAGCCAAGGGCATTTAAGAGATATTAAACACAAGAATCACCTAGTATAACCAGTGGGAATGAGTTCGTCATTAGAGATTGGAGAGATCAGATTTAATTAGGATATTTTTGTTACTTAAACTAATAATAAAAAATATTGTTAGGGCTACGCCTTCAAAATATAAAAAAATAAAAATTAAATTTTCGCCGAAGTTTGAAAAATCGCTACCATTTCTATATATTAATTTAATAGGCACACATAAAAAAATTAATTATCTTATTTCCATTGTTTGTCGACCAGTTTTTTTTGTTGATTTGTTTATTGTTTATTACTTATTAAATAAAATTTATGTAATCAATAAATTAATTGGATTTGTCCCCAACATTTACAAGAATAAATGTAAGTAACAAACAAAATAGCAATATATAGTACTCAGAATGAATCTAAATCTTCAGGGGTCAGTGATTATAGTGGGATTTCGATAACTGGGTGAACATCAGTAATTCTAATTATACTATTCAATATATACGTTAGATTATACTAATAAAACACCCTTGGTATTCAAAAATAATATGATAAACAAGATCAATAAAATTAAAATAATTAAATTAATGTAGATTTTAAAATAATTTAATTACGTTGCGATCACTTCATCAAATCCCCTCTGTTCGACACCGTGGGAACTTAAGAGGACATTGCGCTTTGGACAACAAAGAAACACTTTAATGTTATTGATACAAAGATTTAATAACAACTAAGTATATTCCGCTGGTCCGTCCGCAAGGAATGAATTTGAAATGGGAGCTCTCTCACTCACCCACATACCAGGTTATACCTAGTCAGGTCATAAATTCTGTCACATGTTTAATGTAAAATAATTGAAACAAGTTTATTCATTATGTAACCATTCATATACCAAAATGAACTTAACGAAACATAGATTCTTATGACACTAAAGTTTATTCAAAATGACCTCCGTGATTTTGAATACAGGCCTTCAATCTGCGCGGCCAGTCGTCTATCGCAGCACGAACGAGGTCCATGTCAATATCGGCGGCTGCCTTAATCAAGAATGTCTTGAGTGACTCCAAATTGGGATGAGGCTTTGAGCACGCCTTTTCCTCCAAGTGTTGCCATATCTTGTAATCTAACGGATTCAAATCTGGACTGGAGGAGGGCCAGTCTTCGTGCCGGATGAAGTCGATTTCACGCGCCGCCAAACAGTCTTGTGTGCTCTTCGCTCTATGAGCTGGCGCCGAATCTTGTTGAAATACCCAGTGCCTGTTATTGAACATGGTATGAGAAACAGGTTCCACAAGGTTCGTCAGGACTGTATTTTGATACACAACTGCATTCATTTTTACACCTTTCTCACAAAAATGTACCTCTGTTAAGCCCCAATAAGAAACTCCCAACCATACCATGAGCGAGGATGGAAAATGACCTCGTTGGACACGCGGAATACGGTTGCTCGCTTCTTCACTACTGTGTGCGTACACCTTATCATTTTGTTTGTTGTAGCTCTCTTCTACGGTAAAAATTTTTTCATCCGAAAAAAGAATTTCCCGATATTTTTTTCCCGCGTACCGCTTCAACAAAGCGCGGCATCTCTTCCGTCTCAGGTCCATTAGACGAGCATTCAAACGATGTCCTGTTTTTCTTCGATATGCCCGAAGCTCTAAGTCTTCATTTAACACTCTTTTCACCGTGGTTCTGCTTAACCCCATCTGAAGGGCCAACAGTTTCTGCTTACGTTTGGGATTTCTTTGAATTCGCGCCTTCACAGCTTTTATCACTGCTAGAGTCCTAACAGACCGAGGGCGACCACTTCTTGACCTGTCATCTACACTAGAGTCTTCATTGTATCGTTTGATGGTACGATAAACGAATCTTTTGGTTATATTCAAATTTTTCAGTATGTAAAAAATTTGAATTGGCGCATAACCGCAACGATGCAACGCAATAACTGCAACACGGTCTTCTTTAAGCGTCCACTCCATATTTAAAAATGAGTAAAATTCTAAAAGTATACATTTTTATTTTCATGAACAATTCGAAATTCGAATTCAATAAACTTTTTTGTGGCCAGGATTCTAAAAGAAAAGTTTTTACTGTGTGACAATACTTATGACCTGACTAGTTATATAAAAAAAGAGGCTTCATATTTGTAAAAAAGCTAACAGACAGAAAAAAATCCTACGATTTCAGCTCAGGTGTATTTGAACATTATTTCGTCACCCTTTTTATAAGTGAATGCAGTGTAATGTGAAAATGTAATAGTATCTAAGTGTGAGCTGGTTCACAAGTCATGAAAACTGATATAAAAAAAATTCGTTTCGTTAGATTTTATTATTATTGGTATTTCTAGCAGCGGGTCTTAGTCTTCTTATGAAACGTACTGACATCGGAAAATCCCCGAACACCCATCAAATCAATTCGAGACCTCTACAATATCCAAAAGTGCTCACTAACTTAGCGGATGGCTTGTGAGAAAATATAAAAGTTACGACCTCGGAATCACAGAAGAAAAACTTACATCATGGACAGTATGGACACGCATGGCAATAAATAAATAAAAATGCAATTCTGTTAATAAAGTTAAATAATTTATATTCAAGATATATTTGTTTATATCCAATCCATCCATCCAATTAAGATAATAAATATAGCTCTTCTGACAGAGACTGACAAGTCACCATCGCCTTTGGAGATCGGCGACACTAGACACAAAATCAAATCGCTGCTGCTAATAAAGTGAGCTGTGATATCCCTTAATTTTATTCTGACGCAGAAATTGTTTATAGCAAATCGTAGTGAGTTTCTGTATTTAGTGAAAATAAATCAGAAAAATGGTTCCACGACAAAATCTTCAGATTCCCGCATAGTTTCTAGCTCGTAAAACGCCCCAATAGAAAATTCCATTATCATGACAACCGAAGGAATATCCAAGCGAAGTAGGCGTGAAATTATAAATAACTACCCTCAGTCACTCGATTTAGACTACCTCAATGTCACTGTACAGTTTCACATTATATATTTAGATAGTACGAAAACAAATAATTTTTAGTAGATATTATTATAGATTTGGGTTTCATACACGTCATTCACGTTTGATTCAGCGTTGTCTTTGGAACGTGTTGGAACTAATAAAAATATGTGTTCAATTTAGAATTAATAATGAGTATACATATATTGAAATATAAGATCACTGTATTATTTGCATTTGTTTGACATAAAATGTGATTTGTTGTTGTATTTCTAAAGCCCGTCGTGACCACGAAATGTAAGACCAAGATATTCCAATTCTTATTCCGAAGGAATCATTCGTTGTTTGCGGTTGGAAAGGTAGACAGACATTACTAAAAAACTATTAAGCAGGTATCTTGCCGTATGATTTTTTAAGTTATACTTTTTAGGCGCGTTATGAAAAATTGACGAGAGTGAAATTTTACGATGGGCACGCACCGTGACACAAAATTAACAGAATGAAGTTGCCCACTAAATCGCTCATTACAATACGACCGACGTAACTTGGCGAGTCTGAATATAGCCGCAGGTGAACTTTCCGAACCGTACCAAGAATTTACCGAATTTATACGATGTCAAGAAAAGGGATGTCCAATATGCGTGCTTGAGGATGTTGTTTAATCGATTTTTGAAGTTATTTTTCAAATTGATTAAAATTTAAATAAATAAAAAAATAATTATAAAAATAAAGTATAACTTCTTACGCGCGTACATAAGTACACGCACCCTTTTTTATCTTATTCAATATACAGACAAGACTCTGTAATAGAATAGCCAGGCCGTAGTACGTTATTTACGTAATCGTGTCTGTCCACATTTCGAACTGCAGAATTTAGATACACAGCAGTAGATTATCCATTACCGATGCCTGTTATACAAAGAGAACGTCTAGCGATTATGAAAGCAATAGCTTAAAATACACCGCCATGGAACTGCTGCTATTACGGTTCTCGACCGATGCCGGGCGGCTGGCTACTTGGGCACGTTTTGTCTGTTCCATCTCAGAAACTCCGACCGTTCGAGACAATGGCAAGTGAAAACCTTTTATAATTTCAGATCAATAACCCCTTGTTCGGATGCGAGCCGTTGACACTTGAATGGCGCATCACCATTTTCTCTCGCTGCTGCTATTGTTGGTAATTTTGCATTTGTATTGTAACGGTTGGTTTGGGGTGGCTGATCAGTTGAATATACTGCTTTACTTTGGGTCGGATTAATTAGCCCACAGAATCTACAGTTCCGTTTACAACTTTGGGTAATTAAATAAAAGGCCTTAGTCTTTTGTTTTAAATACTAATATCCAATATTGAAGTAATATTCAAAACTGATTATACGATACATCCAATTCTTCACTTCTAACAGAATCCTATATTGGTTCAAGTACTTGTGAAAGTTGTGTTAGCGTTACAGGCCGGAATGTTAATGGTTAAAGCAATTATTTTCTAGGAGCCCAACCATTACTCGAGACGGAAAAGGGACATTTCTATTTGAGAACATAACGACCAAGTTGTATCGGGTACTCTCGGGAGAATTTGTACAAGAATAGCACATGACGACATTCTTCAAAGAATTCTTTGAGAGACTCCTTGTTAATGCCCTTCAGTATTGATTTCTATCCGACATCCAAATATTTTGGAACGTAATTGATACTTCGTGTGTTCGAAGTCATTTCCATTACTTTTAAGGTCAGCTGTTAGTTTTATTGGCACTCATGAATGGACAAATATTAATAAAATAGAGACCCGTTGTCCACAAACTCAGCGAACGTGACTGCCGGCTCGTTGTACGTACCGAATAACAATTAACTTTTACGATTACCAACATTGCACCTGACCATTTGGGTCATTTGAAACTGCAGACACCATTAACCGTGAATACCGTCCGATTAGTCTCCTCCCGACGATAGGCAAAATTTACGAACGGCTCCTTCGGAAACGCCTCTGGGACTTCGTTACCGCGAATAAAATTCTAATAGACGAGCAGTTTGGATTCCGCGCTAAGCACTCTTGCGTACAACAAGTGCACCGCCTCACGGAGCACATCTTAATAGGGCTAAATAGGCGTAAACAAATCCCGACCGGCGCCCTCTTCTTCGATATCGCGAAGGCGTTCGACAAAGTCTGGCACAACGGTTTGATCTACAAACTGTACAACATGGGAGTGCCAGACAGACTCGTGCTCATCATACGAGACTTCTTGTCGAACCGTTTGTTTCGATATCGAGTAGAGGGAACTCGCTCTCGCCCCCGTCATCTGACTGCCGGAGTCCCGCAAGGCTCCGCGCTCTCCCCGTTATTATTTAGTTTGTATATCAATGATATACCCCGGTCTCCGGAGACCCATCTAGCGCTCTTCGCCGATGACACGGCTATCTACTACTCGTGTAGGAAGATGTCGTTGCTACATCGGCAACTCCAGATCGCAGTAGCCACCATGGGACAGTGGTTCCGGAAGTGGCGCATCGACATCAACCCCACGAAAAGCACAGCGGTGCTCTTCAAAAGGGGTCGCCCTCCGAATACCACTTCGAGCATCCCACTCCCTAATAGGCGCGCAAACACCTCCGCCGTTAGCCCCGTTACTCTCTTTGGCCAGCCCATACCGTGGGCCTCGCAGGTCAAATACCTAGGCGTCACCCTCGACAGAGGGATGACATTCCGTCCCCATATTAAAACGGTACGCGACCGTGCCGCCTTCATATTAGGACGTCTCTACCCTATGCTTTGCAAGCGAAGCAAACTGTCCTTCCGTAATAAGGTAACTCTCTACAAAACTTGCATACGCCCCGTTATGACGTATGCAAGCGTAGTGTTCGCTCACGCAGCCCGCACCAACTTGAAGCCCCTTCAGGTTATTCAATCCCGATTCTGCAGGATAGCCGTCGGAGCACCATGGTTCCTGAGGAACGTGGATCTCCACGATGACCTGGAGCTCGACTCTGTCAGTAAGTATCTACAGTCGGCATCATTGCGCCATTTCGAGAAGGCGGCACGACATGAGAACCCTCTTGTCGTGGCCGCTGGAAACTACATACCCGATCCTGTAGATCGAATGGTAAACAATCGACGTCGCCCAAAGCACGTCATTACGGATCCTCCCGATCCATTAACGGTGCTTTTAGGCACCACAAGCACCGGTCACCGTCCTCGTCGAACCCGTCGCTTGCGACGAAGGGCTCGACGAGCGAATTAACCCCTAGACACAGCCCACTGAGTTTCTCGCCGGATCTTCTCAGTGGGTCGCGTTTCCGATCCGGTGGTAGATTCTGCGAAGCACTGCTCTTGCTAGGGTCAGTGTTAGCAACTCTCCGGTTTGAGCCCCGTGAGCTCACCTACACACGTTAGGGTGAAGCTGAAATAGCCTCTCAAGGCTATCAGCATAGGTAGGAAAAAAAAAAAAAAAAAAAAAAAATTAACCGTGACCGTCCAAACATAGTTTAGACAAAACTATTGTACGTTCACCCTAACCTTAATCGTCAATTTGTTCCGCACCCACGCTGTCTGAACTTATTATATCTACATATACTCGTAAATCTTAATGTTTGTACAAATATTGGTGTAAAGATCTTTGAACTTGAGCTTAGGTAGCGTCCATGTAGCATGTTGATAGAAGAGCTGTGATTTTTCATGCACACGAATAAGGTCTGTGAACTTTGCAGAAATCGTCATATCAGCGCTTTTTGGGATTTAGTCGAACATCTGATTTTAGCATAAATAGATCTTATTATTATTGTAATTGACATTCAGCTCACCTTTAATATTTTACGCAGATTTTAATTTCATTTTCAAGTAATGCGTGACAGACAACCCAAATTTTTACTGGTTTTTTACAGCAAAATTTTCATTGGGTATTCTTTTGTTCAGTGTGGTATTATTCAGTAAAGTACATTGATCAGAGATAATTTTCGTACCTTCGTAATGTTTATAAGTCTTCTTTGATCACTACACCGACCTATGTATACGGAATGTTGCCCGTACCAAAAATTTAAAAAATCATGAGTCATTAATATGCCCACTTCGTTAACTTATCGACAATTATTATTCATACCCATACTAGGACGTGGTTTCCGTACACAACGTGTGACCATATCAATAAGTTAACATTTTAATTAACCGCGTGATTTCAGTTTTATTGGCGCAGAATGATCCAAACTATGACTTTACCGTAAAAAAAATACTTTTTATGAATTAAATGAAATATAAGTCAATAGACCAATCAATCACTGAATATTACCGTCGCCAATGTACGAACATTTTTGGAACCTGCGGAATTTTATCCTATTTGTTTCCATAACATTTTTGTATACAGAAGATATCTTTAGGTTTGTATTAAATATTTTGAGATTATATGGGGAAAACTATGAACACATAACTCTAACGCATGAAAACGCACATGCGCATAACATTAATAGTACAGCGGATTTACAAATGATAATGAAATAATCAGTAAATGAACGGTATTGAAAATTCAATGCGATATATCATTATAATTGATACGCAGATGATACGATTATAGATAGCAGTCAAATTATAAAATGTGTGAAAACAAAATAAGTTAGATAGCGAATACCTTGATATCGTGTTAGCTCCGTTATCCAATTTAGAAAAACCTCACTAAGTAGAGGTACGATCGATCTAATGCTTACGGACAATGATGAAATCTAAAATATTACAGAGACCACTGACTTCATTTCTAAAATAAATTAGGTAAACAGCATTGTCATTTTTTTGTTCGATAAAGTTTTGGTATTTGCTCAAAAATATGTAGTTTTAAATTCATCAGTGAACACAAAACCTGTAAAATGTTAAAAAGTTCAGAATAGTAAAATGAAAATAGTAAACGCAACATTAAACTAAATACATAATTAAAATAGTAATGAAAGATACGCACAAGAACAGTTTCGAGAAACATTAGTTATTTAATTTCAAAGACAAGACATTAATTATGTCTTAAATTCGTTCTCATGAATATATTTCATAGGAATTTGTGTTTAGTTAAACAGACATTTCATTACGCTGTGAATCAATAAATACCTATGATGAGTCTCGATTTCATCTACATATAATATCTTGGAAACAGTTTCTCGAATACGAGCAAGCGATAATAGCATTTTGCGGTTTTGTTCTGCTAGAGAATTTCGTATGACTATCGTCTTCAACTGTTGATATTATGACAAAAGCTTGCATTAAAAAATAAGGTCACAGTCGCCTTTTAAGTTATAGAAATTTTAGAGCGTTTGTTTACTTTGGCCAAGAATAGTTTCTCTTGATATTATTGCCGGTTTGTGTTCGAGAAAATCTCTTCATGTAAATTTGCTTTGAAGCAATTTCTTGTTATTTGGCTTAAAATTCATTCTTCAATCGATATCTTGTATCACGATTTCGTGTAACGTTTGATAAGCAGTTATCTAATCGACAAGCGCATTGTTTAAAAGTAGCAGCATTTTCTAAGGTTTTAACGATTCTATACATTTTTCAAGTGGTAATATATTTTTTGCACAAAAAATTGACATATTATTAGAAAACACGAAAATGGTTTTGTAGTCATTAATTGTTCAATTAATCGAATTTCGAATGGTAAGTATATCTACTATCTAGTAAGATGTATTGTTATGTGTTTACACAAGGACAGGTCGAAAATAAAAAAGATCTTGAACAAAAAAACAATTCTATACAGTACTCAAATAAGCTTGCACTCTCAATGTCGAAGACGTTCTGAGTTACGGAGGACAACGACCTCACGTCGTTCAATACAGCGGTTGAATTCAAATTTCAAACTTTACCGCCTACTAATGGCCAAAATTGACGTGATGCCCAAATTTGTAGTGGTCCGTGGAATACTTAAGTAAATATCAATTATTACTTTTATAGAGCTTCGTTAAATTAACAATATCATTGTTAACGCCTTAAATGATTATTTTAATATGCTCGTAGTTTAAGTGCTATTTTTTTTTTTTTCTTCGCATTATGGAGCAATGTTAAAAGTCTGCAGCAAAGAACTGACACTATACATACTTTCTGTCTATAATCAAATAATTTCGACAAAATAAATACATGTTTTTATTTGATTTAATTCAGCCCTTTACAGCCTGATCCTATTCAAATTTTGCAGTGGTGTCACAAATTATTATGAAGAGAGAGAGTCGCAATTTTGAAAAACCAATGTATGTACTATATCATCATTTGACGAACCAACGCTCTAAGTCGCTAAGTTCGCAATCTTTTCCAATCTCAACGATATTTTGACATTTTAAATATAAGCTTATGGTATAAGAACTTATGGTATTCCTATATTCTGAAATAAAAACCTTTAATAATAATAATAATGTAAGTGTTACATGAACAAATCCTGAGGATATTAACCTCTTCAGCGTTTAGATAAACATTTTGATGTGGTTATTAATTCTAACAGTTTGTTTTGGACAACGATTTATGTTTGTTTGGACAACGATATATTTTTTATTAGATGTTAGAATTATTTAAACTTAATACGGAATTTTTTAGAGTTTACTATGGTTGTCTCTTTTTTGTTTTCTACTATCTAATTATATTTTACTTACTAATTATATTTTATTTATATTAATACTATTCTAGAACTTCATTTTTTTATTATAATTGGATAAATAAAAATACTACTTTTACTTAATACGTCTCTTCTATACTTAAAATTTCTGTAGATACGGATGGGTCTGCGGAGGGACTTCGGTTCCCTCTGTATTCTGTACCGTATGTTCCATGGGAAGTGCTCTGAGGAATTGTTCGAGATGATACCGGCATCTCGTTTTTACCATCGCACCGCCCGCCACCGGAGTAGAGTTCATCCATACTACCTCGAGCCACTGCGGTCATCCACAGTGCGTTTCCAGAGATCTTTTTTGCCACGTACCATCCGGCTATGGAATGAGCTCCCCTCCACGGTGTTTCCCGAGCGCTATGACATGTCCTTCTTCAAACGAGGCTTGTGGAGAGTATTAAGCGGTAGGCAGCGGCTTGGCTCTGCCCCTGGCATTGCTGAAGTCCATGGGCGAGGGTAACCACTCACCATCAGGTGGGCCGTATGCTCGTCTGACTACAAGGGCAATAAAAAAAAAAAAAAAAGATACAGTTGACGCTGTCATAGATAAATTGTTGTCTTACTTCAATGACGATTCAATTCATCATTGTATCAAAATTTAATCCAAAAAGGTACATTTCTTATTCTTTCAGATTTTCGCATGTAATCAATCAATCGTAAATCTGATTTTTTAAGTAAAACAAACCACCGAAACGAAGACATTCACAAAAAAATATCATCCCATTAATACATACCTACAATTTTAGCTGAATTAAATGGTTTAAGAGATCTAACGATCTATACGGGCTATAAAAGCAGTTTGCACCAAATTTAAATGCATCGTAATATTTAAAATGTTTATTTGTAAGATTAGTCTATTGAAAAATTCTAAGTGTATCTAAAGAATTTAACGAAAAATGTACATAACCACTTTTTGTCAACTTCAAAATGATGCATTTGGCATCGCTTTGACTATGAATAAGCTTTCAACTTCCAATATTCGTTAGGCAAGATTAATAACATTCCTTGATATATCATTAAATTGAAAGTCAATTATAAATATAATATATCAATCGTAATATAACAAAATATCAGACTTCTTCTTTATCGTTCCCTCGCTTCTGAAACTGTGAAAAGAATGTATAGGATGCTGGATTAAGCCATTACGGTGTTTTAGACAGTTTAAGTCTAATATAGTAACGTTTTAAACAAATTTCTTATTACGAAACAAGATAAATTTTATCGTGGTTAAGCTATAAATAAAATTGTATTTTAAACAATAAAAATACAAAATTAAATACCATTCACAGGTTACCAACCTAAATTTATATTATAATAGTAATATATCACGCATAGATCGTTTCAATATTTAGAATTTATAACTACCCATTGACAAATACCAAATTATACACTTGCTTAACTCTATTATCTATTTTGTTACGTGACCAATTGTACCAATATTTATTCTGTTGCATTAATATCTCAGTATGCACTTCCCAACAACTCTTTGAAATCCAATTATTATTAATTTCAATTCGTTTAATTGATTTATATTGACGTTAAGTGTGAGCCCAATTGTGTTTTATTTTAACATTATTGAGAGCATGTAGCCGTTTGTTATTTTGATTGTTTGGGTACTCATTCATTGGTAAAAGAATCGACGCCCGAACATAATGTGTCATTATGTTATAATGTAAGCTTTACAAAGCGTGGGCCAGTAATAATGCGTGGGAACACAGCCCAATTGCTAAGATCGTGATCTATGTCTATAATAGGCGGTTTAGTTTAGTTACTTCAATATAATTTTAAGTTCGTTTTTTTATCTTTTCTTTTTTAGGATTGAAGGATTACTGGTGGCCCGGAGGCCTTTCCATTTTCACCAGGACAGTTGGGCGAGCAAAGGCTCAGCCAAGTTAAGTTCGTCGTGTTCCTTAGTACGATACCCCGTGAAATTCCCGATAATCGATCTTAAAAAAACAAGCTCACTGAAAGTTCTTTCAGGAAGGAAATGTCAGCTTCCTTTTACGTTTCCGCCATTAATGTAACCGAAGTATGGATCAAAACAGTGTTCTATTGAGTCGTCGACTTCCCCGTTTGATGTGAATTATGGACTGGTACATCCGTTACTTAAACACACGAGTTTTATGGAACTGTGAAGTGTTAAGGTGGTTACCAGAAATGTCCTGTCCAGTGTTGATACTGCTAAGTGTTATTTCTGAGAATTTGTGTAAACTTGGTTTAACTCAAGAAACTATATAGATTTTTTGTGACAATTCTTAAGTTGATTGAGTGATAATATGAAATTCATTGTTACGACGATCATTGTATTCTTACATGACTGTGTATTTGTTCGACGTATAAATCATAGTTGCTTAAGTTAAATTACTTTCTAAAACGATTTCTCTAGCGTTACCAATGATTTAAATTATGTTAGTCTTTGTTCGTTTCTAAAACTTCTGACTATAAACAAATTGGTTATTTATTTATTACTTTACACATACATGTGTATTTTATATTTAATAATAAAGAAGCAGCCATGTACATTCAGTCACAGTGTATGTCATCGATTTATTTATCCATTTTAAATAAAACATTTCTTTACGATATTGAATGTGTAATCTTTTTAGGTCGGTTAGCTAAGTTTGCAATTTGCTACGTGAAATCTAGGCTGTTTCAGATTCGGGTTACGGATAACGACACATTCGTGATAATCTATGAGTGAAACAAAGCGTAAATGACTTATGTAATTTCATTGCATTTGAAATTTAATTATGCATGCTACAATGTTATGGTCGTTGTCGACACGCCACAGTGAAGGATTAAACAAGATAAAATCGTTTGAGCCCTATACGAGCTGATGATTCATATAGCATTTGGAAATTTTTGACCATCGTCCAACTGTTCGAGATCCCGACAAATTCCAAGGGACTGAATCGAGACTTATGATAATGCGAGATTGTTTTAATAATGGCTTACGACCGGTTTATTTGTTAAAATGTTGATTGCTAATTTCGAAATATGTATGTTTGTCTCTTTGTTCATTAATTTATAATGCAATTTTCAAACTTGGAATTTAGAATCACATATCTAGTACATAACATAGGAGACGCGGTTGACGCCTTTCTGATATAATTCATCTGAAATATCTAAGTAGAAAGTGCTCATCAAGTGTCAGTTGATTGAAATACAATATTACTTATTATCGTTTATACTTCATTATTATTATTATCGGTTTTAATCTTTAAGCGTACAACAACAGCAATACTAGCCGTAAGTATAGAAGATCGTAAGTTATTGAAAGGTCGTATAAATCACATCTTCGTGCGTAAATTTTCCTAGAATTCTCGTTTTGAATTCCATTGTTACCGAACAGTAACCAAAGATCAGACACGAGGCCGGGCAGGTAGGTAGTCCTGTCTCCAAACAAAAGTATGAAGACAAATGATATTTATTCGACTGTGATTTTATTATTTTAAATTTTAAAGGAAAATCTATATTTTTGTCTTAATTGTGAGCTTACTACGTCGCGGTATTTGTGCGCGCTAATCTATATTTATTGTCATAACCAATTTGAACATCGATTTCAGAGATGTTTATCAGATTGGGTTAAGATTTCTTTTCTCATTTAAGTAGACAAAAGTTGTATTTATTTTGTATATTATGATATAGTATTTGGTATGGTTCGCAGATAATGCGTGATTGCGCCGATGGGGTTGCCTGCACGTAGTCTCAAATTAATATTGCCCATAAAAGGTTAAGTAATCTAAAACTTATTGCACTATTGTAATTGATTTAATTCCATTATTGGCGCCATGTGAGGAGCCTTTGTTTGCTAACCGGTATTTGCTATTCGGAATATTGCAGCTCTGAGAAATGTTTTTATTTCGGAATCTGTAGGTTATAAACCTCGTATAACCCTATTTCATAAACCATTGTAAAAGCCTCAGCTACATAGTGAGTGCTTTTGATTTATTGGCGGACACATATCATTACAGATATTATTGGGATCACCCTTGGCAATATCAGAAATCTGTTCCAACTTTGTGTCTAAATTGACAACGAACGATCTTAGCAAACCTAATGTGAGTCCTGAAAAGTAGAGTATGGCACTTAATCAGAATTTTTACCTTTATCACGCTTATAATGAATATTTAAGGATAATTTAATATAATCAATTATGTATCTTCCGATTTGTAATTCATCATTATTCCTTAAGAGTTTCGGATGTCGTGTTGTAATACTATTTTTAGATCAAGTTTGAGCATCATGTTAATCTGAAACTGAAAATTTATTAATGTATTATTTAATGAAATTATTAAAAAGCCACTCACTCACAATATCAAGAGGATAAAAATCCAGTGAATCCAGATACTAAACCAATCAATATGCAAGCGTGTATTCATCCACAGGACAGAAGCTTTTGCTGACTCGGAGCTCGGCTAACACTTAGGGGTTATTGATTTGCATACACTATTATAATATCACGTCTATAATCCACAAACAGAACATACAAACAATATCCAACTTATGAATGAATGGGACGTTGGAGAGTTTCACTTGTCAATAAGCCACCGTCTTGCAATCGTTGATCTCATCGACTATAAAACACAGTTGTCACTGGTTTCACTATTATTCTTGTAGATAAATCTCTCGACCGTTTTAATTCACATGAATTTAGTATCGATTGTGGCCGGATCGGATTTTAAACAAAGATGCACACAAAAACAATGTGAAATCGCGAGGCGCGCACCGCACGTGCCGCCCCGCTTGCGGTCGCCTCCAGACTAGTAGCTGGCAAGCAGCAGCGACTCGGCGCTCGGTCGGGAAGATAGATCGCGTTCGGGTGTTTTCGCGCGATTCGCTGCGTGCTGCGTTCACTCGTCAACTCTGGCAACTGAGCAAGGTAGAGCGCGATGCTTGGCGTGACTCTTCTGTTTTTATTTTCGATATGTACAGCCACACATTACATGTCAATTTTAAGAAGTGAGGTAGATTGAATAATTATTAATTAAAGCACGTTACGCATACAATTGAATTTCATTTTATTTGAAATACTAATATTTATGTTAATTGCCATAATATATTTGCTTCGTTGCATGATATTCCAGCTAATCCTGAAAATGTGGTAAGAACAAGGAGACTAGACTTTATCATGAAGAGTAATTTAATGTTATAATAGTAATATGATATAAAATTACAAAAAATTCAACAAAATACCTACTAACCTACATTAAAAATACAAGACCATATCAAAAACCTCATAGTTTCATTTAAAAAACAAAAGACAACATTGGTATTCTTCAACGCTGCTTTAATTTATTGGATTAAAATGAATTGAGACTACAAACGACTGATATGTACTAGAAACATAAACATAAGGCAAGAATAAACATTAATAAAAAACAACTGTAATATTATAAACAACTGTAAATGCTTCGAATAACAAACCTAGCAGCTCGTGGAGGTCTTCTCTGCATACCCTCATTTTTTGATTAATAGCAAATTAGCCTTGAACGATATATGATTTATTGTTCATTAATTTCAAATCCATTATACTCATATCTTAAATATACAGTAGGCACCGTTTCTACGTCAAATTTAAACCCATGCTTATATACCAAATTGTTGAGAGTCAGAACAGTAACATCATGAATAGTAATTTCTTTCTTTCTCATTTTATCTCTTACTCGAAATAGTAGTTTGAATAATTGAAACGTTTAAAATTACATAATTGGCCTACATCGATGCCCTGCAAAATTTTAAACAGTCCTATTTAAAAATAACAGCACAAGAATAATGATACAGTGTGTTATATAACCTCGACGCATATAGAGTTTTATAATCCATTGAACATTGAATTTTAATGGACTTGGGTGAGCTGACGATCTGGTAGTCGTAATAGTTAGTCGTAATAACCATGTCGTTGAGTTATTTTAAGAACTGGAATCTCCTGTAAATGAAGAAGCGGTAATTGCCTTTGGGTAAGTTTGCAAAACGATAATTGTGCTTAACATTTCATTGCACTTAGTAAATTAACATAATCACAAAGCTTTGTTTACGAAAGATAAATCCGTTTAAAACTGTGCAAATTGACTACCACGAGTATAACTATCACTAGAAGCTTAACCTAAATTGACTTCATTTTTTTGTTTCGGACGGGTAAGATCCAACTTAAGTACCTACTAGACAAATGTGATTACTTTTCTTCTTCAAATAATATTTATCGAATACTCATATCTGTAACTTATATAGTTAAGCCGTAAATCATGTTACAGTAACACTTTTATACTCAATCTTCTTCTTGATTTGTCCGATTTTAATATAAAGTTATCGTCAGTGATTGCTCTCCGATCCATTAACGGTGCTTTTAGGTACCACAAGCACCGGTCACCGTCCTCGTCGAACCCGTCGCTTGCGACGAAGGGCTCGACGAGCGAGTTAACCCATAGACACATCCCACTGAGTTTCTTGCCGGATCTTCTCAGTGGGTCGCGTTTCCGATCCGGTGGTAGATTCTACGAAGCACTGCTCTTGTTAGGGTCAGTGTTAACATCACTCCGGTTTGAGCCTCGTGAGCTCATCTACTAGTTAAGGTTACGCTGAAATAGCCTCTCACGGCTATCAGCTTAGGTAGAAAAAAATATATTGCCTATTCGTTCCAAAGAAACAGACGTAGCGTTTGGTAAAGAAATAGTCATTTTTAGATCGAATACTGTTAATAATCTATCGGCAAATGTCGATTTTAATAATATTTCAATTTATTGGTCTTGCCTTTTCTGTGTTATAAAAATACTTTCCTAATTTCCCTCGTTGTGCTATTGAGTCTGGAATATTGCCTCCCCATCTATTCCTATGGGCATCGTAAAGACGACTATGGAATCTATCGGACCCCTCTAAAAATTATACCAGCGTACTGCGATCAACAACCGGCATTTACTGGTATTAGGTAAATACTATATTGTAAGTTTACATGGGCCGGTACCATTATCCTGCCTGTTTCTGCTGCAAAGTGATTGCTGATGTATCACTACGTGTCCCGATTTGAAAAGCGGGACAAGAATTACAGAATCCATTTTTGAAATATCGATCTCAGGTATAAAAGTGCGTAGAGGCATTCATGTTGTGATGTCTATAAGCCCGGGTAACAACTCTGATACATCAAGTGGGCCGTGAACGAGTTTGCAGTGAAGTAAAATAAAACTGTACGTTTTAGGAAACCTTGAGCTTTATAGCGAACGATACTTTTATAGAAATGATGACGTTTAGATGTTATCTTGATACCACGTGTTCCACTGTTAGCATGACGCCTGTTCCACTGCTATCAGTAAATACTGCGCCGTTTGAGTTATGAAACTAAATTCAAGATATACGTAGCTACAGGTGCATACTGAATTTAGAATTGTACGATTTTAAATTGAATATACCTATTAATTATCTTTACAACATTTCATACATAGAACTACATTTAATTATTCTAAATGTTACCTTCTTTGACTAACAAAATGAAAGATGGTATATTTGTTTCATTATTTTTCATTTACTGGATTGATTGGCCTCAATTTTTAGAGTTACTTGTAAAAATAAAGAGAAAATATTCTGGCGCTGAATTTATCATACAGATAAGTACTTGTTTTCCTTAGCTTAGTGAATTAATATTGTTTTCCGTGTTTGTAGCGTTTACTTACATTTCTATTCCGAGAACAATCCTCTTACGGCTTGTATATTTACGAGTTGTGTTCACATTTATATAAACGACACTGATTATAGCACTCGATGTCGCGCTGTCCCGAAATAGGCTTGGTTAAAGAGAGCCATTCATCCTGCATAGCTATGGGAAAGTAGCGTTTGTACCCAACGACGTTGATATATTGAAGACTCCCTTAAAGGGTTCAGATGTTCTGACTTTCTGAGTAACGAGATACGACTGGGGTCTTTTTGATCTGTAATTGCTCTTGTTAATGTCAAAGACAGCTTTTAATTGAACACGATAAAATCTAAAATGTTGAGAAATAATATTTTATTGATAGTGTCAGTTTTGTGTGCGCGGATCGGTATCGCCATCTTGACTCTCAACAATTTGGTAAGCATGGGTTTAAATTTGACGTACTACTGTATATTTATGAAATGGGTACGAATATAATGGATTTGAAATTTATGATCATTAAATCATATATCATTCAAGGTTAATTTGCTATTAATTGAAAAATGAGGGTATGCAGACAATACCTCCACGAGCTACTGAGGTTATCTGGTTCGAATCATGATTGCAGTTATTTTTAATCACAGTGCTTATTCTCGTCTTGTGTATGTTTATAGTTTTCTAGTACCCATCAGTTTTTAAGTAGTTTGTTTTAGTTACGAATTCTCATCGTTTATTTAAAATAGTCTCAATTTATTTTAATGTAATAAGTTAAAGCAGCATTTAAGAAGACTAATTTTGTCATTTATTTTTTAAATGTATTTTGTCTTGTATTTTTAATGTAGCTCTGTATTATTTTTCATTTTTTCATTTTATGTCACTGCTATTCGAATTTGCTGTTCAAACTGATGTCCTTTCGGTATGATACAATAACATAAATGTATTATTATTATATATTTCAGTTTGGAGAGGAGACCGGCGGTAACAATTGAGGATAGAAGAATATAATAATAGACTTTCATTTCTAAATGTATGTTGGAAATTTTCCTGTTTTATTTCAATGAAGATCGACGATGAGGCCTTTATCGAGTATCAACATTGTTTTCTCTAATATGTAGTATAAAATTAATACCAATAAACCGTTTTATATCTTAAAAACGAAAGCGTTATTATTTTATGTTTGGTACGTGCAATGTTATAGGTAACAATATTAAAAATTTGATGTACTTATGTATTTCAATGAAATTTCTTGAATTCGACGTGTTAAAAAGTTTTAACTGAATATTTATTATAATACATTGCTCGAGAGATTGCTGCAGAATATGCGTAGAAAAAATTTGCGGAATGGGCTATGTAGATCTCGACGACACGGTCCTTATCCTTGAAGAATACAAACGATTAAGCTCGATCGAAGCTCGACTGCAGTTTATGTAACATTCTCCTCTGCACCAAAGGAACAGAACTAAGTTGAAGACCATTGTCCGTGATTATCTAAAACATAGAGGTCATGACACCTTGACGCATGGAGCAGAGCAACTCTAAATTTGGATTTCGATATTCCCGATTGAATGTCGCGGCATCAAATGAATGAGACCAACAGTCTTATCAAGGAAAATTGTTAATTATGGCATATACTTACTATAATTGTAGGATATATTAAAGTACAGCTGACGACTTTTCTCGCATATCGGCTTGGTAGGAGGTCACCGTCTCACATTTACTGTCTATCTTCATCCCTAGGGTCTTTTTGGCCCAATGATCATCTTTTCGTATAACATGCCCACATTATGATAACTGTTCACTCTTTACTTTATCTGTCTCTAGCGTTATCTTCAGACTTCCCCTGACCTATAGCTTGATCTACATAGTAATTATATATAGATAGGAAATAAGTTTAGAAGGTCACAAGAGGTTGTCCATGACCACGAAAACTGGAGTATTCGAAACATAAGACTTTTTTAATTAATCAAAACGAGGTTAAATTATCACAGAAAGTTTAATTAGGTTACAAAAACCTCTTGTTTTTTTTTGTATATATTATTAAAGAACTTATGTATTTAGGATAATGAATAAAGAATCTAAGCATAGAAACTTTTTTAAACTAACAGATAAAACAGTTTTTTTAAAGCAATCGTTTGCACAATTCCAAAACTAATACGAAATCATTGAATGCATCATATTCGACAACGATGAGGCGGAAGAAAGAATAAAGTATCTATTATTTATTTGCACTTTATCTATTCTTTATTGTACAAAGATAAACGTATCATCGGAAAAGGAACAATTTCAATAAGCTGTATAAAGGGTTCCCCCTTTAACTCATAAGTAATTTCTTTTCCTTCGGCACATGAAAATTACAGGTTACAGGAAGTGGAATAGCGTACACCATATTGAATAAAAGTATACTATAAAAAATCGTGTGTTTCATAAATTATAAATAAAATGCACACGCATATACGATTACAAATGCATATTAATATTATAAATGCGAAAGTGAGTTTGTTTGTTTGTTACGCTTTCACGACTTAACTACTCAACCGATCATCATTAAATTTTGCAAACACGTCAGGGATGTAGAAAGGACATACAGTAATTTTCTAGCGAGGGTTACATTCTTCTTTTCATAATGCAAGTGAGAGGAATCATAGAAAATTGTTTGAATCACTTTCGGAAGCATTTTGACAAACTGCAGACGCATGTAGCCCATTATTCTGGACATGTGGTATGGATTAGATAAACGAACTCACAGCCTGCCTTATCTAAAGTGGTTACCGGAGCCCATCAACAATGTTAAATGCTACCATACACCTTCAGAAACGAGTTCTAAGTTTTACGATATATTAACCTACCCACCCGGTTTTTTGATAAGCCCTATCATCAGTAAATGCTAACGCTTGACGATCTCAGCACGCTGGTGTGAAACGCAGAGAGTACTGTTGCCAATTCTCTTGTTCATACTTTAGTTGCTTTTTACGAAATCCACGGGAAAATAGATGAGGTGGTGCTTTTATAAGGCGACACATTCAAATTCTAGTAACGTCCGGAGTTAATATTATTAACAAGTGCGAACCGCTTTCCTTTTACTGTTTAATGGTAATTTTAATAAGAACATGTCATAGCATTACGTAGATTCATTCTAGAAACTGAGAAAAGGAGTCAAATGATTTAAAGACACGCATTGTAGATAAATATGGTGGTTTCAGCATTCGAAAAAACGAGAAGAATCCCTCATAGAACTCCCCATGGAACTCAGTACAAAGCATGACTCCTAGTCTATCTCCTAGTCTCCATGTCTATGGACTAGTCTCTTCTCACCGCACTAAAACTTAGATTAAGACAATATTAATGTTATCATTAAATCCGTGAAATACGTAGTTTCGCGAAAACCTTTTTAGAGTAATGACCACAGACGGATCCAATTTGGGTGGTCCAATCCTACATCCCATAATTAAGCCGCACAAATCCTTAGAGCCCACCTGATGTAATCTCCAAAACCTTAATATGTGTCAACATCAATAACATGGGGCGGGGAATCTTAATTTCTTTGATCCTTTTATTAATTAAAACTTATTTCAAGTTAAATTAATTAATTGTTTTATTAGATTACTTAGGAAATGGACATGGTTCATGGTTTTGTTTATTCAGTAACAGCATATTTATTAATATTATATTAACGGAATAGTTTCTTTTTTTTCCTGCCTTTACTGATATCCTTGAGAGGCTATTTCAGCTTCATTCTAACGTGTAGGTGAGCTCACGGAGCTCAAACCGGAGTGATGCTAACACTGGCCCTAGCAAGAGCTGTGCTTCGCAGAATCTACCACCGGATCGGAAACGCGACCCACTGAGAAGATCCGGCGAGAAACTCAGTGTCTATGGGTTAATTCGCTCGTCGAGCCCTTCGTCGCAAGACGGGTTCTACGAGGACGGTAACCGGTGCTTGTGGTACCTAAAAGCACCGTTAATGGCTCGGGAGGATCCGTAACTACGTGTTTTGGGCGACGTCGACTGTTTACCATTCGGTATACAGGATCGGGTATGTAGTTTTCAGCGGCCACAACAAGAGGGTTCTAATGTCGTGCCGCCTTCTCAAAGTGGCACAATGATGGCGACTGTAGATACTTACTGACTGAGTCAAGTTCCAGGTCATCATGGAAAGTAATAGTAATAATTATGGTAAAGTATGATAATTAATAGAATGGAACGTATCAGCACTGAACTGGGACTCTCGATAAACAGGCCCAAACCCAAGATGAGGGTCATAGATTGCAAACTTGAGCTTACAGAAAAACCTGACTTAGAGGTAGTTGACAAATTTGTATAGCTGGGCGCAAACATTAGTTGTGATGGCTCGAAATTATGGTAGCGGATGGTAGCGTAACTGAGATACGGAGAAGAATCGGAATGGCAAAGGAGGCCATGGCGCAACTTAATAAGATATGGAAGGATAAAAACAACTCCCTGAAAATAAAGAGCAATCTTGTACGCAATTTAGTGTTCTCTATATTCTTATATGGCGCAGAGGCTTGCACCATGAAGAAAGCCAATCACGATCGAATTGATGCATTTGAGATGTGGTGCTGGTGAAAGATGCTAGGAATTCTCTAGACAGCAAGTACGTCGCACCAACGTGTTAATTCTCCAAGTACTCCAGATAAAGACGAGGCTTTCTACCATCTGCCTACGTAGAGCTCGAAATACTTTGGCCACATTGCAAGAAAGGATAACGGCAGCTTAGAGAAGCGAATGGTGACTGGCAAGGTGGACGGAAGAAGACCACGAGGTAGAGGCCCGATTCGTTGGACTGACCAGATTCGGACTGCCCTCGTCACCACAGTTCACGATGCTCTACACTCGGCGGCAGATAGAAGCAAATGGCGTAGAACGATCCGAAATAAACTCTTGTTGCGAGGAGGTAGTCACGACCCACAGTATTGAGAAAACGGAAGCGAGAAGAAATTATTATGGTAATAGTATATATAATAGCCTCTAGGTGTAAGCGGTAGGCAGCGGCTTGGCTCTGCCCCTGGCATTGCTGACGTCCATGAGCGGCGGTAACCATTTACCATCAGGTGGTATGCTCGTCTGCCAGCTCCAGCAATAAAAAAAACACCAAATCGTGGGTACAATAATATTTACTGGTTTTGTAGTGCATGGATGGGTAGGTTCCTGTTTATTTTTGACGCGAAGCAGTACTTCATTTCAGCTTGAAGGTTGGGATAACCTTTATAATAATATAACAGAGTTCAATCTTTGATCTTATGTCTCTGGATGAATGGGGCATTCACATTGTGAGGTTTATAGGCTCAAGTTACAACTTAAGACTTTTATCTATTTGGCGTAATCAACGAAAGTGCCAACATCGTACGAGAATTCGAGATTTAGCATCAGCAATCACCAGAGAAGAATGTAATTAGAATCCAACGTTGATAACTCTTTTTGTCGTCGTGCTTTTCATGACAATCATAATACTACACTTCGAAGATTTAAAGACGCGAACCATGAAACATTTCCTGTCCTTTAACATTTATTTGGATGTTTATTACTGATACATTTTTTTATAGTTATACAATACGATACGTGTTCGATTCATTTGCGTGTGTTTTTTTTTTACTGACCTGTTTGAATTTTTTTACTTGTTTTATGGTGTTTTTGTTTTTTTTGTGGTTTTTGCCTTCTATAACTTATATATATCTATGGAAAGCTGGAAAAAAAGTCATCGGCGTGTGAGCAACTCGCCTCTTCTATAATACCATATTTAAATTGTTTCTTTTGTAGTATAATGTTTCTGTGTTCAAATAATAATATTTAGTTTTTTAGAATTTTCCAGCGGAACGACCAAAATAGTTCCTGGTCTCTAGGCCTAGCCTACAATCTCGTTATGAAAGTATGTACGTCTTCGCATATGTGATATTAATGTTATGACCGCCATTAACGGCTTAACTTTTACGAGTGTCCGTATAGAAAATACGTTATTTATTGCATCCTCTTATGGTTTTATGCATTTGAATAATAGTTAGTTACAGTCAGGATTAGATTAGTTCTACTGTGAAGGGTTGTTCCTAGGGTTTTTTTATTGCTGTATAGACGCAGATGGGTCCACGAATATGGTGTACGTGAGCGTGAAACTCCCAATAGTTGAACTTGATATATCATGTGTCATGGCAGGCTGGTATTTGTCTACCAGCGGTATTATTACCTAGGGCGGCCTGACGGGCTGCCGTACCGAGACGGCTGATCTAAAATCGTCGACTGTTACCTCAACGACCCGTCCGTCGGTCGTCCTAGGGGCGGCAGCCACTCTACCCAGATTCTAACTCTGGGCGGAGATCGGACGGCGGGTGAGAGGGGGGATCTTTTGGAGGTAGGTCTTATTGACAAAACTACACATTTATTACTACAAATAAAGATTTCATTTCGCTACCGTAAAGATATGTGTTCAAATTGAGAAAATGACTACGGTAGTGGAATTAACAGATTTACCTTAATTGCTAAATAATTACTTAATCGATATAAATTGTGTAAAAAATTATTGAGCGCCTTAGAACGCCGATAATCATTTAACCTACATGATGGATAAACATTAAAAAGAAGACAAATTCAATTCAAATAATCACCATGGAATGTACTCACCATGCACTCACCATGGAATGTACTCACCATGCACTCACCATGGAATGTACTCACCATGCACTCACCATGGAATGTACTCACCATGCACTCACCATGGAATGTACTCACCATGCACTCACCATGGAATGTACTCACCATGCACTCACCATGGAATGTACTCACCATGCACTCACCATGGAATGTACGGTACGGAACACTGAGAACAAATCAAAAGAACGTCTTATGTATGTATTAAGGATGTCTTAAATGGAATAGATTTTATCTTTCTCGGTTAACTACTTTGTTATTTGCTCTTACTTTGAATTTCGTGAAATGTTTTCTTATATATTGTCTACAGTTTTTGGTCAATAACGGTATACAAAGCTTCAATTATTGAATTGTGAATAACATTTTTTTTGCACAACTACCATTTAGTACCAATCATCAATCTTCATTGAAACGTTTACTTGTTCTTTCAATCTAGACATTTTTGCTTTAATAATTATTGTGGTTAAAAACAATTTAAAGTCAGTTTCATATTTAATACTCGGTGACATACAATCTTGTGGTGACTGACCTGTTTGTTTGCTCTTTGTCTGGGCGTTTATTTGTTTTATATTTAAGTATATGTATGTATTAAAAAAGTCTCTAACGAACAGCAATTCATTTTTATATACATAGGTATATAGATTTTAGGGTTACGGTAGTCTGCGCACAGATAAAGAATATATTGAGGGGTAAAAGGCTCTTTGGTCTTAGCGACATTTCGGTTAATACGCCACATTTATCTTTATAATTAAAAGTGTGTTTTATTTGGTATTAGCATCAACAGTTCGATGTTTTTAATTGAACTTCAATTAAGTTTACTCCATTCAAATAGCTGAAAAATATATTTTTATTATTAAATTTTATTTGAATTTTGGCTCTCCTGTAATATTACAAAAATGTCGCTTAGATCAAATAGCCTTTCATCAATCGGTACGGTTAAAACCTGAGGAAGGGACGTAACAAAAATTATTTCCTCTTGACTGAGCCTGCGTTCGCACACCTGTCCTGGTGAAACTGGAAAAACCTTGGGGCTACCAGTAATCCTTTCTCTCAAAAACACTTGTGGCACTCGGGGACTGCCGCGGTAAGCTATTGAATAGCATTTTTTATCAACTTATGCAATTATAATTAGACAATAATAATTTAATATTAAAACAATAATAAAATAAGACCTCGCTATATTTATAAACATTAACAAAAGCAAAACATTAACTGTCCCCTTCACACTCATAAGCTAGACCGCGCGAGAGAGAGATCGGCAGACTTTTCATGATGCGCATGCATTGCGACGTCACGCCGCGCGCTTATTCACAAACACTACACAAGCGCAACGTGTGAATGTGTTGAACGCGAGCTACATGGTAGGCGGAGTGGAGTGTTAGGTTTTATTTTCGTTACGGAATTTCTTGATTTGGTCGCCGCGCTCAAAGCCCGCGATAAAAACTATGCAATAGCTTAAAAATAAAAATAAAAATTGTGCCTAGTTGTTAGTCTCGGGCGATACCGAACAGGGAGTAATTGGGATAGTGAACGTTGAACTCGGACATTAGCATGGTGTTTCTTTCAAATTTAATTGACATTACATCAGCATTTAATGATCCAAACCACTTTAGCAGGGTTAAACAGCAAACGATTATTTTAAAACGAATGAATCTATTATTTAGCGCGGTATTTATTTATTATTTGTTTATACTGTGCTTAATGCTGTCTCTCAATGAAAAAAATGTCACAGAATGGACTATGTTCGTATACTTGGAAGCCTATGATTAAATCTGCAAACTGGTATTTATCTCATCTCGTTACGGGACCGAGAGATGTAGAAATTAAATCAGATTATAACACAGGCAAGTGTATATTTCCTTGTTACAAATGAACATTTATTTTGTAGCTATTTGAAGCTTCCTTGAATCTCGCATTTGCTGATATAAAGCACATCTTACGACATAATTATTGAGGAAGTGGAAAACCTTAAATAGAAACAGGGGTGTAATAATTCTTCTTTCAATAATAGATTCAGTTATTTATGGCAGGGGGAGTCGGGCCGATAAATGTTTATTTCTACTACACACTCATAAATCAACACGTTTTACGTTCTTAAAGAATATATTTCACTTATTGTATATAGCGTAGTGCTTATGGACGACATCCTAATAAGTAGGTATTAAAAACTTTCTCTTATTAAGTTATTGAATAACAAAATAACATTATAATAAAATAAATATACATAAGTATAACAGTGTGCTTAGTGCGAGTCTTTTAACGTTCTCGATAGCGTAAGAGTATGCAGTTGGAACAGCGCCCCTAGCGGCAAACGTAGGCAAACGTTTAACTTCACACAAATTTGAGTTAGCTTTTACGCTATCGAGAACGTTAAAAAAAGGGTGCGTGTACTTACGTACGCGCGTAAGAAGTTATACTTTATTTTTATTAAATTTATTTCTTTTTTTTAAATAAATTTTAATAATTTTGAAAAAAAATCGATTAAACAACATCCTCAAACACACATATTGGACATCCCTTTTCTTGACATCGTATAAATTCGGTAATTCTCGGTACGGTTCGGAAAGTTCACCTGCGGCTATATTCAGACTCGCCAAGTTACGTCGGTCGTATTGTAATGAGCGATTTAGTGGGCAACTTCATTCTGTTAATTTTGTGTCACGGTCCGCGTGCATCGTAAAATTTCACTCTCATCAATTTTTCATAACGCGCCTAAAGAAGTATAAGTTTAAAAACTCGCACTAAGCACATTGGAAAGTAACAATAGACTCGTGAGGGATCATCATCACACCCTTCCTAACAAATCGACTGCTGGATATACATAGGCTTTATTTAAGGTTCGGAAAATGTTCCCAATAATAAGTGCTTCCCGCAAACTTTATCAGGAGCTCCCTGGTGCTACCAAGGTGGACATACAGACACGTCCATGAGTATTCATTTATATGTATTACATGATAAGTATAGGTTTACGCAAGGGGTAGATTACATAGGCGCTTAACTTAACCGGTCTGAACTATATAGTGCTTCTTAAGCCCTTTGTTTTTAGTACGTTGCTAGGGCAACGGGAAACCTTGCCCCCTGGTATCATGACTCGAAATTGCTTTTGATTTAAACGGTGAAAATAAATGTTTTGCTACGAGGTAACGGGTGCTCATTTTCCAGTCACATTCTTGTAATTATTTCAAATTCTATTTTATGTCGTCTATATTCAAATTCAAATGGTTGGATTTTAAAACGTGTTCAGTCCTAATAAGAACCGGAGAGACAAACTTTGTTTTTATTATTATTGATCATCATAGTCTTCAAACGAAACTTTGTCATTTTAAAGTGGAATAAATTGAAATTGATTGTTTGAGCTCTAAATAGAAACATACAATACTAAATGCTTTGCATTAAAACGAGATTTAGTTCCTCGGCTTACGGGAAACGCCCTAAACGAGATGCAATCCGAAACTAGGTCACGAAGTCAAAGTATCGCGTTATGACCCAGAACAATTTCGCTCATAAATCTAGCTGTGATTTATTAGTATTAAAGTTGGCTGCTATCAAAATTATTATTTTAATATCGTCACTAATGCGATTAATGGATGTAACAAAATGAATTCGTGATGGGGAAAATGCTTTGCAATACATCAAGATTAAATTATTTAGAATTCGAATGAGGTCGAAGTTTTCATTTCGGTATAATGGGTATACCGATCGAAAACATACGATTGTTTAGGGGCAGTAACTAGTAATAGGCGGGGTGTCGGTTCCAGACCGTGCGGTCTCACGAAACAGCTTACTAACAATTACGAAAATTAATAAATAGTAGTGGTCCCCCGGTAGTCGAAATTCGACTATAATTAATTGAAATTATAACTTTGAACACTATTATGGTTCTATTGTCAAAGGCTATTTATTATACTTCTTTAATCACAGATTTCGCCAAGACTACACTATAGATAAATAGTATTAAAAATAAACAATACTAACCTATTCTTGATTTGACCACAGACTAAGCAATAACAAAAGTTTGACAATAAACAAAGAGTATACGTGTGTGTGTCAAATACACGGTAGTGTGTGTAATGGTTTTTTTTATTGATTTAATGTATTCTTTATGCATCATTTTTAAAAAAATATTAGCATTCTGCACTCCTTCTTTATATTCTCTATAAGTGTGGAAAATTTCTTACTTCGCCGTCCGCGCAATTTTGGTAAAAAGGGGTACAAAGTTTTTGCTTCACGTATTAATATATAGATTCCAAGTTTGATTTTTATTGTACGATGTGATTCCTTCACCGTGGAAGTTGTACGTACGTACATGTTAATACTCATTTCCTTAGAAAAAAAATGGTAACTGCTAGTTTTGATATGAATATCATACAGTCACATTGTTTGATACGATTATGCCGTGCGTATTTTCCTTTGAGCTGACATTGTAGAGTGTTGTGTGTTGCTATTATCTACCGAAGAAAGATATTCGAGATAGTGTTAAATGCCTAAGAGGAGATTACTTCTATTATCGCCAAAAAATGGCGGAAGAGTGCTAGAAGCTCGAAGCGCTTGGGTTTATATGCCGATATATTTTAACTAAAACTTCCTTTAACCACCTGACACGAATAATAGGTATATATTTTTAATTCCGAGTCTTGAACTCTAAGTAAAGTAAGAAGCACAATTAGACATAAAAAAGAGTGGCTTTAATTTCCATCGACTGTAGAAAATTTTAATAGGAAATGACTGGTTTTTGGTCACGCTCTTACGTTCCGTCTGTGTGGTCTTTATCCGACGGAAGTTGTGGATTTTTGTCTATTAATTGTAGTACTGTGAGAAACGTTTCAGAAATACAATAATAAATGCATTGATTAGAGCCGTTACATACCTAATTCATTATTCCAACCAATTATGTATTTAAATCTGGAATAGTTAGTTTTTTTTTTTTTTAAATTATGTTGGTGGACAGGCTCACAGCTCACCTGGTGTTAAGTGGTCACTGGAGCCCATAGACATCTATAACGTAAATGCCGCCACCCACCTTTGAGATATGAGTTCTCAGATCTCAGTATAGTTACAACGGCTGCCCCACCCTTCAAACCGAGACGCATTACTGCTTCACTACACAAATAGTCAGGGTACTGGTACCTACTTATCCGTGCGGATTCACAAGTGGTCCTCCTACCGGTAATTACGGAAATTAGAATTTTGCGGGTTTAATTTTTATTACATGATCTTATTTCTTCACCGTGGAAATCAGTCGTGAACAATTGCTAAGTGCGTATTTCATTGGAAAAATGGGTACCCGTCTGTGGGATTCGAACACGGGTGCATCGCTAGGTACATACGAATGCACCGGACGTATTATCCTTTAGGCCACGACGACTTTTATAACATGAAAAAGGTTTGATAGCAATTTGGAAGAATATATTTTTATTATCGATATTTTATTAGAAGGTAGAATGTAAATAACGAAGAAAAAATAAAGAACGGATAGTATCAACTACGTATAATTAATGTTCCGTCAAAAAAACTAGACATCTAACTATTTAACTAACATCTAATTACTCGGATATTGTCCTAAGATATTACAACCAAGTAAGTACTTAGAAGCAGCTTAATCGACCCAAATATCCACGTTTGTAAGTTTTTCTCGGCGGATCTTTGAAGTTAACTATGCTACTTTCAGTATTGTTAATTTTGCAGGCAAATAGGTCAAGAGGACTGTCGCCAATAAAGTTAATGACGGATCTTAAATAATTCTCAGCATTTACGGCGTAATGAAACGAGTGACCTTGTTTAGGCTAAGCAAAACGTGGCGAAAATCTGTCTTTGTTACTTAATTCACTGTTGTTACCTTTTGGCGATTTGTCTTATCCTAGTGGCTGTATTCTTGGAACATTTGTCTATATTCCAATATGAATGTTTCGATTAAAGCTTAAGAAAATATTATATTTTACGATCACTCTAATCAAAATATATACAGGGTGTCCCAGAACTCAACGTCAAACCGAAACGGGGTGGCAGGATTGATTGTAACCATCATGAGAAAAATCGGAAAAAAATCTATCCCATGCAGTTTGGAAATGATGGGCATTTAAGAAAAACCTAGAAATTTGGTCAAACTGTAACCATTTTTCAGTTATTGTGGTTAATTTTTATTATTTTTGTTTATTTAAACTTTGGAACCGTAACTCTAAATAACATTTCTAGAACCACAGTCAAAAATAATGACACAACTGCCTCAAGTTTTCTAGAATTAAGATTATTTGTTAAACAATGTATCTAAAATTTTAAAATTTGTTGACTTTGAAAGGCCCTCCTTTAAAAAAACAGTACTAAAGTGCCTGGGCAAGTGCTACTAAAAGTTCGCGCATTTAATCAGGATCGTAATCAGGATCATACTAAAAATATAAAAACCTCGAGTAACCCGATTTTTGCTAACACATTTTACTCAGTTCAAATGTTTTTTATTCGCACAAGCTCTTGGTAGGTTCTTAATTTTACGGCAAAATGATGAGAGAGATGGATTGTGAACATGTTTGCCATGATTGACCGAGACAGATAGTGACGCCACTTTTACCAAAGCCAAGAAAAGTAAGTAAAATTAATAAAATAATGAAAAATCTTGACCTAGTTTAGTTTAGGTTTATTGCAATTAAAGTCAGATATGGAAATAACATTTTTTATTACAATAAATGTTCAAATTATTTACCATCAGCCTTAATACACGCCCTACATCTTATTAAAAAAATATCTAGTTATCAGTCAGGCATATCCTCGAGAAACGCAAGCTTTGGTATTTATTACAATTCTTCAAATATCTATTCCTCGAAGTCCAATGAACCCTGGAGGTCAAAAAGACGAAATGCGCAGACAGGTTCGAATTTTTAAGCCAACTAGTCGGTTGGATTTGTATTTAGTATATTAAATCATTGGGGAATGTTTTTAAAGCTTCATTTTCTTGCTTTTTGATCTTGCCTTTTTCATTCTTCTTGTTAATTTTTTTTAAAATTATAATGCCTTTTTTCAAATGTTACCGATTGATCTAAATTGTTAATATTATTATACATAGTAACATACAATAAAAAGAAAAGTTTGCATCATTACAGTAAATTTTAAAATGAACGATGATATCATAGCGGTGAGGATATGTCGTTCAACAGAGTTTATTCATTTTAAATTGCAATAAAACCGCATAAATTTCAATTGAGACTTTCATTAATCTTATGCTGGAGAATTTACAAGTTTCTTAATTAATGGCTGAGCTTTGACTAGAGCTTAACGACGCGTTTATTTTACAAATTATTACGCATAAATTGTAATTATGCGACAGCCACAACGAAGCTTGCGTTGCCGGCGGCTCGAATTAAGAAAATAAGCAACTCTTTCAGGGGGCTGGGTGTACAGCTTTTCAACAAGATCCCACTAAACGTTCAACTACTACCTGTTCATAGATTTAAGAAAACTGTTAAGGAACGTTTGTGCAACAAGGCATATTATAAAGTTAAGGATTATTTACTAGATGGCACTACGTGGGAATGAGGCGCTCGCTCCTGGCCTTTTCATTTTTCATTCTTATTTTTTTTTTTTTAATTGTATTTTTTTGACTTGTTTTTTCTTTTATTGTGAATATTTCTATTTATTTAAAAAAAAGAAAATATTTGAGAAAAAACAAAAAAAAAAGCCCGCTGAGTTTGTTTCGCCGGTTCTTCTCAGGACTGTGGCTTTTTTTGGAACCGGTGGTAGAGTTAACATTGTTATTTGTATTTTGACATTCAACAAGTGTGTCATACTGACATCTAAGTTGAAATAAATGATTTTGAATTTGAATTTGAATTTGAATTTGAACATTGTCAAAAAGATTGTCAATGGTCGTTATGTAGTGTCAGTAAGGTTTGTTTTTGTTTGATGCTAGTGCACTTGGTAATCTTTCATAAAAGCCGTACGTACCAGCACTCAAAAGATGCCGATACGTTGATAAATGACATCGAATCCCTTTCTGTTAGTAGATTGCATCCACGAAAAAAAAATTATCTTTTTAGCCAGCTATACAGGAACCGGATTGCAATGTTTAATCCAGTGATTAATGAAAATGTGCATAAGGAAACAGTGAATGAGGAACTTTTACTATACTGTATCGTATTACAGTCGGCGGATGACATATTTGTTAAAAACATAATATAATTCATTCGAAATTTATTTCAAATTTCGTCTTTTCACATTAAAAGTGTACAATTTCCAAAAATATTCGAAATTGAGTTAATATGCGGATTCATTTGGTATCACCAGTATTTTTCACATAAATCCTGTCAAAAGAGCGTAGTTTAGTTTTTTTTTTTTAGATTACCTTTATCTTGACTACTATTAACAAAATTAATACATAATTTTATCTTACTTTAAAATACAGATAATGTAACTGATAAAAAATAAAAAATAAATGTTGCAAAGATGATTAATATTAAAAATATCACATGTTAAACCTTTAAAACACTCTCCTGTAAAAAATAAGTATGTTTTGAGATTATACAGTTTTAATGCGAGAAGACGATTTATTCGCGCACGTGCCGTTGTGTCGTAGGCCTTTTGTTTTTCAAGAAATTAAAGTTTACGAGCAATGTCAACGGACATCTGCTCAAATGTTGGTGAACCAGTTACCATATACGTCAGAGCCTGTGCCATATCATATTGCGCCTGCAAATTGGCACTTATTATAAAGTCCATCTGTTTTGTAACTTGTGTGCTATGTCCTTATTTGAGCGAATATTTTTATCTAAAGTCGGCAAAGCAATATCATAATATATACAGCAGGTCTTACTAGGTCTAAGCAGGTCTTACTAAGTCTAAGTATCGTTCGTATACGGTAATAATTCAATGAAAGCGACTAATGCATATCATTAGATTCGTATAATTATGGCTCACTCCGCAGTGGAATGCAATTGCAGTCAGAGCCCACTTAAACATGAGATACTTTGAAGAACAAGACTCTCATTAAAGTTTTGTAATTTAACTGGAACTGCGAATATCAAGTGGATACTGAGAGCTTAAAGTTCTTCCGGTAAAAGAGAACGCGCGCTTGAACATGCTTTTTGAATAACACAAATTAATAAACATGCATTTTGTTGATCTCTTAATAATTAAATAATTTTAGGATTCGTCCATGTTCGAAGATATTTTTTGAAGTGAAAATTTCTTTAGCATCGTTGTGATTCGAAAGTCGATGAAACGAAAAAGCGACAGTAAAAAGAGACAGACACAAATTCATAAGATTTAACGTGGGAGAAAATGAGATAGGAAGAATTATACAATGTTTCTTATATTCCTGGTTCTTTTTGTGCTCTGCTTCTTACCTAATATTCGTCCTTAATACGTCCTGAATAAATCTATTTAATATACGAATAAAATGTAAAATAATTATCAAATTTTGTATCACTATGATCATTACTAAAACCTACAATTATCCTCTTCCCGAGATTTTATTGTTTCATTATCTTGAAGCCAAAATTATTGAAGGTTTCACTTCGTGGACCACACCACGTGTGAATTAAACACGTTTTTTTTAAATAAAAGATATGTTTTCAATCACGATATGGTAATTTAATACAGACATTTTTTTGTTACAGACGGGTGGGTTGAACAAGTTCTCGGCCCAGCTGATTTGAATTTGTTGCAGCCCATAGACATAGCAACTTGAATTCAGCCACCCACCTCGAGGTACGAGGTGTAAGTCTCAATAGATTGGATCAACGGCTTTACTGCTTCACGTCATTATTGGACAGGTTGGTATCTATCCGTGCAAGTTCACAAGACTGCCCATCACTAGGAATTAGGCAAATTATATGTTATTAGGCCAATCAGCCCAATTTCTCGCCGGATATTCTCAGTAGGTCACGTTTCCGATCAGGTGGTAGATTCTGCGAAGCACTGCTCTTGCTAGGGCCAGTGTTAGCAACACTCCGGTTTGAGCCCCGTGAGCTCACCTACACGTTAGGATGTGAAGCTGAAATTGCCTCTCAAGGCTATCAGCATAGGTAGAAAATATAAAAAAAAGGCTAATATTAGTTAATTGCCTTAAACGGGGCGGAACGGTACCGTGCGCGTTCGCTATTAGATCTCAAATGTGATTAGAATTTTGGGGGTTATGAAAGGGAAGCTTAGGAGGAAGCCGGGGCTTCTAACCCGAATTTTCTAAGTTGTACAGTCAAACGTAATTAATCATCTTGCCACGAATTCTAAATCAGTAGCTTGGTAAAAATATAATTGTTCAAGTTAGATGTGTCATGATTTTTTTACGTAAAAGGATCAGACTGAAACCAGTTGTAACTAAATAGTAAGTAACCTCGTGCGTATTTCTTAATTGGCGAATGCACAGCTGCTGTTCTACATAAAAAGTACTGAGCACTAATTGTTGGTGAGTCCAAATTAATTGATAAGTAGATTATGAACGTGTGGAACTATTTAAACACATATATTTTGTTTTGACCTACCTCCTTATAAGAACTTATCGAGTCGAAGACAAAGCGTGAAATTAATTTCCCTGGTATTAAAGGTCGTGTTTTTTTAAATACGTACAAAAGCCTTAGAGGTGTAGATAACTTGGAACGTCTAATGGTCACTGGAAAAGTAGAAGGAAAACGTCCTAGAGGCCGGAGCCCCAAACGTCGGTCCGTCCAGATCTCCGAGCAAACCAGCGGACCACTTAGCGCTGCACTACACCAGGCAACTGACCGGTACCGATGGAAGCAGGCAGTCGACAAGCCGAAACGGAGTCACAATCCTTAGTAATGAGGAAGCGATGGAGAAGAAGACAAAAGCCTTGATAACATAATATTGTATGGTTTACTTCTAATGGTTTGCTAATGCCCTATGAATGTTTTAACTAATGCTCATAAATCTATGAGCATTACTTAAAACAGTTGATTTTTGGACAAACAGGTGATGTGCGCACATTCTGCTATTCAGTTATTCTGAAAATTGATACGATATCAAAAAAAATACCGTGTTGTTATTCTTCCTTCATATTATAATTCACCGTTATTCACAATTTGACGTCATTGGGGTTTCGTATATACAGAGGATTGAACTAACAATTAAAAGGTCTTTTAAAAAACCTGTGAAGCTAATATTACCGTTTATTTCTCGACCGTATGCTTCAGGCTATTTAATTTCCAGTTTGTCTTCTAGCTACGGACATGACTTCTATTCATATTCTCCATTCACTCTCTTTCAGCCTCGAAAACCTGCTTTTATTATCTTGCCAACGTACGAGTAACAGTCGACCGAAATAAACTAGGCTTTAATGGATGGTGAACAAGGCTTATATTTAGATGATCACAACTTCCCGGATTGTACGTGATGTTTGTAAGATTTAGTACTATTGCTAGTGCTTCAGCATGCGGACCACGTTTAACAGTCTTTGTAGGTCCAACAGTGCTCTGAAAATAGCGAAGGATGATTTTTCGATAGTATTACTGATTGATATACACACTCGCTTCTGTTTTGTTTTGTATTTCGTATCAATTAAAGTAACAATGAAACTACTGCGTGAAATGGAAAATTTTGTATGTGTAGTATTAAGTAGAATATTTGTATTGGTGTTATAGTTTTTTATTACATTCCAGCCACTTGATAGACACATTTAAAGCATTTACTTAAATCAGTGAATAAATACCTTTCTATCGTGATCGGGATTGACATAAATATATAGGGTAGCGATCAGAAAAAGTTGTGGGTGGCATTGTTTGTGTTTGTAAAAAAATATATTGTGTCAATTTTGGAAGTGCTTTAGGGTTGGTGAACGACTCGTTTGCGAATATGTGAATGCTTTTCACGCACTTCAAACTGAAATGATTTTTAAGTGTTTTAATATTGAATTCTCTACCTAATCCTTGGTGGCCTTGATTGGCTATTCCAGCTTCCTTGGGCTGGTCTTTGAATAGTGTTCGCTAACTGGAAATTCGATCATAATCACTGAGACCTTAAGATTTAGATTAACTTAAATACATTTTTTTAAATTTGATTTTCGTCACAAGAGCGGGAAAAAATAATCGTTTTCAAATGTTTTTACTTAGTCAATAAACCTAGTTAATAGCTACTAAACAACAAAAAAATTATCTTATTTATCAGAATCCGTTTTGATAAATAAAGAAAGTAAAGCATGTTAATTTCAAACCGCAATTGAAACTAGGTTTGTTCGTATTTTAATGTAGTATTTAAACAGCTTACATAGATCAGCCAAACTCCTTCTTGTTCCAGAGTAACGTGTAATACCTAGAGATATTCTATGAGATACGGTAAATGGTCAGTTAGTTATATGCATTACATCGGAATCCACAGAAACTTAAATTTTCATTCATTTTTTAATGCATGAGAGAGATAGATGCTTGTTCAAGAGGTAAACATATAATAGCCGGCAAACTTCTTGAGCATTTGTTGACGTAGTGGGGGTAAGTTTGCGCATGGTACACTCACGTGCAAAAACATTATATACTCTGCGTCATAATGCAATTAAATTATTAAAATCAATATATGTATTTTTTTATATATTTATTAGAACATCAACAAAAAATGTAGGTTAATAATTGTAATAATTTAATCTTGGGGTAAAATAGATATTCCTCTAGAGCTGTTGCCAGGTCTTGGTTCAGTTGAAGCGAAGCTGGTATTTGTATATTTTTTTTCGTTATCATAATCTTGACCATCATCATCATCACTGTTTTCATCACCCGAGTCGCTATCATCGTGATTAGTCGACATAGGGCTCATCGGTGTAGTTTACAACTCGGTCGATTCGGTCTTCTTTTTTGTCTATAATTAATTATTTTTTGAAGATATTCGATTCGTAGTAATCGAATATTACTTTTTTCAATTACCAGCTTCCGATTATTTTCTGTTCTTTTTTTCCATCTAAAGCCTAGCTCTTTCATAATACGTCGTAAGCTTCATTCCGAGCCATTAAAATTTATATCTTCTTTAAAATTTTCGAAGCCTTTCTACGGTACGGAGTTTCGCTGCTTGTTATGTAGTTATTATGATTACATCTTTTTATTACAGACTAGCGACCCGCCCTCGCTTCGCTTCGGAAACATTAAAACACACATGAAACAAAAAAAAAAAAAAAAAATAAAAAAAAAGTAGCCTATGTTCATCAGGGACAATGTCGGCTTCTAATGGAAAAAGAATTTTTCAAATCGGTCCAGTAGTTTCGGAGCCTATTCGAAACACAAACAAACAAATCTTTCCTCTTTATAATATTAGTATAGATTGAACGAAACTATCCATTCCGGTAACTTTCTTCTTCCCTGATCTTTTCTTACCCGGAGTCCGAAACACGGCGAGCAAGCCAGAGCCTTTAGCTTCCTTAATAATGCACCTAACAGTCCTCACTGATGGTTTTGTTACTTCCGAAGTCTGTTTTAATTTTTCCATATCATTCTTCCCCTGTTTTATAATGAAGCAATATACGTCGTACACAATTTTTCTACCCTTTCTTTTGAATACTACACCGGTTTGTCGCGGCATAGTGTATGTTTTATAAAAAAACAACAAACACTCAACAAATAGCAATGGCAACAAAGTCCACAAGTAATATAACAAATAACTTAACGATTAATAACGATAGACTTTAATAATATAATAACTTTCCACTGTACGCAAGCGTACTTTTGGGAGCAAGCGGAATGAGGGCGCGGTGCGGGACGCAAGGTTCGACTGATCTACCAATAAAGCGCTCGATACGATTTCCCCTGCCGTCGCGCCTCACCCTCACCACCAAAGTGATCTAAAATTCGGTTCTGCGCAGTCAAGGTAATTTGCTCAAGGTGTTTGCCGGTTACTATACTATTGTTATACTTATACTCCTGAATTTAAGGTTTTCATATTACATACGGCACGTTCACGTAGCTTGGAGTGAGCTTTTTTATACTGCTCGCTTTTACAAACTATTCACTGTTTGTAAATGAACGAAAAATCTGTTTATGCAATAAATTTTTTGTTATTTTTTTTGTTTTTAATTGCTTAGATGGGTGGACGAGCTCACAGCCCACCGGGTGTTAAGTGGTTACTGGAGCCCATAGACATCTACATCGTAAATGCGCCACCCACCTTGAGAAATAAGTTGTAAGGTCTCAGTATAGTTACAACGGCTGCCCCACCCTTCAAACAGAAACGCATTACTGCTTCACGGCAGAAATAGGCAGGGCGGTGGTACCTTACTCGCGCGGACTCACAACAGGTCCTACCACCAGATAATTTAATTGAATTTAATTGAATTTAGTGAATTTAATAGGTAAATATTTGATAGTGCTACTAAATAAATTTAGTATTACTGGTTGAAAATTTATTCTATATTTTTAGAGCCGTTTCTGAAAACCAGATAAGTTGGCGATCTCTGTATTATTAAAATTAAGTACGATAGCATATATTTCAATATTTTTTTATTTAGGTATATTCATAGAATGATATAACCATAAATATGTAAGCTACCAATATAATAAACTGCCAGTTGACTTCGCGTTATATCGGTTCATCTAAATTATTCTAAATGAACTCACTAAAACGGCAATGCTTATTTGGGCAACTAGTTCATTCTCGTTACGACCGTGAAAACTGTTTTCCCGCCCTATATTTTTCTATTCCTGAACAGACTTTCTATTTCAAAATGAACTAATAAATGAGAACTAAACTTATCTTTCAAACTAACATACGAAATTTTGTAAGAGTTAATTACTATGGTGTCCATTGTAGTGTTACGTAATGTTTCCATTTCGACATGACCTCGTATGTCCGTTTGTTTATGTGGGAATCAGTACATGGGCTTCACAGTTTATGTATCTACTGTTGTGATTGTATATGTGCAAAGAGTCAAGGTCGTGATCGCTATGGATAAAAAACGATTCAATAGGTCAACTGAGATAATTTTGTTTCAAAAAAATTAAAATGGAGATATTTATATTATTTTGTTAGTTTTAATATCCTTGGTTAACAGAGCCGTGTTTTACTAAAAAGATTACTATGGCGATGTTAATATGTTAATACACAAATAAATTAAGTTACACTTTTATTTCTTAACTAGATGACCCGGCAGACTTCGTAGTGCCTGAATCGATAAATGAAAGACCTAACCTATTGTATAAAAGAAATAAAATAAACTTAAAACAAACAAAACGAATCCGTCCGACGGGGGGGGGGGGGGGGAGGACATCAAAGGAAAAACAAAATTGATATTTTTATTTTATTCTGAGAATTTTCATATTTATCTACCTTTTAAACCTTCTCTGGACTTCCACAAATAATTCAAGACCAAAATTAGCCAAATCGGTCCAGCCGTTCTCGAGTTTTAGCGAGACTAACGAACAGCAATTCAATTTTATATATGTTGACACTAACGCCAGGGATGGCTGAGCGGTAGTTTCCGTCATCACTCGTATTCGATTGAACTCAGTTTATAAAAAGTCAATAAAACCTTTTGAATAATAATTATTGAAACTCAACACACACAACTTTCACAATGACAGGATAAACCGACAGTTTCGTTGCACATACCGACAGACCGACTGACTGACTGACTGACTGACTGTCAGAGACTCACTGACTGAGACGGACGGAATGACTGTCTGACACGGAATGCCCCGACTCTGTCCACGTACCGCCATTTTATACTGTGGCGTTACGGAGTCTACCCTTCATTATGTGATATTTATCAAAACAACATTTTATCATTTCAAATAATAATCAAAACCACCGTCTTAATATTACTAAAAGTCGTTATCCACAACACGGCCATTCTGACACGTCACACGTCCCTGTGTGACGCTCCAAAATTGCCCGATATTACGCAGCTACGGCACGTCGCTCCGCTCGGCCGGTGAATAGTTGACTCATCGAGCGCTGACAGACGGCGTTTGCGTCCCATATCTCGTATTGGCTGCAGCAATCACGTTTCGATTGCGACACGGCCTTCCTGATTGTACACGTCCTCGTGTGATGGTTAACCTACAATCAAAAACATCTGACTACACTTTACGACTTATCGGAAAATTTAAAGTCATCAAAGCTTTAAACTGTTTTAATACCATTTTAACCAAATCAAACAATAGGGTATACAAAGTTCACTATTCAGCAGCCAGAGCACGTACCACAGTCGTTCATCAAACTTCAAATTTACTCTGTACAAATCAGGCATAGCTTACAGGAACTCAGATCAAAGAAAACTTCCGAGTAAAAATATCTAACGCCACGGCTCTCCAGCCGACCAGCAATCGCAATTGCCCTCATGATGCGCATCCACAGCGTGGATCGCCCGTGTGCATCACCCGCTGACTACACACGATGGTCTTTACAGACCCCGACCTCCGCCAGAGCCAAACGCGCACCGCGCACCCACGGATTACTTGAGTTGCCTCAAGAGACACCGATTTCTACCGGGCTACGACTACGTAATAGCTACTGGTACGGTCGAACACAATACGGCCGATAGACTATCCTTTATCGAGTTTTCACCACAATTTAAGCTTGCTCTTCATCATCATCATTTACATCAACCTCGACTGGTAACTGGTATGTGACCTGCTGGCATTTTTCTTAGCCTATCGTGTGGGTATTTGTAAGTACGTTTTGAATTTAAAGCTTTCAATGTGTAACGGTCACCATCCAATACTTCAACTACTTTAAACGGCCCTTTAAACTTCTGATCTAATTTCGTTTGATTACGCTCCTCGTTTTAACGTGTGGACGAGCTCACAGCCCACCTTGTGTTAAGTGGTTACTGGAACCCATAGACATCCACAGCGTAAACGCACCGCACACCTAGAGATAGATCTAAGTTCTCAGTATATTTGCAACCTTTCAAACCGAAATACACCACTGCTTCACGGCAGAAATAGGGTGATGGTACCCGTGCGGTCGATGGCACTATACGGAGCACCCGTCTGGTGCCACGTCCTTACCCACGAGAACGTCGCCGCGCTGCGACGCCGGCACCGCGCGATCGCAGTCAGAGTTATTCAAGGATACCTCACAGTCTCCTACGAGGCGGCGCGTCCTAGCGCTAGTGCAGCCGGAGCGCGGGGGCTCCAATCTCGGCAGTCCGTGCTGGAGCCGTGGTCTCGTCGTTTGGCGGACCCGTCGGCCGGCCTTCGTACCATCGAGGCGATCTGCCCGGTTCTCGCGGACTGGGTGGGCCGCGACCGCGGAAGTCTCACCTCTGGCTACCTGTGCAAACTCACAAGACATCTTATCACCATGCAAACTTCTTACCGCAACAAATCTTACCAGCCACCACGCAAACTACAATTTTACGGGTTCCACCTTTCCTACACGATGTTACTCCCACACTGAGGAAGCCAACCGCGAACACTTGTCAAGCACGCACAAGCACGCACTTCACCGGAAAAACCTGCATCCGCCAGCGGAACCCGAACACCGCCGCATCGCCAGACACGAACGCACCGGACGTCTCATCTTACAGGTCACGACGACTTCAGATGTGTCAATTTTTCTTCCCCACGGAAACTTGATTGCTTTCTTGTTTGCTTGCTTACTGGAGCCCGAAGTCATCGAACGTGTAGTGTTATTGGTATTGAATCTAGTAGATTCTAAAGTTTCAGCGACAATTCACAGTCTATGTCCTGTTTTACTGCACTAGGGCCATGTAACTCTAGCAGTAGTCATTGGCTGAAAAACGATTCGTGTCGGAACTACCCACTCGTCATGACAGATCCATTATTGCGATCGAAGTTTCACTTGAGACTTGCACTTGCCTTAATTTCTTGCAATAGCTTGTTACGTGTCGTATTTCCGCTAGTAAATGCCATGTGATAAGTCGAGAGTCAACTGGGCAACATGAGCCAGAACGTAAGATGTGACGATTTCTTCGTGGCTCAGATCTTCCATCGAGGTAGCAGACGCAGTTATTACACGATTTGCGTATGCTGCATTCACGCTTTTGTGGCTTACGATTGCTTAAATTGATAAGCGTCGCAGCAAGAATTTTGCATAACGAGTGAGAAATAAGTCGCAAATGCCTCCATGTGACACTTATTTGTGAAATCCGCGACAACATGATAAGGCACCGCCTTTCAGGGCCCCACTGAAGACTACAATGAGCTATGCACCATCCAGTAGACGTTCATCGAGGTACATATCAACTATAGCGCACCAAGCACATGGATCGGCATCTGTCTGTTCCCGATGAATTTCCGACCCGTGATCTCAGATACCGTTACTGGTATTCTGATCTGCATCATGTTTTTTCTGCTGTACTTCGAACATGTTCAAACACGTCACGCCAGTGAGAGTAGAGTCCTGATCCCACTTCTGATGTTGGCACAAACGCCAGGGATGGCTGAGCGGTAGTTTCCGTCATCACTCGTATTCGATTGAACTCAGTTTATAAAAAGTCAATAAAACCTTTTGAATAATAATTATTGAAACTCAACACACACAACTTTCACAATGACAGGATAAACCGACAGTTTCGTTGCACATACCGACAGACCGACCGACTGACTGATTGACTGTCAGAGACTCACTGACTGAGACGGACGGAATGACTGTCTGACACGGAATGCCCCGACTCTGTCCACGTACCGCCATTTTATACTGTGGCGTTACGGAGTCTACCCTTCATTATGTGATACAGGGTGGCCCATAAGTCCTTTGAAAAGTAAAATTTGAATAAAACGAACAGGGCGCGCGTGAGCGGTGCAGGGGAAGCGGGGGGAGTAACTTCGGTTTCTGGGAATTTAGTCGCGATGGAGCGTTTTACCGGAGCGGACTGTGCGTTTTGTGTGCGCGAGTTTTATAAAAACGACAATTCGGCAACCGTTGCGCGGCGTAAATTTCGAGAACACAAAGGTTTACACAACTTTGACGACACTCCAACTCTTCAAACAATTAAGAACTGGGTTGCTAAGTTCGAGGAGACCGGTTCGACGTTAGATAAACCGCGGTTGGGTCGCCCAAGGACGTCACGTACGGAACAAAACATAGACACAGTGACACAGTCTATTCGCGAAAATCCGACACAGTCAACTCGTAAGCGCGCCAGAGCATTAAACGTATCCAGGACATCGTTACAACGGATTTTGAAGAAAGATTTACATATGCACCCTTACAAAATTCAGTTGGTTCAAGAATTAAAGGAAACTGACGGTATTCAAAGACAAAATTATGCGAATGAAATGTTGAATCGGTTTACTTCCTTCAATAACATAATGTTCTCTGACGAGGCTCATTTCCATCTTAACGGGCATGTTAGTAAACAAAATTGCCGCTATTGGAGCCCCATCAATCCAAAACTTAAGCATCAGAAGCCCTTACATAGTCCGAAAGTGACTGTTTGGGCCGCTATGTCAGCCCATGGTATCCTAGGGCCTTACTTCTTTGAGGATGGCAGAGGGCGCGCAGTTACTGTTACGTCGGAGCGATATGTGGCTATGATCGAAGAGTTTTTCATACCAGAATTGCAAAACTTTTCAGGCTTTAATGCCAGGACGTGGTTTCAACAGGATGGGGCCACTTCTCACACCTCTAACACTGCTATGCCCGTTATCCGTCAACTTTTTCCTGGCAAAGTTATCTCTAAGAGAGGAGACATTTCCTGGCCTCCACGTAGTCCAGACCTGACCCCGATGGATTTTTTTTTGTGGGGCTACCTTAAGGCTAAAGTATACGACACAAACCCGCGGTCAATTGAGGCCCTAAAAGAAAACATCCGCAGAGAAATGACAAGCATTTCAGCAGTGACGTGCCGCGCAGTCATCGACAATTTTAGACGTCGTTTGCAAGAGTGCCGTGATCGCAACGGATTACATTTAGGAGATGTTATTTTCAAAAAATAATTCCCGTTTTTTAAGCTTTTTATGTAAATAAAAATTTAATTCATAATGTAATTAGTTTTATTTTAATAATTTTTTTTTCATATCAAAGGACTTATGGGCCACCCTGTATTTATCAAAACAACATTTCATCATTTCAAATAATAATCAAAACCACCGTCTTAATATTACTAAAAGTCGTTATCCACGACATATATATGTATAGATAATGGGAGTATCGAATTTGAATACGAAGTCTATGACGATTTATATTTTTTTAAGTATTGCAGATTTCTGTTGCGATACCTATTTATAAAATATCCAATATCTCGATTTCCATTGCCAAACTCTTATAATTCTGTTACTTGGATATTTGGCACTCTTAAAACAAAATTCTAAGGTAACAAACACGTGTTAGAAACATCTCTATGGATTTCCACGAAGCTTTTATAAGCTCGTCGTCTGGTGGAAAAATACGATGGAAACGTTTTTGATACGTAAGCCAAAATCGATATTCAAGTTCTTCGAAAGGTGTTTTTGTATGTGATTTTGACATTTAACAACGCTGTTTATTTTTTTAAATTACGTTAAAAATTATTTAATTAAGTCAGGATTCATGACAGCTTTGCGGCAAAAACTGACATGATGGTGATTATACTAGCGGACTAACCACTGACTTCGCAATTTTTTACTTTAATTTTTACATTATGTTATCTATCGTGGATGTTGTTTTTGAATATGTTTTTGGTATTATAATACAAAGTAATAACCAACGTATTATTTATTATACATATGTAGCGAAATATTAAAGTGTAAGTTGATGAATCAAATAGAAGCTTAAATATGTAGTAAAATATATTTTCATACAAAAAATCTAAAATTTGTACTATACTTGAATCAAATAAAATAGAAAAAGAATTTTAATAGATGAATAACTAAAATGTAGTAGGTACCTCAAAGTTTTCTAATGATATAAAATAATATAAATTATTTTATCACATACGAAAATATAAGTAACATAAACACGATGGGAAAGCTCTGCAATTAAAGAAACAGATTAACAATTCCAAAAAACATTATTCTAATCAACATAATTAAAAATCTGTAACGTAGCTACTGCCATCTATCGTAACATTTCGTAAATACAAAAACTGCAAGTGACTGCAAGTATTCTAAATAAATGAAACAAAAATTTAGTACTGCCATCTATTGAAACTTGTCAAAATGAAAAATGGCGCGGTAAATTTCACGATAATTTGGTGAGGTTCCGTTTTCCAGTTTACGAAGTTACAATAACTGCTCGATAGATGGCAATGTGGCAAAAATACGGTCTGGTGTGTTCGAAAAATGATAGTAATAATATAATAGTTAATAATATAATAATATAATAGTTAATACTTTAACTACATAATATCTACTTTCTTACATTCCAATGAGCGAAATTTCACCACAATAACTGATCTGTCAATATTTAGTTTGGTTTTGCGTATATATTTTTTTCAAATTATTACACATATTTGAAATTGATATTTTTCTTGTAAAAGTGGAATAAATACTATTTCCAAGGGATATAAATTGATAATTATAAAATCCGTTAATAGCTGGTTAGTCAATAGCTTGTGGATTTAATGAAACTGGTATACCGCCATCTATCGAGCATTAGTACAACCTGTCAACGTTTTAATTGAAATTTGTCAGGTGCCGTTATCAAGAGCCAAATTCGGTGGAACAGCTATCTGGCCATTTTCTATTACAATACTAATGATTTTTTTAATTAAAACGAGTTGAGCTTTCACCTCTCAATTGAGCCTTCTTAGGGGATGACAATATAGGAATTGTCTGTTTTATATCTACATAATATTATATACGTGAAGCAAAAACTTTGTATCCCTTTTTACGAAAATTGCGCGGACAGAGGAGTATGAAATTTTCCACACATAAAGAGAATATAGAGAAGAAGTGCACAATGCTAATATTTTTTTTTTAAATAATACATAAAAAAAGAAAACATTACACACACCACATACTTGTATTTGACGCACACACGCATGCATATGTACTATTTATTGTCAAATTTTTGCTCTTGATGTCTGTTGTCAAATTGAGATTAAATATTGTTTGTCTTTTTTTTTTATAATGTATTCTTGGCAAAATTTGTGATTAAAGAAGTATAAAATACAATCATAATAGTGTACAAACTTACAATTCCAATTAATTATAGTCGAATTTCGACTACTGCGGGACCTCTAGTTTACATAATTACACATATTTTTGAGTTGAAAGCTCAAAACTTCTCGTATATACCTGACACTACGACTTAAATTCTCAAAGTGGGTACACATTGTGATGTCTTTAGGTCCCGGTAGCTATTTTATGCCAGATGTAAGTATAAATATGTTCAAATTACGAAATTTCAAATCGAAATCTGATTTAATGAAAATTGCATGTCTAGTCCATGTGCTAGTCCTTGATAATCACAATAGTAATCTGAGTATTTAATTACAGATATTGAATGTAAATTAAAGATTTCAAAAAATTAAAAAACAAACTCTCCGAAACTTTTATATTTTTTTATATTTCGAAATTACATTGGACCTAATTATTAGAAATGTAGACATTTAGTTATTTTATCACTTCACTTTATTTATTATTAAAACAAAATTGATGAATGCCCACGTCTAATAAAATATCAATAGCCAACATAGTGAAATGGTTTAGATAATTATCTTCAACTCATTCTCGAGACAGACAGCAGATTATATCTGTGAAAAATGAGTTGTTTGATAAAATAAGTTTGACAAAAAAGAAAACATTCCGAGGCACTCAATAGATCGAATTATTTCGTAGCCGACTGATTCGGAATCGGAAATTCCAACATACATCGATGGAGATAAAAGCTTTCCTGTGTCATAACTCGCGAGCAGAGAGTCTTTACATCAGGATATTGAGTAGAAATAAGTTCCGCACGATTCTCGAGATTGTTTCGATCCACAGATTGTTAATATTAGAGTCTATTTAGTTCATAAGACATAGATTGGTTACTGGAATGGTCAATAACTGCTTTCATTGCTCCGTCCAGATTAGTTTTAAGAACTTGAATTCAAATCGCGATAGTTAGAAGTAGATTCTAATGGACTTCAGATATTTGATACACGCTTATGTGATTTTGATTTTTTATTTATTTTACATTTGTTTGATATACAAAATTTGTATATATTCTAAGAGTTACTCAGAGGATAGTTTCCTGCCACAATCGGTCTTTCTGTTCAAAATATGTTTCCAGTATATTATGTAAATTGTTAGAAAGAAATAAACAATTATTATTGTTGAAGTCGTCGTGGCCTAAAGGATAAGACGTCCGGTGCATTCGTGTTGAGCGATGCACCGGTGTTCGAATCTCAGACGGGTACCAATATTTCTAATGAAATACGTACTCAACAAATGTTCACGATTGACTTCCACGGTGAAGGAATAACATCGTGTAATAAAAATGAAACCCGCAAAATTATAATTTGCGTAATTACTAGTGGTAGGACCTCATGTGAGTCCGCACGGGTAGGTACCACCGCCCCTGCCTATTTTCTGCCGTGAAGCAGTAATGCGTTTCGGTTTGGAGGGTGGGGCAGCCGTTGTAACTATACTGAGACCTTAGAACTTATATCTCAAGGTGTGTGGCGCATTTACGTTGTAGATGTCTATGGGCTCCAGTAACCACTTAACACCAGGTGGGCTGTGAGCTCGTCCACACATCTAGGCAATAAAAAATTACACTAATGAAATAATATAGAAAACGATATTCGTTTTTCGAATGGAAAACTCGTATAGTTTGCTTACGTTAGGAAGATCATATTTTATCTTCATAATGTCCAATGAAAGGTAAAATTATATAAATAATGAATTATTAATTTTAGATTGAACGCTTCATTTCGCTAGTTTGATTTTGTAAAGATTTAGTTGATAGTAGGAACGCTAGCGATCGTCGAGTGTCTCAATGCGCAGACGAGAGAGTTCTGATTACTTCAAAGTTTCTTTCAATGAGACGACTTCTTAAATGCATATTGATTTTTGATGAGTGGAGATGTTTAACTTTTGTGCTAGATACAGTCCCTGTAAACTTTACCTATTAATGACTAGCTGACCCGGAAAACTTCGTAGTGCCTCAATCGATAAATAAAAGACCTAAACTTTTATATAAAATAAACTTAAAACCAACAAAAGGTATCCGTCCGACGGGGACCCATCAAAGGAAAAACAAAATATATTATACAATTCCGAACATTTTCATATTTTTTCACCTTTTAAACCTTCCCTGGACTTCCAAGAATAATTCAAGACCAAAATTAGCCAAATCGGTCCAGCCGTATCGATTTTTAGCGAGACTAACGAACAGCAATTCATTTTGATATATAGAGATGTAGAGATGTATGTATGGTTTTAAATAGTAATTGTACCTAGAGTTCACTAAACTTACGTTGATTACCGAAATCATGAGATTAATTCAATAAGAAAATTAAAGTCTTAGTTCAATTGTTCTATATAGCGGCTGTTTGATTCAGAAACTGGCACGTAAAACTGTTATGCGGCAATATTATGTTATAATAGTATTAACCCGTCAGAACTCACAAATCATCCAGTCATCAATAATAATTACCTTGCGAAAAATGTTGTGCCAACTTGGAATAAATGTTGTTTGCGCTGAATTTGATGTTGGATCCATCGCTTATTTCGGCGGCCCAATAATGCGTACCCGAATAAAGTTTGTGTATAATACAAAGGCCGTTTTCAGTTACCTTTCCAACTTAAATAATCAGTGGGGATATTCCACTGAAAGCATTATTTGAATTGGATCCTTTTTGAGCGCGCGGGCTGTGTACTGAAGACGCAACTCCACGCGAATTCATCATTAATTGCCATTACGTATTTGTATTCCTGTTTGTATAATCTGTTATTGGAAAACGTTAGTGACGTTTGACCATGTTATTTGTTTGTTTTGGAAACTAGAAGATTAGATGTTTTTGAAGTTATACTTCTTTAGGCGCGTTATGAAAAATTGATGAGAGTGAAATTTTACGATGCGCGCGCACCGTGACACAAAATTAACAGAAATGAAGTTGCCCACTAAATCGCTCATTACAATACGACCGACGTAACTTGGCGAGTCTGAATATAGCCGCAGGTGAACTTTCACGCATGTACATTCGTAAAAAAAAAGTGTTATTAGCATTCATTTTTTAGTAATATAAATGACAAAATTATTATTTAATATAATTCATACTAAATATTATTAAATTATTAACGTTAAATATTTATTATGAATTATTTAATATTTAAAAAAAAGAAAGAAATAAATTTCATAAAAATAAATACACGCGCGTACATAAGTACACGCACCCTTTTTTTTTGTTTGTTATGTAATTCGTTGTATTAAGAATTTTCTTGATGATTTTATAGGAAATTATTGTGAACATGAAAATCCGGGTCAAACAAGCTGTCAAAGTTTCTGGTGCTTATTATATTCAATGTTAATTTTTTTTTGTGTGTGTAAAAAAACGAAACTTCAAGTTTTTAATGATTAGACGGTAGTTAGTGCAATATGCAAATTTTGACGTATGAATTCGAAATATCGGAAATAATAATATAACAATAATAATAAAAACATAAAAACATTAAAGTAGTTTTTTAATTTTGTTTTCGGCTCCCGAAAATTCGATTAAAAATATGTTATCTCTATAGTTGTCGCTATATACGTCGTAGAAGGGACTATATCTTCATTATCTTTTTACATAGTGGGTAGTCGTGTTTTTTTTCCTACCTATTCACTGGTAGTCTAAGAGGCTATTCTAGCTACGCCCAAAGGAGTAGGTGAGCTCACGGGCTGAACCTGAAAGAATTTGCGAACACTAACCTTAGTAAGAGCAGTGCTTTGCAGAAGTATTCTTACAATAAGATTGCGCAGCACAAAACGGTATGGCAATTCCGAGACGTCTTCACTCTTCCGAAGTCAGGCATTTAATGTTCTTCGATCTTAAATATGAAGTGTACTATGTCTTCGATTTAACCCGAGCGATGACACTTCGACTCTGCCGAAGCGCATCACCCGAAGTGATCCGATGCTTGACGAGTAGTTGCAGCCCTCGATCACTAGATGGCGCGCGTTAGCTTCGTTTGCCTTGTCCGGATGGGACATATATAGAATACAGCAGTAAATTCTGTCAGTTTAGTCATATTTATAGTTTCTTAAATTATGCAGTGTGTTCGTCTGGATAGCCCTCCAGCCTAGAGATTTCAACCTCTCGCAGAGATGTCTGGGGCTTCAGCAATGCCTAAGCCTAATGTAATTGATGTGGAATGCCACCATTCCACATCAATTACATAAATAAATATTAAGTTCGGAATTATAGGTTTAAGATAGGCACTTCAAAAAGCCTTAGTCATGTACTGCGTTATAACTTATATTTTTAATGGACTCATTTGAATATGCAAATCCATGTTTTGTTCAATTAGGTTCCGATATATATTTTCCATGAAAGATTTAAGCTGGCTATTATGACTGAGTGGCTTCGGGTGGATTAATTCAAATGATTCATTTCCATTCATACTAATTTGGGGGAGACTATTCAAAAAGGTATAATCGGATTTCAGTTGACAAATTTCCCTGCGTCGCGTGTATATGTATGTGGATTATTATCAAAGGCTGTTTCGTTAGAGCTAATAAAATTGTTATTAATATACTGATATGCTTCAATAAAAACCTTTCGTCTATCTTTACTATCCTATAACTGGTGAGGTTCCGGTCATGATAGCCCTTCCGGTTATTAATAAGATGCGAGCCAGATGTATTTAATCTTATTGTTTCCATATCATAGGTCCGCAGTGACAGCTTATAATTATCTATTTTTCCCCCTCTCTAATCGTTGGTAGCCTAAGGGGCTATTCCAACTACGCGCGTACTGGTTTATCTAGATCTGACCTCAGGAAGAGGTGGCCGGGTGGTGTTACAAGGCCATAGGGATTAACCAAGTAAATGTTGCCACCCACCTTGAGTCCACCACTAAGTCTCTGTTTTACAGTACTACGCTACCTTTAAAATCAAAACGTAATACTGCTTCAAGGCACATATAGGCAGCATGGTATCTGTTCGTGCTACGCATGGGCTCATAATACGCCCTACGTACTGTCAGTAGAAAATTCACTCCTGTCATTACCTCATTTTCTACATAAATCTTCTTGTAATGCCTCTCTTGATCCCCCCGTTCAACTTCGTATCGGGGTAATGTGAGCCCGCATTGTTCGCTTGATAGTTACATTTCACGAGGGGGCAAGGTAGCCTTGTTGCGATGTACATCAGAGTCAGACGGTGAGCTAATCTATCTATACCATTCATTCATTAAAAAGCCTTTGTCATGCCTGGAATTAACAAAACCACAACTTCACTACTTTCAACCGAGCGCAGCAAATTATTGTGTGTACTCAAACATACATGTATTTCGCGCCTAAATTCCGGATTGTTCAGTTTCAATTATGCAACTACCACGGCGTTGTTACTGCATTTTACGAGCTCAGTATTCCCGTTGGAGTACTCGCAAAAGTGTATGTAAATGTGTCGGGGCAGAATGTAAATGACTCTATGTCTGTGGGTCCGGAAAATCTTGCAGTCTTGTTACAGACTGGTTTTTATTTTATTTTTTATTTGTTTATTTTTTAATGCTTAGGTGGGTGGACGAGCTCACAGCCCACCTGGTGTTAAATGGTTACTGGAGCCCCAAGACATCTACAACGTAAATGCGCCACCCACCTTGAGATATAAGTTCTAAGGTCTCATGTATAGTTACAACGGCTGCCCCGCCCTTCAAACCGAAACGTATTACTGCTTCACGGCAGAAATAGGCAGGGTGGTGGTACCTACCCGCGCGGACTCACAAGAGGTCTTGCTTGATTAGGGGCTTAATAATTTGCAATCAAGTTAAATCGATTCGCAGCTATAAATGTGATTCACCTTGACCTGAATATTGCTACCCACCGTGAGACATGTTCGCAGTCTTCTGTTGTCAAGAAACTGTCTTTCAAATTAGAACTTTAACCCACAAGTTACCGCCACGCAAATTTGCAAGTTATGTGGATTTTGATTTTTGCTGTACGATGTTATTTCCTCATCTCTTGTCATTTTGACATTAATCTGAAAATACATATAATATATATTTATCTTTTTGGTATTTCTTGTTAAGCTAAATTTTAGTGTGTTTTTAATAATTAAATGTGAATCATAGAACCAAAAACGGATGATGTAAAATAAATACTAAGAGAAGAAACAGAAAATTTGGAATGGATTTACTACTGGAGATATAACCCAAAAAGGGGTTTGATGTAAGGCAGGCGACCATTCGTAAAACTTATGCCAAATCCCTATGTAACATGATAAGAGGACATGCTGCGTCGATCTCACATAATATAGGATAAGGGTAAGAAGAAGAACTTATTTCTTCATCTTTTGACCCTACTCAAAATATAAAGAAACAACTCTTTCGACTTTCTTCTAAAGCGACACATGTGCTAATAATCCAGAAATTCAACCTCTCTCGCAAATAGTGCTGTGCTTAAAAAAAACTTTAACACGATTCAATAAAGTAAGCCGAACTAAAAATTAAAACCTAATATTTTTAACTTGAGCTTCATTAGAGTAATATTGAAGAAGGCTTATACTATGTAAGATCTATGTTAAGATAATAAAAGTATTTTAATTTTTTTATCTGCTCTAGCACTTTGAAACCAGGAATATTCACCTAATTATGAAATCCCATTCATCATCATCACCATCATCAGCCTATAGCAGTCCACTACTGGACATAAGCCTCTCCAATTGTTCGCCACTGAGCAAGATCCTCGGCTGCTCTCATCCAGTTCCTGCCAGCCACCCTGCGCAGAGCATCACTCCACCGAGCCTATTATTTGTTAAATTGGAAATCCCACTAGGCGTTATGAAATTCTATTTAGGCAAAACCAGGGAACGTGCCTTAATATGGCACATTGTATTATATCTTAAACCTTAGGAACCTCTGTAATAATTGCCTGCTTATATCTAAATATCTAAATATTAATATACTTGTAGGCAAACAGAGAAAAGGCAATAATATACATGTCCGAGATATAGAAATATCTCCCGTCACATTATTCGGGTCGTGCGCTGTTTGTGAAGGATTCCAAATGGCCTCATATTAATGTCTGTCCACGTCATAGGACACTGACGTATGTAAGGAAAATGTTTCAGTACGATAATATTTTTCTTAACGGATGTAATTAAGTGATGTTTTTGTTATTACAGTTAATATTATTAGATAATTACGTAAGTCACCAGGAAAAAAAACAATACTACCCACTTTAAGATATTAGACTGAAGTCTTACTCGCATTGAAATAATACGCAAAATCTCTGAAATATTTACAGTTTAATATCCCGTAAATATTATATTTAAAATATTTAAATAACGTGAGGAGCCCGGGTGGGACCTCGGAGATGCCGAGTTTTCAATATAAAGAGACTTTTCGCAATATCTCCACTGCACGTACCTACCCGAATTTGTTACTTTTGCCCTTAACGGGTTGATTGTCGAATACGAATATATTTAGGGCAAATGCATTAATTGTTTTCGAGTTCGACACGAATCGAAAAAATGACGTTTACAAAAACCCATTTTGTGTTACCATTCCCCTTTTCACGGGCACTAACTTGGTATGGTACATAAAAATGGAAGTCATTTCGCAATGTCATTTGCGGAATATTTCATAGGACATTTTCATAAATATTCATAGGCTTTACGAGAGTGCGAAAACCTCTAGCTATGGCTTGTCTAAAACGGCAAAAGAGTCACTATCATGGTGATGTAAATGGCTTTCACAGAAACTTTTTTGACATTGTCGTAATTGAAACACTACCATGACCAACGTTTAGCAGTTACAGAAGCGTATAGTAATTTCTAAGTTCAAATTACTAATTCGTTTACAAGTTCGTTTAGTGAAAATGTCAAAACAGCTGTACACAACAAGATTCAATGTGAATCTAAGGACAAAACGTAAATTAACGACCCTAGAGAGCCCGTGAAAATTTAATTTTCGGTCAATGAATCATGCAAATGAGAGTTGCAATCACGACCGCTTTTGTATCAGACAGCAATAATTCACAAAGCTCAACGGACTAAATTAAGGCAAAACTGAATAGAAGGATATATATATATATTTATCTGAGGGCTAGTCTGGGAGACGCGTTGTAGTTGTAAATGTAGTTGACTGGCAGGATTAGAAGTGAAGATTTACTTTAAGATGATTTCGTAGATAAATTGTTTGTTTGTAACATTAAATTAAATAATTGCTGAAATAAACTTATCTGTCTCTAAGACTTGAATATTTCAGACAAACAGTAAGCATTCATTTGTTAGGTTATTATTTTAACTGAGACTGCTCTGTGTAACCAATCAGTTCTAAAAGCACAAACTCGGTCAAAGCAAAACAAGGTCAGAGAATATTTCAAGTTCTTCATCTGGCTCCTACGTGTTACGCTTGAAACCCTTTTCAAGTCGTTTTTGCGCATTAACCAAAGTCCAATTCGCTTGTACGACTATTCATCTTGTTCTAAGAATGTTTTTATTGGTCACATTATGTTTGAGATCGTATTACCAGATTAGGTTTGGAAACACGATAATCGTGAAGGTACGGAGTTGGGGTAGATCGTTTTGTTGGATTTGAATTATTTAATTGAGTACTAATGAGCACATATAAATAAATTTTTGATATTAAAATTAATTTCAAGTTCAGATTGTTTTTAAAATTAATAGTGGCATAAAGCATTCTGGTTTTTTTTGTACTACCTGAACACTATGTGATTATTCTTTTTAGGTTGAACTACGTAAATGAAGCATTGTATTAGGCTGCTTCTATTTTCAATAATTTTAAAATAAAAGTACCGAGTCTAGAAGCGATATTGAATCTAATGTATTACTTGAAATCAAGACAATATTGAACAGCACGCAATAAAGGGAAGGCAGTAAAGAAAGATATCTGCTTTGCACGAAGCTACGTATATTGCGGGTCTACTTTTTTTTAAAAGTTACATTGACTGCACATTGATGAAAAGAAAATCAGCTAAAAACAAAATTATTACACTTGAACGGAAAACGGTGCTTTGATAATTATTACCCATGTTTTTAACGTGCAACTGTACTAATAAGTGTGGATTCAATTACTAAGCGTGGGTGGACAGAATATCGCACAGCACGTTCTTAACAAAAATCTTTCATTAAAGATGCGAGCTATTTCAATAACCGTAAAGACAAGAAATATTACATTAGTCGTAAAAGTTTACGGTCAGGAAACGTAATTTTAAGGTATACATATAATAAAATGAGGCTCCCCTCCCTCCTTGGAGACACGGTTAATAGTGTATTAGTTTTGACATAAGATTTAAGAATAATACTTCAAGAATTTAACATGTTATTATAAAAACTAGAGGTCCCGCAGTAGTCGAAATTCGAGTATAACTAATTGGAATTGTAAGTTTGTACACTATTATGATTGTATTTTATACTTTTATAATCACAAATTTCGCCAAGGCTACTCTATAAAAAAATAATAATAAAGGCAAACAATATTTAATCTATTCTCAATTTGACAACAGACGTCAAGAACAAAAGTTTGACAGTAAATAGTATCATAGATTATACACTTAATTTAAAATAGTATGCATACGTATGTGCGTCAAATACATGGTATGTAGTGTGTGTAATGTTTTCTTTATTGATTTATTTTATCTTTTATGCATTATTTAAAAAAAATATTAGCATTGTGCACTTCTTCTCTATATTCTCTATAAGTGTGGAAAATTTCATACTCCTCCGTCCGCGCAATTTTCGTAAAAAGGGACACAAAGTTTTTCCTTCACGTATTAATGTATAGATGTAGCGTAAGTGATCCTCTGTCTCTTTTAACAATAACAAGTAAATCGTTTACTTTGAAGAATTGAAATCGTGGAACGCGAAGGCATTGTGTCTCTAAATTAGAGTTGCTAAAATATTCATTTTCACGAACTAAATATTTATTTACTCGTAAACAATTATGCCTTTGAAGACAACAAGCACGTTTTTTATTGGATCAAATGTTTGTATGAAATATTTTACAGTCGAAATTTTACGGCCTTTTGGTAAGAAGTACACACCCAATGCGATTAATTTTTGTAAACTTTACAGACAAACATAATGTTTATTTAGTCATTAATAATTTTTTTATCACTAATCACTAATAATTTTTTTCTATAGGTAGACTAATATTTTTCTGAAGGTAGATGAGCATACGATCAGTTGATGATGAGTGGTTGCCGGAGCCCTTAGGGGTCATAACTTGAATGCTAGATTCATTCGCGAAGCAGCTGCCCTTCAGTTGTTAGGTCTCCGCCGATACGCTGGTACTGCTACTCAGGATCACAAAGTAGTTAAGGATAAGGAGTCTAGTGTCGCATACCTACATGTTTCGCTTAAAAATCTTAAGCTCCGTGCATTTCTGTTTTCATTCCTGGCTAGAAATTGAATACTTTTAAAAAGCTCTTGTTCTAGTTTTAGTTCAGATCTAAATCCGTTGAGACTCCAAACATTTTTCGCTATTCCTCTTAGTTTAGATCTGGTGGTCCACTTATCTTTGAAAACTATTACATTACGTTAAGTAAAATTTGACAATATATAATTATATCATAAAAAAAATAGAAGGCAAATCTATACTAATATTATAAAGAGGAAAGATTTGTTTGTTTGTTTGTTTCGAATAGGCTCCGAAACTACTGGACCGATTTGAAAAATTCTTTTTCCATTAGAAGCCGACATTATCCCTGATGAACATAGGCTACTTTTTTTTATTTTTCTTTTATTTTTTTTTTGGTTTCATGTGTGTTTTAATGTTTCCGAAGCGAAGCGAGGGCGGGTCGCTAGTAAAGAATAAAATGTGAATGGAAAATTTAAAATATTATGTACACATTCTCAACTTTTTTATTTATTGATTAGATGGTTGGAGGAGCTCACAGCCCACCTAGTGTTAAGTGGTTACTGGAGCCCATAGACAGCTACAAAGTAAATGCGCCACCCACCTTGAGATATAAGTTCTGAGGTCTCAGTATAGTTACAACGGCTGCCCCGCCCTTCAAACCGAAACGCATAAGTTCTTCACGGCAGAAATAGGCAGGGAGGTGGTACCTACCCGTGCGGACTCACGAGAGGTCCTACCACCAGTAATTACGCAAATTATAATTTTGCGGGTTTGATTTTTATTACACGATATTATTCCTTCACCGTGGAAGTTATTCGTGACCATTTGTTAAGTACGTATTTCATCAGAAAAATTGGTACCCGCCTGCGGGATTCAAACACCGGTGCATCGCTAAATACGAATGCACCGGTCGTCTTATCTTTTGGGCCACGACGACTTAACGACGGCCTACTCTACCAAGCCACAACTCATCGCAGTGGCGGAGTTTATCCCTATTACTTGGAACTTCTTTAAACAGTGCATTTTCAGTGTTCATTTCTTTCACTGTGATATCAAACTCTCATGTTAATCGTAACCTAACGTAAAGCTAAGATACATATATGATATTATTTACTATATAAGAACACACATTTTTAATCAAACGAGTCTAAAGGAAGGTTTTTTAGGTAAGAAGCCCAACCGACGGCGACATATATCATCAGATTAGATTACTCGTCTATCTTTGTCGGTAACAAAATAAACATATATGCCAGAATACCAAGGGAAGATTCATACAAGAGTGATGCGACAAAATGTAAATTCTTGAGATGCAACTGGAAATTGGAAAAGTTTCATTGCATTGTTTGTGTTCGCTCTTTTATGTAGAATCAATGTATCGACAATGCGCCAAACGGATAACAAAATTTTACAACCAAATAACGGCATTCATGTAAGAATTCGTTTATTTTCTAATGTTTTTCTTGTATGCCAATTGTTTTATTGTTATTTTGCATTTGGACTATTTTAATATAAATGTGCAAATAATAATTAGATTAATTAATAATTTTGAGTTTCTTTCTTTCTTAAAACAAAGTCATTTTGTACTGCCTCTGGGGTATTGAAAATTTTCTCGGCCAAGAAGTAGTCCAAACTGTGGAAAAAGTGTCGGCGTAAGGTCTGGTGAGTAAGGTGGATGATGCAAAACTTCGAAATCTAGCTCTTGTAGCTTAGAGAAGGCTTGTTGTGCCGTATGAGGTCAAGCGTTGTCGTGTAGGAGCAGTGAGGATGAGCGATTAAACAAGGCTGGCCGGAGATTCGCGCGACTTTCCGTCATTGTGTCCAGTTCTTTACTGTACATATCCTCAGTAATGTTGGCATCATTAACTAAGAAGCATTTTTTGAAGTGAAAACTTCGTGTTAGGCGTGTGAGCCGTGAGGCGGGTGATAGATAGGTGAAAAAAATTGTTCTTTTTTCCAATAAATAAACTAATACCTGTGACAGACTGCCGAGATAATTATAATGATGGCAAGTTAATTATGAGATAATGAAAGCTCAAATCACCCCTGACGAATTGGAGCTTTCATTAAAAATTCGAAAATTTTCAATTATAAACGTCAGATTTTATTTCACGCGCCAAAATGCAGACTAGAATATTTAGGATGGATGGACTCTCGACGGGCCGGATTAAATACTTCCGCGGGCCGGAGTTGGCCCGCGGGCCGTACCTTGCCCATCACTGCTCTAGAGTCTAGAGGGTTTCAAACACCGGCACAGACGCATCGCTCGATATGAATACACCGGGCGTCTTATCCGTAAGGCCAAAACGACTTCTAGATGTAGTGAAACAAAACACTAATCAATAAACAAATTACTGATTTTGAAACATGGCTACAGTGAAGAGACTCCCTTCACCGTGGGACGTTAGTTTATTCGTTTCCGTACTAAAAAGAACAGTTTGATAAATTTGAAGTGTACAAAATATATTAGGCTCGTATTGGCGGCTATCACACGTCGTTTATTTCTTTTCGATATCCCCGAACCCGCATAAAGTCGAATGCCGGCTTCTGCTCGATAAGTTACAGACCAAGAACACTCGACCAAAAAATACTTCATTTATTATTTGTAGTTTTAGAAATGTGTTCGTTTAAAAGAAGGCGTTAGAATTAATATTGATCAAATATTATCTAGTTTCATGATCGTATATCATCCTTTAAGAACGTCATATATGTAGAAGAGAAAATTCCTTTTTTTGTATGGGTGGATTGGTTGGCAGCCATTGGAGGTGATTGAGCACGGGCTCAGCCAGTAAGGTTCGATTTTGCTAGTTACGCCTAGCAGCTCGGAAAAACTGCTTTATGAGTGCATTTATTACCGGATTGGAATCGGTATCAACTGAGAAGATTCGGCAAGAAACTCAAGGGGCTGATACGGGTTGAGTTTCACGAGGGTGGATGGCATGGCATCTGTTAGGGTTCAGATCAGAAGCGTTGCAAAATATTGAAAGTGGTCCATCACGACTTGTCAACCGCAGTTTGTCGGATCAGGGGTGTAGTTAGTGGCGGCTATAACAATGAGCCAATTGTATTACTGTCTCGAAGTGGCATTCCTATGTTTACATCATATAATTACAGATGGCTTCGAAACCTTGATCCTTTTGAAGATCTACATTTCTCACGTACCACGGTAATCCGACGGATGATATTCCACAGAAGCAGAAATTCGAGGGCAAGTAAAGCCAAATCTGTAGGGAGTCTTATCGGCAAATGCAACTTTTTTAGGGGGGTTACTGGATCTGTAACTGACTGGGATTCGGATCGAGCTCACCTTTTTCTCTTTCATTTAGAGTTTTATTTTATGTGATATTATTGTGAATAGCTTCTATGTGAATCAGTAGATTTCATAGCAATTGGTGTATATCACCATTATAAGCTATAGAAACAAAGGCTGAATATTTTTCAATTTTTTTTTCTTCTGTTCATACTTCATTTAATTGTTGCATTATATAACTTTTGACTTGTAACACGTTCTACGAGTATATTAACAGTAACAAATTCTAAGTGATTGACATTTGATCATTCTAAAATAACAGCAACTAATTCTAATTAATTAACATTTGACCAACTGTAAGTAATCGTGCGCAATTTTTTGTAAGATATAAGTAAGTTAGGTTAGTTTTTTCATTATTGGCGTCTGTGATGTGTGGCGTTCGTGTACGAGTTATCAGTTCCGTTAAACGAATCACTTAATTTTGTTTACAACTTTTCATTTTACTCGTTTACCGATTCGAATTCCTACAGATGGTCTAATTTGATTAGGTTTTGGAACGAAGTTCCTTATGGGACGATGCGGAGGGGTACCCTAACCGGGAAAAAACGTCCGTAACGTAAGATTTTTATTAGTAATGCACACAGTGTACGTCTTAACTTTGTAATAACGTACAAAAAATAACATATTTTTTTATTATTCATTGACCACGATCTCAGAGCGTTCGTTCGCGCAATACACTAACTAACTCTTATGCAAACAACCGTGAATGAAGTGTAACACAATAAGTTCGCCCGTTACCGAATGACCGTGGGTTGTTGCGAAACATCCAGTTTTTATTTTCTTTATACCTCGAATATAACTTAAAATTAATATTTTTATAATAAGGAGCTTCGTTCCTATCTGGTGTCCCACGACACCACACATCTTTTTTTTTAATCAATTTGTAATGTATATTTATATAATAACAATACCGCGTCGCATCGTATTCGACGAGCATCAGGAATGATAAATTGACTCGCAGTTCGATTCGATATCGGTCTCATGAATCGTAAATGGAAAAATTGTATTTTCGTCACGCCTGTACAGCTCGGTGTGCAAGCCACAGCGATAAGTCGGTTTGATTGATGACGCCGATGCGTTCGGTCCTGCTGACCAGCTAGCTAGGCCTGATGGATCTATCAATAAGAGATCCAGTGAATATAATTTATACACTATTGGCTTAAAATCAGTAGGTGTTCAATGGTGACTGAGTAAGAAGATTTGAACTCGCGATATAGGTAAGTACTAAATAAGTTGTCGATGCAAATGCAACGCATAATATTTCGTAGTAATAGTACTTATTGTTTATTTAATTAAACATGGGAGTGCATTATTTAAGCTATTGCATAGACTTTATCGTGGGCCTTCAGCGCGGCTTGAGAGCGGAATCATGAAATTCCGTAACGAAAAAAACCTTCCATCCCTCACTACCCCTATTATGTAGCTCGCGTTCAACACATTCACACGTTGCGCTTGTGTAGTGTTTAAAGTAAGAAGTCTAAACACCGATTTATATACTATCAAAATATGTGATATAATTTCGTGGGTAACACAACCATAGCGCGATTCAGTTTTTTGCGTCAAGCGCCATCTATCGGCGAAAACCGGAATTGTAAAATAGAAAATTATATCACATTACAATGCGTTGGGCGTGCTATTTTCTATCGCTTAGTCGAAGAATTTTATTACTACTCCTACTACTCATTCAGTGATTGGAGTGGCATTAAAAATAAACTAGCTAAACCGTTCATTCTGGGCGAATGAGAGTTAGAGCTAGCATCCAAAGGCGTGTCTCTATCCCATGTAGCGCCCTCTAGTTAGTGCGCGGTTAAAATGGAATACTCATAATGTAGCAGATTCATTGAAAGAGCCCACTGAGTTTCTCGCCGGATCTTATTTTATTGTTGTTTTAATATTAAATTATTATTGTAGATTTATAATTGTAAACGTCTTTTTTTTTTGTCTGTTAATATATCTGAACGCTACAGCTCATAGGGATAACAGGATAATAGGTTTGAGTAGGCACAATGGCAATAAAATTTTGTGGACGTGAGCTGAGTGAGGCCAAAATTAATTTCTTTATTATTAATTTTATAAGCAACCCACATTTTTGCCAATTACAATTTAATTTTACTGGTGGTAGGACCTATTGTGAGTCCGCACGGGTAGGTACCACCGCCCCGCCTATTTCTGCCGTGAAGCAGTAATGCGTTTCGGTTTGAAGGGTGGGGCAGCCGTTGTGACTATACTGAGACCTTAGAACTATATCTCAAGGTGTGTGGCGCATTTACGTTGTAGATGTCTATGGGCTCCAGTAACCACTTAACACCAGGTGGGTTGTGAGCTCGTCCACACATCTAAGCAATAAAAAAAAAATATTGAAATAATATTTTGTAAATAATATTTTACGTATACGTAATAACGTTACCAAAAATATCAAATATTATTTTATTTATACAAATGTTCCGTACAAATGCTACACAAATGTCCGAAAATTTCCGGTAATGAATTTTAACGTCAATGCTAATATATTCAGTGCATGAGCCCAATTAATGCAGCGGGGGTGAAATAAACTTCGTTAGCTTCAAATTAATGGGCTTGACAATTTTACAGGGAAGCATTGCGAGACTTTAATTTGGCACATTGTCTCCGCGAGGGCCCCGTCTCGTAAAAAAAGGGTCTTCTACATAAAAAGGCGGAGGTATTTGCTGAGGTCGCTTCAAGAGTTTATCTTTTTAATGTTGGTGGGCTGGTTGAGTTTATGTTCGCGCATAATGCGCGTTGCTTTTGTTTATTATGCCCCGAATAAGTTGGAGGTTTGGCGTGAGCAATAACAAAAGTAGAATAAGTTTATAATTCAGATATTTGTTTTGTTTTTGTCCGTTTTTGGATTTTGGATGGTTTTGGATTGGATTCCGCATTCGATTTTTAAAGTGTAGCGCCGAAAGCCGCGTTTTTCATCAACGATATCGTAGTTTTCACCGCTATAGGGGTTTGGAGGTGTTTCGATGTTTCGGTTGTCTATTTGACAATTTCTACAGAATACCGAACATTTTTCATGTCTACGCCAAATATATTTGATGTTTCAGTCTAAGCATCTATGGTTGTATCGGTTGGTTATATCGGTGCAAATTACCCTAATATTTCTTTCTGAATTTTGGTAGTACCTAGTTACCGTTTATAATTTTTACTGATATAATTTTTGTTACCGATGTTATTTTGTTGTAAGATTGGAATAGTCACATCTCCTGATAAAGTTTACCTTCATATGTAATTGCTATACAGGACGGTTTCGAGATAAAGGAGCACAGGATGCACATTCACGAGTAAGTACATAGATGGTGCAGGAGCAAAGAGTATTCTACCGTACCTCGATTAATTAAAGGTCAGTGTTGCTTATCTTTGTTATGAACTTCAAATAATTTACGGCAAAGTGTAATTCTTAAATTGCGTAGATATTATATTGCAAATAAAATTTCTCTTCATCAAAGAGGAAAGTGTAATTAAAATTAAGGTACACTCCGTAATGGGCCTGCACAATACAGTTATGGCGGGTTTATTAGATTCATCCATTTGTTTTCGTCATAAAATCTTCAGATTACTACCCCTAGTTTAATTAAAGAACAAACATTAAGGAGCGAAGTGGCTCGTTTACTATCAGACGAGACGACTAAATGACCTCGCAAGGCGGTCGACTTTTAAACAATTCGGGCGCCGTTTATACGTAGCTATTTTTTTTATTGAGGATTACGCTCATTTATATGTCAGTCGTCATAAAGTCCTACATTTTAGGATGGACACAAAACGAAAAAATCAAGTCAGTTATCTTTAATTTAGATAAAGAATAGGCGGAGAATTCAAGTACACGCGTCAAGCAAATCGATGAAGCAGTGAATTTTAAAAATAACACTAAAACTGATATTATACAAACATGATAAATTTGATCAACTTATTGATTTAAGAATTTATTAATAACTAGCTGACCAAGCAGACTTCTTAGTGCCTCAATCGATAAATAAAAGACATAAATTTTTGTATAAAATAAACTTAAAACAAACAAAAGGAAGGAAAATTAGCCAAATCGGTCCAGCCGTTCTCGAGTTTTAGCGAGACTAACGAACAGCAATTCATTTTTATATATATAGAAGAAGATAGAAGATAGATAATAAATACAACATCGTTAGTTGTTGTTCTAGAAGATTAAGCGTAAAAATAAAATATATACATGTAAAATTAAGATTTCTCCTGTGGATTTTTTTTAGAACTTAATCGAATAGAGCTTTTTAAATTACTTAATATTTTGTTCACTTCAATAGCTAAAGTATTAAGTATTCGTTTCATCACATTGTTCGATCATAAATTTGCTTTTAAGGTTGTATTTCTGGAGCCATTGTTTTATGGATCAAAGCAATTATCGCAGTCGATATACAAAATGGACTATTATTCGATAATGATCTTGAATAATATTAAGGTAATGGATACACATTAACATGAAAGTATTGGTATAAAGTTTTGTTACCTAAATTAAACGCGAGTTCTTTTGTTTAAAACTTCGTACATGTTGTCAATACTAAATTATTTAAATAGAATATTAAGTTCTTTCAACTGCTATTCGTAAAATTACCCAAAATTTTTTCCCATTTTCGTTAAAATAATTAATACAAAGCGTATAATTTCCACTTATAAATTTTATCTATATATATAAAAATGAATTGCTGTTCGTTAGTCTCGCTAAAACTCGAGAACGGCTGGACCGATTTGGCTAATTTTGGTCTTGAATTATTTGTAGAAGGCCAGAGGTTTAAAAGGTGGATAAATATGAAAATGTTCGGAATTAAATAAAAATAACAATTTTGTTTTCCCTTTGATATGTCCCCCGTCGGACGGATTTCTTTTGTTTGTTTCTAGTTTATTTTATAAAATGTTTAGGTTTTTTATTTATCGATTGAGGCAATACGAAGTCTGCCGGGTCAGCTAGTTTTATATAGATTTTAAACTATACAAAATCTCATTTAGTTGTTTGTTATGTATTCTAATCAAAAGTAATTTATCTTTAACGGCCTAGTTTAAATTATAGCTAGAAATCAGGTTTTTCCATAGCCACGTCTTTTGAAGGATATTAATACATACCTCATTAAATCGTTTATTTATTCTAAAATAAAATAAGGATTACGCTTAATTTGAACAAACAAATAATCACGAGGAGAATCTAAGAGTTCATTGACTTTAGGAGTAGCGAACAGCGTTATTTCCTTTCATTACGAACGTTTACCCCTTCGGATGACTAGACGAATATTGGGCTGCCCTAATTATGTGTTAGTTCGTACTTACGGGTTAAGATTTAATTGTAGCAGGTTTTGTTACGGCAGCCATTGCGTTTTTTTTTTAAAAATACGAATGGTTTTGAAATACTGCCAAACATTAAAATACTTTGAGCCTTGTTTCAGAAATGAGAAATCATTTAATATTTGTTTCATGTAATGTAATAGATTTGTAGTGAGCCTGGTACGCTCATGCAAACAACCGCCAATTTGACTTGGTCAGTCCATCGCAAGGGCAACCTTACACGCGGTCTGGTGCCTTCTACTTTGGCCTGAACGACAAGGCGCTCTATTGAGTCATTTCCCCGCCGGGAGATATGTCCGAAAAATGATTTCTCGTGAGGCGCATAACATCTGCCCACAGCAATGGTACTGAATGACGAACACGACCGCTCTGACAAGAGTGATATGACAAAGGAAAAAATGTAATAGGTAATCTAAATAATAATACGCCGGGTATTAACCTTATCGAGTGATGTATACATGTAAATCGAGATTACGTCCACCAGACAGGAACGAATTATCTTCAGTAAACACCTAACACGTGTGCGCGAACAGTTTTCACGATGGAATGTTAATATCGTGTAATAAAATGAAACTAGTAAAATGTATTAGGTATTTTTTTTATTGCTTAGGTGGGTGGACGAGCTCACGGCCCACCTGATGTTAAGTGGTTACCGGAGCCAATAGATATCTACAACATAAATGCCGCCAGCCACCTTGAGATATGAGTTCTAAGGTCTCAGTATAGTTACAACGGCTGCCCCATCCTTCAAACCGAAATGCATTACTGCTTCACGGCAGAAATAGGCAGGGCAGTGGTACCTACCCTTGCGGACTCTCAAGAGGTATACTATACTATACTATACTATACTATACTATACTATACTATACTATACTATACTATACTATACTATACTATACTATACTATACTATACTATACTATACTATACTATACTATACTATACTATACTATACTATACTATACTACTATAATCATAATTACTAAATAGAAATGTAATTACTAGTGACCGGTATCATGACTATGTGATTTGGTACAATCACACTGCCTATTTCTCCCGCAAAGGAACCAAGCATTTCTGCTTAGGAGTTCGGATGGCCTTTATACACACAATATCATTGAGACGCATGTGTCATATTGGGTGGTGACATTCACTTTGTGATATTTATGAGCTTTAGGCAATTAGCTTGGTTGCCCCTCAAGCGACTAAACATAACAAAATGAGAATATCAGCAATGTAGTCGAATTCAATGAAATATCCATTATACCTACAGGAAGGATAAGTAAAATGTCAAATTTCGATAAAATTTAAATAGGACTACAAGAGAAGCGGCATTAAGAATAATAAACAATAATGTCGAATTGAAAACTTCGTCTTATTTTTGAAGTCGGTTACAGATCAAAATGAAAAGTTAGACTAGAAATTAGGCGATGTATTCTACATTTACGTATTTTTGCTAGCATTAGACAGATGAGCTTATAGATCGCTTGGTGTTAGGTGATTATTAGAGTATTGAACCAATACAACTGTAGTGTAATTAATAATTTGCATGAAATGGTATTGCATTTTCGTTAAAATGATAACTTAAAACTTGATGACTGGTTAAAATGTCATCCATATTGATTACGATTACTTTGTCATTACGTCATTACGCTTTCAATAAGAATTGGTTGAAGATTTTTTAAGTAATACTCGTAACTTGTATAACGAAGCGATAGTGAGGTTTTAATTCCTACAAGTCGCTTCGAAGTCTGGTATTTGAATACAAACCACGGCCGACCCTTGTTCGTGCAATCTCACGAGTACATTCCAGGAGATCGACGGGGCTTAGGCCGGATTGTGATCATTATCCTTAGATTCGATGGAAGCACCCCACTTCTATAAATCCTCATAAGGGCACAGACATATTCAACATGCCCCGCTCGAAGATTGTGTAGCGGAATCGGCGGGTTTTCAACCATTTGCATGTTTAGTCCGTACTAGTATGTTTGAAAGGGTTCCGATTGACGGAATATCATTTCGGATGAGCGCCGTCTGCGGAATTTGCGACTACGCTTCGGTGATGTTAGGTTTTGTTGAGTTCATTCAACTCTGAAAGCTTTGGGAGATATTTGTAGCTATTACAACGATTTATTTTGGTTTGCTTCGTTGATGGAATGTATTTCGTAATTCTGTTCATGACGTAGACGTAATATCAATACTCGTTAATATGAGGAAAATGAATTTCAATTTTTGGTAAATGGTATTTTTTTTAATAATCATCATAGTCTCTTAAAGGTCGTTTGGTTATATCACATCGTAAACCCCGAAAGCCTGGCGAATGAAAATTCTAGAGGACGGAATTACAGAGACCATTCAAAACGCCTATATCCGTTGGGGGAACTGTTAATTGTTCAAACGAATGCACCGTCCGGGAGGGGGCTTCACATCCGATAACTCGTTTAACGTTAGCTGGAATTTTCAGAATAAGGAAATTCGTTTGGCGCATATTTTCGACTCTCTATAACTTACTGACCCAAACCTAACTCAGCGCCTTTGGGATCGGTACGATAAATTTCGTTGAAAGGGTAATTTAGAAAAAAATCGAAATGGTCTCGGATGTTCGTATTTGGCATATTTTTTTTTAGATGCGAACGTGATAATTTGAATGGCGGGGTATTTGCCATGCGTAAAGTCGACATTACGGATCTGGGGTTTGAATTCGGCACTTCGAGAATAAGAGATGTTTAGATTAACGGTCCTTGCGAATATTTAGTACATACATATTTTAATTACGTAAAATTAATAGCTTCTTAAATTACTTTTTAATTTAAACACAGGTTATGTTGAAAATACAAGTCTGCATCTAAAAAATACCTATAACAAAAGCTCGAATTATTGCATAACGGCTCTCTACCCTGAAAATCGCTAAAAATTAGGCGAAGACGTCTTGCGAGTCAGGTAGGCACCACCACTCTGCCTATTTCTGCCGTGAAACAGTAATGAGTTTCGGTTTGAAGGGTGGGGCAGCCGCTGTATTGTTAAAAACGGAGACCTTACAACTCATGTCTCGAGGTGGGTGGCGACATTTACGTTGTAGATGTCTATGGGCCCCGGTTACCACTTAACACTAGGTGGACCGTGAGCTCGTCCATCCATCTAAGCTATAAAAAATCATTAATTTCGCAGATATGACTTTTACTAAACGATGTAATTAATTAATTCAACGTGGAAGTCGACGTTTGTTATCGCATATGCGTGCTAATTTTTTTCAGAAACGGCTTCAGTCGTATGATTTGAACTCCAGCTTACTACTTACTTACTTGCTTACTACACTAAGCAAGTTATTAACTCTTTTCTTTTTTAATTATGTTTTCTTTAAGCCCACAAATATTTCACAATAGGTAAGCAAGATTGATTCACAGTGATTCTCTTTTAAATGAACCGACCGATTTAGTCATTAAGCAAAATCTACAGGAGTGGTCCTTTCTCTGTTGTTTTTTCATTATTCATTGACATCAATAGATTCTAATATAAGATACAGCTAATAGGTCTAATCAATTACGCGATAAGATCTCGCGGCCTCCACACCGCCCTTATGCGGCAGGACGTATGTGTGTCAAATGTGGTCACGACCTCACATATTGATAAGGAGGCGGTGGGTAGCCCAGTTTCTGTTTATTTTTACTATATTGAGTGACTTTTTATGAGGGACCCAGTCGTTTCACTTTAGTGACACTCAGAATATCGATACGTTCCAAGGGAAATGCGTAAACTAAATTATTAGGCCAGTATTCTGATAATAATAAAAATATGGAACTATAAAAACGAGACGTGCTCACTTATTCGTTAAGGTTTAAGACTTCTTGGTTATAATAATCGTTATTGAAATTCTGAAGAAAATAAATTTGTACAATGTTTTGTCATAGAACCTGCGTAGTACACATGGGCGCAAACGCCACTATTGGCAATAATTAACATGATATATGTATAGTTTAGTTTATTCATATCATTATTTATTATTAGCAAGATGAAACTATTATTCTACCATATTTAATATTTAGTAGACCCTGTTTTGATGTGAAAATGTTCAGAATATGTTTATATTATTCTTTAAAAACACAAAATATGACTGTATAAATAATCAAATATTAATAAAGCTTAAATAATAATAACAAATTATGTTATAATTAACGTTAATAATTTGATTAATTATTATAATTGCTATGCAATAATGTTAGTTTATATTAGTTAAAAGTAATTTATATAAAATAAATTAATGCCAGAGTCATTCTATAATCACTAAAATATGTATTGTGAATATTAAGCTATATTTTGTGAATTGTTTCGCAGTAATTACATTTGTTTGTATCGAAGAAGTTGTAGTTGCTATAACCAACACAAAATGGATAATTGTGTAAAAACTAAGACGTGGCTTTTTGTAATAAACAAGTAATATTAATGTTTTATAGAATTGTATTGCATTTTCGTTGCAGATCTTATTGAAAACCATGTCGTAACGCCGACATACATGTAGTCCTTTCTGTGTCTCAAGAATTCGATGACAGCTGTAGATTTATACAAAAAAAATTCGTCAGGCCATCATCGTTCAGACATTCGCGTCAGAACGAGATAGATAATAATGAATTCGTTCAACTTATTTCAAACAATGTATAAGAAAAATTGTGGAAAGAAAAAAAAAACAAACTTATTACGGCGAATGTTATTAACTTTCACCATTATTGCTAAAATTAAAGAAGCTGTTTGACATGGCAACACAGTCGAAACGGACTAGCGGCGCCGACGAGGTGTTGTTATGTGTTCTGAGATCACGTGCACGCTGCCCGTATGTTCGGAGTACTCGCTAGATCAGGCCGGAAGCATTTTTCGAATGATTTTTTGATAATTGATGGCATGCTTGGGACCGACCTTCATTCTGCCTACTTCTGTCGTTAAGCAGTAGTGTATTTCCGTTTGAAGTGAGTGGCAGTCGTTCTACTGTAAATACTGAGATTAAGAGCTCATATCTCAAGGTGGGTGGCAGCATTTACGTTATAGATGTATACGTGCTCCGGTAACTACTGAACACCAGGTGGGGCGTGAACCTAAGTCCACCCATTTAAGCAAAAAAAAACTCACATTCGAGTCTTTTGAATGTGGCCAACCTTACTTTCACTCTGCGAGAAGTCTTTGTCCTAGGGAATGTAAAAACAAAGTTTCAACAAAATATATTATTAAAATAATAAAAAAAACATTCTATTTTATCTGTGCGAACAAACAGGAAGATTATTAAATACATAGCAATCAGGATAAGGATTTCATAAAGGTAGCCTTTTACAACTTAAAAACAACACCGACGATATCATTTCGGATTCTCGAAGAAACAAAAAAACATTACGAACCTTTTATTATCGAGTTAGTACCGTGACCCTTTGCGCCCCCGATGTCCTCCGGCCAGGCTTTATTGAATTAGGATAATTTACTGTTTGTTTGATGTTCCAAAGCTTTTTTGTGAATTCTCAGGTAGGCTTTAAATAAATCAACGCATGATGCGTTACGGTCTGTGGGCAAAGCCTACGAAACGGGACTTATGTACAATTTTCATGTGATCATAAATATGGAGGGCGGAGATTCGGTGCGAGTGCGAATTAAAATTCTGTTCTTTCGTCTATTCATTCACGTTTCCGCATATATTTTTTTAATAAATATTCCGTGTTTTCAGTAGACTTTTTTTTCAGATTATTTTTATAAAGAAAGAGATAGTCGTGATTTCTTTCGTTCACTCAACTAGGATTCGACCAATGGCTGGCGATGCTAGACTTCTACTATTGTATTACCACTCAGAAGGAAGCCGCTGAGATTGTGTGGGATTTTTTTGCCTCTTTGTTCCTAGACGCCAAGTGGGTGACCGATACGGAGCGAAGTTTACCTCCCGGTTACTTCTCAACGTATTTAGCACTATTTGACTGGTAGTCTACATGCCTACATACTCGGATTCTGTTTTTTTTTTTTGTTGCCCTTGTAGGCAGACGAGCATACGGCCCACCTGATGGTGAGTGGTTACCGTCGCCCATGGACTTCAGCAAGGTGAGGGGCAGAGCCAAGCCGCGGCCTATCGCTAAACTGTCTCAATGTCTCAATGTGGATAGTGCCTTTGGGTAGCGAGCAACGAAAGGATTGCAGTTAGGGTTATAAACCCACCCGCACAGCTGCCCTGCTACCTTAAAGGTAGGATTAAAATATCTCTACTCAAACACATACTTAATATTTTGAAGAAGTTTTTTAAATTTTTTTTCCGATTTGCTATAAATGAATTGAGTTTTGTCTTCCAATACAATAAGCTACATTAAAGTAATACGAATTTCAGTTTCTATCAATGCAGTCGTCTATTTCGGATATTTTCAAAACAAACGTCATAGGAGTATTTCCCGAATCCCCAAGATTTATAACCGACCTCTTGGCAACAAAACAAATGTGTGTATCAGACAATAAATTTCAAGTCGCTGCGTTACCAGAAGTTGCCAGTCCGACAATATAAATGCATTTCTCCATATTTAATAGTTAACGTTTCCTTGAGCGGGTATTATCGTTATGGAAAATATTTATCAACAAGTATTTTGTTATGATGAGGTCGTAAATTAAATTAATGGATTGTTGTGAATTACTAGTGTTCTTATTTTTACTTTATTGGAATTCATCAATACAATTAAGAGTAAGTTTTTTTTTGAAGTCAGATACTGATGATGCAATATCATGGATACATTCAAGCTGCTGCTTACTGCTTAGGACTCCTTTTAAACTTCGTTTGAAGAAGGACGGGCTATGGACCTAGGGAAGCAAGGTGGAAAACTTTCAGTACAAACCCGGGCGATACATAGCAAAGACTGGTCTGAAAACACACTAAGGTTAATCTCGTATTAATTATTTTTAATATTATTGTTTGAGACGTTCTGAAAGGACAACTAAGAATATGAAAATAAAAGTAGTTTTAATTGTCTACGATTCGCGAAAACTGAAGAAAATACTACACCGGCTTCCCTTAATAGAAATAGATTTTCATACCTATTGAAACTGAATTTGCGGCCAGAATAATTAATTGCTTGGGTGCTGGATTGTGTTATGGTGTTTTCAAACTACGTCATACTATTAATTCAATTATGTTCACTAATCTGTAAAAAACGAATCAATTCCTGCAAATATACAATACAAAATCACAAACAAAGGAAGTGATGGTAAAATGCAAATGCAAAAAAAAACAGCACAAAATCAAAGCTAGCGTACGTACGTATGTAATAGCTGGAAAACAACAGGAAAAAGTGGAACCAGCAGACGTATTGTAAATGAAATAAAGGTATGCATAGCCATTAAACTGGGACTCTTATTTGATATCTGGAGCCTTGGAATAAAGTTGGAAGTTGCCTAAAGGGTGGTTTAAATTTATTTGGATGAATGCTGACGTAGGTGTCCAGTTTGGCTAGGACCCAATTCTCAGGATTTCTTTATTTAGTAATGATCAAATTATGAAATTTTAACTGCGACTGTATAAAATTCACCATTTAAAAACCCGAATTATTCAGAACTTAATTAGTTTGTTACAAATTGTATACGTATTTAGGTAATATAATAGTAAATAAATCACTGTAGATAAAAAGAAACATGCGAGTTACTATTTAGATTTGTTTTGAAAATAAAAAAGTGAACTACAAAACTTTTTCCTAAGAATAAACAAATATATTGTCGTTGGTTTACGGAAGCACGCATAATAAACCCCCTCCCTCGGTAGATCTGCGGTTTCTAGGTAATTGGCAGTCTAAAATAAGCAAAACATCACGATACGAATTTTTATGACGTATGTGCTTCTAATATTAGGGAAATTCTGCAGCTCGCCTTTTCCGTTAAAGTTGGGATAAATTATTTGAAGATTCTTGATATGATACAAATCGATTCGTTTTCGATTCAAAAAGTATAATTATCCTTTAAAAACGAATTTCAATTTTTCGGTACAAATCGGCAATTTCATAGCAATAATTAAAATGTCGGTAATGTTGGTATAATGTTCCCAGATAAACTTACGGTTCGTTAATTCATTCACTGGTAAAATCCAACAAATTGATATGATGATAAATATCGAATTACTATTTCGGAATTATTTTATTATATCAGCATTTGATATAATCGATTTTTTGCCAAAACATTCAAAAATCATTTGGTAACACAGTCTATTAATTAATAATTTCGAATTGGGAAACGAAAAAGCATAAACATAGAAGTAAACCAACGAATCGTGGACATTTTAATTGGCACTTTCAATGCTGTGGTTACGTATAAAATTTCAAAACGAAGTTCTACTGAGATTTTTCCGTAATTTGCAAAGTTTCGCCACGGCACTTAGTATTCGGAATGCGGAACTTGTAAGTTGCGAACTTTGATAATAATCAACCGTGACTGAAATCAGAGTTGAAGCGGCGACATGAACTTAGTTGGAACTAAGTGCGTTATTCGCTAAAGTACAGACAGACAACATTTGAAATACGCATTAAAAATATTGAGAAGACAAATAATGGTTGATGCTGATCTTAAATTTAAAAACGGAGTTTAAAATTATTGTAATGGTCGTTGTAGGTTTGGAAATTTTAATTTCTAAGATTGGTGAAAATGATCTTGAAAGTTTTCGTCATAGTATTTTTTTTTATTGCTTAGATGGGTGGACGAGCTCACAGCCCACCTGGTGTTAAGTGGTTACTGGAGCCCATAGACATCCACAACGTAAATGCGCCACCCACCTTGAGATATAAGTTCTAAGGTCGCAAGTATAGTTACAATGGTTGCCCCACCCTTCAAACCGAAACACATTACTGCTTCACGGCAGAAATAGGCAGGGTGGTGGTACCCATCCGCGCGGACTCACAAGAGGACCTACCACCAGTAAGTAATAGAAGCGTGTTAATAAAAGTATGTCAAATTTTCATATCACTATTTTTAATAATGATTTTTAAAGACTACAAAGACAGAATTAATATTTTAATGTAGTAGAAGAATACAGGTGCCATAGGCCTACTCTATGGTCAACTAATTGGAGCTACTGAAATGTACATTTATTATAAAACATTCAGATGTCATCGCCTTTTTTGAGATATGTTGTTTTTTGAATTTTTTTATTGTTGTAGATGAGCAAACAAGCTCACGGCTCTCGTGATGTTAAGTGGTTACCACAGCCCATGTATTGCCCGCATCGTAATGCTATCAATTGGTGCATTACGTTTTTAATATATTATCGCAACAGCTGTGTCCCTGCAAATGCTCATACGTAAATATGTAAGTAAGCCGATGAAACATAGTCATGTGGGATCACAATACTAATTACACTCATTATTTTGAGAAAAACAAAAATATAATGAAAGTTGTTGTATTTTGTGAACACAATTCATTTTTCAAATATGCATTACAGCTATAGAGATGTAATATTGTGGTATTGTTGTACAATGCACCCTCCGCAAATTCCAGCAATTGTTTCCGTCTGCGATTGTACATTGTCTGCCCGTCTTCGAACTGTGAATAACCATCAAATAATATAGAGACAGATATAGTGCTGTCTCTTTCATTATTACTTCTAAGCTTAGGGTTGACATTTAATAAAAAAATGTGATTGTTTTGTGGTAGATTCATTCTCGCTCACGACTCGGTCGTGCGCGGACGTGCTTTCCGATCCGTGGCCCGCTTGCGAGCTGCGTCTCTGAACTCACAGCTGTGCTCGACAGTGTAGTGACCGTGAATACATCGTGCTTACAATTCGGTAGTGCGGACGTTCCGATCCGTTGGTTGCTTGCGATCTGCGTATCGGAGTCCATTTTTGTGCGCTAAAGTGTTGTAACCGCGAACCCACCCTTTACCAACTGCCTTTTTCAAGGCAAAACCAATCGCTACGATCAGGCTTCCTGTGGCACTCACAGGCTAGCGATTTCCTAACCCTTCCCAAAACAACAGTCTTTTTCAAGACTAGACCCCCGCTCGCGATTCTGCCTGCTGTAGCACTATACAGCCCGAGCGGGTTCCTTTCCTTTTCCCCGCCGATTGCCGTTTTCACGGCATAGGCATTCCCCCCCCCTGCTCCTTGCTGTCCTGCAGCACAGGGGGGTTACAAATCCTATCCGGGGCCTCGCCTTTCGGCGAGTTCAACAAAAGTCCCGGGGCCGCCCCCCCCGGGCAAGAAGACCGAACGAAGAATGGAGCGAGAAGATGCTAGGGATATTGTCGGGTTCCTCCGGGATAGGTACCCGTCAATTAGGGCCGAGTACCTAGCTTATAGGGCCTCCCGTGGCAATCCCTCCCCCCCGCGTCCGTCGCCGCGTATTTCAACCGTGCCTCGGAGGCACGCCGCGCACCCCCCGCCGCCGCGTCAAGTTCGAGCGCACGTTCCCACGATACGACTCACGAAGCGCCTAGCGCTACCCCCACCCCCGCGCCCGCGTCGGTTACGTCATCACGCGCTACGTCCGCCGCGACCTCGATCGTTTCAAGTTCAGGCTCCGATACCGAATCGGAGATGGATTTCGAATCCGCGTCAAGCCCTCAGCCTGGAACTTCGGATGGGTTCCAAACCGTAACGCGCGGTAAAAAGCGTACTCGCGCCGTGGAGTCCCGGAGCTCCACGACGAAGCAGACCAAATCCGCGACCGCCTCCCGCCCGCAGGTAGTCGTGACACCGGAGTCGGACTCCGCTCGCCGCGTAACCCCACCGCCGCGTCCCAAACCCGCGCCCGCTCCTAAAGTAGCTGCCCCGCCCCCGCTGATTCTCCAGGAAAAAACTGCGTGGAACCGCGTTTCCCAGGCCCTTCAGGCAAATAAAATTAATTATACCCATGCGCGTAATGTCGCGCATGGGATTCAGATAAAGGTCGCAACGCCGGGCGACCATAGGGCCCTCTCAGCATACCTCCGAAAGGAGAACATAGGTTTCCACACCTATGCTCTTCAGGAGGACCGCGAGCTCCGCGTAGTAATACGCCCAAAAGAACCGTTCCCAAAAGAACTCGACATCGACTACATAAAGGAGGATCTGACCGCTCAGGCCCTCCCGATAGTTAGTGTGCACCGGATGCACAGCGGGCGGGGCAAACAGCCCTATAATATGATACTCGTGGCGTTAGAACCCACCCCGGAGGCCAAAAAGAAGATCGCATGTCTCACGACAATTTGCGGCCTATCCGGGATCTCGATCGAAGCCCCCCATAAGCGTGGCACTCCCGGGCAGTGCTACAGGTGCCAACTCTATGGCCACTCGGCGCGTAATTGCCACGCGCGCCCCCGCTGCGTGAAATGCCTCGGCGATCACGCTACGTTAGATTGCGTTAGAGATAGGGAAACCGCGACCGAACCTCCAAGCTGTGTCCTATGCCTTAAGCAAGGGCACCCCGCGAACTACCGTGGATGTCCCAGGGCTCCGCGAAAACGCCCAACCCACCCAGCTCCGCGAACCGTCGGCCCAAAGACTTCGGCACCTTCAGTGCCGAAACCTGCCTTCGTGCCGGCTGCAGTTCCCACGGTCTCGGCGTGGAAAAAGCCGCTGCCGTATACGAAGGCGGGAACGGAAACCGCACCCCCGCCCCCGCTCGTGACACGCCCCGCGCCCCAGCCCCTGCTCGCACCTCGCCCCGCGCCCGCGTTCCGTCCCCCGCAACCCTCTGCCGTCAACGACTTCGCGCTCGTGCGTGACTTCGTCACCGCGGTCAACTTCGACCGTCTGCGATCATTCGCAGACGCGATACGTAGGTCGGTAACCCCCGAACAGCGGCTCGCGGCCGCTTTCGATCACATGGACGTCTACGAGTCCGTGTCGCGTACGTTATAAAATCTTTACCGGTAATCAATGGCGCAAAAAGGTAGAGAAAAACCGTATTCCCTTACGTTAGCATTCTATAATGCTAACGGACTCGCGCGGCAACGCGATCAAATTTTTGAATTCCTCCGCGATAATCTTGTAGATATTCTATTAGTGCAGGAAACCTGTCTAAAGCCCTCGCGTCGCGACCCGAAAGTCGCGAATTAGGTCATGGTTAGGAATGACAGACTCACCGCCTCTAAAGGCGGGACTGCCATTTACTACAGGCGGGCCCTGCACGTTGTTCCTCTCGATACTCCCTCGCTCTCACATATCGAGGCGTCAGTGTGCCGTATCTCGCTGACGGGACACCAGCCGATCGTCATCGCATCCGTTTATCTCCCCCCGGACAAGCCCCTTCTGAGCAGTGACATCGAGTCACTGTTCGGCATGGGAGACTCTGTCATCCTGGCAGGCGATCTAAATTGCCACCACACTAGGTGGAACTGCCATCGTACAAACGTCAACGGTAGGCGTCTCGACGCGTTTATAGACGACCTCACCTTTGAAATAGTCGGTCCCCCAACTCCAACATGTTATCCGTATAACATCGCGCTCCGTCCGAGCACTATAGACCTGGCATTGCTTAGGAACGTAACTCTGCGCTTGCGTTCCATCGAAGCAATGTCAGAGCTCGACTCAGACCACCGACCTGTCGCTATGCAGCTCGGTCGCCCTCACAACCCAGTCACTGTTACGAGGACCATGGTGGATTGGAATAAGCTGGGCACGTGCCTAGCCGACGCCGCTCCGCCAATCCTCCCTTGCGGCCCGGATTCGAATCCATCCCCCGAGGACACCGTCGAATCCATAAACATCATTACCGATCACATCTCTTCCGCGATCATTAGATCTTCAAAAGAAGTCGATGTGGAGGACAGCTTCCACCGCATCAGACTGTCCGCCGATCTTAGGAATCTCTTAAGAGTTAGGAACGCGGCAATCCGGGCCTACGATCGTCTTCCCACGCATTCAAACCGGATTCAGATGCGTCGTCTACAACGCGAAGTCCACTCCCGCTTAAGCGACGCGCGAAACGATAATTGGCATAGTTATCTAGAACAACTCGCGCCCTCCCACCAAGCATACTGGCGACTAGCTAGGACTCTCAAATCCGAAACTACCGCTACTATGCCTCCCCTCATACGCCCTTCAGGCCAACCACCGGCATTCGATGATGATGACAAGGCTGAGCTGCTGGCCGATGCACTGCAAGAGCAGTGCACCACCAGCACTCAACACGCGGACCCCGAACACACCGAGTTAGTCGACAGGGAGGTCGAGCGCAGAGCTTCCCTGCCGCCCTCGGACGCGTTACCCCCCATTACCACTGACGAAGTTAGAGACGCGATCCACAACCTCCAACCTAGGAAGGCACCCGGCTCCGACGGCATCCACAACCGCGCGATAAAACTCTTGCCAGTCCAACTGATAGCAATGTTGGCTACAATTTTAAATGCCGCTATGACGCACTGCATCTTTCCCGCGGTGTGGAAAGAAGCGGACGTTATCGGTATACATAAGCCGGGCAAACCGACAAACGAAACTTCTAGTTACCGTCCGATTAGTCTCCTCTCGACGATAGGAAAAATTTACGAACGGCTCCTTAGGAAACGCCTCTGGGATTTTGTTACCGCGAACAAAATTCTCATAGACGAACAGTTCGGATTCCGCTCTAAACACTCGTGCGTACAACAAGTGCACCGCCTCACGGAGCACATTCTGATAGGACTAAATAGGCGTAAACAAATCCCGACCGGCGCCCTCTTCTTCGACATCGCGAAGGCGTTCGACAAAGTCTGGCACAACGGTTTCATTTACAAACTGTACAACATGGGAGTGCCAGACAGACTCGTGCTCATCATACGAGACTTTTTGTCGAACCGTTCGTTTCGATATCGAGTAGAGGGAACTCGTTCTCGTCCCCGTCAACTGACTGCCGGAGTCCCGCAAGGCTCCGCGCTCTCCCCGTTATTATTTAGTTTGTATATCAATGATATACCCCGGTCTCCGGAGACCCATCTAGCGCTCTTCGCCGATGACACGGCTATCTACTACTCGTGTAGGAAGATGTCGCTGCTTCATCGGCGACTCCAGATCGCAGTAGCCACCATGGGACAGTGGTTCCGGAAGTGGCGAATTGACATCAACCCCACGAAAAGCGCAGCGGTGCTCTTCAAAAGGGGTCGCCCTCCGAACATCACTTCGAGCATCCCACTCCGTAGTAGGCGCGCAAACACCTCCGCCGTTAGTCCCATCACTCTCTTTGGCCAGCCCATACCGTGGGTCTCGAAGGTCAAATATCTAGGCGTCACCCTCGACAGAGGGATGACATTCCGTCCCCATATAAAAACGGTACGCGACCGCGCCGCGTTTATTCTAGGACGACTCTATCCAATGCTTTGTAGTCGAAGCAAACTGTCCCTCCGTAATAAGGTAACTCTCTACAAAACTTGTATACGCCCCGTCATGACGTATGCAAGCGTAGTGTTCGCTCACTCAGCCCGCACCCACTTGAAATCCCTTCAGGTTATTCAATCACGATTCTGCAGGATAGCCGTCGGAGCGCCTTGGTTCCTTAGGAATGTGGATCTCCACGACGACCTGGAGCTCGACTCTTTTAGTAAGTGTCTACAGTCGGCATCGCTGCGCCATTTTGAGAAGGCGGCACGACATGAGAACCCTCTCATCGTAGTCGCTGGAAATTACATACCCGACCCAGTAGACCGAATGGTAAACCGTCGACATCGCCCAAAGCACGTCATTACGGATCCTCCTGATCCATTAACGGTGCTTTTAGGCACCACAAGCACCGGTCACCGTCCTCGTCGAACCCGTCGCTTGCGACGAAGGGCTCGACGAGCGAACTAACTCATAGACACAGCCCACTGAGTTTCTCGCCGGATCTTCTCAGTGGGTCGCGTTTCCGATCCGGTGGTAGATTCTGCGAAGCACTGCTCTTGCTAGGGTCAGTGTTAGCAACTCTCCGGTTGAGCCCCGCGAGCTCACCTACTAACGTTAGGGCGAAGCTGAAATAGCCTCTCAAGGCTATCAGCATAGGTAGGAAAAAAAAAAAAAAAGTGGTAGTTTCCCTGACGAATTCGCGTATTATTTAGACTGAAATGCAAAATATTTGTCACGGGAAAAATTGTTAAGAAGTTGGTACCAACACATGCAGGTATACAGCCGTGTTTCAACAGTGGAAATGAAGTTCATATAATTGTAGTAGTATGTAGTCGTCGTGGCCTAAAGGATAAGACGTCCGGTGTATTCGTATGTAGCGATGCACCGGTGTTCGAATCCCGCAGGCGGGTACCAATTTTTCTAATGAAATACGTATTCAACAAAATATGTTCACGATTGACTTCCACGGTGAAGGAATAACATAGTAATAAAAATCAAACCTGCAAAATTATAATTTGCGTAATCACTGGTGGTAGGACCTCTTGGGAGTCCGCACGGGTAGGTACCACCACCCCGCCTATTTCCACCGTGAAGCAGTAATGCGTTTCGGTTCGAAGGATGGGGTAGCCGTTGTAACTATACTGAGACCGTAGAACTTATATCTCGAGGTGGGTGGCGCATTTACGTTGTAGATGTCTATGGGCTCCAGTGACCACTTAACACCAGGTGGGCTGTGAGCTCGTCCACCCATCTAAGCAATAAAAAAAACTTCAGAGGTGTCAAGGGACACCCGGATGGAACGAAGTTCCTTTCGATTAATTAGTGAAGGAATTGTAATTTTTTTTTTAAGTTATAATAATAAATTACGGCATTATGAAGAAGAAAAAAACAATACTATGAACTAAATTACTATTGTTGAAACGCTATCTCGAGAAACTGTACTCATTACGCGGACCAATCGGATACGAGCAATGTCACGCGATAAGCGCCTACACGTTGATTGGTCAGAATGACGGATCTAAAAGGTGTCGTGACAACTTTTCGTAAGAATTTTTTCCGTCTAGCCCCCTTTCACAACGCGCGATAAGGAACTTCGTTCCAAAAAAAAAAAAAATTCTACAGACGGAAAATTCAATAGCTGTATTTAAATTTTGAAACACATTTTTTTTAAAATAATTTATGATAAACACGTACAACCCTAAAACATGACAATAGTGGTAATAATTGTGGCGTACATTTTCCAGAACACTGCACCCAAATCATCGTGTAGCAACCGGTAGCTTAATAGTTAGTTATTCTATATTCTAGATTCTAGAATTTAGTTTAAACGATTTCACGGCCCGTACATAAAAAAGTACAAAGTGATAATCACCACCAATTAAGGTACAGCAAATCTCAGTAGGTTTTGTACAAAAACTATGTTAATAAAATCAAAAATAAAGAAGCCTTTATAAAAGCAACTCCAAAATTAGCTGAAAAATCACACTCGGTAAATTAAAAATTCACCACTACCGAACGAAAGGGGAAGCATTTCGCCATCTTACCCGAATGTCCGCATTATAATTGCGATGACGTCATAAAATATTATGCACGCTTTATTTAACTTACTTTAAGAGGTGGTTCGTTTCGGAATGCTTTTTTTTACTTAACACATTTATATTTTTACAAATACCCTACCAAATTTTTAAGGTTAACGTTTTTTACTTTTGTACGAATTTTATAAATTCGTTTTCATTATTTTGGACAGCAAAATATTTTGATAAAAAATAAAATATAAGTCCACATCTCTCTCGGCCACTTAATCGGAAAGCTAAACGTACCGTTTTCTCATTTCACCGTAAGCGAACACACTAAATTTTAGCGAGCGTTAAACCGCTATCGCAGAGCCGGCTGTTTACCGAACCGCTCCTAATTAGCGACAAGGTTCAAACGACTTCAACTAAAGTCAACAGAGACAGCTCAGCACGTAATTTTCAACTTTACTGACAATTGTCAAATATTTAGAAACACTCAACAACATTGAAGCGAACGAAAAGTTGAGTTTCCTTTTTTAATAAATCAAAAAGTTGTTTATAAGGATGAAAGTCGATTGAAAACGGTGCATTGGTTTTTGCCGTTTCGCATCGAACCTACTTTAAATAGTTTGGTGGAATCGTGTTCACGTGAGGCCTGGTGCTTCAATTTTTAATTACCTTCCCGCCCGCTATGTGGAGACCCTGTAATTGCTACCATCGGCAATTAAAGTACTTTCATCGTGGTTATGTCTAGTTTAGTTGTCAATTATTTAATAAATTATGTATATTGGATCGATTATGGTAGAAAAACGTAACGCGCTTTTTGACATTTTCTAGAATTATGATATGTTACAAAAACGTAAAATAAAAAGTCAAAGAGTTCAACATGAATGAGTTTTTATTACAATCGCATATTTTTGTTGAGGATTCAAATGATGTAGCCGGTTTTCAATTCCATATGAAAAATTTATGTAGAATATGGCGTGAAATTTGAATTGAAATGATGTGCTCAGAATAAAAAAACTAAAATAAATGAGAGTATAAGATATAAAGTATACATAATATTGTTTTTTTTACATGTTGACACAAGACTAACACTTATTATGCAGAACGTACTTATGCATACAAATTGAATACTGTAATAAAGGATTAAAAAGAAAATTGAAAGTCTGAGCTCCGCTGAGCTGGCACAGGGAATCTACATACATACATTAACAATATTTCTTGGTCTTAATATCCTATTAAAATTTCGGTATGAAATGAACAGGTACTTTAGCTAAGCATAGTTTGCCATCTAAGACAGTTTGAGAAATCAAAAAGTTACACTGATTTAAATTAGTGAATTCGCTATTTGCAATATACCAATATATCTAAATCTATATATTAAAACTTTAAAATTGCGCGGACGGAGGAGTATGAAATTTTCCACACTTATAGAGAATATTGAGAAGAAGTGCACAATGCTAATATTTTTTTTAAATAATGCATAAAAGATAAATTAAATCAATAAAAAAAAACATTACACACACTACATACCATGTATTTCACGCACACACGCATGCATACTATTTAAGTCAAATTTTTGTTCTTGACGTCTGTGGTGAAATTGAGAATAGATTAAATATTGATTGTCTTTATTAATATTTTTTTATAGTGTAGCCTTGGCGATATTTGTGATTATAGAAGTATAAAATACAATCATAATAGTGTACAAACTTACAATTCCAATTAATTATAGTCGAATTTCGACTACTGCGGGACCACTAGTTTTTTTAAATAGACATGTAAAATTATATTTTATTATTCTAAAGAGCCTTTTAACGGTGTTCGTAGAAAATTGAGATTGCGTCATTGCATATATATCGCGCAAGAGAACCCCTCAAAGATTTAAAGTAGAAGACTTTCATGAAATTATAATTTAATTTTTTCTGGGGATATTTCTTTTGGGGAACTCATTGTGAATGTATGACGTTACTGCGCTCTACATTATGACGGGGTGAAAGCTAATGAATTTTAAATACATCTTTATTTTATATTTTGTATTGTTTTGAATTCAAACGATTATTTCAAGAATACGAAAATACTTTTGGTGTATGTAAATATAAAACAAATAAGCTTATAAATCTTTCACCAATCCTTCATTTTTGAATTGAGTTAAGTTGAGTAATACATGCTTTATAGAAGTTATTTTTTATTGCTCTAGATGAGTAGACAAGAACAAACGATCTCAACCAGACGGAGATAGCCTGGTATGTGATTGTCAGGACGTGAATAAAACAATAGGAGTGACTGTCGCCACCCATTACATGCTCGAAATTAATCCGAAACTTCAAAGAGCAACCTTGCTTCGCCCCGAAAATCGGTAGGACATTGCAACTATTGATGCAGGATCAGAATATCTCACACGACAATAAAAATGCACATCAATACCGTGGTTGGCCAAAACACTTGATTGAATTTCTTAACGTCCGCCTCTCGTATTGATTAACGTAACGGCATTTAAAATTAACATTATTATTTATTGTCACTATTATTAGGGAGTCCAACACTCATATAAATATTAACCTATCGATTAAGTACATGTATTTTCTATATGGATACCGAGTTTCAAGTCAATCGTATGTATTGTTCAGTAGTTATAACGGAACACCCTTAAAACCACTGTAGATTTATATATTAGTATAGATTACCGAGTTTGTTATTTTCATCATTATTACGTTACAATTTAAGCTACTAAATATTTAGGATCCAGTGAAATTCCTGTATAATCAACTTTAGTAGCGGACGAGAGGGATTTCGGGTACCGAAGGTGAGCTTGTACATTTACTGAGAACATCCCTGAATGTGCGATGCTTACCACTATGAAAATTGTTGTGGGAATGCTAATTTTTTCATTACGAATAGTTTATTTACTATTCTAATCGGAAATAAGAATGTTTAACGTATATCTCTATATATGTATATAAATGAATTGCTGTTCGTTAGTCTCGCTAAAGCTCGAGAACGGCTGGACCGGTTTGGCTAATTTTGGTCTTGAATTATTATTATTTGTGTTTTAAGTTTATTTTATACAAAAGTTTAGGTCTTTTATTTATAGATTGAGGCACAACGAAGTCTGCCGGGTGCAGCTAGTTTTAAATAAATAAAGTTTGAATTTAAATCGTGAGTTTTATATTTTAGACTAGCTGACCCGGCAGACTTCGTAGTGCCTTAATCGATAAATAAAATACCTAAACTTTATTTAATTCCGAGAATTTTCATATTTATCTACCTTTTGAACCTTCTCTGGACTTCCACAAACAATTCAAGATCAAAATTAGCCAAATCGGTCCAGCTGTTCTCGAGTTTTAGCGAGACTAACGAACAGCAATTCATTTTTATAGATATAGATTTAAGAGGTTAAGTATGTGAAAAAAATTTACGAATGTTCAAGCGAAATTCAAAAGCCTTAGATGATATTTGATAAGTCAAAAGTTTCAAATAATTATAAAGCTAAAAACGAGATTGGGATTACGTTTGAAGAGAATTGAAATGGGGTCAAGCTTTGTATTACATTGTCTGTACAAGGGGTTATAATAATGTAAACTATTCGCACGATTTCTCATGTGATGATCGGACCCCGTAATGGGAACATGTTACAAGTTAAATTTGTCTCAATAGGTGCCTTTGAAGTTGGACGCATATGTTCGCGGGGAGCCAAAATACTGACCTTAATTTTATTCAATTTGTAACTCTCTCGAACCCAAAACTTTTGTGATGCATGACTCGAACAGTAATTTGACTTTTATTGCTTTTACTTCCCTGGGTATTTCGTGAAAGGCTCCTTTCTGTGGGGAAATGGAAAAGGCACGAATAATTTTCTATAGATTGATCCGTAAGTAGATTTGGATCAGAAGTCACTATTCAATAAGATATGTTATTGTTCGTTTGAAGATACTTTATTGAGTTTATTTTATTTTATTGCATAGATGGGTGGACGAGCTGACAGCCCACCTGGTATTAAGTGTTTATTGGAGCCCATAGACATCTTTATTTATTTTATTTTTTATTTTCATTGCTTAGATGGTTAGACGAGCTCACAGCCCACCTGGTGTTAAGTGGTTACTGGAGCCCATAGGCATCTACAACGTAAATGCGTCACCCACCTTGAGATATAAGTTCTAAGGTCTCAGTATAGTTCACGGCAGAAATAGGCAGGTTGGTGGTACCTACTCGCGCGGACTCACAAGAGGTCCTACCACCAGTTTCGTGGAACTGCTGTCATGCAGCGCGCTAGAGCGCAGGCAGCACGCCGCGCCATCTTACTTCCTCAGGTGGCCCCATGGCCTTCACCGGGGGGAGGTTGCCTCTTACAGGGGTCGGAGCCGGGGAAAAGTCCTTCTCCGTCCCCCGGCTCGGCCGCGACGGTTAGGCGAGGAGAGAAAAGGGCTCTCCCTCTCTCGTTCCGCAGCCTCCTTCTGCGAGATGGTGTACTCGCAGAAGTCGAGCATCGCCTTCCAGAACTCATCGCTGCCGAGCATCGTAGCCACGACTGGTCCTACTTGCGAGAGGGGGACACGGCGTTGTTCCAATGGTGATACCTACCTATGTGGACTCATAAGAGGTCCTACCACCAGTAACTACACAAATTATAATTTTGCGGGTTTCCTTTTTATTACACGATGTTACTAGTTCGCCGTGGAAGTCAATCGTGAATATTTGTTTAGTATGTATTTTATTAGAAAAATTTGTGTCCGCCTGCGGTATTCGAACACCGGGGCATCGCTCGATACAAATACACCGGACGTCTTATCCTGTAGGCCACGAAGACTTCAAAAAATGAAAATTGAGTAATGAAAATTTACTTTGATACAGAGTGTAATAAGACAAGTTTTGTTGGCAAGATTACATACATTTTTGTACATGTATACAATTTTATAAGACACTGTTTTACTGTTTCTGAAATATACGTAGCAAGTATTTATTTATGTTCAGTCTGTGGTTGTAGTAGCTGTGTTTAAGTTTAATACCTTCTTGGTTTTTTACTAAGACAGACGGTAAAAAACGCATTACCGTATAGATTTAGTTGGAAGTGCTTTTTGTGTTGTGTTATTATTTATTTCAATCTTGGTCATATTAGAGCGCAAAAATGTTTGTACCTTTTTTTGTGGACTACTGGGGTACTACTAGGTACTACTAGTGGGTATTGCTGGGCACTGTTTGGTCTTATGTCAATGGGACTGACGATCTTCTTCAACGTTCCACAGTTCTACTGAAGAAATATTGAAGCAGCATTCTTTGACACGGATCTCTTTTTACTGGTCGCACCGCGCATCATCAGCGTTAGCTTTAGATATGGTTCTCCACGTTAAGTAATAGCCTTGCATTGATATATTCACGCGTAATAATGATCGTGCATCATCGGGTGGACTGTATGCACGCAGTAGTGCACTGTACTATTAAAAAAATGTAATCTGAATTCGTATCGAAATTGGGTCAGCAATTTTGAATGTTAGTGATCAAATGTTAAGACAAATATATTAAATACTTTTTTTTCTGTATTAGAAAGATATCTAGCACGAATGTAGGCATTACATTCTGTCTAACAATTGTCAACTATCTCGACCAATTAACATCTTTTTGCAGACTCATTAATTGTTATGGTGTATGAGTTCGAGTAAAAAGCAATGATACGCATCATTAAAATGTCTTCCACAAATCGACAAGTCTTTTCTGGTTCAACTCTCGAACTTATTTCTTCCATAAAAATCAGAATTGCTTCCGAACTGTGCCATTCGAAATGGCGTTTTATCGCGCCGCCTGTCGCACGTTGTAGCTGTAAGGCCGCTCTTGGCTACGGACCAACACAGCCTGTCGTTTCTTCGGCAACCTCTGTAATTTTTCAAAACAGCGTGGCATCGATCCAAAACGAATAACACTTTAGGAGGCCTACATTTGTTGACTTATTGGTGGTAGATCGCATGGATATGTACCGTTAACCTTCTTATTCTATTTTTGAGAAAAAAAAAGTCTTTTTGCTGTTTCTCCGGATTTCCCTCGACGCGCTGGAGCTAGTAGGCGGCGTATATCGGAGGTAAATTATAACTCTGGTCGCTCAATAATCTATAACTGAACCTCGGACGAGACAGAGTTCAGTCTAGACAGATAGTGAAACGGCAACGCGTTTTATCCGAAAATCACCTAGACGTCAAACTGTATCTTAGGTTAGGGTACCATACTGGATTAGAAAAATTGTGATTTAGGTAGGGCGATCATCCGATGGCTAAAAAAAGCAAATGTATGTAAAGAAAAACCTTCATAGTCTAAAACTCTTTAGTTTTATAGAAAGGATTTTTCTTATATGTCATTCAGTGAAGTTTGACATTCAGTAAAAAGAAAGTTCAGTTTGTTAAAAATAATAATTTTATTAAATTAAGGGCTTTAAATGTTGTTTTCTCATTATATGTAATATTTATTATTATATGTAATTGAATTAACTGAAAATCATTTGGTAAAATACGCATTTGCAAATGTCTACTTTAGCTTTTTTATTAATTAATGCTTATACTTTTTTGTATGTTTAATTGACGTTCCAAAGAAAAGAAATTCAATTGCGAGAACTGTTTAAAGCGATGTTCACCAATGTGAATATAAACTGTCTCTCGCAGACACAGCGCTCCACTAGAACAGTAAGGGATTGCGTCTTTGTACTGGCCTATAAATAATAACGGCGATTTTAGCTGCATTTGATCCAGTTATAGTATTAAAATGTGCAGTTATTTTCAATCTTCCAGTCGTTTAAGATGAATAGACTTATAAAAGTTGAGGTTTAAATATTCGAAGTCGTCGTGGCCTAAAGGATAAGATGCATTCGTGTTGAGCGATGCAATGGTGTTCAGGATTCAGCGGTTGTAGGTACGTACGAGCCTATTGAAAAACCTAAGTAGATGATCAACCTAAGTAGATGTTTTCAAGTATGTTGAAAGTACAAAGTATTTCAGCTCAGCTAGCCGCAGTTTCCGCTCATGCTGAATGTTTAACGTTTGAGTTCTAAGTATAAATTTAAAGTTTGCCGGAGCTCAAGTGAATTTAATTTCTCTAGTGATTGCTCAGCCGGGAAATGTTATTGAAATAAGATGTGAAATTGCAGACTTCGGTCAACAGTTGTAAGCACCGAATTTGTTGAATTATTCAATTGGCTTTGATTTTTTGGAACGAAGTTCCTGATGGGACGATTGGGAGGGGTACCCTAACCGGGAAAAAACGTCCGTAACGTAAGATGTTTATTAGTAATGCACCGTGTACGACTTAACTTTGTAATAACGTATTTTTAAAAATAACAATTTTTTTTATCATTCATTGACCACGATCTCAGAGCTTTCGTTTGCGCAATACACTAACTCTTATGCAAACAACCGTGAATGAAGTGTACCACAATAAGTTCGCACGTTACCGAATGACCGTGGGTTGTTGCGAAACCTCCAGTTTTTTTTTTCTTTATACCTCGAATAGAACTTAAAATTAATATTTTTATAAAAAAGAACTTCGTTCCTATCCGGTGTCCCACGACACCACACATCTTTTTTTTTCTCTATTTCGATTAAGAGGTTTTTAGAGGACGTTAGATCTACGTTTTAAAAACCTGCTGTGTTGGTATTTTTTAAATCAATTAACAAAGTAGTTTTGTTCCTAAGGATGGCTGCAGGTGTTTATGGTAGGTAGATCAAAAGCAATCCAAATTTTAAATGTTTCATTTGAAAAGATTATATCATGGGTATGCGTCCCTATGACCATACATAATACAAATAATATTTAAGACCTGTGACGGTTAAAATTTGTCATTCACCAATACTTACTTCCTTCCCCTTCCTGGTTCATAGAGCTCTATACTATCTAATTATTTCACGAATGCTTCCAAAAATGTCTAAAAAGTTTTTTCTCGGTCGGCAAAGGTAAATAAACACACATAAGAAAGTACTCACTCATGCTAATATAATACAGTAAAACGTAGATATATACGTATATGTATGTATACATATGTATAGTTATATGTATGTATTCGTTCAAATCAGAGCCACACCGAATGAGCGCATAAAGGCCAAAAATGACTGAGTACCTATTAACCTTGAACGCAGCGGTTTGTAGCTTTTGTAATTAATTGAATTTTAGTAATTTGTAGAAAACCCTTTTGCCACCAAATAAATTGTCACGGTTTTTGATGTGAAACATCTATAGCCGCACGTAAAACCGATTTCTGGCGTGGCGACGCATGCTGTGGCGACGCGTCGCCATTCGCAATCGACTGTGCGATTCTCTCCCACTCGATCCGGCGTTAAGCCATCTCTCTCGCTACACTGAGCTCGGATACCTATAGTGTATACTCCGTAGTGTATACAGCGTTGTTTACTACAGTACACATAACCTGTGTTTTACTTGAAAACAAATTATTTTTTCGTAATATTTTATTTTATCATTATGACATATTTAGTTCCTATCACAATCTGTTCTTTTCTGCATATTACTTTTACAAAATAATGTCGATGTTTCACATCTGCCAGGCGTCCCGTGACGGCTCACATTTTTTAAGCTTTACAGCAAGCAGCAAAGTAGTTAAGAAATGTATTTTAAGGTTGTGTTAATCTCTACTGCATTCCTGTTTTAAGTATATAAAATGAAATTTGAACTATTTTAAGTAAACACTAAGTTCGAAGCTCGTCTCACTTATAAGTTACGTGTGCTAAACAAGTTCGCTAGTGTGTAAGAATAAGATGGAAACTTTCGTCTTGACACAGACACGAATTCAGAAAGCACATTATAAACCTATAAATACAGTATTTAGAATTCTAGAAGCCTCTCCGTGACTGTGGTAAGAATCTGTCAAATAATATAATAGTATTTATAATGTAAAGCTTAGACAATTTGTTTTCGACTTTGTAATAGTCTGAAACAAAAGGTGTAAATGAATAAATATATAAACAACGATTATGTGTACTTTATAACAATTTTGAACCATCTCGTACATCAATTAGGTTCATATTATTAGTTTTGTTTATCTAATAATAAAAAGCTATAAGAACAGATTACGAAAATATTTAATTAGTGCTAAGTCACTCAATAAAAACGAGCAAACCGAATTCATACCTGTATTCTGATACTATTAGGCTCCCCGAGACTTTCTCTCGTAGCTGTATTCCGCGAAGAAAACTTGTGTAATCTAAGATTTATATGATTGCCGTGGGATACAATTTTACAATTTCTTCTACTAATATAAGTATACCCTATTGATTTTATTTTCTAATACAATATCTTGTTCACAATTTATAAAGCTGCTAAAGAACTTTAAATTTGCGTTTTGTTACAATTTTTAAGCTATTGCATAGCTTTTATCGCGGGCCTTGAGCGCGGCGACCGAATCATGAAATTCCGTAACGAAAAAAAACCTAACACCCCTCACTCCGCCTACCATGTAGCTCGCGTTCAACACATTTATACGTTGCGCTTGTGTAGTGTTTGTGAATAAGCGCGTGGCGTGACGTCACACTGCATGCGTATCATGAAAAGTCTGCACATCACTCTCTCGCGCGGTCTTTTTTTTTTTTTTTTTATTGCTTAGATGTGTGGACGAGCTCACAGCCCACCTGGTGTTAAGTGGTTACTGGAGCCCATAGACATCTACAACGTAAATGCGCCACACACCTTGAGATATAGTTCTAAGGTCTCAGTATAGTCACAACGGCTGCCCCACCCTTCAAACCGAAACGCATTACTGCTTCACGGCAGAAATAGGCGGGGCGGAGGTACCTACCCGTGCGGACTCACAAGAGGTCCTACCACCAGTAATTACGCCAATTATAATTTTGCGAGTTTGATTTTTACTGCACGATGAGTGCAGAGTGCTTATGAGTGTGAAGGGGACAGTTAAGGTTTTGCTTTTATTAATGTTTAATATAGCGTGGTCTTGTTTTATTATTGTTTTAATATTAAATTATCATTCATATCAGCATTGTGAGAAGTCGTGTATTCGATATAGTTATTCCGCCACAATGTTTTTTATTCTTGTGTAGAGGTGTGATCATAAATGATCATTAGTGGTATCTTGTTACCGAATTTTGTACATGGCTTTTTCTGTTATGGCGTACATTATACATTTGTGTAGGCAAGTGTTTTTTCTTTATTTATTAATCATTTTTCCCTTCTAACAGGAGCGCTAACGTATGCTTCGCTGACTATAAACCTTGTAAATAAGCCCTTTTTCGTACAAGCTCCATATATAAAATACTATTACATTAATTATGATAACTCTTGTAATAAATTTGAAAAATCCATAGATATAAACATTAGCAAACTGTGAATTTAAGTATAAATTATATAAAATAAAAAAATTAAATCCAACAAAATAGAATTAGAATATTATCAGTATTAAAAAAAACAATTAAGTATACATATATTATTAAGGGTAACTCAAATAACAGCTAGTCAGATTTTGCTAAAATTAAATGGAACGAACACATCAGTAGCACCTACTTTAAAAAAAAAAAAGAATCCTAAGAATCGGCTCACCTAGAAACTCATAAATTATGAGGTAACGTCATAACGCACATGAAAATATAGTCGAATTGATAAACTTTTTTTTTTTTTTTCAGGATGAAATCGCCGGACTTCCGCCCTTCACTGGGGATGGAGGGCGGGGCATGTCGGAGTCGAACCGACTAAAACCTCCTGTCTCTCAACAACCAACGTCCAAACCTCGCATGAGACACAACTCATGAAAAGGCAAAGTGAAGCGTTTAGTGCGGAGCACATCTCTCTCATCACCCTCCCCCTCGGGACGCCGGACTGGCGGTCGTCGGCGCCACGACCACCAGCCCTCTCGGGCAGGCTATCCGAAGCCCACCTAGATGGCGCCGGTTAGAATGGTCTATCCTACGGAATACCCCGCTGGGTCAGAACCAGCGTGGGTTGAGGATAGCCGGCCTTCCATCACCCGGATGCTCATGCATAAAACGCGTGCAGAGCAGCTTGCACGTCGTCTTCTTAGATCCCCTTCGCCGGTCCCCAGGCCGACATGTGAGGGAGACCCGAAACACTTAGAGGGCCAGGGCTTGGGCGAGATCCGCCTCCCTGGCCCCGAATTGATAACCTAGAGGAACTTTCTAAAAAGAACAAGCCGATGCTAATTAACAACAAACGATTTCTGAGAATTTTCGTTCGAATTCGTTTTGTTTGAATAATTAATACTTTGACTTCTTGTAATCATATATCTTTCTGTAGTCAAGTGTTCTGGTTTCGGTTCGAAAGCTACCTATTATCCCTATGCAACTGAAATGTAGCTTATTCCACCAAGAATAATAATAATACAAAGGTAATCTACAAATGTGAGTAATAAATTTCGCGTCTGATCAATTTAATTCTGACGCGGGGTTATACAGATTCAACATCTTTAAATCCAGTTTATATTCACGCGTCTACCTCATCTGACTTTTACATCAAAATCCTCTTTTGGTTCACGTCAACACATCCGCACGTAGCTTGGTTTGACGCCTTTTGTGAACATTATTGACACACGACTTAAAATAACTGGAGGCTTTTATCTCTCTCAACGAGATTATTTATTTAAGTCGTTTGATAAATAAAGGCTTTAATAGATAAGTAAGTACTTCTAGTACGTATTTTACATTGGGTTCTTAAAAGCACTGAAAGTTTGATGCTATTTGTTTCAAATGAATATTATCTATTCTTTACAATAATTTGGACAGTTTTCACCACTAGTCTTTGGATTTTTGGGTATCTGAATGCCACGTACGCGTCTTCACTTCGTCATTTTCAACTTTTAACTTATTACAAAAACAAATTAGTTATTAACCGGAAAATAAATAGCAACGCGCCGTAGTATTTTGTATTTCTTAGAACGTACTTCATAGCTCGTTCTATATACCATTCTGCTCATTTCTGCTGGGCAGCAATAAAGCATTCTGATATCGATAATATTTCATATTGGTGTATTCAAATCAGAATCAGAATCTCAAAGTGTGTGACGTGACATTTACGTTGCTACGGGATCAGTAGCCACTTAATACTCACAACTCGTTTACGCATATTTTTTTATTGCCCTTGTAGGAAGATGAGCATACGGCCCACCACAAAGGTGAGTGGTTACCGTCGCCCATGGACTTCAGCAATGCCAGAGGCAGAGCCAAGTCGCTGCCTACCAAAGCCTACCTGCATTAATAAAGGGAAATTCAAAAAAAAACTAGGTAAAGGTTTTTTTTTCTCTTAAACATTGATGTCTATTGCATTCGTATCTAGAGTTGCGAATGTGCCGATATTGCAATCCTGCAGTCAGGTTACAAATTGTTCTAATGAAATAATAACTTCTACGATCAAGAAATGACATCTTGTAATAAAAATCAATATTATAATTTGTTTGGTGGTAGGGTAAAACCTGGATAGATGCCGCAGCGGGATAGATGCCTCATGTTCTAAAAACCTAACTTCCCGCACTCATGACAAAAAATTAATTTAATAAGTAGGAACCACAGTCACCCTATACCTTATCTACCATTTGACAATCGCGTGGTGACGAAGTGTTTTCCTCGTGCACATAATTTTCTCCGCGCGGAATTTCACGAACACGTCAAAGATTGAAAGGTTAGCATTTAGCGTGGTATAACTTTATAATTAGTGTAAAATTCCATTATATTTTTTGCTACGTGAATATATTGGTTCATTGAGTCTGCATCTAGGTGTAAATAAATGCTATTAAGTTTATAATTTATTTACAAAAAATTTGGGCATCTATCCTTATCACAAAGGATAGTTGCCCTGATTTTTTGGGGTATAGGTGCCTTTAGAGGCATCTATCCCTCCATACTCTGCCATTTCAGAATACAGCAGAAATATGCCACGAAAACATAAAACACAAACAACTGATTTACAGTTCAAGCAGCGAAGATGAAGACAACCCACTTAACTATAAAATGAAAGGAAATAAAACAATAGATTTGCCCCTAAAGAAATCTAAGGGATAAACCTAAAACGCATGTAATAATATCTGCATTGAATGTTTTGAAAACTATAAAAATACGAAGTCGTAATCCGACTGAATTCAATGTTTAGTGTTTCAGAACTAGCTACATGAAACGTGTTTTTCAGAAATGATGTAGAAGATGTGGAAAATTTAAAGCACTATCCAGTTAAACTTCAATTGGACAAAATAATAAAGATATCTTTATTGTGTTAATTTAATATAAAAAAATATGATTTTGCAATGTACACATTGACACTTAATGTGAATATTTTATAAACAATTAATTGTTTAAACTCTTAAGAGTTTATATTTTTGTTGAATAAATATATGTAAAATTTAATTTCATAAAAAAATAGGATAATGCATGTTGAAACTAAAAAAGTTGTAGTTTAGCTTACGCTTACTTAACGCTTTAAAAATTTAATTATGATCATTTGTGTGATATGAGAACTATCTTTTAATTATAAACATTCATAGACTTAAAAAATACAAAATATTTTTTATTATTATGACCCATGTTTCTTGGAGACAATTATTGCTCTGTTAGGAATAGAACTTCTAAATATTTGGTTTGGTTTTTACGTTTACACGATATAAAGGGCATCTATCCTGCACTGCAGGCATCTATCCTACTCAGTATTTTCTTGGTGGGGCAACTATCCATACAGGTAGGCATCTATCCTCCAAAAAAAGGTTCTACGAAAAACGAATTTCTGCAAAATCTGTATTTGATTGGTTAAAATTTTTTTATACTAATTAAACATAAGGGATTGAGCTAACTACATTAATAGAAATTATTCGTATAAAATTAATATTTTCAAAATTACATGACTTTTTCAAAAAGTGGGGCATCTATCTCGGCTTTACCCTACGTCTCGTGTGCCCGCCGAAGTAGATCCACCACCACCAGAACAGACCAACATCCTATCTATTTCTGACGTGAAGCAGAAACCATTTTCGGCTTGAAGAGTGGGGCAGTCGTGGCACTGTAAAAACTGAGCCTTATAACTCATGTCTCAAGGTGGGTAGCGGAATTTAAATTGTGGATGTAAATGGAATCTGGTAAACACTTACTTACACCAACCAGGTGGACCGCTAATTCGTCAATCAATTCAAGCAATAAAAAAAAAATTTAAGCCATTCGTAGTTTTAAGCTTTGAGGTCACTCACAAATTTAAATCGAAAAGTTTCATAATATTTACTGGTGGTAGGACCTCTTGTGAGTCCGCGCGGGTAGGTACCACCGCCTTACCTATTTCTGCCGTGGAGCAGTAATGCGTTTCGGTCTGAAAGGTAAGGCAGCCGTTGTAAGTATACTGAGATCTTAGAACTTATATCTCAAGGTGGGTAGCACATTTAGGTTGTAGACGTCTATGGGCTCCAGTAACCACTTAACACCAGGTGGGATGTGAGCTCGTCCACCCACCTAAGCAACAAAGAAAAAAAAATTACAAGAAAAATAAGCGTTTGTAAAATATAGTAAATAATTAAAGACAAAGACTTTTTTTCAAAAAGCACCCTTTCATTTTCACTGTAAATAAATATGCTTTCCTCGTAACATTGAAATTACTGAAGCTACTGTGATCCAAGTGATAAATCTTAATAATTAATTCAAAGCGCGAGTCTCAAGATCAAACATTTAATTTGACAAATGAATGTACTTATTTATTATTTATAGCGGACGCAGAACTTCGCTATGTTAACAGGTTTAGTAATTAATTTATTTGAATTCAAAGAGATTATGTTTCAGCTTTGAAACATTACAAGGCTTGGACAGTATAGATGACATCAGTAAGATAATTAATAATACCTAATAATTAAGTAAGATAATTTGGCTTATCAAAATTATGATGACACAAAAATGATTGTGTCTGTTTCGGTATAGCTAGTATTATTAATAAAACTTCAAAGATGCAGTCAACAAAATAAAGGTAAAATACTAGACCTCGAGATACTTTGTTTTTTGTTATATGAGCTTGGGAAAATTTTAATTATATTAATATTTTTTATTTATACCCTAATCAGCACAATATTTAGTAAATGTGGATGAATAAAACCTTAGTCATCCGTAACCATGAAATTGTGAGATGCTCGACATGACAGAGATAATAAACGCGAGTTTAAGCCGTAAAAGTACTCTTCACTTAAACTTCAAAGTTTTGAACTTGATAATTATAATTCAATATTTATAATTTACTGATCGAATTCGAGATCGAAATCGACGAGTCGAGAAAATTATAAGTACATAATAATAGTTTTCATCATCATTGAGCCGTCTATTGCTGGTTCTGCTTTCACGATCCAGGGAATTCCGTGACCCTCAAGATATCGTTAGCTCGTATGTGTTATATTCAATTTCTTCAGAGATAAATTTCTTAAAGTTTAAAAAATATGATTTTAATCTACTCTTCATTACGATTTCTTCAATTTATATGAAAACAATTCAACAAGTAAAAAAAATAACTGAAATAGTGAATATTAATCTTTTTTGAATATACACATATGTGATCAATTGGGGTTAAACGTATAAATAATTGAAAAAAAAAAACCAAATGTACATATTTGTGCCAATGTCGCTAATGATGTTAAATATTTTTTCTAAACGAATTTACTTTAGTTGGCTGAATGATGAGTAATTTCAAGAAGCAAATTTATCAATGTTTATTGATTATGTTGTTTATAAGTGTCATAAGATTGTGTCATAATATTGGTAGCCGAAATCTCAGGATTAAAGTTCGTTTTTACTAACACCATTACAAAAAGATAATGCTATTATGAATTAACGTAAGTCGATCCTAAATCGAGCGATGCACTGGTGTTCGAATCTCGCTGGCGGGTACCAATTTTTCTAATGAAATACGTACTCAACAAATGTTCACGATTGACTTCCACGGTGAAGGAATAACATCGTGCAATAAAAATCAAACCCGCAAAATTATAATTTGCGTAATTACTGGTGGTAGGACCTCTTGTGAGTCCGCACGGGTAGGTACCACCGCCCCGCCTATTTCTGCCGTGAAGCAGTAATACGTTTCGGTTTGAAGGGTGGGGCAGCCGTTGTGACTATACTGAGACCTTAGAACTATATCTCAAGGTGTGTGGCGCATTTACGTTGTAGATGTCTATGGGCTCCAGTAACCACTTAACACCAGGTGGGCTGTGAGCTCGTCCGCACATCTAAGCAACAAAAAAAAAAAAATCACTGATATTAAAGATGCTATATTTGCTACCTACATAATATTACTTTGGTGAATAATTATGTAAATTACATAAATTATAATAAATAGGTTTTATGTCATATTTCATAAAAATGTAATTCGTTTTTATTATTTCAAAAAACTATGCAGATAAAAACAAACGTTTCTCGTTTTAAATCAAATAGCTTCTGCTTTAACAGACCACATTTAAAAAAATCCAATCCAAGAATATGCAGTCAACACACAGTAATATTTGACTAGAGGTCCCGCAGTAGTCGAAATTCGACTATAATTAATTGGAATTGTAAGTTTGTACACTATTATGATTGTATGTTATACTTCTGTAATCACAAATTTCGCCAAGGCTACACTATAAAAAATATTAATAGAGACAAAAAATATTTAATCTATTCTCAATTTGACAACAGACGTCATGAACAAAAGTTTGACAATAAATAGTATGCATTCGTGTGTGCGTCAAACACATGGTCTGTAGTGTGTGTAATGTTTTCTTTTTTGATTTAATGTATCTTTTATGCATTATTTAAAAAAAAATAGATAACACGACTGTATAACAAATTATGTAACATCATATGAAAGTTTAGACGCGCCGTTTCTACCCTTGTTTCAATTACATCTCCATGTTCTGTGTTGATATAACGGATACCTTATTTAGGATAAGCTTCCCTTTGTATATTTACATAATTATTCTCAGAGCCATAATGTTGGGTGGAGAAATAGCTATACCAGCGTCACATAAGGTCTAACAATTTTGTACACTGGAAATCTGTTAAGTATTGGCTTAAAAATATATTCTATATTAATATTTACTACTTCTACTACTAATACTACTTAAAACTAATAACTCCAAGTCATACTTTGACATACGGTGACTGTTGAATTCGGCAGTCATTTGTTGAAAACCTTTGCGCGTTACCTATTGCGTATATTGGTACTTTGTCAGAATCCTTTCGTGAAATGACAATTATAGCAATAACTGTAAAAATATAATTGTAATCGAACTAATGATATACGGAATTCAATTATTTACTGTAATAACTCTCAGGTCACTTTATGTACTTGGATGATGATGGATGGATAAAATAATTTCTTATGAAGTGGTTAATGTCAAAATTACATCACAAAATTATAGCATCAAGATTTTAGGGATTATTGTCAATTGATTTGCGTTCTTTTGTCGTATATTTAAAGTCTCACTTTTTTAAAATAACTTTGACAGAAAGTATTTATTATTCTCTATAGAGATTAGTTTGTTCCAGACACTAAATATTTTAACGCGAACATTAACTACAGTTGATTAAGAATTTTCTTCATTCAGTCATTTCTACTTTGTTTTTTTTTTCATTCATCTCAATTAATTTTATTTGAAATATTAAAGTATTACTTACGTAATTTACGTATTACGTAAATATTTATCTCATTTAAGGAAAGTATGTGATTTTCCATTTAACACATTCATTTGTGTGAAATTGTTAAATTCTTATGCATGATGAAATCAAAGCGATAAGTTTCGATGATTATATATCAGAAAGCAGAGATGGATGTCTAGTATTGATGAGTTGAAAAATGTATTGTTGTATATTTATATACATAATATATATTTTGAAGATATGCTATATTATTTTTTTATTGCTTAGATGTGTGGACGAGCTCACAGCCTACCTGGTGTAAAGTGGTTACTGGAGCCCATAGACATCTACAACGTAAATGCGCTACACACCTTGAGATATAAGTTCTAAGGTCTCAGTATAGTTACAACGGCTGCCTCACCCTTCAAACCGAAACGCATTATTGCTTCACGGCAGAAATAGGCGGGGCGGTGGTACCTACCCGCGCGGACTCACAACAGGTCCTACCGCCAGTAAAATTTGAACGTTACATTGTGCTAGAACATAGAATTAATAAAAAAAACTGTACTGAAGCATGATTAATGTAAATTACTTTATAGTCAATTAATACGGCCGTCTTTTGTGTGAATATTATTATAAAAATAGGCAGACTGTTGATTTTAATACTTTTTTTTTGTCATTTTTCTCTAGCACAAGGCTGGACGACGCACGCATAGACTGGCATTACTGGTCGAGCATTGGCAGATGCAGGACGTTCGCTTTAGGTGTACCGGATAAAGCAATGAATGTACTCTAAATAAAGCTAATCTTATGAGAAGTTATGGTAATAAAGGACGTATAATTAACACACTAAACACTGTTCGGATTTTCGGCGAAAGCCAAAAATAGTTTCACCACGCGGCGCGGCGTGGTAACGGGGTAAGGTTTCATGCACATGATTTTGTGCAAAGGTATTGTTTATGAGGCTGAAAGTTAGACTTGCCTCATTGCGTCCGAATCAACACATATTTCATTGTTTTTGAAGTAAAGTACTGAAGTGAAAGCCGCAATATCTAGTTTTTAAATTAAATATCAAAACATCAATATCAAACATCAAATAACAATTACATTACGAGAAGGCATGTTTACTTATACAATATAAGTCAACGTTGCCTAATAAATAAAATGCCCGGTGCATTCGTAATGTCACGCAGACAGGTATCAAATTGTTTAATGTAACATCTGTTACGTAAGTAAAGTAAAGTACGTATTACTTTACAGATGTTTATAAATGGCTTCCGCCACGAAGGAATAACATCGTGTAATATAAATATCAATCCCGCAAAAAAATGTAGTTCGCGTAATTATTGGTGGTAGGGCGTCTTGTGAGCCTACACGAGTAGTAGTGTCCTATTTCTGCCGTAAAGAGGTAATGCGTTTCGATTTGAAGGACGGAGCAACCTTTGTACTGTAAAACTGAAACTTATAACTCATGTCTCAAGATGACAGTCTAGGTTGGCGGACAACCCTTCCATTAAAAAGATGTGTGGTGTCGTGGGACACCGGATAGAAACGAAGTTCCTTATTATAAAAATATAAATTTTAAGTTCTATTCGAGGTATAAAGAAAATAAAACTGGAGGATTCGCAACAGCCCACGGTCATTCGGTAACGTGCGAACTTATTGTGGTACACTTCATTCACGGTTGTTTGCTTAAGAGTTAGTGTATTGCGCAAACGAACGCTCTGAGATTGTGGTCAATCAATGATAAAAAATATGTTATTTTTTGTACGTTATTACAAAGCTAAATCGTACACTGTGTGCATTACTAATAAAAATCTTACGTTACGGACGTTTTTTCCCGGTTAGGGTACCCCTCCGCATCGTCCCATAAGGAACTTCGTTCCAAAATCGGAAGACGTAGACTTGTATATTACAACAACAAAAACGCAACATTACTTTTGTAATATCTATACACCTTTTGCCTTCGACTTGCTAACACTTCGGAGGCTAAAATCACCTGCTAGCCAACTATTTCGGAAAGAACACTTCTCAAGTGTGCAGCAATTTTACATTACAAACCGGGCTATTCAGTTTAATACTTTCTTACCAAATATTAAGATCTATGGTCCATTACGGACGGTTTCATTGTCTGTGAATTCTCGAATCGTTTCTAATCGAAGCCTAATCGAAATAATATCGAAGATGGGGCGAGTCACGTGTTACCGCTTTATTTTCCGGGAGCGCAACGCTGAGCCTCAGAAAATCGTAATGAACAAGGGGGCCACGAACCGTAAATAAATCACATTCTTTCCTCAATGCAGTCGAATCCCTTCTAAATTATTTTCCATTCGATTCGTTTAGCGGTAATTTCTAATTTAGAAACATATTGTGCCCGCAATGTTTCTGGTGTTTTAGACAACAACAGAATAAATTAGAAAAGTACGTGAGGAGAAATTAGTGTAGTTTAATTGCATTCTTGCGCCAGAAGTCACGTGCTACTCGTAAATATGAGAACTAAGCAAGCATTACTGTACGTATTATCAGACAGAATAGCTGAGATTTATTCAATAATGCTCATGGTGAATGTTAAGCTTGTAAGGTATTTTTTCATGAATGTTTAAAAAATGTAAGTGAATGATAAGTGTCATAATAATAGTTTGTAATAGCAGTACAGTAGTCAGAAATGTAAATGGAAAGCATCTTTTTCAGTGTCGATTGTAACTGAAATGACAGCACTTTTTTGTAAAACTGATGCTAGGGAGCCTTAAACAAATCATGTTTATTGGAACGAAGCTCCTTACGGCAGGCTTGGAGGAGATAGGGATTTTGCTGCGCGACCGAACTGAAAAAAATGTGATAGTAAAACCGTAAGAAAAAGTCCGTGGAATAAAACCGTTAAATGAGACGTGCGCAGGCGCGACAGTCGTATACACAAGCGAGTAGTGTATAATACCTTTCTCTTTGTCCTTCTTTTTTTTTGCAAATTGTGTCGATTCTACATTAGCTGAAGGAACTTCGTTCCTACCTGGTGTCCCACGACACCACATTTTAGTTTATTTATTTAACTTCATATTATTATACAGTACAGTGGCGGACTTAATGCCTAAAGCATTCTCTAATAGTCAACGAAGAGTTGTGTAGAGATAGTCAAATGACCCAGTTACGCAATATACTATTATATAGTATATAATATAGTATTAGATAAGGTTATTTAACGTGAATACGGAAAGCAAACTAAGTAAATGGGTATAAATTGAGGCTCAAAATCGTCTATTTTAAAACGAAACTCTGGTATTGGGCCGCTTATCTTTGGCCGTTGGAATTTTCGTTGAAACTTGCCTTCCTGGCGGAAATCCGGACCGATACCGTGGTTCTCGTCGTTTGAAATCGACCCAATAGCGTTTGCCGCAGCGTATATAAATATCTGATAGTTCTCCATACATTTTCATACTTTAAGAATGTACACGGATGCTAGATAACTATTCCTGAAAAAAAACTATAAGTTACTCATTAAGCGAACAGGAATTTACAAAATCAATTATAAATATTTGCATGATGTTCGTAAATTCATAACAAAACATATGATTGGTATTTTTTCAACGTTTCTTTAGCCGTATGATAGTTGACAACTGAAGCGGCTCCAGGAAGTAGGATTGGACTACAGTGATGTCAGTATAATAAGTCTATATATATATAATGTTGGGGAAAAATTTTCTTCGCATTTTATAAGAAAATTCACAACATTTTTTAATATAACATATTTTGTTCGATAACTTTTTTCCATCTTGTAGATAGGGACACGATCCCATTGCTATAGAAATTTTGGGGCTTCTGATCAAAATACCGCGACAATTGGTTTTGGCAGTCCTCTCGTGACATTGCCTAAAGAATTCTCAAGAGACCGAAACAGGTGGAAATCTGAAAGTGCAAGGTCAGGGCTATACGGCGGATGCATTAACACCCACCAGCCAAGCTCTCATAGTTTTTGCTGAGTGGCTAAAGATGTGTGAGGTCTAGCGTTATCATGATACCATATCATCAAAACCATACCCCTTCTGTTAATTAATTCTGGCCGCTTTCTCTCAACTTCTTGCTTTAATCTCATCAGTTGTTCGCATGGTCCTGCCTGGTGGTAACAGCTCATAATGAATAATGCCCTTCCGATCCCACCACACACACAGAATCACCTTGTTGCGAGTTACCCGGGTATCGCCACAGTCTGTGAAGCCTGACCCGCCTTTGACCACGACCTTTTTCGCACGTTCTTGTCGTAAGTGATCCGCTTTTCATCACCAGCTATCAGCTTCTTAAAAAATGGTTCGGTTTCATTACGTCGTAATAAAGAATCACAAATGAGTACACGGTTCATTAGGTTTCATTCAATGCTTGCTTGTGCTAGCTTGTGAGGTACACAAATATCGAGCTTTTTTTTGTACCCAGTTTTTTGCGTACCCAGTTTGTTTTCCCAAATGCGCCAAAACTGTTTTGTGGTCAATTCCTAGTTCTTCAACTACGTCGTAACTACTAATATGCCGATCTTGCTTCACTTTTCATAGATGGCATCAATTTTAATCCGTAATATGGCGACCAGAGCGACGTGCATCTTTGATATCAAAATTTCCGAATTAAAAGCTTAAACCAAATTCGTCCTACTCTTACAGACTCTGCACTAGGTCCATAAGCATTGCAAAATGTTTTCGCGGCTTGCGTTGCATTTTTCGTTTTTTGTAGTTAAATTTTAAAATGTATCGAATTTCTTCATTAGATTCTATTATCTTGACAGTACGAAAAATAAATAAAAATCACACATTTTTCTAATTTGAATTTGGAATTATCTTCTTTAAATTTAAACTTTTAATGATACCAAAATCAGTCATATACAAATAGTATAGCCAAAGAGATTTTATTACAAGTTGGTACATACTATAGTGCGAAAAGACTTTTTCCCCAACCTATTAGTATTGTAAATTTTTTTTTCTTAGGTGGTTGGACGATCTCACAGCCCACCTGGTGTTAAGTGGTTACTGGAGTTCATAGACACCTACAACGTAAATGTACCACCCACCTTAAGATATAAGGTCTAAGGTCTCAGTATAGTTACACGGCTGCCCCACTCGTCAAACCGAAACGCATTACTGCTTTAGGACAGAAATAGGTAGGGTGGTAGTACCTACCCGTGCGGACTCACAAGAGGTCCTACCGCCAGTAATTGTTAACATATTAAGACCTCAGACAAAACTAAAAATATTATTGAGGCTCCCAATGTCGTATGGACTTCATGTAATACAAGTCACGCATACCACTGACAAAAATTACGATAGTTTAAATATTACGTCTCATATGTGAAAATTTCCTTAAACTAGTGGTCCCGCAGTAGTCGAAAATCGACTATAATTAATTGGAATTGTAAGTTTGTACACTATTATGATTGTATTTTATACAAATTTCGCCAAGACTACACTATAATTTTTTTTAATAAAGACAAACAATTTTTAATCTTTTCTCAATTTGACGACACACGTCAAGAACAAAAGTTTGACAATAAATAGTATGCATGCGTGTGTGCGTCAAATACATGGTATGTAGTGTGTGTAATGTTTTCTTTATTGACTTAGTGTATCTATTATGCATTATAAAAAAAAAATATTAGCATTGTGCACTTCCTCTTTATATTCTCTATAAGTGTGGATTTCATACTCTCCTCCGTTCGCGCAATTTTCGTTAAAAGGGATACAAAGTTTTTGCTTTACTTATTAATATATATAGATTTCGTCTCTTAAAGCGCAAAATACATATTGACAAAGAGATAGCGAACGAACTACATGTATGTAGTCAATACTTATAATTTACTTAGTGTTAATTAGTTTTCGCAGATGCTCAACTGGCGTATTAATTTGTAGCTGCCGGCTTGTTGTTACGTGGAGTTCGCGCCGAGGCAAGTTTACCGAAAGCATCGTTAATAAACTGCTCGTGGATAGTCTTTCGGGGAAATTGAAAGCAGTAGGGCTGGGATAGATAGCCAATTTAAATTTAATTATTACGATGGAAGCAGCGTTCGTTGTGAGCTAAAGAAACATTTGCTTTTAATGTATTCGGCTTAATTTCTAATTGAGTATTGTTTATCCGAAATATCGCGTGCAGAGGTCAGAGGTTGAACAGTTTACGGAAGAACTTAATTTGCCGGAGTTCGTGTGAACATGTTTGTGTTTATTTTAATTCTTTACTCGAATGACTGAGTGGGAGGGTTTTTGAGTCTCTTCGACGCAGATAAGCTATTTTCTATTGTTTAGATGGGTAAACGAGCTCACGGACCACCCGGTGTTAAGTAGTCATCATAGCCTAAAGACATCAACAATGCAAATGCCGCTGCCCACTTTGAGACATGCGGTCTAAGTCTCAGTGCTAACAGTAAAATGCCCTCCTCCCCCCCTTCAAATCATTTGATATTTATTCTTATAAAGAATTAGATGGGGTGGGATAGTAAAGATAATCGAAATTCAGTGATGGGATTTCAAAAAGTAGGTGTGGAGTTTTATGCAATTTTCAAAACCCTTCATTTGCTTTGTACTAGTTGAATGTTGGTGTGCTTGACTATTTATAGGTACAATGAAACATATTATGCACGCATATTAATACTTATATTAAACATATTAAAAAAGGCGATCAAAGCAGCGAAGAGAAGAACCAAAAGAAATCCTGTTCGAAGCAAAATAATACAGAATTGTGCCGTAATGACTGTGTAAGAGAGTTCAATATGATTAAATAGCTCATTTATATGTAAATAACTTTTCGTATAGTTGGTGTGACGCCATATGGAACATTTCGCAGAAATAGTGACATTTGAAGATAATTGTTTATGTGAATGTTTCCAAGATGTTCCAGGATGTTTTTCCATGCTTCCTGGTAATGTATCAACCATTGTGACTATCGCTAAATGAAATATATCGGTTTCTTGAAAATGCTCGTGCGTCATCAATTCTGACGTTGATACGTCATAAATATTCTAGGAAGTGCTAATAAAAATAACCTAAGTAATCTTTATTTTAAAGTACAGGGAAGATGGACGAGTAAAAAAATCAAATTCTGAGTTTCTTGCCCATTCCTTTCAGTAGTGAGAGTGCTTTCTAAATAGGCGGTAAAATCATGAAAATTTCAATTCGCCTGTGAAGATATACTAGAAGATATACTACTAATATCAAAATATTTGATTTTGACTAAACAAATGAACAAGCAAACTTCAAATATCCGATTGTGTAAGAGTATAATATGTTTTTTTTTTAAATCTTAATGTTTTGTGTAAAAGGCCAATGAAGATATCATTTTGTACAGTATTTTGGTTTAATAAAATCAAGTATAACCTTTAGCATTGAAATACTCCGACAGAATAAGGTATTGTTTTTAAACAAAAATAGGGATTGTGATGTAATGAGAGATATACAATAATAATAGCTTCTAACATTATCGCACATTTTTGTCAAATAAAGCTAATGCGTTTTTTTTTATAATTTTTTTATTGCTTAGATGGGTGACCGAGCACATAGCCCGCCTGGTGCAAGGGCGGATCCAGCTCATGAACCCCATGACCCCCCCCCCCGCTTGGATCCGCCCTTGACCTGGTGTTAAGTAGTTACTGGAGCCCATAGACATCTATAACGTAAATGCGCCACCCACCTTGAGATACAAGCTCTAAGGTCTCAAGTATAGTTACAACGGCTGACCCACGCTTCAAACCGAAACGCATTACTGCTTCACGGCAGAAATAGGCGGGGTGGTGGTACCTACCCGTGCGAACTCACAACACGTGAAAACTAGTAAAAACCAGTCTGTGTTTATTTCTGCAACTTTAGCCAATAAGATGGCTGCCAATATACGATATAATAGCATCCTCCGCAGTGTACTCCAATCTTTATGTTTGTGACCTCCGTTCTGAACACTGGCAGGAAATAAGATTTTCGTGTACGGTTTTTCGATACACCAAGTCGTATTTATATGGGTTTCATAAACGAGAAAAACGATAATATAAAGTGAGAAAATGACGGAAGTTGCGGCATTACCGGGGTTAGTCGTCTAAAGCGAAGCTTGTCGTTACCATTATGTTTTGTTTCCGTTCAGAGAAAAAGATCAGTTTGAAAAAAAATGCAGTTTTTACAAAGATATGGGTAAGTATCTATATATTAATACGTGAAGCGAAAACTTTGTATCCCTTTTTACGAAAATTGCGCGGACGGAGGAGTATGAAATTTTCCACACTTATAGAGAATATAGAGAAGAAGTGCACAATGCTAATATTTTTTTAAAATAATGCATAAAAGATACATTAAATCAATAAAAAAAACGTTACACACACTACAATGTATTTGACACACACACGCTTGCATACTATTTATTTATTTTCAAACTTTTGTTCTTGACGTCTGTGGTCAAATTGAGAATAGATTAAATATTGTTTGTCTTTATTAATATTTTTCTGTAGTGTAGTCTTGGCGTTGAAAATACAATAATAATAGTGTACAAACTTACAATTCCAATTAATTGTAGCCGAATTTCGACTACTTCGGGACCTCTAGTATAAGAAAGTAAGTAATGATTTGATGTTAGTTTTTTGATCAGTCAAAGAGACTGCCAGGCCTGATACGTCGTTGTAATGTCGCTTTATATAGTAAGCGATATTGGAGTTCAAATCCCGCAGCTAGGTATTTTTCGAAGGAAATTTGTACAATGACCCGGCGCGGGTAACACCTTTATTTTGTCTATCCTACAGCAAAGCAGTTGTGCGTTCCTCTATGAAGGGTAGGAAAGTTGTTACGACACCGACCTCATGCCTTAAGATGGTAACATGGGTTTCGGTGACCACTTAACACCAATAAATAATCTCTACTACCAAATTCTTGATTTTTTTTTAAATAAAAAATCAATGGATCTGAAATTGCCCTTACATAGCGAGTAACAAAGGGCTTACTCAATTCATTATTACCCTATTATTGAATCAATGTTCATTTCAATTTATTATTCGATAAAACAGTTCAGTTACGCTTACACAAGATTTATCTTTCATTCAATCGACCAAATTCTTAGGTCGTTTTAAATTTATAATTTAAGCATTTTGATTTCCAATAAATTAACTTCTGAGGAGATAACACTATCGCGGTTTTGAGTCAACGCAAGTTATTGTTAGTATTTTATTTGTTGATGTTAAATACATTGGACTGTTACTGGTGCCAGGATTTCTTGTGAGCCCGCATCGATACCACTATACGACTGTGAAGCAGTAATGCGTTTCAGTTTGAAGGGTGGTGCAGCTGTTGTACCATAAAACTGAGACCAAGAACTCACGTCTCTAGGTGAGTGGCGGCATTTACGTTGTTGATATATGGGCTGCGGTAACCAGATATTACCAGATGGGCCTTGAAATCGTCCAATCCTCTAGGTATTAAAAAAAATCGGTTGTCTGTAAAGTCGGTTTACTGACGATAGTTGAACGTGACAACGTCATAAGAAAATACTGATGGAATGGTTTCATTTGTCAATTATCGCAATTATCGTTGATATAAACAATTGACACCACATTCACTTTTCACTGAACTTCATACTTGACGAAAACATGTAAATGTATTATTGTATAGCAGCTGTCCACGCGGAGGCATTGCTCAATCAATTAGGAGAGAGACAGATGTCGGACGCGGAGGCCGATTGTGCCTCTTTGTCGCTCGTTGCGCGCTCTCGCTTGCACTTCAAGCCTTAAATGGAACGCCTCATGAGTCATGTTTTTTCGTGCGTGCAGCCGGCTCCATCGAACTATAAGACGTTGTCACGTCAAAAAAACTATTATTTCGAAGAGATAATAAATAGCTGGTTCCATATCGTTCGGTATACGACATCCGACATTTAATCCTTGATTTCTGTAACTCGACTTTTAAGTGCCCGTTACCCTAAAGTAAAATATAGTCCTCTCGTATTGTAACCATTTTGTAATAATTCCTTCAAAGCCATATCCTTCTCCTCCTTGCGTCGGTTTCCTCATTACTGAGGATCGTGGTCATGGCCTTGAAACAGTTTTTTTTTTTTATATAATGCGCCGCCATCTGTTCCTATCTGCAGCTGAGTGCAGAGCATCGTGCACTGTTGTATCAAGAGCCGCACGAATCAGGTCCGTCCAACGGGTCGGGTTCTTGCCTCTTGGAAGCGACCAAGAGGCAAGAACCCGACCCGTTGGCCCTTGACCTTTCCAGTGACCACCAATTTCTCCAAGTTGTCACTGTCTTTTCTTGCAATGTGGCCACAGTATTCAAGAATCCATATACTATACTTGAAATAAATTGTTATTGTAATGAACGTTGCGGAAGAGGTAGTTAAATTTATGTGAAGCATTTTTAGAACGAATCGCTTTAGTAAATTTAACCGAAATCTCGAGATTTTTGAGAAAGTACTTGACGAACAATTGACGAACAGTATTTAAGCAATTAATTGATAAAACTCAAAAAAAAAAACGTTTCCTTTTAAAAGTACATTGAATTTATTTTTACGAGCTGTTAATTTTGTTTCCGTGATCGACGATCCAATAAATTTCAGATTTAATAACCATCGGGGGAACAATTTCGAACAAAAGGCTCGACGTTCGATCCGGCTTTTTTTTTTTCTAATTTCCAGTTTATATTAAAAGTCGTTGGCATTACTTCTATTGTGATTCGGGGCACGCGCAGACCTCTTTATTAACTCAGTTGGGTAACTCAATTTGGCGTTGAAGGGATGACGAGTAGGGCTTGCCGTACGTGTTACGAGTACTTTTGTATCAGAAGAATGTATCCGGGAAACGAATTGTACAATTCCGTACGAGTTTTGTATTGATAACGGCGGCTTTGTTAATGCGACATGACACTGAATTGAGTTCGGCTTTGTTTTGCGCGTTCCTAAAGTTAAGTCTGCCTGTTTAACAGATACTTTTATTGACGCTGTAGCGACAAGTTTGAAAAGTTTCACGAAAAGGTAATATATATTCCTAATTGTGTTCATAGCTGTGTTTAAAGAACAGGGATGAGATTCAGTTTATTCTGCTAACATTAGTAGGCCGTACCATGAAGTGGATTCGGTTCTCCAATTCTAGGCATAATATTGAAAACTACATTTGAATAATGATCTTCGTATCTGCAAAAGAGAACGCATACTAGCTACGCAGAAGCTATAACTAGAACCGACTGTGTTATCGGGATTATGCCTTACTGTATCTTATAAGCATTGTGATTATTTTTGTTTTTAAAAGAAACTTTATATCTTTATCTACTTAGATATATTTTCTATTAAAAAAACTAAAAGTTAAAATGAAGAAATTATTTTTTGATATATTTTGTAAGTTGATTTATGAGTCCGGAAAGATCCATCGCCTTGCGTATTTTTTTCCACCTATTGTTAAAAATTTTAAAGTTTGTTGAAGGATTTAGTCTACGACATCTGATGACCAGTGGCGGAATTTACCTTAATGTGTTAAGGTACCCACTAAAGATCAGGTAGGCTGTGTGATTGTCCGCCAACTTCAAGGAAAAGGTTATCGTGTCAAATACATTAAATGTTATTTTCTTTAAGTGATGTTTGTCGTAAAACGGTTTCCCGGTATGACCTACTTATATTAAATAGCATTTCCGCAGAAATGTATTCATAACACAGATTGGCTTGTTTACTTAGTATTGGCTGTAAATGTGTACGGGAGTCAACACCCGGGTAGCGGTTAAGTAATGTTTGCTCGAGCTAAAAGCTGACCTCCGGTTCGGTGGCGCGCCGTGTCAACAAGGGTCATCGTTGTTTGTGAACTTGTAAAGTAGCTTCGTTCTATATTTAAATTTAAAAATCGAATGCCGTGCGAGGATTTCCGTTATGTATTTACTTAAGTTAGGTTAGTGCTGTTCAATAATCGCTCAATCGCCCAGAATATGAGCCAACACAAATCACAAGTAAGTTCGTTCAATTCAAAAGTTGATTGGGACATGGTCACCTCTATGACCTTTTATAGATATTGAAATTAAAATACAAACATAATTTATTATAGATATTAATAGAAATTATGCCTTATAGCCCACTTTGTAAGTGGTAACTGTCATTTTTGTACTACAATGGCAGCGATAAAGTTGAGTTACAGCCTACTATCGAATAATATTTTGAATTTTTCGGTAGGCAACGGCTTGGCTCGGTAGGCAGCGGCTTGGCTCTGCCCCTGGCATTGCTGAAGTCCATGGGCGACGGTAACCACTCACCATCAGGTGGGCCGTATGCTCGTCTGCCTACAACGGCAATAAAAAAAAAATTGTAATCGGGCATGGAATACAGAAAAAATAAATAATAAATTCATTCGTTCATTTTTTTTATATCCTAAATATGTATATACTCGTTGTACAGTAAGCCCGGGTGCGTGGGTATCACCATCCTGCCTATTTATGCCACGAAGCAGTAATGGATTTCGGTTTGAACGATAAGATAGCCGTTTACAATACAATTGAGAAGACGACCTCATCTCTCAAGTTGGGTGACGGCATTCACGTCGTAACGTATATGGGCTCCGGGAACCACTTAACATCAAACGGGCTTTGAGCTCGTATATAGTCACTTAAATTAACTTAATGAATGATGTATAAACATCTGTATTATATTCGAGCCCATGTGCTTACTTTGTCACGTGAATTAGTATTTCAAAAATATTAAACGTAGCCTCCCATTTGGATTGAGGTTACGAAAATAACACTAGGAAACGATACAAACTTTTACATCTTCTTCTCTCTGTTTGAAAGCGAAAATTTTACAAAACATTTCGTACGCACTTTCGTAATGTTTTTCCGGGATAGCATCCGCATTTTTATTAATATCCAAACGGGAATAGAACCTTAATGTTAATGGAAGCGGAGTTTGTGTGTTTAAAAATATACTCGATTTTTCTTTGAAGGTAGCAGTGCTGTAAATCGATTAGGTGCGCTAGCTTTCGTCGGTATCCGGTGCTTTTAGAGATTATAAATCCAGTGCCTCAATGTAAAAGCGTTGGCGTCATGGTTTTTTTAATTAAAGCTAGTTTACTTAACAATTTCGCGTCTCAAGTTTTGAATGTTTCCATTTACGATAATTGATTGTACATATTTATTTGTCTAATTATATTTCAATATTTTGTTTCAATTTACGTGACGAGAGATTTTGATTGTATTTATTTGATTAATTATATTTTTGGAACAAAGTTCCTTATGGGACGATGCGGAGGGGTACCCTAACCGGGAAAAAACGTCCGTAACGTAAGATTTTTATTAGTAATGCACACAGCGCAAGACTTAATTTTGTAATAACCTACAAATTAGTAATGCACACAGTGTACGACTTAATTTTGTAATAACGTACAAAAAATAACATATTTTTTATCATTCATTGACCACGATCTCAGAGCGTTCGTTTACGCAATACACTAACTCTTATGCAAACAACCGTGAATGAAGTGTACCGCAATAAGTTCGCACGTTACCGAATGACCGTGGGTTGTTACGAAACCTCCAGTATTATTTTCTTTATACCTCGAATAGAACTTAAAATTAACAAAATAATATTTATAATAAGGAACTTCGTTGCTATCCGGTGTCTCACGACACCACACATCTTTTTAAATATATTTACTGTTCGATTCATTAAATTATTTTGTTTTACACAAGTTAAATCAGGGTTTTAGTTTTAGTAGATTAGATTTCATTTTTGTGTTTAATGTGATTTAATTTTCTGCTATAACGCAATGGAAATAGTAGTGTAACTAGTGACTTGAAGACACGAAGGCTAGATAGAGTATCGAAAACCTGTGAATTCCGATGTAGAAAATTGAGTATAAAGTATTGCGGGGCGCAGGCAAAGGGAAAGGACATTTTAAAATTTATTTTCGAATTTTTTGAAAGTGCGTTCCTGTATTCATTATCGTTAAAGTACAGGACGATGCTGAGATTTTTATTTAATCTTTGTTATTAATTAATTATTTTTTGTTAAATAATGAGCAGTGATTTTGAATTCTAATAAAGATACAAAACGGTAAATCTATTACGATTTTTTTGACTGTACTCGGACTTACTGGTGGTAGGACCTCTTGAGAGTCCGCGCGGGTAGGTACCACCACCCTGCTTATTTCTACCGTGAAGCAGTAATGCGTTTCGGTTTGAAGGGTGGGGCAGCCATTGTAACTATACCTGAGGCCTTAGAACTTATGTCTCAAGGTGGGTGGCGCATTTACGTTGTAGATGTCTATGGGCTCCAGTAACCACTTAACACCAGGTGGGCTGTGAGCTAGTCCACCAACCTAAGCAATAAAAAAAAATCTTTGGACTCGGAAAACTATTTTATCAAAATAATAATCAAGTTTAGGAGTTTATTATTTTGAACTCATTATTAGAGAGGCTTCAAACGTATGTACGTAACACAAAGCATGAGTCATTCAATCTGTTTCTACGGAGAAATGAGAAATTTTGTTTGAAATCCATTACGTAAGTAAACTGTTTTCTAAGGAAATAATGTTCTCAGGAAATACTTGTATGTATTGACAAATGAATTTCTCGATAAAGGAATACGATTGTGTAATAGAACGAAAACTGCTGAATTTATTATTTAGAGTAATTACTGGTGATAGGAAAAAGCCATAAGGCATATTATAAAGTTAAGGATTATTTACTAGATGGCACTACGTGGGAATGAGGCGCTCGCTCCTGGCCTTTTAATTTTTCATTATTATTATGTATTTTTTTATTGTATTTTTTGACTTGTTTTTTCGTTTATTGCAAATATTTTTACTTATTTAAAAAAAAAAAAATATTTGAGAAAAAACAAAAAAAAAGTGTGTGTGTCCGCTCCGACGCACGACTGGAGTTTACTGGATATAAAAAATTAAACGAAACAATACGAGAAATAGTTCTATATTACGACAACACGATACACTACAGATTATTAACAAATTAACGAGACACAAAACAAACGACTAACAAATATATGAAAATACAATAATGAGAGAAACGCGCGATCAGTACGAGGCTTTGTGGCGGACTGCCGGCGCATGTACTAGCATGTCACACGAAATGCGCATAACGCATTTCGTGTGACATGCTAGTACGATTTTGGTCCCCATAATTTTCATACCCCGGGCCTATATATGTAAATCGATTCTAAAGGAGTAAACTCCAAAAAGCCCGCTGAGTTTGTTTCGGCGGTTCTTCTCAGGACTGTGGCTTTTTTTGGAACCGGTGGTAGAGTTAACAATGTTATTTATATTTGACATTCAACAAGTGTGTTAGTTATACTGACATCTAAGTTGAAATGAATGATTTTGAATTTGAATTGGGAACACGTTTTTTCTCACTTTGCTTCGTCTGGGGAACGAGCTCACGAATTGCCTGGTGGTAAATGGTTACCGCAGCCCTTAGATGTCAGATCATCGACTATCGCCTCTTCGACCCGTCACGTGTTTTCAGGCGTCCTGGGAAGGGGTGAAGGGGGGGGTCTGGTTGTAGTGTTGACCGCGGGAACCCCCCTATTTTGACCGGGCTCTGATCCCGCAAGGAGATCGGACGCTGGGTGTAAGAGTGCAGGGGAGTCGTTTATTGCGGTAAAAACATTCTAAAAGCATCCTTGAGCCTGCGGTCTGCTCCCAAATTCTGCAGATTGTCAAGTCCTATATACCTCGTAGGAGGATCCGACCCCGGCCCGAAAAAAAAACTGCAAGATAGGAATCTTTCAAACCAGTACGCATACTGTTTCACCGCAGAACTAAGATAGACGATGGTGCCTGCCTTTATTTATTAAATTGAGACAGTTTCAATAAATAGTACAAAATAGGGATTAAATAACTAATATATAATTTGTAGAATTAATTTCCCCTTTTCAGGAAAATTTTTGGAGAATTCTCGGAAACATCAATTTCAGTTGCTATGGAAAGGGCTTTGTGAGGTGCTTGGGAATTGAAATACCGCTTATGGTCGATCTAAGACCCCACAATCTCAGTGAAAGTATTTCGTCAACACGAATGTTTGAAACGGAATTTTCAAAATGAATAGAAAATTTTTTTTTTTCAAGTTTACGACTCATGAAATCTTTGAAAAGCACTGAGAAGTTTGATGTTCTTTAAAATAAAATTAGAGTAAACATTGAACACAATGTGCTACTACAGTTAGGAATTTTGTAGCGATTCAAAGAATGGACCCTCGAACAAGTGACTGCTAAACATAATGGCGTTATTCAGAGAGAAGAAATTAAACTGTTCCCTGGGGATAATCCGGTAGGGCGGGTATTCTGTTCGCATAAGAAACAAAATGAACAGTACTGATATGATAATTTTGTTCCTCTACAAATTTAGAACGCACCGAAAGATAATATTCATACAGTAATTCATCGTTATGAAGTTTTTAACTAAAGAAGTGTACTTGCTATTATTTTACCACGAGTTCATTAGTTTACTTTAGGCAATGTTTGTTCGAGTTTTATTTTGTGATCGATTTAAAATAATCTATTTGTTGTACATGTTTTCCATAGCTCTTCAGATTTTAAGTACAGGTAGGATATGTTGGATGCCTTACTTCTTTCACCCGCTTACTTCTTCCGCGCAACGGTGTACCAATGCCACCAAGGCTTGAATAATATTTAACGACTTTCACAATGTCTTCGGTAGTCACTAACAGTAATTGTCTAGATATCGTCTGCCAAGCTTAGAATGGTTAAACCATCATCAAACTTGAAGTGATCTCGGTTAAATGTCGAAGTTTGGGAAAGGAAATTAATCCCGTCAACTCGTGTTGCAAAGTAGGAAAGCGTTGTAGTTTGAAGGATAGGAAATCGTTAACTTCGACCTCATGTATTAAGGTGGAGGGTGGCATTCACTTCATGCCATCTGTTAGATCCAGTGGCCACGGATGACGTGGTCAAGCGGGAGCTCCATAAATATATATACGGCAATAAAGAGCTGAGCTTCTTTCACACAGTCTTTTACACACACATTTGAAGTCGTAGTGGCCTAAACGATAAGACGTCCGGTGCATTCATGTTGAGCGATGTACCGGTGTTCGAATCCCGCAGGGGGGTATCAATTTTTCTAATGAAATACGTACTCAACAAATGTTCACGATTGACTTCCACGGTGAAGGAATAACATCGTGTAATAAAAATGAAACCCGCAAAAATTATAATTTGCGTAATTACTGGTGGTAGGACCTCCTGTGAGTCCGCGCGGGTAGGTACCACTGCCCTGCCTATATCTGCCGTGAAGCAGTAATGCGTTTCGGTTTGAGGGGTTGGGCAGCCTTTGTAACTATACTTGAAACCATAGAACTTATATCTCAAGGTGGGTGGCGCATTTACGTTGTAGATGTCTATGGGCTCCAGTAACCACTTAACACCAGGTGGGCTGTAAGCTCGTCCAACCATCTAAGCAATAAAAAAAAAAAATCCTAACTAATAACCAACAAAGTTTCTTCCATTTTTAAACAAAGTTATTTTGCCGTGTGGCTTCTTAACGCGAAGTTTCAAGACTTGCACAAAGTACATTCATTAATATTAATTAATTTCGGTGCCTCACATCCGATGCGAGTCGAGAGAGATCGAACATTATTTAAAAGTAAGAAACCAAACTACGTAAAAACAACAAAATTAAGATCACGGTGTGAGAACGTTTTTAATTTTTTAACATATCTTTCAGTCTGGTAAATAAATTGTTTGGAACGAAGTTCCTTATGGAACGATGCAGAGGCGTACCCTGACCGGGAAAAAACGTCCGTAACGTAAGATTTTTCTATTTAGTTTGTTATCAACAGATGTCACTGTACGTAAATTTAACAATTCCTGAATCGCGGTGATGAGATGTTACACAGTTGATAGCCGTTCTTGTATTTCTCTTGCTAAGTGATACTTACCTGGCGCAGGGGATACCGTGATCATGCAGGCGATTCCCCCAGAGCGAGGCTGCTGCTCCATTGCACTGCGAAGTGGTTGACCATTGCGATTATTTTTATTTTTATCAATAAAAAAAATCATAATAAAAAATGTATACCCGAATAATTATTTTCTTTACACCTCGAATAGAACTTAAAATTAATATTTTTATAATATGGAACTTCGTGCCTATCCGGTGTCCCACGACACCACAATTCTTTTTTTTTTTTGCTATTGTACATAAGGAAATTTAGGAATCTCCTACTTCACTTAATCTTATAACGCGAAAGGCGAAGCGAATAAATACCTTTGATTTTATTTTACTATGTAGTAAATGAAGCAGCTTAAGACTCTGAAGTGGTGAAAGCTTTAAATCTCTAGTGTAATAATTATCAGTTCGATACAAAAACTGTGCTGTGCCCGAGGGATGACCGCAAGACAAACGAAACTTCAACATTGTCAAACTGTCAAGGAATTTAGGTTACGAACAAAACCACTAATGTACAAAGATAAATTACTTGAAATTAAATCTTCAGTTTCAGTACAAGGCTCTACCAGTATTGTCGACTTACAAACGAATATTCAATAGGTGGGGCAGCCGTTGTAACTATACTTGAGACCTTAGAACTTATATCTCAAGGTGGGTGGCGCATTTAGGTTGTAGATGTCTATGGGCTCAAGTAACCACTTAACACTAGGTGGGCTGTGAGCTCGTCCACCCATCTAAGCTATAAAAAAAAACGAACTTTGAGATGGAGATGACTCCAAATTTTTTTTTTTTAATTAATGTAATGTGAGTTGGATTGATATGCTGCAAAGCAGTAATGCGTTCCGGTTTCGAGGGAGGGGCAGCCGATGAACTATAGAACTGTGACTTAGAACTAATGTTCAAGGCAGGTGGAGGCGTTTAAGTTGTTGATATCTATGGGTTCCCCGTACCGTTAAAAACCAGGTGTGCCGTAGGCTCGTTCATTCCTTCAAGCAATAAAATAATAATAATAATAATAGGTATAATTTTAAGGGAACTAATTTATGAAAATGTAGTTTAGATTGAAAATATTAATTGGGCAAAAATCCGTCAATCATATGAAATTTCGTTATGTAAATAATCTTGGTACTTAAAATCTCTTCAGTACTAGTAACTACTACTGGTATTTTAGTAATCAATTTAACTCACTGCGTTATAGTATATATATGTCGTGGATAACGACTTTTAGTAATATTAAGACGGTGGTTTTGATTATTATTTTAAATGATGAAATGTTGTTTTGATAAATATCACAAAATGAAGGGTAGACTCCGTAACGCCACAGTATAAAATGGCGGTACGTGGACAGAGTCGTGGCATTCCGTGTCAGACAGTCATTCAGTCCGGACCGTACGGTCGGTCCGTCTCAGTCAGTGAGTCTCTGGCAGTCAGTCAGTCGGTATGTGCAACGAAACTGTCGGTTTACCCTGTCATTGTGAAAGTTGTGTGTGTTGAGTTTCAGTAATTATTATTGAAAAGTTTTATTGACTAAACTGAGTTCAATCGAATACGAGTGATGACGGAAACTACCGCTCAGCCATCCCTGACGTGCGCCAACATATACATATAGTATATCCGTATACGTAGTTACTGCATTATATGTTGTATATAATAAATAATAGGCCATGTGAGAGCCGAGCCTTGTTCCAACGAAAAGTCGAATAAACTTTATTTGGTAATGAAAAAAATGATCTCCATCTGACTAGATGATCTGACTGCAAACGCAAAATAGTGGAACTTCTTTCAGCTCGTAAATAATTTAAAAATCTATAAGAACGAATTGATTACTGTCCGAAACATTAACAAAAGTTTGTGTCTAACACACTAGGAACAGTCCCTAACTAAACTTCATTATTTTGATTTGTTTACAAGACTTTAACCATTCTCTGCAACCGAGTTAATTCTAACTTAGAAGACAAACTTGGTACTTACCTACTATCAAACTTATAATGTTAATTCACAGTATGTAAGCTTGACTGTAGTTTGATCATAGTTATTACGTAACTAGCGTGGGTAGTGGTTTGAAGTATAGGTAAGAATCCCACAGCTAGTTCTGAAAATAACATCGTAAATGCAAGTTTACAATTTTCCCTAGTCTCGCCTTTCTTATTATAGGACTTGGCTACCTTCAAAGACATGTCACAAAATGATTATGACAATATATGTCTGAAAAAACAGTCTGAAACTAAGAACAAATCACGCATGGCCATCCGGACTCAAATTAGGATTCCTTTTATTTTGGGTACTAGATACTGATATACTTACTTATATACGTTCAGATATACACATGTATCCTCCTCAGAATTCAGTGGACCGCGCACTGTACCAACGTTTCGATCTTGAAAGAGCTCAACATTAAGGAGCATTTACTGGTGGTAGGACCTCTTGTGAGTCCGCACGGGTAGGTACCACCACCCTTTTTTTTTGTCAAGAGGAAATCACCGGACTTCAGCCCTCCACTGGGGATGGAGGGCGGGACATATCGGAGTCGAACCGATTAAAACCTCCTGTCGCTCAACAACCAGAATCCAAATCTCGCATGAGAGTTCATGAAAAGGCAAAGGGGGAAAGTTAATGCGGAGCATATCTTTCCCATCACTCTCCCCCTCAGGCCGCCGGACCGGCGGTCGTCGGCGCCACGACCACCAGCCCTCTCGGAGGTATCACCACCCTGCCTATTTCTTCTACGAAGCAGTAATGCGTTTCGGTTTGAAGGGTGGGGCAGCCGTTGTAACTATACTGAGACCTGAGAACGTATATATCAAAATGGGTGGCGCATTTACGTTGTAGATATCTATGGGCTCCAGTAACCACTTAACACCAGGTGGGCTGCGAGCTGATTCACCCATCTAAGCAATACAAAAGAAAAAAAAAGAAAAGGAGAGACTATCGTCAACAGTCCAAATACGACCGTCTGGTGTAGTGGTAAGTGACATGGTCACACTACACAAGGGGGTCGCGGGTTCGAATCCCGTCAAGGAAAGATATTTGTATGATAAATATAAATGTCTTTTTCAGGGTTATGGATGTATATTAAATATATGTATGTGTATAATAAAAATCTTACATTTATATCCGTTATCTGGTACCTGTAACACAAGTTCTTTACGAACTTATCACGGGACCAGTTAATGTGGCGTGAAAAAAAAAAATCCTCAAGTTCTTCCGGCACATAGCTCTCCATTAGGAGACCATAGGACTCCATTGAGCTGTTGGTGGTGCAAGGGAAATCCGATCACGATTCGACACGCTGGACCGACCTCATAAAATCTGTGACTCACTCCAATATATATGATTGTTCTCAATCTGCGACACATCGTGCCACATAACGTCGCATCGCGAGAGCATTGGCCTCGCAGGATTTCGACTGATGCATGACAGGCAGTGGTCGTGCCACTCTGTCAAGATTATACGACTAGGAAGAAGAAGATAAAAACACCCAGACAAAGAGCAAACGCATCTGTTCATCACACGAATGTTTATCCGATATGGGAATCGAACCCATGACCTTCGGCGCAACAGTCAGGAGTGCTAACTACTCCACCATCTGATCAGTCATTCATAAAATGACCATAAGACTAATCATTAGGATCCTGTTCAATTATCATTTAAGTTTTTGTATTCTCTAAAGTGAACAGATACGCTTTTGTACGGGCTTACACTTTCGACTTCTATATTATCTTTCCCTCACCATTCTCTTAAAATTTCTATACATCCATTTTTCTGTTTTTCTAAGATTCGAAATTTGATTTCGATTCAAAATACTTTTTTTATAGATTACTTTTCGTACTAAGATTAGTAACTTTTAATCTATTATAGATGATCCATAAGTTCTTAAATGAATCTAATATCTCAGCTAAGATCAAAGAACCTTTCTCTTGGTAAAAATACGTTTTTTAGCGAGAATGTGAAAATAATTTTCGGTTCACGTTTGAGTATTCTGAAATAACTTTAAACTAAATTTCACAAAAGAATATCCATGGTCTTTGAAATATCATGCTGGTGTTCATTTTGAATTGTATCTTTGAATTGAAAATTAAATTCAAAGAGCTCTTTGTCTTTATACTCGCAGTACTGAAACAGAATTTAAAACTTTGACGCTACATACTTAAAAGGATGTAAAAAAAACAATTTTGCATTTTAAAAGGTAAGCAGAGTCGAGTTACAAAATATTGACCGAGATACTTTAACGGATTTTAAAAAAGTTGGAAAATATATATCTCTAAATTATGATTTTTATCTTACCCCTAATATTTTCGAATTCAATATCGACTTTGAGATTAATGTCAGATATTATTTACGCCTGCTTAGTTAACGAGTTGATGTTCAAGTGTGTTGATTTTTTATTTTATTATTTTTTCAAAGAGCTCACATTTGACTTGGTTTTAGGTGATCCCAGGGCCCCACTTTTCATGACATGTGTGCAAAATATCAATTGTGTTACAAATATAAAAAGTTATCAATTGCCACAAATACTTCGTATTTTACAGAGATATTGAACGATTCAATTCGAAGATACATCCATGGCTGGTTGAGATCTACCTCGAAAGGTTAATAATAGATATAATCGTTGTCCGTGTAAAGAGTTTTGTTTTCTCAGGCTTTTGACTATTAAACTAGTTTTGCTTGACTCTGAACTAAAATTTCGCACAGCAAATAAAACTTTAACTACAAAACTAAAAACGAGGTCGCTATTGTACAGGTCATAAATTACATGGATTTTATTTTCGAGTCTGAATCACGTCTGTCTGGAAACTGCTTTGAATCGAGCTCAAAATATAATTTAAAAGTGTAGGCGGCGGCAACGCAAAACGTTCCAAATAAATAACTGAAAACTTTTTCAATTTCATCCCCCGATCCACAAATTGTGTTTTGCGTTTGAGTAAATCGGGAAATGAATAACAAATTTCGACTCCCGAAATCAAGGGAAGGAAATTAATTGCGTTTCTTGAGGCTCGTTTGACACCATACCTTATTATATAATAGTTTCGTGGAAGCTTTTTACTTAGAGGAAGAACTACTAAATAAATTATATTGGAGAAGTATCAGTAGTGCTGACGTTGTCCAGCCAATTTGATCTGTCTATAACAATTTGAACGACCCATGTATTTTCAAAATATCTACAATACAACAATACAACTTTTACTGGTAACTACTGGTACTAAGTACCACCACCCTGCCTACTTCTTCCGTGAAGCAGTAATGCATTTTGGTTTGAAGGGTGGGGCGGCTGTTGTACTGTAAAAACTGAGACCTTAGAACTCATGTCTCAAGATGGGTGGTGGCATTTAGTATTTACGTTATAGATGTCTATGGGCTCCGGTAACCATTTAACACCAGGTGAGCCGTGAGCTCCATCCATCTAAGCAATAAAAAAAATACAACAGATTTGTAGAACAACAGTAAGCTTATTAGACTCAGGGCGAGCTCTTTGAGTCTCCGTTTTTTCCACCTAGTCCTTTTATGGCAATAGCTAATAAAGAAATCCAATAATTGTCGAGAGGTCATCGAGAAAGTATCAAATTTCACATTGCATGATCACGTCAGATTGTCGCTAATTTGCTCAGAATTTTAAATTTTTAGTACTGATGCGATCGACGTTTCGTGTGACAGCCCTTGCTGTCCTTGAAACTGGAACTGTTTCGCGGTAGAAATAGGGAGAATGAGGAATAGGAATAGTCCTTGTCCGTTCGGCCATACAATACCTCAACACCAGTAAAATATTTTAGAAGACTGTGTACATTATTTCGAAGTTAGGAACGAAATTCATCGCTGATTTCGGTACATCGGGCAGACTACGCGATCTGTATTATCTGCAGCCTCAACAAATAGGGATGGGTAAACAATTATTTCGTATTGTACAGTAATCACGTATCGACAATGTTGGCATAATCCAACCGGCACATCCACGCTGTCCACTTTTGAATATTCAACGATTATTAATTCGGTTTCCATGGGCGGTTTCCATACATCGATTCGATTCCGGTTCGTTTGTCAGTTAACACGTGAGTGAAGTTGTTTTGTCGTTCATTACGATCGCTTGTTGGGGCCGGCAGTAATTGTGATTTGTAGTGTCAGTGAATATTGCTGCTTCTGCACGCTTAGAAACTTTTATGGTGCGTACGCGGGAAATGGCTTAAGTAATCGCCGGAGCCATTATAGGCACTATCACGTGTAGGGACACGTAGCGCTTGCGCATGCAATTATTGCATTACGCTGCACCAGTTGCCCGGCGCCGGTCTTTATGTAAACACATGTACCATCTTACGGAATAAAAAAAATAGATAACAGCCCATCTGTCTATAAGCGATTTCCGTTAGTGATGGATGTTGAGGTAAAGTCAAACCACTGCCCGTTGCTGAGGACTACTTTTAAGCTTCATTTGAATACGGCATGGCTTAGTGCTTGGAGTATACCACGGAGGGGAGTCGATCCAAAGTCGAGGGCGAGGGAGACAAAAAATAGGTTAAAAATATGAAAGTTCACTGTCGATAAACGCAGTCGTTCCAAATGGTAAAGTGATTCGAATAATATTTTATACACGCACTCAACATTGTTTTAAACATGAAATATTCAAAAATTATTATTGTAGCAAAAGAAAAAACGTTAACCCATAATTAAAATGTCGGTTCATCGATTCCACGCCGGATATGGGTAACATGACCGTTGATTAGACGTCGATTAAAATATGAATAATATGTTTTTTTTACGAACACTGTTATAATTTGAAGTGTTTTGTTTATAATGTTCTCGATAAAAACATCGGCTCGAACATGCATGAATATTTTAATTTGTTATTGTTCTCTGATGATTCATAAATAAAAGTAAAAATAATCTTTACGGATAAATGGATGGACGGATATGTTTAATGAATGAAAAAGATTAATTCATATTGTTGCGTAAGCTAGTAACTAATCATGTATCGTCCCCGCATCACCGTATCACCTCTGTTACGACAAAACAATTAAGAAAACTTACAGAAAGAAAACATTTATTAACAAACTAAATAATTATTACAACCTTTGAACCCGTCGCTTGCGACGAAGGGCTCGACGAGCGAATTAACCCACAACTTAACACAGCCCACTGAGTTTCTCGCCGGAACTTCTCAGTGGGTCGCGTTTCGGATCCGGTTGTAGATTCTGCGAAGCATTGCTCTTGCTAGGGCCAGTGTTGGCAACACTCCAGTTTGAGCCCCGTGAGCTTACCTACACGTTAGGGTGAAGCTGAAATAGCCTCTCCAGGCTATCAGCATAGGTAGGAATAAAAAAATAAAAAATACGACTTTGTTTGGGGCAAACAAAATTCTAGGATAATGAAACTATACATATTATATTTTACTATATACTATATGCTATATACTATACAAGTAATGAGAACTATAGAAATTATAACACAGGTCTTTCTACAAATATTTTCTTGTATTTCTTACGTAAAAAACATTTTCGAATTCCAACGGAAAACAAGAAGCTACAACCTGCGAAATTTTGACAAATTATACAATAATATCCAACGTTATCCAGCGTTTATTGTAATTTGGAGGGTCATATTTTATTTCTGAATGGAAATAAGCACGAAATAACCACAAAAGTACACGGAAAAGAGGATCTCGATCTACCAACTGGTTTGTTACCTCTTACCAACACAGCCAGCTAAATGCACACCTTTGTTACATGACAAATGGTTGGTATAATAATGATGCGGGTATTTCCTTATTCGAATTTCTCACACAACAAACGAGCTACGACACGATATGCGAATTGTGGGCAACAAATGAATCCATTAATTTCTATAATCTGTTTCCGTGTGTGTGTGTGTGTGTGTTTGAAAAGCCCATTTTTGATGAGTCCGATGTTTGCGCGAAGTAAATCGAAATTTTCGTGTAGTCACGTTGTTGTCTATAAATTAATGGTCATAAAATTATAGTCATTGATAGAATCATAAATATGTAGAATAGGGATCGCAGCGCATAAAATCAAGCTTCCCTTGTTCCAAAATCTTCTCTTTTAATAATAATTAATAATTAACACTTTTATTAGGTTTTTTTTTGTTGCCCTTGTAGGCAGACGAGCATACGGCCCACCTAATGATGAGTGGTTACCGTCGCCCGTGGACTTCAGCAATGCCAGGGGCAGAGCCAAGCCGCTGCCTACCGCTTAATACTCTCTACAAGCCTCGTTTGAAGAAGGACATGTCATAACGCTCGGGAAACACCGTGGAGGGGAGCTCATTCCATAGCCGGATGGTACGTGGCAAAAAATACCTCTGGAGACGTACTGTGGATGACCGCAGTGGCTCCAGGTAGTATGGATGAACTCTACTCCGGTGGCGGGCGGTGCGATGGTAAAAACAAGATGCTGGTATCAATCGGTATCGGTCTTGCTCATTTTTCAACCATCCTCGCCATCTTCTAGTACTCTGTCATTCTGTCTGTCATTCTCTTCTCCCTTTCTTTCCGTTTTCTCTCACTCACATCTTAACGCTCCGTTTCACACTCTTTTCATACGTTCCGTTCTTACCAATCCTACAAATATTTGATTAATTCGTACACTAATTAGTGATCCTAGCGTTGAATCAGGCCTATGTGGAAACTCGGAGGCAACAAAAAATGTCACTATAAATATCTAGTGTTCAGATAAATTGACATCTATTGTGTTAAAACATTAAATCGTTTTCGTATCACACTTAACGATACGACGTATCGTGTGTATGTAGTAGTTTGCAAGATAAATTTGGACTCAACGGCCAGTGACCAGACGACCTAGTTGGAGCTAGCGAATGCGAATGTTTGAAAACATATTCTAAGGTCAGTAATTTCATTAAGTAGCTAAAAAGAATTTGATTAAATTTCAAGTTTTAATCGAAAAGATTAGTCGAATTTATCTAGTTTAAATTAAATTTTTGGTTTTAATTTTTTTATTGCCCTACAATATTGAGTTCACGACCTCTTAGCATTAAATGAACCCACCACCTATCGTGAGACATGAGGGGGATCGCATGGCAGATATATCAGTTAAATTGATACTTACGCGAACCTAAATACTCCACTGGTGATTACATATTGTAAATTTTGCGAGATTGATTTTTATTAAAATTATCTAAATCTATTTGAAAGAGAGAAGAGAGATTTCATCAGATAGTAAAGTTTCAGATTCAAATCTTGGAATGATAAATGAAGCCTGTTCGAATTTATTTTTAATTTTTATTTATTACCTTTATTGGCAGACGGGTATACGGGCTACCTAATGGTAAGTGTTTACCGTCGCTCATGGACATCAGCAATGCCAAAGGGCAGAGCCAAGTCGCTGCGACGGGAAATGTACTCGCTGGTTCCAAATACCAGCAATATATAAATTTTCAGTCTGAACACAAGGTGACACCGTAAACTTGTTTGACACACGTTTACCGCACAATAGCTGTTGTATGAATTCATGCATGATGTGTTGATCTCTCTCTATTTATTCCTAGAGAGAGTTCGAAAAAAGCTAAATTTCAAGCAACTTACGTATGTACAGTACGTGGTATTTATTAGTGTCATAGCTGACAAATTTTAAATAATTGGTATTTGTTAAAAAATGTCCTTAAGTATGATAAAATTCTAGTACTTGGAGATTAAAATATTGTCCACTTTTGCACGTTTAAGCTGTTTGATTTATAAAAACAGTAATTATTGTTACGACTTGTTTATTTTTACTCTAAAGCAAATTATTGGGTCATTCGTCAATCCAATTAAAATTTAGACACTGCTATCAAGATGGGTGGTGCCATCCTACATTATTATTAAATATTTAGTACCTAGTGATCTGTTACGAATTCATGAACTTATTTTTCTATCTAGGTCTATCAAAACAATTTATTTATAATAAGTTAAGATGCATCATTGAAAACGCTGGGTCAAATAAATGGGTCAGCATTTTATAATCAGATATTTGCATACAATTTTATATTTGGTTGAAAAAGCCATTAGTAATCGGAATCACAACAATATTTCTAATTTCTTTCAGTATATCGATATTGTACAATGATTATTAGACAACGTAACACTTTAAAACAGCTGCTGAATTCATGCAAAATTCAACGGCAAGCAATTATAACAACGTCGTAGTTACAGATTTAAAAATTCCAGTACAATGACTGCACAAAAGTGCAAAGAAAGCTTGCACAAAGAGATTTGAAAGCTTCCGTAGCTTGGATACAGCTTTGGACTGCAAATTACTACTGAGATAAACAGAGGCTAGGTTCCGCGGCGCGTCGTCTACGCCAGTTCGTAGCGGCACCACGTAGAGAGCGGACGCCCTCAGCGGCTCGTAGCGACCGAGTGCTACGCCAGCGCGTTATGGGACGACTAGTGTGCGTTCGCAAAAGTAAACAAATAGTGATATGAGTTGTACGTCCCCGAGCACTGTGTTCCGCCTGACTCTCCTGATATTAACTTTAATAGTTACGTGCACATTCATAGCTAGTGTGGTGTGGTTATTGCGGACGCGCGCCTCGTCCGGACAATATGAGAATTATTACTTGTCGCGAATTAATATAAGCTCCGCGAAAACGGACGGGGGTAACATCTCTACTGCGGCGCCTCAGTCTGATCATTACAAGGATCTGATAAAGATTGAAATAGCAATGCGTCGTGTTGAAGAAAACAGCAGACGATTGAAGGAGTACACTAAATCTATACTTTGGGATAACAAGGATAAGTCTCTTTGGTGTGTTTTATTCAAAGAAAGTGAGAGAATGGACAAAGGGAGATTGGGCGGAAAACATCAGCAGTCCGTCGACGAAGAGTATATACGAAGTTTAAGGGAACAAAAAATGAGGGAGGCTTTGATACATCTAAGGCATCATGGGACGCATCACCGCCGAAGACCGGATTTACTTCCGAATTTTCCATACATCAAATAAATCGATAAAATCGTACGTTTCATATTTCAAAAAACGTAGTCTGATTTGGCAAGATTATTAATATAAAACATCGAGCATTCAGGATTTAACTTCATCGAATTGATAATAAAACTTAATATTTATAATTGATGTGTTAATCGTTGAAGAATGTAAATATTTTGTATACCAGTAAACGTGTACCTAAATCACTATATTCAGTGTGTAAATATATGTATTTAATATGTATAAGTGTAAATACGCCACGGTTTAATAAGAGGTTTGTTGACTCCAAACAGTATTTGAATAAACCAAGGGAATTAATTTAATGTGTTTTTCATTTCGTTGAATACATTCTGAAAGCTCAATGAGTGTGTTGTCTCGAATTTATATGAGTAAATTGTCATTCTTTTATACACATCATCATTACTCCAGACTGTTGAATTGATTCTGTATTGATTACTCTTGTTTTTATCGTTTAGATTTTTCTTGTACTATACTTTCACTATATACAAGTATGTACTAATACGTACAAAGATCTTTCCAAAAAATTCAGTCCTGCTTATTTTCATTACGACTTTAAATGTGTAATATGTTATGATTGGTTACAAAATTTTATTTCAAGAACTAATAATATCTCACGATATGAGAGTATAATATAATTTTTTTAATTAATATACGGTATAGCACAGCGAGTCAGCAATAGGTTGGACATATTAGTCGGACAACCGATAACCGTTGGGGTAAGCGCGTACTTGAGTGGAGACCGTGAATTGGCAAAAGCAATGCAGGACGCCTTCAGGTTTGGTGGAGTGATGATCTGTGCCGAGTGGCTGGAAGGAGCTGGATGAGAGAAGCCGAGGATTGTGATCAGTGGCGTGCAATAGACGAGGCCTATGCCCAGCAGTGGACTGCTATAGGCTGATGATGATGATGATGATACGATATTTATTTTTTATAATCCATATTCAGAAAAATCTACTTTTTTAAAGTGTGAATGAGAGAATAAGAAGTCGAATTTACGTTAATCGCTTTGAGAAGTTCTCTGACCAATTCTTTTTCAATTGTTCTAAGTTTTTCTAATTTTCTTCAGAAAATCAAATGGCATTTTTGGAACAGAAATATCCACAAGATGTCTGTTTGTTTTCTAAAAAATAATGAATAGCTACGTTACTTGTCTGGTCAGAGTCTTCTTCTTTTTCTCCACCTTATCCAACTAGGTGAGGTCGGCACAGCTAATTTTTCTCTTCCATTCTCTTCTATCAGCCGTCATCTCAACACTCATTCCTCTCTCTCTCATATCGTCATTCACACACTCCATCCATGTCTTCTTCGGTCGACCTCTTCCCCCTCTACCTTGCGCTACCATTTCCATACATCTCCTAGTCACATGCATCTTCTCTCTACTCATCACATGTCTGGTCAGAGTACGCATTGTTTTTATAAATTCTTATTTTGAACGATTTGAAACAAAACGAATAATTCAGCGAACGACATTATGACCATGCGTTTCAAAAGAGCATACGAAGATGGGGGTGGTTTTTTTATGGCCTTGGTAAACAAACAATCATACTTCACCACTTGATAATTAGCGGTCAGCGTCGCTTACGGACACTAGGAATGACAGGAGCACATTCAAGCCGTTACCTACGTAAATTAAAGTATAATAAAGCTTGAATTTCAATGCATTCAGCGTATTTTGGCGTATGCGATACATTAAATAAGCCAAAAAAATAATAATATACCTAGTCAGGTCATAAATTCTGTCACATGTTTAATGTAAAATAATTGAAACAAGTTTATTCATTATGTAACCATTCATATACTAAAATGAACATAACAAAACATAGATTCTTATGACACTAAAGTTTATTCAAAATGACCTCCGTGATTTTGAATACAGGCCTTCAATCTGCGCGGCCAGTCGTCTATCGCAGCACGAACGAGGTCCATGTCAATATCGGCGGCTGCCTTAATCAAGGATGTCTTGAGTGACTCCAAATTGGGATGAGGCTTTAAGCACGCCTTTTCCTCCAAGTGTTGCCATGTCTTGTAATCTAACGGATCCAAATCTGGACTGGAGGAGGGCCAGTCTTCGTGCCGGATGAAGTCGATTTCACGCGCCGCCAGCCAGTCTTGTGTGCTCTTCGCTCTATGAGCTGGCGCCGAATCTTGTTGGAATACCCAGTGCCTGATATTGAACATGGTATGAGAAACAGGTTCCACAAGGTTCGTCAGGACTGTATTTTGATACACAACTGCATTCGTTTTTACACCTTTCTCACAAAAATGTACCTCTGTTAAGCCCCAATAAGAAACTCCCAACCATACCATGAGCGAGGATGGAAAATGACCTCGTTGGATACGCGGAATACGGTTGCTCGCTTCTTCACTACTGTGTGCGTACACCTTATCATTTTGTTTGTTGTAGCTTTCTTCTACGGTAAAAATTTTTTCATCCGAAAAAAGATTTTCCCGATATTTTTTTCCCGCGTACCGCTTCAACAAAGCGCGGCATCTCTTCAATCTCAGGTCCATTAGACGACCATTGAAACGATGTCCTGTTTTTCTTCGATATGCCCGAAGCCCTAAGTCTTCATTTAACACCATTTTCACCGTGGTTCTGCTTAACCCCATCTGAAGGGCCAACAGTTTCTGCTTACGTTTGGGATTTCTTTGAATTCGCGCCTTCACAGCTTTTATCACTGCTGGAGTCCTAACAGACCGAGGGCGACCACTTCTTGACCTGTCATCTACACTAGAGTCTTCATTGTATCGTTTGATGGTACGATAAACGAATCTTTTGGTTATATTCAAATTTTTCAGTATGTTAAAAATTTGAATTGGCGCGTAACCGCAACGATGCAACGCAATAACTGCAACACGGTCTTCTTTAAGCGTCCACTCCATATTTAAAAACGAGTGAAAATTCTAAAAGTATACATTTTTATTTTCATGAACAATTCGAAATTCGAATTCAATAAACTTTTTTGTGGCCAGCATTCTAAAAGAAAAGTTTTTAATGTGTGACAATACTTATGACCTGACTAGTTATATATAAATGAATTGCTGTTCGTTAGTCTCGCTAAAATTCGAGAATTGCTGAGCCGATTTGGCTAATTCTGGTCTTGGATTATTTGTGGAAGTCCAGAGAAGGTTTAAAAGGTAGATAAATATGAAAATGCTCGGAATTAAATAAAAATAACAATTTTGTTTTTCCTTTGATGTGTCCCCCGTCGGTCTTTTATTTATCGATTGAGGCACTACGAAGTCTGCCGGGTCAGCTAGTATTATATAAGAAAATTTGTGGACCCAAAGAAAGAAACGTAAGTCGCAGGAGCAGTACAGTAGGCTATAACAAAGATGAGTAGGTTAAAGTAGCGTTATAATCAAAACTATTTTCAAGGTTTTTTTTTTATTGTTTAGATGGATGGATGAGTTTACGTGTTAAGTATCAACAACGTAAATGTCGGCATCCCCCTTGAAATATGAGTTGCGTCTCAGTTTTTCCAGTGCAACGGCTGATCCATCCTTCAAACCGAAACGCATTACTGCTTCACGGCTGAAATAGGCAGGGTGGTATTACTTACCCGTGCGGGCTCACAATACGACCTACAACCGGTTAATCTTAGGTTTTCTACTTTCATAATATTATTTTCGATGTTTCGTATACTTTACAAGTCACGGACAACTGCAATTTAATAATAAATAATATAACTAATAACAAGAAATTACAAAATGATACAATACAATAAAAATGAAACGCAAGGCGAAGCCTAAAATAGCATATTTCAAACAATAGTAGCATTATTACGGAAGTCAATACTGCTGATATTGCTTAGAAGAGCGAAAGAGTAGATATGACTGTCTCGCCTGTTTCTGCCGCAAAACTTATATGGTATTATGATCACGTGATTAAGACTTTAACTTCTTCGTCTTGTCTAAATTGTAACTGTAACAAGCTGGACTATGCCTTGATCTATCCATCTATATTAAGAAAAATTAAAGTCAATTATATTTGCTTGTCATACTGAGACAACTTAATCCGAAATTCAACCAATAGGTGCATCTTTTTTTTACATGAAAAATGTACGCATGGATGCAAAATGTATGCACGAACTAATTAATTGCTATGAATCGTCTTAAATGTCTCGTTTCTCTACTGTATGATGTTATGGATTCATCGGTCAATGATATTGTGTCTTTCGTACGTGATTGACCAAATTGAGTTCGCAAATCTCTCACGGTAAAAAAAAAAGTTTCTCCTAGACACATCGGTAGCTTTCTTCATGAAATATTGCAACAAAAATGTAAGCAAATGTCACGAGTTTAACATTTAAATTATTGAATATTAACCAGGAATCCTATCGGCTATGCAGGGCTCAGGTGCAGCCTTCCCACAATTACATCGATCTCTGCAATTTTCTATTTAAAAAAATTAATGTGCTAATTTACTTCAAATAATAGGGAAATTTAACCGTTGTTTTTATTTCGTTTCGCGTGTCGAGTTGTTGCAAGTAAACTGGTAATTAAACTCAAAGAACGCTGCTTGTGTATTTATTTCTACTAGAGGTCCCGCAGTAGTCGAAATTCGACTATAATTAATTGGAATTGTAAGTTTGTACACTATTATGATTGTATTTTATACTTCTATAATCACATATTTCACCAAGACTACACTATAAAAAATATTAACAAAGACAAACAATATTTAATCTATTCTCAATTTGACAACAGACGTCAAGAACAAAAATTTGACAATAAATAGTATGCATGCGTGTGTGCGTCAAATACATGGTATGTAGTGTATGTAATGTTTTCTTTATTGATTTAATGTATCTTTGATGCATTATTTTTAAAAAAAATTAGCATTGTGCAATTCTTCTCTATATTCTCTATAAGTGTGGAAAATTTCATACTCCTCCGTCCGCGCAATTTTCGTAAAAATGGATACAAAGTTTTTGCTTCACCTATTAATATATAAAATTAAATAATAAACTCTTTTTCAGTGCATATTGTTTTAGGTAGTGACTGAAGTCCATTGTCGCATTATATACATAGTATGTCAATGACATCACTTATCTGAGATGTGAGACCGAATTTTTAATTATCATATGTGTCATTATTTCTAACACGTTAAATCTGTAATTCCGGTAGAATTACATTGGTACATGAATACTTTTCCGTAAAAGAATTGCTTGCGTCACTGTCTGATTTGTAAGCTATCGATCGATTAGTGAATTCGTTCAAATTGTTTTAAGTTTTACTTTTTACTATTTGATAAATAGAATAGAAACTCTTTGATATAAAAAAAAAATATTATGTATTTATTCGTATTAATTAAGTTAGTATATAATAGTATTAAATGTGGGCGTTACACGTGAACAAAGACATTTACTGAACTTTCACATTTCATATTGCCAGTTTCTTTTCAAAGAAAGTAATACACATAGCAATGTTCGCTTAAATATCATTACTTAATCATGTCAGTTTAGAGTATCATCTATGTATTTTCGTTTCCTGTTCATAAAGCTTAGTCTAACATTAATACATGTTTTCAGGCTACAAAAAAATTACAAACTTACTAGGAAATTAGGGAAGCAGGAACTAGGTAAGTAAATAAGCGAATCCTTTACTACTAGGGATTCTTAAGTATCAGTGTATAATATAATATAAGTGTATAAGTGTCGAATATGTTGTTGCTACATAGCTTATTATTGGCTCATATATATGACAGACGGAAAGTTCCATCTATTCCATCCAGTTTTTGCAATGTATAAAATGTGCATCACAACTACCATAGGTTATAGGTATTAACATAGGTTTCATTTTGTATTAATAAATATTCCAAGGTGCATGTCAATTGAGCTTTTCTTGACTATATCTCTTCTTTGGTTTTGGGCATATGGTAATGCGGATTTTTCTGTCACTGGCATTGCAGGGTCTTCGGAACCTGTGCGGGGGCGCCTGGCACTCGACTGTTGGTCCGGTGGTGAAGCAGTGCAAGGTGGCTCCTGTGCGCCGCTCACGGTGTGTCTCCCGAGACGAGGTTCTACGGGATTTTCCCGGGGATGAAATCCCGTCTTAACATTAGTACGGGTACCGCCTAAGGCGAGACTTTCGGCGCGCATCGCGGTACCGTAAGTTTCGTGTAGTCGGTGTGGTGGAGCTCGATGGGGTTTAGTCGGTAGTCGTTCTGCGGGGCAAGTGCTTCGCGCGCTTGGGGGAGGTGAAGGAACTCGGCCCTTCTCTTCTCCCCTTCTTCCTCTCAGGAGGCGCCGGAGTCCGACATAACCCGGTCCGTTACCCCCCTCGACCGGGTATCCGTAAATGGATTCCCCAGCGTTAAAAAAAAAAACACTGCGTGAGATTTCTATTGAGAAGCCTCATCGTTTGGAGGTTTTTTCGAGGCACATTTATTAAAATATGTTTAGTTTACCGTATAATTATAGATAATAAGGCTATTTAAAAAATAAATGAGTTAGGCTGCCTTGAGATCTGTGACATTAATGTTAAAACTTTTGAATGGATTTAAAAAAAAAGCTTTATCCCTTTTTTGTAATGTTGCCTTTTTTATCGCATACGTAACTTTTGACGTCATAATGCGTTATGGAGCTCTCTTTACAACACGAATAAAATAAAAATGAAAACTGCTAACTTTCTCATTTCTGAACATATTTTTATTTTGTTTCCGTTGACTGGCTCCGTGTTATAAATACCTATATATTGTCACAGTTGCATGAGATGTAAAAATTAACATTGTATAGAATGCGATAGAAAGTTCATCCCGTAACGTAAATTTGGAAAGTATAATTTTATATTATTACTAGTTGACCCGGAAGACTTCGTAGTGCCTCAATCGATAAATAAAAGACCTAAACTTTTGTATAAAATAAACTTAAAACAAACAAAAGGAATCGGTTCGACGGGGACACATCAAAGGAAAAACAAAATTGTTATTTTATATAATTTCGAACATTTTTATATTTTTTCAACCTTTTAAACCTTCTCTGAACTTCTACAAATAATTCAAGACCAAAATTAGCAAAATCGGTTCAGCCGTTCTCGGGTTTTAGCGAGACTAACGAACAGCAATTCATTTATATATATAGAAGATAATTTATGTCTACTTTTCAATACAAATTACGATAATAATGTACGTCAAATGATTGAAGCCCTTTTTGATCAATAGCCATTACTCTGTGACAGATATTGATGTGTTTTAAAGTTCTTTCGGTGTGATTCATCAGAAAGACTGTGAAAGCATTACTCAATATTTTTTCAGCACAAATAGTTTAAGCTACGTACAATTTTCAATATTACAATATAAGTTTAAATTTGTGCAAGCTATAACCGTAAACGCTGTTGAGAACTTACAGCCCCACTTATACAAACATCAGAACTAGAAGGCTCCATCTAACTTGACATATAATCACTGTGACTCTACTGATCGTAAGATATCTTATGAGTCTGCACGTGTATTTTTTATTGCACTATAGCTTAGAATTAGATGCATAGATAAAGTCACGATCCAGCTAGTAAGTCTTTACCTTTAAAGTTACAAGTTAGACAAAAGGAAGAATTAAAATCTTAATCACATGGTAATAACATCACCCCATTGAAATCGGGACACATAAAACCTTCGCGGCAGAAACAGACGAGACAATCATATCTACTCTTTCACTACTCTAAACATTTATGAACAGTATTGATTTCCTTGACACTTGGCTACTTTATTCGGTTTGCCTGAATCGTAGATAATTAAAACTACATTTGAGGTTCTGTCTCGCGTTTTATTTTTATTGTATTATATTATTTTATAATACCGTGTTGTTAGATATATTATTTTATTCTATTTTATTAAATTATAGTCTGTGAGTTCGAAAACTGTAATTTTTTTTTAGTAGGCAGACGAGCATACGGCCCACCTGATGGTGAGTGGTTACCGTCGCCCATGGACTTCAGCAATGCCAGGGGCAGAGCCAAGCCACTGCCTAAAAATTATGCGAAACGTCGGAAATAATATTGTAACAGCAGAAAACTTAAGATTAATTGGTGCCAGGACGTCTTGTGAGTCCGCACGGGTAAGCAACACCACCCTGCCAATTCCTGCCGTGAAGTACTAATTCGTTTCAGTTTGAAAGGTGGGGCAGCGGTTATAGTGTAAAAACTGAGACTTTAGAGCTCATCTCTCAGGGTGGGTAGCATCATTTACATTGATTATGTCTATGGTCTCGAGTAACCACTTAACGCTAGGTGTACCGAGAGATCATCCACCTATCTAAGCAAAAAATCAAAGCCCTAATTGGATCGTAGTAAAAAGCAAGGGGGTGCGTTACCCCTTGTTTTTTTTTTATTTTGAGGGTTCAATAAACTCTACCACCAGTAATCTAGATAGGAATTCGGTGAACACTCAGGTTGTTAGGTAGGTAATGATAGTTCTCACTAAATGATGGTGGATGGGGATCATGGGGACATACTAGTCTTGACTGTTTCCGGTTTTCACGATGTTATTTCTATAGATTCGGATAACCATTTAACCTCAGAAAAAGGTCGAATGCCGATCTTAACAAAAAAAAGATATTCTAGCAATAGTATAGTGAACGTATAAGTCAACAATTTGCTGATCGAGATTTACCTACGGTTATATTGTAAATTTCGCATTTAATATTCTCAAAGCATTTCTTTTCTACAATTACGAACGGTTTCGACTTTTCCTTTCGAAGTTTCAGTGAGTAGGGTAAGCACAACCTGTCATATCCATGATTGATTGCGCGTTATATTAAAAGTAAACATTACTATAACTGCTTCTAAGCACACCCCTGGTGACGTATATTTGAAAAATAGTGTGAGGATCACGTATTTTTTGCTGAATTTTGACTAAATTTAAATTTATTATTCGAAATGCTTCTCGAAAGAATAACGCATACAGTGCTATTCTTTCTGACAGCAGGAAAGTGAATAAAAGAATTTGAGGTTTAACGAGTTTTTAAGTTATTCTATATGTCTTGTGACTGCAGAGCTGCGGTTAAATATTCAGGTGTGTGTGCTAGATCAGAGATGATTGCTACATTTCTTAATATATTAACTTTTTACCTGGGCTCATAGATACTCATGTTTATGCCACTGAATTTATTCAATAAATTTTATTTTTACATATTTTTTCTTTCTTTCTTTTCTTAAGTTACGAACAACAACAAAAAAAAAAAACAGAAATGAATTTTTAAAATGTTGAACTGTCTGCTCCTCGTGAAATCGTAAGGTATCTTTACGGGATTTTAACTCATTATGTTTTCAAAGGAACACTTTCCTTTTAAGAGTTGACAAAGAATTTCCTTCGATTTCAAAAGTTCGAATACAAAAGTTTTTCGTCATTTTATGTATCTTAGCTTACATTAAAATTAAATCAGCGTCAATAGCTTTTATATATTATTCCTTAATTTGGAATAAAGTTAAAAAAGTGATTTCACTAAAAGTTTTTGAGAAAAAGTTCGGATGCTTTTTTTTTATAAACATTTAATAAGTTTTCTGTTGATCTATCTGGGATTGTGAACGAATGATTCTTTCATAAAACAACTAAGTAAACAATTTGTAACTTAATCATACTTAAACAACCGAACTTCTAACTGAATATCAGGGTAATTGGATCATGAATTGGATTAGTTCGTAATCCGGGCTTTCAAAGTAAATTCTATATGTCCCCAAAAGTTGGGAGATAATATTAGTTTAAACGTATTAAATTTAATTAGAATGGAAGTACGTCTCTTGTGCTCGTGTTTAAAATATAAATTAAAATTTAAATACTAATATCAGACAGGTTCTTCCCGAAATTATTAATTTTTTTTTCTGTTTGAGTTTACCGAAGTAGCAACATCGCAACTCTGCCTGTAGGCGTCGTAAAAAATGACTAAAGGATAAACCAGAATAAAGACTATTTCTCCTAGTATTGTACTAGCATATTTCCGTCACTATGACTGATGATAGTTCGCAATATGTGTGTCTTGGCTAGATGGATAAAAAAAGTGGAGTGGATAAAAAAAAAACAATTCAATTTTTTTGGTAAAATATCAATAACAGAACAAAGGCATAGACAAAAGTTAATATTGCAAAGTGCGAGTAAGAAATTGGCAATTAAAAAGTACAACAACAACAAATTTGAGTATCTGGTACCTACATAATTATATTATAATGAGAAATGGACAAGGTAAGATGCAAGAAAAGAGCAGAGAAGGGAGATTTTGTTTTATTGCTTAGTTGGGTGGACGAGCTCGCAGACCACCTGGTGTTAAGTGGTTACTGGAGCCCATAGACATCTAGAACGTAAATGCGCCACCCACCTTGAGATACAAGCTCTAAGGTCTCAAGTATAGTTACAACGGCTGTCTCACCCTTAAAACCGAAACGCATTACTGCTTCACGGCAGAAATAGGCAGGCTGGTGGTACCTATCCGTGCGGACTCACATGAGGTCCTACAACCAGCAAAAAAAATTGAAAAATCAAAAGCACCCGTTCTTTGTTTAGAGTAGTTGTATCAAAGTTTCACCTTGCTTAAGTGATCTTGGTTAGAAAATGACATTATGAAGAACAAGAACATTTGAGATATATCGCTTCAAAGCCATTAACTGCCCCAGCAGTACTGACTGTATAGCTGTTGAAGGCGCTACATCACAGAGGACGATGATAACCGGTCATCGTTCCGGTCGAACCCGTCCCTTGCGACTCGGGCTTGGCGAGTAAATTAACCCACAGACACAATCCACTTAATTTCTCGCGGCTCTTCTCAGGGGGTCGTGTTTCTAATCCGGTGGTAGATTCTGCGAAGCACTACTCTTGGTAGGGCTAGTGTTGGCAACGTTGTTAGGTTTGAGCCCCGTGAGCTCACTTACTAGTTCAGTGAATTTAGTATAACCCCTCGAGGTTACTAGAATAGGTAGGAAAAAAAGACGTGTGGCACTCGAGGACTGCTGCGGTAAAGGTATTGCAAAGCATTTTTTTATCAACTTATGCAATTACAATTAAACAATAATAATATAATATTAAACCAATAATAAAAATAAGACCACGCTATATTTATAAACATTAACAAAAGCAAAACATTAACTGTCCCCTTCACACTCATAGGCTAGACCGCGTGAGAGGGAGATGGGCAGACTTTTCATGATGCTCATGCAGTGCGACGTCACGCCGCGCGCTTATTCACAAACACTACACCAGCGCAATGTGTGAATGTGTTGAACGCGAGCTACATAGTAGGCGTTGTGGGGGTGTCCGGTTATTTTCGTTACGGAATTTCTTGATTCAGTCGCCGCGCTCAAGGCACGCGATAGAAGCTATGCAATAGCTTAAAAAAAACGATGTGAGGGTTTCTGCGAGCTAAGGCTTACGTTTGACTCAATGGGCTAGAGAATTATATTTATCAGATTGAATCGATGTGAATACATTATAAATGTTGAACGATAAACCATATTTACGGCTTTTCTCAAAAATGTTTTGTATATTATCCACTTTAGTAGATAAATCATAAAAGGTACAACGTTGTTTATAGATAATGAAATTGCGTGTGTACTGGCGATAACGCACGGGTATTCCCGTTGAATAGTCCGATAAATTATATTTTGCATGCTGCTTTTTAAAATTACTTGAGCATTTGGTTGCAAATAAATATGATTGTTTCAATCGCGAAACACGTATACGATAAAGTAAAAAAAAGCTGTAAAAATAACACATGGTAATTTATTAGTTCTTTTTTTATTGCTTAGATGGGTGGACGAGTTCACAGCCCACCTGGTGTTAAGTGGTTACTGGAGCCCATAGACAACGTAACGTAAATGCGCCACCCACCTTGAGATATAAGTTCGAAGGTTTCAAAAGAAAAAACATCAGTTCGGTCTATATTTATTGTGAACTAGCTGACCCGACAGACTTTGTAGTGCCTCAATCGATAAATAAAAGACTTAAACTTTTGTATAAAATAAACTTAAAACAAACAAAAGGAATCCGTCCGACGGGGGACACGTCAAAGGAAAAACAAAATTGTTGTTTTTATTTAATTCCGAGCATTTTCATATTTATCTACCTTTTAAACCTTCTCTGGACTTCCACAAATAATTCAAGACCAAAATTAGCCAAATCGGTCCAGCCGTTCTCGAGTTTTAGCGAGACTAACGAACAGCAATCAATTTTTATATATACATATATAGATTTTATATGTTATGTTGACTAAGTTGATGAAACATGTCGAACATTGGCGAGTCAGACACAAAGGTATTGCGTCTTTTTTATTGCGATATAGCTCTAACAGTCCTTTGAAAGTATTACAAACAAAACCTCACACTGCAAACACGTACTTTTTGGAAGAATAAAATCACTTTAACTGGAATAAAGTAAAAGAACGAATAAGCTTTTTTAACTGAGTATTGCTTTACAAAGAAGATTTTTTTTTACAAAGTAATTTACTCAGACCCCAGAACTTATTTTCCTTTTTATAAAATATTGTTGTGAAATTAATTTCAATTTCAATTTATTTCATGAACATAATAATAATATTACGTATGTATGTACATTCCTTAAAATTACTTTTGTCAAGCTCAGATTACATATTGTGTTCTTATTTCGTCGTGGAAGTCGTCGAGGCCTAAAGGATAAGACGTCCGGTGCATTCGTATATAGCGATGCACCGGTGTTCGAATCCCGCAGGCGGGTACCAATTTTTCTAATGAAATACGTACTTAACAATTTTTCACGATTGACTTCCACGGTGAAATAAAAATCAAACCCGCAAAATTATAATTTGCGTAATTACTGGTGGTAGGACCTCTTGAGAGTCTGCACGGGTAGGTACCACCCCGCCTATTTCTGCCGTGAAGCAGTAATGCGTTTCGGTTTGAAGGGTGGGGCAGCCGTTGTAACTATACTGAGACCTTAGAACTTATATCTCAAAATGTGTGGCGCATTTACGTTGTAGATGTCTATGGGTTCCAGTAACCACTTAACACCAGGTGGGCTGTGAGCCCGTCCACACATCTAGGCAATAAAAAATAAATAAATAAAAACACATTAAAACATTTTGTTTAATTACAGTTTTTTTTTTTATAAAAAATCTAAACCTAAAGATATCTAAAGATATTAGATGAAATATATCTAAAGATATTATTTATTTATTTTAATTTTAAGATAAAATATAGAGCAGTCAAAACTTGCTTAATTACGAATTTTGCAAAATGAAAATAGTTGATTACTAGAAGTATTTATAAGAAAGCTGACAATAGTCACAAGCCGAAAAGTTGTTTGTGTTTGTTGCGAGTACTTGTGCGTGCGAGTACTTGTGTTGCAAGTGCTTGTGTTGCAAGCCGAAAAGTTGTACTATCAAATGTAGTACGTATAGTTATATATAAATTAGTTTAAGTTTCCGAGGTACGTTACATAGCCGAGAAAGTTGTAGTGGCACTAAATCTCCGTTGAAAATTGTTTTTTGCCCTAAACCGGCAGTCGAGATCACGTTGTACTTGTGCTTGTTTATTTTTGTATTTATTATTGTATTAAGTAGCTACCGGAGCGACAAACTATTATAATGTGATTAGAAATCGTGTGATGAGATATAAGCCATTCTTTTTTTTTTTTACGGCTTTTCCTCCAGCCCAATAAATCGGAACAGAATTTTCGTAAACAATATTAAATACGGATAATACAATAGTCACTTCGGTTCCCTCTGTATTTTGTACCGTATGTTCCATGGGGAGTGCTCTGAGGAATTGCTTAAGATCCACCACCTCGTTTTTACCATCGCACCGCCCGCCATCGGAGTAGAGTTCATCCATACTACCAGGAGCCACTGCGTTCATACACAGTGCGCTTCCAGAGATCTTTTTGCCACGTTCCATCCGGCTTTGGAATGAGCTCCATTCCACGGTGTTCCCCGAGCGCTATGACATGTCCTTCTTCAAACGAGGCTTGTGGAGAGTATTTAACGGTAGACAGCGACTTGACTCTGCTGCTGGCATTGTTGAAGTCCATGGGCGACGGTAACCATTTACCATCAGGTGGGTCGTATCGTCGTCCTACAAGGGCAATAAAAAAAAACTAATTATCAATTACGGATTATGTAAGGTTATAAATAAGCAATATCGGGTGGTCGGGAAATGGCAAAATTCTCGTCACAACATAATGGGAACGAGCAATAACGTTTATCTCAGGTGCACGAAATTGCTACTAGCTTCGGTTTCCTCTCAGAAATACAACTGTCGGACCCTTATCAACCTGTAATTATACATTACTGTCGTTTTCATTTCTCTTATTTCGATATGACGCTGGGTTTCTTGCTACAATTTTTGTGAACATGAAAGGTAGCTTATTTGATGTATGTCTCCGTAATTGCGTATTTATTATATTAGGTAAATTCTGAATAAATTAAACGAAATTTTTTGAAAACGCAGTAAGTCTTTCAATGTCTGAAGTGTTTAATATCATTATATGTATTTATTTATCTGTAATGTAAAGCTTGTTAGATCCAGGTAGTGTTTGTCGCAACGAAAGATGACTTCCGTGTTTTGTATACTACATCCCAACCCTCTTGCTAAGGCTAGTGTTAGCAAATTCACCCAGGTTAGAGCCCCGCGAACTCACCTATCCGTTCGGGCGTAATTAAACTAGGCTACTATGGAAAAAAAGCACCCACTACTGACCTCGAGGATTATTCATTCCATTTGCCCAAAAAAATGGAAATCCTTAATCAATCTTTGTACATTTATTCAATCTTTATCTATATATTAATACGTGAAGCAAAAACTTTGTATCCCTTTTTACGAAAATTGCGCGGACGGAGGAGTATGAAATTTTCCACACTTATAGAGAATATAGAGAAGAAGTGCACAATACTATTTTTTTTTAAAAATAATGCATAAAGGATACATTAAATCAATAAAGAAAACATTACACACACTACATACTATGTATTTGACGCACACACGCATGCATACTATTTATTGTCAAACTTTTGTTCTTGACGTCTGTGGTCAAATTGAGAATAGATTAAATATTGTTTGTCTTTATTAATATTTTTTTATAGTGTAGCCTTGGCGAAATTTGTGACTATAGAAGTATAAAATACAATCATAATAGTGTACAAACTTACAATTCCAATTAATTATAGTCGAATTTCGACTACTGCGGGACCTCTAGTTTTTATAACTTTACGATACGTTTTAATAATAATTATCTTTAATTAATAAAACGAGTGATTAGTTCCATACTTTTTCTAATTAAATATTCACTCAGCTTATTCTCAGACTCATAATAATTCGTTGAAAAGTAATTCTTATTCGCTCATAAAAAATTACGAGCTGTCGCGTTTCTATTTCATGAACACCCGAGTTTTTTGTTTTTTTGTTAAAATTTCTAAACTCGCCTTACGAAAGCTGTTATTTTTTATGATTATTGTAACGAAGTAAAATACGATTTTCATTTGGGGAGGATTGCGTTATGCTGAAGTGGATTTAATTTTTTTAAATTGTCTAAAGGATTGATTAACAGATAAACATTACAGAAAGGGTATGACAATATTCACAGCTTACGTATAGATATGACTATTATAGGTACTCGCTTCGCTTTGAATTTGAAAACAACGGCTTCTATCTCAATTCATATAATATTTGGATTCACAGTTACAAATCTAAGGGCACTGAAATATATTTACTTTTTTGTGATTGTAAATGAGGGTTTGAAGTCCGATGATACCGAAAGACGAGGAAAACCTTATAAAACAAGCTCTGTTAGGAGAATAGGAACAACAAAAGACGGTCGTTTCTGAAGTGAATTGATTTTAACGTTCAAAGGATATATATATTTACATCAAAATCAAAAAATGTTGTTCGTAATATTTCAGTTTTATATCGCACCGCTGTCGCATAAAATATGCTTCTACAAAAAGTTTAATTTAGTTAATACTGGTACCGAATAACCTCGAACGTTTTATGAGAAGAGACGGTGCAAAATTGATTTAAAAAAATACAAGCTTTAGTTGTGTTGTTTTCTGCAAAATTGTCACAAATTGTCTATGTGAGCTGTATTAAAAATACCTTGGCTAGTATTATTAGTAATATTAGCGTTTTGCTAATGGAATGCGCTCTCGAAGCTGATAAGTACATTAATGAGAGTTCACTTTACCTATAGGCTAATAATAATACTGTAACCAGTTTAAGTTGTTAAAAGATATATGTAACAAAGTATAAAATTGTTCAAAATTTCTATCGAATGTGTTACTGCTGATTTTGGAGCAACTATTTTCATATTCTGTATTTATCAAATAATCTATGTGTTGCTTGCGAATTTGCAAATGGTATTGGGATAAAATTTCCTGTATGTTACCTTCCAATCTTAAGTTTGGTTAATGTTAAAAAAATTGTCAAGTCAAAATACAGTTACTAATTTTTCCCGAGTGGAGAGATTCCACAGTATCAAATATGAAAACCTCATGGGAAATTCAGTAGACACGATCCGACGTTCGTCGCCGCAGATTGCAGCTATTACTCCTAACACCCTCTGTTTACGGCCAGATAGTTATTCCCCGTCCTAAATTATTAGCCACAGGTACCCAAACGCGTGTGATTCGCTTTGGGAATCGAAAAAAAAACGGGGGAACAAATTGGAATTTATAAGAACGATACGAACACCCTTTACGCACGTATTCCTCGCTCGTTTCTGCTGTGATTTAGTCTTGTAATGCGGTCCCGTTGTTTGTAAATGTTAAATCTGGCATTTCACAAAAGGGGTATGAATATTAAAAAATATATATTAGTTGCTTCTTAGATATTAGGTCTTTAGTGTTTCAGCATTAGCGTTTTTCTCAATATGTCTCAGTTGTATGGTGGCTGGCTACCTTTTGTTGATAGCATATAAAAATTCCACGCCTGTGACTAAATAATAAAATGAAATATATTTTCACAGACCAAGTTACTCGTCAGACCAAGTTACTCGTCAGACCAAGTTACTTTTCTAGTAGTTAGGTTATAAATTAATAGCTTTTGTTGGGTTTTTTATTGCTTAGATGGGTGGACGAGCTCACGGCTCACACACAAAAACTTACTGTCATTTGGTAGACAGTGGCATAGCTGTGTCCCTGGCACTACTATTGAAAAATTTATAAAAAATACGTTAACGAAAAGGAATAAAAATATCTCTTTAATTACAATACCGAGAAACTTCTGCCTGCACTGCGCTGTTCCGAGAATGCTTCGAAACTCCACTACATTTCTGAGCTTGTAACTCTTTACGAATTTTGAAACAAATCCGTTTGTGCTTAGGCAGGTGAATTTAGCTGAAGTTTCATCAAGTTCATTTCAAGAAGTGTCAACTGTCAAGATTGCTTGAGAATTCTAATATTTTATTGAGGCTGTTTCGATATTTTAATGCACTAGGAATGTATTTTGACTGTATATTGAGGGTTTCGCAGCCATCAGATATCTTCTTCTCTTCTTCTTAGTCACATACTTCATTGCTGAAGGTCGTGTCTCTGAAAGCCCTTCGTGGCTCTTTGTACCATCAGCTTCCATTTGCTTCGCTTTTCGGCTTCTCTCAGGGCGGTCGCAACAGAGAGTCCAGTGAGCGCAGATATCTGATCTGACCAACGGCTTGATGGCCGGCCGGCGGGTCAGATCAGATATAAATGGACAGAATCCTTGATACTGAGATTGTAAAATAGCTCCTAAAGGCTCTATAATTTATTCTATGTAAATAAAAGTCATTGTTTAAAACAGAATCGAAAAGGTGGGAATACCGTGTTTCGGCGAAGAAGCCCTCCATTGTAAATTCGTACTGCTGTCATCATCATCATCCCATTATACATACAAACCGGCAACAAGAACACCCCTACACTGAGTCTCTCGCCGGGTCTTCTCAGTGGGTAACGTTTCCGATCCGGTGGTAGATTCTGCGAAGCACTGCTCTTGCTAGGGCCAGAGTTAGCACCACTCCGGTTTGAGCCCCGTGAGCTCACCTACACGTTAGGGCGAAGCTGATATAGCCTCTCAAGGCTATCAGCATAGGTAGAAAGAAAAAACACCCTCACCCTACTAGACTAGACAATGGTTCATATCCCAGAAATGCCTCGAGGTCCAATCCGTGTCATTGTAAGGGTCAAAACGACGCGACCAGTTTCTCATCGATGCGCTCCTAAGCCACTGATTCGATTATGACTAAAATTGATTCAGTTGCTTTTAGCATCGCAGGGAAAGTTTCTCTTCTAGTATTATCGACTTAAGGTGGCCTGAGAAGAGTTTGAATAAATCGATATTTAACATGCAATTAGCGATAGTTACAGTAGAGCGTGACCAAGGTTCGTTAGTAATAAATCATTTAAATTTCCATTTTCCGCGTAGTTTCAAAAAAATAAAAGTGATGCAGATTTTATGAAAAATGTTGATCTAAAATTATTCGGAGCCTTATTTTTTATTATATATGAACAATAAAAACATTAAAAAAATAGAGAAGTTAGGATAATACAATCAGAGTAAGTAAAAGTAATGGATTTTAATATACTGTGTTAATGTACAGCAGTGATCTGTTCCTATCGAGTGGGTCATATACCGTTGGCGTGTTGCAGTTGTGTTTGTAAGATTTTATGTTTAATATTTCTTTAAAATTTCAAATCTATATATTAATATGTGAAGCAAAAACTTTGCACCCCTTTTTACGAAAATTGTGCGGACCGAGGAGTATGAAACTTCCCTCAATTATAGAGAATATAGAGGAGTGTAGAATATTAATATTTTTTTAATTAAGCATAAATAACATTAAATCAATAAAGAAAACATTACACACACTACCATGTATCTGACACAACACATATTCATACACATATATACTCTTTGTTCATTGTCAAATTTTTGTTATTGTTTAAAGTAAATCAAATTGAGAATAGATTAATATTGTTTGTCTTTAATATTATTTGTTATTATTAATATAATATAAATATAAATAATATATAATATAAATAATTTTATATTATTTAATTTTATTATATATTATTTAATATTATTAATAGTTTCGGCGAAATCTGTGATTATAGAAGTATAATAGTCCTTGACAATGCTCCATAATAATGCTCAAACTTATAATGTCAATTAAATATAGTCGTATTTCGACTTCTAGGGGACCACTAGTCATATTAAAGATGCCGTTCCAAGCGCTTTTAATACTACAGTCTGGAAATTTCGATTTCCGTTTCTGCGTATGTGTAGAATGCGTATTACCTGCGTTCCGCATTTTCGCGTTATACGTGGAACATGTTTTTTATAGGGTCGTATTTAAGCAGTATTGTTTGGATAAATAATACTAAAATTAAATAAATTAAATATTTATTTAATTATATTATATTATGCTGATTTCTGCCGTGATTCACTAATGTGTGTCGGTTTGAAGGGTGGGGCAGCCGTTGTAACTATACTTGAGACCTTAAAACTTATATCTCAAGGTGGGTGGCGCATTCACGTTGTGTATGTCTATGGGCTCCAGTAACCACTTAACACCAGGTGGGCTGTGAGCTCGTCCAACCATCTAAGCAATAAAAAAAAAATAGAAAGTTAGGTTTCCTGAATAATATGTTTCCTGCTTGTGGTAGGAAAGTTAAATATGCAAAAAGTAAGATGAATTGGCTCGCTGTTCCGAACAGAATATGGGCAGTTAGTAGCATCAAACAATTCGGGGAAGCCATTCTTATATTGTCTGTTAACTTAAAGCATGGGCGTAAAAATATCACAAAGTACTTTTGGTGTTTTGAAGAAAAACAAGGACTGTCAAGAAAAGCACATACTCGAAGTGGTTTCTTTCCCCGAGCACTCGTTTGACATCCTAACACACTGAATACAGTCCTGTGTCGAAATATACGGAATATTGCGTTTTATCCTCTCGCGTCTATGAAACAGCTTTTATATTTTGTTGTTCACTAAAGATTCAATGGATTGTAAACGGTGCAGTGACGGTAAAACACTGCAATCGTTCTGAATGTGAATTTTTACTCGAGCTATGTACAAACAAAACGGAACACGAGTAGGTAATAACATTTTATTCGTACAGAAAAAAATATTATTATAATACGGAATGTTTTATGGTTTTGTATATTTAATTAGTCGGGTCATTTATGCATACCCTCTTACCGTAACTGGTTTTATGGAGTTTGTGTGCTCTTTATTCATAAAAAAAAATGTGCTCAGTTTTACCTCATTAAATAAGCTGTGCATTAGCCGTATTACGTTTAAACGGTTTTTTGCTAATTTAAGATTTCATCGTGAATTTTTGCATTCCGTTGCGGCTTACCTACTTTGACAGGTTGTGAGGCGGATTGGGAACATGAACTAGTAGTCACATTCGAATTTGTACTTTTACAAGACTTTATTGACTGATTCATGAGATGGAAGTCCCAATTGTGTAGGAATCTATGTAAGTACATTTATTTATATATGCATGTAATGTAAAAACTAAAATAATATCTACAACGACAATAAATAAAATATGTACATCAATATTCTGGAATACTAATGCACTGCAAGCCACCGTGAACTAACTAAATCCCTGACCCAGATGATGTGATAGCGAACAACAGCTCTCACCAGACCAGACCACCACCACCAGACATGCTCTTTCGAATCCTCTCGATCAACTCTCGGTGCTTTTAGGTAAATCGAAATTGTCGAATTTTTTTTTTTTTTTTTATTGCTTAGATGGGTGGACGAGCTCACAGCCCACCTGATGTTAAGTGGTTACTGGAGCCCATAGACATCCACAACGTAAATGCGCCACCCACCTTGAGATACAAGTTCTAAGGTCTCAAGTATAGTAACGACGGCTGCCCCACCCTTCAAACCGAAACGCATTACTGCTTCACGGCAGAAATAGGCAGGGTGGTGGTACCCACCCGCGCGGACTCACAAGAGGTCCTACCACCAGTAAAATGTGTGAAGATATTAACATGTAACTTAACCCATGCAGAAAACCCACCGAGTTTTTCACCGGATCTTCTGAATGGGTCGCGGTTCTGGTCTGTTGGTAGATTCAGCGTAGTACTGCTCTTCTTAGAACAGATAGATGGGGTCAATTTCATTCAGGCGGAGCCCGGTGAGCATGCCCACCAGCCATAGCCAAGCCAGAATAGTCTCTGGAGGCTACTGGCAGAAAGGTAAGCCAAAAAAATGCACAATTTTTCCACTGTTTTATTCGATTATGTGCTAAATTATTCAGCATAAAAAATCATTTCAGCATAAAAAATGTCTCTCCGCAAAAGCGCCAAATTAAGTGGAATAAAAAAAACATCAGTTTATTATATTCCCATAAAGATTCTCTAGGAAATGATGGCGTGGGCTTCAAACGGAAAATAACGAACCTAATTAATGATGGGAAAAATAAAATATAGCGAAGTGTACTATATAATTATTAGTTGTGTATTCATTGGAAATTAACTTGAAATGTTTTTTTTAATTGGATGGCCAGGTTCATTCCCGGAATGATGCTAAGCGGTTACAAGAATTTGAATGTTGCCGACCGAAACATGAAATAGTTTTTTTAAGGGATTTTATGACCTGGTAACTAAGACCTTTAGGTGAAGTCTTATTTTAATTTATATACTTATTTTTATGAAATTTTTCATATTATCTCACTCCTTATCACTTCACTCCATATTATCAAAGAGTGGAGTGAAATGAAATGAAGATGATTAATTTGAGACATTAATCAAATGAGATGAAATTAAATGAAATGAGATGAAATTATATTGGTTGAAATATAACCTCAGTAAAATGGTGGTTAGTTATTGAGACTGTTTCAGTGGGCTTTTTCAAGAATCCCGAGAAGCGACGTCCAGCGGCTTTGTTTCTTTTTCCCACATTTGTGCACTTTCACAGATATTAAACAATAATAAACCACCGCTATTACACATCTTCACTCCTCGCGTTCCTGCAAAAAAGTCCAACATAGAATAGGATTCTCAGGTATTGTTTATCGTAAAACAGCTTTCTATATCGTGGGTAGTACTAGATATCTACTACTCGTATACAGACTTGTGAGGGCTGTACCAGTAAGATCATCGGAACGTTGCTAGTGTAATAGATCTTAATTTCTTTGTAATAATAATAATAATAATTTATTTTTTGAATAAAACTTTTTCTACTTGAAATTTAAAAAACTGAAGTCATACGAACATTGGCTTCGATCAGAGTTTGTCTAGCGTATTAAGTTATAACAGCACGTTTTAGATTGTAAATGTAGGTATGTAATACAAAATTGATATATTTGTTCTTTTGTTTTTCAATCGTGTTCTATGAGTGTGGGTGTGTTTACTTTGAAACTTTGCCGTATTGTTGTCACTTCAGTGAAGCTTTCTGGTATCAACAATGTATGAACGTATGGTGCGTAGTTTCAATGATTCAAATTTCGCGATAGATACACAAGTGTAACTAGGATTCCTTAGTTTGTTTAATATAAAGTTGATTTTAAATAATTTCTTATTTAACTACGAATATAAATTATTAGAACGTCAGTCACAACTCGTCGTGCATAAGAAGGGGGAAAAAATAATAATATGAAAATGAACAGTTTTTCAGTATAAATTATACGGGCTCGGTGTTTCGAAGATTAATGACTTTGAAATTTCTCTGAGGGTGTAAAGTCGATGAAGCCATTTTTCCTAAGTCCACTGCCAGAAAATGACACGGTGATTGATGCTTGCCTCCTCTTTCGGGAACGGCCAAGCGTGAGCCTTTGATAAGAGGAAAAAATTCTTAATTAGCTGACTTTCGAGTTTTGGCATGACCTCGCAGTTTAGCAGCTTTATTAGAAGCTGATTTTAAGTTCGCATTAGTAATCTTTTTGAAGAAATTAATATTCACATCAGGAACGTAGAACGTTTGCCTTATCTATACTAATATATAAATCTACAGTGGTTTTTACGGATGTTCCGTTATAACTACTGAACCATGCATCGGATTGACTTGAAACTTGGTATTCATGTAGAAAATACATGTACTTAATGGATAGGCTAATATTTAAATGAGTTTTGGACCCCCTAATAATAATGACAATAAATAATAATGTTAATTTTAAATGCCCAGTGGAGCGGGCGAGTACGGCTAGTGCATTGATATTAATATTAAGTTTTGTGAGGAGTTGTTAGTTTTAATAACTGCGAATTTTAATTTTACAAGCAATTTTCTTCCTTAACGCTTTTTTCATATGGCATGAATTCGCATGAAAAACATACGCTCACGATAAAATACACGAAGGAACTTACCTCGACGAATGCTTCTCACACATAATAAATGTTTTCCTCGTAACAGGCACTTAAGTATCATGAGCAATATTTCCCATAAAATGTATAGGATATTGAATGTATTGATCAATTTATTACATAAAGAACGGCTTCAAATCTTTTGATTGCCACAAGTACAATATTTGAATTAAAAAAAAAACCAGAGAAACATTTTATATACTACAGTCATTAATTAGAGCAATGAATCTTGACATCAAGAATTTCGGAAGAAGATACTCGGCTACCGTTTTAAATGTCTTAGTTAAATTAAATAGTATGTCATTGTAATATTTGTTGAATGACAACATTTTTTTATTGTGTTTACGGGTGGACGCTCCCACAGCGCTGCTGCATCTTGGATAAAGTGATTACCGGGTGATTGTCCTTACCGATGCGGACTTACAAAAGACTTACTACCATTACTTTTTTAATTCTACAGTCCCATATCTTGTACTAATTGAAGGTTTATTGAACAAACAAATCGTTTTGACGTATTTTTCGCTTTATTACTTGCCAAGCAAAATAGTTGTTCTACGGGGGTAAGTCCAGTCCATTCTTGAATGTTTCTCAAGAGAAGGAATTAGCGTAGTAGGGTACTCCCTAGTAGGGGTACGGGACAGACTGGGCATGGGCTTCCTACCTTTAATTGGGCAGAAACGATCGTGCGCTGGCACGCCTAACCATACATGATTTAGTTTCATTACATGACGAAATACACACTTAGACATAATAATATTTAGGTTGATGTAATGGTTCTCGTCGATGCCTTTCTCAACAGTTCCAATCTCATTTTCTTATGTTTCTAAACCACGACTTTTACCTGTCTTGACGTTCAGTTATTCCCCATAATTAATTGTAGCAGCTGATATCATTAATGTCTAGTCAAGTAACAGAGTCATTTGTGAAGTATTAAGCTATTTATATATTAAAACGACAGATACCCTCAAAAGCAGACAACTTTCCATAAGATTTCGTTTAATCATTTCTACATTTCAGCGACAGTCTTCAAACTCCTACGCCCGTTCCATATTCAATCAACCCTTTCGATGGTGATAAATGGAGGACGTCAGTTCTCTGATTGATGCGATTCATTCCTCAATGTAGAAGATTTCACAGTAGCGTGGTTCAAGGACCTGAGGGGCGTGAAATGGTGATCATTCAGTATTGTTTGGAAAGCCGATATTGTTGTTATTGATATGATACGATGTGCGTAGGCGAACAACCGAAATAGACGAGCAAATAAAACCCTAACCTTTATAGTTTTAATAAATGGAATATTTAGCAATTCAAATATATCTACTAAATTTACGAGACGACTTTTTTTTGTTAAGTCAAAATGTTTATGAAAGCAAAATTCGATGGTATACACAAGGCTTAAAAAAATCCAATATGATCATTCGGCCTTGCTTTCATGTCGGTTGCAGTATATCCTGGATCGAAAGAACAAGTGTGGTAAAAATAGGTAAATAGATAAGTTTAAATTCGCAGATTAATTAAACAAAACAAAAAAACAATCTAATTTATACCAATGAAGATATAGAATACATTTTTAATGTAGTGATTATTCAAATTAACAAAGTGCCGTAACACCATTTAAAATTCACCCCGGTTTGTTGGATGCTATCAACATCAAATCCTTATTTATGTTTTAATCCAAGTTACTTTTTGCTTAAATATATTTTATTGTTGGTTGTGCGAATTGTGAGCTCGCGTGGGTTTGATCTTTCGCAAAAAATCTACCGCGAAGCGTCTTCGCTTTTCTGGTAGACCACCCAAGGATATAATATGAGTATGTCCATGGTTTTCCTTCGATCCCATATTCTTCGATGTTCTATTCGTTTTGTCCGTCGATCACGATTCCGAATCTGTGTTTTTAAATCGACCAAAACTGGTAAAGAAATTTCGTTTTTGTTAATTTGCGGTGTAAAAGTTACGGACAGCTGACCGAATATCGATCATTAAAATCAAAACTGTACTTTCATTGACTTCGTAAAGTTTTACAATTATAGCATTCCTCCAACATGCGTTTCATTGAAATTGAAAACAATCAAGGCTAAAGCTAATTAGGTTCACACTCATCAAACATAGTGCCGTACGGAGTACATTAGTTGCGTGTATTTATTAAGAGCAGTTACGTCACATCATGTAATTCTATACATTGTTGCAGTAAATTAAAGACGAGAAAAATGGGGCCCAAAAGAAGACGCGACGGGTTAAAAGATAAGACCCCAATGATGTGTTTCGAAGCTACCAATTAAAAAAAATGAAATGAAAGTGCGGGTTGCAAGCATTCATATTGCTACGTCTATATCTCCGGTATCCACTTCGATTGACCTTCAATACGTTTATTCATCTATGTAATAAAAATATACAGAATAATATTTCATGATTTTGCTGGTCTTTTAATACTTTAATACCTATATTTACGAAAACTAAAAAGTTTATAAATGCATATTTATTATTTGTAGGTTTCGTCTACCTTTTGATGGAATTAAATGTGGGTCTAAATAAACATGCTTTACCTTTTTTTTGTACAGGAGAAAATCACCGGATCTCCACCCGCCCGGGGAATGGGGTCTGTGGGAGTTTAACCTCATCAAAAACTCCCGCCGCTCACAGCTGGCGCCCGATCCAGGACCGGGCCGGAACCCAGTCGGGGCCATTGAGACGGCGGGACCGGGTTGATGCAGAGCATGCTGCATCCATCCCGCCATCCCCCAGAGGCCGGACTAGCGGCCACCGGCAACACGACCACCGGTTCCCTCGTTCGGCGGGTTGGTGGTCCGCTTTGATGGCGCCGCGCTGCACCTTCCCACGGAGCGGTCGGGGGAACGCTGCTTACCAGCACCAAACATGCCTCACCTAGAATTACAAACATTATATTTTGTCTTTTTCATTCATATATGAAACTTGTAACCAATGTCAAACAAGTTCGTGTGGTTTTTTTTATTGCTTAGGTGAGTGGAGGAGCTCACAGCCCACCTGATGTTAAGTGGTTACTGGAGCACATAGACATCCGTACAACGTAAATGCGCTACTCACCTTGAGATACAAGTTCTAAGGTCTCAAGTATGGTTACAACGGCTGCCCCGCCCTTCAAACCGAAACACATTACTGCTTCACGGCAGAAATAAGCAGAGTGGTGGTACCTACCCGCGCGGACTCACAAGAGGTCCTACCACCAGTTATGAAACTACGTACTAGTATTCAATGTTTTTTTTGGGGCGTATCACCTCTATAGTGAGTAAAGTAATTTTCATAGCAGCTCTGTCGTGGATTTGTTCCTTTGTTGTCCAATAAAGGTGGTAAATTGTAATTACCACTTGACACAGGTCTGACGGCTCTCCACTCTGACTTACATTGTCTAAATGCTTTTCGTGCCTTTCGTTTGTCTAATAAAATTGAAGTCCTAAGTAATTACTTAACTGATTATTCACTTGGTAGACAAGTGTGGTCTACTGTTACAAATTTAGTAATACAAAAATTTTGTCGATATGATGCTCGTGTCAAGAATTTTAGAGAAAAGAGAGAGAAAGTCGATTCAATTAATTATGCAGATGATATTTTAAATGTTGTGTATGTTATATATCCTCCACCTCTATTGCCCAACTGGTGTGATTGTCGCAAATATAGATACATATAAACGTGAATTCAGACCTTGCAATATGTGATCAAAATCTCAATTTAATTTAGACTTGTATAAATTGCAACGCAAAATGCTGTGATTGCTTGATTTATTCTATACTTTACAATTACTATTATACTATAGATAAATTATAAATTACATATTTTGATGTATGAGACTCTGAGAGAAATCGATCCCATTAATTTTAAATGTTTACACCTACATCAGAATCTCATAGCAAGGTAACACTATAAATTACTTCTGGATAGTTCTGCCGCCCTACTTATTTATTACACGTTCATATTATAGTTAAATAATGCAAAATCGCTTTTTACACTACTAGGTACATATTTTGTTTTTACAGTTCATAAATCGATTATCTGTTAATCGAATTCACTAAAACGACTTATTTCTATATCGATTTTAAATGATAAACCACCGATTGGTTGGATGTTTGTTTGTGATCCTGTTCTATTCGTTGGAACATCGATTATCTGATTGTCCCGAAACTTGGTATAGTTTTTGTGTACAATACAGATAAGGCGCTTGCTGTAGCATCAACGTATACACAACGGGTGCACCGAGTTTCAACAAATGCCTGTATTTCATAAATTTAGCGATAGTCACAGTGCAGCCTGGCCGGGTAGTGTTTAATATTGGAAGTAGTTTCCGCAGTTATCTCGCTCACTAAGCGAACCAACTTCTAACTAAATACATTTTCCATACTATAGATGTGCATTCGAGAGGAATATTGAGATTGGGTCAACCGCTTCAGAGAAGTTTCGAGAAATTAGTCGCATACCTGATGCGATATTTTTATTACAGCCCTAAAACGTCACAACGTGAATAACTAACCACATTGAGGTTGAATTCACATTCGTATTGTATGTAATAATAAACAAACCGTGTAATGGTTCGTAACCGTGCGGGCTCACATACCACACCATGTCTAGTATTGCACGATTTTTAGATATTCAACTGATTTTAATGAGTTTTCATTTTGCGGTTTAATTTTGCGTTCTTTATTTTCATTATAGTCGTAATACTATTATTTGAGATGATACAATTACTATACAATTTTCGTGGCCGCGGAAGTTCAGATTATTTTTATTACATGATTTTACTTCTTATTCGATCACATAATTCGTAGAGAGATCGAAGGATAGCGGTAATGCTTACAACTGGTAATTTTCTCTAATTAAGCTTCTAATGATCAAAGCTTAGTTATTAATTGCTTATTAGGCATTTTAAGTTGAACAAATAAGTCACGTTGTGAAGCTATTATGATTAGTCCCTGGGATTAGGTTCCTAGAATCCGACGACATTGTTACAAACTTAATTACACGAATAGAGAACGCTATACTAATTTACCCAGAGAAAATTTGTGCGTGTTTTGTTTGTTTTCGTGCCTTCGCAAATAATAAAGGTCGTGTTCAGTTGCTCTAACTCGAGCAAGTCGTGTTGATAAAAGCTGTAACATGACGCTTTGTTTTCTCGGGTTCATTAAACTATGTGGCTACGATTAAATCTTATTTGCATGGCTTTCATTGTATTTCCTTAAATGTGTTGTTCAAATTTCGTTTTGGAAACTGAATGGAAATTGTATTCTACAAAAATGTCGAGAAACTGTAATATTATAACAATTGTAATTATAGATAAATATATTGTTAACATGCTTACAGAAAGAACAGGCGTCATAGAATGTCTGTCATAGAATAAAATAATTCTACAAAACGACTGAGCTTCTTTCTGTATCTACATAAATAAAATACATTCATACAATAAATTTTTTACTGGTGGTAGGACCTCTTGTGAGTCCGCACGGGTAGGTACCACCACCTTACCTATTTCTTCCGTGAAGCGGTAATGCGTTTAGGTTTGAAGGGTGGGGCAGCCGTTGTAACTAGGCGCACTTACGTTGTAGATGTCTATGGGCTCCAGTAACCACTTAACAGTAGGTGGGCTGTGAGCTCGTCCACCCATCTAAGCAATAAAAAAAAAAACATAATAACAAAAATATTTTTTGAACAATCGATCCCGAATACATACAAACATTACCAAAGCAATAACAAATCTTGAAGCGCTGAACTATCTTCAAACGCTTAAGTCTTTATGAGAATCTTAAAGTTCTCTTGAATAAAGAGTTCAGTCACTGAATATTGCACCCCAGATTTTCTACGTGCCGTGAAAATGTTGACACGTTCTAGTTTGACAGTTTCAAAGAAACGATCAACTCTCCCGTGAAGCGAATAGAGTTAGTTCAGATCTCACAATACGGAGAGCCTTTCATTTATTAAACTGTGTCCCAAAATATGTAGTTTCAATCCTAAAATTCTAAATCGATTCTAATCAATCCTAAAACGACAATACAAAACATTGTGGCTATTATTTTGTTTTAGGATACATGTTTATTGATAACTAGCTGACCCGGCAGACTTCGTAGTGCCTCAATCGATAAATAAAAGACCTAACATTTGTATAAAATAAAATTAAAACAAACAAAAGGAATCCGTCCGACGGGGAGGACGCATCAAAGGAAAAACAAAATTGTTATTTTTATTTAATTCCGAGCATATTTATCTACCTTTTAAACCTTCTCTGGACTTCCACAAATAATTCAAGACCAAAATTAGCCAAATCGGTTCAGCCGTTCTCGAGTTTTAGCGAGACTAACGAACAGCAATTCATTTTTATATATAGAGATTATGACGGTCGATGATCTTAAGGCTAATACGGAAAACGTTTTGCAGCTACAAACGCAAGCATGATTTTGATTAATGTTTTTCTTCAGTTTTCGTGGTTTTAATATGCTCTAAATATGTTTATTCTGTTTTTTTTTCCATAGATGGGTGGACGAGCTGACAGTCCACTCGGTGTTAAGTGGTTATTACCGGAGCCCATAGACATCTACAACGTAAATGCGCCACCCACCTTGAGATATAAGTTCTAAGATCTCAGTATAGTTACAACGGCTGCCCCACCCTTCAAACCGAAACGCATTATTGCTTCACGGCAGAAATAGGCAGAGGGTGGTACCTACCCGTGCGGACTCACAAAAGGTCGTACACGTCGTCCACGAGTAATTACGCAAATTATAATTTTTGCGGGTTTGATTTTTATTACACGATGTTATTCCTTCACCGTGGAAGCCAATCGTGAACATTTGTTATGTACGTATTTCATTGGAAAAATTGGTACCCGCTTGCGGGATTCGAACACCGGTGCATCGCAAGATACAAATGCACCGGACGACTTAAGCCTTTAGGCTACGACGACTTCAATTTTTATTCTGTTTTGCCGTCACGACGTACGATATCGTATCGGTCTATTTGAATCCACCTTTATTTTGTATTACGCTAGTAGATAGTTCGAATAAAGGATATTGTTATTTCTCCTTCGTTTAGTACATACCTTTGTGTACTGTGTTTGTAAGCATTCCATTTTCGTGTGTTCTAAAATATTCGATTTATTTATTTTATAATATATAGCGACCCGCCCTCGCTTCACTTCGGAAACATTAAAACACACATGAAACCAAAAAATAAAAAATAAAAAATAAATAAAAAGAAGTAGCCTATGTTCATCAGGGACAATGTCGGCTTCTAATGGAAAAAGAATTTTTCAAATCGGTCCAGTAGTTTCGGAGCCTATTCGAAACAAACAAACAAACAAATCTTTCCTCTTTATAATATTAGTATAGATATAGATAGGTCAATGCAACAATGGGATAGCATTTGTAAGATCTTCTCTCATGTTTGCCTAAAAACTATTTCAATAATTCTAAAAGTTGGTTTCTCCTAGCGTGTTTTTTTACATTATGTTAACTAGAGTGTATTTCTCTTAGCGAATAACTGTGAAGATTCTATGGTTTTGTATTGATTTTTGAAAGTTTTGTCGCCTTACATCGTGTGGGTTGAGACCAGTGCTCAGCATTTTAATGAAAGGTAACTTATACGCTTTCTCGAGGTTCAAACTATTTTCTAACTTAAATGCTTTAAAATTGGATTAGTGGTTTGTTTGTGAAAAGGCAATTAACAGAACATCAACATTCAAATCAGCATTCAAAGGATACTTACCTTATTATATTTAATTGATTAACGTATTGATTAGCACAGATAGAACTAACTCACTACATTCATTGCAACTTACAATTGAAACCAATTAAAATAGAAATACGTCAACCTTTCACCCGATGAAGCACGTCTCCATTATTTTGGAACCGTAAAGTTCCACGCCGACATTCGTCAAAACCTGGGCGTCCATATATTTTGGTAACACAGTAATCACATAAATAACTTGGGCAGCGAGATCTAAACAATAGCTGTCATTGTTTATCGTCAGAGTAAGCGGGAGGGCCCGATAGGCTAATAAACTCGTCTGCTCCGACCCCAAACAGATAGAAAATGCTAACAGAGGTTAAAACTCTGCAGGGGAAATTCTACATATAGCAACTCCATGACATATACATATAATAAATAATCGTAATCCTCCTTTTTCTCATATTAAAAACCTCTTAAATGTGAACACAAAACGACTAGTCTAGTGGCCTAAAAAGGTTTCATTAAAATTCATTTACCGAGTCCACGATTACTCGTATCTCCTAAACTGCGTAATCGAGACGTTTTCCGATTCTAAGAATATCTCGGTGCTTCTCCACCATTTTCTGACGCAGTTCTCTTGAATCGATGTCGATTTGATCACGCTTATAATTAACTTGTTTATATTTTGCTATTTTACTGACGGCCATTTTAATTTATTTAACTCGGGGGTCAGTAACATCTAGTAACTTTTTTATGAAGCTTAGCATAAAATACCTTCACTGGTTTTCACTACATAGATGGTTGGACGAGGTCACGGCCCGTCTGGTGTTAAGTGGTTACTAGAGCTCAAGACGTCGCCACGTGAATGTCGCCACCCACCTTCATACATAAATGTCTAATTCTCGATTTTTACGGAACAACGGCTGTTCTATCTTTCAAATGGGAAGGTATTTCAGCATGGCGGCAGAATTAGGTGGGCTTATGGTAACTGTCAGAGAGAGCTCCCAACACCTACTACTAACAGTGAAACTAAATTGCAGAATGGTTATAAGGTCGGGGAATCAAATTAGTTTTCCCTAGTAAACGGTGAGATTCAGAAATGTTACGCTCCTAATTCGTCTGTCATTAAGTGTTATTTTGTAGGCGGATCTCGTCCAAACCCTGGCCCTCTAAGTGTTTCGGGTCCCCCTCACGTGTCGGTCTGGGGACCGGCGAGGGGGGTCTAAGAAGACGACGTGCAAGCTGCTCTGCACGCGTTTTACGCGTTTTACGCTAGAGCATCCGGGTGATGGAAGGCCGGCTATCCTCGACTCACGCTGGTTCTGGTCCAGCGGGGTATTCCGTAGGATAGCTCACTCTAACCGGCGCCATCTAGGCGGGCTTCGGATAGCCTGCCGACCGAGAGGGCTGGTGGTCGTGGCGCCGACGACCGCCGGTCCGGCGTCCCGAGGGGGAGGGTGATGGGAGAGATGTGCTCCGCACTAAACGCTTCACTTTCCCCCCTTTGCCTCTTCATGAGTTTTGTCTCATGCGAGGTTTGGACGTTGATTGTTGAGCGACAGGAGGTTTTAGTCAGTTCGACTCTGACATGCCCCGCCCTCTATCCCCAGTGGAGGGCGGAAGTCCGGCGATTTCCTCCTGGCCAAAATTTTGTGACAGTTAGCGTATCCACATGGCTTAAATTTTTATATTGATTCACGCTTATTAACTTTTTTTTATTGCTTAAATGGGTAACCTGTGGTAACCTTGTGGTAAACCTTGAGATATAATTTCTAAGGTCTCAGTATAGTTACAACGGCTGCCCCACCCTTCTAACCGAAACGCATTACTGCTTCACGGCAGAAATAGGCAGGGTGGTGTAACCTATCCGCGCGGACTCACAAGAGGTCCTACCACCAGTACTCTCGCAATTAAATCCCGACTCAAGCATCACGTAATGTTACACAGTTGTTATCGCAAGCGAGTTGTTATCGTTGTTACTCTGTTATAAGTTTCATACTTAGGTGAAACGTTAATCTTTCTTTTGTACACGTGTTTGAGTCATGATTGAATGGTCATAGCTGTTGTCTCAGCTCTTGTCGCGGTCATTCACCTAGAATTTACCGGCTTAGGAAATAAAGAATTTTAAATGAACACTGTTTTAGACACGGGTAAAGGCCTTATCGCGATTTCTATTTCGTGACCAGTGTGCTTAGTGCGAGTTTTTTACCGTTCTCGATAGCGTAAAAGTTAACTCAAATTTGTATGGAGTTGGAACGTTAGCCTACGATTGCTGCTAGGGACACTGTTTTTCTTGAATCATCTGGCGTATGTTTGAATCCTTAGATTCAGACTATTCGGCTTATCTTATGTTCGCACAGACGGGTGATTAAGCTCACGGCCCACTTAGCGTTAAGTATATAGTTACTAGTTTCCATAGATATCTAAATGTGAAAACTGTCATTGAGAATGAGACAAAAAGACAAATCCTCAGTTCTATTGTGCAACGGCCGTGCTACCTACCCTACCGACCCTACCTACCCAACCTACCGACCAAAATCAGAAAGCATGACTTTTTTGAGGCAGAAACAGGCCGTAAGGAAGTACTTACCCGTGCAGTATTCATAAATACATTAACCATGCTCTATGGAAATTAACAAGGTTGTTTATTTACGTAAAATACAGCGTACCGAATTGAATATAAAGCAAATACCGGTTCGGTTTTGCAATGACACAGTCTGCGGCGCTAGAGCAGAGGGAGCCATAAAGTACGCCAGATACGAGGTCGACGACAGATCGCCCTATCAAAATTTAACATTTGCAATAAAATATGTAGTGCGAATTTTATTTCGAATGTGACTTTAGGACGCAGGTGAACATGATTACCGAGCAATAAATTCTTACAGAGTAATGAAGAATTAGACTTTTTGTAAAGAGTTTAGTCATTCATTATCGTTTGATACAGGCGGTCCATTTTCGAAATGCTTCTGTTATGTTGTTATAGGTTTAAAGAAACTGGACATCCTTTGATCTCTTTAAGGACGATTTTTTTTTACAAAAATCGTAAATTTATTTTATTCTTTATTGCGATTTGTTTATTTTATTTTCAAAATAGTTTAATAAGTAAAAAAATAACGTAGAGAGACTGTTCATTAAAAAAAAAAAATGCACATATGTGGCCATTTACAGCGTAGAATTAAATTTACAAATAAAAATAAAGAAAACTAATGTACATACATATAAGCGCCAAACTCCCTGAAGAGGTTAACGTGATTTTTTCACGCTTCCGCTGTTTTAAGGGTATTTGAATTAATGTGAAATATAAATATGTATGATAGACTTTTAATGCCATTTATTTATTTTAGTAAGGTATTGTAGTAATAGTATGTAATTGAAGCAAATGATATACTTTGTAATTTTTACAGAGCGACATATTGAAGTCTTGTTTGAAATTATCTATATATATATAAATGAATTGCTGTTCGTTAGTCTCGCTAAAACTCGAGAACGGCTGGACCGATTTGGCTAATTTTGGTCTTGAATTATAATATTTGTGGAAGTCCAGGGAAGGTTTAAAAGGTAGATAAATATGAAAATGCTCAGAAAGAAATAAAAATAACAATTCTGTTTTCTCTTTGATGTGTCCCCCGTCGGACGGATTCCTTTTGTTTGTTTTAAGTTTATTCTAGACAAAAGTTTAGGTGTTTTATTTATCGATTGAGGCACTACGAAGTCTGCCGGGTCAGCTAGTAACAAATAAAAGCCTCTATGATACTTCGGTACTGTGATAAAAAAAAGAATGGGGCCCAAACGTTAAATTAGTTATTATAAAGCTGGTATTCTAGTATGTACCTTATATTTCAATGAATGAGGAAACTCGATTAAAACCATTAAAAGAGGAGATCTTGCAACCAGTTCATTAAACGATTACCTTCGTAACAGCTATTAATTATGTAAGCGTTTCGTAAAACGTATGTGGGCGAACCGAACATTTGCAAAGCCTCAGGGAAATGCAGGTTCGATTTATAGACGTAGGTATAGTTATAGTTGTTTCGTGAATAAAACACGTAGTACCGGCTTATTAATACGCTTTTATTAGCTTCAGACGTATGCATGTTAGTATGTAACGGAATCTTTGAACATGATTTTAACCCCCTTCAAAACGTTTGATTAACTCGAAATTTGGTATACTTATTAAGGGACCAATGACAATTAAATATTTAAAAAAAAGACGTGTGGCACTCGGGGACTGCCGCGGTAAAGCTATTGCAAAGCATTTTTTATCAACTTATGCAATTACAATTAGACAATAATAATTTTATATTAAAACAATAATAAAAATAAGACCACGCTATATTTATAAACATTAACAAAAGCTAAACATTAACTGTCCCCTTCACACTCATAAGTTAGACCGCGTGAGAGAGAGATGGGCAGATTTTTCATGATGCTCATGCAGTGCGATGTCACGCCGCGCGCTTATTCACAAACACTACACCAGCGCAACGTGTGAATGTGTTGAAGGCGAGATACATAGTAGGCGTAGTGGGGGTGTCCGGTTATTTTCGTTACGGAATTTCTTGATTCAGTCGCCGCGCTCAAGGCCCGCGATAGAAGCTATGCAATAGCTTCAAAAATATTGAAAAATTTGAAATTAGTTTAGCACCACCCAGGGGTCACTTGTAGGGAATCGCGGGTTAAACCTAAGGAAGCGGGAAGCATCAACCCCAAGTATTACAGTTACTTTTAGTTTTAGTTTATAACAGTTAATTTTAGTATCATAGTAAAAATTAATCGTTGCAACATCTTGTTTATATGTCGAAACTTATAAAATTTTCTTGATTTTTTTTACCTGTTGTTATGAATAGCTAAATACATTTCAAGTTACCCTAGTGTTGGATGAGTCTTTTCTCTTAACTCATTTCGTAAGTTTAGGATCTAATAAATTTAATGATCGTAATATCAACGAGTGTACTACACGAAATATGACTTAATAAGGGTGACAAAGTTAATAAGGGTGAATTCGCATTGTATTAAATCTTGGGCTAGGTTCTTTACGAAAAAAACTGGAAATCAATACGTCTCGAAATAGTTCGAAAATTGATTTTTCAAGTAGGACCTTATTTTATAACTGCCAATTGTACTGGATATCAAACTATATTTAACAAACTATAGTAGAAATTGTTATATTGTCATCAAAAGCACACACGTGACAAGCTGGTTCTAGTAATTAGAACAAGTTAATAACTTAATTGAAGTGACTGATTACGTTCATGTTCTATAGAAGGTAATTTAATGAACAACCTGTAAAAGGAAACTCATTTCCTTTTTTCCGAGAAATAGTCAGATTCTAGGACTAAAATAAATTACGTGGCCTAATTCTTTAGTGCCCCCATATATTGTACGTCACGGAGGATAGATCCCGTGTATTTAGTACTAATACTCGCCCGGCATACCTATTTATCAAGGTACTAATTTGTTGCTGACCCAAATATTTAAGACAACTTTTCTCTTGAAGAATGCTATACATTTTTTTAGCTTGGTCTTTGATTTCTTTTATCTCACGTGTTGGGGCACATATTACTGATGCGGGGTAAAAAAAAGTTAATTATTTTACAAATTAAGTTCTAATAATAACAACGACTTTTACGGTTTCGAACTTCGCGCTATTTTTATTGTATTAATTTCAAAGCTTTCAATACTTCACATTTTATGTCATTGCGGACACATGTGCTATTCATATGAGGGCGGCACTGAAAATTTCGGGAATTAACGAAGTGACACAACATTACTATTTAAAAATGTATTTATTGCTTTTCGAAGTATTCTCCGCGAAATTTGACACATTTTTCCATACGATGGAACCAATCATTGAAGCAACCATTCCATTCGGAAGTTGGGGTCTCCAAAGTGGCCGTTTTGTAGGCGTCCACAGCTTCTTCAGGTGATGAAAATCTCTGTCCACGCAATTTATTCTTTATTTTAGGGAAAGTATAGAAATCATTAGGGCTTAGGTCGGGGCTGTACGGCGGATGGTCTAATAATTCTATGTTTTCTTGCTCTAAAACTCTTTTGTTCTGTGCGCGGTGTGAGAACTCGCATTGTCGTGATGAAGGATGATGCGGCGGTTGCAGTTCTCTTTACGGAGTTCAGAAACGACCTGTGGCAAACAAATGCTAGCATACCATTCTGCATTAACCGTTCTTTGTCCCTCAAGAGGAATAGTCGTAACATGGCCGGTTTTGGAGACAAACGTGGCCACCTTTTTTTTTGCAACACTCCGTGAACGAACAATTTTTGTTGGCTTTAACTCATTTTCGAACACCCAAACTCGTGACTGGTTTATTGTTTCGGGTTCGTACGCGTATATCCAGGATTCGTCACCTGATACAATGTTGTATACAGCATTTGAGGATCCTGCGTGGAATCTTTCGAGAGTTCTGACGCACCAAGTAACGCGAGCCGCTTTTTGCTCTTCACAGAGCGAATGCGGTATCCATCGGGAAAACAACTTTTTTATACCTAATTGTTCATGCAAGATTATTTGTATTTGACTCATGCCAATGTCTAAAGTTGCCTGAATTTCGCGATATGTCACACGTCGATCTTCCTCAATCAGCTTACGCACAGCATCAACGTTTTCTTGGGTGACTGCAGTTTTTGGACGACCTTGACGGGGATCATCACTGAGCTTGATGGATGGGGCTTTATCACCAAATGCAGAAATCATCCGGTCATCACACTGTTTTTGTGTTAAACTACTTCGAAAGTCATAATAAATCATCGCTCTTGAATTTTCTCGAGTCAATTCCATTTTCTCAACGACTAAACAAGTTTGACAAGACCAAGAATCTTTTTTTAAATAAATAAATGGTATTCGATTTTTAAAACCAAGGAGTTTTCAATTAAATAGATTTTAATATGACAGGAACAGTGGAAATATTCCATTCCCGATACTTTTAGTGCAGCCTAGTAAGAACTTGAATATGGTGTTGGTTTAAATTTTTGCTCTAATTCGCTAGAAATACATTAAAATTAGTAAAATGAACAGAAACTATTTAAATTAATAGTTTCGATATTATTTTTCTTGTTAGAGATATTGTTTTGGTGGTGGAGTGGTTAGCACCACTGCATGTTGCGCCTAGGGTCGTGGGTTCGATTTCCACAACGGCCGAACATTGTATCATGAACTGGCTTGCTTACTCTTGGTCTGGGTGTTCATTATCTATATATGTATATATTCAAACATATATAAGTATGTTTATCAGTCTCTACTCTACTCTTCATCCCCCAAAACTATTTAATGGGGTTCAAATATTTTTCGGAAATCGTCCAACCTATTATTCTAATAAAAAACATAACTACAGTCTTCGGCTTGATGTACCCATACTAGGACTCCCTGAATATTGCATTCGTTGATCCTGTGAACTGAACTTATCCAAAGTAATCGACCATTGTCTCCAAACAAACCGATAGAAAGGTATACTGCTTGATGAACGTTCAACCAAAAAAAAAAAACGGACTCTTAAGCTCGGGGGAAAAACGGTTTCTGAACTGATTTAGACATTAGTTCAAGGTAAAGTGGGACTGAAACTGAAGTATTAGCTACAAAGAAATAAATTACTTTGCTTTTAGTAAAATGTCGATTAGACTTATTAGAAAACGTTAAGTATTTTCTTTTCTGTATAAAATTTACGTGTATTCGTGTGTTTTTCTGTAAAGGTGGTAAGTTACCAAATTAATAGGATCCTGCCATATATAGGTATAATATAAAAAGATGTGTGGTCTCGTGGGACACCGGATAGGAACGAAGTTCCTTATTATAAAAATATTAGTTTTAAGTTCTATTCGAGGTATAAAGGAAATAATTATTCGGGTATACATTTATTATTATGATTTTTTTATTGATAAAAATAAAAATAAAACTACTTTACAAAGTTATGAAGCTTATTTTATTTACAATGATTTATAAAAAAAGATATAATAATATTATACAAAGAAACAGCTATTTATATGAATAATATTAACCGTCATCACGTAGACTATATATTAGACACTGTATAGCCATCATACTCAGACTATACATAAATAATAAAAAATTTACGCTACGGACGTTTCTTCCCGGTTAGGGTACCTCTCCGTATCGTAAACTAAGACTCCGGTAAAAACAAATAAATAAGTTGATGTAATTAGAACAAATTTGTAAGTATTCAAAGACGTCAGAGCTTTTGTTCGAGATGACATCACGACACAGTAACCCTCTTATCGTAGCCGCCGTAAGCTATATCTCCAATACAGATGACGCCACCGCCAACAAGTGCTGTAGCCCCAGACATGTTTTTTTGGGCTCACCCACTAGTGAACTGACTATGAATCCAACCACCAACCACAGCCACACTATGAATCCTAAATAGTCTCTGGTGGCTACTGATGGACAGATAGGCAATTTAATGCAATTTTCATAAAAGCCTTAGGTTTGAATAGAGGTGTTTTTGTTTAAAAATCATAGAGACCCTTATAGACTCATAGTTCTGTTTCCATGCTTAGCACAGATGGTATAAAATAAGGATATCAGGTCATTTGACCTTCCGTTTAGCCGACGTTAAGCCCTTTGGGAAAACCGAGCTCAATCCTGTTCTGATTTAAGTACTAATTTATTGAAAGATGAAGTAATTTGTGATTAAACATACTTCGTTTGCAGATACTTTGATCAAGCACTCTATTACCATTGGTAATATTTTTTATCAACATTCGCGTTGTGGGTAAATAACAATTTTTTTTGGTGGTTCCCTAAAAATGTTTTTTTCCTAAATTGAATTTTGTTTGATTAACTTCCCACTGTCTTAAGTTATGTTCGGATTTGTTTACAGTCCAGCTTTATCGTTTAAGTCGAAATTTACTGCGGCCATTAAGAATATTACGTTTTGTTAATGGCGATATAAATTGTAGATTGCTGCCATTTCATAGTCGCTGCTGTTCGTTGTTCGATTTTGAATTAGTAATCTTATTAAATGAAGGCTTTGTTCAGTTTCTTAATGATGCTATAGAGATTTTATACTTTTGTAACCTACTGCGATTATACCATAACATTTTTGTACGTAATTTGTGTTTGTGGCAAAGAATATATTGCATACTAGCTAACCCGGCAGACTTCGTAGTGCCCCAATCGATAAATAAAAGACCTAAAGGAATCCGTCCGACTGGAAAACATCAAAGGAAAAACAAAATTGTGATTTTTATTTAATTCCGAGTATTTTCATATTTATTTACCTTTTAAACCTTCTCTGGACTTCCACAAATAATTCAAGACCAAAATTCGCCAAATCGGTCCAGCCGTTCTCGAGTTTTAGCGAGACTAACGAACAGCAATTCATTTTAAATATATAGATATATAGACTATCTGACCCGGCAGACTTCGTAGTGCCTCTCTCGATAAATAAAAGACCGACGGGGGACAAACAAAGGAAAAACGAAATTGTTATTTTTATTTAATTCCGAGCATTTTCATATTTATCTACCTTTTAAACTTTCTCTGGACTTCCACAAATAATTCAAGACCAAAATTAGCCAAATCGGTCCAGCCGGTCTCGAGTTTAGCCAGACTTACGAACAGCAATTCATTTTTATATATACCTAGTCAGGTCATAAATTCTGTCACATGTTTAATGTAAAATAATTGAAACAAGATTATTCATTATGTAACCATTCATATACCAAAATGAACTTAACAAAACATAGATTCTTATGACACTAAAGTTTATTCAAAATTACCTCCGTGATTTTGAATACAGGCCTTCAATCTGCGCGGCCAGTCGTCTATCGCAGCACGAACGAGGTCCATGTCAATATCGGCGGCTGCCTTAATCAAGGATGTCTTGAGTGACTCCAAATTGGGATGAGGCTTTGAGCACGCCTTTTCCTTCAAGTGTTGCCATATCTTGTAATCTAACGGATTCAAATCTGGACTGGAGGAGGGCCAGTCTTCGTGCCGGATGAAGTCGATTTCACGCGCCGCCAGCCAGTCTTGTGTGCTCTTCGCTCTATGAGCTGGCACCGAATCTTGTTGGAATACCCAGTGCCTGTTATTGAACATGGTATGAGAAACAGGTTTCACAAGGTTCGTCAGGACTGTATTTTGATACACAACTGCATTCGCTTTTACACCTTTCTCACAAAAATGTACCTCTGTTAAGCCCCAATAAGAAACTCCCAACCATACCATGAGCGAGGATGGAAAATGACCTCGTTGGACACGCGGAATACGGTTGCTCGCTTCTTCACTACTGTGTGCGTACACCTTATCATTTGTTTGTTGTAGCTTTCTTCTACGGTAAAAAATTTTTCATCCGAAAAACGAATTTCCCGATATTTTTTTCCCGCGTACCGCTTCAACAAAGCGCGGCATCTCTTCAGTCTCAGGTCCATTAGACGAGCATTCAAACGATGTCCTGTTTTTCTTCGATATGCCCGAAGCCCTGAGTCTTCATTTAACACCCTTTTCACCGTGGTTCTGCTTAATCCCATCTGAAGGGCCAACAGTTTCTGCTTACGTTTGGGATTTCTTTGAATTCGCTCCTTCACAGCTTTTATCACTGCTGGAGTCCTAACAGACCGAGGGCGACCACTTCTTGACCTGTCATCTACACTAGAGTCTTCATTGTATTGTTTGATGGTACGATAAACGAATCTTTTGGTTATATTCAAATTTTTCAGTATGTTAAAATTTTGAATTGGCGCGTAACCGCAACGATGCAACGCAATAACTGCAACACGGTCTTCTTTAAGCGTCCACTCCATATTTAAAAATGAGTAAAATTCTAAAAGTATACATTTCTATTTTCATGAACAATTCGAAATTCGAATTCAATAAACTATTTTGTGGCCAGCATTCTAAAAGAAAAGTTTTTACTGTGTGACAATACTTATGAGCAGCAGTTATAGATAATGCCGTATCGTCAAACTATACAGCTCTGCATTAGCTTATTATTAAATACAACCTTATCCATACGGAATTTCAGAGGCATGTTGGTAGCATGTTGCCTGGGTTTGACACGCTCGTCACGCGAACAAGAAGCGACAAAGGAATAGTTAACGAATGTTTACACAGGTCGCCTTCTGTGTGAGTGTAAGTCGACTTCATACTTGATAACTAATACTGAATACAGATTGTGTTGATTAGCCGTTAAATTCAATGAACATGGTTCCGACGTGTGATTGTTTAATGTGCGCAACGAAATTGTCTAATTTTATCTTTAGCGGGTTGCGTATGAAATCTATTTTACTGTAAAACCGTTTTCTACATATTAAAAGCAAAAGATCGCAAAATTATGATTTCACTTTTGAAATATTTCATGGCTGATGTCCATGAGGTACGGTGACTACTCACCATCAGGTGGACTTTATGCTCATTTGCCTTAATCTTCTATATATATAAAAATCAATTGCTGTTCGATAGTCTCGCTAAAACCTGAGAACGGCTGGACCGATTTGGCTAATTTTAGTCTTGAATTATTTGTGGAAGTCCAGAGAAGGTTTAAAAGGTAGATATGAAAACATTCGGAATTAAATAAAAATAACAATGTTGTTTTTCCTTTGATATGTCACCCGTCGGACGAATTCCTTTTGTTTGTTTTAAGTTTATTTTATACTTTTTTTTTTTTTTTTTTTTTTTCCTACCTATGCTGATAGCCTTGAGAGGCTATTTCAGCTTCGCCCTAACGTTAGTAGGTGAGCTCGCGGGGCTCAACCGGAGAGTTGCTAACACTGACCCTAGCAAGAGCAGTGCTTCGCAGAATCTACCACCGGATCGGAAACGCGACCCACTGAGAAGATCCGGCGAGAAACTCAGTGGGCTGTGTCTATGGGTTAGTTCGCTCGTCGAACCCTTCGTCGCAAGCGACGGGTTCGACGAGGACGGTGACCGGTGCTTGTGGTGCCTAAAAGCACCGTTAATGGATCAGGAGGATCCGTAATGACGTGCTTTGGGCGACGTCGACGGTTTACCATTCGGTCTACTGGGTCGGGTATGTAATTTCCAGCGGCTACGATGAGAGGGTTCTCATGTCGTGCTGCCTTCTCAAAATGGCGCAGCGATGCCGACTGTAGATACTTACTAAGGGAGTCGAGCTCCAGGTCGTCGTGGAGATCCACATTCCTAAGGAACCAAGGCGCTCCGACGGCTATCCTGCAGAATCGTGATTGAATAACCTGAAGGGATTTCAAGTTGGTGCGGGCTGCGTGAGCGAACACTACGCTTGCATACGTCATGACGGGGCGTATACAAGTTTTGTAGAGAGTTACCTTATTTCGGAGGGACAGTTTGCTTCGACTACAAAGCATTGGATAGAGTCGTCCTAGAATAAACGCGGCGCGGTCGCGTACCGTTTTTATATGGGGACGGAATGTCATCCCTCTGTCGAGGGTGACGCCTAGATATTTGACCTTCGAGACCCACGGAATGGGCTGGCCAAAGAGAGTGATGGGACTAACGGCGGAGGTGTTTGCGCGCCTACTACGGAGTGGGATGCTCGAAGTGATGTTCGGAGGGCGACCCCTTTTGAAGAGCACCGCTGCGCTTTTCGTGAGGTTGATGTCTATTCGCCACTTCCGGAACCACTGTCCCAGGGTGGCTACTGCGATCTGGAGTCGCCGATGAAGCAGCGACATCTTCCTACACGAGTAGTAGATAGCCGTGTCGTCGGCGAAGAGCGCTAGATGGGTCTCCGGAGACCGGGGTATATCATTGATATACAAACTAAATAATAACGGGGAGAGCGCGGAGCCTTGCGGGACTCCGGCGGTCAGTTGACGGGGACGAGAACGAGTTCCTTCTACTCGATATCGAAACGAACGGTTCGACAAGAAGTCTCGTATGATGAGCACGAGTCTGTCTGGCACTCCCATGTTGTACAGTTTATAAATTAAACCGTTGTGCCAGACTTTGTCGAACGCCTTCGCGATGTCGAAGAAGAGGGCGCCGGTCGGGATTTGTTTACGCCTATTTAGTCCTATCAGAATGTGCTCCGTGAGGCGGTGCACTTGTTGTACGCACGAGTGTTTAGAGCGGAATCCGAACTGTTCGTCAATGAGAATTTTGTTCGCGGTAACAAAATCCCAGAGGCGTTTCCTGAGGAGCCGTTCGTAAATTTTTCCTATCGTCGAGAGGAGACTAATCGGACGGTAACTAGAAGTTTCGTTTGTCGGTTTGCCCGGCTTATGTATACCGATAACGTCCGCTTCTTTCCACACCGCGGGAAAGATGCAGTGCGTCATAGCGGCATTTAAAATTGTAGCCAACATTGCTATCAGTTGGACTGGCAAAAATTTTAGCGCGCGGTTGTGGATGCCGTCGGAGCCGGGTGCCTTCCTAGGTTGGAGGTTGTGGATCGCGTCTCTAACTTCGTCAGTGGTAATGGGGGGTAACGCGTCCGAGGGCGGCAGGGAAGCTCTGCGCTCGACCTCCCTGTCGACTAACTCGGTGTGTTCGGGGTCCGCGTGTTGAGTGCTGGTGGTGCACTGCTCTTGCAGTGCATCGGCCAGCAGCTCAGCCTTGTCATCGTCATCGAATGCCGGTGGTTGGCCTGAAGGGCGTACGAGGGGAGGCATAGTAGCGGTAGTTTCGGATTTGAGAGTCCTAGCTAGTCGCCAGTATGCTTGGTGGGAGGGCGCGAGTTGTTCTAAATAACTATGCCAATTATCGTTACGCGCGTCGCTTAAGCGGGAGTGGACTTCGCGTTGTAGACGACGCATCCGAATCCGGTTTGAATGCGTGGGAAGACGATCGTAGGCCCGGATTGCCGCGTTCCTAACTCTTAAGAGATTCCTAAGATCGGGGGACAGTCTGATGCGGTGGAAGCTGTCCTCCACATCGACTTCTTTAGAAGATCTAATGATCGCGGAAGATAAGTGATCGGTAATGATGTTTATGGATTCGACGGTGTTCTCGGGGGATAGATTCGAATCCGGGCCGTAAGGGAGGATTGGCGGAGCGGTGTCGGCTAGGCACGTGCCCAGCTTATTCCAATCCACCATGGTCCTCGTAACAGTGACTGGGTTGTGGGGGCGACCGAGCTGCATAACGACAGGTCGGTGGTCTGAGTCGAGCTCTGACATTGCTTCGATGGAACGCAAGCGCAGAGTTACGTTCCTAAGCAATGCCAGGTCTATAGTGCTCGGACGGAGCGCGATGTTATACGGATAACATGTTGGAGTTGGGGGACCGACTATTTCAAAGGTGAGGTCGTCTATAAACGCGTCGAGACGCCTACCGTTAACGTTAGTACGATGACAGTTCCACCTAGTGTGGTGGCAATTTAAACCGCCTGCCAGGATGACGGAGTCTCCCATGCCGAACAGTGACTCGATGTCACTGCTCAGAAGGGGCTTGTCCGGGGGGAGATAAACGGATGCGATGACGATCGGCTGGTGTCCCGTCAGCGAGATACGGCACACTGACGCCTCGATATGTGAGAGCGAGGGAGTATCGAGAGGGACAACGTGCAGGGCCCGCCTATAGTAAATGGCAGTCCCGCCTTTGGAGGCGGTGAGTCTGTCATTCCTAACCATGACGTAATTCGCGACTTTCGGGTCGCGACGCGAGGGCTTCAGACAGGTTTCCTGCACTAATAGAATATCTACAAGATTATCGCGGAGGAATTCGAAAATTTGATCGCGTTGCCGCGCGAGTCCGTTAGCATTGTAGAATGCTAACGTAAGGGAATACGGTTTTTCTCTACCTTTTTGCGCCATTGGTTACCGGTAAGATTTTATAACGTACGCGACACGGACTCGTAAACGTCCATGTGATCGAAAGCGGCCGCGAGCCGCTGTTCGGGGGTTACCGACCTACGGATAGCGTCAGCGAACGATCGCAGACGGTCGAAGTTGACCGCGGTGACGAAGTCACGCACGAGCGCGAAGTCGTTGGCGGCAGAGGGTTGCGGGGGACGGAACGCGGGCGCGGGGCGAGGTGCGAGCAGGGGCTGGGGCGCGGGGCGTGTCACGAGCGGGGGCGGGGGTGCGGTTTCCGTTCCCGCCTTCGTATACGGCAGCGGTTTTTTCCACGCCGACACCGTGGGAACTGCAGCCGGCACGAAGGCGGGTTTCGGCACTGAAGGCGCCGAAGTCTTTGGGCCGACGGTTCGGGGGGCTGGGTGGGTCGGACGTTTTCGCGGAGCCCTAGGACATCCACGGTAGTTCGCGGGGTGCCCTTGCTTAAGGCATAGGACACAGCTTGGAGGTTCGGTCGCGGTTTCCCTAACACGCGAGCAATCTAGTGTGGCGTGGTCGCCGAGGCACTTTACGCAGCGGGGGCGCGCGTGGCAATTACGAGCCGAGTGGCCGTAAAGCTGACATCGGTAGCACTGCCCGGGAGTGCCACGCTTATGGGGGGCTTCGATCGAGATCCCGGATAGGCCGCAAATTGTCGTGAGACATGCGATCTTCTTTTTGGCCTCCGGGGTGGGTTCTAACGCCACGAGTATCATATTATAGGGCTGTTTGCCCCGCCCGCTGTGCATCCGGTGCACACTAACTATCGGGAGGGCCTGAGCGGTCAGATCCTCCTTAACATAGTCTATGTCCAACTCCTTGGGGACTCCGCGTACTACTACGCGGAGCTCGCGGTCCTCCTGAAGAGCATAGGTGTGGAAACTTATGTTCTCCTTTCGGAGGTATGCTGAGAGGGCCCTATGGTCGCCCGGCGTTGCGACCTTAATCTGAATCCCATGCGCGACGTTACGCGCATGGGTGTAGTTAATTTTATTTGCCTGAAGGGCCTGGGACACGCGATTCCACGCTGTCTTCTCTTGAAGTATCAGCGGGGGCGGGGCAGCTACTTTGGGAGCGGGCGCGGGCTTGGGACGCGGCGGCGGGGTTACGCGGCGAGCGGAGTCCGACTCCGGTGTCACGACTACCTGCGGGCGGGAGGCGGTCGCGGATTTAGTTTGCTTCGTCGTGGAGCTCCGGGACTCCACGGCGCGAGTACGCTTTTTTCCGCGCGTTACGGTTTGGAACCCATCCGAAGTTCCAGGCTGAGGGCTTGACGCGGATTCGAAATCCATCTCCGATTCGGTATCGGAGCCTGAACTCGAAACGATCGAGGTCGCGACGGATGAAGCGCGCGATGACGTAAACGACGCGGGCGCGGGGGTGGGGGTAGCGTTAGGCGCTACGTGAGCCGCATCGTGGGAACGTGCGCTCGAACTTGACGCGGCGGCGGGGGGCGCGCGGCGTGCCTCCGAGGCACGTTTGAGATATGCGGCGACGGACGCGGGGGGGGAGGGATTGCCACGGGCGGCCCTATTTTATACAAAAGCTTAGGTCTTTTATATATAGATTGAGGCACTACGAAGTCTATAAAAATAATCACAGTGGGTTAAAAATTGTAAACACATTATTTTCATAACTTGAATATTTCACTTCAACTGTTTGTTCACTTGTTTCACTTCACATATACTGCAAAATTTATCACGCTGAAAATAATAAGCGAGATAGCAAACAAAGTATCACAGTACAGTTAATGCTACAGTGGATAACATGAAATCATACAGTGCCTCATATGCTTTCGCGATTCAAGTATGTATTCTGTATTCGCAAAAGTCTAGTCCACAATAGTCCAGAATAAATTCATTGAATTTTTTTATTTAGTACTCGTAAACTTTTGGAACGAAGTTTCTTATGGGACGATACGGAGGGGTACCCTAACCGGGAAAAAACGTCCGTAACGTAAGATTTTTATTAGTAATGCACACAGTGTACGACTTAACTTTGTAATTACGTACAAAAAATAGCATATTTTTTTATCATTCATTGACCACGATCTCAGAGCGTTCGTTTGCGCAATACACTAACTCTTATGCAAACAACCGTGAATAAAGTGTACCACAATAAGTTCGCACGTTACCGAATGACCGTGGGTTGTTGCGAAACCTCCAGTTTTATTTTCTTTATACCTCGAATAGAACTTAAAATTAATATTTTTATAATAAGGAACTTCGTTCCTATCCGGCTTCCCACGACACCACACATATTTTTTATATATTTTACAAATCTTACTTCTAAGTATTTGTGTTTAACATGACATTGGTACTTGGCGCTTTCTGCATTTGTCTTTATCTCGTCGTCTCGACTATTCATTTAGAAAATCAATATTATTAATTATTTGCAGTAATCTTAACATAAACACAGTCGAATAATACAATATCGGGCTATGTACAATCTTAGAGGCCCCGTTGGAAAAGTAAAAGTCACGGAAACTTGATCTTATGTCTTTAACGTTATGGTTTACCATACCGTACACTTATTTTTATTGACAAATTCTTCTGGCGTAGATGGTCAAAGGCTTTCACGAGCTACGTGATGTTTGAACGGACAAAGTTAACGGCATCATCGACTGTCAAGATGAAGTTTCAATTGCATTGGTTTAATTAAGCAGCCTTCAAATTAGTATACGTGTATCTCCTGGGCAGGAATTAGCAGTAGTGTTAAATTTAATTAAGAAGCTAATGAGCCCAATATACCGCCGCCATAGTTCGATAGGAACATAAGACTACGTAACAAAACGAATACCTTACGTGGATAATGGAAGGATATATCTATTCCGATCACATCCAAAATACGTCCAAAACATTCACAGCGCAAGTTTTTTGCAATACAAACTCATCCTCCAACCAACTGCAGTCCAAGCCGATAATCCAAACAGAATTAGGATTTGCATTGGGACACAGAACGTACCTGTTGATCTGCAATATAGCCTGTGCAAAGCAATCGATCAATGTCTCCAAATAAACAAACATAAAGGTATACCGTCTGATGACTGTTCCACAGGGAGACAGAACTTCAAAAGCTTACTAGAAAAACGAGCTCCATTTAAAGCTGCTTCGATATTAGTGGAGGATGTCTTGGATCCGATATTTGTATGTATTTTGTTATTGATTTTGTAACCGCTATAGGCTTGTCTTGTATTAATGGTTTTGTCTTGACGTCTTGAGTTTGAGGTCTCGACTCAAGAACTCGGAAATGCCGGAGACGTTAATGCTGCTCGTGCAATTCATAAGCTCAACCGAATAATCATAATTGTCTTATAGGGATTAAATAGTGTGTTTGTAGGTAAGCAAAGCCAAAGTCCAAAGCAGCTGAGAATTTGAACCGATAACTTGGCGGAGGAATTGGTTTTCGTAATTGTTTTAGATGATATAGACTATGGCATCGTTTTATCGTCAAAAGTATACTTTTAGTGCGTCGAAAATGTAGAAATTTAAGCTGTCATGGCCACACATTTCCACGATAACAAAATACAATATCTTACGGTATTCCGCAACAAATAATTCCCGTATATAAACATTCTGATCCAGACTTTACCAACACTTGTATGCTGCATGCGCCGTTGCGTTCAGGATCAGAGATTTGTTTACTTTGAATATTGTCACGTCTGATATTCTTATTCATGGACTCAAGAATAGTAGATTTCAAGATTTTATTATTCAAAAGACGCAAGCGATGCAGTATTGAATGTTGATTTCGGAAAACGATGAATTATATGGCATCATTTATTTAGCATTAAAAATAATACTCATTTTATTAATGACTTTCAGATACAACCAAAATTTGGTGGCAAGTAAATTAAACCACGCCAACAATAGTTAGTGAGTAAAACGTTCATGGTCGTCTTAGGCCGATGATTAATTTCACAAGAGACCACTAAACGAACGTAGGAACACAAATCCGATTGTAGCTTTGACAATACCCCTTTGCTTTGGCAATCACAGCGAAGAGATTGCATGTAGTACACTTAGATTCGATTTCGAAACAGAATCATGTATCAATAGAATTCGATTTATCTTATCATGATATATGTACCTTTGAATCGAAGTAGCATAGATATATTTACTGGTGGTAGGACCTCTTGTGAGCCCGCGCGGGTAGGTACCACCACCCTGCCTATTTCTGCCGTGAAGCAGTAATGCGTTTCGGTTAGAAGAGTGGGGCAGCCATTGTAACTATACTGAGACTTTAGAACTTATATCTCAAGGTGGGTGGCGCATTTACGTTGTAGATGTCTATGGGCTCCAGTAACCACTTAACACCGGGTGGGCTTTTATCTTTTACCGAAGGACGTGAATACTTTGTACTATCAATGTTATGCTAATTAATTTCTCCTGAATTACTTTCTACTTGAATCTATATCCGAGCATACGACAGATTGTTAAATTATAGGCTAAATCAAACTTGAAATTTGACTCTGTAGATAGAATGAATGACGAGGCTGAAAAAGGAGTCTAAGCAAAAAAAATATCTGTCTAATCCTATTCTAGACAATCATAACGTCAATATATAACTTCTATATCATGCCTATCAATGTTAATATCGTTCATAGATATTGAGATAGTGATAGTGATCGCACTGATTATAGTCACAGCCTATGTAGGTAGGTATATATCAGAAGGGGTTGCGTGTTCAAATCACGTCGGGGTCACCAGTTGTAGGCATATACGACAAAAGGAAGATCTTCTGCCGAGCGGGTGATATTGCTCGGTAGACCGACAGTCCAAATGTTGTTGTTCGGAACTTGTATCTTGAAAATGTCGTAAGCGAGATTCTGACAATTGTCAACCTTTTTTTTATTGCTTAGATGGGTGGACGAGCTCACAGCCCACCTGGTGTTAAGTGGTTACTGGAGCCCATAGACATCCACAACGTAAATGCGCCACCCACCTTGAGATACAAGTTCTAAGGTCTCAAGTATAGTTACAACGGCTGCCCCACCCTTCAAACCGAAACGCATTACTGCTTCACGGCAGAAATAAGCAGGGGAAAATATCTCGTGTTGTGTGATAACTACCGCCCTGCCTACATATGTATATAAACGTGTTTTCAAACCTGGCTTGAGAAACAATAGTTTTTAGAGAGTCACAAAAATACTAAAGGATATAACATATTCGTTTGGCGTCATCAGAGCGAAACTTGTTCGAGTTATCGTAGTAGTGTTCTACGTTTCGCTACATCTGGTGTACAAAGCGGAACAAAGGAATTGCTAACGAATGTTTGCAATTCCGTGTTGACAACGGGAACTATCGTCCTTCTATTGTTGAATGTAAAAGATAGTCTATCACGGCCGACAATGAAACGCCGTGGATCTAGAAGACTTTAAGAGTCATTTTCGAAACTAGAATGTTATTATTTCGAATGGCTTTTTCAAATGTATTTGGAATAGTTGAATACTATTACTATGTTTCAAATCGTAAGAGCGATCACATACGGTACATCTCCATATATCATTTATTGTCGTTGAAGCTTCACAATAAATCACCCGTAACTCGTATATTTGATAGAAAAATAAATAAACCAAACAACGTCCCGTGCAAACATTTGAAAATAATCTAGTTATCTCATTATACAACATATTAGGTCATTATAACTTATCCGCATTGAAACATAAGACTTAGATGTTTTAATGAGATTTTTTTAAACTATGGACGTGCCTAGGAATATGCAAGTTATCTAAATGTATGCTATCGTATGTTATTTTATAGTAAGCCTAAAACAAAACTTGAACGCTATTAATACGTAATGTAATAAAATAAATTGCAATACTCATCTGTCTCCAGTCCTCGTCTATATCAATACTCATCTATCTCCAGTTTTGTAGCTAAAATAAACGAATTGTTTCGGTAGTCTTCAAGAATCCACAATATCACCGAATTACAGACAAGAGTATTTCCGAGAAAATGTCTGTATCTACATATATAATATAAAGGTCTATGTATATTTGCGATGTGGAGTCAAAGTAAACATTCGTTAGGGATCCGTATGAGTCATCTTTGACATACGTGACTGGAATACGAGATGGAATGACATGTTGGCATGTAGTCGAAATGAGTACACCTCGTCTTGAGGTATTTGCAAATTACAACCACACTCGATGGAGGTCGTGTCAGAGTTACACGACGATGTAAGGAATGTTCCCAAACAGAAGTCTTCCTGATAATAAGGAAAATGACTCAAAATAGAACGGCGAATGATAACAAATAAACGGAGATTTCTTTCAAATTGCACGTGTAAAATAAAGATATTTATTTATTTTTTCTTTTTTTTTGTAAAATACCTTACATCCATACAGTCTCCATTTTGTTTTAGTTTTGTAATTTTTTTTTTTTAATTCGGTTTATTGAGGGAGCAATTAAGTAATAATAACAAAAAATAGGAAAATTATTATTATTAGCACAGGTTTGTCACCAATATCATCAAATTACGGTAATATGTATTTTTGTAGGCGATCATTATTATACGTAGTGTTTATGTAGCCTTGTTTTTGACGCTGGATACATATTATTATAATGTTTTATATTTCACGATATTAGAGGTGCAAGGCCAAATTTGCTCCTAAACTTCTAATCTATACTAATATTGTAAAGAGGAAAGATTTGTTTGTTTGTTTGTTTCGAATAGGCTCCGAAACTACTGGACCGATTTGAAAAATTCTTTTTCCATTAGAAGCCGACATTGTCCCTGATGAACATAGGCTACTTTTTTTAATTTTATTTTTATTTTTTTGGTTTCATGTGTGTTTTAATGTTTCCGAAGCGAAGCGAGGGCGGGTCGCTAGTTATAGTAATATAAAAATAAATATAATTTTATATCCGTCTGTAATTTTTTTCTTAGTGTCAATGCCAACCGCTGACTACTTCTTTCAAAACAATTTGAAACACTTTGAAATAGGTTTCTAGGATGCAAAACAATCAAATTTACGGATTATCCCGATACTATCAGTATTACCCTTCAGATAGATACAATAATGCTTGTGAGAGTTTTTCAAAATGTCGGGATTCATATGTTGTACAGGATACGTTTATTTGAAAATCCAATAGATACGGATATTTTTTTACTGCCTAAGCGTATAAATTTGAAATGGTTAAAAGTAAATAAAACGGGGATTGTTACACAGTTCAAACCGTATTTCAAATTAATCAGTAGCTCATAAAACGTTACGTAGCGTACGGTTACTGGTGGTAAGACCTCTTGTGAATCCGCGCAACTATACTGAGACCTTAGAACTTATATCTCAAGGTGAATGGCGCATTTACGTTGTAGATGTCTATTGGCTCCAGTAACCATTTAACACCAGGTGAGTTGTGAGCTCGTCTATCCATCTAAGCAATAAATAAAAAACGTAAGCATCAACATGAAAGTTGATTTAAAAATAATGTAGGTGCAAAACTTAAGAACGTATTCTTAAATTTATTTCTATTCCTAGGTCGCTATTTTCGTAGTGGACCTAAGCAGTTATGTTGGGAGACTTGTTGCATTGTATTCACAATGCAAAGCACACAGAAGGTAGTCTCGCAGGTATTGCTTCCTTTGTATTGCAAGCTCGAATAATTCATTCTCTGTCTACAGTAATTGTGTGGTTTTGTTTTTGTTTTATTTGACGCTTGTTTTAATTTTGATAATGGAGTTTTGATTTTTGTTTTTTTGTTTTGTTTTTAATTCGAAACTGCAAAATAAATGTTTTTCTGTTAGCATTGCATTTTTAGCTATGAAGTAAAACGTAGTTCATCCAGTTAATCAATGCTAAAGTTGTTATCCCGAATGTACCTATATATTTTTGTTTGTATTGCTATACAATCCTACTAATATATTAAACGCGTAAGTTTGTAAACATGGTATGGATGTATGTTTGTTACTCTTTCACGTAAAAACTATTGAATAGATTTTAATGATAATTTACGGCTTTATGGCTTACACATTAGAATAACACATGGGCTATAATTTATAAAGATATCTATATATTAATACGTAAAGCAAAAACTTTGTATCCCTTTTTACGAAAATTGCGCGGACGGAGGAGTATGAAATTTTCCACACTTAAAGAGAATATAGAGAAGAAGTGCACAATGCTAATATTTTTTTAGAATAATGCATAAAAGATACATTAAATCAATAAAGAAAACATTACACACACTACATACCACGTATTTGACGCACACACGCATGCATACTATTTATTGTCAAACTTTTTTTCTTCGCGTCTGATTGCGAATAGATGAAATATTGTTTGCCTTTGTTAATACTTTTTATAGTGTAGTCTTGGCGAAATTTGTGAAGTATAAAATACAATTATAATAGTGTACAAACTTACAATTCCAATTAATTATAGTCGAATTTCGACTACTGCGGGACCTCTAGTAGTGTTAATTACCCAAAATATAACAATAATAAGTGTCAAGTACCTAAGTAGGAAAAAATTTACGGCTACGAAAAAAACAGCTGGAGTTACGTGTATAATGTAAAATGGAAATGTTTATCGTAAATAATCACACAAAAAGCTCTCGACAGCATATATATCTATCTTTTATGTGTAAGCAATTATATTCAAAATAGTGAACCATGAATATAAGAAGAGGAAAGAATTACATACTTTGCTTGTTACGTGCTTTTTTATTGTATTTGTACTGTCAAGACCAGATTTTTATAAAAGACTAGCGACCCGCCCTCGCTTCGCTTCGGAAACATTAAAACACACATGAAACCAAAAAAAAAATATTTTTTTTTTTTTTTTAAAAGTAGCCTAAGTTCATTAGGGACAATGTCGGCTTCTAATGGAAAAAGAGTTTTTCAAATCAGTCCAGTAGTTTCGGAGCCTATTCGAAACAAACAAACAAATTTATTATAAAATTAGTATAGAAAATTCAATAAGATCAATAATATGTTACATTTCCCGAAGCGAAGCGAGGGCGGGTCGCTAGTTACGCATAAATGGCAAATCGGATTGCTATGTAATTACGCACAAAGTCAATTTCTAGCCAGGATTTACAATTAGGAGATATTTAGTGAAAGTATATAACATGAACCAGGAAATGCTGGTAATATCTGCTATAAAAATTTAACAGTGCTTTATATGGTTGGTGCTTGTAGCTGCTATTGAAAATTTACTAGTAGCTCAAGCAACTATTTGGCGTAATCTCCATAAATAGTAGTGGTTTATAAAAAGATATGACTTCAAAATTTCATTTACATTATGCTGATATTTTCTGTATTGTGACTTCCGGGGTGACACAAGATTTGACTATATAACGCTCTATTTTTATAAGTAGAGATATAAAGCTAACGTTTGAGTTTTTTTAAAGTAATAATCAAATTATGAACTAGTAAATATGTTCACGTTTGATCACTACTGGTTAACGTCATGGGTTGATTAGGAAATGGACCATTATAAAATTAACGAATGTTTTACTTCGAAGTTTTGAATTTAAATTTTCCATACTTTTCCCTTCAAATACAACAACGTCCTTGATAGAAGATAGTAGATAGAACGTGACAAATTCGCTCGTTTGAAGGGATCATCTGAGTGATATATCTTTAGCTGTCCCGATACGAGACGTCACGTGCGTTTGGCATGTAACATGGGTTTACATGTCGTGACTAATGATTATTGCTGTTCGAATATTAAAGAGGAAACGTTATAAAGAAAATGTTGAACAAGTAATATTTGATAGCGTTATGGACTTTATTTTAGAAGATCGAAATTAACACTTTGATATTGGGGATGCAGAAATAATTAAAGCTTGGTTTTAAGTTTAAATCTACGAAATGGTATCCCTTTTTTTGTGGTGGGGCGGAACCTCCTACGAGGTCCCTGCGTCTACAGGGCGTATGGGGTATGTAGGACTAGACGGTCGGCAGATGTTGTGAGTGGACTGCGGACCCAAGGGATAAGGTTTAGGGCCCTACCCACTAAACGGCTCCCCTGCATTCTTGCTCTAGTGTCCGGTCCAACCGAGGTCAAAACCCGTGTGGGGTAAGGGGTTACCGTAATCAACATTGCAACCACACCCGCCCTTCACTTTAAGGACGCTCGGTCGACGGAGTCTTCGAGGCGAATCGCTCTGGCTGGCTTGACATTTGGCTCTGGATATTGGCCGTCTGGGTACAGCATCCCGTCAGGCTGTCTAGGCAGTGCCGTTGGTGTTCCGTACACCACCAACCGGTTGCTCTTACTTTTTTCCGCGCGGTCTCGACTACATCAGGTCGCCCCGAGACCTTCGCTGAGGGGAGGCCGCTGCCCATAGAGGTCGGAACGATCTCGTTTCACTGCTCCTCAACTGGAATGTGAGACGCTCTTGCTCGCATGATCGTCGGCGAGCTCCTCCCCTAGGCCCAGGCACGCGTCCCAGTGAGAACGCAAGAGACGGTGCAGTATCCACGGATCGCACTGACTGGGATCGCGGGCTGCGTTCGTCGCAGCAACGCAATATTCCTGCAGATCAAGGCGCCAAATCATGTGGTCGCGCAGAGACTTTTGGCAAGAGCCTTTGCTATTAGCTGGGGACCTATCTTCTCGAGGTGACCGTGGGAGCTCCAATGATTGACAATGAGTTCCAATGAAATACTAGCCGTCGGTCTACCGAGAAATTTCACCCGTCTGGTGGAAGAATTTTCCTTTCTCATTACCCCAAAATTTGTATGATATTTAGGGGGCAAATATGATTTGGTATTATAACTAGTCAGGTCATAAGTATTGACACACAGTAAAAACTTTTCTTTTAGAATGCTGGCCACAAAAAAGTTTATTGAATTCGAATTTCGAATTTTTCATGAAAATAAAAATGTATACTTTTAGAATTTTACTCATTTTTAAATATGGAGTGGACGCTTAAAGAAGACCGTGTTGCAATTATTGCGTTGCATCGTTGCGGTTACGCGCCAATTCAAATTTTTAACATACTGAAAAACTTGAATATAACCAAAAGATTCATTTATCGTACCATCAAACGATACAATGAAGACTCTAGTGTAGATGACAGGTGAAGAAGTGGTCGCCTTCGGTCTGTTAGGACTCCAGCAGTGATAAAAGCTGTGAAGGCGCGAATTCAAAGAAATCCCAAACGTAAGCAGAAACTGTTGGCCCTTCAGATGGGGTTAAGCAGAACCACGGTGAAAAGGGTGTTAAATGAAGACTTAGGGCTTCGAGCATATCGAAGAGAAACAGGACATCGTTTGAATGCTCGTCTAATGGACCTGAGACTGAAGAGATGCCGCGCTTTGTTGAAGCGGTACGCGGGAAAAAAATATCGGGAAATTCTTTTTTCGGATGAAAAAATTTTTACCGTAGAAGAGAGCTACACCAAACAAAATGATAAGGTGTACGCACACAATGGTGAAGAAGCGAGCAACCGTATTCCGCGTGTCCAACGAGGTCATTTTCCATCCTCGCTCATGGTATGGTTGGGAGTTTCTTATTGGGGCATAACAGAGGTACATTTTTGTGCGAAAGGTGTAAAAGCGAATGCAGTTGTGTATCAAAATACAGTCCTGACGAACCTTGTGAAACCTGTTTCTCATACCATGTTCAATAACAGGCACTGGGTATTCCAACAAGATTCGGCGCCAGCTCATAGAGCGAAGAGCACACAAGACTGGCTGGCGGCGCGTGAAATCGACTTCATCCGGCACGAAGACTGGCCCTCCTCCAGTCCAGATTTGAATCCGTTAGATTACAAGATATGGCAACACTTGGAGGAAAAGGCGTGCTCAAAGCCTCATCCCAATTTGGAGTCACTCAAGACATCCTTGATTAAGGCAGCCGCCAATATTGACATGGACCTCGTTCGTGCTGCGATAGACGACTGGCCGCGCAGATTGAAGGCCTGTATTCAAAATCACGGAGGTCATTTTGAATAAACTTTAGTGTCATAAGAATCTATGCTTTGTTAAGTTCATTTTGGTATATGAATGGTTACATAATGAATAAACTTGTTTCAATTATTTTACATTAAACATGTGACAGAATTTATGACCTGACTAGGTATATATCATGGTATCAGACAAAAGCATCATTTGTACTGAAATAATACAAACCGGAAATAAATACGGAAGAAGACGTACAATGACAAAGTATAGGTAATTTATTTGGGGATAAACGGAAACATACTGTAATAACGTTATCAGTGATTCGAACATCGTACGGAAATATTCGAATAGACCCGTTGTCATAGGAACCCTAATCCGTCTAAAGAAAGCTTTTAATTGGGTAGCCAGTTGTCCAAATCCTTATATTTGGTTAATAGCTCATTTTGAAAACGAACTGTTTTAACAATACGTTATGGGAACACTTTGTTGTCTGTCTGTATGATACCTAAAGCTGTTTTTGTCAGAAACCGGAAGGGGTAATAAGTTATGATTTATACTGAGTCCGGGGCAAGCGTCGGAAGGAATTCGTTAAAATATGAAGTTTCTCAGTCAACGTTTTCAAAAGATGTTTAGGAACCTATAGGTCACTTCTCGTTGACCCAAAATCACAAAATTTGGCAAGAGGAAATCTTTTATACTAATACAGGGTTTTTCAATAGGGACGGTCGAACTTTAACAGCTTATAGCGGCCATCTTGGTAAAGTGATGGCTGTCGTATTTGGCACGAACACATATTTAGGACAGTCGTGACATTTCACCATGGAACGCTACACGCTTGCAAGGAACCGCGCTCACTATAAATGGCGACCAATATTGGACGGTGATAACAAACTTTTTATGGCCTAGGATAGATGGTATGGATCCCACGAACATGTGGTTCCAACAGGACGGCGCCACTTGCCATACAGCACGGGAAACATTAAATTTATTGGATGAGAAATTCGAAGGTTTCGTTAACTCGCGTGGTGGTGACATCAACTGGCCACCGAATGAAACATGTTATAAATAGTTAACATTTCGAAATCAGAATATCCTGTTGTTATTCTCACTGTATTTAATCTTGCACGTAAATGACGAAGGAAGAAGAGTTACCTATATAACTCACGTTCCATTATCTGTATACAATGAGAATCAATCTCAGACCATAGCAGATTACACACACAATCCCCACAGATACTCCGACAGGCATCAAATCTGATTTGAATATCAATTAGTTAATACGCCCCGTTCATTATGTATGAATTAATGAAGTGTATTGTGCAGATATTGTTACCGTTAATTAGGTTTATCCATAGATATGTACATACGTGATTTGATAATTTGAGAATGTCTTAGTTACAGATAATTCAGGAATCTGGAGGAGACTACATCAAATGATAATAATAATTATGCGTGAAGTTTTAACGAAGACCAGTGTATATCTTCGATTGCTTTTTTTATTATCGACTCGCTGACCCGGCAGACTTCGTAGTGCCTCAATCGATACATAAAAGACTTAAACTTTTGTATAAAATAAACTTAAAACCAACAAAAGGAATCCGTCTGACGGGGGACACATCAAAGGAAAAACAAAATTGTTATTTTTATTTAATTCCGAGCATTTTCATATTAATCTACCTTTTAAACCTTCCACAAATAATTCAAGATCACAATTAGCTAAATCGGTTTAGCCGTTCTCGAGTTTTAGCGTGACTAACGAACAGCAATTCATTTTTATATATAGAGATTATATAGATATAGATGAGACCATAATGTCTAATGTTACAGACAAATGCTTTACAATACTGCCATCTTGTTGCCAACCATACCTAATGTAAAGAATAAGCATGCTTACGTTCAATTAGACGATTATTAATTAATTCAATTAATTTTAAGAATTTAACAAAACATGACCCGTGCTAATTAGCTACTGGAAATTAAGCTGTTTCGAAGCGAGCACTAAGTATTCTTATTGGAATATTTTTTCTTGTTTAAAATGTATTTATCACGAAAATTAAAAGTGACAGCTTTATCAGGATTACCAGATAATATTAACAAGAACATTGTTAATGAATTTAAGCGTACCCGATATCAAAATCCAACGTCCGCACTTAATTAATTGGCTTCTTCTCGGTCTCATAATAATCTTCGGGGAGACGATTGATCATTCCGTTGGGATTCGGCTTAATTTAATTAAAGAACTCGATATCAGAAAATCTCCCGTTTAATTTTGTTCTTTACAACTTTGTTTTGAAAATAGCACCTAACACTATATTTATTAGAAAATTGCAGATTACATTTCCAGAAAATTTGAATGTCTTAATCTCAAATTAAAATTACAAATTAAGACGAACTAAATAAAGGCGAGCGCTAGCTTACTACAATCGCCAATCAGTGTTTGTCTCATGACTCAAGTTGTCAAGGCGATCTTCACATTATGATCCGATAACCACTCAATACGAGGTTAGTTGTTAATCCGTCTAAATAAAAAATATAACTATAAATATATGGGATCTGGTAACAACTTTACATGAAGTGAGCCGTGATGTAGCACCCTGCAAACCCTAACGTATGGGTTTACGGTAAAAATAGGCATAGTATAGACCACATTTACCAACCTATCCCTTTAAAATATTTACAATACGCCCGAACACAGTAATTCCACAGATTTAAAAAAACTTCGCGCATAATATACTCTATATTATAATATACGATAATACTCCTTCATCGTGAAAGTTGTTCTTGACTAAGCATTAAGTGTGTACGTATTTTATTACATAGTATCTAGCTGCTAAATTTGAACATTCTCATCGCATCGCTTGATGCGAGTACAGCAATCGTCTTTTAGGCCACGAAATTTCATAAGGACGTTTGGATTATTCACTTTGTATACATATTTAAAAAGTCTGTCTCTCTATTCAGCCTCTTCTTTCGTGCCGAAGCTACTGATTTTCTGAAACTTGTGTTGGTAAGTATTTTAATAAGTATAATGCATTAATTAATTCATCTCTAAACAGATTTGTATTCCAGGGAGACGTATTAGAATTATAAAAGCCTATAAGTATTAGCTCAATTTCAAATTCCATGTTTCCTTTCAAGTTTGATTTAGTTGAAGCCTTGACGATGCTACTGATCGCAAACGTTTCCGGATATTGAATACGGGAAAACCGTCGTGTAAGACGAGCATCAAAGAAAGATCTAAAGGTACGTAAGATATAAAGTATCTTCAAGTCAACAAAAAGATTTTGTCGACATATTTTTTAAGTTTCAATAACGATCGGAAATATAAATTTAGTACTTAGGAAGGGACGTACGAATTAAAAAATAAGTAAATGAAAAACACATTCTATAATAATAATAATAATAGTAATAATTTATTTCAGATCATATTTTAGCCCACTATATAAAAATACAATTTGGAAATACATAATTAATAATATATTTATCCCGCCACATGTAGGCGATTCCATGCTAAGAAGAATGGAAAATCCATCACCATTCTGTTCGCAATGAGTTGCAGGTTGGAGCCGCCACGCACCCGCCGCATCAGGGATACTGCTCGTTTCCAAGTATTGCGGCAATGCTGGCAACATCGGCGTCACTAAATAGTTTATATTATTATAAAGGCTGGTATACCAAAATATTTAGGAAACATAGGGCTGTTTAACCGATGTTCATAATAAGTACTGCTCCTTTGAACAAAATAAGATAGAAAGTAGAAGAGGGCTTACATTAGAAAATGAAGTGAGAATGATTGAAATACAGAAACTTTAAGCACGTATTTGAATACAATTGAAAGAAGGATAGCATCAGAGGCGGTACAACTACTAAGGACGAATAATGGAGTGGTAGTTGTAGGTTTTGATGTTAGAGTGGGATTTTAAACATTATATATCTATGATTTCAATTGTAAAAACAGGATCTTTTTTTTTATTGCTTAGATGGGTGGACGAGCTCACAGCCCACCTGGTGTTCAGTGGTTACTGGAGCTCATAGACATCTACAACCTAAATGCGCCACCCACCTTGAGATGTAAGTTCTAAGGTCTCAGTTACAACGGCTGCGCCATCCTTCAAACCGAAACGCATTACTGCTTCACGGCAGATCTTCACGGATCTTGTTAATTGTAACTGGTTCTAGGATATTAACTAGAACTTTTTTAAATAAGTTAAATGGGTAAAGTAATACAAGCAATAATTTAAAATTTTCATATTTTTCTTTTGATATATTAAATTCTAGCGACCCAGTCGAGTCTCGCTCCTCGTCCGTGTGACAGACAACTCATTAACGGAGACAATAAGGAGTGCATTTCATTATATCTTGGCTCCAGTTTCATACTTCTCAGACTTGCTTTTAACGATTGTTGAGAACGCATTATGCTTAAATGAACTGGGCTTTATATTTAAGTGCACAGATTATTTTTCATTTTCGATTATTTAGTTTCAAGAACATAATCTAATATTTAGTTTAAACAATAAACGAATAAATAACTTTATTTAAATGTTCATTGGACTTAGAGTTAGTAGAAATGAACTATAATAGAATATTTCAGCATGTAAGCCGTCCACGCTTTACTGTGAATAGACATTACAACGTATATTAAATGTCACCACCCAACTTGAGACATGATCTCGAAACCTCAATTAGATAATAGTCACACTTAAAGTTTTCGTATATATATATATATATATAAGTTTTTGAGGATAATATTTTTTTCAATTTTTAATTAATTATTACACTTTTTTCTCCACTTATTGTAGTAGCCTCGAGGGGTTATTCTAGATTTACCGGACTAGTAGGTGAGCTCACGAGACTCAAACTGGGAGTGTTGCTAACACTGGCCCTAGCCAGAGCAGTGTTTCGCAGAATCTACCACCGAATCGTAAACGTGACCCACTGAGAAGATCCGGCGAGAAACTCAGTGCGTTTATGGGTTAATTTACTGGTCGAGCCCTTCATCGCAAGCGCCGAGTTCGGCGAGGACGGTGACCGTTGCTTGCGGTACCTAAAAGCACTGTTAATGGATCGGGAGGATCCGTTATAATGTGTTTAAGGCTTATTACTCTAAATCATACACAACCATACGAAAATACGCATTAAAATCTTATTCCTCTGAAGCTTCTCTAGAAAATATCAAATTAAAGTTCTTCTATAGCGAGTGTGCGAATACGAAAGCTCTGAGAAAATAAACAACACACGCATTGTTCTACCGGCGGCGTAAGACAAACATTAACGTGAAAGGTGTAAGAAATTTTGTGACAAAGCGCGAATTTTGCAGCAGAGTCTAAATTAATTTCGTCACATACACAGAGCTATATTGTAACCGCCGTGGCGACGCATTAGGCACAAACTTACCTATAAAGTGACGAAGGTGGAACTCTGAATTAATTCTGTCGAAATTAATTCTAGCCGAATGGGAAACTGTAGGTAAGATGCCAGCTGCCTGTGTCAGATAATTTAAATAGGACCTCATCTTTGTTTATGTGGGCCACAAGCAAGAAAATGTCGCGTTTCATTACAATTTGCCGGATTTAGGCAAAGTACCTGCGGGTAATTTTAGATTGGAGTGTACAAGAAAATTAAGAAGTCACGAAAATAATTAGTTTTTGCAAATGCACACCAATGAGGTTATCGTTTTTAACATGGTTATTATTTATTTATTTATTTATTTATTAAGTTGCACCAACAAAGTGATCATTAATACAAAACATTGACAAATTGACAAAAGTTCATAGCAGATGTCACCTCAATTATAGGTGCAATCGACATTGCATTAACATCAAAAAAAAAATATATACAGCTAAGATTTGAATAAATTAAAATTACCATTAGTTTTATGTAATGGTATTTTCAACGTTTATTTCCCTTACTTCAAGCCGTCCACTTAAATTGAAAATTTAAACAAGTAACAAGGATTGATCTTCTTTTTCGTCGTTTTCTTCATTACTGAAGGTCGTGTCCTTGAAACTTGACCGTGGTCTGTCTCTTTAGCTGCTTCTACCTCGTCCGGTCCTAAGCTTCTCGTAGGGCGGTGGCGGCTGATTAATATTAGGGTTGATAGCAATAAAATTTTTTATACAATTATTTTATGTGACCTGACCAAAATTACTATGACAAAAATGATTATTTTAATTTTTAGTTCGGAAAGACAGCAAAGTGCGTTTAGTTTTGAAACTTTATTTATTATTCTCAATTACTTTATTTCTGACTGGCTTTAAGAAATGTTAAGTAACATTTTTGTAAACTCATAGCTTATATTACGATGTAAACAAAAACAAAATTTACGGGGATTTTTCAAACTCAAAAAATTGTTTTTTTGTAATATTTACATTAATTTGTTGCAGGGACTGTATTTTATACTTTTTTCTTTAGTTTAAATTAAACATTATAATATTTTGTAGCTATTAAAAGGTCATCATTGGTCCTAAATTCGCAATTCATAATACATAAAATCGCGTGCACACCTACGCAACGTTTATTAAAGTCAATAAAGGAAACGGATATAATTTAAGGAGATAGATTAAAAATAAATATCACAAAGTAATGTTTGCTACAGTTAATATTTTCGCCACAGATTATATCCCCGCTCCCAGCTTTTTACGGGTGACAATATTACTTAGATTATTTGTGGAGATTATGCTGAAAGTGTAAGACAGTATATACGTTAAGTAATATTTTTAATATTAGTTTACTAAGCTCATGAGTGTGAAAATCTTTAATATTGAATTTCACCTTTCTTCATTCAAAGGTAACGAACTTCGCATATCAACATTCAATCCTCCCAACCCTTAGTTGTATATTTTGAAAACGTCAAACTTTGGTATTGCTTAATAGGTATATCTTATATTTTTTTATTTTCGCAATGAAGTCATGTATTCCTACCATTATTTACTCTGCACCACCTTTGGTTGAATGGTAGAGAATGCCTTAGACGTTAAGTCCACCAATGTAAGTTTTGCATGAATTGTAAATACAAATATATATATATAGGCTCCTGGCCTTTTCATTTTTCATTATTATTATTATTTTTTTAGACTTGTTTTTTCTTTTATTGTGAATATTTCTATTTATTTAAAAAAAAGAAAATATTTGAGAAAAAACAAAAAGAAAAAATAGCCCGCTGAGTTTGTTTCGCCGGTTCTTCTCAGGACTGTGGCTTTTTTTGGAACCGGTGGTAGAGTTAACATTGTTATTTGTATTTTGACATTCAACAAGTGTGTCATACTGACATCTAAGTTGAAATAAATGATTTTGAATTTGAATTTGAATTTGAATAAAAAAAGAAATTCTTGTTTTTATAATACCGATTTGTATAAGCTAATAACGCCACATTGCAACAGCAGCTGTACGATTTTGCAATAAATACAGGAATACAATAAAATTTAAATAAATTTGTATTGTGTTTAAATTACGCCGTGATGAAATCCGCAAGCGGACGCCAACGTTATAAATTTCATGCTCTCATAATTTCGCGGCATGATTTACAACGTTATTCTGTGCGACACAAAACGGGCGTTTTGTACAATACGCCAATTAAACGCTGTCCCGTAATGGGAATTCATGTCTCGCATTACGTTGCGAATGTACATGAATTTATTTTAAAAAAAAAACGCAACGCTAAATCGCGTGGAAGATCCCGATGCATGTCTTTTTTTTATTTAAATTTTTTTATTGCTTAGATATGTGGCGGAGCTCACAGCCACCTGGCATTAAGTGGTTACTGGAGCCCATAGACATGTACAACGTAAATGCGCCACCCAACTTGAGATATAAGTTCTAAGGTCTCAGTATAGTTACAACGGCTGCCCCACCCTTCAAACCGAAACGCATTGCTGCTTCACGGCAGAAATAGGCAGGGTGGTGGTACCTACCCGCGCGGGCTCACAATAAGTCCTACCACCAGTAATTACGTAAATTATAATTTTGCGGGTTTTGATTTTTATTACACGATGTTATTCATTCACCGTCAATCCGAAGTCAATCGTGAACATTTGTTGAGTATGTATTTCACTAGAAAAAATGGTACCGGCCTAAGATTCGAACACCGATGCATCGCTCAACACGAATGCACCGGACGTCTTATCCTTTAGGCCACGACGACTTAAACTATAATTTAAAAGGAAAGTTCACATGCCGTAATTTTTTTAAAACTAAAAACACACTTGTGTTCCGCAGCCCATTAAACGGACCGACTGAAAATTAACTCAACGACTCAACTTTTCAAAGGAATATTTTCCGTGTCTCGATTCTCGATATCACGAACAGTTCGTTTAAGCTTAATGACTCGCATCGATCGATTGCAACGATATATTTTCATTTTACGGCAAACTTTTCGGTTCGTTTACTCTTGTACGTTCGTCTCAAACATAAAGAAGGTGTATATAACCCGCAACAACAAAGTTTGTTACGGTAGTAAGTCGTTGCTACTTCTGTTCGGTTGTTTGGGGTTCAGTCGTATGTGTTAAAGTTTGATTGAAGAACCTTTTCTTTACTGATTCTTAGGCGTTTTTTGTGTGTTAATAATTACCACTAGATTGGATGTTTATGACGCGTGTGCGATTTGAATGGAGACACAGTCGACTTAAAATCGATATGCAACTTCCGTTTCATGTATTAGGGTCGTCTGCAGATTTCATGTAACCTTTACATTAGACGCCTTCAGCTCTAATACTACGAGCAGGCTTAGGGACCCCGGTAACCGTACTCATCGAATTCGACAAAGAAGTCGACGTGCAACCTAACCCATGCATCAGCCCGCTGAGTTTCTCGCCGGATCTTCTCAGCGGGTCGCGATTTCGACCCGGTAGTAGATTCATTCGCGAAGCAATTGCTCTTCAGTTGTTAGGTCTCCTTCCGAGGCGCTCGGGCAATTGTTAGCAAATCCCACCCCTCCTGGCTGAGCCTTTGCTCGCCCACCTGTCCTGGTGAAACTGGAAAGACCTTCGGACCACCAGTAAAATTTAAATCATGAAAAAAAAAGATTTCATGTATAAAGTCTCAAAGAATTTTAGTAGTCGGTCATTCACGAGAAATGCACATCAGCTCGTGTACCTATGTAGCACTCTTAAGTTTTAATTTCAAGAACACGGTACTTGATTAAACTAAGTGAAAAGCTTTTTAATTATTTAATTATAACAGCGGAATTTCTTCGAAATTTTAATTAGAATATTACGAGAGCGTTCTAATGGCGAGGTCTTGCAGGGTCGGATTTTGATAAAAGCATATGGATCGAGGTTACAATAACAATGTCCGAGTTCTTTTTATTTTTAATCTTGTTATGGAATGAGCCCGTACATTAAAGATATTTATAAACGAAAGGTCACGGTCGAGGGAATAATATGGTTTTTACTGTGGCCCAGATTTTTGGCTGTAGTTGTACCGATGCTTGTGTTCATGTTTTTTCGATAGTACATCGTACACTTACCTTATAATTTGCTGTACTTAGGCTTTAGTAATTTGCAAAACATTAAATTATTTATTAATAGTTATATTTATATTTATAAATAGTTAACGGGGTGAATTGACAACCAGTGAGTTCCACCCGCTTTAAGACAAGTATATAATAAAAACAGTAATAGACGATATGGTAGCAGCTCCGTGAGCCTTTACAATATTTTATTACAATATATAAAGTTTGGTGCGAAATTCAGGCAACTTATATAGAAATATTGAAAAAATCCTTTCCCATGTATTTATCGAAGATTTATTTTTCTATTTATGGAATAGTATTAAGTTCTTTCAGGAGACAATACACTATACGATTGAATATGTCACTGCTTTGAAACAAGATTTCGTAGTTACACTTATATCGGACCGTCTATTTCTTCTGAGCGAAAAAAAATATGACAATTACTATACAGGGTTTTTGTGGAATTTATTACGAGAGATATCCCAAAGTCATGTTTAATGATTGAAGAAAACTTATTAATTATCTACGGTTTTGTTGACAATAACAATATGATGGTTTAAATTTCACTGTATTCATTTATGATCTTCGTGGTTCAGAAGAATACGGCTCTCGCTATCTGTCGGAGTATCGAGCAGAGGTAAATTTTCTACTTCACCTGAAAAATAATATTGAAATGATGTATTAAAAACATCAAAGCAATAAAAAAATAAAAATAAAAAAACAAAGATCATGCCCATACATTTTTTTAATTGTGATCGTTACTTAATTATTGCTTAACTGGTTTACTAAATCTATTATAATCTATACTAATATATAAATCTAAAGTGCTTTTTACAGATGTTCCGTTATAACTATTAAGCCGTGCATCCGATTTACTTGAACTTTGGTATCAATGTAGAAAATACATGTACTTAATGGATAGGCTAATATTTATATGAGTGTTGGACTCCCCACACCAGTTGCGGGGGCGTTAGTGATGAGAATCTTTGTGGGGGTGAGAAATAATAATGTTAATTTTAAACGCCCAGAGAAGCGGACGGGTACAGCTAGTTAATAATAATTTTATATATAAAGTATAAGTGCGATAAATTAAATTCGTTAAAGATTCCAAAGTGTCTTTGATTCTGAATCACTGATCTCTTTTTGTTTGATTTCTTGTTTGTGTGTTCGTTCATATCAGAAAAAAAAAAAAAGTTCTATTTGAGATGTTGAAAGATGAAAAAATATTAAGTACATACGTTAATACTACATTAATGTTTCTGTATTCACAAATAATGCAACGAATAGGACATATCTACTTCAAATTAAACCTCGATACCGAAGTACGTTTTGATTTATCTAAAAGACTGATTTTTTCTTGTACTCTCAATTATGAAGTTTCAATTAAGAACTAGATTCCATTTTAAACATAGAATTTTTAGTTTCATGCTTATAATATAATAGGCTTATAATATATTATTATATCTATATCTATACTAATATTATAAAGAGGAAAGATTTGTTTGTTTGTTTGTTTTGAATAGGCTCCGAAACTACTGGACCGATTTGAAAAATTCTTTTTCCATTAGAAGCCGACATTGTCCCTGATGAACATAGGCTACTTTTTTTTAAAAAAAAATATATTTTATTTTTTTGGTTTCATGTGTGTTTTAATGTTTCCGAAGCGAAGCGAGAGCGGGTTGCTAGTATAAAATAAGCTTATACCGACAGTTAAACGAGATACATTTTTGTTAAATTTCCAGTTATATTATTTACTAGATTTCGATGTACCACTTACCGATTCTAACAATGAAATTCAAGGCTTCGCTGTCATCGAGCATAGAGAAAACGTTTTCAACGGGAATGTACACGTTCTGTGTGTGTTCCAGGAAATCAGCATCCTTCTCGCATTTACAGGGGCGTCTAAAAGAAAAAATAATAATAGGCATCTTACTGAGCCGCAGTATAGAGACTTACGGTGCAGCCGTCCTCCTCACAGTTGGTGTTTACGCTATAAACGAGAGCGGGACAAACAGAAAGGCTCGGTAAAGACGGTAGATTTCGCTAAAACAAGCAAGTGAAACATTTTGAGCGTGATCCGAATAATAATATTAGTATCCCTCGAAACAAGACAGGTATCGTGTAAAGTGTTCTTTAGTTTATCCATTTTCCTTTTTTATTAGATTGAGAGGTGAACGAACTCACGGCCCACTTGATTTTTGGGATTAACTAGCCCATAGACATCAAAGCGTGAACGCCGGTACTCACTCCGAGACATAAGATTTCCCTTCGATCTGGAATCATAACAACTTGGCAGTAAAAATCATCGGGACGGTACCTATCAGTGAGTGCTTACAACAGTCTCTATCATCAGTTAATGTAAGATCGTAGTACGGTATAATGCTGAGTGAAAGTTGCTGTTCATTCTCTGGGGAATCCTTTAGTCGACTTTTTCTATATCTACGGAAAAAGAGGGGTTGGTGCTATTCCAGGCCACACAGCTTTTGGGCCTAAGACTACAAAGGCTTGTGTGGGCGTAGGCATTTATTATTCTGACGGCTTAGCCCATAGACATCTACAATGTAAATGCTGCCACCTACCTTGAGATATATAAGTTCTTAAGTCTCAGTATAGTTACAACGACTGCCCCACCCTTCAAACCGAAACGCATTACTGCTTCACGGCAGAAATGGCAGGGTGGTGGTACCCACCCGCGCGGACTCACAAGAGGTCCTACCATTGTATATTTAGATAGATATCAGATGTTTTACCGGTACACGATCCTTTTGCTCGGTAGATTTGGAAGGAAGATGTCGATTTCGAAATAAAATTTCTCCGCATTGTCATCGTTTACGAGTACTGTCCACATCATTCGACCTGTGAATGTTTTATTCAGCATTGAATTTTACGAGTCTCGGTAGTAATAAAAGCGTGCATGTTACTAATAGATGTATGAAAATGGTAGTGCAAGGTAGAGGGGGAAGAGAGAGGTCGACCGAAGAAGACATGAACGGAGTGAGTGGTATGACAGAGAGACGAATGAGTGTTGTGATGACGGTTGATAGAAGAGAATGGAATAGAAAAATTCGCAGAGCTAACTCCACCTAGTCGGATAATTATCTCCACCTTATCCCACTAGGTATGTAGGTAGGTAGGTAGGTAGAGGTAATCATAAAATAATAAATAATTAGACCGTAGAATCTCATCGTACCTCCCCTTTTATCATAGATCTGGTAAACATTAAAAACTTTTTCGAAGCATCTTAGCAGGAAATAGTTTAGGATCGGCTCTGTCCTCTTAGCGTCCCATTTGTCTTTGACAGTGATGAAGGGCAGGTCAGTGACCTTTTGTTTATGTTCCGAGAAGCAGTGGTCCATCCAGTCGCCCGCGCGCCCCTCCCACGTGCACTCACCTGGGATAACAGTTTTTGGTTAGTTTACGGTTGTATAAGTTTTCTTTGAAAGTTGCAATCCGAGTGATGGTTGGATAAGAAAATGCCAGAAGAATTTATGTTCAGAAAATTTCGCGAATGTTTTTCGATAAATAATTTCGTTTCTCCTTACCGATTCGCTTTTTAATGTTATTTTGGATTTATGTTTAAGAATACTGTGTTATGTTTTTTTTAAATTTCTATAGGTGCCTGAGTTTATAGTTAAAGCAGTCTTAATATCACCGCCCACCTTCAAATATGACGCCAACTGTGCTTCATCGTAGAAAGATCGGAATGATGGTACCGTTTTGTCTGAGTAACGCACATTCAACCTTTAAACTGTATCTCATTTTGATTTTGTGTCAGTCATAAACACGAGGAAGTCATAGATACGGACTAGTCTTTTGAAATAATGATGTCGATTCAGTTCTACTAACGACTAACGTAACTATACTTGAGACCTTAGAACTTATATCTCAAGGTGGGTGGCGCATTTACGTTGTAGATGTATATGGACTCCAGTCACCACTTAACACCAGGTGGGCTGTGAGCTCGTCCCCCAATCTAAGCAATAAAAAAGAAAGTTCTCCGTTTGCATAAATAGAATTCGATAATTCTTACCGTATACTCTAGCCATAAAGCAGTTTATGATTCTGAACTGGCAGTGCGGAGTGTGCTTCTCCAGTAGCGGGAGCGTGGCATGTTTTGGGCATCCCGCATTCGTGCACGGGAACAAAACTTTGTTTGCCAACGACTCCAGCACGGCGGAACGGATCGGTGAAAATTCTTTCTGTAATTTTTAAATCGGTTTTATGTGATTGAAGCGTATCTATCACGATTGTTGGCTTATCTATATATTAATACGTGAAGCAAAAACTTTGTATCCCTTTTTACGAAAATTGCGCGGACGGAGGAGTATGAAATTTTCCACACTTGTAGAGAATATAGAGAAAAAGTGCACAATGCTAATATTTTTTAAAATAATGCATAAAATATACATTAAATCAATAAAGAAAACATTACACACACTACCATGTATTTGACGCACACACGCATGCATACTATTTATTGTCAAACTTTTGTTCTTGACGTCTGTGGTCAAATTGAGAATAGATTAAATATTGTTTGTCTTTATTAATATTTTTCTATAGTGTAGTCTTGGTGAAATTTGTGATTATAGAAGTATAATAGTCTTTGAAAATAGATTCATAATAGTGTACAAGCTTATAATTTCAATTAATTAAAGTCGAGTTTCGACTACCACAAATGTGTTTAAATGTATCTTTATGTTGAAGTGTTCTCTTCTTTTTCTTATCTCTGAATACGCCTAGCTAAGACTAAAACAAAATCGCCTTGTTGTTTTAGACCAAATTTAATGTTTTGACTACTGTACTACAGAATTGAGGTACGACGCCAGATTGTAGTCAGACCTAGGTAAATTTTATACGATCTAGGCAGCTCTGTTATCACTCTCAAATAACATTTATAGCTCACTTTAAAAGGAATTAACAGTATTATTAATATTTGATTGAAAAAAAAAAAACTTACTTTGCACACGTGACATTGATAGCTTTTGTCATAACAAGGACCGCAGATACTGTGTCCGTCCACGCAGAGGTGAATGGGCGGTTTCATGTATTTTGAGCATCTTTTGCACGTCAGGTCTTTGATGATGCTCTCATAATGGTCAGTCTCTAGTAGCGAATTCAGGACTACTGCAAATGCAAATAGAATTTATTTTAATATTCAACTATCACCAATGCTATGGCTTAACTTATAACTTAAGTTCTAAAATGGGAAAAAAATTATGAAGTCTTCTTTGATTTTACATTATCTTTGAGCGTTATCTAAATAATAATAATCGCAAGGGTCAACCACGCCGCAGTGCAATGGAGCAGCCTCGCCCTGGGGAACCTCCTGCATTATCACGGTATCCCTCTACGCCAGGTAAGAATGATTTAGCAAGAGAAATACGAGAACGTCTATCAACTGTGTAACATCTCGTCACCGCGATTCAGGAATTATTGAATTTACGTGCAGCGACATCTATTGATAACAAACTAAATAGAAAAAATCTTACGTTACGGACGTTTTTTCCCGGTTAGGGTACCCCTCCGTATCATCCCATAAGGAACTTCGTTCCAAAATTAGATAGATAATAAGTGCTTACATATAATTATGAGATAATAATAAGAGTAGCTCAACTAGGCGGTAATTATATGAAATATGGGTGTATTTCATACACTTACAGCTTTGATGAAATCCATATCAGAAATCTTCCATGAAGTGCGAACAATAACTACAATGACATATACTAAAGCTACAAATGAATAGCTTACAGAACGTATAGAGGGCTAAGAAACATTGATTTTTTTTTAAATTACACGCGCGTCTCTCTCGGACTTTAATAGTATTATATTATGATTGGTTTTTATTAATTATTATTAACGCTAATTATGTATAATTTACCTATAATTTATACTTATTATACACATACTGCTATGTTTATTACAACATTTTTGAACGAGTATTATAACGAACCGTACTTTACGGCCGGAAATAATAATTAGTGGCGTCGTGTTATTACTATGGCTTTCATAAAATTATTTAGTATCGTTTACATCATCCCATAAAGAATGAAGACTTATTGTTTTTTGGAACGAAGTTCCTTATAGAACGATACGAAGGGGTACCCTAAACGGGAAAAAACGTCCGTCACGTAAGATTTTTATTAGTAATGCCCAAAGTGTGCGACTTAACTTTGTAATAACGTACAAAAAATAGCATAATTTTTTTTTATCAATAAAAAATCATAATAAAAAATGTACACCCGAATAATAATTTTTTTTATACCTCGAATAGAACTTAAAATTAATATTTTTATAATAAAGAACTTCGTTCCTATCCGGTGTCCCACGACACCACATATTTTTGTTTGTTTGATGCGTTCCGAGTCGTTCATCCGATTATGAAACTTTGCAAAGATGATATTGAAAGTTCAGGAAATGTGGGCTGTTCAGTGGTAAAATAGTAGGTAAAATAGCAATAAAATAAAATAAAAATACAAAATTTTAGTAAATATAGTAATTTTAACATATTTCTTCTAGAACATAAATAGTTTTCTGTTTATCATTAAATAATAGTGATTTCTCACTAAAGATAAAATCGAAATAAAATGAGCCGATAGTTATGATTTTAATTTTCAAGGAACGCGAATTAATTTTTCAACACGTGCGCGTCATAAATGATTTCACAAATAAAAAATCTTGTTAGAAAAAAATCGTAAATATTTTTTTAACTTACGTCGATTTGTAGAGATAGTTTTAAACGAAAATAGCGACTTTTGTACTTACTGTGTTTTACCTGGTTTTACCACTATTATGTACATACATTAAAGTGTTATAATAATAAATAAACAATTAAACGTTCCTTGGATAAAACTGTACCCGGAAATTGGAAACGCTACCAATTTATTTTCAAGAAAAGGATTTTCTTTTTCGTTTCTATTTTCAAAATATGCTGTGTGAAAACTAGAATTACGTTTTTAAATTAAAATCCTTCGCTTTTGCCCGCACTCAATCAGTCATCACAAAAATAGAACCGCGACTCGTCTAGACAGCCACCGAATAATTTTTCAGATCAACTAATAATTTTGCACGGCACATACCAGAACGTCTGGAACGCAACCCACAATATCACAGAATTATCACTGTACCACGAATAATACTAACGTTTCCTTCCAGCCGGCGAATTAGTTGACGACATTCTGAAAATAGCACGCCACAACTGACGCAACTAACTAAACAACAACGAACCAAATTACACTTGTACAGTTCTCGATACACACGTATGCCCGTAAAATGATTAAGACGTAATCGTTTAGCCATTTTCAGTGATAAGGCGTCTGTATCTGAAGTACGATTGTGGCGAGTGCTGGCGACAGTGGTACGCCGGTTATTTGCAGCGCAAGGTCGACGACGGTAAGGGCCGCCTGACCAATTGAGTTCGGCTAGTCTAGCATACGGCGGCAGAGAATAGAAATGTTGTTTTAGTTACGACCGACTTTGAAAATGTTTGCCTTTGTTTTGAGCGAGTATTTTCTTTGATAGTTCGATTTTTAAACTGGCTGTCTGATTTATTTATTTACGGCTTGATATTGTTGTGTAGCGTTTGTCATACCGGAATGGTGCCTTAGGTTACCAGTTAAGGAAAAAAGTGTTAGTCCATCAAACAAAGTCTCCTAGTGTTCATTGATGTTTTTGAGCCATATTTTTTTTGTGTTTATTGCCCTTCTAGGCAGACGAGCATACGGCCCACCTGATGGTGAGTGGTTACCGTCGCCCATGGACTTCAGCAACGCTAGAGGCAGAGCCAAGCCACTGCCTACCGATACCTATATATGAAATAAACATTCAATATCCTGATCGCTTCTCTATACCGAATATCTAATAATATTTATCACTCTAAAAATTATCATTACCATCATGTAGTGTCGTAGTATACTACAAATTATCTTTAGTATTATTTAATGTCTTAGATATATGTACTTAGTATTTATTATACTACATTTAGTTTAAAAAAAAAACATATAGTGTATTTAGTATAAGCTGTTGAGTTTTCACGTTTACCCATACACACAGCCCACTGAGTTTCTCACCGGATCTTCTCAGTGGGTCGTGATTCCGGTCTATTAGCAAATTCTCTCAAGTTAATCCCGTGAGCTCACCAACCCATTCGGGCTCAGCTGGAATAGATCCTTAGGCTTCCAACGAATAAGCAGGAAAAAAACAAACAAACAGTACAATAAAAAACAAACAGTAGAATAAAACGTAGGACTTTAATTGTGTCCATGACTTGTCTACACCAAAAATACAATAGCCATTGCTAGTTTAGTACAATATTAAGTGGGAAGTTTATAGAACTCAACAAAGGAACCCAACTTACCGGACTTTCGACTTTCCGAGTCTAACGTAAGCTGCGATTGTGTGACCAGATTCTGCGACATGATCAATCTGCAACCCAAACATTGCATACATAATTTCAAAACATTCATATTCCAATTATTGAAATAATAAAAATGAAATTTGGTTAAAATTTGAAAAACTAGCGCCTAAAAAGTTCAACAGATGGAGGCCAACATTTTTTGTTTTAAACGCACGTAGAACATTAAAATATCACCTCATTTTCGTTGCGACGAAATTTCAAAACTGCCTAGTATCAAATCGATATAAACGGCTTACACATATAAGTTTGTTTGTCGACGAAAAAAAAATGGCTGAGAGCTAGGTTACCATATTGTTGCGATATTTCATAAGTAAATTTAATTTTTGACCGTTCGTTTATTGCTTATATTAGTCTCCTTTTAACGTAGCCGCTTGGTCACTGTTGATAAAGTTAGCTCTCTATGTCGATAATACGGCTACTCTAGCAGGGACATGTACATCATCGCGAGGAAACTTAAGAACGTAGCCAAACTCTAGGGTATTGATTCCGGAAATGGTACATCAAAGTTAACTGTGCTCTTTCAAAAGGGAAGCTCGATAAGTACCTCCTCCCGTTGTCTATACAGAAACACCGTCCGCCACCGTGATCATGGTCTTTGGCCAGTCTGGGCTAGGAACGTCAAGTATAACCACTGTAGTTTTTTTTTCAGGTGAACCCTAGATAACTCCATGAGTTTCCGTCCTTTGGGAGCCTATCCCATTAATTTCAAGTGAACTAATATCCTTTCGGAAAAAGGTGACGCTTTTCAGAACTTGCATGCGTCCGATGATTACATGCGATTTTGTTGCTCACTGATGCGGCCAAAAAATACATAGACTTCCACCAAATTTTACACTACTAATTGAGGAATGTAGATCTTCACAATTATCTAGGTCCCGAACCTATTAATACGTGCATTAAGGCAAAATCGGAATTCTACAGGCTATCTGTGACAGTGATGCGGTCAAGATGACTCATTCCACTACACCACTGGCTCTTGAACTGGCTCACGCAGCGGTCAGTCCTAGACATGCTCTGATGAGCCCATAGATAGAATACATTGTGAAATCGTAGAATTTCATTTGATTTATTATATATGTCGCATCCGGGTCAATAGTTCGGAATATCAACGATACACAAACGTCAAAGTGACAGAATGGCCGTGTCGTGGTTGACGACTTTTAGTAATATTAAGACGGTGGTTTTGATTATTATTTTAAATGATGAAATGTTGTTTTGATAAATATCACAAAATGAAGGGTAGACTCCGTAACGCCACAGTTATAAAATGGCGGTACGTGGACAGAGTCGTGGCATTCCGTGTCAGACGGTCGGTCCGTCTCAGTCAGTGAGTCTCTGGCAGTCAGTCAGTCAGTCGGTCTGTCGGTATGTGCAACGAAACTGTCGGTTTATCCTGTCATTGTGAAAGTTGTGTGTGTTGAGTTTCAATAATTATTATTCAGAAGGTTTTATTGACTTTTTATAAACTGAGTTCAACCAAATACGAGTGATGACGAAACTACCGCTCAGCCATCCCCGCCGCCGCCTACGACATCAGAAGTGGGATCAGGACTCTACTCTCACTGGCGTGACGTGTTTGAACATGTTCGAAGTACAGCTGAAAAACATGATGCAGATCAGAATACTAGTAGTGGTACGCCACAAGAGCGTGAATGCAGCATACGTAAGTCGTGTAACAACGTCTCTGTTACCTCGATGGAAGATCTGAGCCACGAAGAAATCGTCACATCTTACGTTCTGGCTCATGTTGCCCAGTTTGACTGTCGACTTCATCACATGGCATTTACTAGCGGAAATACAACACGTAACAAGCTATTGCAAGAAATTAAGGAAAGTGCAAATCTCAAGTGAAACTTCGATCGCAATAATGGATCTGTCATGACGAGTGGGTAGTTCCGACAAGAATTATTTTAAGCGGCTGACTTCTCATAGAGTTTCATGGCACTAGTGCAGTAAACCAGGATATGAGACTGTGAATTGTCGCTGAAATTTTAGAATCTACTAGATTCAATACCAATAACATTACACGTTCGATGACTTGGGCTCCAGCAAGCAAGCAAACAAGAAAGCAAGCAAGTTTCCGTGGGGAAGAAAAATTGACACATCTGAAGTCGTCGTGACCTGTAAGATAAGACGTCCGGTGCGTTCGTGTCTGGCGATGCGGCGGTGTTCGGGTCCCGCTGGTGGATGCAAGATTTTCTGGTGAAGTGCGTGCTTGTGCCTGCTTGACAAGTGTATGCGATTGGCTTCCGCAGTGTGGGAGTAACATCGTGTAGGAGAGGTGGAACCCGCAAATTGTAGTTTGCGTGGTGGCTGGTAAGATTTGCTGTGGTAAAAAGTTTGCGTGGTGGTAAAATGTCTTGTGAGTCTGCACAGGTAACCGGAGGTGAGTCTTCCGCGGTCGCGGCCTACCCAGTCCGCGAGAACCAGGCAGATCGCCTCGACGGTACGGAGGCCGGCCGACGGGTCCGCCAAACGACGAGACCACGCCTCTAGCACGGACTGCCGAGATTGGAGCCCCCGCGCTCCGGCTACACTTGCGCTAGGGCGCGCCACCTCGTAGGAGACTGTGAGGTATCCTTGAATAACTTTGACTGCGATCGCGCGCTGCCGGCGTCGCAGCGCGGCGACGTTCTCGTGGGTAAGGACGTGGCACCAGACGGGTGCTCCGTATAGTGCCATCGACCGCACGGGTACCATCACCCTGCCTATTTCTGCCGTGAAGCAGTGGTGTATTTCGGTTTGAAGGGTGGGGCAGCGGTTGTAACTATACTGAGACCTTAGAACTTTTATCTCAAGGTATATGGTGCGTTTACGTTGTGGATGTCTATGGGTTCCAGTAACCACTTAACACCAGGTGGGCTGTGAGCTCGTCCACACATTAAAACGAAGAGCGTAATCAAACGAAATTAGATACGAAGTTTAAAGGGCCGTTTAAAGTAGTTGAAGTATTGGATGGTGACCGTTACACATTGAAAGCTTTAAATTCAAAACGTACTTACAAATACCCACATGATAGGCTAAGAAAAATGTCAGCATGACACATACCAGTCGAGGTTGATGTAAATGATGATGATGAAGAGCAAGCTTAAATTGTGGTGAAAACTCGAGTAAAGATAGTCTATCGGCCGTATTGTGTTCGACCGTACCAGTAGCTATTACGTAGTCGTAGCCCGGTAGAAATCGGTTGTCTCTTGAGGCAACTCAAGTAGTCCGTGGGTGTGCGGTGCGCGTTTGGCTCTGGCGGAGGTCGGGGTCTGTAAAAACCATCGTGTGTAGTCAGCGGGTGATGCACACGGGCGATCCACGCTGTGGATGCGCATCATGAGGGCAATTGCGATTGCTGGTCGGCTGGAGAGCCGTGGCGTTAGATATTTTTACTCGGAAGTTTTCTTTGATCTGAGTTCCTGTAAGCTATGCCTGATTTGTACAGAGTAAATTTGAAGTTTGATGAACGACTGTGGTACGTACTCTGGCTGCTGAATAATGAACTTTGTATACCCTATTGTTTGATTTGGTTAAAATGGTATTAAAACAGTTTAAAGCTTTGATGACTTTAAATTTTCCGATAAGTCGTAAAGTGTAGTCAGGAGGGATCGAGCGGAACAAGTGTTCTCGTGGATGTTTTTGATTGTAGGTTAACAATCACACGAGGACGTGTACAGCCAGGAAGACCGTGTCGCAATCAACACGTGATTGCTGCAGCCAATACGAGATATGGGACGCAAGCGCCGTCTGTCGGCGCTCGATGGGTCAACTATTCACCGGCCGAGCGGAGCGACATGCCGGTAGCTGTGTAATATCGAGTATTTTTGGTAAATGAGAACAATCTGGTGAGTCACAGGGATGACTGTTGAGTCACAGGGATGACTGTTGATTAGAGTCACAGGGATGACTGTTGATTAGAGTCACAGGGATGACTGTTGATTAGAGTCACAGGGATGACTGTTGATTAGAGTCACAGGGATGACTGTTGATTAGAGTCACAGGGATGACTATCATTGAACACTTGTAGTCACAGGGATGACTATCATTGAACACTTGTAGTCACAGGGATGACTATCATTGAACACTTGTAGTCACAGGGATGACTATCATTGAACACTTGTAGTCACAGGGATGACTATCATTGAACACTTGTAGTCACAGGGATGACTATCATTGAACACTTGTAGTCACAGGGATGACTATCATTGAACACTTGTAGTCACAGGGATGACTATCATTGAACACTTGTAGTCACAGGGATGACTATCATTGAACACTTGTAGTCACAGGGATGACTATCATTGAACACTTGTAGTCACAGGGATGACTATCATTGAACACTTGTAGTCACAGGGATGACTATCATTGAACACTTGTAGTCACAGGGATGACTATCATTGAACACTTGTAGTCACAGGGATGACTTAGTTACTGTGTACATGAATTGTACGGGGAGAACTTGCAGCAGTAGTAAATCACTTATTTTCGTTTGTGTAATCTTTCAATGTCGTTATAGAATTTGTGATGACACAAGACTTTTATTTTAGTAGAGTGGTCAGATATGGCCGAGCGTGAATGATACTGTGCGGTATTGGCTTTTGTTTCAGATTAACACACGAGGACGTGTGTAACACAGGATGGCCGTGTCGCATCCGGGTCAATAGTTCGGAATATCAACGATACACAAACGTCAAAGTGACAGAATGGCCGTGTCGTGGTTGACGACTTTTAGTAATATTAAGACGGTGGTTTTGATTATTATTTTAAATGATGAAATGTTGTTTTGATAAATATCACAAAATGAAGGGTAGACTCCGTAACGCCACAGTTATAAAATGGCGGTACGTGGACAGAGTCGTGGCATTCCGTGTCAGACGGTCGGTCCGTCTCAGTCAGTGAGTCTCTGGCAGTCAGTCAGTCAGTCAGTCGGTCTGTCGGTATGTGCAACGAAACTGTCGGTTTATCCTGTCATTGTGAAAGTTGTGCGTGTTGAGTTTCAATAATTATTATTCAGAAGGTTTTATTGACTTTTTATAAACTGAGTTCAACCAAATACGAGTGATGACGAAACTACCGCTCAGCCATCCCCGCCGCCGCCTACGACATATATAAAAGTGTTTTTTTTTTTAAGTACCTTTAATTAATGTTCGTCCTTCGCGAGCAAAACCGCACCGAATTATATGCGACACATTATTTAGTGTGCGTGTTGATCAAGCTAAGATTGTCGGCTTATATTTACTGGTGCTGATAAAATTATCGGTCGAAATACCGCATTGGGCTTACGTAAACATATTATTACGATATAAATTATGAGGTGATTATAGAATCACTGTCGTATTATTTAAGACTAGAGTGCATTATCGATAGAAAATCGTGGATAAATTTTAAGCATCGAAATTGCATCGAAGAGCAACAAAAAAGCCGTCTACCGTGGAACACATTATTATTTCACCATGTAAGAAGAAAAAAAAAGATAGCATCTACAGCCTGTGTAGGCTTTGACATTGAAATTTACATTACGATGTTATTTATTCATCGTGGAAGTCGACATTGTGGAACATTGTGGAATCATGGCCTGGACGTGTAATGAGCTTACATTACCTTACTGGATACCGTACCTAGTGTAATAAAATTGGACAGCCCCTAATCCATACTGATGTTAAAAATGTGAAATATAGAAATGTTTGGATGCTAATTAATCAATCGAACAAGGGTGAAATTTCACACTAATGCTATAGGTTATAAGCTTGGATATGGCACTAATTATAATGGTAAATTACACGAACCAGGTAAAAGAGGGGATATTTGCTATAGTAAATGAAATAGTATGTTTGTTGCTTCGTGGCTCTACGTACTAATGCATCTACAAAGAAACAAGTTAAAATAAGCCAGAGAGTGACACAACCACTCCTATATCCCTGGAAAATGGCATTCTTTCTAAATTAGATGGTTAATGCGTGCAAAACAATGGTACACGTCTAGTAAATAATAACCGTAAAAGCATTTTTATTCTTTTAAGGTAATCAACAAATATGCTAAGAAAAAAATCATGCTATTTTTCATTACTTTTTTCATGAGACATAGAACATGAGAAATAGAATAATTACAATTTTATAACACACAGTTACCCGTGACCTCTAATTCTCTGAAGTATTCGAAATGTCGGGAAAATAAAATGAGATCAAAGTGTCAAAGTAGTCTAACTATGCTAACTACGCTAGTAAAAATCTTGATCAAAACTTATTCTTATTCTTATTCTGCTAAGGCCCCGTTTCGATTGTAAAATTACTTAATAGTCACTACGCGCATGGAATTCAAGAAGCACGAAAACTTCTAGCCTTACATAACAAACGTAACATTACATTATATCGAATTTTATATTATTAAGTAATATGATGCATACATATGTATGGGTAATGTAAATTAAGATGTAGAAAATAGATAGAATAAATTTTAATATGATACTCACAGAAAGCAAAATAAAACTAAGTGTTAGTCTTGATTCACACAAAATAATACTATGCATTTAATATTGAGCGTTATCGAAAACTAAAGCAATTTATAATCAGGGGGAAATGATAATTAAAATGAGTCAAAAACCTGATTACATCGATTCTCAGATTACCAACAACCTTGTAAAGACCAAAAACACAGCACCGAAATTCAGTAAACATAATAATGGGTAAGGTTTACCAGGATTTTAGTGATGCTAGCACATCTAAGCCCCTGTCTATAGTTAAATACTTTTTTAAACATTCTGCTCAATAAACATAATGGAGGCGAGATAATAGTATGTTGGGTAGCGTATGGCATAAATGGCCTAGAAGCTCAGTGAGGATGAACGCAGTGGTTCAGGATAAAGCCTGCTGAGTGAATGCGCTGACAGCCAAAAGAAAATGATGCCTCCGTTTCAAATAATACGTAGACAAGTAATGAGCAGCTTTTAGTTGAATAAATTTACTAATTCATGCAAATCATTAGTCCACATTGTCCAGTAATAATATAATATTATAATAATATAAACAATAATGTAATAAAACTAACCGCACTCGCCCGCTTCGCTGGGCGGTTAGTTTTTATTTAAAATTAACATTATTATTTATTGTCATTATTATTAGGGAGTCGAACACTCACATAAATATTAGCCTATCCATTAAATACATGTATTTTCTACATTGATACCAAGTTTCAAGTCAATCGAATGCATGGTTCAGTAGTTATAACGGAACATCCGTAAAAACCACTGTAGATTTATATATTATTAGTATTAATATTAGTATTAGTATAGATAATTTTTCGCGGTTTTTCCCAACACTTTAGTATTTTTGGTATCTATCCTAAAAATGACATGTTTGACATTCAAGAAGTAAGTTTTGATGAAATTTAAGTTAAAATAATTAATTTATAATATATAAAACAAATAATTAGTATTCTGCACTTCTTCTCTATATTCTCTATAAGTGTGCGAAATTTCTTTTTTCTCCGCCCGCGAAATTTTCGTAAAACAAAGCGACGAAGGGATTCGTAAGTTAGCCCAACATATCGTTCCCAGACCCGGCAAAACAGCTTTACAGCCAATCTAAGCACAGGCTATTTAATATGAAAGCTTAATTCTAGACGGTGAAAAAAGAATAATTTGAAGTATTAATGAAAGAGGTATTTAAGAAACCAATAAATTCAAATAGTTTTCATCTGTCAATAATTGATCAAACTGTCAATAAACAATAACTTCTCAATCTCGTTAGCAAGCAAAATTTTACGGGTATAGTTTAAATGCGGTAAATTATGTTAGTGAAGGCATCAACGCTAATACGGTTCAATTTACAAAGGATTACCATTCTGCCAATTAACTGATAGCATCAATTTCACCCTGTTTCAATTCAAATCCCTAATATCTTTCCAGAATGTTACAGTGGTTCGTATTTTACTAATTGATGTACAAATGAAGGCCCATTTATCTTTGGATGACCTACGATAAATTAAAGGGTTCTCAAGTCGTCATGAAATTGAGGTATTCGTCATGGAGATACTTTTTCGACGTAAAAGTTAAAATCTTCTGTTTATTAGAGAGATGATTATTCGTTATTATTGTGTTTCTGTAAAATGAATATTCACTTTCCTAAAACATCATTACGCTGTTCTTTAATTCGTTTTTGCTTTCATGCCCATTATTATTCACATGGGACACAACCAAACAGAATTATGTAAGAACATATTATTATTTTCGTTTTCTTGAAAAAATAATATTTGTTCTTAGTATCTATCGTACACGATAAATGAAAAATGCTTACAAAGCCAGAACTGGACAATCATAATCTGTGTGAATGTTGAATGATGGATTCCCAAAACTAAAATGAAGGCAGTTAATAACGCTACATTGGGTGCAGTGTAGATATTTTTAAAATAAAAATTATGATTATTGAAACTTACGTGTAGTACCAGGGGCATTACTATCATTATAAGTCGTTGTGGACTAAAGGATAAGACGTCCGATGCATTCGTATGTATCGATGCAACGGTGTTCGAATACCGCAGACGTGTACCAATTTTTCTATAGAAATACGTACTTAACAAATGTTCACGATTGACTTCCACGATGAAGGAATAACATCGTGTAATAAAAATCAAACCCGTGAAATTATAATTTTCGTAATTACTGGTGGTAGGACATCTTGTGAGTACCACCGCCATGCCTATTTCTGCCGTGAAGCAGTAATGCGTTTCGGTTTGAAGGGTGGGGCAGTCGTTGTAACTACACTGGGACCTTAGAACTTATGTCTGGGTAGCGCATTTACGTTGTACATATCTGTGGGCTCCAGTAACCACTTAACACCAGGTGGGCCGTGAGCTCGTCCACCCATCTAAGCAATAAAGCAATAAAAAAAAATAAAAAAAAAAGACCGAATGTAAGGTTGCCCATGCGATCGACCGACCATGTCAAGTCCTACCGACTTGGCGGCTGTTTACATGAGTGTACTAGGCTCACCACAAACCAGGAAAAGTGGTGATTGCTCGTGAGGTGCATAACATCTGCAGACACAGCAATGATACTGAATAACGACCACGACCGCTCTGACAAGATTAATACGACAATGGAAATTTCATGATAAACTATTTAAATTACTTTATACTTTCCATCGAACGAACATGATACTCGTGTAAAGACATCATGAGGCAGGCGGATGTATGTTTGGCAAAGTATCATCTCACTACGACGGCATAATATGTTATACCGTTTCTAGATCATCAGGTATATTGTATAGTATGAACGTGACGCGATCATGGACTATCTTAATGTGTGGATGGAATGTCATGGAGGCATGAAGTAACAAGTACATTTTAATGAATGCTAAATAATTGTAGCGCAGTAGAAATAAATAGAACGGTGGCTACTACTATCACTGCGAGAACACATACTATATTTTTTTATAGAAAGGGTATTTACTTTTACTTAATCTTGGAATCAAATTGACATTATTTTTATTTGTTACAATAATAATGTTGTATATCTTTATTAATATATGGAAAAGCCCTGTTATGGCCAATATAAACGTCATTGCATTTCTTAAAGTATATGCGTGTTTATGAATCAATAGATAATATTTTATATTAAGAAATTGTATAAAGTTGATAAAATATTTTTTTCTCAATTATTTCTGCGTTTTAATGTGTACATTTACATATGTCTCCATATATTTCATTATCCGTACTCTTGTACACAAAAGACTGTGAAAGAGTCTTCAACTCAAAAGAAAACTAATTTTGTTTAAAACTTACGCGAAACAAAGCTGTGACCAATTGCAAATTTGCACGGAGACAAAGTTTAAAGTTGCGAAGGCAGGTCTGTTAAGTTTTAGGAACACTCACCCTATGAAGCTAGTTTGCATTTTGCTCATTTTATTATTTAATATTTGTATACTTTTTTATATATGTTGTTAATTATAATTATTATTTACGTTGTATTCATTAAACATGTGCTACTTCATATTAGAAGCATTTTCATACAACAGTCAATATAAAATTTTTCCAAACAATAAATAGGCTGTTTCAGGATAATGGATTATGAAAATTATTGTTAAAATACTATTTTGAGTGGCAAGTTGTGTAGTTGGTGTATTACTATGCATCTCTTTTCTTTGATACTACTTGAGTTATGGTTTTTGACGTGACAACGTCTTATAATTCGATGGAGCCGGCTGCACGCACGAAAAAACATGACTCATGCGGCGTTACCTCGCTCTGAGGCGTTCCATTTAAGGCTTGAAGTGCAAGCGAGAGCGCGCAACGAGCTACAAAGAGGCACAATCGGCCTCCGTGTTCGGCAGCGTTTGACATCTGTGTCTCTCCTACTTGAGTGAGCGATGCATCCGCGTGGACAGCTGCTATACAATAATACATTTACGTTCTAGGCAGCGGCTTGGCTCTGCCCCTGGCATTGCTGAAGTCCATGGGCGACGGTAACCACTCACCATCAGGTGGGCCGTATGCTCGTCTGCCTACAAAGGCAATAAAAAATTTACAAAAAAACATGTTTTCGTCAAGTATGAAGTTCAGTGAAAAGTGAATGTGGTGTCAATTGTTTATAGCAACGATAATTGCGATAATTGAAAAATGAAACCATTCCATCAGTATTTTCTTATGACGTTGTCACGTTCAACTTTCGTCAGTAAACCGACTTTACAGAAAACCGATTTTTTAATATTTTTGTTTGGGTTGGGGTTGGACGTCTCAATCGTCTGCCTATACATAATCGCACTGGGTCGGATTATAGGCGAATGATTTCTCCACATTGTTTCTTGTCCTTCTGCGAGGTTTGAGGCATCAGCGGATATAAGTTATAAGCGTTTCGGTTTGAAGGGTGGGGCAGCCGTTGTAACTATACTGTGACCTTAGAACTCATATCTCAAGTTAGTGGCGGCATTTACGTTGTAGATGTCTATGGGCTACAGTAACCACTTAACACCAGGTGGGCTGTGAGCTCCTGCACCCATCTAAGCAATAAAAAAAGTATTATCTCAAAGTTATAACCAAGTTGATCAGCTAACACCGTAAATGGGGGATGGGATATGGGGGATGGGAAACAAAACTGTTATTTTTATTTAATTCCGAGCATTTTCATATTTATCAACCTTTTAAACCTTCTCTGGACTTCCACGAATAATTCAAGACCAAAATTAGCCAAATGGGTTAAGCCGTTCTCGAGTTCTAGCGAGACTATAATAATAATAATAAAATTCCTTTATTCAGACGCCTTTATTCAGACGCAAAGGATATTTACAAATAATAAACTTAAATTAACGACTCTGCCGAGTCGATGACATCGACAACTTCGTCTGTTTGCCAGGCTTTGGCAAAGGCCTCCTCCATTTCTTTCCACTCTACTCGGCTTCGAGCTTTCCTTGTCCATAGTTTTACTGCTACCGTCTTTATCTCGTCTTCCCACCTTTCCCTTAGCGAGACTAACAAACTGCAATTCATTTTTATTTATACTTATATTTGGGATCGCTTTGTTCACCACAGTGCATTTCCAGTGATTGTTTTTGTCTGGATTAAACTCACCTTCCGGGTGTTTTTCAAGTGCTATAACTTGTCATTTTTCAGACGAGTTTTGCACAGAATAATCAGTAGTATGCAACGACTTGGCTATGCCCCTGGTGCTATTGACATCCATGATCGACGATAACAACTCAGCGACGGTAATCACTTAAAAAACCGCACTTTTTAATTTTGCAACGAAGTTCCTTATCGGACGATGCGGAGGGGTAGCCTGACTCGCAAAAAACGTCCGTAACGTAAGATTTTTTTATTTATGTATAGTCTTAGTATGATGGGCTATACAGTGTCTAATGTACCTATAGTCTACGTGATGACGGTTATTATTATTATTCATATAAATAGCTGTTTCTTTGTATATTATTATTATATATTTTTTATAAATCATTGTGAATAAAATAATGTAATTTTTTTTTTATTTTTATCAATAAAAAAATCACAATAAAAATGTATACCCGAATAATTGTTTTCTTTATACCTCGAATCCGGTGTCCCACTACACCACACATCTTTTTTTTATTTTACCACTGGCGTTAGTTGCTATGCGTCTAATTAAATAAATATTTGTAGCAGTGCTCGTGCTAAAGTCCCCGAAATTGGAATCCGTTCTATAAACAGACTACTGTCTGGTAGATAATACGGAGATAACGTTATTTAGGTTAATCGTATTTATTTGTTCGTCATTCTCACAGAAAAATAAAAGCTATTAATAATGTTATATTAGATTTGGAAGAGAGTATATTTATAGTTATTATAGTTTAGTACTTACAGTTCAAGGCGGAGATCTTCTCTGATTTATTAGAATACATGTACGTTATATACGTTACTACCTGGGTGGATTTTGATAATAATTTTCCAGCTTCTTTCTCTTTGTTTCTTTTTTTTGTTCTGTTTTTCTGTTAAATGATATTTTATGCCACGTACCATCCGGCTTTGGAATGAGCTCCCCTCCACAGTGTTTCTCGCGCGCTCTGACATGTCCTTCTTCAAACAAGGCTTGTGGAGAGTATTAAGCTGTAGGCAGCGGCTTGGCTCTGCCCCTGGCATTGCTGAAGTCTATGAGCGACGGTAGCCACTCACCATCAGGTGGGTCGTATGCTCGTCTGCCTACAAGGGCAATAAGAAAAATTTATATGAAATTACAACTGCAGCAACGGCACCTTGAGACATAAGGTCTATGTCTCAATTGTATTGAAAACGCCTTGTGCCTTCCTTGAAAATTCATGCATTCCATGAATGCTTTGCTACAGAAATACGTAGGATAGTTGTATTGTAAGCAGGCTTACACTGCGCTGCACCGCTATTATTTTCAAGAAATACATAAATACGTTTCAAATAGCATCTACATATTATATGTTAACTACAAATAGTCACACAGCATTTACGAATGTTTATTTTTTATGATATGGCTACTATAATAATATATAGTACTAGCGACCCGCCCTCGCTTCGCTTCGGAAACATTAAAACACACATGAAACCAAAAAAATAAAATAAAAAAAAATGAAAAAAAAGTAGCCTATGTTCATCAGGGACAATGTCGGCTTCTAATGGAAAAAGAATTTTTCAAATCGGTCCAGTAGTTTGGGAGCCTATTCGAAACAAACAAACAAACAAATCTTTCCTCTTTATAATATTAGTATAGATTAGTATAGATTAAACTCATTTATGGTGTTATCTATGATCCTTCGGTTTGTTGTCGAAAATTTTAATCGCAATAGCCACACTTTCAAGAAAACTTTTATACATATTCAAACGATAATATGCTTTTAATTTAAATATCTGTTATGATAAATTCGGGCTTCAAGGTTGTGAAGTCGTCGTGGCCTAAGGGATAAAACGTCCGGTGCAAAGTACCAATTTTTCTAACGAAATCCGTACTTAGCAAATGTTCACGATTGACTTCCACGGTGAAGGAATAGCGTCATGTAGTAGGAATCAAACTCGTAAAATTATAATTTGCGTAATTACTGGTGGTAGGACTTCTTGTGAGTCTGCATGCGTTTCGGCTTGAAGGGTGGGGCAGCCGTTGTAACTATACTGAAATCTTAGAACTCATATCTTAAGGTAGGTGGCGGCATTTACGTTGTAGATGTAGGGCTTCGATAACCACATAGCACCAGGTGGGCCGTGAGCTCGTTCACGCACCTATGCATAAAAAAAACCATTCACTTTGTAATAGTGATACAATATGGACAGTGAGAACGTCTATTTATTTAATGAATTCCTCTCCCTTCTTTTGCAATCGTTTCCTATATTCAAGTGTGTACATGGCCCCATCGTCGTCGCTATTATTGTGTGATTAATAAAACGAAATATATTAAGCGTAACGCATTATTCTTTTCCTTCCTGCTTAAGGTCAGGGATGTGTAAAATCTGTTAATTAAAATAATATTTGTTTTTTATGCCACAATTAAATCATGGGCTCCTCTTATATTATGGGTATGATAGGTTTTTGTCCAATTCATTACATTAATTAATTATACTGCGTAGTGGTTCTCGCATATATGAGTGAACGAGCGACCCACCTAATTTTAAGTGATTACTCAAATCCATAAATATTATATACCTATATATATTAATACGTGAAGCAAAAACTTTGTATCCGTTTTTACGAAAATTGCGCGGACGGAGGAGTATGAAATTTTTCACACTTATAGAGAATATAGAGAAGAAGTGCACAATGCTAATATATTTTTTAAATAATGCATAAAAGATACATTAAATCAATAAAGAAAACATTACACACACTACATACCATGTATTCAACACACACACGCATGCATACTATTTATTGTCAAACTTTTGTTCTTGACGTCTGATATCAATGATATACCCCGGTCTCCGGAGACCCATCTAGCGCTCTTCGCCGATGACACGGCTATCTACTACTCGTGTAGGAAGATGTCGCTGCTTCATCGGCGACTCCAGATCGCAGTAGCCACCATGGGACAGTGGTTCCGGAAGTGGCGAATAGACATTAACCCCACGAAAAGCGCAGCGGTGCTCTTCAAAAGGGGTCGCCCTCCGAACATCACTTCGAGCATCCCACTCCGTAGTAGGCGCGCAAACACCTCCGCCGTTAGTCCCATCATTCTCTTTGGCCAGCCCATACCGTGGGTCTCGAAGGTCAAATATCTAGGCGTCACCCTCGACAGAGGGATGACATTCCGTCCCCATATAAAAACGGTACGCGACCGCGCCGCGTTTATTCTAGGACAACTCTATCCAATGCTTTGTAGTCGAAGCAAACTGTCCCTCCGTAATAAGGTAACTCTCTACAAAACTTGTATACGCCCCGTCATGACGTATGCAAGCGTAGTGTTCGCTCACGCAGCCCGCACCCACTTGAAATCCCTTCAGGTTATTCAATCACGATTCTGCAGGATAGCCGTCGGAGCGCCTTGGTTCCTTAGGAATGTGGATCTCCACGACGACCTGGAGCTCGACTCTTTTAGTAAGTATCTACAGTCGGCATCGCTGCGCCATTTTGAGAAGGCGGCACGACATGAGAACCCTCTCATCGTAGCCGCTGGAAATTACATACCCGACCCAGTAGACCGAATGGTAAACCGTCGACGTCGCCCAAAGCACGTCATTACGGATCCTCCTGATCCATTAACGGTGCTTTTAGGCACCACAAGCACCGGTCACCGTCCTCGTCGAACCCGTCGCTTGCGACGAAGGGCTCGACGAGCGAACTAACCCATAGACACAGCCCACTGAGTTTCTCGCCGGATCTTCTCAGTGGGTCGCGTTTCCGATCCGGTGGTAGATTCTGCGAAGCACTGCTCTTGCTAGGGTCAGTGTTAGCAACTCTCCGGTTGAGCCCCGCGAGCTCACCTACTAACGTTAGGGTGAAGCTGAAATAGCCTCTCAAGGCTATCAGCATAGGTAGGAAAAAAAAAAACTTGACGTCTGTTGTCAAATTGAGAATAGATTAAATATTGTTTGTCTTTGTTAATATTTTTATAGTGTAGTCTTGGCGAAATTTGTGACTATAGAAGCATAATATACAATCATAATAGTGTACAAACTTACAATTCCAATTAATTATAGTCGAATTTCGACTACTGCGGGACCTCTAGTAATGTTAATTTTGCCACCCGCTTTGAGTCTTCAAACTTCGTGCCCTCTTAGTTTTTCAGATTATCGTGAATTAAAATGTTAATTAAATTATCTATAGTGAGAAAATTTTAAGTTTAATCTTCATTAAAAAAAAATTATAATAATTATAACATCCCTAGACCTTAATTTCTCAGTTCACATCACAGGTAGAAACGACGTTTATCTCGGAGTTGCATACTCAGTGAAATGTCACCACAATATATTGCTGCTCCACATCAGCTCGCGACACTCGTGACAGAGGAAACTGTGTGCCTATTTAATATTATACATCACTGAAAAATGACGACATACTATTTCCTTTCCATCGTTATGTTGTTTTGTAAATTGAATTGTAAATTGGGAGAGGCTTATAGCTGGTGGGCCAGCGGACGACTATGGCCTAATATTTTTTATTTATTTTGTTTTTGATATCTTTGAGAGGCTGTTTCAGCTTTGCCTTGATGTGTGGGTGCGCTCACGTGGCTCAAGCCGGAGTGTTGCTAACACTAGCAACAGCCGTGCTTCACAGAATCTACCACCGGATCGGAAATGCGACCCACTGAGAAGATCCGGCGAGAAACTCAGTGGGCTGTGTCTATTCGTTAATTTACTCGTCGAGGCCTTCGTCGCAAGCGACGGGCTCGGCGAGGACGGTGACCGGCTAATAATGATGATGCTGTTTAGTAATTTAAGTGCATATGAGTCGTTTTAAAAAGTTTTTTTAAGTCTGATATATCTGAAACACAACACCTTTTGATTTCTAGAATATTTCTTTCGCAACTCTTCTAAATTGAGGGATCTTCAGATTTCTGAGACTTTTAGTAAAAAAATTGGGTGGAGATTATTATTACTGGCATTTTCCTTTGAATGATTTGCATTCTGTCAGCTTCCTTTAGTATTCAGTAAATCATTCTATTGTACATGTTGCATACAGCGGCAATATAAAATATTTAAATAATGAAAACGTAATCTGAGGATAATTTTTAGACACAAAGAAACAAAATAAGAAACAAATAATTTCAGTAAGTTAATTTATTTTTGTACCTTCGAAAGGATTCGGCAAATTTGATTTTGCAGCGCCATTAACTGTAAAAAAAATAATTATCAATAACGATGTTAGTTACCCTAGAACTTGTACCAATCGTTTTTTTTTTATTTTTTTTACCCTCTTGGTGTTAAGTGGTTACTAGAGCCCATAGACAGCTACAACGTAAATGCGCCACCCACCTTGAGCAATAAGTTGTAATGTCTCAGTATAGTTACAATGGCTGCCCCACCCTTCAAACCGAAACGCATTACTGCTTCACGGCAGAAATAGGCAGGGCGGTGGTACCTACCCGCGCGGACTCACAACAGGTCCTACCACCAGTAATTACGCAAATAATACTTTTGCGGGTTTGATTTTTATTACACGATGTTATTCCTTCACCGTGGAAGTCAATCGTGAACATTTGTTGAGTACGTATTTCATTAGAAAAATTGGTACCCGCCTGCGGGATTCGAACACCGGTGTATCGCTTCAACACGAATGCACCGGACGTCTTATCCGTTAGGCCACGACGACTTCTAAAGTACTTTACCCTATAATTCAGAAGAGAATTTTGACGAAAAAAGTCAGATATCGCTAAATATCATCATTATTATTTCGGTAAAAAATTATTTCATTATTTTTATTATCATTATTTTACTATCATCATTATTATTTTTATTATGTGTGTAAACCGAAATGATCAAGTAAATGTGAATTAATAATGAAGTTATAGCAATATGTATAAGAATCTTTACATGAATCGTTTTGAAAAAGAAGAAGAGAGGAGTTGAAAAGGAATATAATTCCCTCTCTATACTTCATGTAAATTAATTAAGAAACCTCAATGAGTAGACGCTCTGCCGCTTCCCAACTGGTAAACACGTGTCAGTACGTACGTATTCTTAGTAAATATAGTACTTATCTGCTGGATTTTAAAAACGGCGTAGTCACATCGCTTGATACAAGTCCATACACAGGTTTTTTCATTTAGGGCACTTAGCTTACATATAACACACAGGAAATATGGTATTATTGTTCATGTCCTATTCCAAAAATGCGCTTTCAATATAACAAATGAATGACGGGAAGTTGTTCAATATTATTCACACTGACACAAAGTTTACGATAGTGATTTTGTTTTCATTATTTACAATTAAATTTTCAATAAGGCTGTGTTCGATTTGCCAAGAAAAGGGCATATTATAATACATAATATGGTCGTTTTTTTTAAATGACCTCCATGAATATATTATTTATTATGTTTACGAGTATTTGTTCATTTTGATAATGGTTTTGAATTGATAAAATTAATTGAAGTGAAGTAGCAGCGTGAAGTAACCTGTTTCTTTTTAATGATTTATTTGGACTCCAGAAAAGTTAGCTTAAACGATCATTTTGAACAAATAGTATTTGAACAAAAACATTTGTCTATTTTTCTATTCAATTATTTTCTCAATGACTTCGCTGTAAGACTAGGCGTTCGATAACGATTTCTGCATGAGTTGTATAAATTGTATTTTTGTCTTTATTAGTCAGTAATAGAGTTTATATGCCGTAATTTTAATGTGAATGTGAACAATTTATTAATACAATAATTACATATATTTTCATTTATTTAAATAACTGACATTTAATTTTGTTGAATGCATCAAGAAAACTATGTTATTTTGAAACACAAAAAGGCAAATTGAATCGTATGTCTACAATATGAACCCCTAATTAGAATGGCGTCCTACAGAGCATACAATGATAGCGTTATCATCCAATACAGAGCAATTAGATGTTATTAAGCGAGCATTTGAATAGATTTTCGTTAATCTTGTTTGTGTTGATAGCGAATATAAAGCAAGTGACCTTCTCGGTTCTTGAATATTTTTTGTAGACAATAAATTCCGTACAACTTACGATCTTTATATTTGATATACATATGATAGATAGGTTAATTTTTAATTTGCGAACTTAGGGATTAAGTTATGAAAAATTTACATACTTCATTTAGAATGTTCTTATTGTTACTAAAAAGTGGCTCTCCAAACACAAGCATTTTTTTTTATTGCTTAGATGGCTGGACGAGCTCACAGCCCACCTGATATTAAGTGGTTACTGGATCCCACAGACATCTACAACGTAAATGCGCCACCCACCTTGAGATATAAGTTATAAGGTCTCAGTATAGTTACGACGGCTGCCCCACCCTTCAAACCGAAACGCATTACTGCTTCACGGCAGAAATAGGCGAGGCGGTGGTACCTACCCGTGCGGACTCCCAAGAGGTCCTACCACCAGTAATATGTTTGTTTAAATGGAAATTTCCAACCCAGTTTGTAACTATTTATTTATTTTTGTATCCTGTAATATGTATATATTATTATATGTAATGTTTACTGTATTAGGTATATATTACTGCAGGTTTGTGTTCCTAATTTTTCTTTCCTTCTACGAGCCTATTGGAAGAGATTTCAACATGAAATATATAGGCCCTTGTACTCTGTATCATTGTCGTGTTTCTTCTAAAAGCTATGTGTACAAAATGTTTCAATAAAAAATATATATTTATTTGTAAGTTAAAAAAAAAGAAAGACAACAATGACGAATGACGTATTTTTAAACCGACACGTCTTCGATTTAGAGGTAAATATTTTAGGTCTTAAAAAAAAAAAAAAAATTTCCACATTGAACCCATAGTACCAGTATTAGTAATAAATCGATTAATTGCTTGTTGTGCTGTCTGTGTTTTCGCCGAGCTAACTGTATTACAGTAAACAAAACAACACGGCTATTATAAAATTGACTCATTATTGACACACTTTAATGTGACAAACAGACACACAAACAAATGCCAGCGATAAAGTCCTCGTTCTCTGTCGATCTCTAAAAACAACTCGTTATCACAATTCTATAAATATTAAATCATTACAGACATTCATCTTGAGTCCGAGGGCCCTCCGGCTTGTTGTTTTGAACTCTTGTTGTCCGCTTGCAATCGTTCGAGCAGGTTATCGCGTCTATTACTGAACCAGTACCGAACTAGACGGAAGCGCCGCTCAGTTCTCTGGCAACCAGCAAACGACAGCGTCCAAAATGTTGCTGACAGCAAAACTTTATTTCGTCCTGTACGTTTTGCTTCTGTTGAGAGAAAGCAAAGGCGACGCTCTCACCATGAACACAAGGATCAGAGATATGTGCAGCAGAGCGTTGTCGAACCTCATATTTGACATTTGCACAGGAACGCTGCCGGTTACGGATTTACCGCCCGAAAGTCTGTCGAAGGTACGTGCCAAGAGAGCCTCTCTGTTTTCTGCAAAGCAAAGATCCAGGAGGCAGGTAGCCGACGAGTGCTGCCTTCGATCTTGCACCGTGTCCCAGCTAGTCGAATACTGCCCGGAGACTTGGTGATGTGTGAAAATGAACTCGTGACGTCTCCTGAATTCTGAAGTCGTGCTCTTGTTATGGCGAAAACTGTGTGTTTGTGTGTGTGCGTGCTCCCGTAATGTGAATTTGAAAACATATCGTTAATTAAGAAACACGTCGTGATTATTGTTTTGTTTCGAAAATTGGTATTAGTCATTAAAAAATTATATAAAGTAAATTGTGGCCGTTAAATAATACAAAACGCAAAAGGGCGCCTTTGGAAGATTATTAGTACGAGTTGGATTAAAATATTTTTTGTACGAAACCTTTAGATTCCGTCCAAAATTTAAGTATTTATTGTATCGATGATCGGTTGTAGTAATTTTATGTGATTGGGAAAAAACAGGTACTGGACAACATAATTCATTCATGAATTTAATTATCTCGTCGATAGAAATCTGAAAGGTTAAACTTTATTAAATTGCATGCGAGATAAGCGTACACTTCGAATAGTATAGAATAGCTAATTCTAATTTATTTAACAGTTTTATTTATTTACTTAAAAGAGATGGGCAGCAGTATCCAATTTGTGATGCCTATAAGCACCGCTAACTGATTTATACTAAGAGTTGTGAGTTCATTCCCACTAGAAAAAAAACAATGTAATTTGTCTTATCTAGTAATTGCTGTAATGCGGTAGTTATTGTTCATATTTTCTTTGTCAATCTCAAAAGTCGATTTTATTGAAAATAATTAATTTAATGTACGTACTAACACTGACTAGATAATTATATAGTTTATGAATGGTTATGCAAGAAATGGTTGTTTGTGAAAATTCTCCAGTATTCACATTTGTAATATTAAATACTAAAACACAGTTGTATGTGAAATATGAATCTAAATTAACTATTCCTATTTTGTGATTTGAAATAATTAAGAAAATTAAATTTATAATTAATAAGAAAAACGTATTTCATTGGTTTCTATTTTATCTGTTCCTTATTTATAAAATTCTATTTCCTACATACAGAGTCTGAAGGACTCTGCACTTATTATTACTATATCCAAGAAAACAATATATCTATACTAATATATAAATCTACAGTGGTTTTTACGAATGTTCCACTATAACTACTGAGCCATGCATCCGATTGACTTGAAACTTGGTATCCATGTAGAAAATACATGTACTTAATGGATAGGCTAATATCTATATGAGTGTTGGACTCCCTAATAATAATGACAATAAATAATAATGTTAATTTTAAATGCCCAGCGAAGCTGGTGAGTACGGCTGGTAATCTTATAAGACAAGTATAAATTACGTTTATATATACATCGTTTTAGCTAATTAATAAAACCAATAACGTTAAAGATGTGTGAATTATATATAAAACAATAGGTACTCATGAAACCTTAGCCTGTAGCATAAGCCTGGTGAGTTTCTTGTTGGATCTTCTCAGTCCGTCGCAGTTCCAATCCAGTGGTAGACGCACTCGCGAAGAATTTTTTTTTTTATTGCTTTGTTGGGTGGGCGTGCTCACAGCCCACCCGGCTGCTCCACCCTTCAAACCGAAACGCATTACTGCTTCACGGCAGAAATAGGCAGGTTGGTGGTACCCACCCGCGCGGACTCACAAGAGGTCCTGCCACCAGCAATTACGCAAATTATAATTTTGCGGGTTTCATTTTTATTACACGATGTTATTCCTTCACCGTGGAAGTCAATCGTGAACATTTGTTGAGTACGTATTTCATTAGAAAAATTGGTACCTGCCTGCGGGATTCAAACACCGGTGCATCGCTTCAACACGAATGCACCGGACGTCTTATCCGTTAGGCCACGACGGCCAAGAAGATAAGCTTGAACGGCCTTTAGGGGGTACTGGGAGTACTGTGTATGGTTTGCAAATCTTTCCCTCCTGATTGAGACTCCCAGGCTATATATATTATATAGACTGGGAGGCCAGAAATGGAATATTTATATATATATCAGCCTTCGAATAGGAACCCATGAGTGACAACCCTCACAGATCATTTATGCCTTTTTCTTGGCTTTATATCATGAAGCAATCATTCGTTCCTATTTAATATGACCTTTATTCCAATGCAATTGAGGTTAGGCTCGCAGTCGAGTACTCGAGTATCGCATCGTATCAGCGTGTTTCGTTATGGGACGATAGTGTATAATATATATTTAAGATAATTTCGACACATATAGATGAAAACTTTATTTTTTAGAATATCTAAGCTCTTAAAGACTAAACTAAACTCAACCAGAATATTAGACAAACTAAACCGATAGACTAGTTTTGTCTAACATATGGTTTCCTATTATCGTCAAGATAAAAACCCGTGTCAAACATACTCCCAGACTTCAAGACGGTGTTAATTAGTTCTGTGTGAAATGTAACGTAAAAGTGTAGAAATATTTTTTTTTGAAAAAGTAACAATAGTCACATAACATATTCGAATGTCGACGAATAATACTTAAATCGTCCGTGTCCACGAAAACTGTAAAGCATTCTTTTTTTTTTTTTTTCCTACCTAAGCTGGTAGCCTTGAGAGGCTATTCCAGCGTAACCGTAACTAGTAGGGGCTCAAACCTGACGACGTTGCTAACACGAACCCTAGCAAGAGCCGTGCTTCGCAGAATCTACCACCGGATCGGAAACGCGACCCACTGAGAAGATCCGGCGAGGAACTCAGTGGGCTGTGTCTGAGAGTTAATTTACTCGTCGAGCCCTTCGTCGCAAGTGACGGGTTCGACGAGAACGGTGACCGGTGCTTGAAGTACCTAGAAGCACCGTCAGTGGATCGGGAGGATCCGAGATGACGTGGCAAAGTATTCGAAATATGTATAATGAATGAATAATATAATGAAATACGAGATTAAACCTAAAATGTAAGTTTTAATTATAATCAAATTGATTAATCACACTCGAAAATATTTTTAGCACTGAAAAATAAATAAGTTAGACAAATGCACTGGTGGTAGGACCTCTTGTGAGTCCGCATGGGTAGGTACCACCGCCCCGTTTATTTCTGCCGTGAAGCAGTAATGCGTTTCGGTTTGAAAGGTGGGGCAGCCGTCGTAACTATACTGAGACCTTAGAACTTATATCTCAAGGTGTGTGGCGCATTTACGTTGTAGATGTCTATGGGTTCCAGTAACCACTTGACACCAGGTGGGCTGTGAGCTCGTCCACATATCTAAGCAAAAAAAAAAAAAAAGGAATAATATAATGAAATACGAGATTAAACCTAAAATAAAAGTTTTAATTATAATCAAATTGATTAATCACACTCAAAAATATGTTTGAGTACTCATAAATAAATAAGTTAGACAAATGCACTTCTTTCAACTTTGTTTTTAATACTCGTTAGGGTCTTATCACGTACACGCGTTTAATATGTAATAATATTAATTATTATTATTATATATAACCTCGTCTCAAAGATAAATTTAATATTCAGTAACGACATAAAAAAATTCCATTAATTTTAACTTTAATAATAAGTTTGTTTTAAAATCATTGCAAGTAAAATCATCTATTATATATCTCGACAACATAATTTCAAAATTAAGATAAAAACATGTTTACTTAATGAAATTTTGAAGATACGAGTTATTAAATCGTTCGTTACTATACGAGATAAGCCATTTTTAATTGTTCTCGGAAAATATTCGTCAACAATTTAATTTGACTAGAGGTCCCGCAGTAGTCGAAATTCGACTATAATTAATTGGAATTGTAAGTTTGTACACTATTATGATTGTATTTTATACTTCCATAATCACAAATTTCGCCAAGAATACACTATAAAAAATATTAACAAAGACAAACAATACTTAATCTATTCTTAATTTGATAACAGACGTCAAGAACAAAAGTTTGACAATAAATAGTATGCATGCGTGTGTGCGTCAAATACATGGTATGTAGTGTGTGTAATGTTTTCTTTATTGATTTACTCTATCTTTCATGCACTATTTAAAAAAATATTAGCATTGTGCACTTCTTCTCTATATTCTCTATAAGTGTGGAAAATTTCATACTCCTCCGTCCGCGCAATTTTCGTAAAAAGGGATACAACGTTTTTGCTTCACGTATTAATATATAGATTTTACTTAAATATATCTAAACAATAACAGTTTTAAATTCATCACATATTAGTTTATACAATGTTGAAATACAAAATGAAATTGTTCGTTTCATTTTAAGCTTCAAGTGAGAGTATGTAGTATGTGAAAACTAATAAAATATTTTAATAAGCAATTAAATACTCTGAGTTAAATCATACATAGTTGCTTGACGCCAGATTAGAAGCGCCTAAACTTTGAGAACAAGAGACTTAAGTATTTTTTTTTATTGCTTAGAGGGGTGGACGAGCTCACAGCCCACCTGGTTGTTAAGTGGTTACTGGAGCACATAAACATCTACAACGTAAATGCGCCACCCACCTTGAGATATAAGTTCTAAGGTCTCAGTATAGCTACAACGGTTGCCCCACCCTTCAAACCGAAACGCATTACTGCTTCACGGCAGAAATAAGCAGGGTGGCGGTACATACCCGTGCGGGCTCACAAGAGGTCCTAAACAAATATAATTTAAATACTTTTTACATTTAAACATAGTCTGTATATTAAAACCTTGATGATATTAAGATTGTGTTTTACAACAACGAGTATTGGGTAACGTATCAAAACTACAGGCAATTATAAATGTTGGGAATTCCAATGAGAGTAAAGTTGTTCACGCTTAGTCACATTTATTCTGTACACAGTAGAGCTGTGTACTCGCCTCGAGTTCAATCCCCTCGTTGTAATGATTAGTGACCTGACTGCGGATTCCAGGCTTGCTTTCCGGTCGCAAACACTATCTTTGCTGGAGATAGTTGGTGTTCAGATACTTCGTGTGTTTGTCAGGTATTTTGTATGTCGTCACACAAGAAAACCTTAGATTAAGGTAAAATCTTTGGCGTTGAATATGGGATGCTTACCTTTAACTGCTCTCATGTCTAGTGGGCTTCCGAGTTCGAAGCCGTAATGGATAAGATCCCTGGTTTGCTTGTGTCATTTGATGCCGCTATCTTCTATATCGTTCCCTTGCTACTGAGGATCGCGACCACATGTGATGTTCTTCCACTGTGTTCAATTATGGGTGGCACGGACCGCATGGTACAGACTACCACCAAGTGTTTGTCTTACTAGGTCTGACCATCTGGCTGGTGTTTTGCCCACAGCGCGCTTGCCCTCTATGCGACCCGTAATTATGAGCTTCTCTAATTCATGTCTGTGATGCCGCTGTATCGGTGTTTAAATTAATTATCTATATATTAATACGTGAAGTAAAAACTTTGTATCCCATTTTACGAAAATTGCGCGGACGGAGGAGTATGAAATTATCCACACTTATAGAGAATATAGAGAAGAAATGCACAATGCTAATATTTTTTTTAAATAATGCATAAAAGATACATTAAATCAACAAAGAAAACATTACACACACTACATACCATGTATTTGACGCACACACGCATGCATACTATTTATTGTCAAACTTTTGTTCTTGACGTCTGTTGTCAAATTGCGATTAAATATTGTTTGTCTTTGTTAATATTTTTTATAGTGTAGTCTTAACGAAATTTGTGATCATTGAAGTATAAAATACAATCATAATAGTGTACAAACTTACAATTCCAATTAATTATAGTCAAATTTCGACTACTGCGGGACCTCTAGTATTAATTAAATGTAACAAAACGTCATCAAGAACTCTGTGATAGGTCTCCGCGACGACGGAGTGTCTTCCTATAATAAATACTAAACCTTCAAAATTAGAAAGTTAGTATATCGAGGGTGACGCCTAAATACTTGACCTTCGAGACTATGGTATGGGCTTGTCAAAGGTGACAGGAATGGAAATACCGCATCTAATTCAGGACGAAGCGTGACTAGAAGTAGTAGTGGGGAGGGTGACCTCTTTTGAAGAGCACGGCTGTGCTTTTCGTGAGGTTGATGTATAAGTGCCGCTTCCGGAACCACTGTCTTAAAATGGTAATTGCGGGATGGTGATATTTACCGAAATAGCGAGGGCAGAGTTGATCATTTCGATGTTTAGAATCGGCAATGGTGGAGCCATAAGCATACATTTAGACAACGATGATAATGCAAGAGCAGTGATGCAGCTAGCCAGAACAAAAAAAAACAGGCTTACAGTCACAGACTTATAACACATAAAATTTTAGTTAAGAATGTTGAGAAGAGCTAGTTATGAATAATTTTAATTCTCTGATCTGATGATTGGTTGATGAATTGATGATCTCATCTCTCTGATGACATTGATCTATACTCTATGAGTATTACTATTCAATAATTAGAATAATTTGCTCATGTACTTGTTGTTCGTTGTTTATTAATTTGATCGTATTGGCAATAATTAAACATTAACTAACCTAGTTAAGACTAGGGCTGTCGTTATGAAATCAGTTCAAAGTTCATTCATATTTGTGTTGTAGGTAGAGCACAACATCACGACACTCGGATTTTATACGACCTGGATATTAAATTATATTATTTGTTTAAAGGTCAAAGTTACATTTTGCAACATCATATCAATCCCTGTTACTATAGAGTTGAGACTTCAAGCTAACGTCTAAAGTATTTGATATTGGAGCGTTTCGTAGCTATTTCCGGAAACACAGAACAAAATCATAGGATGGGCGTAACAATTGAAGTCAAATTTTAAGTCATAGTGGATAAAAGAAAAGACGTTAGATGCATCGAGTGATCTGACCAGGCAGTTCAAGCCTCAGTGGGTAGATATACATTTTTCTAAGGTAATACGTATGTACTTAATGCCCATTCGAAAACGATTCCCTTGACGAAGGAAGAACATCGTGTAGTAAAAACGAAAACTGTAAAATTTATTAATTTACTACTACTGGTAGTGGGTATTATCAGCCATTTATTTCCCTACTTATTTCTGACGTAAAGCGATGATGTATTCTGGTTTGTATGGCGTACAATTGTTGTAAAATACGGTGGAGATTTCAACCTCGTGTCATGAGGCGATATTTACATTGTAATGCCTATAAACCAGGCGAGACGGAGCTTGTTCATCGATCAGTAAAACAAATTAAACATTACAAAACATAACATTGAGTTTAACATACTAACCACTTTCCTTTCTATTTAATATGACGAACCTCTCATACATTTAGAATGTAGGGTGCGTGTCTAGATTACGCATCGTACTAGCCTCGCCTAATAGTCCTTTAATTTGATTTTCGTGCAGAATGTATGACCGATAAACCGCTTATACGAACCAAAACGGGATTTATGGAATGGATAACTCCGACAAAAAGGGCCCAAATAAATCTTCGGCCCAACTTAATAAAGTCCCGTTGACGGCTTTATCTGAAGTCGTGACCGCGTCCAGACTTTTTTGAATAAAATTCAAGGTAGTTAGTATATGTCTTGCATAAGTACCTATATAATGTACCTTTGTTTTGCCATTTGCTTGAATTCCGTGCTGAATGTAAAGAAACAATATAGTTCTAGTGAACGCGGATTTATTGGGACAGGAAAATGTTGGACTTACTCGCAAGTATTACATTTCAATATTTACATACACACACATACATCGTGCCTTACACACTGTCTTAGACGTTGTCCTAAACACACTGTGCTAATATCAAATTCTTAAACATGATATGATTCAATAATATTAATCAGTTTATTTTCCTTCTACATGTTTGATAAGGAAAGTTTAACTATTATTTACAAGATCATGTAATACCTAATGATTCGAAGTCATCATGGCCTATTATAAGTTAAGACACCTGATGAATTTGTATCGAGTAATACAACCGTGCCAATGCTCAAATACCGCAGGAACCAATTTTTCTAATGAAACTAGCTGGCCCGGCAAACGTTGTTTTACCATATAAATTATTTTTAGGAAAGATAAATAACTTAGATACCGACTGCAGCGCCATCTGCTGGGATGATTTGTAAATCTAAACCATTCTCAAATCCACCTGAAGGTACACAGAAAATTTCATTAAAATCGGTTCAGCCGTTTAGGAGGAGCTCAGTGACAAACACACGCACAGAAGAAATTTATATATCTATACTTAATATTATAAAGAGGAAAGATTTATTTGTTTGTTTGTATTGAATAGACTCCGAAACTACTAAACCGATTTGATAAATTCTTTCACTATTTGGAAACTACACTAATCCCGAGTGACATAAACTATAATATTTTTTGAAAAAAATTAGGGGTCCTTACTAAAACTCCAATAATCCAAGGTGTACAAAAATTACCTAAAATATTGTTTACATCGCGTGTCCTGCGAAAACTTGATGATAGAATAAAATAATATACTACGACTTTGTAGAACACATTATTACTTACAAAAATTGTCGCAACAGCATATGTCTAACTATTATAGTTATGCCGCAATAAGTGTTCTTTTATTTTAAAAAACAAAACAACGTCACATATCGTTGAAATTTTTGTTAGACCCGAGCGGCGCCGGAGCGGGCCGTTAGTACAAAGATACGTGGTTAACAAATGTAGGAACACAAACGACGCCCACGGCAAGGAATAATATCTTTTAATAAAAATAAACCTGCAAAAGATTTAATTTAGGTAATTACTGGTAGTAGGACATCTTATGAGCTGCCAACAACGGCAATGTAAAAGTCAATAGCCAAACAGCTACTAATTTGCCGATATACCTGTATGCTATGCGCATACCGATTCGGAACTACAAGCACTGCTGGACAATATACATTTATTTCAAATTTGAATCATGTACTGAAATGAAATTCAAATAAACGTTTGAAAAATTCAAATACGTAAATTGCAATGCTTTTTTCGTTCGAAACAGAATCAATTTGAAACTTAATCACTGGCGTCACATATTCGTTTCTCGATGCCTCTGACGATCCGATGTTTCCAATATACGCCTCAAGGCGCGACATCGGAATCTCATATTCAGTGAATAGGTGAGATGCTCCGACATGTGTCCGCCTCGGGCCAATATCGAACATCAATGATATTGCCGACTAATATAAAAATCTATTCTATTCAGCTAGTGGCTGTAAGTTGAGAGCGCGAATAGGTACTCACGCCTTATCACTCGCATACCCTATTATATTTTATATTCCCACCCTTCAAATCGCAACGCATGATTTCTTAGCAGTAGAAATAGGCAGGATCGTGTTTTTTTTTATTGCTTAGATGCTTAGATGGGTGGACGAGCTCACAGCCCACCTGGTTTTACTGGAGCTTATAGACATCTACAACGTAAAGGTCTCAGTATAGTTACAACGACTGCCCCACCCTTCAAACCGAAACGCATTACTGCTTCACGGCAGAAATAGACAAGAGGTTTTACCACCAGTAACCTTTGCAGGCTTACAATAAGACCTGTAACCGGTACGTTACCTGCTGACATCAGTAGCTCGCGGGTATACTATTCAGATAACACTATGCGCATTCTCTGGTGAATTTCTTATTCGCCTTTTACCATACCCCTATGAAGTCATAGGTTGGTGCTACTCTAGGCTCTCATCGTCAATGACATGACCGCATTTCTGAAGTGTGTATCGGTACTCCCACTGCGATGTAGGTAACTGTTTAACAACATGTGGGCCTTGATAATATCTAACTAAATACAGCGGTTAACAAAATTACATACTGTTTTGTGTATAACTACGCCATTGTCACGAAATAAAAGATGTGTGGTATCGTGGGACACCGGATAGGAATGAAGTTCCTTATTATAAAAACATAAATTTTAGGTTCTATACGAGATATAATGAAAATAAAACTAGAGGTTTCGCAACAACCCACGGTCATTCGGTAACGTGCGAACTTATTGTGGTACACCTCATTCACGGTTGTTTGCGTAAGAGTTAGTGTATTGCGCAAACGAATGCTCTGAGATCGTGGTCAATTAATGATAAAAAAATATGTTATTTTTTGTATGTTATTACAAAGTTAAGTCGTACACTGTGTGCATTACTGATAAAAATCTTACGTTACGGACGTTTTTTCCCGGTTAGGGTACTCCTCCGCATCGTCCCATAAGGAACTTCGTTCCAAAAACTAATTTACTTAGATCAAACCAAAGAAGATATTAATCAAAGAGAAAACCAAACAAAATCATGGTACAGAAATAAAAGTCTCCTCAGCGTAAAGGGAACTCCGCAAATTAGTTCCTTTCGTTCTGTGCAATGATAATCTGCGTTGGACGTATCGCAAATGAACTGCTATGGCTACGAACGGGCTTCCCGGTTTATATATTTGGCAATATTTGATTCCAATTATTAAATCATTCAAATACTAAATAATTAATTCCGAGCTAATTACTGATTTCGTATATTTTAAACATATAATTATTGTTTGCACAGCTCTGTACAGTAACTGGTTACGGGGGAGCACATGACACGAAGATGAAATCTCAATTATATTTACTATAATATTATAGGCTTTACAACTCTTCAAGCATTTCTTTGTTTTGTAGTAAATTCTGGGTACCAGGCACGTTCACAAATCGTAATTTACCACTGAAATAATTCAGAATTTTATCTGTATTGTTGTTTAAAGAAAAATATGTTCAAATTTGCTCTGAAATCAAGCTATTTACTGTATTTTAAATTATATTCTAGTCGACGATATAATATTGGTATCCTTTAATTTTCTTAAAACCAGTTAATGACTTTTTTTTAATTACCTTCCAATTTTAGTTTTGTCGGTGCTAGTACTTACTTTGGATCGTAGTACGAGTATTTTAATCACCATTTGTTTTAAATATCTTTATATGTATGTATAGTTTATGAAAAAATACTTTATTTACTGAATTTTAATTAATAATTTTAAGCTTTATCATTTAGCTTTTATTATTTAATATTAAAATACAAAAATATACCATCGCCTAACTTCAAGCTTACTTTAAACAGAAGTTGCTTGTTGTTAAGGTGTCTTAATATTCAATGTCCATTGTCTTTCAGTATTTCAATTTTAAAACTGAACGCGTACAATTATAAATTTTTCGTCTTGCTTTAAAATATAACTAATGTTATAATAATTGCAACATATTTTTGTGTTTCTCACAAAAGATATTAATTTTGATTTAGATAATTTACTGCTGACCATATATTCACTGCACGAAATTAGGGTAATGTCGTCCAACTGTTAGCAGCGTTGTGTTATAGGCATCGCTGTGGTTGGAGCCTGAGAGTATGTACGCCACCTAAAAAGAATCCTAATATTATATACATAGAAGTCATTTACGAATCAAGCATTTATGTTTAGAATTGTAAAAATATAAGCGTAAAATTTTAACACAAAACAGACCCGACGCTCAGAGCTGCCTAATGTAAAGTTATGAGTCCCAAATGAGTAATATTTCGAACAGGTGCTAAACTAAGTATAGAAAATGCCTATATGCCGATACAATTTTGGAATTATTTATGACTGTATTTAATAGGATCTAGTATGAAATAGCGATTCTACCGTTGACATTTAGGAAGAAATATATTGCCTTATATATAATTTTTTTATTGCCCCTGTAGACAGACGAGCATACGGCTCATCTCATCTCGCCCATGGACTTTAACAATGCCAGAAGCAGAGCCAAGTCGCTGCCTACCGTTATATAATATATAAAAATATAGGTGTTGTTTTGAAGAACAAGCAGAGATATAGCTTTTGCTTAGAGCCGTATAACCTTGCCTTTATGAAATGCCAATGCTGTGGGTGTTTAATATTATATTCGCGTATATCGGCGAGATCACAGGTTGCTAAGAGGCTACCAGGCCCTTAGGAATCATGTGAATGACAGGGTTTCCCACCTTAAGGTATGTTTTAACAAATTCTTTATCGGATCTAGGTTTTTAATATTGTCCCCGTGGAGCGAGAATTAGCTAAATCTAAAAAGTGTGTTCTGCTATAATAGCGTTTGTGAGTCCAGAAAATTGTAATGGCCATAACTTGCTTCAGAGAATGCAGACAATTATCAACATAGTTATATAACTTTGAAGAAAATATAAATATTTTTGTACCAAATAAAATTTGTAACCAGTAAAATAATAAGAACTAAAGCGGAAATAACTAAATAAATTGAAGAAATAATCATTTGATGAATTTGGCTTTACGTGTCTATTGATGAATCTATGAGTTCATTAATTGTCGACCTGAGTTAGTGTATCATTCCTATTCGCAACAGAAGCAAAGTCACTCATTACAATACTAGAAAATTAATTAAAACTGTGCGAGGATTTTTTGCATTTTTGTTTTTGTATAAATTACATATTAATCGAGAACGAGAAATCAACAAGCAGAGTTGATTAGTTTTTGCTTTTGAACGTTAAACAGATTCTTTTGATCTCAAAAAAAAAAAACTAAATATCGTTAGTGATTTATGGAAGTGGAAGCAAGCCATACTAAATTTATATTAGAGAAATAATAATTGTGTTTATCTAATTTATTTCCTTTCCATGATATTGTCTATAATCATACCTTAGTGTATTTTCACTTTTCCAAAGTCAAAAACTACAACAGCAACGGAATTGTGAGTGAAACAGAAATAATGAGATTGAAAAGTTGATTTGTATTTGAAAAAGAAATACATAATAAACTATCTATTTAGTTAATTTTTACTCTATAAGGACGATATTTTTCTCCCGGGACTCTTCATAATACCAACCCTCACTAGTATAGTGATTCATCGTATCAACCACCGAACCCAAAGAAAGATTTTTATTTTCTCATCAGGAAATATGAAGAGCATCTTCTACTCATGTTTCATCAACTTATCAACTGATCAACTGTTTGACAAAGAAAAGCACTTAGTGGATATTTAATAAGCACCTAAACCAATAACAATGAAAAGAAAAGTTCCGAACATATTTTTAGTTTCATTACACATAAACATTATTTTAGTTACAAAACAATTCTATTCCTATGAGAACTCTAAGTTCTTTCTTCGAAGATTCTTCACTTATGTTTGAAGGCTATGTCAATATCGTCTTACGAAACAATAGAAACTAGAGGTCCCGCAGTAGTCGAAATTCGACTATAACTAATTGGAATTGTAAGTTTGTACACTATTATGATTGTATATTATACTTCTATAATCACAAATTTCGCCAAGACTACACTATAAAAATATTAACAAAGACAAACAATATTTAATCTATTCTCAATTTGACAACAGACGCCAAGAACAAAAGTTTGACAGTAAATAGTATGCATGCGTGTGTGCGTCAAAAACATGGTATGTAGTGTGTGTAATGTTTTCTTTATTGATTTAATGCATCTTTTGTGCATTATTTAAAAAAAATATTAGCATTGTGCACTTCTTCTCTATATTCTCTATAAGTGTGGGATATTTCATACTCCTCCGTCCGCGCAATTTTCGTAAAAAGGGATACAAAGTTTTTGCTTCACGTATCTTACGAAACAATAGAAATCTAGGAAAATCTTTTGCGTGGTTATTGTCTATTAGTTTTGTTTTATTATAAGTAAGTAAGTAAAGCACTGTTGTATGCCTATTTTTAGATATTTGAAGTAGGAAAACAATAGAAATGTAGTTGATTTTTTTTTTTTTTTTCCTACCTAAGCTGATAGCCTTGAGAGGTTATGTCAGCGTAACCCTAACTTTAGTAGGTGAGCTCACGGGGCTCAACCTGACGATGTTGCTAACACGAACCCTAGCAAGAGCCGTGCTTCGCAAAATCTACCACCGGATCGGAAACGCGACCCACTGAGAAGATCCGGCGAGAAACTCAGTGGGCTGTGTCTGAGAGTTAATTTACTCGTCGAGCCCTTCGTCGCAAGCGACGGGTTCGACGAGAACGGTGACCGGTGCTTGAAGTACCTAAAAGCACCGTTAGTGGATCGGGAGGATCCGAGATGACGTGTTTTGGGCGACGTCGACTGCTTTCCATTCTGTCCGCAGGATCGGGAATGTAGTTACCGGCGGCCACGATGAGAGGGTTCTCGTGTCGTGCCGCTTTATCGAAGTGGCGCATGGACGCCGACTGCAGATACTTACTGATGGACTCTAAGTCCAGGTCGTCATGGAGGTCGACATTCCTGACGAACCACGGGGCTCCGACGGCTATCCTGCAAAAACGGGATTGAATAATTTGAAATGATTTTAGGTGTAAGCGGGCCGCGTGAGCGAACACTACACTTGCATAGGTCATGACGGGGCGTATGCAAGTTTTGTAGAGTGTCACCTTATTTCTAAGGGACATTTTACTTCTCCTACATATCATCGGGTAGAGACGTCCTAGAATGAAGGCGGCACGGTCGCGTACCGTCTTGATGTGGGGGCGGAATGTCATCCTACTGTCGAGGGTGACGTCTAAATATTTGACCTTTGGGGCCCACGGTATGGGCTGGTCGAACATCGTGATCGGGCGAACGGCGGGGGCGGGGGTATTGACGCGCCTAGTCGGGAGGGGGATGCTCAGCGTGGTGTTCGGAGGGCGACCCTTTTTGAAGAGCACCGCTGTGCTTTTCATGGGGTTGATGTCGATTCCCCACTTCCGGAACCACTGTCCCATGGTGGTAGCTGCGGTCTGAAGTCGTCGATGAAGCAACGCCTTCTTCCTACACGAGTAGTAGATGGCGGTGTCATCGGCGAAGAGCGCCAGATGGGTCTCCGGAGACCGGGGTATATCATTGATATACAAACTAAATAGTAACGGGGAGAGGGCGGAGCCTTGCGGGACTCCGGCTGTGACGTGACGGGGCCGGGAACGCGTTCCCTCGACTCGATATCGGAACGAACGGTTCGACAAGTAGTCTCGTATGATGAGAGTTGATTTTGTCATTAAAGCAAATATATATATTTATGTGAGTGAATGTTTTGTTATAAAATGGCTCTCTTGACTGGCTTCTTAACGGCATTAAAGCTGTTTTTAAAGTTGTTTCGCGTATTAAAAAACCTAGTGAATGTGTATAACTAGTAAAAATAGTAACTAGTAAAAATAGTAACTAGTAAATACTGCAGTATAAATAGTAGTAACTAGTGAATATAGTGTAAAAACTAGTGAATATTTTGTATACGCATCTGTTTGGTTTAATTTATTATTTCGTGGCCATATATTTCTAATTAGTTTATTCTTTATAACTTTTCTTTCACGGTATCAAAGAATTTATAAAAATATGTTATATAGTCAGGCTTAGTTTTTGATATGTAATGAAATGTGTGGTTGTATTGATTTAATTGTGGGCTCTTTGAATATTTAACATGTATTTTTTTCCTTAAAGTTAGTAACGAACCTAACCTTTTCCGCAACACCCAAGATAAGCAATATTTATAAAACAAAATAATGTCTTATTTTACGATTATAACGTCATAACGACACTTATCTTGAATGAAAAGCGGGCGGATTGTATTTTGCTATAACAAAAACAATAGGCACATTCAAACAAACTGAAAATACCGTACGCAAAAGAATCTTATGAATTTTTATGCATAATAAAACTGAAACAGCTCCATATTGGATTATTATCTGTATTTATATTCAGCGTCTCACGCTGAGAGACTAACATTATTGGCATCGATATAACACGGAGGATCCCGCATGTCATTTCGTTGCCGTTCCGGGCGCAAGAAATTGCATGAAATACATCTACGATACACGACCAGTCACACGAGATCTGTGTCTGTACCACGGCTTGCCTGTAACTGGTAGGGAAATAGCTAGAATGACGCAAAATGAGGGTCGATCTACATTGGGCCTGTGAGGTTTACTATATGCGTTCGTGCACCCCTACAGGGCATATTGGACGCAATCTGTGATACCTGACGTGGTTGGGAATTTCATTATAGGCGATTGACTGCTCATGACGGCCGCCTGGATTGAAGTGTGATGTTGAAAATGTTTATCGTTGGCCGTCGAACTAAAATTTTAGTGAAATTAAAAAAAAAATATGAACTACATTTTTGACCATTCAAATAATACACATAATAATACACCTAGTTTCAGAAAACGAAAGATTGTTCACAAATAGATTCATGATTTTTGTATTTTTCTGTATGTAATATACCAAATACAAAAACAAGGAAGAGGTAATTTTATTTGATATATACCACCCCCTATTGTTACCCTCGTATATTATATTTCTTTCTCCTGCATAAAAAGTGCGGCAAATATTATTTTCGGTATTACAGTTTGATTTAAAATTTAAAGTACTCTTTACCCGACTGCCGAAGAAATTTAATATTTTTCGAACTAATATTTGGATGGATAGATGGATGGATTTGATACTGAATTTTTATCATGTAAAAAGCTGATCGTTTAAAAAATATATAACTATGTATGTCAGTACTAAATGTCGTAATTAACTATTAAATAGAAAAAAAGCTAATCCGTTCAACTAACAGAGAATAACAAGGCGCTGAACGATTTTGCCTATGTCTATCTAAATTCGACTGTATATAAAATGTATTTGAGTAAAATAATGTTTTCTATTTATTTATTAGTATTATTCCAATAAATTATGACCGTGGATGCTAAAACTACGTAAGTCATTCTAGTAACAGTTATACTAAAATTATAGATTATATTATTATATAGTTGAGTAAAAAACTCGTATTTATTAAACGCTTTCGGTTAAGTAATGCATTGATATCGACTGTTGTCTGAACAGGTTTATTTCTATTTAACTATGATTGAAAAGAGTTGAAGAAAACAGTTAAGGAAGATTTGCAATTATTGTATATTGTTTTGCATCACCCTTATTGGTTTTCATAAGCACTTATTCATTTTAAATGCATCGAATATTAAAGGTAGCGGCTCGAAGAATCCTAAAAAATACGCGAAGTACGCCACACGCATAATATAGCCGCCATGTCACAGTACGTAAGCATTATCGAGGAGGGGACATGAAAATGCATTTCATTGATTCAGTCCTCGGTCATTGTACTCGTGGTACGTGGAAAGCGGAAATATCGATCAATCTATTATTTACTTCACTGTCACATCATAATTTTCAAGGTATTATTATTATGTGGATCACAAATCTAGTTACAAACATTCGGCTGCTTGATTTTTTGCAAATTTTGGGCCTATTTTTAATTAATCAGGAAATTTTATAGGATAAACAATCACAAAACAAAAAAAGTTGGTATGTCGTTTGGAACGTCGGCGGCCTGGCCAGCTGCTGAACCTGTGAAATATTCAATTTTAGCTTATCGATGACGTGTTAGCAACTGAATATCATTCTGTAACAATTTTGTAATTTCTGAAGTTCTTTTTTTTTAGTGATAAAACATTATACGGTTTGAATCGAGAGCCATCTTGTTGAAGTCGTTTTCCAATTTAGTATAATAGCCGGCAAACTTCTTGAGCATTTGTTGACGTAGTGGGGGTAAGTTTGCGCATGGTACACTCACATGCAAAAACATTATTTACTCTGCGTCATAATGCAATTAAATTATTAAAATCAACATATGTATTTATTTATATATTTATTAGAACATCAACAAAAAATATAGGTTAATAATTATAATAATTTAATCTTGGGGTAAAATAGATATTCCTTCTATTAAGTCAAAACTAGAGCTGTTGCCAGGTCTTCGTTCAGTTGAAGCGAAGCTGGTATTTGTAATTTTTTTTCATTATCATAATCTTGACCATTATCATCATCCTGTTTTCATCACCCGAGTCGCCATCATCGTGATAAGTCGACATAGGGCTCATCGGTGTAGTTTACGACTCGGTCGGTTCGATCTTCTTTTTTGTCTTTATTTAATTATTTTTTGAAGATATTCGATTCGTAGTAATCGAATGTTACTTTTTTCAATTACCAGCTTCCGATTATTTTCTGTTTTTTTTTTCCATCTGAAGCCTAGCTCTTTCATAATTCGTCGTAAACTTCATTCCGAGCCATTAAAATGTATATCTTCTTTAAAATTTTCGAAGCCTTTCTACGGTACGGAGTTTCGCTGCTTGTTATGTAGTTATTATGATTACATCTTTTTATTACAGATTGAACGAAACTATCCATTCCGGTAACTTTCTTCTTCCCTGATCTTTTCTTACCCGGAGTCCCAAGCACGATGAGCAAGCCAGAGCCTTTAGCTTCGTTAATAATGCACCTAACAGTACTCACTGATGTTTTTGTTGCTTCCGAAGTCTGTTTTACTTTTTCCATAATATCATTCTTCCCCTGTTTTATAATGAAGCAATATACGTCGTACACAATTTTTCTACCCTTTCTTTTGAATACTACACCAGTTTGTCGCGGCATAGTGTATTTTTATAAAAAATCAACAAACACTCAACAAATCGCAATGGCAACAAAGTCAACAAGCAATTATAACAAAATATAACTTAACGATTAATAACGATAGACTTTTCACTGTACGCAAGCGTACTTTTGGGAGCAAGCGGAACGAAGGCGCGGTGCGGGACGCAAGGTTCGACTGATCTACCAATAACGCGCTCGATACGATTTCCCCTGCCGTCGCGCCTCACCCTCACCACCAAAGTGATCTAAAATTCGGTTCTGCGCAGTCAAGGTCATTTGCTCACGATGTTTGCCGGTTACTATACCTGATTTTGATTTAGTATAGTTACCTTAAATCCCTAGATGCGTTAAAATTAGTATGAAATAAAATTAATTGAGTTGTGACATTAAAAAAAAATGCCAATTACGGTAATTAAATACATTAATTGCATATTTTCGTTTTGAGAATATAAAGTTTCTCCACTCCAGAGCACTCTCTGCTAAGAGAATCCATTTGCAATCCGAAAGTTCTTTATTCACTTTCCTTCCGTCAACTTGATAAATTTTATTACCAAGAATAGTGTTTTAGTGGCTTTTGTGCTACGTACTTAAGAAGACGAATAAAGTAGAAAGTTACGTTTGTAATTATTTAATTAATTACTCAACTAAAGTAATTATAATAATAAAAGCCTATAGATCACTAAATAAAGTTGTTTTATGATTTTAGCTTTTAATCTAAGTATGAATCTAATATTAAGGCCTGCGTTTTTATTTATTTATTCTTTGCTGGTGTTGAGGCGAAGTTAGTATGCCCTGACAGATTTCAGTGAGCAGAACTTGCTAATTTTTTTTTCCTACCTAAGCTGAGAGCCTTGAGAGGCTATTTCAGCGTAACCTTAACTAATAGGTGAGCTCACGGGGCTCAAACCTGACGACGTTGCTAACACGAACCCTAGCAAGAGCCGTGCTTTGCAGAATCTACCACCGGATCGGAAACGCGACCCACTGAGAAAATCCGGCGGGAAACTCAGTGGGCTGTGTCTGAGGGTTAATTTACTCGTCGAGCCCTTCGTCGCAAGCGACGGGTTTGTCGAGAACGATGACCGGTGCTTGAGGTACCCAAAAGCACCGTTAGTGGATCGGGAGGATCCGAAATGACGTGTTTTGGGCGACGTAGACTGCTTTCCATTCTTTCCGCAGGATCGGGAATGTAGACCGGCGGCCACGATGAGAGAGTTCTCATGTCGTGCCGCTTTATCGAAGTGGGACCTCGCTTATGGACTACTACGTGCTGAAAATGAACTTACCTGATTTCATTGACACAGCATATGCTGATATTAAGTTAAATTGCAATCTCTTTTGTATAATCATGGAATTTCTTTGACGAGTCCAGCTTTTTTTTTTTGCTTTGATGGGCGGACGAGCTCACAGCCCACCTGGTGTTAAGTGATAACTGGAGCCGATAGATATCTACAACGTAAATGCGCCACCCACCTTGAGATATAAGTTCTAAGGTCTCAAGTATAGTTACAAGTATAGCTTAAAGATATTTAGTTGTTCAATAAATATTAAGACAAGATTTTATCTTTTATTACGAAATAAAACAAAAAAATGAAACAAAATCAATGAGTTCTATGTACATGGGGCCATCATCGATTTTGTCATTAATGGCGAAATATTTCTAATTATGGAAACAGCTAGCGTAAAGGAAGAATGTAAAAAGTCAGAACTATGTCGAGGACAGCGAAGAAGAAGATTGTGAGATGAACGAACATTTCGGCTGTGGTCAGACCCTAAGTATTGAAAGGAAGTAGTTAAATAAGCAGGTGGATTTGGGGAGTGCAACAAAGAGTAAAGAGTACTGAGAGCACGCAAGCTACGGCGTTCTCGAATGGGGAGCCATTTGAGTTGGAAGCAATGAGAAGATACGTGATCGTATTTCCGAAGATTATAAATAAATCGAATGCAGTTATTGAGAAGCCGGATAAGCTTATTGTATAGATCTGCATTCAGGTCAAAGTAGCACACATCACCATAGTCGATCATGGGGAAGACCAAAGTTTGAACGAGCATTGTCTTGGTCTCGGGCGGAAGGAAATTCTTCGGGCGGTAAAGCATACGGAGTGTAAGTGTAACTCGCTGAAACACGGAGATGACCTGCGCTTGCCAACTCAGGGTAGAGTAAAAAAGTGGGCCTAGGTCCGTTACGACTGAACACCAGTTGATGAAATGACTACTTTTACCGTTATTTATTAATAAAATAGTTACAATAATTTACATTTAGTATCCCAGCCCATTCTACGATAAAATGTTTTTTTTATAACAAAATAATTTTGCCTTATTTATTGTTTATTTATTTATTATTATTGTATAAAATTACTTTAGATATAATAATATAAGTTTCGAATGCTTAATATTATAATACTTTTCGCGTTTACGAAAGACTAAGGTGTTATTTGTCGGTATTTCAATATTGTGTTGAACACCGATTTTTTTTTTCTATTATAAATATTTCTTTACAATTATTGTTTTTATATTTATATTACTTACTGTTTTTAAGCTAAATTATATTCTTTAACTTTAATTATATACTACAATTATTCGAAATGTCGGATATAAAAATAAAACCGTAAAATAGCTTTTAATAACGACTACGAATCGCGAAAACCGTAAAAAAAACTAAGTTCAACTGAGTTACAAACTAAAGTTCCGACAACTTCGATAAAAATGTGAGCGAATTAAAGCTGTTATTTAATTGAAGCGTTTTACCACTTGGCGAGTTAGTCAAGGAGGTGCACAATTTAGGGTCTGCGTCAGATGGCGCCGAAACTTTGCACTTCGCAACGTAATCACCCAAGTTTCGTGTTTTTCTTGTTGTCGCCTTATTTTAAGACGATTTACTATTGCCCTTTGTTGAGTCGTAGTAAACAAGGAGATTAACGGTAGTTATGTTAGAAGGGGTGAATATTTGATGTTTTTTGTGGGTACTTTTGTGTTTTTATAATCTAACCATTATAGTGAATTCTCCGAAATGTTTTAAGACAATGTTAAATGTTTTATTTAATCAGTAATTTCATTTTAAAATCACCACTTTTCGTGTCCACTGCTATAAAATTCTACTGAGTAAACCGAATTAAGCTATTTAGTTTTCCAGTACACTAACTCGTCCGAATTACGCTACAAGTATTTCCTATAAAATTATTCAAAGTAATTATTCTCAATAAAACCTATTAAACTATTATATTAAAGTTACAAAATATCGATTAATATAATGTAAAATCCCCGTCGTGTCCTTCAGAAATTACACGCCCCCAAATTATTCATGCGTACCAAAAGTTTTGCCCTTGGAGCCCTTTAACCATGTTGCCGAAGTGATGCGGGTTTGATTTATTCCCATTCACCTCTCGAGTGGGACTTTTGAACTTCACCGTTTTTTCGTTGCTTGTGGGCAATGGGCCCAGTAAATTATGTTTCCCACTTGTTGGCCACCTTGACTATTTACAAGGCTTTTGGTTTCGTGTTTGGGGATAGGATTTTGAAGCAATATATTGAAGTTTAATTCGCTAAATAAACTAAATCCGTGTGACTTAAACAAAATTTCGGAAAACTTCAAGGTTTTTTTCAAATGTAACTAAATATGTCGTCGGGAATGAATCACGAATTCTCACGTTCACCATTTTCATGTCATCCAATGATTCCCTTTTGTAAAACATAGGAAAAAAGAAGTGGATTAAATTAAAATTATCTCAACAAAATACCAATTCATACAATAGAGTATGAAGGAACAAATCTTCATCAATATTACTTTACCAACCTCCAAGTAAATACAAAACAAATAATTTCTCACGTGAAACGTCTTAATGTGCTTTTTCACACAAACGATAATGGACTTTCCCTGAAAGTAGATAGTTATGTACCGTTACATCGGCCACCCACCCTAATGGACTTAACCAGAGAACTATAAATTCCAGCAGCCCCTTTCTAAAAGGATAATCACATAGACAACTCCGTTGCAAATGGGAATTTACAACACTCTGGGCGCAGGCCTAATTGACAAAACATACTCGATTACAGCAGGCCCCCTAAGTTTGACGTGGAAACAAATTGTCACACGAATTAAGTACGTATGCAAATTAATTCATTGCTATTATAGTTTTGAGAGACCTTTAAATGGACATATTAGGTTTTTATCTAAGAAATTGACGTTTAGTATACATAAAGTAAAGATTTTTTTTTTGAAAATTCTTTTTTATTTCTATATATCAAAATATACACCCGTGGTATCGATGTATCTCTGTCAGCGCAGTGGTAATTTTTCAATGCCATTCTTCAAGAATTAAGGTCTACGGGTGCCAACAAACACTTCAAAGGCAAGTGCTACGACGGTGGATGAAGCAAAGCGTCGGACCCTATCTTTTGTAGCTTAAAGACCATCTCTTGTGCCGAATGAGGACGATCGTTGTCGTGTACGACCAGCGGAGACAAGCGCTTCATCAAGGCTAGGCGAGGATTTGCAAGATTTACCATTATTGCGCTCAGTTCCTTAAACGGAAAGCGTTCGTCTCGATGGCGATCGCTCAGTTCGTGCGGCACTCGCTTACCGAGCTCTTTTACCTTACCAATTTGACGCAAATGGACCAATATTGTTTTGATGGTAACATTGAAAGCCAACGGTAGATTGAGTACCGGCTGCTTCCACTATCGCTTTTAATTCCTCGTTGTTGACTTTCAATTTTGGACGACCACGGCATTCATAAATAATGATCAATATTTCCATGTCGGAATCATTTAAACCAATAACGAGTCGTGCGTTCGTTTCTAGTGTTCACTCCGTACACGTCATTAATGTTGTGAGCCGTTTACTTTTCAATAAATAGCTTCCTAATTTGAAAATAAAATTCCATATTTGTAGAAGAAAATTCATTTGAATTTAGAATTTATTGCCAGCCAGCAAGCAATACATAAATTACATTTCAAATGGCCAATATTGTAAAGCTTCATAGATAAAGACTTATTATTTATATACCTTACCTTGAATTATGAGGAGTAGAGTCCTTAAGTAAACAATGATTACTGTGCTATTGACATTGACACCTGCATACACCGAAGATTTAGTTTAACCACAAAGGCAAAAAAAACCACTGATTTCGGTCTAGGCTTACCATTAATATTTTGATTGACGATATATGTCTTACTATCAGCTAAATGGTGTATCTTTTTAGATAATAGTTTTCTGATTATTTATCTTGATAAGACGATGCTTGAGATCAATTTTCCTTTCCATATATAAAGGTTTTGTTCCGGAGAATTTCCTCAAAAACTAAGTGTATTTATGCAATATCTCTTAAACTTCAACATATGATACAACTTATATTGTTGGCTCGTTCATGTTTGAAGATTTTTCTACTCCGCGTTAGATCTCACAATGTGCTCAATGTTCTCAGATATTTACCTTTAACGATGTAGAATCCTTCACTATTGATTAATGATTTTTTTTATTGCCCTTGTAGGCAGACGAGCATACGGCCCACCTGATGGTGAGTGGTTACCGTCGCCCATGGACTTCAGCAATGCCGGGGTCAGAGCCAAGTCGCTGCCCACAAATCGTACCAAAACCGATCGTAACAAACATTACATACATTACATCGATAAATATAATATATTTTTTACCTATTCAAACGAGCAAGTTCTACTAGTGTTTATAAAATTGGAAATATTGAAATATCGAGAACGATATGAAGTCCCTGATGTTGTCAATTGCTCCATAAAGTGACTCGATACACCGTATAAACGCCACGTGATCAGAACGTACAATATTTTATCACGAAAATATTGGAACCATTATTATTAAATATTTTTGTACCAAAACTTAACTCCGTAGGATATTGAAATTGTGTTCAACAGATCCGCGGACCTACAATATAATTCTTTTAATTTTTAATAGTCATCGATGTTTCATAATTGAATAAAACACTATAAAAATATGATGATTACCTGTAATTTTATATAAGACGATTTTGACATGCGTCACATATTTTTTAATATTTATTTAAATTTAATAATACTAGTGGTTCCGCAGTAGTCGAAATTCGACTATATTTGTTTGAAATTATAAGTTTGAACATTATTATGGTTCTATTGTCAAAGACTATTTATTATACTTCTATAATCACAGATTTCGCCAAAACTACACTTTAGACAAATACTAACAAAGACAAACAATATTTAATCCATTCTCAATTTGACCATAGACTTTATGCAATAAGAAAAGTTTGACAATAAACAAATAGTATGCATGCGTATGTGTCAAATAAATGGTAGATTTTGTAATGTTTTCTTTATTGATTTAATGTATATTTTATGCATTATTTAAAAAAAAAAATTATCATTGTCACTTCTTCTCTATATTCTCTATAAGTGTGGGAAATTTTATACTCCTCCGTCCGCGCTATTTTCGTAAAAAGGGATACAAAGTTTTGCTTTACGTATTAATATATAGATTAACAGAAAAAAATCGCATAAACGACTTTTCCATACTATACAAGTATACAGTTTGTTTAATTTAAATTAATAATATTATTATAATGACCCAGAAATCATCATTTGAAAATTTTGATAAATCTATATTAAAAAATAAAGTAACTAATCACACTGTAAAAGTATTGAACAAATTCAAGATTTCAAGCGAACATGGATTTTACGGCGTAAACTTTATGTTCGCAACATTCGTTTGTCGTATTTTTATTACGACACAAACTACGAGAAACTTCACATAAAACAGTCTATCTACAGATCTCCCTTAAAAACACGTAGGCCAAGACAAAAACAAATACAAATCAATGATTTCGACTTAGTGAAAAAATGATTCTTTTCATCCAGAATACAATCGATACCGAGATATCATCGACTTCTAGGAAAACTTATAAAGCCATCCTTTATATTACCGGTGAAGTTCTAGAATTTTTCATGTTAAAAGGTAACCAATAACTTATGTCTGAACTGAGTAAATCTTGAGCGAATCTCAGCGTATCAGTACCGACTTTTAGAGTTATATTATTATAGTTTGATATCCAAAATAAGTGGATGAAAAGCTAAGAAAAATGAGTGCACGATTAGGTAGGTTACGATTTACTTGACGAGTTCCAGATTAGCATTTGAATGTACAGTTTCTTATTACAACTGGTTAGCACAACAGATTACTGATTGTAAGGCGTATTGTATCCCGCATCGGTAGGTACTGCTATTATGCTTATTTCTGCCGCGAAGCAGTCATATACTTCAGTTTAAAGCGCGAAATAGTCTTTAAAAAACATAATAGAACCTCGTTCTTGCGTCTAAAAAAAAATCAATTAAAAAACTAAGATACAAGAATATTTACTCGAAGTAGAGCGAGAACTATTGGTTTATTCAACAAACACACTTCTTCATTGTTCTTCTTCATTGTTTTACTCTAGAAAAGGGGAAAATGTTAAATATTTCATGGCTGCTCTGTCCAAAAATCAATTTAAAACCAGGATCTTAAAGGGTCGCTTATCTTTGGCCGGCAGCTGTGCTGAAACAACACGACCAATGAACTGCATGGGTCCGCGGTTTTATTAGAATTTAAAGCTTCAAGATTGCCTTCTGTTTGGAACGAAACAATACCCGATTGAGTAACTTGCGGTTTCAGAAGATTTAACGGCGGCTTTCATGATTGCGAAGAGCATTCGGGTTGTAAGATATGGTTCGTGACTGAACAGTATTGGCCGTCTTTTTTTTTCATTAGAGCTGAATTTCATTCATTTCTAATATCATTTCATTAGAATTCATTAGAATTTTAATGATGCCATAGTAAATATGAGAATATTTTGTGGTGGTTAATTCTCTGTAGACCAAACATAGGAACGTTGTTATTGGGTAGTTCTACAAACGGAACACTTAAAATTGTTGATAGCACGGTTCAGATTTTCATAGATTCCTTTTATATAGTGTTAAGCACGAAAAAATAAACAAATTACCGATGGTAGGACCCCTTGTGAGTCCGCAAGGGTAGGTACCACCGCCCTGCCTATTTCTGCCGTGAAGCAGTAATGCGTTTCGGTTTGAAGGGCGGGGCAGCCGTTGTAACTATACCTACTTGAGACCTTAGAATTTATATCTCAAGGTGGGTGGCGTATTTACGTTATAGATGTATATGGGCTCCAGTAACCACTTAACAACCAGGTGGGCTGTGAGCACGTCCTCTCATATAAGCAATAAAAAAATTAAAAAAGCAAAGGTAAGTCGATAATGCTGTGACAAAAACAAAGAGCCAACAATTGTACTACAGTTTTAAGAATTGAATGTAAAAGTTATCACTGAAAATGTATAAAGCTCCAGGAAAATGTTATAATAACATTTTTGAATAATTTTATGACGTCTTAATAAGGTCGCCAGCGTTAACAACGTAAATGAGTCTTAAATAAAATGGCGCTAATAATATTTATGTGACAAACTGAGGAATTGTTCGAGATGATACCGGCATCTCGTTTTTACCATCACACCGCCCGCCACCGGAGTAGAGTTCATCCATACTACCTGGAGCCACTGCGGTCATCCACAGTGCGTTTCCAGAGGTCTTTTTTGCCACGTACCATCCGGCTATGGAATGAGCTCCCCTCCACGGTGTTTCCCGAGCGCTATGACATGTCCTTCTTCAAACGAGGCTTGTGGAGAGTATTAAGCGGTAGGCAGCGGCTTGGCTCTGCCCCTGGCATTGCTGAAGTCCATGGGCGACGGTAACCACTCACCATCAGGTGGGCCGTATGCTCGTCTGCCTACAAGGGCAATAAAAAAAAAAAAATCCAGAAAACAAGTTAAAATTTTTCATAATAAAAAATTACATTGGATACTGAGTACTAATTTCATTAAGTTTAATCGAAGGCGACTAAAGAGAAATAAACTCAAAATCACCTTTTGAAATGGAAAAATTCAGGAGGAAACGCTTTAGATTTTTTTTTTTTTTTTTTTTATTGCCCTTGTAGGCAGACGAGCATACGGCCCACCTGATGGTGAGTGGTTACCGTTGCCCATGGACTTCAGCAATGCCAAGGGCAGAGCCCAGCCGCTGCCTACATACAGATTTCTACGTATATTCCTCGTTTGAATGAAAAGTAAACACATTGTCCTTTACTTCAGACAGTGTTTTAATTTGAGTATTGTTGAAGTGGAAAAAGGTGGGAATTTTGGATGCTCGGAACTTTTTTGATACATTCATGAGACGTTACTATGTTACTCATTTTCGCACAGTGGTTGGCTTAATTAGCAATTGTGCCAATTGATGTAATCCATTTCATCAGTTAAACAAAAGAAGTAACATCTCTCGACGGCCAAGTAATGGAACGTATGATGAATACACATTATAACTTTTAACTTACCTTTAACATTACATAAATAATATATCTACTAATATTACAATCAATACACTTTTTTTTTCAATTATACGACAACCTTATTAATCATGTTGGAGTTGTTTGATTGTCACATCCAAATAAAGAACCCGTTCCCACATCCAAGACGAAAAGTCATTTGGGAAATTCGTAGGGTGCGAACGCCGACGTGGGGCGGTGTGTTTTCACTCAGTGTCGCTTTCGGCTGGGACGCGAGAGGGCGCCGCTCGCGCTCCGCTAAGCCACGTGACTCGTTGTTTGAATCGTAAAACAAACAAACAATGTTATCTCTATACAATACAGCTAAACTATGAGATCAAAATCGCTCGGAGATGAATATTACAACGAGACCGCCGTACAGTCACGGCAAACTTTTCATGTTATTCAGTTTCGTGGTTGCTGTGTTCCTAACGGGAGTATTTCTCCGAAAAAGAAGCAAACAATCGCAGCTCACGAATCCGCACGAAATTCAGGAGCCCGAGGACATCGAATACGAGTCTATGATAAATGCGAACGCAACGGAGCCGACTAAAACACGAAGAAAAGAATACCTGTACCGCCTTTTGACAAATACGACCCGTTCGCTCATACAAATGGAAATAAAAGCCAGGAGACTGGAGGAAAATATACGAAGGATCGAGGAGAAGACTGCGGATTTATTGTGGAAGAACAAGGACAAAGCGTTGTGGCACATCCTATTCAAGAACATAAGCAGGCACATTTCAATACGGCACGAGTTTCATCAGCACGCCAGCCTGAAGCGTATTATGAAAGACGCGCCGCACTCACATAAACGCAAAACAAGAAGAAAATATTTATCACACCAATAAACATTTATATAAAATAGTTTGTACGATAAACAGTTTTGTGTATAATAATACGTTTATGAAGAACATTATTTTTTTAAACTGACAATAAAAGTATTTTATGTAGCATCTTCTTAAAGTGTAACGAATGCAGTCGATTTTAGTCCGCGGAGCACGTAAGTCCCATATGTCAGTCTTATTTCCTTGTCACAGTATTATTGTGTTGTATTCGCCCGCCCGCTAGTATTAACGAGAGAACGTTTTCTGATATTGCTCTTACTTTACGTTAAGGTAAAGATTGCAATTTGTTTTTGTCAAGGCGTATTCCGCACACGTACCCCGTGATTAACGAGTTTCACACGTAGCCTTAATGTACGTGAATTAATTACATTTATATATACGATGTTACTTGAATATAGCTTTTAGGTATTATTATTAAGTTATTAAATCTCTGGAACATGCTGTTAGTAAATTGGTCAATCTCAATGTTCGTTTATAATTAGATAGTAATTCTTTTTGGATGCGATTTGTTTTAGGTTGGTAAATCCTACAGTGCTTAAAGTCTATCCGGATATTTATCACGGGATCCGGGTATGTACGTGACCTAAGCCACCTCTAGCTACTGCTACTACATCTGCAGCTTATATTTAACGGGTGAAGGATGCGAGTAGAACTACCTGAACCCTCCGAACCCCTGTTGTCCCATAATTTTTCATCTGCTAGAGCTTAATGTACGGGTGAATTCCGGGATATCATTTCTTTCTGTGTCAAAACATAGATGGAATTAATGAAGAGATATGACTTTCATATAACATATCAAAGTGGGCGTAATCACGCGATTTTATGATGTCTATGACCTCTGCTTATCACTTAACAGTGTGATGCAGTAGCTTCGCTACCGAATACCCGATTATACACATGTCATGTGAATACCCGCAATGCGATATAAGATCGAATACTACGTATTTTTGCCGAAAAGCACTCATCTGTCTTAAATTGCGTTTGAGCATATAAGTTGTAAGGTATATAGGTGCAGTTAATCATCTAACACCAAGGAGCCAGTTCATTAATTTATGCAATTAACAAATTAAAAAAAAAAGCAAATGGGTCCATGGGCAATCACTCACCATCAGGTGGGCAGAGGGCCGGGCAATAAAAAAAGTATAAATAAATGAGCAAAGACAAAAAACGTGAACTAAGCATATACTATTATATACTTACTATTTATATAATATATATATTTTACTGGTGGTAGGACCTCTTGTGAGTCCGCACGGGTAGGTACCACCGCCCCGCCTATTTCTGTCGTGAAGCAGTAATGCGTTTCGGTTTGAAGGGTGGGGCAGCCGTTGTGACTATACTGAGACCTTAGAACTTATATCTCAAAGTGTGTGGCGCATTTACGTTGTAGATGTCTATGGGCTCCAGTAGCCACTTAACATCAGATGGGCTGTGAGCTCGACCACACACATAAGCAATAATAAAAAAAATTATTTAAAACTAGAAGTTTAAAACAAACTGTAATTTTTAAAACCGCCATCAATATATGTCTGTTCATTTTTAATTCGTACGCCAATAATAATTAAAAACTTTATAAATTGGTTTTCACACTTTAAAGCGAAAATGATATAGGAACATATTTTATTATCACCCGTAATGTTTATTTTCTTGTCATGTACACACAGTATCCGCTACGTTCGGTTCTAATATACTTTAATTAAATATGAACGTTCTGATCTTTGCGATTGAGCTTAAAGTCGTTTAACTTATTTTGTGGTTTGTGATGTTATGATTTTATTGACCGATATGCAAAGAAGTAGGTACAGGAAAGTGAACGTCAGATATTATTGTGTTTGTTTTAGTTCACAGTTCATTCACTAGTCGTTCGGTTATTCTGTAGGCTAGTTGTTTGTTGTGTTGTGAATTTAATTTTGGAAGTCATGTCTTGTTGTGAGTTATTTTTTTTAACGCAAAATGATTCATTTTTGTTTTATCACTCAGTATTTTTATGGTGGAAATAATTGGTTGATCAATTGTTTAATTAACATTTTATCGGCAGAAAGCTAGTGTTGTAGCCGGTGACAGTGACTTGTAATTGTGTTAAAATAATAGCAATTTTTCTCGTAACTAACGGGTACAGTGACTTGTGATTGTCGTAAAATGATAGCTATTTTTATTTAATAACATGGTTTTTGCTAATTTTTGGGTATTCAAGTACAAGGTTTAAAACGAAAATAAACTTTCATGTTTCTCAAGTGATTACAAATAAGTTTTTATATTTTAAGACCCTTTGGATTTTTTATTTAAGATAACATGAGATGTATTATTATTTCCTAACTAATATTTCAAAGGTTATGTTAGAAACTTGATTCATTAACGGTGCTTTTAGGTACCTCAAGCACCGGTCATCGTCCTCGCCGAACCCGTCGCTTGCGACGAAGAGCTCGACGAGTAAATTAACCCATAGACACAGCCCACTGAGTTTCTCACCGGATCTTCTCAGTGTGTCGCGTTTCGGATCCGGTGGTAGATTCTGTGAAGCACTGCTCTGGCTAGGGTCAGTGTTAACAACACTCCCGGTTTGAGCCCCGTGAGCTCACCTACGCGTCTTGGCGAAGCTGAAATAGCCTCTCAAGGCTATCAGCATAGGTGGAAAAAAAATTTGCAATTTTGTTTACGTTGACGCTTTCTTGGTTCTTCTAGTGACCATAACTACTGTGGAGGGGACTTTAGTAGGTAGAATATTCATTAGGTCTCAGGGTTTGGGTAAGCTTGTTCGTGTCTCGTGTGTATTTTTGATATCTGTAAAGCAGGAGAAAGTCCTTGTTTGTTTTAGGCACATAATAACGTATGTAGATTATTTTCATTATTTTATCAATATACATTGTGTCCCTACAGACTTATCTTTAGACCCGAACACTTCAAGCTAATTTGTGGAAAAAAACATATTTTTGGAATCATATTATCAAACATAATCTAATCCAGTTTTTTTTTTAATCACGGATGAGTCAACAAAAAAAAAGCGAATCAATGTGAGAACGTTTTGAAATCTATATGCCAATATTTAAATTTAACCACTATTGACAGATTGACTGAAACAGATTAGATAAATAATGCACTAGATAACGTATTAGCCATAAATCAATTTGAACAAGCGATCGGTGGTTTTCAGGTTTAAAATTTTCACATCTTCTCATTTTACTGGATAGGTACCACCGCCCTGCCTATTTCTACCCTGAAGCAGTAATGCGTTTCAGTTTGAAGGGTAGGGCAGCCGTTGTAGTGTTAAAACTGAGACTTAGAACTTATGTCTCGAGCTGGGTGGCGGCACTTACGTTGTAGGTGTCTATGGGCTCCGGTAACCACTGAACACCAGGTAGGCTGTGAGCTCGTCCTCACATAGGAGCAAAAAAAGAAAAGATGTGTGTTGTCGTGGGACGCCGAATAGGAACGAAGTTCCTTATTATAAAAATATTAATTTTAAGTTCTATTCGAGGTATAAAGAAAATAAAACTGGAGGTTTCGCAACAACCCACGGTTATTCGGTAACTTGCGAACTTATTGTGGTACACTTCATTCACGGCTATTTGCATACGTTATTACACGTTATTACAAAGTTAACTGTGTGCATTACTAATAAAAATCTTACGTTACGGACATATTTTCCCGGTTAGGGTAACCCTCCGTATCGTCCCATAAGGAACTTCGTTCCAAAAAAATATTTTACGTAATACTATTCAAACATTCCTTATTAAGGGTGACTGTTTTTTTTTATTGCTTAGATGGGTGGACGAGCTCACAGCCCACCTGGTGTTAAGTGGTTACTGGAGCCCATATACATCTACAACGAAATGCGCCACCCACCTTGAGATATAAGGTCTAAGGTCTCAGTATAGCTACAACGGCTGCCCCACCCTTCAAACCGAAAGGCATTACTGCTTCACGGCAGAAACAGGCAGGGCGGTACCTACCCGCACGGACTCACAAGAGGTCCTACCACCAGTAATTACGCAAATTATAATTTTGCGGGTTTGATTTTTATTACACGTTGTAATTTCTTCACCGTGAAAGTCAATCGTGAACATTTGCTAAATACGTATTTCATTAGAAAAATTGGTACCCGCCTGCGGGATTCGAACACCGGTGCATCGCTAGACACGAATGCACCGGATGTCTTATCCTTTGGGCCACGACGACTTCACTGTTTATGCCAAAGACATAGTACGCGATTACTACACCGTTTTTTTAGTAACCTAGGGCATATTTTTTGTCGGTTTCCATAGACCTTGCGATATGTCAATGGATTCTCAACTATATAACGCCTTCCCTTTAAACCGAAACTAATTATTATACGGCAGAAACAAGCTGAAGCTACGAAAAAACTTCATTAATAAGCCCGTATGGTTTTAGTAACGCGATCGAAAGGGACAAACCAAAAACTTTAATAAATCCTAGCTCTAAATAAGCAATAATATAAAATATTTTTCTTATTTAATAATAGCTACGAAGAAATAATATCGAAAAGACTATTTTCAGCCTTTTAAACTTGGGCTCGACTCGCAGAATTACTGTTCTTATTTGTCAGCCCTTTGAGAAGATTATTCGACCGTGTCACGTGATAAGAGGAATAAAGGACCGGGTAAGAATGTACAGCGACAAAAAATGTCTAAAGGGTGCTTCGCATACGCAAAGTCGAGGGCTCCTTACAAATTAATGAAAAAATTCGGTAATGTAAAATTGTTCTGTCAAGTCGGTTGTAGCTGCGGCAAATACGATGCTATGGTCTTGAATCAAAAGGCAGAATAAAATTTCTTTACATATAATTATAATAGCAGAAAAGAAGATTTCAGAACAATTAAGCATCGCTTCATCTTCTACTTGTCAATAATTCATTAGACTGTGATTTCAATATTTTCGTGTTGTATGTATTTTCATCTATTTTTGCTCTAATCATATAATTAATAATTTTTTTATTGCTTAGATGGGTGAACGAGTTCACAGCCCACCTGGTGTTAAGTGGTTACTGGAGCCCATAGACATCTACAAAATAAATGCGCCACCTACCTCGATATACAAGTTCTAAGGTCTCAAGTATAGTTACAACGGCTGCCCCCACCCTTCAAACCGAAACGCATTACTGCTTCACGGCAGAAATAGGCAGGGTGGTGGTACCCACCCCCGCGGACTCACAAGAGGTCCTACCACCAGTAATTACGCAAATTATAATTTTGCGGGTTTGTTTTTTATTACACGATGTTATTCCTTCACCGTCCTTGACCGTGGGGGTCAATCGTCAACGTAAATAGGAATTATTATCAAACTCAGAGAACCCCCAAAATCCAACACTTTATGTAGGGTCGTTTGAATTTTATCATTCACGCCTCGAGGTAGAAGAACATCAAAGCAATACCTTAAACGTCTTCCCAAGAACCTTACTTCTTTTAAAGTAAATTTTAGGACATTATTTTCTCGTAATTTAAATAGCGCCGCATAGAGAAACAAATAAAAATAAAAATTCTAAATTAATTTCTACTTATCAGAATAATAAATCACAATTTTGAATTTAGAACACCGTTATTTTACACTCTAGATTTGTAAACGATTTCTCATCTATAGTTTTCAGAATTCACAGATATCCTAATAAAATATTTAATTTTATTATCGCATAATTATTTAATTTTGGAAAAAACAATTGTTTTCGCTCGGAACCGAACATCAATAAAATCGTTTTATTAGGAAAGCAGTATTTATCTACCAGGAAACAGGCTCAATTTATGCTTTGCTTAAATCAAAGAGGATGTCGTTGACATTAAATTTGTCAAACTAATAAAAGACAATTTACGAGCAAAGGGATCGCGAAAACAGTGTCAGATACATCAAGAGGCTTGCAAGTTATCTTTCGTAGCTCGAGGCATAGCATCAAAGAGTTGTCTGAAACGCGCTGTTTTAAATCTTCTTGACTTTAATCTAAATGCTTAGATAAAACCTTTTTTTTTTTCGTTCAAAGAAATCTCCAGCACTTGTCGGAATATTAATCATCATTTTAACGTTTACGCCTTTTGACAAAGTAAAGGAAAAAAAAGTGAACCTTAAAAATAAAGCAGTAAAATTACGACATTTAGTGAAATTGTCTGCCATAACACTGAATTTGAACGCTCAAGGTTATTAATTTTGTTTTCTGAAAATTCGATTTCAAACAGTTATTTATTATTTGTAAAAACTAAAATAGTTTAGCGTACCTACTACATTATTAATTAAAATTCTAAGCTGAATAACTTTATTAGCAAAACATTCGCATGATTACTTATTAATATTTATATGAACAACATGAGCTGACTGAATTATAATATGTTGATGCAATTACATTTTGCAAAACGCAATCTATATGCAAGAATCACCTGACATGATTACCTAATAAGGGGCCTGTTCCCCTATTCCAACGCTCCCCTTACTTATTATGAAACGGAAAAATTATGTTTTGTTGCCTACAGAAGATTTATTGGTGACGACAGTCCTTCCTAACTGGGAATTCGGGAGAAAATTGAGTGCTGTTAAACAATATTGAAAGGAAATTAAATACAGAAAAATCTTTCGTTTCGTAATGGGAAAACGATTTTTTTTTGTTTTCGCTTCGATAAAATGATTTCGTATTGGTGAATTGCGCTGTTGTTTTCCAATGAATAAGATTTTTCATGAAATTCGCTGTCGTAATTCATTAGGGACGACTTTGGAAATCATCTTGAACACGAAACGCTTTGTGTGCGGTCGCGTGTGGTTTCTTTTTATTGAGGTCAAACTTTCTAGAAAATTTAGTATATGGTAAAATACCACAACTTGAAAAGATGACAGTTTAAAAAGGTTCAACAAATATTCGTATTTCATAGAACATTTCGCGATCAACACAGCGAATCATGTGAATGAAGATTAAAAAATCATTAAGAATTTCGGATCGGTTGTGCCTTAATGAGTGAAATGTCCGAGGCACTATAACCCAGTTAAAATTTCGTACCAATTATTAAAGGACAAAAGTTCTGTAAAAGAGGTCCACGAATGAACAAGCCGAACAAACCGTGTCCAGAAGTTTTGTTGTAATCACCTGCCTGTGTGCATTTTCTCAAAATCTCAAATGCTAATGAGTCACAATTGTTTAAATATTTATACACGAAGAAACACTACATGGTTTTTTTTATTGCTTAGATGGCTCATGGCGAGCTCAGAGCCCATCTGGTGTTAAGTGGTTACTGGAGCCCATAGACATCTACAGCACAAATGCGCCACCCCCCTTGAGATATGAGTTCTAAGGTCTCAGTATAGTTACAACGGTTGCCCTGCCCTTCAAACCGAAACGCATTACTGCTTCACGGCAGAAATAGGCAGGGCGGTGGTACCTACCCGCGCGGACAAGAGGTCCAACCACAATTTAAAGTGGGTTTAGAAAACGCAATAAAATCACATTCTCACCACTTATAAACGACAATTTACAATCAATCAATTCATGCAATTAATTTTGACAGGTAAAGGACCAGGGTATGCGTCACCATTAGACGCATTTAATAATGGACCGAGAGAAGAACTTCTTTACGTGGTCTGCGTTCGGCCAAACAAAAACAAACAGGACTATCTTGCAACAGTGGACGTTGATTCTAAATCCCCAACATACGGCCAGGTGCGTAGTTTACGTGTTACTAATCACATACGGTATCATTCATCATCATTATATTAGTTCTGACGTTTCAAATGGTTTACGCCTTTCGTGGATCCTGATGTTGAAAATTGATCCATTCTAGTTCACGTTTACTGAATACCGTAGATAATACCATGATTTTTACTATTTCTGCTTTTTTTTTATTGCTTAGATGGATGGACAAGCTCACAGCCCACCTGGTGTTAAGTGGTTACTGGAGCCCATAGACATCTACAACATAAATGCGAGATATGAGTTGAGATATGAGTTCTAAGGTTTCAGTATAGTTACAACGGCTGCCCTACCCTTCAAACCGAAACGCATTACTGCTTCACGGCAGAAATAAGCAGAGCGGTGGTACCTACCCGCGCGGACTCACAAGAGGTCCTACCACTAGTAATTACGCAAATTATAATTTTGCGGGTTTGATTTTTATTACACGATGTTATTCCTTCACCGCGGAAGTCAATCATGAACGTTTGTTAAGTACCTATTTCATTAGAAAAATTGGTACCCGCCTGCGAGATTCGAACACCGGTGCATCGCTCAACACGAATGCACCGGACGTCTTATCCTTTAGGCCACGACGACTTCAACACTGCGACGACTGCTGCAGAGTACTCATGCGTTTCGGTTTGAAGTATGACTTTAAACTCAAATATCTAAAGGTTGTGTTCACGTATGAGATCCAGTGATTTCTCATACCAAGTGGCCGTGAGCTGATCCTCAATTTTTTTTATTATTTCTTCTGTAACAACATTTTATACGTCAGCACAAAACATAACATAATATAAGTAGCACATACATTAATCTCAAAATAAATGCTAACACAATTATAAATACCTACTGCATACATTAGCGAAACAAGCGGTTCATTTTATGGTTCTCGAAGAGCATTAAAAACATTTTAAAAAACTTATCGGCTTAGAATATTATAACATTAACACACACATAACCTACAGTTAAAATAAAAAATCATGTTTGCTAAACTTATTTTCACCTAAATTAAATACGTCAAAACGAAATATGTTTTGAAGTAAGCTTGAATATGAGAGAAAAGCAATGCATAATAATGATATTGAATTTAAATACTAAATGCTATCATTTTAAATTCGATGTGCTTCATTGTTATCGATTTCTCAATGTCATAATATTGAACTTGGGATATTCGAAGTATAACATCTTTTTTTAAATTAGATAAACCTTGTTTATTTATGTATATAATATTATATATAGAAAAACAAGAACATTGATAAAATCTTAGTAAGAGACTAATTCCGATTTACAACGAGTATTCCTTTTATTAAATATTCAAGTACCGTCCGCCTCTCGAATGAACCCCCTCCTTTTTTTTGGGCCGAGGGCCGTACCTCCCACTACGTATCCGCGCCAAGGGGGTACGTGGGTTACGTAGAACTGCTCCGCAGGTGTGGGGGGCGGACCTCGAGCCCCAACCCCTCCCGAGATCAGAGCCCGGGTGGGGTAAGGGGGTAACTGCGGTCGACACTGAAACCAGACAGCGCAGCTCACCCCAAAGACGCCCGGCCGACGGAGCCTTCGAGGCGAAGAACGAAGGCTATAACATCAGCCGTCATGGTACGGTAGGCCGTCAGGCCGCCCTGATAGTGCCGCTGGTATCCCGGAATACCCAATTGGACCAGAACCAGTCTGCTGGGCCAGGACACGGTACACCGCCAACCGATTGCTCTTTTTCATAATGGTAGTGATATTACTTCTCGGCAGCACGCTAGAGTGCTGGTAGCGCGTCGCGCATCCCTAACCCCCTAGGTCGCCCCATGATATTCACCAGGGGGAAGCCGCCTCCTACATGGGTCGGGACGTACGCTCGTACTATCTCTTCCGGCCCCCGGCTCGATGGTGACGAATCCGTGCGGAGAGCGAACAGCTCTCCCTCTCTCGTTCCTCCACCTCCTTCTGCGAGATGGTGATGACAGAAGTCGAGCACTACCTTCCAGGACGTGTCGCTACCGAGCATCGTATCCACGACGATCGGCAGCGACGATCCTCTCCTATAACCACAACAAGGGCGGCGCGCTGCTCTGCTCAGGCGGTGCAGCGCGCAAGTGTATAAGTAGTCCGCAGTGCCCTTCTCATCGCGGTCGTCGCAGTGGTGATACTGCGCCGTCGGTTTCCTATGGCAACGCGGTGCAGGTACCGGTCAAAGCAATCGTGGCCGATGAGCACCTGCGTCAGCAGAAAGGTGAGGCGTCCTTGGTTGCGGCCCACCCAGTCCGCAAAGCCGGGCGGAGCGTCTCCACAATTCGTGAGCCGTAGGACGGGTTCGCCAAACCCGTCTCGTTAACTCAAACGAGACCATGAATTCAGGACGGAAGGCAAAGATTGGAACCCCCACGCTCGAATCACTCCTTCGCCAGGGCACCGTTCTCCCCTACATCAAGGTCGCTACGCCAGGAATTAACTCTTCTACCCGGTGTGTCTCGAGCACTATGAAATGTTTTTGTTGAACAGGCTTGCAGAGAGTCCTTAGCATTAGGCAGCAACTTGGCTGTCCTAGCATTGCTGATGTCCATAAGCGACAGTGACTACTTATTATCAGGTGGGCTGTATGGTCATCTGCCAAGGAAGGCAATAAAAAAATCGCTACTTCTCCGTCTTAATTGGAAACATTTCACAGTAGTGTAAGCTTTAGAAGAAATTTTCGCACACAATATATCGCATTCCGGCTGTTAATTCTGTGTCGTGAACGGTATTGCAATGGTGTAGTATACAATAATAGTTTCAAGCTGAATCCTGAAATCCTGCAGGATTACCGAGACGTTATTGCCTCCCAACGATATCCCAGGACTGAATTGAGGACGTGAAGGGTTTATTCTCTAATACCAAAGTCCAGTAATTGCGTATTTTTGTTGCCCTTTGGTCAAATAAAGGAGAATTTACGCTGGGCAATATTGGGCTAGTAGCACACAGGAACTAATTAAGTGCCTGCGAGAGAAAATGATATTTGCTAAAAATGGAGAGAGAGCATTATCGTAGATGGCTCAAGTAGGTTACCGAGAAATTAAGCAATTTTCTCCAAATGATCTGGCGAGGTCAAGTGCTTGACCTTTTTCAATTTGATAGGACGTGAACTCAATATAATGAACGATAACGAGAATAGTAACAATGTTAAATATTACATAATTTTTTATATTAATAATCTTTTGTATCTGAGCATTGTTCTTAAAGCCATGTTTAATAATGTTCGTGGCTAATTAAGTTTATAAAGTGCTTTTATAAATACCAATCGTACTTAGCGGTCGTAGTTAAACTGAAATTTGGGTTCATCTATACTAATATAAAAATCTACAGTGGTTTTTACGGATGTTCCGCTATAACTACCAAACCATGCATCCGATTGACTTGAAACTTGGTATTCATGTAGAAAATACATGTACTTAATAGATAGGATAATATTTATATGAGTGTTGGACTGCCTAATAATAATGACAATAAATAATAATGTTAATTTTAAATGCCCAGAGAAGCGGGCGAGTATGGCTAGTCTAGCTCTAATATTTGATCATGAGACTTAATTCAATTGAATTTTGGCACTCAGGTCATTCACCGCACCTACACGGGAGTAACAGGAGACGAACTGCATCACAGCGGCTGGAATGTCTGTTCCAGTTGCCATGACAACGCGGCACTGAAGCGAGACCTTCTCATAATGCCGGGATTGCATTCCTGCAATGTCTACGCCGTTGACGTCGGGACCGATCCTAGGAAGCCTCGATTGCATAAGGTAGCTATGGTTATTCGAAATATCGTGTCTCACAATACTTTTATAATAGAGTTTGTATGATTTATGATTTAGGTAGGTATAAAGTTTTACGGATACTGCCTATATTTAGATTCGAATGTTGATTTTATTAACTTAATTAATTGTATTTTCTTGGATATTCGCCGTTATACGGTTGAATCTAGAGTTTATTATTTTCATGTGAACTTCCCTTATTATAACTTGTTATTCCATATTACCCACTACCAATAATTATAAATTAATTACATGTTGTGATGGATTTTGAATACACGATACTATTTGTTTATCCTGAAAGTCATTCGCGAATACTTAACCAATATGAATTTTCTAAAAAAAAATGCTTTTTTAAATGCGGGATTTGAACACCCGAATAGACGCGTTGTTTGCTGCTAGTACTTTGAGCGTCTTATCCTTCAGGGCATGTCGACTTATATACCGACGACATACAACTTTAATACAGAGTACCCTTGCTATGTTGGTAAATTATAGTTTACAGCATTTTAGTGAACTACATCTCAAAAAATCTCATAATAATATAGAGTCTGTCTAGTTATTGTTCGAACAATACCTTCGAGTATGTGGCCTCCACTTATCTGCCCTCAGAATTTTACCTTATGTCAAACATTATTCATTCCTACTATAACGATAGTGGTACGTTAATCAATTGAAAGGATGGTGTCACGCCTTTTGCCGCATCACGCTGTATATGACTACGTTTTGTAAACAAGAAAAAAAATTCTAACGTAAAATTTTGTACGTGTCTTATCGCATCAGCGGGTGTAACTGCAATAATAAATATGCCACAGCGCTTGCTGGTTAGCAAATTTACGCAATGATATATCTACAAATTGGGTAGTAACTTATGGCTAAGACAGTGTTATGGCAACTCATGATCCTAAGAAAATGCAAAGTGTTTAAATTTTTTCCGGATTAGAAATATAATGGAAAGGCTGTGCAGATATCGTTGTCAAATAAAATTACGTTGGATAAAATAAAGTCTTCGAAACGAAGGCCGACTGCAGATTTATAAGGACGCCATTTATCTGACTCAGGAGCCAGTTATTTTCTATTTACCTTCCAAATGTCTCCAGATAGCTTAATTCGATTTAATTCGCTGCTTTACATAACAAATATTCTAGTTAACTAGCTAACAACTCAGCTATGAGATCACATTAATTATTTTGGATAACAATTTAGTGTTATATGTAGATTTCAATATCATTAGGATAATATGTTGACAAGAAAAATAAATTAACTGACAATTTTCTCGTCTATTTATGTATGCATCAAATAATAATTAATAAAATTCCGTAATACAATTCAAATATCTTTCTTATAACCTTTCTGCATTTATTTTTTATAACCTACACTAGCAAATAAGCAGCAGTTATGTAAATGGATCGATAATATGCTACCAACAGTGAATACTCATGAATGCTTGCATGTTTTAATTTAGGGCAACAATCTAAATTTCTAAAGTAGGTACAAAAGAAGCCTCTTTTTAATTTGTAAGTATTCTCTTCCCGAATTAATTTTAATGAACGTACGCATAAAGAGATTCTTCGATATTTTAATTAGATAAAATTCATCTCATTAAACTTTGCGTTAAACACCCACCGGCATGTTCTCAACGAAATTTGTGAAAAATAATCGTAACCAAATTTGTATAATATGATTGTTTTCATAATTTTAATCATTTGTGAAGGATTATTTTTTATATTAATTATAAGGATGCATATATATTTTAGTTTAAGGATCAACATTACAGACGGTGACCGATTTTATTTGAAAATATAACTTTTATTTATATGTTTTGACCGCATATCAAGTAGGCTGTGTGTAGCTGTAGCTTATCCTCTTATCGACGCTTAAACAAAACAATGAAAGTAAAGCGAGCTTCACTTAGAGCTTTTTGCATTGACCGGCATGTTCAAAGAAAAAAGACCAAACGTAGTGTAACTTAGATTAACTCGTACTACATTTATTTGAGAAGTGAACTCTGCTTTTCAGCACAAGAAACGGGTTTTCGAAGACAGCCAAAAAGGAAATCATATCGTCCGCCCATAGTAATAATTTAAATGAGAAATATGTGGACATACAATTCGTTTTTAAACTTCAAAAAAGAAATAGATTCTCAACCCGACTGCGTTTTTTTAAGTATTTTTTTGCTTTTTTTTTTGGAAGCAGTCTCATTTAATCCCATTTGAATTTTAATAAGATCTGGCCAAGAGCTTTTAGAGCTTTTGAATTATCCTTAATAATGCCTTAAAATTAAAAGTAATATTGGCCAGCACTGCTCCTGCCTATCGCATGACTTCCCTGGCAAATAGTATACGTGATGAAATCGACATATTTGTTTGCCATGCTTCTCTAGCCTCACCTAAAATAAATTTAAGTTCCGTGATCCACACCGAGCTGTAGACCAACCACACTTATTTTGATTTCTATTGAACATTACTTTCCCTCTTTTTATTATTGATTGCTCTTTGTATGTTTTTATATGCAGTTTTTTGTTTTTGTTTTTTTTGTTTTCTTTGTCTTAATTTTAATATTAGTTAACCATATTTTTATCTTAAGCACAAGCGCTCTTAAGCAATATGTGTTCACACCCAAAAAGGGTGAATTCTATAATGTATTTTTTTTATGTAAAAAGGGTCAATGTTTATGTATCCAGTTGTGTGAACCTAATAAAAAAAGCGTACTTAATTGACTGCGACTACATTGATAACATTCTCGTTTTATTTTGTTGAGTCTGTTTTCTTTTTTGTTTAAATCTTTGTTTTACCATATTGATAGATTGGATTTGGTTTTCGATAACAAAAGTCGAGCTCAGTGTTCACACGAAAGAGTAAAATTTGGTCAAGTCAATATTACCATTGGAATATTAGCGTCATTTGAAGTGCTCACGAATTGCTTTAATGAATACTTAGCCGAAATTTCATTAAAATTTAACCATTATTTCTACGATAACAACATCTTTTCCATTCAAAAGTCAAGAGTTCATTAAAAGTTGAAAAGAGTAATTAAATTAACAAGTAAATTTTCACTTTTCTATGAATTGAACAAATTTAGCCGCATTATTTTGTTGCTTAAGTTAATCTCAAATAGAACACAAAAGTCAAAAGATCGTAAACGTAATTAAATTTTTCATAAATAAAATCAGTTTATACGCCTACTGCTTTTTTTTTATGATTGAAGGATTACTGGTGGCCCGGAGGCCTTTCCAGTTTCACCAGGACAGGTGGGCGAGCAAAGGCTCAGCCAGGAGGGATGGGATTTGCTAACAGCTACCCGAGCGCCTCCAAAGGAGACCTAACAGCTCAAGAGAAGCTGCTTCGCGAATGAATCCGCTGCTCTTGAGCTGTGAGGTCTGTGGCGGTAGCTATAATATGAGTAGAACAGAAGAATGGTGACAAATACCGGACAGCAACATTCGGACCGTCGGTTCACGTAACCATTAAGTTTCTATTCAAGATTTAAAATTTTATTTGTGCTTCTTATGTATTATGTCTGAAGTTATTTAAAAGCTCGATCCCAAGAGCTATAAAATATGAGTACAGTACACATATATTTGCTGTTCAACAAACATATATTTATTCGTGGAAGGGTACATTTTACGGTTTGTTATTGCGATTATGCGTTCAACTCTGAAAAATGGGCTAATCACTATACGACCAAATTGAGAGTTTTACCTCATTTGTCAATGTTGGTGACAGCCTATCACTATATGAGATCTATGGACTCCGATATCAACTTATAATTAGGTCACCTTAAATTCATTTGCCTATGCAACCACAATCATGCACCTTGCACCTTGTCACTGGAAAAGTGGAAGGAAAACGTCCTAGAGGCCGGAGCCCCAAACGTTGGTCCGACCAGATCTCCGAGCAAACCAGCGGACCACTTAGCGCTGCACTACACCAGGCAACTGACCGGAACCGATGGAGGCTGACAGTCGACAAGCTAAAACTGAGTCACGATTCTCAGCAACGAGGGAGCGATGGAAAAGAAGAAGAATGCAACCACAAAAACAATCAGTGTTCGGCGATTTTCGTCTAATATAAAATCGTGATATGCTTCTGAGGTTTTGTTCGATTACGATGAATGATTGAAATGCGATTATAGGTTTTTTTTGGGACTGAATCTCTCAATAAACTCCTAATAAAAACTAATGCGATTAGAGCCTTTAGCCACAAGTAGCCACTTATGCTATTGGAAGTTACGATCCACAAATAAAATTATTTAATTGCACGAACCGAAAACACACTATAGCCAAAGCTTAATGACCCAATGACCAAAACCGTCAAATATGGATTTATGAAAATGCTACGCCAAAAAGTTATAAATATCCAACAAAATCAGAGTAATCAAATAACTATCTAATCACAGCAACTGTTCAGGAAATTAACCTATCTAAACAGAAGACCACGAAACATTTCCGAAGAATATCAATCATTATCCAACGCGATAATTATTGTAATCAGTAGCTTTGGTTGTGAGTTCGCAACTAACTCACGCCTTCCGTCGAACTCATTCAGGATACATCGAGAAACTTCTAACAGTGCTACTCATGAAGCTTGCAATCCGATTGTATTGGCTTTCATGGAGTCTTTCTCGAGTACTTTCCGTGATAAAATAGTAATATTACTCTCTCTATTGGGATTATTAAAAATAAATAAGGATTAAAGATATTAATAGCTTGTGCAAGAGTTTGGGGAACCAGACATTTTCATGTATGCATATGTATGTATGTTAAAATCTATGAAGATGTAACGTACTATATTGACTGACCGGCGGTGCAGTAATTAGTGCCCCTGATTACTGGGACGGAGGTCGTGGGTTCGATTATCTCGAAAACATTCGTGTGATGAGCAGGTTTATTTGCTCTGTCGGGATGATCAATATTTATATATGTATGTTTCTATTTAAACGTATATAAGTACTAGCTGTATCCGTTCGCTTCGCTGGGCATTTAAAATTAACATTATTATTTCTCACCCCCACAAAGGTTCTCATCATTAACGCCCCCCCAACTGGTGTAGGGAGTCCAACACTTATATAAATATTACCCTATCCATTAAGTACATGTATTTTTTACATGGATACCAAGTTTCAAGTCAATCGGATGCATGATTCAGTAGTTATAACGAAACTTCCGAAATTACCGCTATAGATTTATATATTAGTATATATAACTACATGAAGATCACGACCACTCTGTCAAGAGTGACACGACTGAGAAGAAGAAGAATAGATGTATATCAATCTCTGGTTCCCATAGTACAGGGAATCCTAGTTTGATGCTAGGTGATCTTGTGTGGCTTTTCTCTCATTTATTATTATTACTATGATAATCTACTATCAATTCCTTCATGAGTACTTGAATTAATGTAAATGTTTATCCAATAAGTTCAGCTCAAAAATGTTAGGAACTTATATGGGATTTCTCAATTACTTTTCTCTTTATCATCTTATAAAGGTATTCCAATATCCAATCCAAATATCCAAAATATCTTTACCGTTAGGTAATCGACGGCTCAAAGATGAGGTCATTCAACTGCAGTTTCCCGCATACGACGCACTGCCTGGCAACCGGCGAAATTATGATCTCAACGATGGGAGATGAAAACGAAAACGGAAAGGGGGATTTTGTGCTCATCGACTCGAAGACTTTGGAAGTGACAGGTGGGTACTGAACGTGATTTGACGGAGGGTAAGAACACTCTAGTTTGAAAATACTTGTGAATCAACTATGTTTGGTTTTTAGGAACGTGGACTAAGGGGAAAAAACTTGCTAAATTTGGCTACGATTTTTGGTATCAACCATACCATGATGTTATGGTTTCCTCAGAATGGGGTACTCCGAAATATTTTAAAAGGTATTCTCACTCTATTAATTCATATTAAATAGATATTAGTAATATAACTTAAATATTTCTCCATTTTACTGAAACTAAGTTTACTTATTAATTTGGAAACACCTGTCACATATTTTTTGTAAATTGAACGGGATCGAGCTTCTACCCTATAAACTTGATATCCTAAAGCTTGTTTAGGCAAATATTAAAGCAACAACTTACTAAAATATACGAGTTAATTCATTTGAATATAATCTCGTACGCTTTATGAGGATTATACTTGCTAAAGTTATTAGAGCGTCAGCCTTAAGGATATTATGGTAATATCAAGATATCATATGATATTTTCGTAATAACATTTATGAACAGAAACTCTCGCGGTGTCACGTTATACATAATTAATTGTATCATTTCCTGGAGTGGAATTATAGCTAAAATTATATCATAATATTAAACGAAGTTAATACTAAAATTCAGCTGAACTTTCTTTATTTTGCAATTAAAATTCTTCCTTGGTAATATTTTTGTTTTACACTTAAATTCTTAGCGGATTTCACGCAGAAGATATATCCGACCCCGAGCGATATGGTACAAAGTTAAATGTTTATAAATGGTCAACGCGCGAACTACAACAAGTTATAGATCTGGACAGCGAGGGTTGTGCTCCATTGGAAATCAGATTTCTTCATGATCCGAAATCCGCTCAAGGATTTGTTGGGTGTGCAGTCCAGGCCAATGTTTACAGGTACGGACATATTTTGTCTGTTTGTTTATTTTGTTGAGCTTGAGGTTTATATAGCTTATGTATAAACGTTGCTAAATAAGTCTCATTTCATACGCTAAGGCGTACAAATTAAAGAAAAAAAAAATCTCCTCGTTTTTTGGTGTTGATTGAAAATATCCAAACATCTACAAATAACACCTTAGTCGTTCATGACCACGAAAACTAGACAGTATTTGAAACTTCCTAAATAATAGATTAAATTGTAAAGGTATTTTATATTGTAAAAGTTAATTTACTCGAAATAGATGACATTTTTTCTCAGACTCCTCATTTATTGTCATCACTATCGTACGAATTCAAATAATAGGAATTACTAAGTTTACTAGTTACTCGACTTCAATTTTCTTTTGTTTGTATAGATTCTACAAAACTGCCGAAGGAACTTGGAAAGCAGATAAAGTCATCGACATACCGGCTAAAAAAGTTTTCAAAGATGGAGTCGAGTCGGAACTTAACGGTAGCTTCTTTATTTGTTTTATTTCGTTTACTCTAGTTTTTCTAACGTTAACTCTCAGTTAAGACACTTTCGTCTCAACCTATTTATTACCCAAGAAGTCTTTTTTACTTAAAGTCGACTCGACTTTTATCGATATTTAATTATCCTTAAGTTCAGGATCTAAGCTGCCACTTTGTTCTAAAAGTAGAGTATAGCTAAAACGTGCCACGAATATCTGATATTAAGCGTTGGCTTCGATTCAATCCAGAGCTTTTGTTCGCTGGAACATGACAGTTCCATTAACTTTTTGTTCTAGGTTTAATATCTGACATTCTTTTATCATTGGACGACAAGTATTTATATTTCTCGTGCTGGCTACACGGTGATGTTTATCAGTATGATATATCGAATCCGGAGCACCCAAAGTTAATAAGTCGTGTGCATCTCGGAGGGAAAGTTGCTTCTGAAGGTTTGAAAATCCTGGACAAGGAAGAGTTAAAGGCGAGCATTCCATCTTTCTCAATAAGAATTCGTAACGGCACAAATGAACGTCCCATGACTCGACGCAATTACATTTCCCCGTGTCATTCTTTTCATTTGAGTTTTTGCCGTCTGTTGTTTGTTAAATTACATTTTCGTTCACGCTTCTGTAATCTTTCGTGACCTTTCGACGTTTCGTTTTATGAATATTGATAAATTAATTTCGTTGTTTTTTCTCTCATAATTTACTTTTAGTATTAATTCTAAAAAAAGCCAGAGAAGTTTTGTGTGCTATTTTTGTTAATAATTTAAATTTTTTTAAAGTCTGTCTAAAGTTCGAAAACATTGGGTTTCATTACATTTTTTTTTATATTTAGAATTCTGAAAAACCGATAACAGTCAAAGGCAAGATCCTCCAGGGTGGACCACAAATGTTGCAACTATCATTGGATGGAAAACGCTTGTATGTCTCGTCGTCGCTATACTCACCTTGGGATAAACAAGTTTACCCTAAAATGGCTGAAGAGGTAAACATTCATAATGTTAATTTTTTTTATAAATCACTGCTAGCATTCAAACCATTTCTTTCAACAAGTACATAGTCAGAATAAGAAGTACTTCTTTATGTGAAAATACTGATCTCAAAAAAGCATACTTGTCGGTAAGTACAAGTAACGTTTTTACCAACAAATAAATGTTTGTTCATTTCTAATATCACTTCCTTGGGATCTTTTGTGTCTCAGATATCCCGAACATTCTCGACATTACAAGCAGAAAAATGTCGAACTTACTTCCATTATTAAATGCTACATACACACAAGCGTTTGTGAAGATTCAGAAACATTTTTATTGCGCTTGGTGGGGAAAAATATACTGCCAGTCGGGCTATTGTATCTATGCCGACTTGGCAGGCTGGTTCTGACTGGACTGGACTTCTGAACTCCGTCGGCTGGGCGTCCTTGGGGTGAGCCGCACGTCTGGTTGCAGTGTTGACTGTGGTAGCCCCCTTACCCTGTCCGGTTTCTGACCTCGCAGATTAGACGCTCAAGGGAGAGTTTAGTGGGTAGGGCTCTACCAGCCTTGGCCCACGGTCCGCTTCCAATATCTGCGGACCGTCCAGTCCCAAATCCTACGCGCGTCTCCTAGGCGCGGCGAACTTGTAGGAGGTTTAACCTCAGAAAAAAGTAGGGGTAGTATTGTATCAGTAGGCAGTCATTTGGCTCTGGCTCAAGTGCCATGAGCGACGATAACCACTCACTACTGTATGTTTGTTTGCCTATAAGGCCAATAAAAAGCCTCGGAGTCATCATGGCTTTTATTTTTTATTGTTTAGATGGGTGGACGAGCTCGCAGCCCACCTGGTGTTAAGTGGTTACTGGAGCCCATAGACATCTACAACGTAAATACGCCACCCACCTTGAGATATAAGTTCTAAGGTCTCAGTATAGTTACAACGGTTGCCCGACCCTTCAAACCGAAACGTATTACTGCTTCACGGCAGAAATAGGCAGGGTGGCGGTACCTACCCTTGCGGACTCACAAGAGATCCTACCACCAGTAAATGGTTTAAATTGGATGGCAGTATTGGTCTTGCGACGTCACCACTTAACACAACACACATGTCGAGCAGTAACAAAACGAATCATTTTTGTTTTTGCTACTTGCTTACAACCGGTTTCTTATTTCTACAATTTTTTTAAAGCAGTACATATACGAATTTATGTTTTTGAGGTCTATTTCTTCTGTGGGGCCTCTGTCATCTCTGATTAATGAATTATTCACGAGCCACCACATTTTGTCATACAAATAGCTGTCAGATGTAATTTTAAACCCGGTCTACTGTGGACGATTTTTTGTATTTTATGACAGGCATCCGAATCTCATTTTGCATCATTAGACATTTAGGAAAGGACGTTATTCTTCTTAATTGTCACTTAAAGGGATTCCCTTCGGGGCTTACCGAAAGAAACAAAGAAACAATTGTTATTACAAGAAAATGTACCAAATTTATTGGTTCAATTAGAATATTCAGAGATAATTGTGCGTCTGTAAAATACGAAACTTTTATCTACGTTAGCTTGAAAATCTGAGCTGGTTAAATAAAATTGGAAGGCCTGGTTTTGTCGTGTGAAAAGTGATTTGTATTTTGTTCTGGGCAAGGTTTTAAATCGCGAAATGAGGTTACAGCCCACTTAGTGGTTACCGGAGCCCGTGATATTACGTGGGCTTAAAGTTATTTTCCACACAGAAACCACATTGAACAGATCTTTGGTTAGTGATAATACAGACCTGTTTGGTATTAAATGTTGCATAATACATAACTTAAGCCCTGATTTCCGCGCAAATGTTTCCCCATGTAACGCACGCATCGGGGCATTAGCAAATATTTTGGCATCGCTGTTGTCAACACAAAACTTAATTGTAGGGATCTCGTTACCATGAGTATTTTCACTAAACTAAACATACATCAGCTCACTGAGAATTCACCAAACATAAATTAACAAATACTTAAAAAACTACTAAATACAGTAGTGGTATAGTAGTCGTAGACATCGCAATGTGAATGTCGATATCCACTTGAATTACGAGGACTAAGAAAGTCTCAATTGTAATAATGGCTGTCCCACCCTTCCAGTTGGAACACTTCGCGGCAAAAATCGGCAGGATATCTTCTCATGTACCTATAATACATTACTATCCGAACTATCAGCAGTACATTTGTATATCCAGTATGTAACAAGCTCCAAGCTAAGGCACTTGAATGTTGAGTTTTTTGTAAACAAATTGATAGCTTTTGATAAAAGCTAAAAATAATTGTGCAATTCACATATAATAGAAAAGAAACCACCAGAAGTAGTCTATCTCGCTGTATCGTCGACTAAATTCTATAATAGATATTTGTCTATTTTTAGAGTGACGTATTCGCTTTATCGAGTTTCTAATAATAGCAGTGCTAAAGAAGTTTTCGTTTTAAAAATATGTTTCTATTTTGAGAGTCCACAGTTAGAGAGTCAAGTCAAGTGTTGCATCGGTACAAAACATATCCGCCCATGAAACCTACTTTTCCATTGTTCATCCAGGGCGGGTGGTTAGTAAAGTTAGACGTGGATACTGTGAATGGAGGCATGAAGTTGGATCCGGATTTCCTCGTAGACTTCGGGGCCGAACCGGACGGGCCGGCGTTGCCGCACGAAATGAGGTAACTTTAAAAACGTCCGACCGCTTTCCTACAACTTTTTGAAAGTGTGTTTCCTTAGATCTTTTTGTGTTGTGTCGGTTTCATTAATGATGCTGGTCTAGATATTTTTTTTTTAAAGAAAAACGTTTGGTTCTTTGCGAACGTCTTTTAACGAGCAACATGAATTTTATTCGGTGCTTGCCAAAAATAAACCTAATTTTGCAGGATCATTCTTAAAATTAATATACTTTTATAGATTGAATTTTGTCTGGAGATTAGTAAATTTCGGAACCCAGACAATATTCTCTTTTTAATTGATGTTAATTTTGTTATTCATTCTAGATACCCCGGCGGAGACTGCACTTCAGATATTTGGTTGACAGATGACTAAAATATCATTCGTTGGCTGGCTTATAATAGAATTTATACTACATATTATCAAAATGAAATCTGCTATATACGATAACGTCATGTGCCCATATTTTTGGACGTTTATTAATGTATGTAAAATAACTTTAGCTTTTATCTAATAATGAAAATGTAATCGATTTATAAATCAATTTGCATTATATATTTTTGATATTTTGCAGAGCGTTATTTTTGAAAATAAATGTGAAATACATATTTAGCTTAAAGGAAAATTATCATAGTTGAGTAAATCTATTAACTGTATCACAATAAAGAAACATTCTGGTAAACTTATTATATGTATACTAAAAATCGATCAATAAATTATTGTCATGTACTTTTTTTTTACTTTTATTATTTCCCAGTTGTGTACTTTTACTAGTCGCTTTATGTTTCACATAAACATAAGCAGTAAACAGGTACCTATTATAATTCCAAAATATCGTAAAGTCATTTTCTTTTTAAAAAAAACCTGTCTGGACCTTAAAGTAAGTATTTATTTACAAAAATTATGTTGATAATTTGTTTTATTTTATGCGAGAAGAATAAAGATAAGTTTTGTGACTAAATACTATCATTAGCGCGACATCAGGTTAAACAAAAAGGTCAGAGGTCAAAGAGAACAGAAAATAATACCGTTCGTAGCTTCTGCATTGTTGATGAAATATTTGAAATACCTAAATCCTTGAAGTTGTTCGGAATAGTGAGATAGTTTGAATGCGAACTAAATATTTCAAGCGCATCCAAAATTCAATTATTCAGAATTTCACTAACACGTGGGTCGGAATTCCGCAGAGCGCATTGTGGTCGAATTAGCAACTTTTCAATGTAATTACCAATTTAATTCACCATGTTCTGTGAAGAGAGCCGCGCTATAAATTCAATTGTTGTATTTCTGATAGTTAGTTTGCCATTTCGGGTTTTGCGCTCATCTTCCTTTACACGAATACAGTTTTCTGCATCCTTTTGAAATAATAATTAGGATCGTCGATCTTCTAAGTGAACTTTGTTAGCAGCCAAATTCATTAGCATACATATGCCTGTCGCTCATGGAAGTCAGCTAATACGAAAAAGAGAGGGAGAGGCAAGTAGCTCTTTATTGCTAGGATTCTCTCTTCAAGCCTTGTTTGAAGAATACGTCCATTGCTCTTAGTAAAGTACAACGGAGGAAATTCATTCCATATCCGGGTGCTCAATGCTAAAAAAGATATCTGATAATGCACTGTACACGAATAGGGTGGTTCCAGGTTTTAGGGATGCATGGGGTGCATGCTATGCTCCGCAATTATGCGGCAAAACCAACCTACTTATACACTTCTTCACAGCACCTTCCATATACGTATGATATAAAATGCATAGCGATAAAGGCGAATTACAACCTAGTTCGAAAAGGAGTTTTAATATGTTTATAAATATATGTATAAATATGTTTAAGAACATTCACCCAATGAAGTTGATATGCAAAAAGTAGACATTGGAGACGGTTTCAGTGAACAAACAAACGTACAGCTTGTCACATGGTCGGTGTCACATGTACAATACACATTCGGCACGTTTTTGGTTATCGTCGTTGTCAAACCAAAATCTGCTATTTGCACTTTTTGTGATTTTTACTTTTTCAACTTTTCGTATAGTTCACAGCCCTATCTATCGTATAAAAAAACTGTTATGTGCTTATAGCTTTAATATTTATCTATAGCTTTCATTTGATATAGTTCTTAAAAATTCACCTTCATATAAAATTTTATACGAAAAATTTTTTACTCGTTAATTCAAAATAGAATTTTTGCACATAGCAGGTTTTGGTTTGACAGCGACGTTATATTGCTGTGCTTGTTTACTAGCTCGTGTGATCATCAAACACTATCGCAAGTGTTCCTGTTCGATTCCCAGTTGGCGCTAGTTTCTTCGATTGATATTGGTTTAAATAGTTGTTATCGTAGTACAGGGGAACTACCATTTAAATATTGACTCGGAGACATTTGCGATACTCAGTTTGAGTCATCAGAGGTGTAAATAAGCTTGATCAAATCTAGCTGAAATGAAAATTTGTCGTGAAATTGTTTCGTCATTTTAAAGTGAGAAATAAACAATTTTGAACTTAAGCGTCAGGTCAAATCAAGTCGAATAACCTTCAAGTAACAATAGATTTTGTAAATCTCACCAAATGGATGAATTCATAACCGGGAAGGAAGTCCTCTTTGATTACCGTCTAATTTTACAAGGAAGTAATTACCCCTTTTCTCGATCAAGTATTATTTAATTCATTCCCAAATTACCCTTTCAAAGAGATTTAGGGTTTTCCGTTACGGCTTAAAATAAATATAGCCTTACAAAATAAAAATAAATATTAAGTTATTTTGGGAATGATTAAAAACCTTTTAAAATTTAAGCTGGAGGTTAATTTTAGGTAAATTAAATTTAGAAACTTGTAGGTATATTATAAATTCTATTAATTTGGGCGCTTAATGTTTTATAAATTATGATAATTTCGGACTATAATAAAATGCCAACTAGATTTAAAACTACTAAAAGTCCAAGCCATACATACATTGCTCTTGAAAAGATTAAAAAAACATTATTAAGAAATTTAAAAAATAATATGAAATTTCACCCAATTGGGGAACGTAAAGTTACTTATTAAAGTATTATTGAAAACAAAATGCACTAAAGCCAAAATGGGAAGACACAAATAGTTCTAAATAATATGTTGGCACTAAACAACCTTATTGGATTTGCTCATATCATGGGCTTTCAATATATATGGCATTAAGTTTGATTTTGTGCCCCTACCGAGGCGCACTTTCGTTTCCTGGCAGGAAAAGACAAGAAGACGATTCCCGCATGTCGATGTTTATAATGCACCCTACCATAAATAACATTAGTGTCCGGAAGATAGAAGAATTTAGGAAGGTAATTGGGGAGAGTATACTATCACAACAGAATACATAAAGAAACGCAGTAGCCCCTCATTTAACTGGCGTAGACGCTGTTTGTGGAAAGATCTAGTCTTCATAAAGCTGTAAAACGATGAAAGAAAGAGATAGAACTACAACATCTTCACAGTTCTAATTTCAAACAAAATAATGAACAAATTCACTTAGCGTTAACACTAAATTGAATATTTAATTATTTTTTTCTTCTCCTCGTTGCGGGGACGGTAACGGCAAATGCTGGGCCGTAAACGCCATTCCAACGTTGGCCGGACCCTTTTAAGCCGGTTTCATTATCGTGAAAGCAATCTTTATTTTGCTACATTTATATCGATTGGCGCTCTACGATTGAGACTTAGTTCTTTTTTTTTATTACGTAGCTGTTATAAAAAAAAAATTATGAATCTAGAATGAAAAGAAAAAGTTGTAAATGGATAAACAAGCTCAAAACCCGTAGACACCATTCACTACAGCCACCGCTTCATTCAATTCTTAAAATATATCACGCCATCTTCCTTCTTCCTCTAACTTCCTCTCTTCTTATTATCCATCCTTCTACATCTGGTTCTACTAACCTTACAAATATCGTTTTATTGAACCATGGGAAAAAATTTAGGCATTGCGCAAATTAATTAAAATATTGGGATACAGTTCCAGGAAAGTCAACAAATAGAAACCGATGTGAGATAACTAAATCAGAAATACATCTTTTAGATTTAAAATTTAAGTCAAGTCAATTTTATCTTTTTTTTTTATTTGTCTCCTAAACAAGCTTATGGTCTTAAGTAGTTATATTATCGGAGCCCGTAGACCTAAACATCGTAAATCCTGACACCCACCTCGAGACATAAGTCCTAAGTCTCAGTTTTTACAGTACAATGGTTGCCCTACAACCATTGTACTGTAAAAACTGAGACTTTATAACTAAACATTCGTATACTGCTTTAAAAAAATTGTAGAAATAAGAAACCGGTTGTAAGGAAGTAGCAAAAACAAAAATGATTCGTTTTGTTACTGCTCGACATGTGTGTTGTGTTAAGTGGTGACGTCGCAAGACCAATACTGCCATCCAATTTAAGCCATTTACTTGTGGTAGGATCACTTGTGAGTCCGCACGGGTAGGTACCACCACCCTGCCTATTTCTGCCGTGAAGCAGTAATGCGTTTCGGTTTGAAGGGTGAGACGGCTGCCTCTGCCTCTGTAACTATACTGAGACCTTAGAACTCATATCTCAAGGTGAGTGGCGCCATTACGTTGTAGATATCTGGCTCCAGTAACCACTTAACACCAGGTGGGCCAGGTGGGCTCGTCCACCCATCTAAGCAATAAAAAAAAACAAAATTAATGTTAGTGGTTACGAGGTTACGCTACCTGCCGCTACCCTGTCGAGCAAAACGCAAAGAAAAGCGATGAAGATTTTTTAATAGATTACAAATCATCCCATAGCTTACCTAGCGTTTAGTTTTAAGAAAAAAATTAGAAACTATTTAGCTCCTAAACCATGTTAATTGTTCTCATGTTATTTGTTTTTATATAGTTTACTGATGGATTTTTTCTTCTTAAAAATTTTATCTGTTTTATTTTTGTTCCTTTTATTTTTTGTTTTTTCTTTCAGATTTAATTAATTTTATAATCATTTGGTACTAGAACTAGATGTTAGTTGTGATTACCTATAATTAAGTGAGCACATGTCATGTTTTGATATTTTTGTACCCTACGTTTAAGCCAGTGTTTCATTTGTTGGTGATACCATCGACATAAAAAAAATAGGCTATGTCAAATGATTAGCAAAGACGTAATCAATTAGAAGGGGTCAAGTGAGCCTAATTAAAAGAGGTATCATTAATTACCAAAATATCCCGTCATTTATCCTATCTTTAACTTAATATAATAGTTATTCTGGAACAGTATTTGAGAATTGGGTTTGAACACATGACCTAATAGCGGATCGCTTTTTTTAAACTTTACAACACCTAACCCATAATACATGAGTGCACCGGACTCACCACAATCCGGGAGAAGGGGTGATTGCTCGTGAGGCGCATAACATCTGCAATGATACTGAATGACGATCATGACCGCTCTGACAAAAGTGATACGACAAAGATATATACATAGTTATATATGTATGTACCCCTCTATGATTGTAAATAAATTCACAGTTAAATGCAATTGATTTTGTTACCGAGACTTTTGCTCAACTAACTTAGAAGACAATAAAATTAGAACTTCCATAACGAGCTTAAAGCAGAACACCGAATAAGACCGTCCGGAAATTCGTATTATTGTGTTACAGCTTTTGAAATCAGACTACAATTTTAAAATAATTGTAGCAATCTAAGGTGTTCATTTGACGCAGACTAAATTCAAGAATGTTACACTTATTCATTGTTTTAGTTTGTCTAAATAATAAAAATTAATGACGTATAAAACTTCACGTGATGGATTAGGACCCTCCAGTCTTCAGTGTGTTTGAAAACTTTGAAGTATCCGAAGAGGCTGATAAATACTGATTAAATTGTATAAAGACAACGTAATATTTTTTTTTGTAAACAATTTCGGATAGTGAAAAAGTGAAACAATTACAAGTGGGGTATTAAGTATTAAGCCAATTAAGTGAGGTATTAACTAATAAGTATTAAGACTAGTATTAAGGGATGGTGTACCCTATTTGGTATTGATCTTTAACTACATGTCTCATTCATATCGTAGAGGCTATAAACTTTAGAGACCCATTTATGGATAGTGAAAAATCTGCTTAACTAAAACAATCATAAAATATAGTACATTCTTTCTACCGCTTTAGTTTTTTAGACAAAAATAGTACTTAAGCGGATAATTTTTTTATATTTTATCAAACTTTACTAGCTTTTGTAGTCTGATACTAAAGATATTGAGTTATGAAAGAACGAGAAGATTTATAGTGACGCCTTATTGCGCTTTTACGAATACCGGAGTAGATGTAAAATAAGAAAAGAAACTAATATTTTTTTTACTGCTTTAGATAGGTGGTCAGGCTTACGGCTCAACTGACCTTGAGTAGTTAATGCTTAATAGTGAAGATGATCGAAATTCTGCACATAGGACTGACATATGATTTGAAAATATAACTTGTCATACTGAAATGTGTTTAGTGGCAGTAATAAGATGATCGTACAAACATCTGGACTCTCAATACTCTGTACTGTCGTTATAGTAAAAACCAGGTGACAGAGTTGATGACTTAATTGAATAAATTGTCATCATCCTTTTTTTTCTTTGTTAGTTACATAAAAAGCAACTAAGGGATTTACTGGAAAATTGACAGTATATACAGTATAGCCTGACGTGCTGTTACCGTAGTAGGTAAATCACTAGTTCCGGTTAGAAAAGTGGGGGAGCTAAAAGACATTGTGTCTTATTACGCATAGCGGTATTGACGTTGTGATGACTATGGTAACTGTGGTAACTAGTGATTTATTTTATTTTGTTCAAGTATAGGTATGTCCCCATTAGAATCCAAAATACCACTCACAAAATCCATTGCAAAATGTAACTCAAGAACAATAAAAGAATTGAGAATAAAATTGTCATAACATGAAAGATTAACTCCAAGAAAGTGCACATCAAAATCAACGAAGGCAAAAATCTTACCCTTAACTTGCCTTGAAATTATTGCGGTCACGCTCTTGAGTCAAGACATTAGGAAACGAATAACTCTTGGAAATGTTCTCGTATAGTCCATACATATTTCACATATCACTTGGGGCCTTCCATCCGTCTCTTAATATGTTCCCTAAGCTACGGGTTTCGTAATTTGATTCCACTGAGATATTAAGTGAGAAAATTTGCGACACAAGACAAACGGCGTAAGTGGGTGTCACTACGCCAAGAGCGTAATTGTTAGTTGTGTATATAATGTGTGGATGGATTGTTGAGACTTGCTGAAATGGTTTCATTTGTTGCCTGTTGACAGTAACAAATTAGACTTTAATGGAGTTCGGGTGTCACACAGATCGTTTGGAACCACTGGGCTCTCTTGTGTTTCGTAGCATATGTTCAATGTGGAGCGCTCTGAGGAATTGTTTGAGATGATTCACGTGATGTTATTTATTTATTTAGACACACCAACAGCAATACACACAAAACATTCAAGCTTAAAATTAACATGTATAAAATTAAGTACTGGTATGTAAGCCAGTTACAGGCATGTACAGCATTCTCTTATAACACACTATGGCATGTTACAGCAATTTTACAAACAGCGGAAAAATAGGATAAATTTAAATGTTAACAGTACGACAAAAAGGTATATTTGAAAACAACATGACAACAAGAGCTAACTACACACACTACTAACTTCACAGATTACTAAATAAAAAAAATAAAAAAGTCGAGCGCGGCAATGCAAAAAATATAAATACATAGAACAGACTACGCAATGTAATCAGAATGACATTCTCTCATCAATTATAAGAAAAGGAACTTGGATACTAGTTTGTTTTTGAGACCAGGACACATGTCGTTAAAAATGTCAATGCCGTCAATTAATGCACATATTTGGTTAAATTCACTACAAATCTTTGATAAAGGGGAATATCTAAGGAGGTTTGTTCTACTTGCGGGAATATGGAAAATTTTAGTAATAGGATGCCGTATGGGCAGTGGTATGGAACGCTAAAGTTGATTTTCTGAAGTAAGTGGCTACAATCTATGCTTCCGGAAATTAGTTATCGTGGCATTTACACAAATTTTTAGTACTACCATTTAAATTAATACACGAGTGCATTGTTTATGCAGTGGTTTCATGGTTTTAATTAATTTAATAAAATAACTTTCACCTCACTATAAGCTGTAAAGTGTAACTATAGTTGTGATTTAAGCTTTATATCAAGGCCAATTTTGCTGAATTGCTAGTGCCTTGCATTGAGGAAACTTAACATTAAGAAGATAATAATAGTTTGGCTTTGTGCTTTTTCTTTACATTAAATTTTTTTTTTAGTCCTAAACCTTATTTGTAATAACCTCATGTAAAGTAGTTCACAATTCACACCTGACGATTTTCTTTAGTGATAACATCTCGCATTTGAAATCCCTCGAACCGCACGCAACTGCGGCTTAATTTCGCGTTTATTACAACGGAGCAAAGTTTAATATTCCTGTTACCATAAAAGTTTCATAAGACAGTTTTAAACGAAATTTAAACTACCGAAGGGTGTACGGATAACAATGGCAGAGGCGTGTATTGAATGTCACATTTTCTGTAACATAAGCTTCGAGAAAGTGCCTGAAAACGCGTTGTAAGGCTGCAGCCTTTTGCGTCTCGCGATAGAATCGATTGCGGAGCGATTCATACCCACGTTTCTATTTTATGGTCAATGGCTTCGTTTGAACGTAAAAATCGGATCATTTGTAGATTTAAAGAAATCTTTGCTATCGTTTACGTGACCTGAAAAAGGCTGTGTACTTTGATCCATAAATCAAGCTTCAAAATGCGTGCCATGTTGTTTCATATCTATTTATTTTATTTATTTATTCCTTCGATGGGTGAAGCAATTCACATTCTGATGAGATGTTGAATAATTAGCGAAACCCCTAGATATGACATTGTGAGGGCCACGTGGTAGAAATTTCAATTGTATTAAAAAAAATGTGCTTTTACCTACCCCTACGCGCTTACAAAACGTCCGACCACCAATAAACCTAGATAAAACAATATCTCTTACCTTGGCTGATTCTTGTCAACTTGTAGGTTGTCGAAAATGAGTCGCTCTAGGCCATAACACTCTCAATTGTGTGTGTACTTATTTTCATTTGCAATGTATTATTATTATACTGATCTACAAAGTACATTTTACTCTCATCATGAACCAAAAATCTTCTAAATAAACTGTAATAAAGTTCGTTTTTTTTTGTGAGATTTAAAGTTAATAGTCCTCACGGCGCAGCAATAAATGCAGTCACGCATCCTGAAAGATTAGATATCAGCTGGATCGGAATAGTGGCTATCATTTTAGAACAATTGTTTCGACACCGAAAATTATTGGCTTGCAATACATTGGAGTAGTTAAGAGAGAAGTGTGGAAAATTGAAAATAATTCGAAGTAAACACGTCAGATTAAGAGCGCCGAGAACTTTTTCTGTGAGTAGTAAGTACCTACCCTGTTGCGAGTAGCCTGCTTTTGTAGAGCCGAGATGTGAGACATTTTTTTACTAGCAGCCCTAATTTGCCAATAATGAATTTGTCCTCTAACATCGTGTTACTAACTCTTCTAGCGCATATTAAGCCTTTGAAGTTATTATACGAATTAAAAGCCACTATTGTACCTACTAATTTCCGTTCGTTTCACAGTCTAGTCAACGTGACGACACAACGACAATGCTCATCAAACACGTTCGCAAAGTAACATTGAATATCGTTCAGTATTCGACACGACAACGCTATTTATGTACGACACGTTTTGAGCCGGTTCGAAACATGTTTGTGAATGTTACAGACGATGTTCGAAAATCGATGAAATCGAGGTTTTGGTACTGAATCTGGAAAGTGCTTTCGTTCTACTTTAAAAAAAACACAAAGTATCTATATATTAATACGTGAAGCAAAAACTTTGTACCCCTTTTTACGCAAATTACGCGGACGGAGGAGTATGAAATGTCCCACACTTATAGAGAATATAGAGAAGGAGTGCACAATGCTAATATATTTTTTTAATTATTCCTAAAAATACATTAAATCTTTTTTATTGTTAAAGTCTGTGGTCAAAGTGAGAATAGATTAATATTGTTTGTCTTCAATATTATTTGTCTATGATGTAGTCTTGGCGAAATCTGTGATTATAAATGTGAAGTAAAATAATAGTCTTTGGCAATAGAACCTTAATAATGTTCAAATTTATAATTTCAATTAATTATAGTCGAATTTTGACTATTGAGGAACCACTAGTATGTATTAGTTTGTGATGTAGGTGTCAAACCTAACTCCTATGAATACCAATATAGGTTCGTCGTAATAATCTGATGCTAATAAAAATTACAATGTTTCCAGAGCATATCGAAAATTGTATGCGTGGAAGATATGACAGCCTTCAGCGTCTAATGAAGTGAATTAACAATATGATACTAAGGAGGAGGAGAGGAAAAGAAGTCCCAGGAAAAGAGGAGGAAATCCCAAAGCTATGGGATCAGATCGGAACAAAGGAGGAGGAGAGGAAAAGAAGTCCCAAGAAAAGAGGAGGAAATCCCAAAGCTATGGGATCAGATCGGAACATGTAGTGTATACAGCTCTCGATCAATCCAGTAACAAAAATCAACGGTGAGAGACTATTAAGAAACTGGGTCATAATACTTATGTTATTCAGCAATGAAAGAACGATCGAGGAGGAGAATCTATTGTGTTGATTTTATCTGTCGACGTATCGAGATGTTGTTCATTGAAATTTTTTGGTTTACATAAAAAATTCCGTGACTTATCTTTTAACTTCCACGATCACAAAAATTGAATTCTGGACGGCATATCGGGACATTGTTGGTTAATAGATTATTATTAGATGAAATCGTAAAACTAGATTTCATCGTGTTTTTTCTTAAAAACAGAATGTTGAACAGATTGTTAGAATATCAGGCCAAATTTTCTCCTTATACAAAATATACTAGATAAGACAAACATTCAGATAGCGTCTTCTAAATATATCAATGAAGAAACTCAGTACGACCAAAAGCCGAATACAGTTTAGTGTACAAATCTGGATCCCTAGTTATTTCTGGGCCGTAGGTCGAATTTTCTAGGAGCTCCCCACGTCAAGGCTGGCGCACTATGCGCGTGGATGATTCACTAACCCTACACCAACATGGCGAAGTGAATGATAACAAAGAATTTTTGGTCTCAACGAGTCGATACTTCACTTGAATAAATTATTATATTGAAATCGTTTATGATCGACACGTTCTGAGCCCACTCAAAACGTGTTTGTGAATTCTGCTAACGATATTCGAAAACGTAAAACTCGAGAGCTTTCATTATTCCGTTTCAATTTGAGCCTTGAGTTCTAACGGCTTCTAGAAGTAAAATTTGAAAGTTGAAACCGCGAGTATCGAATTTCTGAAAAGCCTAATTAATTACAAAATCAAAATCAATTTGGACCGCCAAACAATATTACTAATTACTACACTTACAAAACTAACAATGATTAAGCACTATTTGTTAGGCTTTCGAAATGAAATTTTCTACTGGTGGTAGGACCTCTTGTGAGTCCGCGCGGGTAGGTACCACCGCCCTGCCTATTTCTGCCGTGAAGCAGTAATGCGTTTCGGTTTGAAGGGTGGGGCAGCCGTTGTAACTATACTTGAGACCTTAGAACTTATATCTCAAGGTGGGTGGCGCATTTACGTCGTGGATGCCTATGGGTTCCAGTAATCACTTAACATCAGGTGGGCTGTGAGCTCGTCTACTCACCTAAGCAATAAAAAAATAATTAAAAAAACCAATATATATTTATCACGTTACTAATTTACAAATTTAATTATCTGTTTTATTGCACACAGTTCATCCAAACTATTTCAGTCGCAAAATAAAAATTCGATCTGATCCTAAAAGCGAAACAGCACAATTGTACCTTCTTCTTATACTTCAACCCCTTGTCTCAAGGTAGAAGACGGCTCCCACTTAGTGAATGATTTATTAACACTTCTTGTACAATAAGTTGTGATATCTTGAAACTATTATATTTAATAACACGTCTGTTGTTAAGAAGCTTCCCGTGAGCTTCGCCTTCTCCACAATATTTTTTAAATGGTATCAAATGTCAGATTTGTGTTTTCATGATCTCGTGATCTCGAGGAGTTGTTAGAGATGATACTATCATCTCGTTTTTACCATCGCACCGCCCGCCACCGGAGTATAGTTCATCCATATTACCAGGAGCCATTGCGTTCATCCACGTTTCCAGATATATTTTTTGCCAAGTACCTACCAACCGGCTTTGGAATAAGCTCCCCTCCACGGTGCTTTCCGAGTGCTATGATATGTCCTTCGTCAAACGAGGCTTGTGGAGAGTATTAAGCGGTAGGTAGCGGCTTGGCTCTACACCTGGGATTTGCTGACGTCCATGAGCGACGGTGACCACTTAACATCAGGTGGGCCGTATGCTCGTATGCCTGGTCGGGCAATAAAAATAATATATAAAATAATAATCGTATACATATTTCTGCAAGTCAATATCAAAACCACCTGTACCACGCATTTTCTCTGCAACATATCTAATTCAATTCTCACCTCGCTACCCGTTGCCTACAATACCGGCCCGTTTAATATTCGAACCGTTTCCGAGCCCAAATGGTAATGAGTTACCCAGTTTTAGCCAAATGAAGATTCTGTTTATACGATCGTAACAACCAGGGTTATCCGCTTAATCCTCTACTATGGCTATTGAAAACGCATTCAGTCTTCTCTTGAGACATTTACGAGGCAATCATTTATGTTGAGTAAATTAACGGTGGGGTGCCGAATTTGCTGGAAAAATTAAAGTATCAGTTGAAAAACGTAGAGACGATAGTTTTATCGGCAACGGCGAGTATTATTTTATATACTTTTTTTATTGCTTAGATGGGTAGAGGAGCTCACAGCCCACCTGGTGTTAAGTGGTTACTGGAGCCCATAGACATCTACAACGTAAATGCGCCACCCACCTTGAGATATGTTCTAAGGTCTCTGTATAGTTACAACGGCTGCCCCACCATTCAAACCGAAACGCATTACTGCTTCACGGCAGAAATAGGCAGGGTGGTGGTACATACCCGCGTGGACTTACAGAGGTCCCACCACCAGTATTAGACATTGGTTGTGTATTTTTTTGGTTACTAGTGATATCTTCTTACTCTACAACCATCACATTACCATTTTTTAACAGCTTTTTTTTGGGAAGTTACAAATAAGGTCGCTGAGACTATAAGAATGTCTGCTTTTTTATCAAGACCGTGCGTGATATTATGATATGAATTATTATGAACCAGGATTTTTTCTGGACATTTTTCACAAAATCCCGAGACAAAATAAAAGGTTAACTTATGTACTAGTCTTGTCCCGTGATTCCATTCACTAAGTTTGGACAAATAGCGGTTCGAATAATAACACAAATACGGGACATGAAATGAACTTTTTTAATGCACTAGATGTGTGAACGAGCTGATGAACCATGTGATGAACAAAATTTCCAGATCCTATTAATAAGCGAACGTGTGAATACCTATCTCAATCCACATTGAACCAAAAGTTGATGCTTTAATTGTATTGTAAAACGGCTGTCTCACCCTCTATATTAATTGATGCTTTGCTGCAAAAATAGGCTAGTGTGGATTCACAATACGCCATACCAAACAATAAATTTCCGTTTCGTAGTGAATTAATTAATTGAATTTTTAAATTAAAGTAATGAATAATCTGCTAAATTTACAATACTACGCATTTTTAATTTATTTATTTATTGCTTATATGGGTGGACGAGCTCACAGCCCACCTGGTGTTAAGTGGTTACTGAGCCCATAGACATCTACAACGTAAATGCCCCACCCACCTTGAGTTATAAGTTCTTAGGTCTCAAGTATATTTACAACGGCTGCCCCACCCTTCAAACCGAAACGCATTACTGCTTCACGACAGAAATAGGCAAGGTGGTGGTATCTACCCGTGCGGACTCCCAAGAGGTCCTACCACCAGTAATAACTACTTTTTTGTTAGTAGTACAACACACACACAAACACACTTTCGTCATACTTTTTTTTATAGTACAAGTCTGTTTTATGACACACGCAAATTATATGAGGAGAATGCAGGTAAATTACGTTTAATCTCATTAAATTTCGCCGGTCGTTTTGTCATATAAACATCCACGTCGAGAGCCTGCGTGACTCGTGCACGGCGCATCGTAAATAATGCTCATTTTATTTCGAAGTCGAGCCGAAAATGAATTAGTTGTTTACGAAAATTTCCGGTAAAGGATTTTAATGGATTTTTAAAACGGCTCCGGAGCGCAGACAAGTTTAATTAAAATCGTAGCGGCGCGAAAGCGACGACGACTTTCAGTATAACCGTAGGAAAAAATGTGGAATGATTTCATTTAGTTTTGTTTCTCTCGAGGCTTCGAGCATCTGTTGTTCGAAACCGTCCGTTTGAGCTCGACTAGTGTAGATCGCATTTATAAAGCTGTGGAAATGTACTACCGTACCGTTGGAATTTTGTTAAAGGAGAAAATAGCCCATAGGAATGAACATTTTTTTGGATATAGAACATGCCTTTTTTTGTCAGGAGGAAATCGCCGGACTCCCGCCCTTCACTGGGGATGGAGGGCGGGGCATGTCGGAGTCGAACCGACTAAAACATCCAGTCGCTCAACAACCAGCATCCAAACCTCGCATGAGACAGAGCTCATGAAAACGCAAAGGTTGGAAAGTGAAGCGTTTAGTGCGGAGCACATTTCTCCCATCACCCTCTCCCTCTCGGGACGCCGGACTGGCGGTCGTCGGCGCCACGACCACCAGCCCTTTCGGTCGGCAAGCTATCCGAAGCCGCTCGCAGAACCAGCGTGGGTTGAGGACAGCCGGCCTTCCATCACCCGGATGCTCATGCATAAAACGCGTGCAGAGCAACTTGTACGTCTTCTTAGGCCCCCTTCGCCGGTCCTCAGGCCGACATCTGAGCGAGACCCGAATCACTTAGAGGGCCAGGGCTTGGGCGATATCCACCTCCCTGGCCCCCGCTCGACGGCGGCGGGCCTGTGCGTCTCTCACGCGCCCCACCGCCTCCTTCTACGAGATGGTCCACTCGCAGAAGTTGAGCATCACCTTCCAAGACTCGTCGTCACCGAGCATCGATGCCACAACACTCGGCAACGACAAGTCATTTCCTATTTTTGCGACGACGACACGGCGCCACCCTCCCATGCGAGGCAGGCGACGAGAGTGTCGGCAGAGTGAGGCATCCTCTGTCACGATTCACCCAATCCACAATGACCGGGCGAATCATCTCGACGGTCCTACGATCAGCCGAAGGATCGGCCAGCCGCCTGGACCATGATTCCAGCACGGACCGCCGAGATTGGACCCTTCGCGCTCTGACCACACTGGAGAACATAGCTTTAGAACAAAAATTCTAGAGTTAAATACTTTGATAAATAAATAGGCTATGTTTCTGATGTTCAGAAAATCAATGCCGACTATTACTGGTTCAATTGAACAATTTTCTTGTTTTTTGTCGTCCATACTTTGCTCTTTTCTCTTCTCTTCTTCGCTCGGGTGGGCTCTGTCTTGCCCATTTCGGTCGCTAGATGGTCATATGACCCGGTTTCGAGGGTGGGGTACCTGATACCCAATACAATTAAGGCTTCGACCTCATATCTCTTGGTGGCGTTCAAATTATGATGTCCATAATAGACTCTGGTAATAATTTAATATAGTAAAATGCGGAACTCGTCTGTATAAATAAATTTTGAAAAATAAATTCATTTAAGCAGTTTATATACGCCGTACAAATGAATCCTTTATAATTAATTCATCCTTCTCATTTTCTCACAAGCTAACTCGTATATACGTAGATATATGTTTGTCTCTTTTAGTTTCTACCTGTTCCATCGAGTTTAAACTTTAAAAAAATAAGAATTCTAAGCTAGCATCCCGAAACCCTTATGGAGAAGTTAATGCAGTTGCATTAAGTAGAATACCACAAAACCCGCCGGCTATTATTATCGTGGTGCGTTCTCCTTAATTGGGCAGGTTTATAACCGAGATTAACTGACCCCTTTTAATCTTTAGATGAAAGTCCTTTTTGCAAAGCCCCGGAGAAACGCAATTACGTGTCTATTAAGTATTAATAGTGGTTGTCGTATAATAAGGAGGGTTAAACGGTATTCATATCTGATCTTAACCCCACATAAGCGTACGGTATTTTGTTACCTTCAATGTTATTTAAAATTCATTATAAATATTCATAAAGAACAAATTTCGTGAATACGGAATTGGGCTGTCCGTGTTGGGATCAAAAGTGTTTCTTATTCGTACTCCGGAAACAAATTGTGACAGAAAGGAAAATAGTGGAGGGAAATTCGGCTGACAAATTTGCTTTCTTGAAAAAAAAAACTTCTGTAGTATGCTATAATGCTAGTTCTGTTTGGGATCGTCGTGGCCTAAAGGATAAAACGCTAGGAAACGCTAGGAAAAGATAAAAGGATAAAAAGAATGAAATACACATCATCAGCCTATAGCAGTCCACTGCTGGACATAGGCGTTTCCAATTGCTCGCCACTGAGCATGGTCCTCAGTTTCTCTCATCCAGCTCCTGCCAGCCACCCGGTACATATCATCAGTCCACCGAGCCTGAAGATATCCTGCACTTCGTTTCCTCCTCCTTGTGTCGTATTCCTCATTGGTGAGGGTCGTGACCACCATTTTGTATCACCTTCGCTCACACGATCTTTCTCCATCTATTCTTGTCTCTGGCGGTGTGGCGTTGTGAAATGTGGAATCAAGAGTGGTGCGGATCTGGTCGGACCAACGTATTGGGCTGCACCCCCGAGGCCTTTTCCCAATCTCGAGATTGCTACCATCCTTCCGTGAAATGTGACCGAAGTATCCAAGGACTCTGCGAAGACACTCGGATGACAGCCGCGAGGAGATTTTGAATTCTTGCAAAATTGATAAGTTAGTCCGAAATGCTGTGCACGGAATACGGAGCGTCATTATCCAGCACCACATCTCAAAGGCGTAATTGCATTTGAGGTCTGCAGATTTCATTGACCAGGTCTCAGCGCTATATGAAAAAATCGAGGAGACTAGAGTCCATACTAGTTTGGTTTTGGTCTTTGAGTTGAGTCAGGGCACTATTGGTCATGCCAATTCTCCGGCGCACTTCAATCTCGCACGAACCATTGTTACTGTGATGCACTTCGTTTACCAATAATGAAATAAGTACTCTACAAATGTTCATGTATGCCATGGTGAACGAATCTTCTTCTTTTTTTCCATCTTTTCCCACTAGGTGGGGTCAGCACAGCTAATTTTTCTCTTCCATTCTTTTTTATCAGCCGTCATTTACACCTCTTTCTCTCATATCGTCATTCACACACTCCATCCATGTCTTCTTCGGTCGACCTCTTCTCCCTCTACCTTGCACTACCATTTCCATACATCTCCTAGTCACATGCATCGTATAATCATTCCGATAGAGGCACCCGTCACGTGCGGACGTGCCCATCGACCACTCGATCGCCCGGCCTTTGTTCGCCCGGCTTTTGTTAGCCCGGCCATTGTTCGCGCGGCCTGTGTTCGTGGTACATCTGCCGACCAAGTGTTTTTCCTGGAAGTTTTTATTTGTTTTGTTTCCTTTCGTTATTTCTGTGTTCGTGGTACATCTGCCGACAAACTGCTTTCCTGGAAGTGTTTAATTGTTTTGTTTCTTTTTGTTATTTCCGTTTTGTTGTGTTCTTTCTTTGTCCTGTAGTAATCGCGCCGCATCGCCACCTGTGTTCAATAGAACCGCTCAGGTCCGAGAAGTTGGGGCCTCGCCGTAAGGCGAGTGTTTTCAAGACCCAGGGCCGCCCCACCTGGGCACTCAGCGATCATGGACGCTGTATTCGCGGAATTCCTCCGACTTCGTCATCCACAGCTCGCCTCAGAGTTTCTGGCTTTCAAGGCCAATCACACTGCGAGCTCTCTCGAAGACTCCGCCGTGCTCGCTGCTCCTGCGTCGCCTGTACCTGCGTGCAAAGCTTCTACATCGAGCACCGCAGCCACCGTCGTGCCTGCCGTTCCCGCGTCGCCTATACTGGCGAGTAAAACAGCTGCGTCGTCCGCCGTGGCCACCGTTACAGCTGTGCGATCATCCGCGGCCTCCGTCGCGCCCTCCAAAACACCTGCTCGTAGGTCACCTGCGCCCGCCTCCTCGTCCTCCGACTCTGACTCGGAGATGGAGGTCGACCTCGCCCCCGCCTCATCGACGGATGGATTTACCCTGGTACAAAAGGGTAAGAAGCGTGCCGCGGAGTCTCGAGCTCCCGCGGCCGCTAAAATTAGCAAAGCCGCAAACGCGTCGCGCCCCCGCCCCCAGACTCCCGTTGCACCTCCAGCCCGTGCCAGTCCGTCGCCGCGTCCGGTGGCACACAATAAAACCCAGTCCCCTCCTCCGGTAATCCTTCAAGAGAAGGCAGCTTGGGATCGAGTTTCCTTGGCCCTTAAGGCCAAAAATATCAATTTCACGAATGCCCGTAACCTCGCGAACGGCATCCAAATAAAGGTGCATTCATCTGATGACCATAGGGCCCTCACCTCTTACCTCCGTAAGGAGCGTATAAGCTTCCACACTTATACGCTTCAGGAGGAGCGCGAACTCCGCGTTGTAATACGCGGAATCCCTAAAGAGTTAGATGTAGAGCTCGTAAAAGTCGACCTGTTAGAACAAGGCCTACCAGTGAATTCTGTGCACCGTATGCACACCGGTCGCGGTAGGGAGCCATATAATATGGTTCTAGTCGCTCTCCAGCCTACCCCCGAGGGTAAGAAAATCTTTAACACACAGACCGTCTGTAGGCTCTCTGGTATCGCTGTCGAAGCCCCCCATAAAAAAGGCACTCCTAGCCAGTGCCATAACTGTCAATTGTATGGGCACTCTTCCCGTAACTGTCACGCGCGCCCCCGATGCGTCAAATGTTTAGGCGATCACGCCACGGCCCTATGCACTCGCGATCAAAAAACCGCGACGGAACCGCCTAGCTGCGTCCTGTGTCGAACACAGGGTCACCCCGCAAATTACCGCGGATGCCCCCGAGCCCCGAAAATAAATCGCCGCGTCGCCCGCCAAAACCGCCTCCGATCTTCCGGCCCAGACATCAAAGCCTCGGCACCCTCTGCGTCGCAGGCTAAGCCAGCGTTCGTTCCGGCGGCGGTGCCCAGTGTCTCGGCCTGGGCGAAACCGCTGCCGTACACGAACACGGTTACAACTCCCTCCTCCGCGATTCGTCCCGCCCCCGCGACTTGCCCTCCGACCGCGTCCGAAAATCTCGCTTTAGCGATCGACTTCTTTCAGTCGATCAACTTTGAGCGCGTTAACGCTTTGGGCGACGCCATTCGCGCTGCCTCCACTGCACAACACTTTATCGCCGTTGTGCAGGAATACGCCGACGTATACGCGTCATTAAATACGTACGTCCTCCCCTCACTACACCGGTAATCAATGGCGTATATAAGTAGAATAAAGCCCCTATCCGTGACGATAGGATTTTTTAACGCTTACGGTCTCGCAAATCAACGTGATCAGGTTTCTGACTTTTTGCGTGACCATCAAATTGATATCTTTTTAGTGCAGGAGACCCTACTTAAACCCGCGCGCCGTGACCCTAAAATCGCGAACTATAACATGGTCAGGAACGACAGGCTCTCTGCCCGTGGTGGTGGTACCGTCATTTACTATAGAAGAGCCCTGCATTGCGTCCCGCTCGATCCTCCCGCGCTCGCTAATATCGAAGCATCAGTGTGCCGAATCTCACTGACGGGACATGCGCCGATCGTTATCGCGTCCGTTTATCTTCCACCGGATAAGATCGTTCTAAGCAGTGATATCGAGGCGCTGCTCGGTATGGGGAGCTCTGTCATTCTGGCGGGCGACCTAAATTGCAAACCCATCAGGTGGAACTCACACACCACAACCCCGAATGGAAGGCGGCTTGACGCGTTAGTCGATGATCTCGCCTTCGATATCGTCGCTCCGTTAACCCCGACTCACTACCCGCTAAATATCGCGCATCGCCCGGATATACTCGACATAGCGTTATTAAAAAACGTAACTCGGCGCTTACACTCGATCGAAGTAGTTTCAGAGTTAGATTCAGACCACCGTCCCGTCGTTATGAAGCTCGGTCGCGCTCCCGATTCCGTTCCCGTCACGAGGACTGTGGTGGATTGGCACACGCTGGGCATCAGCCTGGCTGAATCTGATCCACTATCGCTCCCGTTTAACCCGGACTCTACCCCGTCTCCTCAGGATACCGCTGAAGCCATAGACATCTTAACATCACATATCACCTCGACATTAAATAGGTCATCGAAACAAGTTGTAGCGGAGGACTTCCTTCACCGCTTCAAATTGTCCGACGATATTAGGGAACTCCTTAGAGCTAAGAACGCCTCGATACGCGCCTACGACAGGTATCCTACCGCGGAAAATCGTATTCGAATGCGTGCCCTACAACGCGACGTAAAGTCTTGCATCGCCGAAGTCCGAGATGCCAGATGGTGTGATTTCTTAGAAGGACTCGCGCCCTCCCAAAGGTCTTACTACCGCTTAGCTCGTACTCTCAAATCGGATACGGTAGTAACTATGCCCCCCCTCGTAGGCCCCTCAGGCCGACTCGCGGCCTTTGATGATGACGAAAAAGCAGAGCTGCTGGCCGATACATTGCAAACCCAGTGCACGCCCAGCACTCAATCCGTGGACCCTGTTCATGTAGAATTAGTAGACAGTGAGGTAGAACGCAGAGCCTCCTTGCCACCCTCGGATGCGTTACCACCCGTCACCCCGATGGAAGTTAAAGACTTGATCAAAGACCTACGTCCTCGCAAGGCTCCCGGTTCCGACGGTATATCTAACCGCGTTATTAAACTTCTACCCGTCCAACTCATCGTGATGTTGGCATCTATTTTCAATGCCGCTATGGCGAACTGTATCTTTCCCGCGGTGTGGAAAGAAGCGGACGTTATCGGCATACATAAACCCGGTAAACCAAAAAATCATCCGACGAGCTACCGCCCGATTAGCCTCCTCGTGTCTCTAGGCAAGCTGTATGAGCGTCTGCTCTACAAGCGCCTCAGAGATTTCGTCTCATCCAAGGGCATTCTCATCGATGAACAATTCGGATTCCGTACAAATCACTCATGCGTTAAACAGGTGCACCGCCTCACGGAGCACATTCTTGTGGGGCTTAATCGACCAAAACCGTTATACACGGGAGCTCTCTTCTTCGACGTCGCAAAAGCGTTCGACAAAGTCTGGCACAATGGTTTGATTTTCAAACTATTCAACATGGGCGTGCCGGATAGTCTCGTGCTCATCATACGGGACTTCTTGTCGAACCGCTCTTTTCGATATCGAGTCGAGGGAACCCGCTCCTCCCCACGACCTCTCACAGCTGGAGTCCCGCAAGGCTCTGTCCTCTCACCCCTCCTATTTAGCTTATTCGTCAACGATATTCCCCGGTCGCCGCCGACCCATTTAGCTTTATTCGCCGACGACACGACTGTTTACTATTCTAGTAGAAATAAGTCCCTAATCGCGAAGAAGCTTCAGAGCGCAGCCCTAGCCCTAGGACAGTGGTTCCGAAAATGGCGCATAGACATCAACCCAGCGAAAAGTACTGCAGTGCTATTTCAGACGGGAAGCTCCACACGGATTTCCTCCCGGATTAGGAGGAGGAATCTCACACCCCCGATTACTCTCTTTAGACAACCCATACCCTGGGCCAGGAAGGTCAAGTACCTGGGCGTTACCCTGGATGCATCGATGACATTCCGCCCGCATATAAAATCAGTCCGTGACCGTGCCGCGTTTATTCTCGGTAGACTCTACCCCATGATCTGTAAGCGGAGTAAAATGTCCCTTCGGAACAAGGTGACACTTTACAAAACTTGCATAAGGCCCGTCATGACTTACGCGAGTGTGGTGTTCGCTCACGCGGCCCGTACACACATAGACACCCTCCAATCCCTACAATCCCGCTTTTGCAGGTTAGCTGTCGGGGCTCCGTGGTTCGTGAGGAACGTTGACCTACACGACGACCTGGGCCTCGAATCAATTCGGAAATACATGAAGTCAGCGTCGGAACGATACTTCGATAAGGCTATGCGTCATGATAATCGCCTTATCGTTGCCGCCGCTGACTACTCCCCGAATCCTGATCATGCAGGAGCCAGTCACCGTCGACGCCCTAGACACGTCCTTACGGATCCATCAGATCCAATAACCTTTGCATTAGATGCCTTCAGCTCTAATACTAGGGGCAGGCTTAGGGACCCCGGTAACCGTACTCGTCGAACTCGACAAAGAGGTCGACGTGCAACCTAACCCATGCATCAGCCCGCTGAGTTTCTCGCCGGATCTTCTCAGCGGGTCGCGATTCTGATCCGGTAGTAGATTCATTCGCGAAACAATTGCTCTTGAGTTGTTAGATCTCCTTCGGAGGCGCTCGGGCAGTTGTTAGCAAATCCCACCCCTCTTGGCTGAGCCTTTGCTCGCCCACCTGTCCTGGTGAAACTGGAAAGGCCTTCGGGCCACCAGTAAGCTTTCAATCATAAAAAAAAAAAAAAAAGCATCGTATAATAAAATACAATGCCTGTGTGCATGCATGTAATAAAAATCAAACCCGCGAAAAATATAGTTTGCGTAATTACCAGCAAGGCTGTGTACGCTAGGGGTCGTCATCGTTTGAAGAGTTCGACGAGCAACTTAACCAATATTCACAACCCACTGAGTTTTTCGCCGGATTTTCTCAGCGGGTCACGATTCCGGTTAGGTGGTAGATTCGGTGAAGCACTGCTCTTGTTAGGGCTGCAATATCTCAGAGACTGGGTCCCCTGAGCTTGTCTATTGCGGGAAGGAATTACCATCCTGTCCATTTCTGAACCAAAGTAATCATGCATTTTATGGGTGGCGGTATTCCCAGTGTCTATGGGCTGCCGTGTCCGCTTGACACCAACACCACTGCGTGGTAAACTCTTTCATTTATATATGCAACAGAATCTTTAAAAAACCAAGTCAAGGTTTAGCCTTAAAGAATTGGAAACAAAGAACCGACGTGAAGAGCTTTGGGTAGATTGAAGTAAATTCACGGTACCATTCAAAAACTCTCAAGCTTGATTAACCATCCCTTAGTATGCAAATATTTCATAGGGCGGCGGCACGAGGGCACAGGCCTCCGGGGCGTTGTTGAGTAAATTGACGGAAAACAGGAGATGTTGCGGAGTTAGGGCCTACGGGAAATGGGGCTTGTCGACATATGTGCTCGGAATTTCTGTAATCACTGATAACAGAGAACAGTGCTTTCGCAGAACATAGTTTTTAACTTTTCGAATGAGCTCAATTCATACATAATTTCATGAAATCAAATTCTAATTATAAACAAGATCTTGATCTATTAGATTATTATAAGAGATTTATTATATTCATCGGAGGATAAAACAAGACGAATCGGGTAGATTGTTGTCGAGGAATTCAAGATTAAAATTCCGTTCATTACTCTGACGAAGCCTGCAGAATTTATGGAGAAAACTTAACGAAACCTTCTAAAAAGGATTCCTCTAAAATTCAAGTTCATTTTTTTAGTAAGATTTTTTTTTTGTTTGTGAGGTTTTGATCCGAACACTAAATGAGCGTGCTCAAAGCGAGTGAATGACTGGTAAAAGTAAATGCTTGTACATAGTAAGTTGAATTCATTTTAAACATTTAACTATATTATGTATTTACATGGTTTATAAGTCTTGCTTACGTGACCATTACTGGCAAGAAGGTTTCTGTTCTCGCTCGGGGTTTTCGTTACTTTGTTGTGTGAAAAGTATTTGGTATTTGGGACCAGTGTATATTTGTTTTCGGCATAGCCATAACACATAAGACAATTCTGGTTGGATGCGAGCCGTTTAATGTAGAACATTTATTTATCTAAAAAATAGGGTATATTGGAATCATTTTTGAAAACTACGACAGCTTGAATGTAGTACTAGAGATTTCTTATACAACAAAATCTGATATCTAAAGATAAAATTTTACTAATGTATTACGCGGAATAGAACTCAGAGAAGTATTCACCATCTAAACTTGCTTTAGTTACGCGCTCATGAAATATGACACCAGTCCCTTTTATCATAAATTTTGGAGTACAATTAAGTTATACTATATAAATTGTTATAATTTTTATTAAGCCTCCATTTTCTAATTTACACGTACATATCAATATATATATATTTTTTATACAGTTTTTTACACTATTACGCAAAACAGCTTTGATTGATTTGTTTGCCATTTCATCTTTATCACATCTAACGTACCTTACAAGAATGAACCCAAAACAAACTAACAAAACGTTAAGAATTGAACACCATGGAACAACATGGACACACAATTCTCGATAAAACTTCTTTGAGTACCCCAAATCTTGCTTGTTACCAAAGGTATCATCTCAGATAGAAATTTGGGTTCAATTTAAAACACCTTCGTGAATAATTCAGGCGGCACACCCCTATGAAGGGGTTGATTATCCCTCACGCACTGGATCAAGGAACCGAAAGCTTTCAGCTTTAGGGTTAGTTGAACAACCCCAGAAACTATGTTTCATATCCACGCATTAAGTTATGTTTGTAATGGACCGGAATAAACGGCATTGTTCTGACTATTATTTTTAAGACCCTCTCATGAGAACATAAAGAAAGATTGCCGTAAAACTTTCTGTTCTCGTACATTTGGGATGGAGAACAAACTTTTATCTTTTACTACCATGCAACCATTCCATTTATTTAAAGTTCACGCGCCTACACCTAGGTTTCGGAAACTTTCGCTAATTAGCAACGCTCGCAATTTATATTTTATGAGTTAGTCGTTTAATGAAACATTTATGTACCAGAAGGTTTACTTCGAACCAATCTCTAACATTGCCTCAACCAGAAGTCATTAAATCTGACATGACAAATTCTATGTACCATGGATTATAATTTGCGGCATCTATATCCAACGTTACTGAGGAGCACTTCTCAGATAATACTACGTTTGATTGAAATAGCAAAATTGCACCCATTAGGCGTAGCAACGATACGATCACATTCCGGCAACGGATTTAGACATCTGTCTATAAGGGGGGGTTACGACCTTATAAAGACTAGTAGTCCCGCAGTAGTCGAAATTCGACTATAATTAATTGAAATATTTAAAGTTTGATACATTATTATGCCTTTATTGTAAAGATTTTCACAGATTTTGCCAAGACCACACTATAGACAAATAATATTAAAGACAAACAATAATAATGTAATCTCAATTTGATACTTAAAGCAATAACAAAAGTCAGTAAACAAAGGGTATTGTTACGCCGGTAAGAGTAACGCCATCTATCGCCGAATAGTCGAACGAATAGCGAAGGATCTAGTAGCACTTGGAACGCTCGGGAAGTACAACGCCATTTATTGTCAGATAGCGGAAACACAATACTAGAAATGTGTGGAATATTCTCGATAATTCTAGGGATGTGGTATCTGCTATAAAAGCGTTGCAGAGATGGCACGCAGTCAGTTAGTAATCGGAACTACTCGAAGTGAAACAGCGAACGGATCACCTGAAGCGAAGCGGAAGAAGAGAATTGAGTATTATAAAGTGTTTATTGAGTGTTTTAAGTGTTCTAAGTGTTGAATACAGTTTTAAGTTGTACTCCGGTAGAATTTTTATTTATCCCGAACCCCAGCGCGCAACAGTATATTTTTTTTTTAATTATGCTTATTAATACATGAAATCATTAAAAAAACAACATTACACAGGCTACCGCATATTTTACACCCACACATATATAATATATTTAAATACGTGGCGATTTAATACACAAATGTATTGAAATAATGCTAAATTTATATACACACACACATTCATGAGTTAGTTACTCAATATTTTTTTCTAGTATTTTCATGAAGAACAATAGTCATTTGATTTTTACAAAAAGATTCATTTAGTTAAATAGTTTTAATAGTAAAATAGAGTCTTTCAAATTTTGAGAGTTCGAGATTACGGCATTAGCGGACGTCAACTCTCAATATTAATTTAAATTAAGTAAATATTTAATATAAAATACGTGAACACATTAAAGATTAAGCGACAAAGCATTTTTCGAATGACACCTCTCACTGCTACGAAAATTATAATTCTAAGTCCACCCCTGCCTTTCCATTTCCGTCCGCTTTGATGTTAGCTAGTTTGCCTGAATAAGGCACTACATCTTGATTCGTGCTATTGTTCATTTGAGAGGACTTATGGTCGCGGAGTCGTGATAAGGCACCAACTCCAGTGTGATATTTCCTTTGTATGGAATCATTTGATATCATGTTATGTAATAGTACCAATTAGTATAGTTTCATAGCTACAGAACTATCGTTAGATGATACATCCCTATGTTGTTTCATTTTTAAGTCACCCACATTTCTTGTACAATAATTATTAGCACGTCTGAAAAAATATAGGCTATTAATAAATACTAGAGGTCCCACAGTAGTCGAAATTCGACTATAATTAATTGGAATTGTAAGCTTGTACACTATTATGATTTTATACTTCTATAATCACAAATTTCGCCAAGACTACACTATAAAAAATATTAACCAAGACAAACCATATTCTGTTCTCAATTTGACAACAGACGTCAAGAACAAAAGTTTGACAATAAATAGTATGCAATATGCATGCGTGTGTGCGTCAAATACATGATATGTAGTGTGTGTAATGTTTTCTTTATTGATTTAATGTATCTTTTATGCATTATTTTAAAAAAAAATTAGCATTGTGCACTTCTTCTCTATATTCTCTATAAGTGTGGAAAATTTCATTCTCCTCCGTCCGCGCAATTTTCGTAAAAAGGGATACAAAGTTTTTGCTTCACGTATTAATATAACTAGTCAGGTCATAAGTATTGTCACACAGTAAAAACTTTTCTTTTAGAATGCTGGTCACAAAAAAGTTTATTGAATTCGAATTTCGAATTGTTCATGAAAATAAAAATAGTATACTTTTAGAATTTTACTCATTTTTTAATATGGAGTGGACGCTTAAAGAAGACCGTGTTGCAGTTATTGCGTTGCATCGTTGCGGTTACGCGCCAATTCAAATTTTTAACATACTGAAAAATTTAAATATAACCAAAAGATTCGTTCATCGTACCATCAAACGATACAATGAAGACTCTAGTGTAGATGAGAGGTCAAGAAGTGGTCGCCCTCGGTCTGTTAGGACTCCAGCAGTGATAAAAGCTGTGAAGGCGCGAATTCAAAGAAATCCCAAACGTAAGCAGAAACTGTTGGCCCTTCAGATGGGGTTAAGCAGAACCACGGTGAAAAGGGTGTTAAATGAAGACTTAGGGCTTCGGGCATATCGAAGAAAAACAGGACATCGTTTGAATGCTCGTCTAATGGACCTGAGACTTAAGAGATGCCGCGCTTTGTTGAAGCGGTACGCGGGAAAAAAATATCGGGAAATTGTTTTTTCGGATGAAAAAATTTTTACCGTAGAAGAGAGCTACAACAAACAAAATGATAAGGTGTACGCACACAGTAGTGAATAAGCGAGCAACCGTATTCCGCGTGTCCAACGAGGTCATTTTCCATCCTCGCTCATGGGAGTTTCTTATTGGGGCTTAACAGAGGTACATTTTTGTGAGAAAGGTGTAAAAACGAATGCAGTTGTGTATCAAAATACAGTCCTGACGAACCTTGTGGAACCTGTTTCTCATACCATGTTCAATAACAGGCACTGGGTATTCCAACAAGATGCGGCGCCAACTCATAGAGCGAAGAGCACACAAGACTGGCTGGCGGCGCGTGAAATCGACTTCATCCGGCACGAAGACTGGCCCTCCTCCAGTCCAGATTTGAATCCGTTAGATTACAAGATATGGCAACACTTGGAGGAAAAGGCGTGCTCAAAGCCTCATCCCAATTTGGAGTCACTCAAGACATCCTTGATTAAGGCAGCCGCCGATATTTACATGGACCTCGTTCGTGCTGCGATAGACGACTGGTCGCGCATATTGAAGGCCTGTATTCAAAATCACGGAGGTCATTTTGAATAAACTTTAGTGTCATAAGAATCTATGTTTTGTTAAGTTCATTTTGGTATATGAATGGTTACATAATGAATAAACTTGTTTCAATTATTTTACATTAAACATGTGACAGAATTTATGACCTGACTAGGTATAGATGTACAGTTGTGGTCGTATAATTTAGATCAATTTATTAAGCTGTTCCTGAGTTGCTTCATACGAAACTTACATTTCATAAATAACATTAATGTGAAGTGCGTAAAAAAAAGCAATTTAATATTATACGTTTGTCTCATTACTCTTTTAAATTGCTACACTGTCGATTTGAAAGCTTTTTCTTGACATTGCCCCAAAGTTGCTCAGTTAGGTTTAGATCTGGATTGTTAGCTGACCAATCAGAGACATAAACTGATGTGAAAATTTCCTTAACGGTGATCGCAGGATGCTTTTGACCATTATCGTGCTAAAGTGTCCAAAAAATAACCGATAGCACGTCTTGAGCATAAGGTAACATGTTGTCTTCTATCAGCCTAACACTCTATTGCAAAAACAAACAATGCCGAGTATTATTTTTTGTTTTTAATAAATTACTTAGCTATGCAAAAGCCAAAAGATTAATTTTCATCTCTATAAATTTTCCATTATACTATAATGCTCAATAGCATCTTAATCTAAAAACAAACAAGAAACTATTTTGATCCTGTGGGCACAGACCTGACAATCCCAGAGAGTTTATATCGTAAGTAAAAAGATTTTATTGATGTTGGGTTCATATGGAGGTGTTAAAATGGAGTTCTTCGTATTAAAGAGCCGGACTAAACTTCTTAGTTGCGCGTATAAGTTTTAAAGAGAAGTTTTATTTTATTTTTGAAGTGCGGTAGTTCAGTTTTCATAGTTCATGAAGTTGGAGATCGTAAATAGTGTAGGTAAGTGCTACAGATACTGCCGGTATAACTCCATGAACTTTTATTGGTTCTCTAAGTTCATTTTCAGAGTGTGTATGTTTGTTCAATTTATAGTTTATTTTCTTACTGTATTTTAATTTAATTTGCCTTTGTATAAATATTATAAAAATATAAAATCTTCTACTATTACGATCGTGGTTTCCGCTTATTTATGTTTTAGCCACAAATTGGGTCACTTTTCTTTTAATCGCCAATCCAAAAGGTAATTTAATTAGGTAACTTAATTTCTTTATGTAATTGAATTGAGTCATTCCTATCTGTGAAACCGGAATGTAAAATTGCTTCGCGATAGCTCGCTGCCAGTGATAACATACAAGCAGCTTCAAATCAGTGTGGGAGGTATTAAATTATGATCGTCAATATATTTTTTAGTGTATATTTTTTATTACTGTTTTTTCCCTATCCATTCACTGGTGACCCAATGGCCAGCTTCTCGCGGACGGGTAGGTGAGCTCACGGGCTCAGAGAATTGGTCAATACTAGCCCTAGCTCGAGCAGTGCTTCGCAGAATATACCACCTGATTGGAATCGCGACCCACTGAGAAGATCCAGCGAGAAACTCAGTGGGCTGTGTCTATCTATGGGTTAGTTCGCTCGTCGAACCGACGGTTTCGACGAGGACGGTGACCGGTGCTAGAAGGGCCTAAACGTAGCGTGTGTGGCCCGGATCGAATATGATTATTACTGTAGAGCAACAGAAAAACTCATGATCAACCCAGTGTTGAAAATAACGTCGTAAACTAACCTCGAGCCTTGAAGTTGAAATCTCAACTGCATTTTTTAACAGCTGTTTTTTTTTGTCAGTAGGAAATCGCCCTTCACTGGGGATGGAGGGCGGGGCATGTCGAAGTTGAACCAACTAAAACCTCCTGTCGCTCAACAACCAACGTCCAAACGTCGCATGAGACAGAACTCATGAAAAGGCAAAGGGGGGAAAGTGAAGCGTTTAGTGCGGAGCACATCTCTCCCATAACCCTCCCCCTCGGGACGCCGGACTGGCGGTCGTCGGCGCCACGACCACCAGCCCTCTCGGTTTTAACAGCTGTACCACTCTTTAAATTGGAATACACGATAGCAACGTGGCAGGAATACTCATAATAATGGTACTATATTTATTTACATGTAGACTCACAACACCTTAATCCAAGTTAAATACACGGATTAGAAAATATATCTAGCTTCCAATCACAATTAGAGGTAAATTCGCTGAATAAACCTGTTACATTTAAATTAAATATAATTAATACATCCATACATAAATTCACAGTAATTTTCATGCTCCGATAAACATATAGATAGAACAGTACATTGATATACCAGGACGGCCTCGTGCGTATTCAATGGGGTTGGCCGGTTAAAGCTTTTCTCAGATGTCGCCAGCGTAGCTTGTTCCCTTGTCACAGAGAGCCGCCATTTTGTGTGTTTTGCGTTCGTGATATTTCGGCATTTTGTGACTTTGATACGGTTCTTATTACTTTCTAAGTAGTGCTAAACAGTTTTACAACATGTATTCCAACTGGATAGTTAAAGAATTAAAGGAGGAGTTGAGAAAACGTGGTGCATCTTTACGAGGAAAAAAAGTGGATTTTGTCGAAAGGTACAATGTTAATGTTTTATTTTAACTTAGAAAACTTCTCTCAAACTGTTTCCGGTAGATATTATTATAATAATATTAAATTGTGTACCTTAGGAACTTTATTCCTTGTAGCATGTGCAAAAAGAATTGCTCACATTACACACATTACCTACCAACTAATGTATTATTTAAATTTTTTCAGATTAGAGCCATATGACCAAAATTTTAATTTTGAAACAAAATTAAAAAATAGCTCTAGCAATATATGCTAATATATATGATTTGCTAGTGGAGCCATGTGGCATTTTCATTAGCCAAGAGCGCCCATATCTTGCTGCATCTCCTGATGGTGTGTCGGGCGAAGAAACTATAATTGAAGTGAAATGTCCATACGCTAGCAGAAAACATGAAATAAATATAACAACGGTGCCTTACTTAGAACAATGTAACGGGATATTGTCTCTAAAAAAACCTGCACATATTATTATCAAATCCAAGGGCAGTTATACTGCTCAGGCAAAACATACTGCAATTGGTCATTTACACCTACAAGGACATCAAAGTGATTTATGTTGAAAAAGACAATAATTTTATAAATAATATTATAAATAAATGAGATATCTTTTATGAAAATATTTTCAAAGAAGCATTGTATGAAAAATATCTGTATTATAACTATACACACTTGTCGAAATAAATAATCAGGAATATTTTAAATTATTTTTATTGACAATTCCTTCTCTAAAATTACATAACATTACACATATGAAATATATAATAAGCTTAATTAGTAACATTCAAAATTGATCTTCTATTGATATGCCGACCATTCTACTCCAGCGATACCTTATATCAATGACATTGGCATAAGTGTAATTAAAACTAATGAAAACTTAGATGCTGTTTCCAACCCGGTGTAGTATTGCATTGTCTCATCGTCTGCAAGTAATAGCTCTGTAGAGAACAATCTTAATATATTGGATGTTTGAGTTCCAATAGTAATATGATGCCTTGTAATTGTTTCATCTATACTAGAGTTATTATTTTCTATTAGAATTTCTTGAGAGACATTTGAATCAAAATGCACATTGCTGTGTTCTTCAAAGGGTACGAGTTTGTAACCTTTGTTCTCTATTTTTTGTTTCTTCAGAAACTGGTTTCATATTCCATGAAAATATAGATGGTACAGCACCTTTCTTCAGATATTTATGTTAATGTTTGACACCTACAACACAAAGAAAAACATTTAAATATACTATCACAAGGAAACCTGACCATGGTTCAAAATATTTGTTATTACAATGGATGCAGCGATTTAGATAGAACTTTCAATAGTAACAGCTGATAATGAACAACAGCTCATGAGGAATGCGTTTCCTCCAGTCTGATTTTGTGTTTGTTAAAAGGTTCCTTAGAACATAAATCTACTTGCAAAATATGTTAGCAACGAATAGTGTGCCTAACTAATTATTATTGGATTTTTTTAATAAGAGAACAAAGATGTGTGCTACACCTAGTCATGCATTATAAATATTTGACAGAAAGAAACATACCTGTGTATTTACTAATGTTTTCATAGTCAGATTCTACAAAGTGTTTACGACATAACCTCGAACTTTTTGTGGGAGTACTTTTTTCGCGTCAAATGGCCTTTAACCACAGTCTTCCAATTTTCTTGTCCTTCGGAATTGATGTACTCCAATTTCTGAGCATATTGGCACAAAACAACGCGTCATTGCGCTTAAAATAATTTTTAATCAAAAATTCCAATACAAATATTGAATGTTATGGGAACAATGCACACAAGCGCCACTTTGACAGTTGCCAACCCCATTGTTAATTCCTCAGTAGAAACCTTAAGTAAATCCAATCCATTGTTACTTGAGTAATGGTCCCTGGGACATGTCTAGACATATTGGCAAAAAGCTTTTCGGTTTTGAGGCTTCCAATTTACGTGTTTCTCGATTTACTGTAATATATCAAACAATTGTTTTGTGGAGTTAATCAAATTGTACTATGTATGATTTTTTGTCATCTTTTTTTTTCGAACAAGCCTTTTTTCTATTATTTCATTGAATTCATCGCTAATAAATAGACGGAGCTAGTAAGGAAGGATTTATTTATTAAAAACTAGGTGACCTGGCAGACTTCGCAGTGCCACGACCAATAAATAAAAGACCTAAGCTTTTGTATAAAATAAACTTAAAACAAACAAGAGGAATCCGTCTGACGGGGGACACAACAAAATTGTTATTTTTATTTAATTCCGAGCATTTTCATATTTATCTACCTTTTAAACCTTCTCTGGACTTCCACCAATAATTCAAGACCAAAATTAGCCAAATCGGTCCAGCCGTTCTCGAGTTTTAGCGAGACTAACGAACAGCAATTCATTTTCATATATATAAGATACGTCTAATTGAATATTATGTTACTGATCAGGCTGACGATCATGGTACCACTTTGTAATCTTCAATATTTTTAAATAAAAAATACTGTTTATTCAATGACTTTAAGAAATCGTGAGAAGCAATTTTTATATTTTAGCTTAAACAAAATTATTATTAAGTATATTGATTTAGGTGTTGAACAAATCTCGTCAGTTTTGATGACAAATGAAGTTTCATCGTGGTTTTTTTTATTCCCCTTGTAGGCAGGCATATGAAAATATTGTCTATATATATAAAAATGAATTTCTGTTCGTTAGTCTCGCTAAAACTCGAGAACGGCTGGACCGATTTGGTTAATTTTATTCTTGAATTATTTGTGGAAGTCCAGAGAAGGTTTAAAAGGTAGATAAATATGAAAATGCCCGGTATTAAATAAAAATAACAATTTTGTTTTTCCTTTGATGTGTCCCCCGTCGGACGGATTCCTTTTGTTTGTTTTAAGTTTATTTTATACTAAAGTTTAGATATTTTATTAATCGATTGAGGCACTACGAAGTCTGCCGGCTCAGCTAGTAATTGTAAAAATACTTTTTGTTTGATTGCTCATCTGGGCACTATGTGTTCGAGCATGCTGATTTCCACAATGACATATTATTATGTTATTTATTTATTAAATAGGATTTTTGAGATAAGCTTGGCTACCAATTAGTTAGTGAGAAATGTTAAATAAGTTTTTTTTTCTTGATATCTACAGTTTCAATTCCAGACACACCCGAAGTTAATAAAACAGTTTATAGAATACGTATTTGCCATCAATATATTAAAGTTTTGACTAAATTTAAAGTACAAAAGCTTGTGTTGAATAAAGAATAATCTTAGACAACAATGGCACGAGTCTCCCTCATACGTACAATTGGATACGAAAATACCTTTCACTTTGTGTTCCCCGGGGATTAGATTTATACTTACCTTCAAACATGTGTACACGTGAATCCAAAAAATTGCCAATTTTATCCCATCATCATTTTCTTGTGTTGCCAGATTATGCAGATGATGTATGCCAGATGATGCATCATTTGATAAAAGCTAACTTTGTTAATGTCTTTGTTAATGAATAAACAATAAAAAAATTATTGCGTTTTCTGTTAGGTATATGTACAATAATGTAACATAATAATATAAACATTTGGAGCCCTTAATATCTTTTAAAATTAATATAGAAAATAATATAATTAGTATACAGTATTAATAAACTATACAAAACTGAACTCTCTTTTTTACTCAATGACAGATTTCACTCCATGACACTGAAGAGAAATCCTTTTTAAAAACTAGTTTTAAATAATAATGTTTTTTTCTTTACACATAATATATATGTTATCTGAATTTCTCATTGATTGACTTTTATTCGTATTAGAATAAAATTAATGTTAATTTTAATATTTTATGGAAAAAAGTGACTAAACAATAAACCAAGCCAATCATTGCAGTGAATAGTAAAAAAATGGCAGTCCAATATGGCGCACTATACGTATTTTTCGTTGACGGCAATAACCGCCGACAATTGCTTTGTGTTCGTTTCAAAAGAAAAATAGTAGGGCCTTTAGATTGCTTTCAAGCCCTTGAGGATGTCAAATGGGAGAGTTATTTACATCCTATTGGAAAAAAGTTTCCTTTTATTTAAGCAAGCCGAGAAAGTGTGGGCGAAAAAAACATGTTTATTTATTTACGTTCAGTGCGTTTTTAGGGTGGTTTCTTTAGGAAAACGATTAGAATCAATTGAAAAGCTCCTATTATTATGTTTTGTTTAGTAATTTTCCACAAAAAATGATCAAAATATATATTCAAATCATCTTTATTGTCCCTTAAGCGTTTTCTCGTAAAATACCAAATACAAAGTGTAATTTTGACAACAGGTCAGCGTCAGTAATCTCAGTAATAACTTTTATTTGGCCATAAATCTGATTAAGCAAACTATATTACTTAACCTTGCAAATATCAGTGTCCTGATTAACAGTTCATTTCAACACATGAAAAACCTTTGCAGAATAAACCAGTCGTAAAACCGTAAATAAGCCATAAACATGGCTTAATAAGCGCACATTTACGCTGCGGACATCTTTTTTGGAAGGGATCAGAGATATTTACTTTACGAGGCGATCGTAAAGCGTGTATTTCTTCAGGATCTCTTTAGCGATGTTTAGTGACGGCCAAGGGTCAAATAACTGCGTCGGGTGGTAACAAATTTTCGATCACAGTTATAGGGAGAAATATGGTGATGGTTCGCCATTTTTTATACCATAAATCTCCGACCTCTGTGTAATAATATCTAGCAAACACGTGGAACGTGAGAAAAATTCTTTACTTTCTATGAAATATATAAATGTGGAAAACTGGTATTATACAGGACATATTCAGTACTTTTTTTTAAAACGTTGAAAATGTCATGCATTGTCTTATTTTAAGTTCAAGAGTTCTTGTTGAACCCATACTATGATTAAATATTTATTTGTTCACAAAGGCATTACACATACGACACGTTTTCAGTTTAACTCAATTTCTTCTGTAGCTTCTAAAACCAAACGCTTCACTGACATCCGACCAAAGGTTCTTCTGAAAGTTAAAAATATCAGTTTCATAAAAGCAAACTGAATTTTATTCTACAAAATGTTCCCTCTAGAATACCAGCTGAAATTTTATCATCGACGTATCCTCTCGGATATTAACCGTTGCTATGGCGACTGTAGGTACTTACAGCGGAGGGGGGCTCAATATGAACTGCACCATTTGAATTTCAAGTGCTATGCAAAGTGAATCCGATCTGAGAACCATTGAGTGAGGTTTAAATGTACTTTAGAAAACACGGACATCAACGTTTCATTCGGTTATTATTATTTGAGGCTCGTCTGAAGTGATTACGTCGGAAGACCGGCAAGGAAATACCTTCAAAGAAGACGACAATGTCTGACACTTGAATTAATGTCTTTGTTTTAGTTTCGAAAAATTAATTGGCTTTGGTTCAAATAATGGATTCATGGTCAACGCAATTACAGTTTGATGATGTTCGAGTATATTGGGAGCCCTGAAAGCCCTACTCGTCCTCTAGATTTTTCATGTAAAGTAGTTGTACATCCTGCATTGACTCATAAAACAGTCAAATGCAAAACAATTGAGATTTCAACCGCCAGATCGGACGGTGGTATTAGCTTGTACTACGCCATTTTACTCCATTAACTGCTAAATGTGAAGCGAATCGTACTATTTTAGTAATTAATAATTATTTTATATTTTAAGTTATGTTTTTCGAACGAATTCTAAGCTACGAGTATATTCAAAATTTCGAGTCTCTAGCTCATTAGAAAATTAAAGAACAATTATAAAATTCTACCCGAACTATTATCATTCATTACCCAAGCAGTGCTAATAAAAATATAGCAAAACAAAGCAAAACCTCATCAAATTCAGCCTTTAGAACATTTAGAACATTTTAATTTAGTAGATAAGATAAATTAAAACTAAGCAAAACCTCATCAAATTCAGCCTTTAGAACATTTTACTTTTCTACTTAACTGTTTCGTTGAAGTTCCCATTTTTCTCAAGTTGAGTAGTGATGTTAATGATGTTAGCAGTGATGTATTTATTGTATAGCCGTAGAAATAGCATCCTGTATTTTCATGTTTCAAGGATAAGATAGATGTTTATTAAAGATTTCAACTTCATGTTTCAAGGATGGGATTCCAACTATAAATGCTAATATCCACAAAGTCACAAGTTTTATCCCTAGAACTTTTCAACTGAACAGATAAGCGATCAAAGTGCAAAGCCTTTTCAAAAAATTATAAAAGGGGAAATAGGGAATAACGGATGGGATACAACACAAAAGACCTACTACAATGCAAATTCTCACAGTAATTGATCATTACATCGCGAAGCACTTCACAAACAATCCTGAGGGCGATCGATTTCAGAGGATCGGATATCGAAGGTACCATCGTTAAGAATTTCTAGTTTAATTTCTAAAATTAAAATTAAATTTTATACTCGTACTCAACTTTTGGTCAGCTTTGCATGAGTTAGATCACTTATCAGAAGTATAATTTTTGTTTGATTGATTTGGTTATTATGTGAGTTGCTTATGAGCAACAAATTATTATAATAAAATTGGATCTAATTATAATTTCTAGGACAAATACCTATAGAAGTCAGTAGATATTTGACCTTTAGACATCTTTGCTTAAAGTACCGTATGGACAATTCAGTACAGCCCTTTGCAAGACAAATATGGCTGAAAGCTGTAACTGTAAAAACTATTCATCACATAGTTTGTAAATGCAGATGAAGGACTACAACGGACACCTTAGACGTCGGCTACCTTTATAAAGATTTTTACCAGATACCTACTACGATTATACTCTAATAAAAGTCTTGGGAGCATTGTCTGGAGAAGGGGATTGGCAGACCACGGCTTTGGTACAAAAGATCTCTGAGAATTGAAATGGTAGGTGGTCCTTCCCTTCAGCTCTCAAGAATCAAGATGCTTTAAACTCCACAGACTGATCTACAAACACATGTACATACAAAACAATCGCATACATGCATCGAGTGATCAATACTTCAAGCTAGACACGACCACCAGCAATGAAGAGACCGACTAACAAGACGAAGGAGAGATACACAACAATATCTTACTTCACCTACTAACTTTCCTAACATAGAAGATATTAGATAGATGTGATTTCTTGTATATCAGTTATCATACTCAATCGAATTTTAGTAAAAACGAAAGGTAGTAAATAATAGTCTTGAATTTACGAACTTCTGTGCTCAAAAGATTGTTTTGTAAATTTGGGCAAAAAAACAAACTGAATTGAAACATATCACCGACGACCAATACATTTTAATTTTAGTGGGGCTCCACCAAAAACGTTTGTACACGATTGTACCATTAGTTGTTCAACGTTTGATGTATTTAATTGATAAGGCGTAATTGAATTCCGATGGCTTCTGAATTGTTTATAACGGTGAAAACCAAGTCGATTCCAAACTTTAAATTGCATTGTTAGGATGTTTCGTTGTTTACGACGTATAGTCAACTTTTTTGTTATAATAATTAGAAATTTGGTAACCTTCATTTAGCTTCACTTCATTTGCCTGAGTGAAAAATTGATTAGTATTTTAATATGCTCATGGTTGCACAAGACTCCCGCTATATTTGTATCGAGTTATGTGACAATAGCGCGCTTGAATTTTTTTAATGAAATACGTACTTAACAATTGTTCACGATTGACTTCCACGGTGAAGGAATAACATCGTGTAATAAAAATCAAACCCGCAAAATGATAATTTGCGTAATTACTGGTGGTAGGACCTCTTGTGAGTCCGCACGGGTAGGTACCAACGCCCCGCCTATTTTCTGTCGTGAAGCAGTAATGCGTTTCGGTTTGAAGGGCGGGGCAGCCGTTGTAACTATACTGAGACCTTAGAAATTATATCTCAAGGTGTGTGGCGCATTTACGTTGTAGATGTCTATGGGTTCCAGTAGCCACTTAACACCAGGTGGGCTGTGAGCTCGTCCACGCATCGAGGCAATAAAAAAAATTGTTTTTTTTTTCTTAATCACCAAAATAATTTACAACCAAAAATGTACTCAGGAACAATTTTCACTATGAATAATGATGATTTAAATTTCATCTAAATACAAGTAAACACCAGAGGGGTAGGATAGGTACTATTCAATTCAATTAAGACAACCAACGCGTGTCACAAACGATATTAAACATATTTTAAGGTGATATTTACCCACCATTAGAATAATGAGAGTCACTCTATTGCGTTTGGTACCATCATAATATGAAAAATAAAATTACATACATGTAACGGTATATTATAATAAGCACATAAAGCCCAAAATGAAAATAGAAGTATAGAAGAAAAAACTCACCTTTTATTCGTTATTGGCTACCTGTTTCTGTGCGATCGATCACCGGTTATCTTTCAGTCATTGTATTCAAAAGTTATTATGGTTCAGCTAAGCTTAAATTGTTCTAGAAAACAAACGTGTGAGACATAATAATTTATACTCATGAAAATTGAATAACTTGTAGTAATTTCAATTTATTCGCGTATAACAAGTCCTTGATGAAAAACTTGAGTTGTTGGCGTATTTCATAATTTTATGTTGGTTCGAGAACGACATTAGATACGAACAGATGTTGCGAGTAAAGTTGCCCTGAAATCGTCTGAAGAAACAAATATAAAGTTTTCGGTGTAAAAACTGGGTCACAGTCGATGGAACGTCAGTATTTCACATTTTTATGGACAAAGGATTGTTCAGAGAGGATGGTTTATCGAAATCTGTAAGGTCATTGTGGCCTAAAGGATAAGACATCCGGTAGATTCGTATCTATCGATGCAACGGTGTTCGAATCCTGCAGGCGGCTACCAATTTTTCTAATGAAATACGTACTTAACAAATGTTCACGATTAACTTCCACGGTGAAGGCATAACATCGTGTAATAAAAAACAAACTCGCAAAATTATAATTTGTGTAATTACTGGTGGTAGGACCTCTTGTTAGTCCGTACGGGTAGGTACCACCGCCCTGCCTATTTCTACCGTGAAGCAGTAATGCGTTTCGGTTTGAAGAGTGCGGCAACCGTTGTAACTATACTGAAACCTTAGAACTCATATCTCATATCACAAGGTGTGTGGTGACGTTTACGTTATAGATGTCTATGGGCTCCGGTAACCACTTAACACCAGGTGGGCTGTGAGCTCGTCCACCCATCTATGCAATAAATAAAAAATAAATAAAGCTGTTCATTCATAATTTCAATCAGAAGATAAGAGGAGCTACCCCTACTTCATCAGTCCGTAGTTGCAGCAACGTCATCTTCTTTGCCTGCCTGTGTGTGGTGTATTTAGTTATGAGTGTATGTTTTGATTGCATATTGGTTGCTTTACCGTCGTTACGTGTATGTTTACTGAAAAAAAGGTCATTCATTTCGATTTGAGGAGTGAGGCATTCGATGGAGTGAATGCCTTAAGCTTAAGCAAAAACAAATAATAACTGATCCACAGTTGTAAAAAGATTATTATTTAATTAAATTAGAGCTTTTCGAAATCTTTCACTGTCACATTATAATTAACTTCGCTCATTGTTTGTGTAGCAGAGATAACGTTTATCGATAAAACTATTCATTATACTTTAACCTTTTGTTGTAATCTAAGTGTGTAAATATTTCTAATTCAAGTATACCAATAAGTATTCTAATTTTACTGGTGGTAGGACCTCTTGTGAGTCCGCGCGGGTAGGTACCACCACCCTGCCTATTTCTGCCGTGAAGCAGTAATGCGTTTCGGTTTGAAGGGTGGGGCAGCCGTTGTAACTATAATGAGATCTTAGAACTTATATCTCAAGGTAGGTGGCGCATTTACGTTGTAGATGTCCGTGGGCTCCAGTAACCACTTTACACCAGGTGGGCTGTGAGCTCGTCCACCGACGTAACCAATAAAAAAAAAAAAAATTATTTTCTTGAAATCTAACTTTAAATATTGTGAAGTCTACTATTTTTGATTTTTAATATCCAAATTGCTGTGAACTATTAAATTATTAAAGAAAACAAAATTTTAACTACGATTGATTCTCATAATATTAATCTTGTAACTGTGAGTTTCTTGAACTACGTAGGTATATAAAACGGGGTAAGATACGTAAGCGTTCTGTTCGAGTTATTTCTTTAGTTAATTTTCTGAATCGTTGACGTATGAAATAAGTTGTCTGCCTCTGTAAATATAGTTCTGGGCTCCGGGAATATCTTCTGAATAAATTTCATGGTATTGCATCCATTTAAAATTATATCTAGAACGTTATATATTACCCGATAACTTTGATCTGGTTTTACTATTGCCTTTTAAAATACGATGTGGTGCTTTAATAAGAATTGTATCAAAAGCTTCTTTATTTCATTTTATAGCTATCTTAAATTGATAAGTTGGTGATTATATCGGCATCATATTTATTTTTATTTGGATCGCCTAATCCGAATAGGAAGTAGTAGAATATAGAAAATTTGTCTTCATTTTAGTAGCGTACAATTCTCAAACTCTGATAAGCTGATATGAAATTAACAAAACCATGGAAAAGTACGATTAAAATAAACCGGTATTTAAAAAAAAAATTGTTAATGAGCTACTATTTATTAAAAGGAATTCAAAAGACTGCGAACAAATATAAAAGAAAATTAAACTAATTTCCTTGCCCTGTCTCAGCTTGTTCGATGGGGTTCAACGTTCCTAATTGCATCGTCGAACTTCTAGCAAATTGGTTCCCGTTAATTGATTGGGATTTGTGATTGACTGCAGTGCGATTATACTGCAACTCAGTTGTTGTTGCACAGACACGTATTTAGATAATACAATAGCTAGCTAGACAATTAGCACTTTGGAGTTAAACATTATTTAAGGTGATTATCGTGAAATTTTTATGTACTGAATCGTAAAAAAAAGCTTTTGATTACTATTCAAATTAATACCTACCATAATTTTTTTTATTTTTACGAGAGAAAATGACACAGAAGGCTGGTCGCGACGCTCAGCATTGAAGAATACGACGCAAGAAGGAGTCTTTTACTGGTTCTTTAGTTGCAAATAAGATCTTAATGTATATAAATTACATGTCACGTTGTTTGTCCGGTGGAAAACTTAACACCTTTTTTTAAATATGTGTTTTGTTCCAACTTCGGTCATGGGATGGTTTTTATTTCGATTAATGATCGCTATATTTATTAATTAACAATAAAAGAAACTAAAATGTGGTGTCGTGGGACACCAGGTAGGAACGAAGTTCCTTCGGCTAATGTAGAATCGACACAATTTGCAAAAAAAATAAGGAGAAACAGAAAGGTATTATACACTACTCGCTTGTGTATACAACTGTCGCGCTCGCGCCTGCGCACGTCTCATTTAACGGTTTTAGTCCACGCACTTTTTTCCACGGATTTTTTCTTACTGTTTTACTATCACATTTTTTTCAGTTCGGTCACGCAGCAAAATCCCTATCCCCTCCAAGCCTGCCGTAAGGAACTTCGTTCCAATAATTTCTTATGTTGGGTATTGTTATTAATTTTAAGTTTCATAAGTTTAAAAAATTAAAATAATTTCGTAGTAAACGCAATACAGTGAAATCTAATTGTTCTTAGTTAGTTAATTTTTGGTATTAGCATAGCCGGCCACGTGTTAATTAGAAACAAAAAATTTAGCCACAGCAACGTGTGGCCGGGTCTGCAAGTTTTAGTGAAAAATTTAGTCTGACGATTGAATCTATAATCATTTGTAGTTGGGATGTAACAAATATATACGGTGTTTCCCGAGCGCTATGACATGTCCTTCTTCAAACGAGGCTTGTGGAGAGTATTAAGCGGTAGGCAGCGGCTTGGCTGTGCCCCTGGCATTGCTGATGTCCATGGGCGACGGTAACCACTCACCATCAGGTGGACCGTATGCTCGTCTGCCTACAAGGGCAATAAAAAAAAAAAAAAAAATTATATATATATAGGTAATCAAGTATTTTTGTCACTGTGACTTGAATACTACGTACAAATCAAACTAAATGACAATGTTTTAGATGAAATTAAGATCTGAAGAATCATCTACTTTTCAATGAAAATAATTTTGTAGAACAAAAACAATTAGGAAAATAATTTAAAAATATATTTATCATGTTGAATATATTATGAAATTAGGGACATTAAATTCATTTAAGAATATGAGATCTAAGTCTCTCGTGACGCCATAAATTCAGTAAATAGGCAAATTATATTTGTTAGGGATTCATTATTATCGTTCGTATTATCGCTTTCATCATGGATGTTTCTTGCAACCGTGAATTAAGTACGTTAGAAAAATCGGTACCCGGATGCGGGATTTGAACACTGGTATAGTCTCATCGCTCGAAGCCAGTCAACCAAGCGTCTTATCTTTTAAGCCACGTCAACGACCAAGTAAATAAATAAATAACCCGTCTGTTCAAAAGTACCTTATTGCTTAAAAATATGTTGATATTTTCACTTAGCTCATGGCCTGCCGTCTTGATGGATTTAAATTCATAAGATAGCATTAAATCATAATTAAATGTAGAATTCGAAAGACATGAAACTTCAAACTCATCCACTTTCTATATAAAAACTGATAAATTGCTTCTAAAGTAAGTCGAATGGATTTATTCATCACATCAATATTACAAGGCTCGCCAACTTAATTATTCTGGTTTGGAAGCTGTAATAGTAGGTAATACAATCAAATAAATATGGTGGTAGTATTATTGTCATGAAATTTAAAATATTTCTATTAGTAAAAGTTATGAATTTTTATTATGTTTCTACCAGTTCTGCCAGTGCGTAAATCTTACAATACACTAAAATCGCGTTGGATTTCCGCTCATGTCGTCTATCAGGAAATTTCACGTATTTAAAAACATATCCATTAATACGTGAAGCAAAAACTTTGTACCCATTTTTACGACTATTGCCCGGACGAAGGAGTATGAAATTTCCCACATAGTGATTATAGGGAAGGAGTGCAGAAAGTTAATATTTTTTTAAATTATGCATAAACAATACATGAAATCATTAAAGAAAACATTACACACACTACCATGTATTTGACACACACACACACGCACACATAGTATTTGTTTACAATCTTTTCTTATTGCTTATAGTCTGTGGTCAAATTGAGAATAAATTAAATATTGTTTGTCTTTATTACATAATATTTGTATAAAGTATAGTTTTAACGAAATCTGTGATTATAGAAGTATTATATTCTTTGATAATAGAATCATAATAGTGTACAAACTTATAATTTCAAGTAATTATAGTCCAATTTCGACTACCGGAGGACCACTAGTTTTAATAAAGAGACATGGCAACCGCTTCACAGAACGGATCATATCCTATCCTTTCGACGTAGCTTTTTCCATTGTACGTGAACTGTTCGAACGATACGCGCAAATGTACGGTGAAGCCGAGTTTTTTTCCTATTTTTTGCGTCGCAATTGACGTCCAGAGTGCTTGGCAGAATTTTGGGTATTTTGTCGTAATATCACGGGGCTTCATGCTTGAATAATTTTGTCCTAAATCATCTAAAGTTAAGGATGAAACAGGCCCAGTTTTCAGTTTCTTCGCGACTTCTATCGAGTACTTGCATAAAATGGTTCCAAGTTTTCTGTTTCTATGTGCACGTTGTGTTCCGAGAAACATGATTTCTAAGCTGCAATCCGCTTGGAATCTAAAAAATAATTGCAGTTTTAAAGATTATTTTCCGTTCATTGGCAACTTATCTTGGTATCACTTATCGCAACATCTTAAAACAGATGTAAAATGGAAGCAACACGTATTATGTTACATTCTAAATGTTAAGTTACTATGGCTGATTTAATGGTTTATCATATAACAATCCTAACAAATTAGTTTTGACGTGAAACTCGTCGAAAACGTGACGTAATTTACGTTCGGAGATTAACAATAAGTAGCATCATTAGCGGGAACAAATTGTACAGTGAATGGACAATGATGGCAATTACCATTTGCATGGAAATTCATGAGTATGGCATTCATATGACTCTGTTGAGGTTGACTGTATATTTTCATTAGCTAATTTTAACAAACAAGCGCAAACAGAATCAAGTCGGATTCAAAGTTTTCATGGCGATTTTGTTTTTTAAAAATGAATCTTATTTGAAATATGGGAGCGAAAATATTTAGGTACGTACTGATTTTTAAATAAAACGAAAGATAATTTTGTGACTAGAATACATAGAATGAAAAGTGCATTCGCTATGGAATCTCAAGGCTGATAAAAAGCCTTGCATTTAATACTTGAGTTAATACTTCTGTGAAGTTTTATCCTTGAGATACTTACTTTACGTTTTAAATAAAACTTATGTTCTACAATCAATAAGCTCTGAAGCTTGATTACTGTTAGCTGTATGTTCCAGTATTATGAAAAGTGGGTCAACACTTCTTTTAATACAACGGACATAGTGGACTCGTCAGGATGGCAGACGATATTCACTTGGTATAATGTCTATGAGCTCTGATTGCCGTCAAATTAATCACAATAAAAGAATTTCACACACTTACTTTTCAAAGAAATTACATCTTCCGTCAACTTCAGCCATGAATTCTATTAGCGCACGAGAGGAAGTTTGTGTGCAACGTTCTTCTGCAAATATTTCGAAGAAAGGTTTTTCAGTTGAACTCGATACCTTGATTAACAAATAAAGATTTACAAATTATCTATATATATATATCTATATATATCTCGCTAAAACTCGAGGACGGTTGGACCGATTTGGCTAATTTTGGTCTTAAATTATTTGTGGAAGTCCAGAGAAGGTTTAAAAGGTAGATAAATATAAAAATGCTCGGAATTACATAAAAATAACAATTTTGTTTTTCCTTCGATGTGACCTTCATTTTGTTTGTTTTAAGTTTATTTTATACAAAAGTTTAGGTCTTTATTTATTAATTGAGGTACTACGAAGCCTGTCGGGTGTACTAGTTGTTACATTAAATATGAATGGACGAAAGGCAGTGGGTAGTGGTGCGACGTTGATACATTTTAGCACTAGCTCGCTGTTTGACCCAAAAGAGATGAGTAACGCTATGGTAGCCCAAGCTATTGATTGTCACCATCATTAAACTCGATAGCGATAGGCCATAGAATTCGAAGTTCCACTTCGGCTCGGCAACCTTTTGGGTGGAATTTTTATTAAGCTACCTGCCGTGCTTGTCCTTTCCGAATTCTTTCTCGGATTGGATTGAGTAGACGATAAACGCAGAAGTGCTTTGGTGAATGGTTCATTCTTACATTCTACTCCTGCCGCATAAAGTTAAGTGATGATTCGACGAATTTTTAAAAACCAGTGGACCCGCAGTATTCGAAATTCGACTATAATTAATTGAAATTATAAGTTTGAACATTAATATGGTTCTATTGTCAAAGACTATTATTATATTTCTAAAGTGACAGATTTCGCCAAGAAAGATAAACAATATTAACTTATTCTCAATTTGGCCACAGACTTTAAGCAATAACAAAAGTTTGACAATAAACAAAGAGTAGGTATACGTGTGTGTGTCAAATACACGGTAGTGTGTGTAATGTATTCTTTATTGATTTAATGTATTTTTAAGCATAATTTAAAAAATATATTAACATTCTGAAGTCCTTCTCTACATTCTCTATAAGTGTGGGAAATTTCATACTCCTCTGTCGGCGCAATTTTCGTAAAAAGGGGTACAAAGTTTTTGCTTCACGTATTAATATATAGATAGATGTGTCTTAGCGCATATAGTCTTCTTTAAATCTTTTTTAAAATAAAAATACCTGTAGCTTATTAAAAGCGACTGCTGCAACTTCTCCGCTGTCAACAGCAACGGCCACTAGAGACGCTCCGTCTATAGCAGCATCAGCGCACAGCTCCAACAATTCCTCTGCTGCCAATGGATTTTTGTTTACCTCTGTGCCGATGCAAACGGACTCATCTTGACAAAAATCTTCCCTGATTATCTAAAACACATTATGAAGATTAAATCAGTCTTCATGACATATTCAGACTACTTTATTTTCTTAAGAGGCTATCTAATCGAAAAATTCAACTTAAAGTTTTAAATAACCTGGGTCTCTGTGATAAGATAAATGCTATTTACTGTATGTAGGTTAAAAAGAAAATGCTTAATAAAATTAATATTATGATTCTAAAGAATACCCAGTGTAAAAATAGCGCCTCATTATACTCCAATACTCAGTAAATAAAATATTGAGGTGTCAATCATTGCGGTTAAATCCAACACTAATTAGAATAAGTATCATACTTAGTGTCATCGGTTTTAGTGCTTACCTGTTTCGTGTCCCGGAATCGAAAACGGAACTAGCTATCTCGCATCACACAAGTCAGCTGTTTTTTGTTTCACAATTTAAAAATACTGTAGTGAATTTACATATAATAAATAATAACTTTACCATAACTGTAAAACTATCTCAGAGAGTGCCACAAAAACGAAATAAAAAATACTTGAATTTTTTAAGAGAAAATTGAACAAAGTGCGAACTTTTGTACTCACATCTAAGGCCCCGGGGAATGTCGCAGCTGTTAAGGATACAATCTTGTATTTCCCTGTAAAAGCGTAAAATTAAAGACAATGGAACTGTTTTTAATTTTCCACCAAAATGTTTTGATTATTTTCGTTTCATAATATCCTATTATGTTTTATAACAATAAACATCGCGATACTTTTGTGTATGATAAAGTTCGTTCACCCAATAACTGTGACAATCACAACATGATATTTGACAATTAATTCAATTGTGTTCTATTCAAATAGTACAAACGTGTTAGAATGCTTGAATAAATAGAAAAATAAATAAGCCATACATACCATCATCGGTCGTGAACCACTCCATTTTAATTAAAAGACTAAGAACCCGAGCCGTTTATTGAATGAGACATGCGCACGCGTTGCCTACTGCGTTAACACTAAATAAAATCAAGTCAACTTGCTGACATGTTGACATTGACAACATGGATAGTCTAGCGTGCACGATTCATTCATAATAGGGCTGCTCTTTTAACGAAACTATTAAATCTGTAATTTTTAATATCGCATCGAATTTAATGAAAATTAAATTATTAAATTCATGATATTATTTCTTCCCGTTCTTCAGTAGCAGTTATGAACTCATTATTAAAACCTAATTTCACGTGATCCAATCTCTAATTCGTACTTAATACCATTTGGAGAACCAGTCTAAGCCATCGTGATAAATGTTTTTAACTCACGATCATGATGCTCACGAGTGGTGAATAGTTTTTTTTTTTTAATACAATTTTTATTAATCGCTTCTAAATAAATAGATTAATAGAATAATAGCACGTTATTCATAATTTTAAATTCGTAGATGAGTGCGAGGTACTCATATTTAACTGCAAGAAGTCCAAGGCCAATATAACTGTTACCATAGCGTTATACATATTATACACTGAAAAAAAATGAAGTGGCTACTATTTAACTTTGTGACAGCCCTAGTTTGTCCAGTGACCTTCGTATTATCATTACTGACAAACTGGTTCTTGTAACGAAACTTGTTAAGTTGTCTTAACATTTTTTCATTCTAAAGTATTCAGTGCTTTAACTAAGATTTCTCGAAATATAATTTCAAGATCTCTTAATCCAAATTTTCAGCTCGGCATTATCGTTATTATTCTTGAATTGAATTAAATTGATTCTGCCAGAGAAAGAGATACAATACTTCGGAAAGTTTCACTTATGCTGCTTATGAATTGCACATATTATTAAATTCTTGTTTGATTTACAATCCATTCTTAGAGTCATTTGAAATCACAATCAACTTAGCCACATGAAAATTTGACACACAATTATGGGCAAATGGTGTTATTTTATTTTTTTAAATATTTACTCTGTTTTATTTAAATACTTAGACGATAATATAAAATATTAATACAATTAATTATGGGCAACAAAGTTTTTGAATATTGTTACAGTGAAGATGAACTAAGCAAGCATACGGTACACTTGGTGTTTTTTAAGCCCTAGCAGCTATCACCCCACAGACAAAGCCCACTGAGTTTCTCGCCGGATCTTCGCAGTGGGTCGCGTTTCCGATCCGGTGGTAGATTCTGCGAAGCACTGCCCTTACTAGGGCCAGTGTTAGCAACACTCCGGTTTGAGCCCCGTGAGCTCATCTACATGTTAGGGCGAAGCTGAAATAGCCTCATAAGGCTATCAGCATAGGTAGGGAAAAAAACCTATCACAAAGTAATGAGACCGCTCTGGCTTAGACACGTTATACCCGCCCGCGCTTAAGACTCTGTTGTAAAATAATATTGCTATCCTATCATCCAGAGGCTCTTATGCACTAATGTTTACAACTAATGGATGATAGATAAATATGCATGTGCACTCTAAGCAACAGTCGTATTAAATTAATATCTATTTCTATTTTATATTGACTTCAAAGACAGACACGACTTTGACAGCGAGTGGACATAGTTCATTCATTTATTCAAGACATCTGCAGATAGAGGCACAAGTCCGCTACCTATCTGGCTGTTGTCAAATCTCATATTGAATAATGATATTTCTAAACGCCCGCGAAGCACTATGGAGATTCATTCCTAAACTGTACGTAAATGTTACGTTTCACAGTAAAATGGATATTTAGACGTTTCTAAATATCCAATTTTTGCAATGCTAGAGCAGAGTTAGAGTCAGTAACGAAGAATTTTACTTTAGCACAATTAGAGATAGAGCAGGGTTATAGTACGTCTTGCCGTTAAACCAGCAGATGTTGCGACGTTAAAACGGATGACGATATTTTCTTGACCTACTGTACTGCAAGTGCTGTTGTTCAAAAGAGAAGATAAATAGACCCAGTGGTTCTGAACTGTCGCTGCGATCCCTGTGCTTAGTGCGAGTATTCTAACTTCTCGATCGCGTAAAAGTTAACTCAAATTTGTATGGAGTTAAAACAGCGCCCCTACGTATACTTTTACTCGATCGAGAAGTTAAAAAAATCGCATTGAGCAAACTGTAATATCGACAATTGGAGTAACCCACTTCTATGTGAACTAAAATAAATGTATGCCAATTTTACGGAGCCACTGCCGGAGCGATCATGTTCTGAATCTAATATATAAAATTCTCGTGTCACAATGTTCGTTCCCATACTCCTCCGAAACCGCTTGACCGATTCTCATGAAATTTTTTATGCATATTCAGTAAGCCTGAGGATCGGATACTATCTATTTTTCATACCCCTAAGTGATTAGGGTTGTCCACCCCTAACATATTTTTTTTTATTTCGACATATTTTTTTGTTATAATGAGGTATTATGTGGTTGAATGAGGTTTTGTTATTTTTATTATATATTCCCTCATGGTTCACAGCACTACATACCTCTTTCACTCATTTACCACATCCTTACACACTTACAATAAGTTAGTTTTTTTTTCTACACTAGAAATTCCCTAGAAATCTTATATATGGCAAAACAATGTTTGCTGGGTCAGCTAGTTATTTCATAATATCATAGGTATTTTGTAAATATCGTATTACAAAGCCTCAATTTCGAACTGCACTGAACAATAAAAAATAAAAGCGTATTAATGAGACTGCAGTTTAACTTGATTACCGCCAACAATGAATGAAATAGTTGTAAAAATAATAACAATTACGCAACATTGTAGTATTTTACACAAACACGGTTAGTTTGCTGAACACGTATTCGAGTAAAACATATTTCGTTTGTACAAGGAACTAATTGTAAATAGTTTAAGTCTCATGTTACTGTGCAGATAGGCTTGGCTCGCCTTGCGCGATATCATCTATGGATCATTTTTTCCTAAATAGCAAGATTTTTGTGCACCCCAACTTATCTGTCAAAAGCTGAATCTTCATTGAATATCTCTAATTTTCACAAAACTACTTTTTTTTATTACTTAGATGGGTGGACAAGCTCACAGCCCACCTGGTGTTAAGTAATAACCGGAGTCCATAGACATCTACGACGTAAATGCGCCACCCACCTTGAGATATAAGTTCTAAGGTCTCAAGTATAGTTACATTAGTAAACATAGCACTCTCGATTTACTCAAATTTCCTTACCCTTCAAACCGAAACGCATCACTGCTTCACGGCAGTTAGGCATTACTTTTCACCCGGATTGAACTGTGTTATGATATTTATTTTGTATATAAAGCAGAGAAGTATGCGTCCAAATGCGTCGATAGATATGTATATTAGCAATTGAAAAATCATGGCACAATCGCTACGACTTAAGTAACAGAAAATCTCTGAAACTAATACGCATTACCGCTTCACGGCAGAAATAGGCAGGTTGGTGACACCTGCCCGTACGGGGTCAGAAGAAGCCCTTACCACCTGTACAAGAATTGAAAATAATAAAAAAAAAAAAAACTAATAGATAACATAAATAATTATTAAAATAAATAATAGTTTAAAAAAAGTAACAAAATACGCTTTTATGAGTATCTAACTAAATAATAGGAGATACATTTTAATAAATTTGAATTAAAAATAGTGTAAGAAAAAATGATTTTATTGTAAAAAACCGTGAGGTGCTTTTCAAGATATTTTCAATATAACCCTTCTACTCATATCTGTTCATAAAATATTTATAATTACTGATATCATGCACTTTTTAAACTATTATTTATTTTTCATTTTTTAGTTGAATTTCAATTTTTCCAATATTTTTTTTCAATGCTTTTTAATATTGAATGGTCATCATTCCTTAATAAGTATACCAAATTTCGAGTTAATCTGACGTTTTGAAGGGGGTCAAAATCATGTTCAAAGATTCCGTTACAAACATAATAAGCTAATAAAAGCGTATTAATGACAATATTCATAATCATATTATAAAGACGTCATTCACGGCAATTCGATTAATCTGAATTTGGGTAAAAGCAAGTGCCATACACGAAGATAAAAAATAGGTACAATAGTAGTTGCTAGCATACCACAATAGCAGTAAAGTACCTACGAAATATTAGAAAGTGCACTTTGTAAAAATTTATAAACTTAATGTACTTACCCTTAATACAATATTATCAGCTTCCGAGCATTAAAAATCACGACTATAGCTGCTAGAAATAACCTACTCGATTATGACTTTTCCCGTAACACTCACTAACTCTGCAAAGTCACGTTTCATTGCAGAAATCAACAGCTTCCCACAATGTTTCAAGTTTTAATCCGCTTTGCAGCAATATGGCGGAAAAACAAACAATTTTCTATTTTATAAAAGTTTTCGCAAACTAAAATAAAATATGTTTAAGAATGTTTAAGAACGTATTCGTCAATGAAACGTTCTAACATTTTTTTTGTTTTTGTTAATTGTCAACTTTTCAAAACAAAAGAAATCATATTCCTACCATGATGTAAAAACTACGTATGCGTCAAAATTACTTAATATTCAAAATATAATATTTCAGAGAGCGTGATGCCTCTCAATTGTTTTGAAATACCGTCACCGGCCCGAGGGTTGCTTATGCTATTATATTTAAACAAGAAATAAAATAAATTTTGATATGAGAAGTAAAATGTTGAATGTTGAAGACTAAGAAGTCTAATATTGTATTTACTTTGAAATAAAATTATTGACTGACAAAAAATGTTTTGAACCCAGTGATGCACCCATTATTTTTGATATTACTGCAAACATATATAACATAATAATTATGATCAATGAATGAAAAATTTATATGCGAAAAACAATACGTGTTAGTTGTTAGTTTCCCATGAATTATAAAATAAGCGAAAAATAACAATCTCACAATAAATTTTGAGACCTTCTTTATTTGCGCATTTGTTTTATTTACTTAAAATACTATTATATAAAATGAAAGTAACGTCATATTTCGTAATGAAATCGCTCGTAGCGTTTGAAATAAGGGCAGTCCAAATAAACAGTCGGTAAAATCAGGAGATTGGGCCTCGACGTGGCGCTCAGTAAATCCGAGGCCATGTGGTTCCACAGGCCCCGGAGAGTGCCACCTGTCGATGCCCATATCGTGGTTGGAGGCGTCCGTATCGGGGTCGGGGTGCAGTTGAAGTACCTCGGCCTCATTATAGACAGTCGTTGGACCTTCTGTGCTCACTTTCAGAATCTGGTCCCTCGTTTGTTGGGGGTGGCCGGCGCGTCAAGCCGGATCCTTCCCAATGTTGGGGGGCCTGACCAGGTGACGCGCCGTCTCTATACAGGGGTGGTGCGATCAATGGCCGTATACGGGGCGCCCGTGTGGGGCCAGTCCCTGGCCGTGGGGGTAGCGAAGCTGCTGCAACGGCCGCAACGCACCATCGCGGTCAGGGTCATCCGTGGTTATCGCACCATCTCTTTCGAGGCGGCGTGTGTACTGGCTGGGACGCCGCCTTGGGTCCTGGAGGCGGAGGCACTCGCCGCTGACTATCAGTGGCGGGCTAACCTTCGTGCCCGGGGCGTGGCGCGTCCCAGCCCCAGTGTGGTCAGAGCGCGGAGGGCCCAATCTCGGCGGTCCGTGCTGGAGTCATGGTCCAGGCGGCTGGTCGTAGGACCGTCGAGGCGATTCGCCCGATTCTTGTGGATTGGGTGCATCGTGACAGAGGACGCCTCACTTTCCGACTCACGCAGGTGCTCACTGGGCATGGTTGCTTCGGTGAGTTCCTGCACCGGATCGGAGCCGAGCCGACGGCAGAGTGCCACCATTGTGGTTGCGACTTGGACACGGCGGAGCACACGCTCGTCGCCTGCCCCGCATGGGAGGGGTGGCGCCGTGTCGTTGCCGAGTGTTATGGCATCGATGCCCGGTGACGACGAGTCGTGGAAGGCGATGCTCGACTAATGCGAGTGCACCATCTCGCAGAAGGAGGCGGCGGGGCGCGTGAGAGAAGCACAGGCCCGCCGCCGTCGAGCGGGGGCCAGGGAGGCGGATATCGCCCAAGCCCTGGCCCTCTAAGTGTTTCGGGTCCCCTCACATGTCGGCCTGGGGACCGGCGAAGGGGGCCTAAGAAGACTACGTGCAAGCTGCTCTGCACGTGTTTTATGCATGAGCATCCAGGTGATGGAAGGCCGGCTATCCTCAACCCACGCTGGTTCTGACCCAGCGGGGTATTCCGTAGGATAGACCATTCTAACCGGCGCCATCTAGGCGGGCTTCGGATAGCCTGCCGACCGAGAGGGCTGGTGGTCGTGGCGCCGACGACCGCCAGTCCGGCGTCCCGAGGTAGAGGGTGATGGGAGAGATGTGCTGCGCACTAAACACTTCACTTTCCCCCCTTTGCGTTTTCATGAGTTCTGTCTCATGTGAGGTTTGGACGTTGGTTGTTGAGCGACAGGAGGTTTTAGTCGGTTCGACTCCGACAATTGCTATTTGCATATTGCTACGAAAAATGCAATTTTCGTTTCTGGTATGAACGGATAAAAATCAAAATATTATCGCCCGTTACTGCATAATAGATCCTAACACCCCTAAAGCCTACATTCCATTAGCGATAAAAAATGAATGCGATTTTACGATTCGGTGCTCCTTAGCAAATTCTCCAGTCACCTCCATTATTCATGTGATGCCGCCATGATGTATTAGCCATCATTAAGTCGTTTGCCTGATAAGAACGTTTTGCCCTATGAATTTTGGCGACATTCATTCACACATTTCGGAATTATAATTTAAAAAAAGTAGATTATTCTCTGATTATGAGATTTCTACGTAAAAGTTAATGTAAAGTAAAAAATAGCAGTCCATTAGCTTCGACCAACACAAGTGTGAGCTCTAATAATTTAAGTACTGTCTGAGACGTATGTACAGTTTTGTTCCGCTCGGTCATAGGCTCTTTATTTCCGGAATTTTAAGACTTTTCTTCTCCCTATTTATAGAAATAAAAATGTAAAAAGTAATTATTTGTAGCAAATATATTGTCAAAGTCTACTAGCACAGGATTTGTTAGATGATCAATGTTTCAAATTCAGACTTCAGGCTTTTATTGTCGATTTGTTTTGCATAGATGTGTGAACGAATTTACGGCTTGGTGTAAAGTGGTTGGTGAAGTCCATAAATAATATAACATGACCGTGTCATTCACCTTCAGACACGAAGTTCAAAGTTCAATTGTATTAATATACTAGCTGTCCGCTTCGCTGGGCATTTAAAATTAATATTATTATTTCTCACCCCCACAAAGATTCTCATCATTAACGCCCCCACAATTGGTGTAGGGAGTCCAACACTCATATAAATATTAGCTTATCCATTAAGTACATGTATTTTCTACACGGATACCAAGTTTCAAGTCAATCGGATGCATGGTTTAGTAGTTATAACGGAACATCCGTAAAACCACTGTAGATTTATATATTAGTATTGATTATAATATGACAGCTGCCTTTCGAATCCGAATACATGCCTCCTTCGCGAATAGGATTGTGGAACTTACTTATGCGGGTCTCATCACCAGAATATTTGCTAAAGTTTCAAATTCACTAATCTCTCTACCTTATAGTGTCACATAAAGTTACGATTTCGTGATAAACTTGTAATACATCTGTTACTTTAGTCTTTTTTATACCTCTCTTCTGTGAAGCTTTGTTTTTTTTCCTTATTTTACTCCCTTTAATGGTTGTGCCTCAGGGAAATATCTCGTCTCTTTTCAGCCGTCATTGTGTGAAACAACAAAAGAAAAAAACTCACACGAGAGGTGCGTGTTGGGTTTTAGACACGCCACATTAATTCCTAGGCCGCAACTCAGACTGAGAAGCTACTGTCTCGAGGACATTGCTCAGATGTAAAATGACATATGTCATAGGCCGTTGACATACACTATAAGCCGTTCACCCTTAAGAATAAATTCTAAAATCAATTAATGTTTGTGATTTATGTGACTTTTTATGTTTTTAGGACAGAATATCGGAACGACTTCGAGTGACAGCACAGCGAAATTGTAATTGTTTTCGAACAATAATAACTATTATTAGTTAGATTATTAGAACAATAATAAATATATAATTCAACTGAATTGAATTTATTAAGTTATATGTATTACATATAAATTAAAATGCCACTTAGTTACTTAATACGGCTTGCGCTAGAATTTGACTGATAGGAATAATCACGTAACGAAAAATCATATTGACCCCACTTTACGAATTTTTCTCTGTCTGATTCTATTGCATACACGCATGAGTGCGTAAGTCATTGCGAGTATTTAAATTCGAGCAGCCAACATTATGAGCGACCATAACTCATAGTCCACATTTAAGTACGTATTTTATTCTAATTCATAATAATAATTTGTTTCTAATTTTTATAATAGGGAACCATTTGATTGAGGAGAATTTTTTGACAAGAAGGATTTACGTACCTGATTTAGGAACTTTTATTTACTTTTATAGTATTACTAGCTGATCCGGCAGACTTCGTAGTGCCTCAATCGACAAATAAAAGACCTAAGTTTTGTATAAAATAAACTTACAACAAACAAAACGATTCGTCCGACGGGGGACACATCAAAGGAAAAACAAAATTGTTATTTTTATTTAATTCCTAGCATTTTCATATTTACCTTTTAAACCTTCTCTGGACTTCCACAAATAATTCAAGAACAAAATTGGCCAAATCGGTCCAGCCGTTCTCGAGTTTTAGTGAGACTAACGAACAGCAAATCATTTTTATACATATAGATATTGTGATAAAGGATGTCCTGCCTGTCCTTTCAAACGAATGACCGGCTGGCTGCAGATATACATACAGCGGTGATCACTCTGCGCCATTTTGAGGAGGTGGCACGACATGAGAACCCTCTTATCGTAGCCGCTGGAAACTACATACCCGACCCAGTAGACCGAATGGTAAACCGTCGACGTCGCCCAAAGCACGTCATTACGGATCCTCCTGATCCATTAACGGTGCTTTTAGGCTCCACAAGCACCGGTCACCATCCTCTTCGAACCCGTCGCTTGCGACGAAGGGCTCGACGAGCGAACTAACCCATAGACACAGCCCACTGAGTTTCTCGCCGGATCTTCTCAGTGAGTCGCATTTCCGATCCGGTGGTAGATTCTGCGAAGCACTGCTCTTGCTAGGGTCAGTGTTAGCAACTCTCCGGTTGACCCCCGTGAGCTCACCTACAAACGTTAGGGTGAAGCTGAAATAGCCTCTCAAGGCTATCAGCATAGCCACAATAAAAACTTAGAGTAAGTACGAATCTACTAAAACAAATCTATGAATGTGATGCCAATTTTCGGAAATCGGATTTCGGAAATACTGAAAAGGTCTGGGACCTTTTAGCTTAGTAGAGAAGCTACTATCGGATTTATTGTAGATATGTATATATTTACATAAGTACATTAAAGGCGGAGTTTCACTGCATGCGCCGATGCTTGCGAATAGGACTTAAAAGGATGTTAGGGATTGAAACGACCAGACCCATACATCAGGATACGTTAGAATTAATGTCACCTGACTGTTGCAACGACCTCGCAACGCTCGCGAAATGGACCATCCAATTGGACAACCCTTTCCTAAAACGAATTTGGATTAAACTAGGAGAATAAAACAGTTTTGATATTTTTAACGATTTACTGGCAAGTTTTTCATAATAAATTTAATTTAATTTACGGTATGCAGTGCTTACTGGACCCAGAAGATGTCATAACTTTAATGCCGCCAACCATCTTGCACCTCAAGGTGCATATCTCAATAGGACAATGCAAATATAAATTTCCCATGTTCGATTTTTCCTAATCGATCTTGTTTATTCTTCCGGAATTAGTCGTTAATATGAGGTAAGTATTAAATTCGAATTTAGAAAAATTAGTACCTTCCTGCGGGATTTGAACACAGGCATCTTTGTATCGCTCGAAAAGAGTACAGCGGGGGTTTTATCTACAAGGCCACGACGACTTCAAATCAGAATTCAGTAGGATTAACTCATATTCACCTACCCACAATTCTTAACCAAAGTGGAGCTCATCAGTGCAGTCTCATAAATTACTTACGTTTCCAAACCTAATTAGACCCCATCTTATACTCTGCTATTATCGGATCTCGCTGTGCTTAAAGCATTATTGGAGTCCATATGCGACACCATCGCATTCTATAAATAAGTAAGGACTGGCAGTAAAATTATGGTTTCTGTAAAGTATTTAAGTGATAAATGATAACCACGACCACTCTGCCAAGAGTGCAAGCGACCTTTATACTTTTACGTCTATAGGAAAATGGTCGATGGCGCTTATCAGGGTAGACTATTAGAGTTAATCTTACGTAATTATTAGTATTTTCTAATATACAAAGGCGGTATTGCACTGTGCATTGTGTTCGAACCTCTACTAACTTCCCATGTGGTAGTGGTTGATGTTGATAATATGTAAATAAACATAAAATTTTCCGAATTTACTTTGCTAGTCCAGTCCGAATAACAGAGATAAAATTTAGAAGACTTTCACGAACAGCATTTTATATATCTGTGAACATCGTGGCTACGATTTTCGATTATCACGGATAGTGAAGGCGATTCTCGAGAAAATGTCCGGAAGAGAGCTTTTTCTCTCACAGCACCATTCTGCTTTCAAGTAACTTGGAATGGGCTTTTGACACGACTTTTACGTCATCAGACATATAGGCTCTTTCGGTTAGTACTTCAAAAGATAAGGCGCACTCAACCTGCGCGTTGTCGTTATTATGAAGAATGGAAGGGTTATTCAAGGATGTTGCTTACATTTGGCACCACATAGGTAGGCTCCGGATAGGTCAACGACCAAAGAAAATTAAGATCGTTTAGCTCACGAAAATTAGACCCGCGTCTTGTAGACAGGGTGGAAAAGCCACAGATGGGTGGGTTACTTGGCGAATTGTACTCCCAAATAAATTCCCAGTCTCAATACGTGAGGTAGAAGGTGATTCAATGCACCGACGAAAAATATTATTTCCAACATCACCTATTCATAGCCGTTTGCATATGCCTAACAGTAGACGGTACCCGTAATTTTAATAGCTTTTTTTTTATTGCTTAGATGTTTGGAGGAGCTCATAGACCACCTGGTGTTAAGTGGTTACTGGAGCTCATAGACAACTACGACGTAAATGCGCCACCCACCTTGAGATATAAGTTCTAAGGTCTCAGTATAGTTAAAACGGCTACCCCACCTTCAAACCGAAACGCATTACTGCTTCACGGCAGAAATAGGCAGGGCTGGACAGTTTATCTTCATAAACATTTTCTGACCTTATTAAAAGATAAATAGTAGGTACCGTACTTGAAAAAGACGAAGATAAACCAGTATTAACGTAAAAAAGGGTAACAAAAACCGAATTCTTTGAATAATCGTGTTTATCATGCATATAAATTTCACAACAATATTTGCGCAACATTTTATGGTTCCTAAGAAGGGTTAGATTTTATGCCAAGCGAAAAACAACTTTACTAACATCCAAGTAACTTTTCCACATCCTCCTCTCGATTAAAATGTATGAGAGAAGTCTGATTTGTACGTTTAAGTATTGTAAGAATCAATTTTGAACATTCTGGAATTTCCGTCTTGAGAATAACAATCGTATTATCTATATATTAATACGTGAAGCAAAAACTTTGTATCCCTTTTTACGAAAATTGCGCGGACGGAGGAGTATGAAATTTTCCATACTTATAGAGAATATAGAGAAGAAGTGCACAATGCTAATTTTTTTTTTTAATAATGCATAAAAGATACGTTAAATCAATAAAGAAAACATTACACACACTACATACCATGTATTTGACGCACACACGCATGCATACTATTTATTGTCAAACTTTTGTTCTTGACGTCTGTGGTCAAATTGAGAATAGATTAAATATTGTTTGTCTTGATTAATATTTTTTTATAGTGTAGCCTTAGCGAAATTTGTGATTATAGAAGTATAAATTACAATCATAATAGTGTACAAACTTACAATTTCAATTAATTATAGTCGAATTTCGAATACTGCTTGACCTCTAGTATTTTATTATTTGAGCTATGAATTTCTGAGAAAAGGGAATATACATTAAGCGTTATTCCTAAAACTGGAACATAGGATACATTAATAGAGTCGATATGTAAGACTGGGACATCAAGCAAAAATTACAGTAAAGTGTAAATTCAGAATGTACAGTAATTTATTATATTGACGTTTACTTAAACACGAGATCAATACGAATTACAGGGAAAATTTAGAATCCTGAATATTTAGAATCGTATTATAAGGCTTGATAGCTTGGGATGCGTATTTTTTCTAATCAATGAAATTCTCGGACACTTAAGTCATGAAGTAAGAGATGTTAATTAAAATCCCGTAAGCGAGTTTTAATTGTTAAAAATAAATAATAATATTACTTACCTAGCGCGTTTTTCCAAACGTATTTCACGATGAAGATGATTTCACGATGTGCAAATTAGCAAAACTACTACTGATGGTAAAGCATACTGTGAACCTGTTTAGGTAGTGGTAGTATCACGACCCTGTCTATTTTTGCCGCGAAGTAGTAATACGCTTCGGTTTGAAGGGCGGGGCAGCCGTTGTACTACTGTCAAAAGTGAGATCTTAAAACTCATGTCTCAAGGCGGGTGGCAGTATTTACATTGTAGATGTCTACGGCCTTCGGTAACCACTTAATATCAGGTGGGCCGTGACCTCGTCCACCCATCCACGTATTAAAAAAATAATTAAAACTAGTAACCACTTAACACCAGGTAAGACTTGAGTTCGTGCAGTCGTCTATGCAACGAAAATAGCAACATATCGTCTAATGTATGCCATATTCAGACTAATAAGGAGCAATCCAAAAATACCTAAAACGCTTAAAAGCTGGTTGGTGTCTTAAAAATATATCATGTCACGTAGCAAAGTATCGCGAGCCAATATTCATGCTCTTAAAAAAAAAACCCTCTTTCTGGGGCAGTCGACACAAAAAAAAACCGCTGGAAAGTTTTAAATTAATCACGATTAAAAAAACTGCAGAATTTCCATTTCCAACATCTACCTTTAAAAAAAATCGTGAAAGGAAACTTCGCACTCAACGAAGCTTTTATTCGAATGGAATTCATTACGAAACTAAAGGAATCGAATTGATTCCGGTAATTGATTTACTGAATGTACCTGTTCCTTGTAGAGTCTCTCCTCTCGAGATGTTTAGAGATCTAATTTATTTTATAACCGTGTTGCATTTAACGTAATTGAATTCACGAAGAAATATGAAGACTAAATAGAGTAGCGAAGATTTTCAACGGTAACTATTGCGTATTTTTATACTATTGCATAGATTTTATCGCGGGCCTTGAGCGCGGTTTGATAGCGGAATCATGAAATTTCGTAACGAAAAAAACCTTCCACCCCTCACTACGCCTACTATGTAGCTCGCGTTCAACCGTTCAACACATTCACACGTTTTTTTTTTTTTTTTTTTTTTTTTTTTTCCTACCTATGCTCATAGCCTTGAGAGGCTACTTCAGCGTACCCTAGCTTGTGTAGGTGAGCTCGCGGGGCTCAAACCGGAGAATTGCTAACACCGCCCTAGCAAGAGCAGTGCTTCGCAGAATCTACCACCGGATCGGAAGCGCGACCCACTGAGAAGATCCGGCGAGAAACTCAGTGGGCTGTGTCTGTGGGTTAATTCGCTCGTCGAGCCCTTCGTCGCAAGCGACGGGTTCGGCGAGGACGGTGACCGGTGCTTGTATTGCCTAAAAGCACCGTTAATGGATCAGGAGGATCCGTGATGACGTGCTTTGGGCGACGTCGACGGTTTACCAAACGGTCTACAGGATCGGGTATGTAGTTTCCGGCGGCCACGACAAGAGGGTTCTCATGTCGTGCCGCCTTCTCAAAGTGGCGCAGCGATGCCGACTGTAGATACTTACTGACGGGGTCGAGCTCCAGGTCATCGTGGAGGTCCACGTTCCTCTGGAACCATGGTGCTCCGACGGCTATCCTGCAGAATCGGGATTGTATAACCTGAAGGGGTTTCAAGTTGGTGCGGGCCGCGTGAGCGAACACTACGCTTGCATACGTCATGACGGGGCGTATGCAAGTTTTGTAGAGGGTTACCTTATTACGGAGGGACAGTTTGCTTCGTCTACAAAGCATTGGGTAGAGTCGTCCTAGTATAAACGCGGCGCGATCGCGTACCGTTTTTACGTGGGGACGGAATGTCATCCCTCTGTCGAGGGTGACGCCTAGGTATTTGACCTTCGGGGCCCACGGTATGGGCTGGTCAAAGAGAGTGATGGGGCTAACGGCGGAGGTGTTTACGCGCCTATTGGGGAGTGGGGTGCTCGAAGTGGTATTCGGAGGGCGACCCCTTTTGAATAGCACCGCTGTGCTTTTCGTGGGGTTAATGTCTATTCGCCACTTCCGGAACCACTGTCCCATGATGGTTACTGCGGTCTGGAGTCGCCGATGAAGCAACGACATCTTCCTACACGAGTAGTAGATAGCCGTGTCATCGGCGAAGAGCGCTAGATGGGTCTCCGGAGACCGGGGTATATCGTTGATATACAAACTAAATAGTAACGGGGAGAGTGCGGAGCCTTGCGGGACTCCGGCAGTCAGATGACGGGGACGAGAACGAGTTCCCTCTACTCGATATCGAAACGAACGGTTCGACAAGAAGTCTCGTATGGTGAGCACGAGTCTGTCTGGCACTCCCATGTTGTACAGTTTGTAGATCAAACCGTTGTGCCAGACTTTGTCGAACGCCTTCGCTACATCGAAGAAGAGGGCGCCGGTCGGGATTTGTTTACGCCTATTTAGCCCTATTAAGATGTGCTCCGTGAGGCGGTGCACTTGTTGTACGCACGAGTGTTTGGCGCGGAATCCAAACTGCTCGTCTATTAGAATTTTATTCGCGGTAACGAAGTCCCAGAGGCGTTTCCGAAGGAGCCGTTCGTAAATTTTGCCTATCGCTGGGAGGAGACTGATCGGTCGGTAACTAGCGGTTTCATTATTCGGTTTGCCCGGCTTGTGTATACCGATAACGTCTGCTTCTTTCCATACCGCCGGAAAGATGCAGTGCGTCATAGCGGCATTTAAGATGGTAGCCAACATTGTTATCAGTTGGACTGGTAAGAGTTTTAACGCGCGGTTGCGGATGCCGTCGGAGCCGGGTGCCTTCTTAGGTTGAAGGTTGTCTATTACTTCTCTAACTTCGTCAGAGGTAATGGGGGGTAACGCGTCCGAGGGTGGCAGGGAAGCTCTGCGCTCGACCTCCCTGTCGACTGCCTCGGTGTGTTCGGGGTCCGCGTATTGAGTGCTGGTGGTGCACTGCTCTTGCAGTGCATCGGCCAGCAACTCTGCCTTGTCATCGTCATCGAAAGCCGGTGGTTGGCCTGAAGGGCGTACGAGAGGAGGCATAGTAGCGGTAGTTTCGGACTTGAGAGTCCTTGCTAGTCGCCAGTATGCTTGATGAGAGGGCGCGAGTCCTTCTAAGTAACTATCCCAATTCTCATTTCGGGCGTCGCTTAGGCGAGATTTTACATCCCGCTGTAGACGACGCATCCGAATCCGGTTTGAGTGCGTGGGAAGTTGATCGTAGGCCCGGATTGCCGCGTTTCTAACTCTTAGGAGGTTCCTAAGTTCGGGGGACAGTCTGATGCGGTGGAAGCTATCCTCCACGTCGACTTCTTTTGAGGATCTTATGATCGCGGAAGAGATGTGATCCGTGATGATGTTTATGGATTCGACTGTGTCCTCGGGGGATGGAGTTGAATCCGGGCCGCAGGGGAGGATTGGTGGAGCGGCATCGGCTAAGCATTTGCCCAGCTTCTTCCAGTCCACCATGGTCCTCGTAGCTGTGACTGAGTTGTGGGGGCGACCGAGCTGCATAACGACAGGTCGGTGGTCTGAGTCGAGCTCTGACATTGCTTCGATGGAACGCAAGCGCAGAGTTACGTTCCTCAGCAGTGCCAGGTCTATAGTGCTCGGACGGAGCGCGATGTTATACGGATAACATGTTGGAGTTGGGGGACCGACTACTTCAAAGGTAAGGTCGTCTATAAACGCGTCGAGACGCCTACCGTTTATGTTTGAACTGTGGCAGTTCCACCTAGTGTGGTGGCAATTTAAATCGCCTGCCAGGATGACGGAGTCTCCCATGCCGAACAGTGACTCGATGTCACTGCTCAGAAGGGGCTTGTCCGGGGGGAGATAGACGGATGCGATGACGATCGGCTGGTGTCCCGTCAGCGAGATACGGCACACTGACGCCTCGATATGTGAGAGCGAGGGGGTATCGAGAGGGACAACGTGCAGGGCCCGCCTATAGTAAATGGCAGTCCCGCCTTTGGAGGCGGTGAGTCTGTCATTCCTAACCATGACGTAATTCGCGACTTTCGGGTCACGACGCGAGGGCTTCAGGCAGGTCTCCTGCACTAGCAGAATATCTACAAGATTGTCGCGGAGGAATTCGTAAATTTGATCGCGTTGTCGCGCGAGTCCGTTAGCATTGTAGAATGCTAACGTAAGGGAATATGGTTTCTCTCTAGCGTTTTGCGCCATTGATTACCGGTGATTTTAGAAAGTACGGGCCACGGACTCATAAACGTCCATGTATTCGAACGCGGCCGCGAGCCGTTGTTCGGGGTTTACCGCCCTTCGCATCGCGTCTGCGAACGATCGCAGACGGTCGAAGTTGACCGCCGTGACGAAGTCGCGCACGAGCGTGAAGTCGTTGACGGCTGAGGGTTGCGGGGGACGGTACGCGGGCGCGGGGGGAGGTGCGAGCAGGGGCTGCGGCGCGGGACGTGTCGCGAGCGGGGGCTGGGGTGCGGTTTGTGTTCCCGACCTCGTATACGGCAGCGGTTTGTTCCACGCCGAGACGGTGGGAACCGCAGCCGGTACGAAGGCGGGTTTCGGTGCTGAAGGCACCGAAGTCTTTGGGCCGACGGTACGGGGGGCTGGGTGGGTCGGACGTTTTCGCGGAGCCCTAGGACATCCACGGTAATTCGCGGGGTGCCCTTGCTTTAGGCATAGGACACAGCTTGGAGGTTCGGTCGCGGTTTCCCTAACTCGCGAGCAATCTACCGTGGCGTGATCGCCGAGACACTTCACGCAGCGGGGGCGCGCGTGGCAATTCCGAGCCGAGTGGCCATATAGTTGGCATCTGTGGCACTGTCCGGGAGTGCCACGTCTATGGGGGGCTTCAATGGTAACCCCGGATAGGCTACATACTGTCGCGAGACATGCGATCTTTTTCTTGGCCTCCGGGGTTGGTTCTAGAGCGACTAGAACCATGTTATATGGTTTTTTGTCGCGTCCGTTGTGCATCCGGTGCACACTTACTATCGGGAGGGACTGAGCGGTCAGATCCTCCCTTACGTACTCTATGTCGAGTTCCTTCGGAACTCCGCGTATTACTACGCGGAGCTCGCGGTCCTCCTGAAGAGCATAGGTATGGAAACCTATGTTCTCCTTTCGGAGGTACGCGGATAGAGCCCTATGGTCGCCCGGCGTTGCGACCTTTATTTGAATCCCATGCGCGACGTTACGCGCATGGGTATAATTTATTTTGTTTGCCTGAAGGGCCTGGGAGACGCGGTTCCATGCTGACTTCTCCTGGAGAATCAGCGGGGGCGGGGCGACAGTTTTTTGCGCGGGTGCGGGCTTGGTACGCGGCGGTGGGGTTGCGCGGCGGCCGGAGTCCGACTCCGGTGTCACGACTACCTGCGGACGGGAGGCAGTCGCTGATTTTGTTTGTTTTGTCGTGGAGCTCCGGGACTCCACGGCGCGAGTACGTTTTTTCCCGCGTTTTACCGTTTGGAACCCATCCGAGGTTCCGGGCTGCGGGCTCGTCGCGGACTCGAAGTCCATCTCCGATCCGGTATCGGAGTCTGAACCTGAGTTAATTATTACGGACGACGCGACGGATGAGATTGGCGAGAATGACGTCGCGGGTGCGTTAGGCGCTTCGTTGGCGCTAGGCGCTTCGTGAGTCGCTACGTGCGTACGTGCGCTCAAATTGGGTTTGGGGGCGGGGCCTGACTGCGCGGCTCGAAATGACGCGGCGAGGGACGCGGGCGGGGCGGGACTCGCGCGGGCGGCCCTGTAGGCCGCGAATTCGGCCGTGAGGTTGGATAGCACCGGGTACTTCTCGGCAAGTAACCCGAGAAACCCTAAGAGCTCTTCTTCCATTTTTTTCGTTTTTGCCTGGGGGGGGCGTCCCCGGGACTTAAGGCACACTCGCCGAAAGGCGAGTCCCCTGAGTAGGAGTTCACCCCCTGAGCTTTACCAGCTCCAAGGGGGGGGAGTGCCTTTGCCGTGAAAACGGCAGTCGGCTAGGATTGGGGTGGAAGTTTGTGAAGGTGGGGCCCCCCTGGGTTGTGAGAATGCCACAACAAGCGGTGATCTCAGGGGGGGTTAGTCTCGAAAGAGACTGTTTTACTCGCCGAATAAATAAATAAATTTAATAAATGATATGAGTGGATGATAATGTGAAGTCGTTACGAATGCACAATCGACAAGTTCGAGTTGCTTTTACGACACAAGGTCGCGACGCCAGCGATGGTGCGTCAAGAATTCGCAACAATGCCGCGATCGATGCGACAACGACAATGCAGCGAAACTCAAGACACAAGATCGCGACGGCAGCGACAGTTTCTCGCAAAAACACGTCCGGACTGTAAGGTGATGCAATCGGAACTGAAAATGCCTCATTCACACGTTGCGCTTGTGTAGTGTTTAAGTAAGAAGTCTAAACACCGCTTTATTCACTATCAAAATATGTGATATAATTTCGTGGGTAACACAACGATAGCGCGATTCAACTTTTGCGTCAAGCGCCATCTATCGGCGACAAACGGAATTGTAAAATAGAAAGTTATATCACATTACAATGCGTTGGGCGTGCCATTTTCTATCGCTTAGTCGAAGAATTTTATTACTACTCCTACTACTCGGTGATTGGAGTGGCATTAAAAATAAACTAGCTAAATCGTTGATTCTGGGCGAATGAGAGTTAGAAACTAGCATCCAAAGGCGTGTCTCTATCCCATGTAGCGCCCTCTAGTGAGTGCGCGGTCAAAATGGAATACTCACAATGTAGCAGATTCATTAAAAGTTATCCCACTGAGTTTCTCGCCGGATCTTATTTTAATGTTGTTTTAATATTAAATTATTATTGTCGATTTATAATTGCATAAGTTGATAAAAAATTGCTTTACCGCGGCAGTCTCCGAGTGCCACAGGTCTTTTTTAAATTTATTTAATACTAGCTGACCCGGCAGACTTCGTAGTGCCTCAATCGATAAATAAAAGACCTAAACTTTTGTATAAAATAAACTAAAAACAAACAAAAGGAATCCGTCTGACGGGGGACACATCAAAGGGAAAACAAAATTGTTATTTTTATTTAATTCCGAGCATTTTCATATTTATCTACCTTTCAAACCTTCTCTGGACTTCCACAAATAATTCAACACCAAAATTAGCCAAATTGGTCCAGCCGCTCTCGAGTTTTAGCGAGACTAACAAACAGCAATTCATTTATATATATAGATAGATTATATTGGTAGTACTTTATGTTCTAAATCTACACATATCGTATAAAAATCCATTTCCATATGTTCACGATGATTGCGATATGATTACACGGCTCATTGCATATTTCCACCAGCCTACCACTGAAAAGGGTTACAGACTAAACGGTTTTCCAGTACAGTAAAAAAAAATGTTCAAAAACGTACCTACATGAATTTGAAAGGATCCAATACCAACTATTTTCTCTATGTAGTCTTGAAGTTTTAGAAATAGGCGTTCTTTTGCTACATTATAGTTGTGAAGGTAGAAGGCTTATTGATCCAATTCAATTTAGACTTCTCGGCTCATATTTCTGATAATGATCACCATACGCGCACACACACCAATGGTGTGAATTACATAAAATCCCGCAAAAGCTTCAAGCATAATATTTCAGACATGTCATAAAGTTATTAATATAATCCTATATTCCGAAATATTGCATCACCCACCACTAAGCATCATCATAATGTGTTATCAGAGTTTTTGCTATGTATGGTACAGTCTCTAGTCAGTGCTCTAGTAGACCCGTAGCATTGCCAATGTCCATGAGCAATGGTAATAGCTTGAATAATAATTAAAAAAAAAATTGTTGGTAATGCGGGTAGATGTGCCTTTATTTTATCTAGTCAAAATGACGTTCTTTCTCGGAAGAATCCGTTGAAGTTTCGTTGTTGTTTAAATTGAATTTAGAAAACGAATCTGATTACCGATTGCTGTTCAGCAAATCAGCTTACAGTCCGGAACTGGACTAGTCACAATGGAAATATATCGAAAAGATTTGAGAAAATAAACGAATAATATTTTGAAACGCTCTCAAAATTTTGTAGACCCGATGTTATAGAATAAGCATTGTTTTTCTTTTGTATAAACAGCGATAATTGTAATAAAGAGTAACAACTAAAAGGGGGATGTATTTTGTCTTTAAATTCGAGACTTAACAATTCCTTTTACGAAACAGTTAAAATATTATCATTACGTGCATGGGCAGAGGTGCTTACACCCGCCCGTAGATCTTTGAACGCAATTGAAATTACACAAAAGATTAGTAGATTTTTTATTACTTAGAAAATTTGAAGTCGAAGTTTGAATGAATTCACGGCTCACCTTGTGTTAAGAGGGTACCGGAGCCCCTAGAACGTATCAGCAACGTAATTTCTCCCATAGACCTTGAGTCATGAGTTCTAAGTACGAGTATAGTCTCAGTTCTATGGTACAGAGGTATGCCCACTGAGTGGGTCGCGTTTCCGAGCCGGTGGTAGTTTCTGCGAAACACTGCTTTTGCTAGGACCGGTGCTAGCAACACTTCCGGTTTGAGCCCCGTGAGCTCACCTACACGTCAAGGCGAAGCTGAAATAGCCTCTCAAGGCTATGAGTATAGGTAGGAAAAAAAACAGCTGTATGATACTGCCCCATCTTTCAAACCGGAATGCGTCACGCTTTGTGGCAGAAGTAGACAGGATAGTGGTGCCTCCTCATGCGGGCTTATAATACGTTCATAACCAGTAGACGTTCGTCCATCATTGTAGTATCCTGGTAATTTGTAATTTGTATAATTTGCGTATTTATTGGTGGTAGGTCCTTGTGAGAGCCCGCGCGGCTAGGTACCACTACCCTGCCTATTTCTGCCGTGAAGCAGTAATGCGTTTTGGTTTGAATGGTGGGGCAGCCATTGTAACTATACCTGAGACCTTAGAACTTTTATCTTAAGGTGGGTGGCGCATTTACGTTGTAGATATCTATGGGCTCCAGTAACCACTTAACACCAGGTGGGCTGTAAGCTCGTTAACCCATCTAAGCAAAAAAAAATGTTTAGGACTTAGCTATTTATATAATAAAGCTTTAGCACTTTATGTCAACACCAGCAACATATTCTATGTACAGTGAAGTCAGACTCAGACTGCGTTCCGTATTTAATTTTTTTAAAAATGAATTTGTTTTTTATTTGAAGAATAAAAAAATAAAAACAAAATTAACAAAAAGCAGCATTTTATTATCGGTCGATGACATCCTTTAGGTGCTTGAGAGCTTCGTCCAAAGCTAAATACACTTCCTGAGTGTTCGGAGCTCTGGCCTCCACGGACACGGTCCTGCTTCGCATCTGGGGCTTGTGCAGCATGCTCTGGGTCAGCGGGCAGAATACGTCAGGGTTCATGGAATCGGTGCGAGACTTTCCGGTCATATAACTTAGGGGTACGCCTATAAGCAACACCGTTATGGCTCCAGCGAACGGACAGTACGTGAATGATATCCTGAAGAGTGACTGAAGAGGTTTGCTGGCGATTGGGTTTCTGAAAACAGACGAGGATAACTTTTCAAACATGATTTTTGTAAATTTATTACATAATATTTATTTATATGAGCAAAGACAAAACGGCTATATACAATTTTCTCTTTTTCGTGAACCCATTTTTTTGTTTAGTAGTTTTTTATTTTTTATTGCTTAGATGAATGGACGAGCTCGCAGCCCACCTGGTGTTAAGTGGTTACTGGAGCCCATATACATCTATAACGTAAATGCGCCACCCACCTTGAGATATAAGTTCTATGATCTCAAGTATAGTTACAACGGCTGCCCCACCCTTCAAACCGAAACGCATTACTGCTTCACGGCAGAAATAGACAGGGTGGTGGTACCTACCCGCGCGAACTCACAAGAGGTCCTACCACCAGTAACTTACTGACTAGCTTTATGGTTGTCAATCTTCTTAAGATTTCACCAAACAAAAAAACATTTTTTTTACACCTAAGATGAGTGGTCGAGTCACTTGGTGTTAATTGTGTACTGGAGCCCATAGACATATACAACGCAAATTCGACCACCCACCTTGAGACACGAGTTCTCAGCCTCAGTTTTACAGTACAGCGGTTGACCTAGCCCATCCTTCAAACCGATCTTTACCCGAAATTACTGCTTCGCCGCAGAAATAGCCAAAATTTACTATCAATCTTATTACAAAAACATATGTTTAAACTTATCAAATGTATACAGGTTTTTTTTCTGTTATACTTTGGTTTGTTAATCAACTTTTCAAAGCCTCTTTGAAAAAAATTATATCATCGATAAGTGTTTACCGGTAGACATCGTCACGTGAATACCATCACCCACTTTGAGACGTGCATTATTAATTTTAATTGTATAGTATGATGGTTGGCAATACGGCATAAATAGTTGAAATGGTCGTACAAGCACATGCGGGTTCACACCACGCCCTACCATCTATTCTATTTTATTCTATCAGCCCACATACGTCCACTGCTGGACATAGGCCTCCCCTAAAGAGGATCGGTCCTGCCCTGCTTGCGTCCAGCGGATCCCGCAAACTTCAATTAAATTTAATTAGGGCTTCTTACTGCAGTACGAATAACAAGCTTATCTTATTACAAGACTATTGTCAGTTAATAACCCCACGCGTTGTCTCTCACACAAGAAAAAAGACGTGCGGTATCGTGGGACACCGGATAGGAACGAAGTTCCATAATATAAAAATATAAATTTTATGTTCTATTCGAGGTATAAATAAAATAATTATTCGGATATACATTTTTTTTAATTTTTTTTGGTTGATAAAAAAAAATGCAAGGATCAACCACACCGCAGAGCAACCTCGCCCTGAGGGAACCGACGGCATGATCACGGTATCCAGAGGGATACCGTGATCATGCCGTAGAGACGCCAGGTAAGTATGATTTAGCAAGAGAAATGCGAGAAGGTCTATCGACTGTGTAGCATCTCGTCACCGCGATTCAGAAATTGTTGAATTTACGTGCAGCGGCATCTGTTGATAACAAACTAAATAGAAAAAATCTTACGTTACGGACGTTTTTCCCCGGTTAGGATACCCCTCCGCATCATCCCATAAGGAACTTTGTTCCAAAAAACTTTGTTAATTGAACGATACAATAGAACCCAATAATTTGTGCACCAATTATCGAACACGATACTGGTCGAGCGCATCGAAAAAAATAACACCAAAGAAAACTCATAAAAATGCGGAGAACGTGTAATAGTAATATGGGAAAAGTTTTAATAAGGGGGGAATAAAACTGAGCTTCGATATCACCGAAGTTGCGAGGGGAGATTAAAACTCCGACAGGGAATCTTTAACCGGGTGCGAAGTCGTCGGTGGTAGTGAAAACCGTTTGCGATCGTAAAACATTAACGTTCCATCTTAAAGTAATTTAGTTCTAAGCGGTTCCGCTTTGCTTCCTACATAACATTTGTAATGCATCTTTATGGAGTTCTAGTCATGAGATTCAATCCCGTTTTTTCAGGGTAGCCGTCGGAGCACCATGGTAGGTAAGAAACGTGGATCTCCACGACGACATGGACCTCGAGTCCATCAGTAAGTATTTACAGACGGCATCATAGTTCAAGACACAAAAGCCCGCTCGTCGGGACTCCGGTAATTATACCTATATATCCGGTCCCGCGGACCGAATGGTAAACAGTCGACGTCGCCCTAAACACGTCATTTCGGATCCTCCCGATCTACTATCGGTGCTTTTAGGTACTTCAAACACCGGTCACCGTTCTCGTCGAACCCGTCTGTGAATCTAGTTTAGCCCCTCAGGCTTACTAGAATAAGTAGGAAAAAAATCGGTTGTCTGTAAAGTCGGTTTACTGACGATAGTTGAACGTGACAACGTCATAAGAAAATACTGATGGAATGGTTTCATTTTTCAAAAGAAAATTTTAATTTAATTGCTTGATAGATATTTTGTATGGATATAGAGAAGGAGATAAATGGAAATCACTATTGAATTGATCAAGTTACATTTATTTGTACGCATAAATACAAATATGTCATTATTATTTTTACAACGTACATAGTTTTTTTACAAGCATGAATGTGCTTTGAATTGTATTATTGTATAGCAGCTGTCCACGCGGATGCATCTGAGTTACCTCGCTCTGAGGCGTTCCATTTAAGGCTTGAAGTGCAAGCGAGAGCGCGCAACGAGTGACAAAGAGGCACAATCGTTCGGCAGCGTTCGACATCTGTCTCTCTCCTACTTGAGTTAACGATGCATCCGCGTGAACAGCTGCTATACAATAATACATTTTTACATGTTTTCGTCAAGTATGAAGTTCAGTGAAAAGTGAATGTGGTGTCAATTGTCCATACAAAATATCTTTCAAACAAATAAAATTAAAATTTTCTTTTGAAAAATGAATCCATTCCATTAGTATTTTCTTATGACGTTGTCACGTTCAAATATCGTCAGTAAGCCAACTTTACAGACAACCGATTTTTTTCACATGCTTTAAACTTGCTTTGCAAAAAATAGATTTTTGATGAGGCTAATTATGTAAATTTTATAAGGGTGTGCTGAATCTGAGTACATTGATTTCGAAATTATTTAACAATATTACATTGTCTTTTCTTCAACTACCTACGTGTTCCAGTTTTAAGACAAATTAATAGTCACCCTTAAAACAAGACAAAAATGAGGGTTTAAAATACTCAACCGTGTTGAGAAAGAATCGATGCGATATTCCAGAAAGGTTCGTAGTGAACTCATGGTGTTCTCGTACGAAATCAAAGTACGGGAATCGCATTATTTATACAAGTGTAGAGCGAGAAAATACCGTACTCTTGACTTTTTTTATTTTTATTTCATCGATGGGTGGACAAGCTCACAGCCCACCTGGCGTTACGTGGTTACTAGAGCCCATAGACATCTACAACGTAAATGCGCCACCCACCTTGAGATAGTTATAGCACGTCATAGTTACAACGGCTGCCCCACCCTTCAAACCGAAACGCATTACTGTTTCACGGCAGAAATAGGCAGGGTGGTGGTACTTACCCGTGCGGACTCACAAGAGGCCCTACCACTTTATACTTATACAACGTTAAGAGATTTTTCATTAGATTTACTTTTTTAGAGATATCACATTAAAAACGCTATAACTAGTCGAAATAACGGCATCTCGTTAAAACTAAAAATGAACACAGCATACATGATTTCAAAATATCGAACGGAACATTTCAATTTGTTATTTGGTCCAACAACAAACTACACACACTTACACACTCAAGCTACAGTCTCCGCATTAAAACGATTTTAGTATTAATTAATATACAATCATTTGCTTCTGATTACGAGTTTTGCGGACTCAATTATTTACAGGTACGGCTAATCAACACAAGAACTGTTATTTTCATTTCGCCCTATTGTTCGTAGTAACCGCGTTTGAAGCGAAGTTGTAGACTAGACTTTGCTTAGACGGCGGCTCCCAAACTTATTTTGTCTATTGCTCTGTTTGAGAATAAATTCATTTTTAGCGCCCCCATTTTTTCACCTACTTAAAAACCACTATAGCGAGAGCTTAGTGGGCGTCTAAGAATCCTTCTAGATGAAATTACAAATCGCCTCCCAAGCCTCTACACAATGCCCCGTTTTTTTTCGAAGTCTCTTACCGCCCCCCTTTAGGCCTGCAGCGCCCATAAGGGGGCGTTATCGCCCATTTGGGAAAGGCTGGCTTAGAGGCTGCCGGTGACGTGGCTCGTGTCTTGCCAGTTCCGCTTGGTAATTATCTCCAGACTACGGCAAATAAAACTATAGCTATGATCAGGTGCGTTTGTATGCTGTTATTGAAGTAGATATTTGCACCGATTCAGATGCGTATTCTGAGAAGATGTTATCGACTATTTAATATATATTATTATAGTTCAAGCTCCGGTGTCCACAGACTTAGAACAGAAAAGAAGTGATTTATCCAAATTAACATAGTAATACTAGCTGACCCGGCAAACATTGTTTTGCCATATATAAGATTTGTAGGGAATTTCTAGTGTAGAAAAAAAAACTAACTTATTGTAAGTGTGTAAGGATGTGGTACATGAGTGAAAGAGGTATGTAGTGCTGTGAACGATGAGGGAATATATAATAAAAATAACAAAACCTCATTCAACCACGACTCATTAAAACAAAAAAAAAGTCCAAATAAAAAAATAAAAAGTTAGGGGTGGACAACCCTAATCACTTAGGGGTATGAAAAATAGACAGTAGCCGATTCTCAGGCTTACTGAATATGCATAAAAAAAATCATGAGAATCGGTCAAGCGGTTTCGGAGGAGTATGGGAACGAACATTGTGACACGAGAATTTTATATATTAGATTTCAAATGGCTGATGCTTAAATGACCTTATTAAATTATCGTCGAGTATTGTTGTGTTACTTAATACATAATTAAACTACACTTAAGGTTTAAGTTCGCGTTTTTAATTGTCATTAGATGTATACTTTCGGAAATTAGAATATTGTGCTGGCCACGAAAAATGTAAAGTAGGTATTCGAAACGAAATACTTATAATAAAATTGAAAATAAAGAAATTTCATCATTTTTAAATGCTTAATTGAATGACAGAACTTACCGTCTACCTGGTGTGTAGTGCTTACTGTAGTTCATATTGTGTAAATCATAACCTAAATGCCGCCACCCACTTGGAGACATCAGTTCGAAATTTCAATGATTTTAAGCTATTGCACAGATTTAAATCGCGGGCCTTGAGCGCGGCTTGAGAGCGGAATCATGAAATTCCGTAACGAAAAAAACCTTCCACCCCTCATTACCATGTAGCTCGCGTTCAACACATTCACACGTTGCGCTTGTGTAGTGTTTGTGAATAAGCGTGTGGCGTGACGTCACACTGCATGCGCATCATGAGAAGTCTGCCCATCTCTCTCTCGCGCGGTCTAGCTTATGAGTGTGAAAGGGACAGTTAAGGTTTAGCTTTTATTAATGTTTAATATAGCGTGGTCTTGTTTTAATATTAAATTATGATTGTCTAATTATAATTGCATAAGTTGAGAAAAAAATGCTACGCAATAGCTTTACCGCGGCAGTTCCCGAGTGCCACACGTTTTTTTTTATTAAGACTGTGCCGCTCTTCAAAATAAGAAAGCGTTACTGCTTCAAGAGAGAAATAGACATGGCGGTGTTAAAAAGGCGAGATAACAAAGTGCCCTACCACCAGTTACGAATTTAGTAAATTGCATATAGTTTCAGGGATGATTAAAACTGAAATCTCAAATTTACAGATACCTACTTAAGATTCTATAATGATTGGTGTATAAAAGTTAAACCAACTCAGTACTTACAGTAGATTAGGTATTGGAGTTGTAGAGGTATCAAAGGCGGTGAGCGTAAAGTTGACTTTGCCACAGCCAGCGGTTGTCAAAGGTTTTCCTTGGAACGTTAATGCACCTCTTGCTAGAGAATTCTCCGCGCCAATGAGCAGCCATCCACATAAGAGTAGACTTAGCAAGCTCCCTCCTAATGCACCCTAAAAGAAAGACACTTTGTATTTAGTATTGTAGGTAACTTTTAATTGTGGTATGGCTTTGTGAACTCGCACGGGTAGGTACCGCTGAGCAGTAATGCGTTGTGATGTCCAGGGTGGAAGAGCTATTATACTATGAATTAAGGCAGACCTCATATCGCAATGCAGGTGGTAGCACTTTTATGACGATACCTGTTGGTTCCCGTAACTACTTAACATCAGGTGGGTCGGACGCTTAATAAGTCAGTAACTTAAAAGAAAGAAAAATCAGTGATAATCTTTGAACATCATTGAAAAAACCTAACAGAATAAAATGCATTGCCATCTATCGGAAAATGACATTACTTAGTGCTGCCATCTTAATGTACATTAGTGAACTATTAAGAAATTGAAAATAATCCAAATGCAGTCACTTGTAGTAGTTTATAAAGCCTTCAACAGATGGCAGTAATTTAAATTTTAGTATTTTGGATGCAATATTTTATGAATTTTTTATAGGTTTTATATGAATATATGTTTATAGAACGAGCTCACTGCTCACCCGGTATTAAGTTACCGAATTTCATAGACAGCGACAACGTGAATGCCGCCACCCACCATAAGACATGAGTTCTAAGTCTCCGTTTTTACAGTACAAAGGCTTCCCAACCCTTCATACCGAAACGTATTACTGATTCACGGCGGAAATAAGCAGGTGCAATGGTACCTACCCGTGCGGATTCCACAACACTAGTAATTACGCAAATTATTAAAAAAATGTCTCGATTTTAGTTCCTTTTTTTACATTACGAGACCAATAACATATCGTATTGAAAAAACATCCACTCACACAACTGTTTGCCCTCGAGAAGACAATGCCAAGCGTGAACAGGCCTAGTAAAGTGCCTGCGGATACTCCTGTCACACCTGAAGCGACGTGCTGCAAACGGTCTAAGTCCTTCGCAAACCAGACCACGCATGCGCAGTAACACCCAACCAGCATACAAAGGACCTGGATTAAGATTGAATGGAGAATAATTAGATGGCTCTTGGCTTTCAAATTGCCTACCCATTTCTTTATATCAAAGGTTAGCAATCTCACCGCTTACAGTGTTGTTAAAACGTTTACAGGATTATATCATGACGTGATTCCTACATCGTTGTAGTAATCGTCAATGTACGTTATCATCTATCTATAGAAAACTTAGTACATGACTATGGTATTTGAACACTGTTCATGACCTATACAAGTGTAGTGTTCGCTCACGCGGCCCGCACCAGTTTGAAACCCCTTCAAGTTATTCAATCCCGTTTTTGCAGGATAGCTGCTGGAACACCATGGTTCCTACGGAATGTGGATCTCCATGATCCTCAATGGTAAACAGTCGACGTCGCCCTAAGCACGTCATTACGGATCCTCCCAATCCATTGACGGAGCTTTTAGGTACCACAAGCCCGGTAAACGTCCTCGTCGAACCCGTCGCTTGCGACGAAGGGCTCAGCGAGTAAATTAACCTACAGACATAGCCCACTGAGTTTCTCGCCGGATCTTCTCAGTGGGTCGCGTTTCCATCCGGTGGTAGATTCTGCGAAGCACGGCTCTTGGTATGGTGCGTGTTAGCAACATCGTCAGGTTTGAGCCCCGGAGGTTACCTACTAGTTAAGGTTACGCTAATATGGCCTCTCTAGACCATCAGTTTAGGTAAGAAACAAAAAACGACTTTACAAACGCTGCCCACCCCGAGACGAAATAACGAAAGCACAATTGATTAGTGGCAGAAGTGGTAAGGGAAAACTTTAACAAACAACAACAGAACTGGGTAATGGTGTAATGGACGGCTTATGGGATATCTAATTACTGAAGAAGATTAAGATCGCAAGCTTGTATCGTCTGATTAAAATCTAGATAGAAATACGAAAACCCAATCGTCTTAAGAAGACATTTGACACAAAAACACACGTTTCAATGAAAGAAATAGTGATAATGTAAATAATAAAATTTTTTAATTCAATTTAGCAAATTAATATTTTCTATTTATGGAAATGTAATAATAATAATAATAATGATAATTGAACTTACTTTCATGATTTTGCAACATGTTAGTTCGTTGGTGTCTTGCGGCATCCACGGTCTTATGAATTCCTCAAACAACACTCCAGTTATTGAATTAATTATCGTTGCTATGCACCTTAAAAGTTTATAATAAAATTAATTGTTTGACGACAGAACTTAAAACAATTTGGTAATTAAATATTTTAATTTACCCGGCAGTGGCGCTGAATATCGATATAATGAATATACCACAGATACCAGGAAACATTGTCGACAGGTGGTTCAAGAATTGCGGAACTAACTGAAAATGAGATATAATTTATTGGTAATTATATTTTTTTTTTATACTTCTGTATATTTCGTATGTTTCGGAATACCGGCAAAATTGAGAGGAAAAAGTCTAAAGACGGTAGCCCAAGACTAGTGGTCTGACCAGACAACTGAGAAAGATAGGAATAGGTACAAAAGCAGGTGGGAATAGAAACAGTAAGAATATACAGAAGCTCAAGAAGAAATATTATAGCTAGTAGTTATTGAGAAGCCTTTTTCGCGCATGGTTTGTTTTTATTATTGCAAAAATCATACATGACCCTGCTTTTTTTTGCCGTCAAGCAAATGCGATAGAATTTGTAGTATTGGATAGCTGTATACAACTGAGACAAAGACCTCGTGTCTTCATATTGTTGACATTATTCAATTTTTGATGCGGATAGTCTACGGCAACCTCTTCAAACGGGGGGACCATAAGCTCGCATATAGTATGTCTATATATAAGAAAAAAGAGACTCAAAAAATGTAAAATATGTATAGGTTTTAACTTACCATTTTAACTTAACATCATTACCTGTTCATGTTTCTTAATTTTTCCAGCGAGCAATGGATCGCAGCCGACAAACCAAGCGTACAGCGCCAAGCCGAGTGTACAAGAAAGCAATTTCATTAAGATCACTCCAACGCATGCAATGATCAAACATACTCTTGCTTTATTTATCGTCGATACTGCTTGGAGCTTCTGGAGAGTTCCCTGACTCAAGGCCATTTTCCACAGCCAATTCGTACTTAATGCTAATGTGACTGCAAAGAAGGACGTATGGTGCTCCAATTCGGGATCGGGACTAAAAATAAAAAGTAAAATAAATGCCAATTTAAAGAATACGCTAGTCTTACAACATTTATTTCTATATGTCTTCGTTTTGCGGAGATTTTTAAGTGTATATTTTTTTCAATATATTTTTTTAGGGTTGAAAAATTACCGGTGGCCCGGAGGCCTTTCCAGTTTCACCAGAACAGGTAGGCGAGCAAAGGCTCAGACATGAGGGGTGGGATTTGCTAACAGCTGCCCGAGTGCCTACGAAGGAGACCTAACAAGTCAAGAGCAGCTGCTTCACGAATGAATCTACTACAGAATCGGAATCGCGACCGCCGAGAAGATACGACGAGAAACTCAGCGAGCTGATTCATGTTTTGGATTGCATGTCGAACTCTTTGTCGAGTTCGACGAGTACGATTACCGTGGTCCCTGACCCTGCTCCTAGTGTTAGAGCTGAAGGCGTCTAATGCAAATGTTTTTGAATCTAGTGGATCCGTAAGGACGTGTTAATGCAATGTGCTGATGTAGGTATTACTGGTGGTAGGACCTCTTGTGAGTCGACGCGGGTAGGTACCACCACCCTGCCTATTTCGGCCGTGAAGCAGTAATGCGTTTCGGTTTGAAGGGTGGGGCAGCCGTTGTAACTATACTTGAGACCTTAGAACTTATATCTCAAGGTGGGTGGCGCATTTACGTTGTGGATATCTATGGGCTCCAGTAACCACTTAACACCAGGTGGGCTGTGAGCTCGTCGACCCATCTAAGCAATACAAAAAAAATAAAAAAAAGGTAGTCATCGCCGAATCCTCGAGGGATACGTAAATATTTTAAAATTTTAATTTAAAGTTTCAAAATGGGTAAATGTAGTTTAGAAAGAACAATAAATAGAGATAGTCTATTTTGACATTCAGCACGGTTATTAATTAAGACGAAATTTCAATTGAAATAAGTGCTATACCGGTAGGCAGCGGCTTGACTCTGCCCCTGGCATTGCTGAAGTCCATGGGCGACGGTAACCACTCACCATCAGGTGGGCCGTATGCTCGATTGCCTACAAGGGCAATAAAAAAAAATATATGACATAGATTGATCCAAAAAACACAATAGCTGTAAACATAGCTCACAAACTTCTCCGTCTCTTTTTCATATATCGCATTATTTACATTCTGACTCTAGGTTAATTAAATGATTTTATTAATGAAAATTTTTACTTTTTTTTTAAATCTAACATGTAGGTACATACTAATATTCTATTAAAAAAGTATAAATTATTCTAGGACACAAATAAACAATAAAATATTCGAAAAATATACTAAAACATACCAAATAAGCACAAAATGAGACCGCGACAACTAATCGCTTTTCGGAAACAGAAAATATTAAGTTAAAAAAAAAAAAAAACTTACTCGTACAAAACCAATCTCCCGCCCAGACTATTAAGTTCCCACATCTTCGCCAAGCCCATTGGCAAAAGAGCTAATCCACTCGGCAAGCCAGTACCGGCTATTGCCAGGAATACTGTGACCATACCAAGCGTGACTATAGCCTGTAGTCCACCGACAGCTATTAAAGTAGCACAAGACACGCATACTACAGCCGTAATGCGTTCGGCTAATTGATCTGTTACTGTAATCAACAAACAGATTGCGATATTAAAACACGTTAAATAAGGAAACGTCATCATTTATGTCAAGATTGTTGGAATTAACCTCGCGATTTTATCTCTAAATTTTCCTTTAAAATTTTAGTTGTTAGTTCTATTTCGTTTATGTTGAAAACTCACTGTGCTGTATTAACTTTTCGACTTTTATGAATAGAATAGTAGATATAGGCAGAATTCCAATGTTATTAATGTAATGTCATAGTCTCTTCAGAGCAGATTAGTGAACAAGATTAACAAGCGTAAATTTTTGACACTGGCTAAAACCGGCGGTAAAACTACAACCCATTTTTGTTTTACTGCCTCTTTGTTTTTACTTTTTCGTTTTTAATTTTGTCTTGGCACACGTAGTTTATCTTGGAAGTTGATTTGGGTAAATTAAAGAAGGTATTAAGAAAAAGAAGTCTCGACAATCAGTGTAAACTAAATAATTGAAGTTATAAATCTGCTCGAATTTGCTTTTCTAGTACGACAATCTTCCTTCAGCGTAATTGTCGTTCGTATATATGTATTATGTAGATTCTTATTGAGAAAATCCGGTCACCGTCCTCGTCAAACCCGTCGCTTGCGACGAAGGACTCGACGAGTAAATTAACCCATAGACACAGCTCACTGAATTTCTCGCCGGATCTTCTCAGTGGGTCGCGTTTCCGACCCGGTGGTAGATTCTGCGAAGCACTGCTCTTGTGAGGGCTAGTGTTAGCAACCCTCCCGGCTTGAGCCCCTAATCTAGCCCCTAATTTGCTCACCTAATAGCTCGGTGAATAACCCCTCGAGGTTACTAGAATAGGTAGGAAAAAAAAGAGAAAAAAATGTCCCCACTCTAGGAGTTTATTGGTATAGTTGCATTATTCCATATTATTAAAACGAGAGTATTTTTTATTAGGACAACGTCTCGTATTGTGGTCTATGCTCCTTATAAATTTCTAACTGTAAGTCTTACCGAGTTTGAAGGCCGTGAGAGGCACGTAAGGAACAATAGGCAGCAACATCAATTTGCTGATGATGAACATCACGGCAGCAATCGTTCTGGTGTGTGTCGAAAATCTTATCTCTAAATACTCGAAGCTCGACGACAGTTGCAGTTTGTGGAACACTAAAACAAATTAATTACGTGAACTTGTCCAAAAATATTGTAGTCCTAGTAGACACAGCCCATTAAGTTTCTCGTCGGATCTTCTCAGTGGGTCGCGATTCCGATGTAGCGGTTGATTCTGCGAAGCACTGCTCTTTCTAGAGCTAGTGTTAGCAAATTAACTCAGGGCAAGCCAGTAAGCTCACCTACTAGTCTGCCGGTAGCTGGAATAGCCTCCTAGACTACTAGCGAATAGGTAGGGGGAAAAATTGCGGACACAAATTATAGAAAAAAAAAAAATATCCTAAAGCCTTCAAATTAATTAATTGGTAATTCATTTTCAAATGTCTCATATACCGAAATATTACGAAAATCAAATTGTAACTGTCATGAATTGAACAAATAATCACAAGTACATACATAATAGTACGAGTAGGTAGTTATTTTTCAAATTTGAAAGTCAAATACGACGCTTATCGTTTTTGAAGGCCTAATTTAAATATCGGAGATAACGTTACCTGGTAAATAAATAACGGCTGTGAGAAATGTTACAATGATCAGAGACAGAGCAGACGCCCAATATTGCGTTCCTCTTAGATATATCTCGACTGGCACACCGAGCAAAGTGATGCTGGTTATGTGACTGTAACAAAACAGAATTTTAAGATTAAAGGTAAGAGTTTTAGTGCTTAGTTAATTTGTAAATAAAAAATAATTTAGTTTACTTAGTGTCACATAGCACATAAGTACCACAACACCGCCCGCTTGGAGACATCACCTAATCTCATTATAACTGCAACATGATTGTCCTATCCTTCGGGGCCGATGGCATAAATCCAACAAACCCTTCAGATAATAACGAGGTTGATACTGTTACGTCGGTAAGAGTAACGACAATTTTTTTTTTTATTGCTTAGAATGGCTTAGATGGTTGGACGAGCTCACAGCCCACCTGGTGTTAAGTGGTTACTGGAGCCCATAGACATTTACAACGTAAATGCGCCACCCACTTTGAGATATAAGTTCTAAGATCTCAGTATAGTTACAACGGCTGCCCCACCCTTCAAACCGAAACGCATTACCGCGTTACGGCAGAAATAGGCAGGGCGGTGGTACCTACCCGTGCGGACTCACAAGAGGTCCTACCACCAGCTATCGCCGAATAGCCGAACGAATATCGAAGGATTTTGTAACATCTAGCACGCTAGAGAAGTACAACGTCATCTATTGTCAAATAGCGGAAATACACATCGAAATACTCGACATGTGAGGAATGTGCTCAACAATTCTAGGGATGTTGTATCGACTATAAAAACGTTGCAGAGATCGCACGCAGTGAGCGTAATCGGAACTAGACGAGGCGAAAAAGCGAACGGATCACCTGAAGTGAAGTGGAAAAAGTGAATTAAGAATTTTAAAGTGTTCTGTGAGTGTTCTAAGTGCCAATACAATTTTAAGTTGTAACTCCAGTAGAATTTTTGTTTATCCCGAACACCAGCGCGTAACAATACATTACGTATTGACGTAGCATGGGTTGGCCTCCCACAAGATGGACTGACGACCTGATAAGGTTGGCAGGAATCCGCTGGATGCAAGCAGACAAAGATCGATCTTTCTAGCGAGGCTTGGGGGAAGTTTATGTCCAGCAGTGTACGTCTTTGAGCTGATAGAACAGAATAAAATTTATACATTACTACGAAAATATAAGTGATTTCTTTCAAATTCTTACCTTGCAATAAGAGCCAATGTCACAGAAATAACGGACATATTTTTCCCTCCAAATAAGAATCCAGCAACTGTATTATACTTTCTGTTTATTAAATTATAATACAATATAATACCTATTATAACGCCGAGTGTAATACCAAAAAGGCAATACTCGGCGATATTGAAGTATATTTGTGAAACTGTATAATTAACATTATTCATTTTATAAAAGTATTTTTTTAATTATTAACTGGCGTGTGTCGAACACTCTATCTAGTTGCAAATAAGACTTATATTATCAGTGCTTCACTCCTGACAATAATAAAACAGATATAGTGAGATAAAACTAGATTTTATAACAATCCCTTTGCAAATAGAAGATTGCAAACGTTTTGCATTTCGTATGGTTTTATTTTTTGATAATTCAGTCTAACGGTTTCCCATTTCTGTCTCGAAAAGGCCAAAACTAATTCACTTCATATGTGCCCGAAAGTGCGCGTGCTTGTATCTTGCCTTTATCAAAACAAACAGTAGAATGCTTATCCATAAATAAATAGTTAAAAATGACGTCATGAAATGGTTTGTCGAGTTCTCTAGCGTTTTTGTTGAACGTTTTCGTAAAGTGATATCAAGCGTTGTTTAATTTAGATGTTGTGATACGGGATAAGGTTACAAAATACTTTCACATTGAATCTAGTTTCTTTCGTACATTAAAATATTGTAATTTGAAAGGATCTTCCACGTTTATAGCATCAGGAGCAGTTAAAGCACTCCCGAAGTCAGCTCGGTAATTAGGTAGGTACATGCATCTTAATGTGGACGGAAATTATAATATATTTACTAAATTAAATATACGTTGTTACTATACTGAGACCTTAGAACTTATATCTCAAGTTGTGTGGCGCATTTACGTTGTAGATGTCTATGGGCTCCAGTAACCACTTAACATCAGGTGGGCTGTGAGCTCGTCCACCCATCTAAGCAATAAAAAAAAAAAAAAAACACCAGGTGTGCTGTGAGATCGTCCACACATCAAGGCAAAAAAAAAAAACTTGTTGTTTAAGTGTGTTGAATTCATATTTTGCTATCAAGGAATGTAAAAACATCTGACTTTGAATTAATTTTACATTGCGTCAATTATATGTGAGATAATAAGTTTTTATTGAGTTGATCGTTTTCTACCTCATATAGACTGCAGATACCTACTCGATAGAATTTTGATTTCGAGTTCATGATTCAAAGTAATTGGCAGCATTTTCTTTATGAGCTCTATCATTTTATTCACGTCCACAGTAAATTAATTCATGTTGATATGTTTTCTTATTTAATTTTTGAAAATAATATCATTACTATTTTTCATTTCCTACCTAAGCTGATGGTCTTGAGAGACCATATCAGCGTAACTGGGCGAGTAGGTGAGCTCACGAAGCTCAAACTTGACGTTGTTGCTAATACTAACCCTAGCAAGAGTCGTGCTTCGCAGAATCTACCACTGGATCGGAAACGCGACCTACTGAGAAGATCCGCCGAGAAACTTAGTGGGCTCAGAGTGGGCTGCATTACTAACTGAAATTTCTCTTCTGATTATAGATACTACTAGAACCAAGTTAATGCTGCTGACATAAAAATACTTTTTTTTATCTCAACGCCCTCTAGTGACATAATTATAAAGTAATAATTAGCTCTGTCTGTCTTTGATTATTTAGTTGGTCAATGTAACCCTAGAGGGCACTGTTCAATTTTAGAATAATGATATTGTAGTTTATATAAATGCGAAAAGATGTCACTGATTTCATTTTTATATTTGGACTATAAAGTACGTAGAGGCACGACTATTAATTAAAAAATGTTTTAATGTAAGTAAATACGAACTTCCGTGATTAATATTACTATTGTCGGTCATAAATACCAATATAATATGTATATGTATGCGTTATTAGTCCACAAAAATGAATATTTTAAAGTTTTCTTCAGATTGTTCTATTAATTGTCGATGTTCACCTTAATTAATTACCAAAGGTTTGATTTTTTATTCAAACTGGAAAACTTTTTTTTATTTAATAATATGTAGTCAAATTATTGACCTCGCCTATCATGAAAGGTAAAACAACTCTGAGAATAATATAAAAATATTTTACAAAACTTCTTGTAATACTACGATAAATTTTCAGTACATTCTCATACACAAATCATTTTACACACAATATCGCAAATAATTCTTGTCCAGAACATTGGGTGACACGGGACCACCCGAACAAACGGAAGTTTTGGGGCGGAGGGGGGTTAACCAAGGAAATGCGAGATAAAGACACAAGATTCAATTCAAACGAGAGAAAACAGAATGGGTATAAAGAAAAATTAAATTATATTTCCCAATGGTGTCAGGCAGTTATTAAGTGGCCAGACGCCATTTTGAATTATTATATTTTTTTATTTCTTTTCCCCAGGTTTCCCTTTTGTACGAGGAATTCCTTTTATTTGGAATAGTTGTGGGACCAGATTGCAAATGGATTCTGGCGAAATGTGTTCGTGTAAATCAATGAGAGGCTTTCTTTGTATAGGACTATTGGGATCGTTATATTATTATAACCGGGTATGCATGTTGTAATATATGCGTGCTGTATCGGTTTAATATCTACATTATTAGAAGTAATAGAAGCGAAGCAGACATGTAAAGAAGTACAATTCTAAACAATATTCAGCTTGCTCTACTCAAAAGAAATAAATAAGGACAAATTCTATAGCATTGTATTGGAGAAGAATGGAATTAATTATATTTGGATTTTCGAAGTATTTTTAAAACTTGATTTTCATTTTTTACTCTAATGGCGGTCGATCTCACAGTCTACCAGATTTAACCATACGCATCTAAATATACTTAAACACAATCGAATATCCTGAATAACAACAAGCTGTATCAGAAACAAATCTAATATGATATTACCAATAATATTAGGTAATCTTTGGGTATTACTAAAAAAATGTCAACTACGTAACCGAGTCAAAGAACGGTGGTTTAATCAAACGTTAAGGGTTGATGCTTAAAATAATCTCGGTAGGAGTCACAGTGGGCCCTCGGGCGTATGATAAACCGGCGATAACCGGATATGGGAACGAATGAATTGGTCGCTTCGAGCTAAGTTTTTTGCACGCGCTGGTGCTTTTGCGAACCCGATTATAAAGTCATACGATATTCGTTATTCGTATCTATCATATTATCTATCGTATATATCACTGGTGGTAGGACCTCTTGGGAGTCCGCACGGGTAGGTACCACCACCCCGCCTATTTCCGCCGTGAAGCAGTAATGCGTTTCGGTTCGAAGGGTGGGGTAGCCGTTGTAACTATAGTGAGACCTTAGAACTTATATCTCGAGGTGGGTGGCGCATTTACGTTGTAGATGTCTATGGGCTCCAGTAACCACTTAACATCAGGTGGGCTGTGAGCTCGTCCATCCATCTAAGCAAAAAAAAAAAAAAAATCGATTTATTTCAAACGATAGTTTTTTTTATTGCTTAGATGGGTGGACGAGCTCACAGCCCACCTGGTGTTAAGTGGTTACTGCAGCCCATAGATATCAACGCAAATGCGCCACCCACTCTGAGATGTAAATTCCAAGGTCTCAAGTATAGTTACAACGGCTGTCGCACCTTTTAAACCGAAACGCATCACTGCTTCACGGCAGAAATAGGCAGGGTGGTGGTACCTACCCGCGCGGACTCACAAGAGGTCCTACCACCAGTAATTACGCAAATTATAATTTAGCGGGTTTGATTTTTATTACACGATGTTATTTATTCCATCACCGTTCCAATTTTTGTAATTTAGTTGAGTTTTGGTGCTTAAGAACTATTTGTTAATGCAACCGTATCCGAGCTCAGTGTAGCGAGAGAGATGGCTTGACGCCGGATCGAGTGGGAGAGAATCGCACAGTCGATTGCGAATGGTGACGCGTCGCCACGCCAGAAATCGGTTTTACGTGCGGCTATAAATGTTTCACATCAAAAAATTAGGTTTTTACTATGTGAGTTTTCATTTAGTTCGCATCATTTTTAACTAAGTATTAGGTTATTTTGATGTTACTGTCCGATTGCCTGTACCAAATTAGAGAAAAATCACTTCGTGATACCAATTCATCGGGCTATCGACAAAATCTCGCGCGTCTTTCAGTATAGTGTGTCGCCGCGTTCATTTAACAGGGACACGTTATCGAGGAAAATGCTTTCTTTGGTTAACGTTATGTTATTTCCCGTTTCTAGGCTGTCATTAACATAAATTTTACGCCTCTCGTAGATAAGCTTGGACTATAGCCCGGCCCTTCTAGAAGGTCCTATCCTTAGGCCAAATTTACGATATATTATTTTACACATATTGCTGGAAGATGGTCTCGTGTTTTAGTTAAATTCGTTTGTTTTGAATTCATTCAGCGTGATCGAGGGGATGTATGCGATGAATTCTTTACTTGCGTTGTATTATTAAGGTAAAAAAGATGTGTCGTGTCGTGGGACACCGGATAGAAACGAAGTTTCTTGTTATAAAAATATTAATTTTAAGTTGTATTGGAGGTATAAAGAAAATAAAACTGGAGGTTTCGCAACAACCCACGGTCATTTGGTAACGTGCGAACTTATTGTGGTACACTTTATTCACGGTTGTTGGCATAAGAGTTTGTGTATTGCTCAAACGAACGCTCTGAGATCGTGGTCAATGAATGATATAAAAATATGTTATTTTTTGTACATTATTACAAAGTTAAGTCGTACACTGTGTGTGTGCATTACTAATTTGTACGTTATTACAAGGTTAAGTCGTACACTGCGTGCATTACTAATAAAAATCTTACGTTACGGACGTTTTTTCCCGGTTAGGGTACCCCTCTGCATCGTCCCATAAGGAACTTCGTTCCAAAAAACTCAAAATTTAGCTTTCGCGAATTCGTTTCACTATTTTAAAGGAGTAGAATAGCCATGTGGCTCTTCAGATGCATTTGAATGTTCATATCATTAGGGCGGCGGCCTTTTTGATGTCCAGTATTACACCAGAAAAGCCGTGAGTCTGTCTGGCCAACTCCCTAAAAAACAGGTGGCCAAATTAGGCCTTATGATAGTATCGAATAAAGTCGTTTTTGGGTCGAAGTCTCGTATACACAGTCTTACTACTAGAACAATAACTCCACATAGACAACTCCACGTTTTAGTGTTGACAGCCTGAGAAGAATATGGGTAAACAAATCCTCCAATTTCCATCACATTTATTTGAGGCGGGCCCGTGACGTCACCACCCCTAGACCTGATAGAGAGGAACGTGTAATTTCTTATGTAGTGTCGATGCTGCGGTGTATGTGTCAAACGTGACCATTATAGAATGTTTATTTTTGTATAATAATAAAAAAGTTAGTTTTTGTTGCTTGCTACAACGTATATTTACTTACTGGTGGTAGGACCTCTTGTGAGTCCGCACAGGTAAGTATCACCGCCCTGCCTATTTCTGCCGTAAAGCAGTAATGCATTTCGATTTGAAGGGATGGGGCAGCCGTTGTAACCATACTGATACCTTAGAATTTATATCTCAAGGTGGGTGGCGCATTTACGTTGTAGATGTATATGGGCTCCAGTAACCACTTAACGCTAGGTGGGCTGTGAGCTCGTCCACCCATCTAAGCAATAAAAAAGAAAAGATACTACGAAGTTACGTTCTTGTTTTAAAGGAGGAACTATCTTGCAATTATTCCATTGAAACTTCGAGCTGCCGTTTAAGGGTGGGCAATTGCAGTCATTTGACGATGTCTATGGAATTTAGAATAGTAACTCCTTGAAATCAGGTATCCTGTGAGCTCGTCGCCTATACATCAAGTAAAATATACATATAAAGTTTTACGCAGACTTAATCACGAATTGAATTTCTTTAATAATATTTCATTAGTTAAAAATAAACAGGTAAATGCAATTAAAAAAAAAAAACAAAAAATGGAATTCGCAAAACCAAGTTCTGCTTTGAAGTTAATTTGAAAGCTCCTTGAGACTGCTTCCTCCTTTCAAAGGCGGGGAAGCATTCATATGATAGTATTAGTTTAGCTTAGTTCCAGTTGTATTCGATTCCATTGGATTCGACTGAATTTGAAAATGTAGCTTCTGTAACATCAGGGTATTTTGAAGTTTGCCTGAACTAGAATATTGACAGCGGCATAGTGTCACACCCTATTGACTGCGATACCAAAGTGCGATGCGATGGAGTGATAGCAAAATTTCGTCGACACTACAACCTCGCGTGAGCCAATATCCCAATAATATCATTAAATCGAAGATGTTGCGATGAAAGGTATACGTCACATTGGAATATGCTTGCGACGTGTTTTGCTTACAAAAGGAAAATTGTCAGAGCCGTGCGCATTCTTACATTTGACAAATTGAATTGTGTTTTTGTGAAAATTTGTGACAAAGAAATTGTTTTTATCTGAGACCGGGGACTAAATTTCAATAGATTAAGTTGTTGAAGAGTCAGTTGTTTCAAAGTTGTTTCACTAGATGCTGACTTAGTCGTACATGCTTCATGATTAAATAAGTATTATGATCTTTGTTTAATTTGTAATAAAATAGGATCGGATTATTAGACAAGATTTATTACTTTTAATCACCGAGCTCTCATAGGAGTGTTAGTTTCTTTATTTTTGATAGCGGCCCGCTCCGGGTTCGCTCGGGCCTTTAACAATTTTTTTAGTAAGGATACCTAATTTTTGTTAAAAAAAATAGTCTATGTCACTCGGAGATAGTGTAGCTTCCAAACAGTGAAAGAATTTTTCAAATCGGTTCAGTAGTTTCGGAGCCTATTCAATACAAACAAACAAACAAATCTTTCCTCTTTATAATATTAAGTATAGATTAAAATTGCATTAAAATGAACCGAAAAAAATTGGATTGTAAAAATTAATACCTACTGATAAATAAATCTGCCAATTATCACAATCAACTAAATAGTTAAACTGAAACCGATCTTACGCGAATGATGAATTATGTTTCTTTTACGAAAACAACGTTATTTACATACGTCGTTACGTTCTCATCCAATATCCTGGTGGTCGATATTTATTTAACGTATCGTATCAGTATTAGTTTGATATATGGATCTGAACCTTCGGTCTGAGGGACCCGGACCGTGATTCATGCGTACATTATCGCAATGGAAATGAAATGAGGAAAAATGTCCCTTTTTTACTATCGTTTAAGAAGGATTTGTTTTTTTTTTTGTTTTTGATGTTGATAAGACGTGTTGCCATGATCTCAAAAAAAAAAAATGTACTTACCACAATGTTAATGCTGCAACTTTCATATTGGCTTTTAAACTCAAAGAACAGATCATTGATTTGCTACTACTTTACTTAGACATCCGGCAAGCTGAATTTGCAGTGGTTTAAAAATATATGCCGTAGAAACTATCGCTGGAGAAGACCGGGTTCTTGAGTGGGAATCACGCACCGGTAAACCTAGTGTGGGATGGGATGCCCACTGATCCGCTGGAACCATGAATTGTGCAAAGGTAAGAAACGGATGTATTGAGCAGAGGACGACTCTGAGCTGATGATGATGATGATGATGACCTTTACTTCGGAAATCCCGGTCGGAGTGAGTAGGTGGTATCTTTGAGAAAGATATGTCATTTTTTTTTCTTAGATGGGTGGACGAGCTCACAGCCCACCTGGTGTTAAGTGGTTACTGGAGCCCATAGACATCTACAACGTAAATGCGCCACCCACCTTGAGATATAAGTTCTAAGGTCTCAAGTATAGTTAAGTATAGTTCAAGATCTATATGTAAAGACGTGTTCTTCTTTAGTATTTGTTTCCGATACACATATGTACATATATGATTTCAGACGACGGTTGTAGGTACTAAGTGGTAGTAAAAACATGAATGTTTTTTTGGGTGACTGTGGCAAATAAGTAATGAAATAAATTTTGATAAAATATGATAAATTTAGGTGATTACAATTTTTTTGGATTTTTTTTGCGGTAATAGCATAGGAATACAGCGATGGTTTAGGTGGTAAATATGCTATGAAAGACGTAGGTATAAAAGGTAATTATTGTGGTCTAAACGATAAGATGCCTAGTGTACCCGTATCGATCGATGAGACTATGCTAATGTACAAATCTGGCAATCCGGTACCCTGGTTAGAAAAACATATACGTTTTTAATAAGTATTCACAAAATATTTCCACGATGTAGCTACTATTATATGGAGTTTAATTAGTTAATCTGCTTCCTCTTAACAAAAAGGGTCGCAACCCAGTCTATTTTGATACGACATCTAAGTAAAAGTAAAATAATAAACATTTATAAAACTAAATGGAACTATAAATATATACTACAAATGTATACACCCGCAGTGCTGAGAAATTTTCTAATCGCGTCCTGGGTACGGAAAACATCATATTTCACCGAGAACGGGGGGAGGGGGAATGGGGAGAAACGGAGATGAGTTTTTACGCATTATTGCCACACGCGGAATCAAATTGAACATACGTTTGCCTAATAAATTCTAATTTCGATTACACAGTGACGTGCCTGTGTATACAATGTGTTATATAATATATTTGGTATTCGGATGGAAAGATACTCTGCAGGATACTTGATATGGTTGTGAGTGTGCGGGGCAGATACATATGACATGTCCTTCTTCAAACGAGGCCTGTGGAGAGTATTAAGCGGTAAGCAGCGGCTTGGCTCCGCCCCTGGCATTGCTTAAGTCCATGGGCCACGGTAACCACTCACCATCAGGTGGGCCGTATGCTCGTCTGCCTACAAGGGCAATCAAAAAAAAAAACACTCACGACAAACCTGTTGTCAAGTGGTTAAAGATGATCACGGATCTCAGAATGTAAGTGACTGTATATTAGATAAATCTTTTCGGAGATTTTATCATGTCAAAATATCACGAAAAATATAATAAACAGTTCATTTTGCACCAAAAAAAAAAAAACTCTTCACCTTCAAGTATTGTCAACAAAAATCGTCCATGGAAGAAAACGTTAACAAACAAATTGGAAATAGTCCGGGAGATAGCTGCGTTTCTAATACCCGACTTCATTTCAGCGGCACGAGCGCCTGATCGAACGAAAACATTGTAAAGTCCTGATCTCGAAGAATATTAGAGAATGGAAGCGCTATCAAAATTACGCAACACAGAATTCACGACAATGAAACTAGCAACTCACGATCAATATGCGATTAATGGCAAATACTAACATTGACAGGTTCTAAAAATTTAATAAAAAAAATAAAAAAATGTAGTTAAACATACAATACAATTTCAGTTTCAATTATCGACCTTCCTAAAATCTACCGAAAATCTAAGCTTAAAAATAGAATCCTCACAGAAAGTTGCGGTAATTGAATAGCTATTCAAAAACAATAATTGGTACCTCATTTTCTACCTTATTCAGGCTATTCATCGAGTAGTACTTAGTCTTTCCTACACAATGTACTGTGCAAGACTGATTTTCTATGAATGAATACTATTGGTATCTTGGCATTCTTCTTGCAAAATTAGAATAATTTACAGTTTATTGATAAATGAGATGATCAGCTTACAGCGAAACTAAACTAAATCATCATTTCGAGATTGCATTTGCGTCGATAAGTTTTGGTATAGTTGACGTGCCACTTACATTTCGGTGTATGATACAACAACGTGATAATTATGTAAATATTTAAAGCGAACTATAATAATAATAATAATTTCTTTATTTACTACATAAACTCTTAAATCATGACCTAGAATACTATTTACATATTTAACAAAATGAGAGATTACGCAGATGGCATCAACAATATAAAATTAACCAATGATCCTCACACTAGGCATAGCCTGTAGAACTGGATATCTTATATATGAGTCCGCACGGGTAGGTACCACCGCCTTGCTTATTTCTGCCGTGAAGCAGTAATGCGTTTCCGTTTGAAGGGTGGTGCAGCCGTTGTAACTATACTGAGACCTTAGAACTTATATCTCAAGATGGGTGGCGCATTTGCGTTGTAGATGTCTATGGGCTTCAGTAACCGCTTAACACCAGGTGGGCTGTGAGCTCGTCCACCCATCTAAGCAATAAATAAATAAATAAAATAATACATTTTTTGCAATTAAAATATTGAGATTGAAATTTTTAGATGTTCAGTTTTGGGAGGCTCTTTGTATCACTACTACAGACTATAAGCAAGCTACTCGTGGCTGAAGGTACAATCCGTCACATACTACTCTGTCAAGTAAGTACCGAGAAAAGATCAATAATACACAAAATGTTAGTTACTCATCCAAAACTGGATGAAAAACTTCAAAGTGTTCTCTTTCAGAAACGATATTATTACGCCAACGTATTCGTTCCAATCCAATACTCCAAATCTAAATCCAATCATCGAAAAAAAATTTGGAGCGCTTTCTGAGAATGGAGCTCAGTTCTCTACCACGAATGCTCCTGTATGTCTTCTACCGATTGAAAACGAGTGCCATGAAAAAGTAATTTGAGTTTAAGAAGAAAAATAAGTCAGCTGGAATCATTTCTGGTGAATAAGGTAATTGTTCGGTTATATTTGTTGTATTTTTGGTCGAAAATTCGTTCAGAATGGCGCCTTATCGTGGTGCAGACTCTAAGAATTTTCCTTTCCTTTTCACAGTACGATAATCCAATAGCCGGGTGTACACAAATGGTCCGTACCAGTCAACTGCTTTTTGGCAATGTACTTGCTTAATACTAACGACATAAGCGATTTTGTTTTAAATTACATTCTCGTTCACTAAAGTAAAGCAAATATTGTACATTAATATCAAACTACTACATGACTGCTTTGTAACTCAAGAGTTCGATTCTCGATTCGATTTTCTTTGCAAAAGGCTCTTCTAAATAATTTATGGCGAGGTTTTCGTATCAAAGCCGGCGGCGTGTATGTATATTTTTAATAATAAAACGCTGGCTTAACTTTCACGAAAGCGTTTAACGTATCATACTAACATAATAATGTTTGATCCCTTGATAATACTATGAGAAATAGTTTCGTGGTAATGGCACATTTATCTGATGCATTGAGCTGGTGATAGGCCAAGCTAGTGCGAGTTTGGATGAATAGCCACAATCTGCTGATTTCAGACATGAAGCAAGCGGGGCAGCTCTTGCATCAACACAAATAAAACTTCAACTGTGATGAATTTAGCTTATGTTCATTATGGTGTGTGTGAAGTACGATATGAGAGAGAGAGGAGTGAGTGTTGAGATGACGGCTGATAGAAGAGAATGGAAGAGAAAAATTAGCTGTGCCGACCCTACCTAGTGGGATAAGGTGGAGAAAAAGAAGAAGAAGAGAATTAAAAAAAAAGCATTTTTACAGTACAAATCGATCACCAACAAAAGTTAGGCAATTTTAAGAGGAACGTGCAAGGTTTTATTGTATTATCTTTTTTCAGCGTATTTTTTTCCAGCTTTTTTCTTTTTTAAACTAACGACTTCCGAGCTCGTAAAGTATTTTTTTTATCTTGATCCTGTACGCAGACGAGCATACGGCCCACCCGAGGGTAGGTAGTCACCGTCGCTAATATATGTCTGCAATACCAGTACCTGCCTGTGAGATTTGAATACCACAATGTATCTATGCAATTACACCGCGACAGTAGCAATTTGACTATACCCCTGGCATTGCTAACGTTGCTTGACGAAAAAAATACTAATGTATTATCGAACTCATTTAAAAATGTAATATGGATAAGGGTTAACATAGAAAATCGAGCAACTACTTTCCAATGACAACAATCCTTGAATCTATAAGCAGCAAATCTTATCCGTAGTATTAACGTCCGCTAAGCTATTAGTCTTTGAAAGCATGGCCTATAGATGAATAATACTGGACGCGAAGCTTAAATATTAAACATAAAATAATATTATAAAACGTAGGTCAGTAAATGATATAATTAGTAGTCTTATTATTAGTGTAGATTTTTTCAAAGTGTATGTCTTCGTACAAAATAAACACAACAAATATGGATTTAGATGCTACGGAATGGATCTTAATAAATAGTTCAACTTCAATCAACTTATTTAAAAGAATGAATATACATTTAACGAATGATTCCTGTGAAGAGTTTGTTTGAGAATTAGTTTCAGTTTTGCGGTTGAAATTTTTGTGTATCTGTCGATAACATATTGATTTAAGCAATTATAAAAAAATGTAATTGTTTTCTGTTCTGAACACAGAAAGAAGAAATACTAACTTGCTACTTAAGATCAAATAGAGAAAACGACAAATCGATAACACATTTAAATTTGTGTTTACTAATGTAACTATACTGAGACCTTAGAACTTATATCTCAAGGTGGGTGGCGGAATTTACTTTGTAGATGTCTATGGGCTTCGGTAACCACTTAACACCAGATCGGCTGCGAGCTTTTCCACCCAACAATGCAATAAAAAAAAACAGATTAGATTGGTTTTAGATTAGTAGATAGAAAAGAAGTAGTAGATAGTAAAGTAGATTTCCTCATGCCATCTCTATTATTATTTTTCTATCGCATCCAAAATTCTAAGTTAGTCCACGTTTCAGAGCAGGGGGTGCCCACCGTCCACGGCGACGTTGATGTATCATGTCGGATCAACCGGCGGGCGAACGCGTCTGTCCACTACCTAATCTCCATACATTATACCGCAGGATATTGTTCAAATAAATGGTACTCGAGACTTAAGTTTTGACAGCCCTAATAGGGTTATTCGGGCTTTGTGCGGATGATGCTTCTAAATTTGTACCTATTAAAGAAACTAAATCTATTTCAAAACGTTTGACGGTACAATAAAATTTGTGATACTTTTGTAATTGGAATACCCTAGCGTTACCTACTTGTAGAATTAACTCCTCATACACGTCAACTATTTTCAGTAACATACACATTTTATCCTCAGTAGCTTCACTTAGGAATATCCTTAAGGTAAATTAGATAATGTTTCTGTAAACTGTTTCTTTTCTCTATTATAAATTACTTTAAAAGAAAATTCTTTGTAATGCAGTCTTAAACTTCCACAGTCTGGGATCAGGAATTCTAATGCCTACAGTAAAAGTCCTAGCGAGACAAAAGTAACAAGAGGGGGATTGCAAAACGTATGGAGATTAATTTGCGCCACTCGACACCCCCGCTGACCAGGGCGGGCGTCGTGCAGCCTCCCACGAAGTATTTACTATGGACATACCTTGAAATATTTAGAAGTTTCTTTTTGGAATGTTTCTCAATTTGCCTTGAATCAACAGCGGACATTAAAATAAATGGAATAAAGGACTGAATTTGGAACAATCGCTTATTTCCTCCACTGTGAGTCCTGTGCAATAAGATCCATAGTAGAAACCAAACGAAAAGGCTCTGGACGACGAAGTTCAGGTTGCTCGAGAGAAAGCTCATTTGTCTTGGATATTACAACTTAAGCAGAAGATAGTAAGAATTTGGCCAGAAGTATGAGACTGCACTTCAATGATAGTTAGTAAAAAGTTAGTAGATAAAAGAATATTATTTATTATTTCTTGCCATAGCCTCAAGGAGAAACGTAGTGTTGATAAATAAACATGATTTAATTTCTATCAGTATCTAGGTATGAAATTTTTTATCAGTAAGTAACGGTAACCTATGTCCAGCAGTCTGTAGGCTAATATAATAGAATAGAAAGGTCTTATCAGCTTAATATTGTAGACATAGACGATGTTCATTTACTGTATGTTTTCTTTGTATTGCTAAGTTGGATGGAGGATTGCCCACCCGGTGTTAAGGGATCATCAAAGCCCACAAATATCAACCACGTTAATACCGTCGCCCAGCTTGAGGCATGTGTTCTAAGTCTCCGTTTTTTCAGTACAACGGCTGCTCCACCCTTCAAACCGAAACGCATTACCTACTGCTTCACGGCAGAAATAGGTCCAGTGGTGGTACCTACGCGTGTGGACTCCCAAGACATCCTTCCTGACAGTAACAAATAAATATAACATTTCTGTCTTCAAATTTCTTTGTAATATCCTCACTATGGCTTTCTTGGTGAACAAACGCGTAACCCCATCCCACCCTCGTAGCCGACTGAAGGTAGATATATAAGGTAAGAAACGGAGTAATTTACTTGGAGCAACACAGATTGAGGGTTAATGTTGTCTTTTAATATTTCGGTATTGATTCCAAACTAGATTTTGTGATAAGGGCATTTTTGATAAATACAAAATTATACTTTACTCTTCTTTTTTATTGCCAAATAATCTCACAGGATAATGATCTGACAAGTTTTTCATTGCACAATGAACTTAAATCATTAATTACTACTTCCCTATTCCTCTTTCGTACTATCTTGACTTTATTATCCTACTGTAAGTATTTCTGATGAGACATTGTGAATTTATAGAATACTTTTCGTAGTAATCGGAAAATTTGCACAAAAAATAGGGTGTTATGGCTTAAATTATGGAAACTGAGAATGTATCGAAATAGACAGTGGAATTTACAAAGGCTAGATTTTGTGTTTGTCAAGCGATAATAAAATGGCATTTTCTCTAGGGAAGTAAATGTAAACTCAGTTTCGGCACTGACCTTTATTTAGACTAGGTATATGTTTCACATTCGACCAAATTAGCTGAAAACAGTTTAGTCTATAGTTTTGCTAAGCCATAATTTTATTATGGTTATTAAAATTTTGCGTTTGCAACTGCTTTACTTCTACTGCTTTTTGCTTTCAATGCAATCAGCACGATCGAGTCTCATAGCCGACCCAGGCGAGGGCGCAACCCAAAGCCGCTGTCGTCCTAAGGTTTACTTGTCGGATCCCCCGGATCCACTCTCGGTGTTTTTAGGCTCATCAAGCACCGGTTACCGTCCCCGTCATCTATGGATTATGACCCATAGACACAACTTGCTGAGATTTTCACCGGATCTTCTCAGTTGATCACGATTATATTTTGATGGAAAATTCTGCAAAGCACTGTTCTGATCAGGACTAGCGTTAGCAAGCTCTCAGGTTGAGCCCATGAGCCCACCTACCCGTTCACACAAAACTGGAATAGCTCCTTAGGCTAGAATTAGCCCACTGAGTTTCTCGCCGCATCTTCTCTGAGGGTCGCGTTTCCGATCCGGTGGTAGATTCTGCGAAGCACTGCTCTTCTCAGGGTTAGTGTTAGCAACGACGTCAGGTTTGAGCCCCGTGAGCTCACCTACTTGTTAAGGCTACGCTGACATAGTCTCTCAAGACCAGCAGCTAAGGTAGGAAAAAATGACTAAAATTAAGGTTTATACCTAATTAAGATAAAGAATTAGAATTAAGGACATAGCTGATGATCGCTCAATAAAAGGATCAAGACGTGAAGAAAAAAAGAAGCATTTATTTGTCAAAACATATGTAATTTACAGATGTTGGGTTTTTCATAGTCAACTTATAAATTACAAACGTTATAGGCGTACAAAATAAAAATACTAGAGATAAAAAATAACACAATTTTCTTACTACAAATAAGTCTAACATAAACCAAAAGAATTATATATACTAATATACCTATGTCAAAATTTATCATCCGAAGATTCATTAGGCAGTGCTATAACTAAGCTTTATTTTACCTTGAAGTTTATGTTTAAGTTGGCTTAATTTTAAGTTTCAAAATTCCTTACGTTTCTTATTAGATTTAGATTATAGCTAGACAGTTTTGAAGTAGTTAGTACCTAAATAAAATTTATTAACGTTTATTTGTTTCTCTTAATTATGTCTGGTAAATTTAGGAACAATATTTTCAAAATATACATAGACTTGGAGAAATTTAGTAAAAACAATTTAACTTGGCATTCGTGTTTAAAGCGTGATATTCATGTTAGAGGATCAAGTTGTATCGATCCGAGTACAGTCTGGCTCGCGGAGATAAGGTCGATCTTCGAACTATTTAACTACGTCTACGAATGATACAACTACATTCAGAATTTAATAATGACAAAATAATGACTGAAATCACAAAATTATGTAAGTCTCCGTTTTCTATAGACCATAATTGACAGATGATTCGAGTTAATTCGAATCTGAAATAAATAAAAAAAGATGTGTGGTGTAGTGGGACACCGGATAGGAACGAAGTTCCTTATTAAAAAAAAATATTAATTTTATGTTCTATTCGATAATCTATTCTATAAAGAAAATAGTTATTCGGGTATACATTTTTTATTATGATTTTTTTATTGATAAAAAAAAAAAACTACTCTACAAAGTTATCAACTTTATTTTATTCACAATGATTTATAAAAAATATTTAATAAGAATATACAAAGAAACAGCTATTTATATGAATAATAATAATAACAGTCATCACGTAGACTATACATAGTCATCATACCTAAGACTATACATAAATAATAAAAATCTTACGTTACGGACGTTTTTTCCCAGTTAGGGTACCCCTCCGCATCGTCGCATAAGGAACTTCGTTCCAAAAAAAAAAAAAATTCGAATTTGAAAATGTTCATATTTCATCGCAGCTTTTCATGACGTCAAATTTTCTATTCGCACAGTACGGACGTTAATAAAAACCAACTTTGTAACTAACGTAATAGGAGTAACATCGTTACACGAAATACCATCAAAGGCTGACCTATTTGAAGCGAATTACTCGGTCTAATCCAATATTTGCTTGGCAGAGAAAAAAAAAAAATATTCGGCCCAATTAGCGTACGACCGGGTTCTAAGAGAAAAAAAAAAAAACCAAATTGCTACGTAAAAAGTCGTAACTCAATTACGGCGATGAACCGCCTGTCGCAATAAGGCGTTCGTTAGCAGGGTCGAGACTGTACCTACTTGGAGCATGCGCTGTGACCCGAGGTCGATAATGAGGAGACCTCTCTACGGAGCCTCAACATCACACATCCTCGCGATTTAACGTTTTCGTATATTTACATACGCTCCCCACATATGCAAATTCGGAGTTGGGCGTACGCAAACAGGCGCGTCTCAATGTGTGCGTTCGGATCTCGGAATTTGTTTAACGCGAGTAATGGCGTTCTTACATTGACATTAGTTTGTCGTGAGAAAATTTATGCGAGTTAGATGTTTAGTTGTATAAGGAGTTAGTTCGTACGTTTTATGTATTGTCGGGTATTAGGTACTATACGAGATTTTTGCTATAAATTACGAACGAGAATAAATCGGACAAGATCGATCGTGGAAAACTTTAAGATGTAACATGAACTTGGGCTTCTGTTTAGTAATGATTTTATCAAACATGCTAACACGAGCTTTTGTTGACTATAATTATCGTATGTATGCGTTAGTTACTTAGTAAAACCGATGAAACCACGGTAAGAGCAGTTACAGAACGAGTCATAACAAAAATGATATTTCGAACCCACGTCTTGCAGGAACCGGGTTGTCTTCGGCCTCAAATGACCACTTATCACCAGTTAAGCCGTGGGCTCGGTCAGTTTTATTAGTCAGCAACAAGCAAACACGTAAATAGAAGATTGTAATTAAAAAAAGAAACTGTTCATTGTTTTTATAAATTTATTGTTCGATGTAATTAACCTTCCAATTAACTTAAGGTAACTGTCTGTACGTGTCGCAAAAACATGACTGTAATATCAAGCATTTATTAATCTTCAAACTAAAACAGATAAAAAATACATTAAAACTTTCTTTGAAACCATAACTCTGGCGTCTTACGTCCCGATATAATTAAAATCACGACTGTCCCGTGGTCCAGTTGGAGTGGTGGCGCCCTCATCCCACCGACCACCACCCTCCCCCTTAAGAAAGGAGAGGGGAGTCAGAGGACGGCGATTCACATTAATATTCCCCACTTTTATCTCTATATGCAAACTGGCAGCTAGAAGTTGGTCCGTTCATTGTGGCCGGTTGATTCTTTCTTCGTAAGTTTCCTCGTGAATGATTGCGCTGTTCCAATGGTTCTCTCGCAATGAAGAAGTTTTTGTTGAGTTGCGAACTCCCCGCGGTCTAGATCCCCTTTGAATACGAGTGTAATTTACTTTTTTTTTTTTTTAAATTTTTTCTGTAGAACTTTTCACGGATTATAAAAGAAAAATGAGTCGGAGAGAAAAACGAACCAGCATCCGAATAGTTTTCGTGTAACGTAACAATGAATCGAAAACGGAATAACTTATTGGTTTTTTAATGTGATTTTATGAACTTAATTGATCATTTTAGAAGAACATAACCAAACAGTAATAGTTATGTACTTATACTCACTCGAAGCTCGTGTTCTAAGGTTATTTTAAAAGAAGAAATTAATATATTTTTTTTAATTACTAAGTAATTCTGTTGAGTTTGTACTAGGCGTCATTGATTACAAATAAATTATTCTATTAGCAACCGAACGCCCATTTCGTAATTGTGTTAAATTCTAACAAATTGAAGTACTCGGAAAATCGAGTTTTTAATTAAATCACCGAGAGAAATTCCTTTGATATCGGATTGTTGCCGCAAATTTTCGAATCCCATTGGTCATCGCGCCGAGAGGAAGAACAGAGCGTTCTAATTACAAACAATCAAGCCTTCTGATTGGCTGATGCGTTCCCCCGGTCTGTTTGTTCTCAGAGGTGGGCGTGGTTCTCTCAGTCGCTCTTTTAATTAGTGTAAGGAGTAAATTGCTCGTGAGAGAGAGCACTAGTTTTGCTTGAGCGCCACCTCTTATTGGATGCTGGAATCTGTGGGTAGGGGAGAAAAGGGGGAATAGTGTACCGTAGTTAATATAAGGAAAACACGTACGACTACTCTCCTTGCGAGGGAAATGGCTCGGTTGACGTTGCAAAGTTGATGGTTGAGTAAATTGCTTGTCGGAATCTTGTTTGGGTGGAAAGTAAACGAGCTTAGTACAGAGATTAATTGCATTTTTTGAGAGAAATTACGCTTTCTTTTGATTGAGTAATTAAATGTCAATTCAATTATGTAGCCGCGAAGGCTTTATGATTTGTTTATGAACTTTTATTTTAGCAACGAAAACATCGTAATACTTACCATCAAGACTTATACATTCTATTAGGCGTAACGTTTATTTTGTCGTTTGGACAAAAAAAGGAATAATAGTAAGAATGTTGATTTACTAGATATAAGTACGGTAAGAGGAGATCGAGACCCGACAATACCATTTAAAGTCGGAATAACCATTAAGGCTCAGTTTTTAAATAGTTTGAATAAAGAATGTAGTAAAAACGAAAATCATTAAGAAAACATAAAATATACGTCATGATAGAACAATGTCGTGTTAGAAAAAGAAACTTGTAATAGGTATTTTAAAAGCATGATTTTCCTGATCTTCGTGCTTCATTACCCGAGGTGGGTGGCGCTCCGTCCTAAAATCATAGAAGCGTTCTTTTCGACTATAGGTTATATCTCTAATGAATCGGTCGTCATATGTCAAGGTAACAAAAGACAAAATTTGAAATACAATTCATCTCTAATGTCAATGAACCCAAGAACATTCACTGTTTCGTTTAAAACAATGAGAAAACAGTAACAAGTACGATCGTATCATCGACGCCCGCTTGCTTTTTATTGCAGCCCCCCCCCCAACACCCCCACCCCGGGACGCAGCATTTCCAAGCCATTTAATATTAATGTGCATTTTCGTGGAGATTCGTATAGAGCCCCAGTCTGCGATACAATGAGGGGGCGGAGTGGAATGGGCAGCGGGTTTTAAAAAAAAAATACAAGTTTTTAACGTTGCTAACATTATTAATATGCTATGATACATTAACATTATCCTTCATAATATTAAAACTTAAACATATTTAAAAAAAATGCTGTAATAAAATTATTAAAAATATTATGAGCCGCAATTACCCCCTATATCTGCCGCCCAGAAAATAATTTCTTCCTGCTTGAAGGGTGGGTATTTTGGTATACACTACAATTGAGAGTTTGACCAATATCTCAGTCAAAGGCAGTAATTGGTGGTGCTACTGTGGGCTCTGACCACACAACACCAGTTCGTTCCAATTAATACACGGTTTCGCTAAAAAGTATGTATTACCGAAACAGTTTCAGATTTAATACTACTACTAATCTAAGATTTCAAGGGCACGTTACCTTTGAAAAAAAAAAAACAGAAATACAACGAACGAAATTCGACTTTATTAAAGTGTGTTTTAAGTAAATAAATAGATTCGTCGAAAAATGTATTTTATCCATACGCGAATTTCCCCACTGTGCCCCCAAACATATCCGCATGCAGACTAGCAAATAACGCTGCTGGCCTTATATAGGATTTATTACTCGTAGTTAAAAGTAGTTCGTAAGGCCAACAGTAGTTGGAAACAGCCATTTCCAATAGATAAAGCTTCGAGACAGATTCCAAATACATTAGGCTGTGACGCCTCCGATAACCCGGAAGGCTTGGAGAGGGCGAAACATTATTATGGATGTGTTCCGCTGCATTCAAATTTCGTTCCAAAAATTTTAGTTCTGTTTTTGAAGTGAAAACTTCTTTAGAATCGTTGTGATTTCAAACCGGATGCAACGGAAAAAACGACAGGTAAGAGACACATATACAAAAATGTGTAGGATGAAGCCAGCAAAGAATGAGACAGAAATATACATACTACTTAATACAGCGCCATCTGTGAGATTTTTTAATACTAACGTGTGTATGAAAGCTCTTTTTAATTTAGGATTATACGTGAAATTAAAATATCAATTCACAGAGGGCGCTACCTTACAAGTATTTACTAATGACAAAATTTTACATATACTTAAGACGTTTAGGATAATTGTATTTTAATTTTGGAAGGTTTCACTTCTACCACGTGTGAATTGCACACGTAATTTTTATTATGATTTTTTTCAAATCGGGTTCTTTAAAAGCTTCTTTCGCATATTACGAAACCGCTTCACGTATTGTGTACTGGAATTCTCACTTATCCATTAAAAAGGAAGACTGAGAATGGTTCGACAGTAGAAATAATGAGAGAGCCAGTCCTTTCTGCTAGTGACCATCGGCGGTTATTACCGATTTAAATCCAACAGACATTCTAAAAAAAGAACACTATGAAAAGGCACACGTTAGAATGGGATTTGAACTCGTTCACCTGTCCATAAAAAGTATACGAGCCTGGTCTTCTTCTCCTCAACTACATATTCTTATACTTAGCTACCTATTTATCCGGTGGAACAATGAGCTACAAGGTAAACGAGCCGTGATCCATCTATATTTTTTCCTACCTATTCTAGTAACCTCGAGGGGTGATTCTAGATTCACCGAACTAGTAGGTGAGCTCACGGGGCTCAAACATGACGTCGTTGCTAACACTAACCCTAGCAAGAGCCGTGCTTCTCAGAATCTACCAGCGGATTGAAAACGCGATCCACTGAGAAGATCCGGTGAGAAACTCAATGAGCTGTGTCTGTGGGTTAATTTGCTCGCCGAGCAGTTCGTCGCAAGCAACGGGTTCGACGAGAACGATGACCGGTGCTTGAGGTACCTAAAGCACCGTTAGTGGATCGGGAGGATCTGAAATGACGTGTTTTGGGATCGAGAATTCCTCTACAATCAAAACTTCGACTTCATATAATATCATGGTTTCCATGTGCTCTGGTAGCTGCTCCATGTCAGGCGAGACGTTATTTGATCTTTTCGAAAACGCTAATAAAATTGCTAAATCCACAGGTTTAAATAGCATTCAAGATGAGATTAACAAAACTCTGGTTAGTAATTTTCACTATATTCTACGGAACAGAGCCCTACATTTTCATCATAAAATATCTATGATCAAAATATCCTCCTTTAGTTTTGCAAAGCACCATTAAATTCAATGAATCGACTGCTTAAGACACACAGTCCGTTGTGAATATGAATATTTTTTTGTAATTCCAGGAAAAATAAAATTCAGATATCATTATTGTGAGGACTATCCACGTTATAACAACGTTTGGGACACGAAAGAGGAGTGATGCGAAACTATTAAAAATTCCGAAGAAGCGACGTATCGTGCAGCCAACATTAAAGGGTGCTGATCTGAGATCACAAGGCGAGTGCATGACTCGCTTTTACCAAAAAAGTCTTCCTTCTTCAATTTACCATATGTAGATATATTTTTGTGAGGGATCAGCATTACTTTTACGTTTTTAAATAAACTAGTGGTCGCCCAGCCGTCGAAATTCAACCATAGTTATTAATTTAAATTATAAGTTTGAACATTATTATGGTTATGTTGTCCAAGACTTTACTTCTATAATCACAGACTTCCCCAAGGCTACATTATAGACAAATTATATTGAAAACAAACATTATTAAACTATTCTTAAATTGACTATAGACTTTATACAATAAACAAAAGAGTATAGGTATGTACGTGTGTGTGTCAAATACATGCCACATGTGTAATAGTTTTTATTATTGATTTAATGTATTTTTTTATGTATAATATAAAATATATTTGCATTCTGTACTGTTTCTCTATATTCTCTATAACTGTGGGAAATTTCACGGAGGAGTTTTCGTAAAAAGGGGTACAAAGTTTTTGCTTCACGTATTAATATGTAGATTAAATAAATAAGCATTAAATGTGCCATGCGGTTTCGCCCGCGTTCATTATGTAGCTCAGAATCAAACGCGTTGCATTTTTATGGTACAAATAATTTTTTTGTTTAGGTCATGAACCAGTGAATAAACCGTCTTGTTTATGATAGCACATGTACCAGGTATAGTTCGGGTCATGTCGTTTATCATAAAAGTATTTCTAGGTTAATCCAGATCATAAATCATCTTTAACAAATACGTTCAGCAATTTTTTAGTTAATGAACAACAAACATACAAACTTTTACTTTCGGAGTATCAGAGTATACCTAGATAATATGAGCGGTTCAATTAATAGTCTTATGAATGAGATTTCGGTGGGGAGATTTTTAAATGAGTAGGCATTGCCAGAGATGTTATGTGGCTGCGGGAAACTAGAAACATCACAGTATGACTATTGAAGTCTTCAAGAGGTTGGAAAGACAGGTAACCTGCTAAAGTGTGACTAAAAAAGGCTATTTACCAGTACTTAGATAGGGAATAGAAGGTGAGGTACGCTGTAACATAATAAGACAATGCCTCTGTGGAGGACCGCTGACATGGACGAAGATATAGCCAAGTAATTTATGATTAATAACCGAACACGTTAACATCTGATTCATTTTATCTTTTGACGTTTCGATTCATTTTATCTATTTACATGTTCTTTTTGTTTTGTTAAGGTTTTGAAAAATAACAATCAATGATTTTTGATTGAGAGCGCTGAAACTCGTCAAAGTGTTAAAAAGATTTTAACCAATATTTAAAAAAGTGCATATCTCCAAACAGAGGAAAATCTTGCTTCACTGTTTTGTGTTTCTCTATTTAAATATAGATTTGCTTTACAGTTATTATATTAGTTTCTATTAAGTGTCAGCCCACTAGGTTTCTCGTCGGATCTTCTCAGTGGCTCGCGTTTCCGATCAGGTGGTAGATTCTGCGAAGCATGGAACTTGTTAGGGTTCGTGTTAGCCACAACATCAGGACGACATTGAACCCCGTGAGCTCATCTACTAGCCCGGCGACGCTGACATGATCTCTCTAGACCATTAGAATAAGTAGGAAAAAATTAATAAGTGTCCGTTGTATTAAGCTGATATAAGTTTAAAAAAGTCGTTTTTTCTATTGATTTCAGCACCACAGCTTTTACGGCTTGCAAAACTGAGGCCGCTATTTTATGACTGAATGTTATTTAACCTATAGCCTTCCTCAATGCATGGACTATCTAACACTGATATATATTTTCAAATCGGACCAGTAGTTCCTGAGATTAGCGCGTTCAACCAAACAAACAAACTCTTCAGCTTTATAATATTAAGTACCTATACACGTAGATTTAGGGGGGCGTCATTAACTTTGCTTTGTTTATGGACATCAATAGGCACTGATAACTAAATAATTTTTAACGTTCAGAAGGCCTCTGGACTCTTGTTTCCGTGAGTACACTCACACACCCCACCCTCGAAGGTGTACCCGGGTGACAATCGTCCCGGAATCCTAATTCCTATTTTACAAATGGTTCACGATTTATACGACACCTCAGTGATTATTCGCTCCTCGGTCATAAATTACCTGAGTTTGTCCGAAAGAGGATTTTATACCCGGATTTATATGGGTAATTTTTGTAATTCGTGTAACATTATTTTTCAAAGAGAGAACTGTAATAGTACATTCTCAATGCCATTTTTTTTTCTCACATAATTGAAGATTTACTTGACTTTACTTATCATCTGAAACACGATAAAGCTTATAAATGTTCGTCATTAATATTATGTATGATGTTACTGGTGGTAAGGCCCAATTTGAACTCACACTAATAGGGACCACAATCCATGCCTATTTTAGCCTCGAAATAGTCTTGATTTCAGTTATGAAGTAATGAAGAATTGAAACTTCATCGTAATTTTTCAAGGCGGGTGGCGGTGGATTTATATGGGATCCTTTCTCGGGGCTAACTCTTAACATAAGTAGGTTGTAGAAGAATGACTTCTAAAAAAAAACACTATTAAAATAACGCAATTAACATTTCGGTTCTGATCTAGACTCGAGTTTATTTCCTAAAAAAAACAGGCAAAATGGTCTATCGAGTGACTTCTTTTTTATGTTTGTTTGGAAAAGTGAAATTCATATGCAAATTAAAACAACGTCAACGCGACAAATAGCCCGCAATGAGTGCTGAATGCTGAACAGTTGGCCCGTGACATGTGGGTAGTTTGGTAATTTATTGTTTCCCGCTTCTAGTACATTCCATGTGTTATTTTCTCTTAATATATGCTTAATACAAACAAAGTTTATTGGTTTTTAGTTTTTTGTTTTCTACGTTTAAGTTTTCTTATGGTTTGGGTAGTCACTGAAATTGCTGATAACACAACAGTTTTCCGGACGTTTCTTAAAGAGCCTCGTCATATTTTTTGTTTTGGACTCACTCCTAAAATGTCTTATTTCTACCTAGATAGAACATGGAATCGTACAATTCTTTTTAAAAAATGTCTCGATTATTTTCGGCAACTTATAACTGGTCGCAAATTGATTATGTGTGACGTCATTTGAGGTTATATATACTACGAGCCTATATTATATATACTACTACTATACTAACATCCTTATATAATAAAACCACAACAGAATAATAATATGTGAATGACAGTTGCAGTTATAAATGGGCAGTTCATCAAGGAAAGTTAGAATTAAACAATCGCATTGTCTAATTAAGCGCATAGAAAACCATGTTGCATTTATTTACGATTATTAGTACCATATTAGTCATAAATTTATTCAATGTAATGTATACTATGATAACATCGTAGTACATTTCTCGTCTTCACGGCTTTTGGTCACGTAATTTATAAGTCCAAAGTGTTAATTGCAGCAATGAATAGTCAACACTGCTCCGAGATCCATATCTACTAACGGCTTGTTTTACTCAATAATTATGTTAATTACAGGATGTTTGGTTCAATAGTTTTGTTCAATTTTTAAAGTTCATTCATTTCATTCAGGACTTTACTATTTTATGACAGATAACATATTATTAACTTTTATTTTGTCTGCTGTTAAGTGGTTACCGGAGCCCATAGACATCTACAACGCAAATTCCGCCACCCACCTTAAGATAATATGAGTTCTAAGGTCTCAATATAGTTACAACGGCTGCCCCACCCTTCAAACCAAAACGCATTACTGCTTCACGGCAGAAATAGGCAGGGTGGTGGTATCTACCCATGCGGACTCACAAGACGTCGTCCTACAACCAATAAAGTGTAACTTGGATAACTTGGATGTTTGTGAGAATACATTGGCGATGCTCATGGCCCGTCTGCTATTAAGTGGTTACTGTAACACAGACAATGTAATGTCACACCCACCATATATTGAGATGGGTATCACAATTGCATAAGCATTACGCCTGTCCCGCACCTCTCAAACATTTCGTTGGAGAAATAGGCAAGATCAAATTCAGGCTCATAGTATACTTTACTGTCAATGACTGCCCGTTTGCGAGTCTAGTTTCCTGGTAAAATACTCAGAAAATGCCGCTCTTCAATCTCCGATGCTGCCTCTCAGTCAAATGTCCTTCTGAAACAAATTATTACTAGAGGTCCCGCAGTAGTCGAAATTCGACTATAATTAATTGAAATTGTAAGTTTGTACACTATTATGATTGTATTTTATACTTCTATAATCACAAATTTCGCCAAGACTACACTATAAAAATATTAACAAAGACAAACAATATATAATCTTTTCTCAATTTGACAACAGACGTCAAGAACAAAAGTTTAACAATAAATAGTATGTATGCGTGTGTGCGTCAAATACATGGTATGTAGTGTGTGTAATGTTTTCTTTATTGATTTAATGTATCTTTTATGCATTATTAAAAAAAATATTAGCATTGTGCACTTCTTCTCTATATTCTCTATAAGTGTGGAAAATTTCATACTCCTCCGTCCGGGCAATTTTCGCAAAAAGGGATACAACGTTTTTTCTTCACGTATTAATATATAGATAATCCTTTAACTACATAATAATGACTCGAATTTGTAGATTGAAATTTTACACTTTATGTATTATTTTTAAATTAATTATTTTAAAGTTCTCATCGGACCAAACGTTTATGTATCGTTTTATTTATATGAAAACAGGGCACGAGTATATTATATATAGAATATTTTTGGGACATTAATTAAATTTGAACTTTTCAAATGGCCACAATTCAAGAATGTTTATAATTCATGAATTGTCCGTTTTATCATTCTTAATGTTTCAAACGTAGAATTTTTCAAAGCACGTTACTTAATACTTTTAAAGGTATAGTCTATTTTAATAGAAGTATATGAATTTTGTTAGTAGTACATCGCAATATAGTTACCGTATCTTATTCAGAAATTTCGCGGATGAAAACGGTTGTCTGGAAGCGATTTCTTTTAGCTAAGATACCACTTATGCAACAATTCAAACTGTCTATTAACTTATTTAAATGCAAATTGTGTTTTGGTGTGCAATAAAGTATCCTCTCTATCCCCGTATTCAATTTTTACTATTTGATTCGCTCGATGAAAAATAAACAATGACTGACTCCACTACAGATGATTATCGGTCGGTAATAGTTAACTAAACGACGATTACGCGGCAATTAGTTGTGGGTAATGAGATGCACCCTCACGTTAATTGTAAGCTGTCTGTTGAAGCCTTCGTGTCACTTAACAGCGATAGTTAAGTTAATCGGTACTTGAATTTTGGATTTTTTATTTTTATTGATACAGATATTATTTTATTAACGACAGTTATTTTTTTTGTACCTACCTATGCTGATAGCCTTGAGAGGCTATATCAGCTTCGCTCTAACGTGTAGGTGACCTGACGGGCTCAAACTGGAGTGGTACTAACACTGGCCCTAGCAAAAGCAGTGCTTCGCAGAATCTACCATATGATCGGGACCCACTGAGAAGATCCGGCTAGAAACTCAGTGGGCTGTGTCTATGGGTTAAAACAGTCATAGTAACTTGAGTTTACACGTAAAATGTATGCTCGAATTCATGATAAATTAGTTATTGAGGCAAGCGGACTGTAGGGAGAAGCGAATAATGTGACTGATTTTTTTTTGCAAATTATTTATTTACTAAATGCTCTAATCTGTTCTTTGTTGGAAGAATTAAAATAATAAGTAATTAAAACAACTCTCTCGCCATTTTTTTTTGGCATATTATTTCTGAACACTAGATTTTCTGTGGTCGCAGTTGACTAAGATGCTATTCGCCGACATCTGACTACGAAAATTAAGGTATTCGGAATGTGGAAAATAATATACCTAAAGGCAATTAAAAAAGAACGCAAAATCATTTTTTTTTTCTTTGATGGATGGACGAGCTCACAGTACACCTGGTGTTAAGTGGTTACTGGAGCCCATAGACATCTACAACGTAAATGTGCCACCCACTCTGAGATATAAGTTCTAAGGTCTCAGTACTAGTACTGACTACCAGTGACGACTACTAGACTGCTAGTAGTCGTCACAATCTGATAGCCTAGCTTGAGATAGGAGATCGAATATTCCAGACATAAATATTGGTACCGATTCGTGTGTTGGGTTTTAACTCGCTAACAATTCAGGGTTTCAAGTATCGTCATTAAGCATGTACCTAATACACTTCGGTATTTCCCGAGCGCTATGACCTGTCCTTCTTCAAACGAGGCTTGTGGAGAGTATTAAGCGGTAGGCAGCGGCTTGGCTCTGCCCCTGGCATTGCTGAAGTCCATGGGCGACGGTAACCACTCACCATCAGGTGGGCCGTATGCCCGTCTGCCTACAATGGCAATAAAAAAATAAATAAAAAAAAACACTACTGTATAATTCGATTCGTCAGCAATAAAAATACAATTAAACCGACAACGATTGTAACGTACAGTTTATGACTAAAACTTCGATTAATAGCTGACATAGGCTCGCATAAATATCTCATTAACCGAAGATTTATTATTTTAACAGTCACGAAACTCAAAAATAAAAAAAATTGTTAAAAGAATACAGTTCAGATAATTACTTGTCAGCATGCGACAGTCTGTTCGGTGCACTGCCGGTTAATTCGCCTTTTTATTTCACCTTAATATATCATTTTGTTAATGACGTCTAAATGAAGAGATATCACGGAAGAAGTTACGCGAACACGGAGCTATGAAGCCGTATCGGCTTATATTGTTTTTATTGAGGTTCAAATCCATAGAATTATCTAGCTTAGTTTTTATTTGATGAGTTACAGTTTTTTTAATAAGCTTTTATTAACTTCAGACGTATATCTATGTTAGTATGTAATGGAATCTTTGAACATGATTTTAACCCCTTCAAAAACGTCGGATTAACTCGAAAGTTGGTATACTTATTAAGGACCGATGACAACTCAATATAAAAAAAAATTGAAAACTTTGAAATTCAACTAAAATATGAAAAATAAATAATAGTTTAAAAAAACTTAAAAAATACGCTTCTATAGAAAAACCAACTAAAATATAAAAATAAAATCAAAAATTATTTTATTGTAAAAAAAGCGTGGGATGTTTTTCAGGATATTAACAAAATAACCCCTCTACTCATAACTGTTCATAAAACATTTTTAACTACTGATACCATGCACCCCACGCTTTTTTTACAATAAAATCATTTTTTCTTACACTATTTTTAATTCAAATTTATTGTTGGATTTTCTATAAAAGCGTATTTTTTTGTTATTTTAAACTATTCTTTATTTTAATTACAACCTTACGTGACGTCTTTATGTGATTCTCGTTACAGTTACAGAAACTTCCGAAAACGACTTGTTTTTAAAAAAATGCAAATACTTCGTTGAATTTCATTAAATTAATTACCACTAATAAAACTCAACGCCCGACTGAACCAGAACGTTCGAACAGATGCTCAATGGTGCGTGACAAATAAATAAATAAACAAAAAAAAACATAAAAAATTCCCGATTAATACGATAAGCAAACACTGAATATCGCAGAAGCGACATACGTAGAAGCTAAAACTCCAAGGAACTGCTAAATGTTCCAATAATTTATCGACGTCTTTACCTCGGTTCATTTACATTAAACAAATTGTTAATTTTTTGATAGCCATCATCCGGAACAGATGTTCGAAATCAAAAGGCAACTCTCGAATTTGAACTTTACCAGTCTAAACACAAGGCGCTGCTTGCTTGATACGGTTTGCTATAAATTCTTTATGTTTTTTTACGTGGTAATAATCGTGAGAGGTAGGCATGGCATGTGCCGTGCTATGAGACAGGTTGACCACATGTGGTGAAGTCTGCTATTTTAATACAATTTTTTTTTTATTGTTATAATTTTCGAAGGCATCGTTTGAGTTAATGAAATTTGTTTTTGGCCATTGATGACGACGTACTTAACCGACAGAATTATTTAGGGTGAGTTTAAAATATGATTTCCTTCCAAACGCCGAGCTTGTTGTAGAATAAATAACGGACGTTTTATTGGAATATTTGGCTATATTATTCAGGAGGCAGTGCGTCGTGTTAATGCTTAACCATTTAGAACCTCAAAACAGGTAGCATATTAAGTATATTAAGGTAAGGTATTGGCTGATAAAACAGCTTATTGGCCTACTGAGATTCTCACCAGATCTTCTAAGTTGACCGCGACTCTGATCCGGTGGTAGATCCAGCGAACCACAGCTCTTGCTAGAGTTAGTGTTAGCAATTCTCTAGGTTAAGAGCTCACCTTTCGATCCGTGTGTAGATTAGTATAGCCCCTTAGGATACCGATGATTAGGCAGGAAAAAAAATCCTCGATCATTTGCCAGATAGAAAATGTCATATTGTCTAAATGTCTAAAGATGTGCATCATTTTTAAATAGCACCTAAATTAAAATAATGTCGAAACTACATATAGGTAGGCCAGCCCTGTCAAATCGCGAATAATAATAAATATTACGATGCTTTTACAAATATTCGTGTAGGTAATAAAAGCTGGAATTTATTAAAATAAAAGATGCAAATTCCGCTAATAAACAACAGCGATGTGTTAGCATGTGCGTTGGCTTAAACTGGGCCGTTTATTTGCGCGGACCATTACCGAGCACCGAAACTGCCGTGAACATAAAACGTACTAAAAGAGGAAAACTACTTTCGAACTCAATATCAGAATCTTTTGTGTGGCAAATCTCTCTCGGCTGAGGGCCATCCGTTAACACATTGATTATACATCAAGGCAAAATAAAAAGGGAAATAGCGCCAAGAAAAAGCCACCCGGACCCTGTAACGCACCGATTTCAATCAGACAAAACGTTTTGCGTTTTTATGTGGCGCGGCATCGCGACTATCTCGTTCCGAAACAGATTATTTCTCATTTGATTTATGGCGGCTGAATCTTCCAACGATATTATGTTTTGGTCATCCATTCGATTCCTATTTGAATGCTGAGCGCCGAATGGGGTGGCACGAGACGGGGTGGCACTCTTACTATATTAATCTCAAATCCATTTGTTGTAATCCGCATTCGACATTCAAAGTTCACGTAACGTTCTTAAGGTCTATTTCGGTTTTATTGCGCGCAAGAGTTAAGACGCTTCAAAGATCACAGGCCGATAGAGGTGAGAGATGAAACAGTAGCATCGTATTATTTTGCCGATGTATATTTCCGTCTCGTTCGCACGCCCTGCGGGAGACCGTGGCCGTAGTATGTATCAGATTTGGGTTTTATCGTTTTATTGCTTATTCTTTTTAGATTTTCAGCGGCGAAGGCATATCATTTTGTTTTTAATGCGGGACATAAATAACGCAACCAGCCAGTAACTTTAAATAATGGCTCGTTTAGGAAAATGTACGGAAGCGGGCACTATTTGTTACGTTGTAATAACGCACGTACGAAATTTGAATTTTGTGGTAATATGCGCGCTTCAATTAAAGTTGGCGTGTTGCCGAAACTCTAGGTGGCTGAGAATAAGGCTTATTTCCCTTTCAACAGTCGTCGGTCCGTTAATTATCGACCGATATATTGTAATTGCAAGATCAATTTTAAGGAATTGTCGCTCGATTTCAGTGAAGTGATTTTAAAGAGCGGAGGGGTGATTAAGTGTTTCGCTGTGGAATATTTTGTCGTCGGTTTGCCGCATCTGGCGTGGGTCCAGTCGCCTGATGACAGCTTATGAATATTTTTGGCAAAACTCGTAGCCCGTATTAGGCGGATGGAAATCTACTCATTTAACTTTTTGTTGCAAATTGAATGCATTTTTTTTTATAACAGCTTTGGGATATCTAGATGTAAAATGATGTAATAATATATTTAGAGTTGTCATTCTAATGTTTTCTACCCGTATAGATAAATAGCTGTAGGTATTTAACCTAACTCGCATTTTTGTTAACAAAATCATATAAATTACTCAGACGTGTATATATTGCGTAGCTATTATAAAATGTGTTAAATGATACGCGATGTAGTTTGATTAACTTATAACATCTCTAATATATTAATAAATTGTTCCTTTATAGCGCAAGCATTGCCTCATCTCACGTTCTGATCCACTATATTACGACTACTCAACCATAGATGTCGCTACGTGTTTGGTCTTGAACTTTAACCTGGCGGTTCGACCACTCGCCACATGGGGCGTCATGATCATCCATTGTTCAGCTTCGATAACACATAATTCAATGTGTTTTTTTCAATCTTTTGTTTTATATCGTAACGTATGAACACTGCGAAGTGAGGCCGTATGACGTTCGTATCTTTGTTTTGCCTTTGTTAATGAAATATGTCGCCGTATAGCCACGGCTTATTTTATTTTAGTTACCATTTGTTATCACGACTTTATCTGTTGCAGAGATGCATCGAAAAGTAAATTATGACGGCATTGTTACGAACAATAGGACCGGCGTTTAATATTTGTTTTCGTTAAAATTTATTTAACACGACATCTGGTTTTATTTAGAATTCAGACGACGAATTTTCATTTCGTTTTTAATTTTGAAGGGTGTCGTTAATCCTACGATATTAGGAGAAGCGCAAACATCTTTGGGATTCTCCTTCAGTGCTCCGAAGGGTGGGGACTAATGAACCGGTGAAAACTTCCGCCATTTACAAGAAAGCGTCTTCACTTTGAATGTTAACCAAAAGCGGTAGCGAAAAAAATTCATCTATTCGATTTTACGGCGTCTTTTTATAAACACGAACGAATCCGAGTTCGTCTTGCTTATTAAGCCTGCCTCAGTACATTATTTCTTTTTACTGGTGTGCTTGAAGGGATTTATTGACCATCAATCAAATTTGTAAGCGTTATTAATAATCACGCCTGCGTTTTTATTGAAGCGAGCTTTTTACTGGTGGTAGGACCTCTTGTGAGTCCGCGCGGGTAGGTACCACCACCACCCTGCCTATTTCTGCCGTGAAGCAGTAATGCGTTTCGGTTTGAAGGGTGGGGTAGCCGTTGTAACTATACTTGAGACCTTAGAACTTATATCTCATGGTGGGTGGTGCATTTACGTTGTAGATGTCTATGGGCTCCAGTAACCACTTCAAACCAGGTGGGTTGTGAGCGCGTAAAAAAAAAGCGACTATACTGTAGTGTATGTAGATCTGGAGTCGGTATCATGTGCTTAGATAACTGCGTACCTATTAAGCTTGCGTCCAGATGCGATGCCGACAATGAAGAAATAACATGAATAAAATGGCATATTGACTGATGATGGAACGTATAGTGAGTGTGCATGGATAAGTTTAATTCTAAGTATATTTCTGTGGAACTCCAAATATATCGGCCTGAAAAACAAAACCGCGAATATTTCAACATAAATTGAATTTGGACCTGTATCGCCGAGTTGGTAGGTAGGTGGATTAACGTAGGCTCTCTTAGAAAAGAGACATTTGTTTTTCTACATACTACTGCCGTTGATATAAAACAATTAGATTAAAGGTTTTATAAAAAAAAGGTAGATAGGTAAATAGATTGTAGGTACCAAATACTGATGAACCGGTAAAAACGTTCTTTATTTGAAAACGTAAAACAGTAATTTTGTTGCATAAGAGAAGAGACGGTCGCAGATTTGACACCCACGCGCAGTTTTAAATGAAAGAATAAAAATCGAATGTGACATTAAGGTGCTTAGAGTGGTCACATTTTTAAACCCTAAGTGTTAAAGTACATGATTGCAAGTCAAGGAAATGGGTTTTGCACCTTCAGATCTGTTTACAATTCGCTATGTATTTAGACAGCTGACTGATCGCGTTACAAGAATTCAACAGTAGGTATAATGGGCCTGGAAGAAGTGGAGATGGACATGACATATCTTAAGAGAGAGATACGAAAAATGGACTAAAATAATTACAGAGGGGTTCCCACGGGATGGCCGTAGAAAAAAAGGAAGACAGCCAAAACGTTGGAAAGATGAAATAAAGAGTGTAGCCGGCCCGCATTGGAGTCGAATGGCCAAAAATAGAGAATATTGGTAATCTTTAGAGGAGGCCTTTCTCGAGAGACAAGCTATTTTGAAAACCACACCGAACGCCGAACGGAATACTTGATTATAAGTTGCATTTAAATTTAATTTATTATTAAGTAATTTATAAAGCTAATAATATTAGTAAGTAAAACAGCAATAAAGGCTTATTACTATTATTATTATTATCTATAATGGGCCTATGGTGTAACGCTTGATAAACTTCAAACTATTACGCATTAGATTCCTCTAAACATATTTCACTGCCCAACCATTAGCGGATAAAGGCGGACGTCGAAAGCGACATGCAAATAAATTCATTAAAATCCTAACTAATGCCCGCTGCAACCATTCGTCACGCGTCCCTCCTGTCAACCCTTCGGTGACCGTTGGGACCTAAAGCGCCCAATGTGCCAAATCCAAATGAACGTAATAATTGACGCTCCTAGTTTTCGACCGCGACCGAAGGTACCCATTAAATGCGATGACGTATTTGTATTAAACTAGCTGACCCGGCAGATTTTGTAGTGCCTCAATCGATAAATAAAAAACCTAAACTTTTGTATAAACTAAACTTAAAACAAACAAAAGGAATCCGTCCGACGGGGGACACATCAAAGGGAAAAGAAAATTGTTATCTTTATTTTTTTCCGAGCATTTTCATATTTATCTACCTTTTAAACCTTCTCTGGACTTCCACAAATAATTCAAGACCAAAATTAGCCAAATCGGTCCTGCCATCTCGAGTTTTAGCGAGAATAAGGAACAGCAATTAGTTTATATATATATAGATATATAGATTTTTGAGTAGGCAGCGGCTTGGCTCTGCTCCTGGCATTGCTGAAGTCCATGGGCGACGGTAACCACTTACCATCAGGTGGGCCGTACGCTCGTCTGCCTACAAAGGCAATAAAAAAAAAAAACTGGATTATAATTTTCCAATTTTAAACACGTTCTCATCATTTTCATTAAATGTACCTAATGCAAAAGATAATAATATGTATTTTTAATATTTGAATTCATCTTATTCATTCGTACCAAATAGGTTTTATCAAAAGAAAAATAATTAATGAAAGTTAATGAATCGTTGAAAAAGATTTTTATCACAAGAGATTATTTGAATAAAACTTAATGAATTGTTCAAAATTAAGGAACATTGTGTTTTATATGATAGTGAAAAGCTAAATACGAGACTAACTAATGTACATTCTAATCTAATGTTATAAATGCTTAATATTGCTTATAATGCTTAATATGCTTAATAATGCTTAATATTGCTATTCTCATCTAATGTTATAAATGCTATAATTGCTTAATACCCACGCTATAATTCAATTTCAATTCAACAGTACATTGCCGATAGCTAATACAAAAACGAGCAATTTATGTTCTTCGCCTTTTTTTAAGTTGGAAAACATTAAAACTCACTTGTGAATCTGTCGAGTACCGCCCCCAGAAGTAACAAGCGAGGGTGACATAATCGGAGAAACAAATCTGGCTACTGGTTCTGAATGTAAATGATGATGATTAATTTGTTCTTCGCAAATGACAAGAAGGGTTAAAAGGCAAGGGTTGTCCCTTAATTTCGCCACTTGTACAAGGAATCCGGAGAATGCGAGCTACCCCATTTACGATGTATAATTTCGACTGTACAATTTCGTGCCGTTTGATTGCCTTTGTGAATCCATTGAGTTTGATGGAGTGCGCAGATATTTCCGGGTTGACGGTATTAATTACAATTGTGAGGGAATTTTAGGTCGAAGAATCGGTATTCAAAGTCTTTGATCCTGTTGGTTTGATTTTATCACGATTAGGTTCATGGTCCATCTTTCTTACATGACTCTAATTACATAAATTATTTTTTTTCAGTAGATATCGGACGTATGTATGTTAGTATATAATATGTTTGTAACGGAATCTTTGAACATGATTTTGACCCCCTTCAAAACGTCGGATTAACTTCGGAAAAATTGAAAAGCTCTATTGAAAAAATTGAAATTCCACTAAAAATTAAAAATAAAAAATAGTTTATAATACTAATAAAATATGCTTTTATAGAAAATCCAACTAAAAAATTGAAAATAAATTAGAATTAAAAATAGTGTAAAAAAAATTTTTTTTATTGTAAAAAAGCGTGGGGTGCTTTTCAGGATAAAATTTATTTTCTATTTTTTAGTTGGATCTTCTATAAAAGTGTATTTTGTTAGTTTTTTTAAACTATTATTTATAATTCAACAGGTTTTGCATTTCATATCAGAAGAAAAAATGACAATTTAAGATGTCTGTAAGAGATTCAAGAAATATGTTGTTTAATCTAAGAATCTTAATAACTACTGACCGAAGTGAGCTTCAAAATTTACGTTAAAATTGCTACAACGGAATCGCTGATGTCGCAACGTACATGACTTATTTATTTTTAAGCTATTGCATAGCTTTTGTCGCGGGCCTTGAGCGCGGCGACCGAATCATGAAATTCCGTAACGAAAAAAACCTAACCCCCTCACTCCGCCTACCATGTAGCTCGCGTTCAACACATTCACACGTTGCGCTTGTGTAGTGTTTGTGAATAAGCGCGTGGCGTGACGTCACACTGCATGCGCATCATGAAAAGTCTGGCCATCTCTCTCTCGCGCGGTCTAGCTTATGAGTGTGAAGGGGAAAGTTAATGTTTTCCTTTTATTAATGTTTAATATAGCGTCGTCTTGTTTTATTATTGTTTTAATATTAAATTATCATTGTCTAATTATAATTGCATAAGTTGATAAAAAATGCTATGCAATAGCTTTACTGCGGCAGTTCCCGAGTGCCACACGTTTTTTTTTATCTATTCTTCAATTATTCTACTTGTTTTTTGTCGCGTCGATATCGTTCCTGAATGATTGAATTACATATTTACGTTACACGAGTTTCAATAAAGGCTTATCAACAAGGCCACCGGTACCCTCTTACTAAAACTTATCATTCAAATAGGAAATTCTTTTCGTTCATGATCGAGAGTAGATCGAGCCCCGACCCGAATGTTTTTAAGAATATTGCAAATGTGTCGCCGGAACCGCTGACTGCGATCGATGTTAAAGGATTGCCTACGCTTTTAGATGGGCGTGGTGGGACCGTATACGGTTTCTTTGTTTGAATTATGTAGTATGATAATTCATCTATTAAGCGTCCGTTAAGAATATATGTATATACTGAAATCGCAAAAAGGGCACCCTACCCATTTCCTTTGAATTATTTCTTTGGGACCGCTCGTCTTAGTTAGTATATTACGATATGGATCAAAGGTTATAGGTTCAACGTATTTTATGTCCATCTTATACCACGAAACTTATGAACTGAAGATCCTTCATAATTAATAGTTCCATGGCATATTTTATAGTATTCCAAGATCATATCATCATCCTGTCTACTTATGTCATAAAACTATTCTAGTTTAATAGATAGGACACCCTTACTTGGAGTATCCTGAACGATTGTTTGAAATGATCCATGATCTCTTTTTACCATCACAATTCCTATTACCGAAGCAAAGTCCATCGAAACAGCCACAGCTTTAAAACCACAGTTTTCCGTTAATACGTGCGACAGGTACCCTTGCATAGTATCTTCTTGAAAAAAGTTTCTCAGTGATTGCAGCGACTCGACTGTGCCCCTGGCATTAACGATAATCTAACGTAACTTACCATCCAGTGGGCCGTTTTTTTAACAGCCCTCAGACTCCACTACTGGACATAACCCTTCCCCAAGGTTCGCGTTATAGCCTGCGGACTATATCCTGACTTCGAAAGCATTAAAAAGTAATTAGTAACTTTGACCCTATGTTTGAAGATAAGTAGTTATAATGTGACACATCAATAAGATCTTTAAGACAAGACAAAGAGACGATTTTCCAACGAGCAGGTATTATAACTGATAGTTTATACTTTGTTCGGTACTTGTAAATGTCGTTAGCGTGATGCAGGTTATATAGAATTCTATTTTTTTCATCCCTAATTGCTGGTAGCCTGGGGGCTCCAGCTACTCTATTCTATGGAATTCAAGGGAATTCTATTCTATGTTAGCTACCGCTACGAGCTGCTTCGATCGCTTTAACACCAGACAAGTAATGAGTTTGTCTTTTCGTCCTAGGTAACAAAAAGTACAGGTGTGAAAAAATAAAACTGCCATACCTTTTAAATTTATTTAAAAAAAAGAGCCCTTCAAAAGATTCCGAGTCAATTGCTATTTGAGATATTAAAGTACTAAATACGAATACCCCAGTAAAAGCTTCCGAGACCGCCATAAAAGGGCCTGAGCGTATTAAAAGTCCAAGAAACCCAATAAGACGTAAAAGAAATCAATCGTCGCGTAGGTGTTGTATGTAAAACGTAGGTGTGGTCGATTGTACCCACTACACAAATATAGGGTTGAATCTTAAGGGCGCGTCACCCGATAATGTTGATAGCTGATCGAAGACTACTCTTTGTGACGTTCGATTTGAGTTTTTCGGATATTTGTTTTCGCAGCTGAATGTTTAACGTGGTTTAGGTTTTACTCATCGTCCACTTCGTAAAATGCGGTTACCGGAGCTTATGGTCAACACAGCGTGAATGACGCCTCTCACCTTGAGGTCGAAATTATAATCGTATTGTATTCAGAGTACTGTGAGTCCGCACACGTAGGTACCACATCATTCCAATTTCCACCGCATAGTAGAGATGCGTCCTTGTTTAAAGATTTCTTTCTATTGGATGGTTACCGGGGTTCATAGACATTACCAACGTAAATGGTGCCACCCACTTTGAGACATGAGTTGTAGTTTTATAGTGACCTAATATAGTAAAATGGCTGCCCCACCCATCAAACCTAAACGCATTAACGGTATGTCTATTGGCAGAAATAGGCAGGACGGTGGTACCTACCCGTGCTGACTCACAAGAGGTCCTACCGCCAGTAACTACGCAAATTATTATTTTGCGGATTTCATTTTTATTACACGATGCTATTCCTTCACCGAGGAAGTCAATCGTGAACATTTGTTAAGTTTGTATTTCATTACAAAAATTGGTACTCGCATACGGGATTCGAACACCGGTATCGCTACGTACGAATGCACCGGACGTCTTATCCTTTAGGCTACGACGACTTCGCTTAATAATAATGATAATATGCTTACTCACTTAATACGAATATGGTCTAATGTTATTATGATATCGCGTTTATTTGCCGCCAATGGTGACTTCTCAGTTTTAGTACCCTATAACATGAAGAAAGCCTTGCCTCTTCTGTTTTTACTTTTATTTTATTTACCTACTCTCTAAGCAATTTAAATTGGATTAAAAACAACATTAAAATAATATTATAGAATTATAAGAATCGTACAAAAAACGCGACGATGCGAGATTACATCTGGTGACGTGATTAGCCGAAACATGCTTAAGATGAGCGTTTAAGATAAATGAAGAAGTCAGAAAAATATTGTTATTATTAAATTTAATCGCCTTTGTGTTAAATTTACGTTCAGTATTTAATAATAGTCTATAGTTTTCAATATTTAAATATAATTGTGTGTATGTGTTTTTTTTTATTGCTTAGATATAAGTTCTAACATCTCAAGTGTAGTTACAACGGCTGTCCCACCCTTCAAACCGAAACGCATTACTGCTTGACGGCAGAAATAGGCAGGGTGGTGGCACCTACCCGTGCGGACTCACAAGAGGTCCTACCACCAGTAATTACGCAAATTATTATATAATTTTGTGTCCGAAACATATTTTCTCAATTAAACTGATTCTATATTATTTATTATGCCTTTGAGTTTGTTTGATTTCGTGTTTGTTTGTTTTTACTGCTTGGATTATTATTTTGAGTTTTTCCAAAGCCTGAGTGGAAAGACACTGTGAGGACTAGATTCCATTCCCTGTGGCTGTGGGTGGAGCTATCTTATATTTGGAGCGTGTTGGAGAAAGCTGCTCGTAAAACTGATGTGCTAAATTAGAGTGGTCTTATTAGATTCTTAGGACCGCTATTAAAAAAGGCACAATAAAATTATTAAAAGACTTGACCGAGATCGCTTACTTAGAAATAGATCACAGACCATCGGATCGCCTGTCGCCGGAACACCGTACATTGCCTATGTAATATCTACCAGTTCGATAACCAGGAATGCTTGAAGGCTTCAAAATGGTTTTGAAACAAATGTATGACCTCATTGTTTTCAGTACTAAATTATTCAGATCCAATAACCCTTGCATTAGACGCCTTCAGCTCTGACACTAGGAGTAGGGACCCCGGTAACCGTACTCGAAGAGTTTGACGTGCGATCTAACCTAAATATCAGCCCGTTGAGTTTCTCGCCGGATCTTCCCAGCTGGTCGCGGTTCTGATCCAGTAGTAGATTCATTCGCGAAGCAGCTACTCATGAGTTGTTACGTCTCCTTTGGAGGCGCTTGGGTAGCTGTTAGCAAATCCTGCCCCTTCTGGCTGAGCCCTATCTCGCCTAACTGTCCTTGTGAAACTAGAAAGGCCTCTGGGCCACCAGTAATCACTCAATCATAAAAAAAAGTACTAAAATATGTCCTTCTTTGAACGAGATTTGAATAAAATCTTCGACGGCAGATGGCAGCTTGGTTCTGATTGTTACTGCTGATTTTCATGATCGTTAATGATCGCTCACCATTCGAGATGCGCTTAGTTTTATTTTTAATATACAGCTACTTTACTTACTTACTTTAATACCACAGTATCGGTACCAGGAATTCAGATCACAGCGAAACTAATAACAATCTTCCAATTATTTATGAGTTACTTGCGTTTTACAAGAATCCATCATAAAATAGCTTCGTTAAAACTGGAACCACGTGCGACAGAGTACGCTCTTATTACTGCATGTAGATAAAAATCGCTTTAATTTTACAAGAAACATGGAGACCTTTGTTAAGTTTGTGACCTGCTCAGTATTAGCGGCACGGACGCTACCGGTTCCTCCTACATTTTTTTGTCGAAACTTCAACCAGGTTCGGATTGAGTTTCATATTTAGGTGGTTATCGGAGTACTATTCTTATTGCATAGAATTGTGAAAGATCTCACGGCTTACCTGGTAACGGTGGTTGCCGGAACACAGGCACATTACAATGTAAATGCCGTCAAAGCATAATCAAGTTTTTAATATCTAACCTCTCTGATTTATTGTAAAACTAATTAATCCTACTGTCAAAAATTTACCTAAACCGGACACCCTGTGTCTTTATTTCCCTTTCCAAGCCTTGGCTAAAAATCGACCTAGGTATTGTAACAAATAAGTTTTTGTCCTACTTCTAAAAATACAGTCTTAATGCAACTTAATTTTGTTTTTTTTTTTTATTGCTTAGATGTGTGGACGAGCTCACAGCCCACCTGGTGTTAAGTGGTTACTGGAGCCCATAGACATCTACAACGTAAATGCGCCACACACCTTGAGATATAGTTCTATGGTCTCAGTATAGTCACAACGGCTGCCCCACCCTTCAAACCGAAACGCATTACTGCTTCACGGCAGAAATAGGCGGGGCGGTGGTACCTACCCGTGCGGACTCACAAGAGGTCCTACCACCAGTAATTACGCAAATTATAATTTTGCGGGTTTGATTTTTATTGCACGGTGTTATTCCTTCATCGTGGAAGTCAATCGTGAACATCTGTTGAGTTCGTATTTCATTAGAAAAATTCTGAGCCTTTCATGTTAAGAAGAGTAAATCGCTTTCATTCCTCAATATATATGTTCGTCTAATTCCGTTCCAGTTCGGCCAGTTTAATTGTTACAATGCAGCCATCATGGATGTTATCTTTGTTCACGGGAACTCGTATGTTCCGCCATTTTCGACGTTTGTCGGCAGATGTGTTGTCATCTAGGAGCGTCTTGTTTCTGAGTACTAGCTGCAAGTTGCAATTGTTCTCGTTACCTTAATAGGCAGACGACGGTGTAGCTCACTGATGTAAGTGATCACAGTCAAATACCGTTACTTCCTATCTTTGAGTTCCACTAAAATATAATTTAGGTCATTGATAAATTACATTCAAGGGGTTTACTTATGCGGAAGAAGAGACATCCATTGTATTGGTGGTAAATGTTCCAAGTAAAATTGCCGTTTTCTACGTTTATTGTGACTGAAGCAAACCTATAGTTTTCTTTTTTGGAGTATTTTCCGTAAAGTAAATAATGTAGAATAAACGATCTAAAGTTTCTGCTAAATTCATTTCTGCTGTCTTGTACATTTTTTAAAGGTACTTTCACTAGAATTTCTGCGCATCTTCATTCGGGTAAATAAATAAACCTCGGGAATTTTACTTTTTTCTGGATGAACCGCAGAGAGTTTCCTATGATCAGTTTCATAGTAAAGACGTTTCAATTCAACGAACGAATTCACATTTTGAATATTAGTGTGCATTAGATATTAAGTATTGAAACTGCAGATAAACCTGTTAAGTTTAAATTTGAAAATCTTCTAATTTGCAGATATGGGTACAGGAACTCCTCTTAAAGCCCGTAGACGTATCCACAGAAGTTCTTCTTTGATCCAAATATTATCTTCATCAGCTATGCTGCTATTCGATGGAATGACAGTACAGGATTAGAGATTTCCACCATATGTTTCAAGGTTATCAAGCCACAAAAACCACTGGATGGTTTTGATAGTTATGAGGAGGAAGAAGACAGAAAATTACGTTTGAATTTAACAAACTCATACAGATCGCCACTTGAAATGAACAGAGTTATAACAACGAACAGAAGTCGAATTTGCGTATTCATAACTGTAGGAATGGTATCATTTATACCGTTATGAATTAGACATTCACGATCCTTAAATTTTCATAACCTCTATATAGCGTAAACTTCTAAAACAACTGGTTTTCAGATTTTGCATGAACAAAAAAGCCACATGGGGTTTTTTAACCCACAGACACAGCCCACTGAGTTTCTCGCCGGATCTTCTCAGTGGGTCGCGTTTCTGATCCGGTGGTAGATTCTGCGAAACACGGCTCTTGTTAGGCCTCGTGTTAGCAACATTGGTTTTAGCCCCGCGAACCCACTTACTAGTTCGGTGAATCTACAATAGCCCCTCGAGCCCCATACTAGAATAAGTAAAATAGGGGGGGGGGGGGGAGGGTTATTGACGACGTTTTGCAGATGACTAAGGGACCGGCTAAGCGACCATAGAAGTCCAAAAATATAACAATGCTGATGATGTTCCACTATTCACTTTGACAACGTCAAGCCTAGCTTCCTTGCCTAGCTTCTCCGGTTGGAGACTCAAATTTATTACAATAACGTTAGACATATGTATGTACCTGTCAAAGTAGAGTCCTTGGTTATTTTATGAAAGAAATAAGTAGGGCGTTTGTTACCTATAGGGAATAATAATGTCCTATTATAATACTTGTTTTAGATTGATATTTACATATATTTTTGTTCCTTCGCCATAGATGTCGTTTGTAACATATATTAGATAAAAAAGTACTAATCTACCAGAAAGTTAAAGTTCCACCATGATTACACCACATGACGCGAGTACACAAGAAAACTTGTCACTTAGGCCTATCCACTTTTAAAAATTATTAAAAAAAAAAATTTTTTAATTGCAATTACCCTACGGTGTGAAGTAAGGACGGGGTAATGAGTTGCGTCGGCCGCGGGTGGGTTCCAGTATGCCAAGCGTATTCAGCCGTATTCATATTCATTAGGGCGCGAAGGGCTCGCTTGATTGCACAAAGAGCCGGCTAATTCGCTCCCGTGGCTGTGTTCGCACTACATGCTTAATGTACTTAAGAGGAGAAGTTAAGTTTTTAGTACAATTTTAAATAAGAAATTGTAATTTAAAACAAGAATCGAACAAGTGTCAAAGATTATAATGTAATTTTTTTTTTATAGAGCTTGACTTCCACGGTAAAGGAATAACATCGTGTAATAAAAATCAAACCCGCAAAATTATAATTTACGTAATTACTGGTGGTAGGACCTCTTGTGACTCCGGACGGGTAGGTACCACCGCCCTGCCTATTTCAGCCGTGAAGCAGTAATGCGTTTCGGTTTGAAGGGTGGGGCAGCCGTTGTAACTATACTGAGACCTTAGTCATATCTCAAGGTGTGTGGCGGCATTTACATTGTAGATGTCTATGGGCTCCAGTAACCAGTTAACACCAGGTGGGCTGTGAGCGCGTCCACCTTTTTTTTTATTTTTTTTTTATTGCTTAGATGAGTGGACCTATCTATGGCATAAATAAATTAAACAAATCTTATATCATCTATACTTGATATTATAAAGAGGAAAGATTTATTTCTTTGTTTGTTTCGAATAGGCTCCGAAACTACTGGACCGATTTGAAAAATTCTTTTTCCATTAGAAGCCGACATTGTCCCTGATGAACATAGGCTACTTTTTAAATTTTTTTTAAATATTTTTTTTTGTTTCTTGTGTGTTTTAATGTTTCCGAAGCGAAGCGAGGGCGGGTCGCTAGTATTATTATATTTTGATACACTCACACATTGTAGTATTATGTGTCCAATACAAATAAATGAACAATACATACATACAATGGTACGATCAAATCAATATCGTTTCGTAAGCACGCTCCGTTACGGGCGGTTCGGCTTAATTATTGAATTAGCATTTAAATTATTTCGGTAACCGTTCATTTGTAACTAATACAAATAGCAGGCCGCATGAATAATGTCGGTGACGTGGATTGTAGAAGTTTTTTGGGCTGGAGACGTAGCGACACGGACCGGCATTTGATTATTTTCATTGAATGTTTTATTGATGAATGATGTAATGAATTAAGTCGTTGTGGCCTAAAGGATAAGACGTCCGGCGCATTCGTATGTAGCGATGCACCGGTGTTCGAATCCCGCAGGCGGGTACCAATTTTTCTAATGAAATACGTACTTGCAAATGTTCACGATTGACTTCCACGGTGAACGAATAACATCGTGTAATAAAAATCAAACCCGCAAAATTATAATTTGCGTAATCACTGGTCGTAGGCCCTCTTGTGAGTCTGCACGGGTAGGTACCACCACCCCGCCTATTTCTGCCGTGAAGCAGTAATGCGTTTCGGTTTTAAGGGTGGGGTAGCCGTTGTAACTATACTGAGACCTTAGAACTTATATCTCAAGGCGGGTGGCGCATTGACATTGTATATATCTATGGGCTCCAGTAACCACTTAACACCAGGTGGGCTGTGAGCTGGTCCACCCACCTAAGCAATAAAAAAATAAAAAAAAGAATGCGTTCTAAAATGATTTTTCTTAATTAAATTTTTATTGCAATACACAGATAGAATAAGATGGTTTAGAATTGCCAGAGCAAAAAACCAATTCCACTGGACAAATAATAAAGGATTATTTATTAATTTTATTTTCTAAAACTTTCGTTTATTTTATCGTATTTTCTGCAAGAAATTTTTAAATATTGGAAAATAAATTGGATTTAATTTTACACGTTCGATGCTTTAATCTGTTAGGTATCTGATGTCTTACCTCTCACGCCATGAATAGGTACTTTATCTTCTCCTTTGCATTTTTCAGTCTGTTCCTGATTAACCATAATCAATAATACTTAACATAATTCTTTTATCTTTATTTATTTCAAGAATATCCAACAATAAGAACAAATCGTAAGACTGCTAACGATTAAAATTTTAATGAAGGTTATAAAATCTGTAATGCACGAGCAAAGTTTCAGAGTAGACGTTATAATTTTGTTCTACTTATCGTCAACAACGTACACGCTAATAATTCTTACACTTTTCCATCCTACCCTCAACCTCTGCTATATATTTGCCAATAAAGATTTTGTCATTGACAAATACTAAACACTACTTATTTTCCTTCTCAACATGTAACGTAATCGGGAAAAATAAATATATTAATTAAAGCTTAAAAGTTGATTCCTGGTGAAAGTTCACAACAAGAACAATCTTATCATTAGCCCCAGCTCCTGATCTTGACTGTTAAGTAATTCCTTAGTACAGGCCTATTTCACTCTTTTCTTCTTTAGAAACCACTTTCTTTAGAAATTCTTGATTGTTTTATTATAAATCAAAAAACACCATAAGGAATTTAATTTATTGTACTTTCGTATATTTTGTTCACAGAAATCCTCTAAGCTTAATTTAAGAATTTCTACCTAAGTTTTTGTCACAGCATTGTCTGGGTGATAGTCTAAAAAATAATCTGCCACATCCAAAATACAAGTTCAATCAATATTCAACGATATTAATCCATGACGCACGAATACGCGTCGCCATGTTGATGCGAATAACAAGTACCTAGCCACCTCGCCCGGTTTTAAGCCAATAAACATTTTAATTGTATTCGTAATAAGATATAAGACTGATTACAATAAAACCATGCCAGGACTTTACTGCAGTAGACGATCAGACGAGCACATGGCTTGTCTTGAGTTTACGTCTATAGACATAATGTACTGTATACCGCCTTCTGGCCTGAGGAGGATGTGTTCATAGTGTAGTAATATGACCTCTACCCAAGACAGGGTTAACCGACTAGCTAAAAGAACTAAAGTAGGCTAAAGTTTTTTTTTTATGATTGAAACTGGTCTGGTGGCCCGGAGGCCTTTCCAGTTTCACCAGGACAGGTGGGCGAGCAAAGGCTCAGCCAGGAGGGATGGGATTTGGGAAGGAGACCTAACAACTCAAGACCAACTGCTTCGCGAATGAATCTACCACCGCATCGGAATGACTAAAGTAAACTAAAGTAGTAGAACTAAAGTAAAGTAGTAATGTTCATAGTGTAGTAACATAGCCCGTACCCTAAGACCGGGCCGACTACCACATTACCTGAAAGAACTAAAAGGTTTCTGAGTTCATTAAGAATTGGACAAAATTAGACAATTTTGATAATTTTTTTTTGGCAATTTTTAAACCGACTACTAAGTCACTTACTGTATTTAGAATTGTTTAAATTAAGAACAATTTGCTTCACAGGTATCTGGTTGGATGGTATCGTAACAGCAAAACAAATAGATGGCATGTCGGGGCCCGTCACGAAGCATTAAAATCAGTGTAACAGTACGAGCCATTAGTTCCTTTGTTTATTGGTTTGATCGGTACACGAAATTTATTCAATCACGGATGTTGCTCTAATTTATCGTCCGCCGGTTTTGTTGTGTTGCGTTTTTTCTGGTCTACTCTTCAAGTGTTCCGCGTGAAAACACAGCAGGATTTTTTTTCTAAACAATTAATAACTAATCGATGTCAAGTCGCCGTCTACACCTGACTACGACAACCTAAGGCGCAAAGGTCTGCAAACATCGTCGACGGGGAACCTATTTAATAAAACTGCATTTGGTGTTTCATAGATCATAGTTTCATACTTCTCTAAATTCCTCACATTTGAGACGTAAAAGCGTAACAAAAGAAACAAAATGTGTGCAATTCACACGTGGTAGAAGTGAAACCTTCCAAAATTAAAATACAATTATCCTAAACGTCTTAAGTATATGTAAAATTTTGTCATTAGTAAATAATTGTAAGGTAGCGCCCTCTGTGAATTGATATTTTAATTTCACGTATAATCCTAAATTAAAATTCACTACAAGAACTTTCATACACACGTTAGTATTAAAAATCTCACAGATAGCGCTGTATTAAATAGTATGTATATTTCTGTCTCATTCTTTGTATTTGTGTCTCTTACCTGTCGTTTTTTCCGTTGCATCCGGTTTGAAATCACAACGATTCTAAAGAAGCTTTCATTTCAAAAAACAAATACATTTTCGTATTTATAGTATTAGTATAAACTAGAGGTCCCACAGTAGTCGAAATTCGACTATAATTAATTGGAATTGTAAGTTTGTACACTATTATGATTGTATTTTATACTTCTATAATCACAAATTTCGCCAAGACTACACTTTAAAAAATATTAACAAAGACAAACAATATTTAATCTATTCTCAATTTGACAACAGACGTCAAGAACAAAAGTTTGACAATAAATAATATGCATGCGTGTGTGCGTCAAATACACGGTATGTAGTGTGTGTAACGTTTTCTTTATTGATTTAATGTATCTTTTATGCATTATTTAAAAAAAATTAGCTTTGTGCACTTCTTCACTATGTTCTCTACAAGTGTGGAAAATTTCATAATCCTCCGTCCGCGCAATTTTCGTAAAAAGGGATACAAATTTTTTGCTTCACGTATTAATATATAGATTAAAGATGTCGACATATTAACACATAAATGTAGGCGTGATACGTTAAATATAAAGATTTCTTAAAGAGTACAGCAATTATGTTTTTTTTATTGCTTAGATGGGTGGACGAGCTCACAGCCCACCCAGTGTTAAGTGGTCACTGGAGCCCATAGACATCTACAACGTAAATCCGCCACACACACTGAGATATAATTTCTAAGATCTCAGTATAGTTACAACGGCTGCCCCACCCTTCAAACCGAAACGCATTACTGCTTCACGGCTGAAATAGACAGGGTGGTGGTACCTACCCGTGCGGACTCACAAGAGGTCCTACCACAAGTAAAAATTATATATTGTAACGTAATTGTTTATTACAATATACAATAACATAAGTGCATGCGAAGTTTTTACGTTGCAAGGGCGAGATAGACTGAGATTATCTTTTCCAATTTTTTACTACAGCTTATGTATTGGATAGGCGTGGATGGACTCATAGGCAAGTCTTAATCCAATTTGCTTTTTTATTTTATAATGACGCAATCACGGAGCAAACTTAGTTGAATATGTTCACTAATTGAATCGCGATGTGTAATAGTTTAAAAGCAGCCCATCGAAAACTTTAAGCTTTTCCGTATCCTTCATTACGGATGCTTGTAAGGATAGTTTCCTGGTTCCTCGTTTCGTTTGGGTGTAATTACGTGAATTCCTAATAAGGACTTCAAACGAACCCTTCACACTCGGTACCTTCGTTTAAGCGGCATCCAGTCAAACTTTACGATACAACAGTATCTAACCGCGAACCGTGGTCCTTAATTGAAATCTGTGGAATCCTTTGTTCCTCATGCATGGAGAAAATTAAAATCGATCAGGATTCAGGCAACTTTAGACATTGGCATGAGTCAAATACAAATAATCTTGCATGAACAATTAGGTGTAAAAAAGTTGTTTTCCCGATGGATACCGCATTCGCTCTGTGAAGAGCAAAAAGCGGCTCGCGTTACTTGGTGCGTCAGAACTCTCGAAAGATTCCACGCAGGATCCTCAAATGGTGTATACAACATTGTATCAGGTGACGAATCCTGGATATACGCGTACGAACCCGAAACAAAAACCAGTCACGAGTTTGGGTGTTCGAAAATGAGTTAAAGCCAACAAAAATTGTTCGTTCACGAAGTGTTGCAAAAAAAATAGTGGCCACGTTTGTCTCCAAAACCGGCCATGTTATGACTATTCCTCTTGAGGGACAAAGAACGATTAATGCAGAATGGTATGCTAGCATTTATTTGCCACAGGTCGTTTCTGAACTCCGTAAAGAGAACTGCAACCGCCGCATCACCCTCCATCACGACAATGCGAGTTCTCACACCGCGCACAGAACAAAAGAGTTTTTAGAGCAAGAAAACATAGAATTATTAGACCATCCGCCGTACAGCCCCGACCTAAGCCCTAATGATTTCTATACTTTCCCTAAAATAAAGAATAAATTGCGTGGACAGAGATTTTCATCACCTGAAGAAGCCGTGGACGCCTACAAAACGGCGTATGGAAAAATGTGTCAAATTTCGCGGAGAATACTTCGAAAAGCAATAAATACATTTTTAAATAGTAATGTTGTGTCACTTCGTTAATTCCCGAAATTTTCAGTGCCGCCTATGTAAGATAGTAAGATGGGGTAAAACTTGTAAAAGTGCATTAAATTAATTAATTCAATTAATTAAAATAATTTTTACGGTTTAGTCTCGCGTTTGTTATTGTCATTATATTGTTTTTGAAGTTTTGAATACTTTACAGTTTTCGAGGCCACGGACAACTGTCGATCAGACTGTAAAAGTAATTTTAATTATGTCTACAACTATAAACCCGGATGCTATGAAAAACACGACTGTTTATTTATATAAACGAGTTTTACTTAGTTATAATTTTGGTTAAATATATCTTGAATTTTCAATATTACACAATAATTTAAACTTTACGACTGTATAAATACCAGATACCGTAGAGGAACCTAAAACAAATTTGCTTTATCCAAAAAATCTTTCGAGTACATTTCTCAGGCACACTACCGATTTAGGTGTATTTTTGCCAAAATTGTCTAAGTCCGTTCTATGTGTTTCGCTTTTTAATAATTTTCAAGACGCAAAATTTATTTGTGTTAAACTAAATTATAACCTAATTCAACGGAAAGTATTAAAATAAATACAACGAAATTAGTTCAGTAATACTATCCATCAACAGATGTCGCTAGTAGGCAGATATTCAAGCTCTGTACTGTACCTAAATGATATCACAATCACGTCAACTGTGTCGTTTGCCTCAAGAATATTAGGCCTTCTCTGTAATATTTCCCCTGCAAAAAAGGCTTGTACCTATATTTTTAATACATTCTCGGAAACAGCGTGGGTTGAATCAAGATTAGTCTCGCGAGGAATCAGATTAATTGGATGTTTATGGTAAATCAAGGCAAACGTTGAAAATAGTTCTATTTACTAATCAAACTTTAGCTTCCATTAACAGACATTAACGAATCTTTCATAAATTTTTTTCAAAATGTTATATAACGTGCGGCTTCACTACATAGTATAAAACAAAGTCGCTTTCTCTGTCCCTATATCTGTCTGTCCCTATATATGCTTAAATCTTTAAAACTACGCAACGGATTTTGATGCAGTTTTTTTAATAGATATAGTGATTAAACAGGAAGGTTTTTATGTATAATAACATCCATTAAATAGTGGAGAAATCAATAATAAATTACAGTTTCCGAAGCGAAGCGAGGGCGGGTCGCTATAGAGCTATATGTTAAAGACGGTGACGGGTGCAAAACTCTATTCAAATCGCGATTAGAAAACCCCTTAAATGTAGTTCCCGAAATATAGGTAGCCAGCCTTTTTTGGAAGATACATTCACGTGTAAGCATGTCACGTGCCTGCTGTTAAAACGAAGCCGCCGGTAATGAAATAATTCGTGAGGATGCGTTTGAATATTCAGATCCAACTGATAAGGCGCACTCGGGAACGTGTGTTACATTTCATTTATGGTTAACTTCGTCTGCTCGTTTAAATATTTGGCAGTTATATTTGTTTATTGAGTTGCATTCTTAGTAATTCTACTAAATCCCGTACTTCTTTACGACCCGATACGATTTTTGATTACGACATCAGATCATAAGTGCAATAAAATTACGTTATAAATATATTTCTGCTGACCCTACCTCATCACTTTAGCATCACGTTAGCGATTGAGATATAGTATTTTTTATTGTTTTTTTATTGCATAGATAGATGGGTGAACGAGCTTACAGCCCACCTGGTGTTAAGTGGTTACCCGAGCCGATAGGCATATACAACGTAAATGCCGCCACCCACCTTGAGTTCTAAAGTCTCAGTATAGTTACAACGGCTGTCCCACCATACAAACTGAAACGCATTACTGCGTCACGGCAGAAATCGACAGAGTTGGTGGTACCTACCCGTGCGGACGCATAAGAGATGTTACCACCAGTAATTACGCAAATTATAATTTTGCGAGTTCGATTTGTAATACACGGTGTTATTCCTTCGCCGAGGAAGTCAATCGTGAACATTTGTTGAATACGTATTTCATTAGCAAAATTGGTACCCGCCTGCGGGATTCGAACACCGGTGCATCGCTCAACACGAGTGCACCGGACGTCTTATCCTTTAGGCCACGACGACTTCACGGTAGAAGCACTCGCAGAGCAGCTGCAGTAGTCATTACAGCAAGGCTTAGTTCTCGAGCTCACACGGTCTAGTGAAGCTAGACTAGTCTTCTGGCTAGCAATCGCTCTCACATAACTCATCCCCAAAAGTCCAACGCAAGGTTTTATCACCGATACATTTGACTGACTTATTTAAATTTAACACGGACATCGCCAAGGGACGCGCTTAGTGCGTATCATATTATTATTTTTAAACACACACGTCGTTTTAATGAATGAACGCAGAAAGAAGACGCGTAGGCTCCGCGTTTACCTTAATAAAATTGTCATAAATGCAAGATAAATAAATAAAAAGAAAAGGTGTGTGTGTGTGTGTGTTTTTTGTCGTCTTTTTGTGCTTTGTAACGTTGTTTTTGTGGATATAAGAAATATCGTATAAGGTCAACGTACTTTATTATTAGTTCGAAATGGGAAACGAACAGCGAAACTGAGTAATGTATTGTGTACTTATGCTCTTCTAAACAAAGAAGATATAACAGAATTAGAAGATTTATTACTGGTGGTAGGACCTTTTATGAGTTCGCACGGGTAGGTAGCACCACCCTGCCTATTTCTGCCGTGAAGCAGTGATGCGTTTTGGTTTGAAGGGTGGGGCAGCCGTTGTAACTATACTTGAGACCTTATAGCTTGTCTCAAGGTAGGTGGCGCATTTACATTGTAGTTGTCTATGGGCTCCAGTAACCACTTAGCACCAGGTGGGATGTGAGCTCGTCCAGCCATTGATGTAATAAAAAAAGCATCGTGTATCGTAAAATGTAACCTGCAAATTATTAAATATTCAATTACGGGTGGAAAGGAACATGACTATTCTGGTTACTTTTGTTGCGAAGCGAATGTGCGCTTCGGCTTCAAGGGTGGACAGATTTGATACAAAAACAATTAAGATTGAACCGCGACGTACATTTAGATGTTTTTGGGATGTGGTAACCATTCAACTAGTTAACCAGGTGCACTGGCAGCTCATCAGCATGTCTTCAGCTTAAAATCGAGTAGTCATTAGTGGAATTGAAGCATAGTACATTATTAGGGTCATACTTGTTTCTACTCAATACATGGTACTGTATAATTAGCTATATTATTTTAGCTCTGTTCCACCTAAAAATTATTATTCACATTTGCTATGGAAATTATTTCGAATCATTTTTTAATAACACAACAACAACAATGACATAATATGTGCATATTATTATTATAAATTGGGAGTTCAGAAACATTTTCTGTCATTAGCACATTAACATGAAGCTATTCAACATTAGCCGAACTACGTAGAGCACCAGATCAATAATCTCAAATAAACTAAATTACGGAAATCCAATAACTACTTGTACGGGCAATAATCTTTAAAATCACAAATCAAGTTGTAAGCTTTCACGAACACCGTAGGCGGTTCACTAGTCGCTTCCAACTATTGTCGATACACACTGTCACTACGAAACGACAACATAATTTAAAGATCAATTTAATATTTTATTGATTCGCGAAATAATAAAAAAATCGTCAAAGCACTGCTTTAATTGACGAGATCACAGCTCACTTTTCAGTACTTTATCTGTGTCAAATATACAGATGAAATCATGCAGTTATCTATATTTGTATTGACCGATCGAAATCAAATCGGTAGGCAGCGACTTGGCTCTGTCCTTGGCATTGCTGAAGTCCATGGGCGACGGTAACCACTCACCATCAGGTGGGCCGTATGCTCGTCTGCCTACAAAGGCAATAAAAAAAAACCATCTAGACCGACTAGAAGGATATATTGGAGACCGAACTTCAGTATCTTCAAGTCAGACTATTGCGAAACTGCGTTGGATGACGAAAGACAGAGAATGCAAACTTCAGAAACCAGGCCTTAATTGCATTAGTGAGAGCTAATGTTATTGCAGGATTACGAGTTTTAATACTTAAAATAATGTAAATTTGTAGATGCTTAAAATTATATTAATGTTGTACTAGTTACAAATTATAGTTGTTTCTATTCAAATATGAAAATAGACTCTTATTTAAAATGATTACAATACCTGAATAAAAATATGACACTCAAATTCTGAAATTGCTGCCATTAACTAGTTGTAGCATTTATTATAGGAGAATTAAATTTGCATATATGAATGAAGCAATAAAAATGAAATTAAAATATTAGTTGACGTGATAAAGTGCAGTCGTCACTAAGAATGTTTGTCTAGCGTCCACGACAGTGTGTATTGAGCTATAGAAACGGCTTCAAACTGTCAAAATAGCTAAAATATACGCCGTTTTATTAACACCGGACACAACAATTGCTCGGCAAAGTGTGGGATTCCTTATACCTCTAGTTTATTGTATATTAGACCGTGCGTGGGTTTGACGCCCCTCGGTGGTCCAATGTTTTCATACTAATTGTTGCTTTCGTCCAATATTGGTATATTTTTTTTTTTTAATTCCGAATTGGACTACAATATCGTTATGTTAGAAATATTATGAGATTATCTATTTTAAGCTTCTTTTACAATTTTCCTATGATCCGTGTGTAGGTAATAAAAAAAGGTAATTATATTAGTACCCTTCATTTATTTTCCCAACAAACATCTGATTTTTGTATACTAACATAGTGTTGTTCCGATGAATTTTACCGGTCTGCCGATGGGGTACCACTATCCCGCCTGTTTTTGCCGTGAAGCAGTAATGCGTTTCGGTCGGAGAAGCCGTTGTTCTGTTAGAACTGACTTTAGAACTTATGTCTCAAAGTGTGTGGCGGAATTTACGTTGTATAGGTATGTCTATGGGCACATGTAACCATTTCACACCAGGTGGGCCGTGAGCTCGTCCACTCATATAAGGTATAAAAAAAACAGTACCCAAATAAAAGCTATAGCTTAAAAAAGTATTTAATTTTTCTATGTCAAAATACTTAGCCATATTTAAGTACGGGCATTTGTACAGAGAAACCATATTTTTGCCAATTGGTCCGGATTTTAAATTAGAAAATATCTCTAGTCTAATACAGTTGTTAAGTATTATAAATTACAAATACGCAACTAATAAGGGCTGTTAATTTACTAATATGTACAATCATATTTTAACCGTAAAATAATAATAATCGAATTTTAGCGAGACTAAAATTTGGATATTCGATTTTTAACCGTGAGGAAATACACAATCGGTTTACGGGTATAAGTACACTAGGTGTCATTTCATTCACAGAAATATATGAAGACTAGCTGACCCGGCAAACATTGTTTTGCCATATAAATTATTTCTAGGAAAGATAAGTAATCTAGATACCGACTGCAGCACTATCTGCTGGCCTGATTTTTAAATCTAAACCATTCTCGAATCCACCTGAAGGTACACAGAAAATTTCATTAAAATCGGTCCAGCCGCTTAGGAGGAGTTCAATGACAAACACACGCACAGAAGAAATATCTTATATATAAAATTCTCGTGTCACAATGTTCGTTACCATACTCCTCTGAAACGGTTTGACCGATTTTTAAGAAATTTTATATGCATGTTCAGTAGATCTGAGAATCGGCTACTATTTATTTTTTATACCCCTAAGTGATAAGGGTTGTCCACCCCTAACATTTACCTATTTTTATTTTTGGACATATTTTTTTGTTATAATGAGGCATTACATAAGTATGTGGTTGAATGAGGTATTGTTATTTTTATATTCCTTCATCGTTCACAGCGCTACATGCCTCTTTCACTCATTTACCACATCCTTACACACTTACAATAAGTTACTTTTTTTTTTCTACACTAGAAATTCCCTAGAAATCTTATATATGGCAAAACAACGTTTGCCGGGTCAGCTAGTATTATATAAAGATTGTAACGTTAGTAACAATCCGCTCCAACACGTGATCATCAAATAAACTCTACGTCACAAGCCAATAAACAACGTATAAATCGGCGACGCACTAGATCGCTTTAATTATTCCAATTATTATCGAGACAGTCCAATTACGATCGGTGAATACCAATTATTATCGGTGACAACCGTCCGGCATCCTTGGCTAGTCATTAGGCCTGCCAATATACTATTGATTGGTGCTGATTGTCTGTACGTAGATAGGGTCATTTGCATGAATCTCTGCTCGTTTTAATATACCACGCTTAATTGTACGGTGCAGATGAGTCTAATGTTTGTGACTTTTAATCGCTGCGGTCTAGAATAATTTTAGTTAGGTTGTGTAAATTTCTAAACTATGCAAGCAGGAAAGTATACGGTACGTCGCTTTTTATCAAATTAAGGTAATAATTTAACGATTGAACTACAGAAAATACCAACATACCTACACGATATACCTTTACTGGTCGTAGGACCTCTTGAGAGTCCGCAAAGGTAGATACCACCACCCCGCCTATTCCTGCCTTGAAGCAGTAATGCGTTTCGGTTTGAAGGGTGGGGCAGCCGTTGTAACTATACTGAGATCTTAGAACTTATATTTCAAGGTGGTTGGCGCATTTACGTTGTAGATGTCTATGGGCTCCAGTAACAATTTAACATCAGGTGGGCTGTGAGCTCGTCCACCCATCTAAGCAATAAAAAATTTATAAAAAACCCGGCAACGACTTTTAATCAACCAAATGAAAACCTATAAAATGGCTATCGTCATTTTAAAATTAGAATGCCATTATTTATTTATCTACGTCAACCAATTGAAGCCGTGATGAAACAGCCGAACATTAATTATCTAGCTAACGCTAAGGACGAGTGACACAAATTTGTGGTTGGAAAGCGGTTGTACTGTAAACAATTAGTGGTTTCGTCCAAATTGTCAGTGCGACCGGACCGTCATACTGCGAACGAGTGCTTCAAATTGCGGATAATTGATCGCCAATGAGTCCGCTAACTCACGTGTCTGTGACAAATTATGAGCAATGCGCATGTGACAATTTGTACCTCGTCTATTATTTTGTGTATTATTTCACTCAACTTCAAGGCGATCTTTCATAAAAAAAAAAATTCCTACCTATGCTGATAGGCTTGAGAGGCTATTTCAGCTTACCCTAGCGTGTGTAGGTGAGCTCACGGGGCTCAAACCGGAGAGCTGCTAACACTGACCCTAGCAAGAGCAGTGCTTCGCAGAATCTACCACCGGATCGGAAACGCGACCCACTGAGAAGATCCGGCGAGAAACTCAGTGGGCTGTCTCTGTGGGTTCATTCGCTGGTCGAGCCCTTCGTCGCAAGCGACGGGTTCGACGAGGACGGTGACCGGTTTCATAACCGATTTCTGTTAATAACGTAACATACAGTAATGGGATAGTGCATTAAACATAAATATAAATTAAAAATATAAATTTAAATTTAAAAAAGTACTGACCGGACAAGTTCTTTAAGTATTTCATGTTTATTAATATTTTAGAGCAACCTAGACTAGGTTAGGTTAGACTAAGTTAGGACAAGATATAGGTATATATATATATATATATATAGGTCTGCTCCCAACACCTGCAGATCGTTAAGTCCCACATGTCCTCTAGGCGCGTGGACCTCGTAGGACTAGATATACGGAAATTGTAGTGCAAGGTATAGGGAGGAAGAGATCGACCGAAGAACACATGGATATAGTGTGTGAATGACGATATGAGAGATTGAGGAGTGAGTGTTGAGATGACGGCTGATAGAGGAGAATGGAAAAGAAAAACTCGCTATGCCGACCTCACCTAGTGGGATAAGGTGGAGACAAAGAAGAAGAAGAAAGCAACCGGAGATTTTATACGCTTTCCGTATACAAAAATGTATTTATTTTTATTGAGCATCAAACATAATTTTATTAGAATCCCAATAAGACAGTAAAAACAACGTTCGTACGAATATCCTAATTCGGTTACAAAACACTCAGTCATAAAGCACCGTAATCGTTCCCTTAACGTCGGCTAGTTTAATAGACTGCCTTAAGTAATGAAACTGGGGCTTATGTTTATTATATTATTTTACGCCGAAGAAATTACTAATGTTATGAAAAAATACCCGGTTTCTGGACGCCCCATCAATTTAGATTAGAACGGCAATAACCCTGTGTACGTAGATTAGCCAGAAGCCACCCCCGCGATGAAGAAAATCTATGTTAAAGTTGAGCTATAAGAAAATTTCAAGCCTATTATGAGTTGCCGTGACGTGGACAGACGGCGGTTGAAATCGTTTTGATACTTTAAAAAAACTTCTTATTACTGTTTCCAATTTAATTCCTGCAGGACGTAGCCTTATGATTTTCGATAGCCATATTATAAATTTACATACTTTCATATCTTTATTATTATTTTGTTACTTTTATCAGAATATCTTATGTCGTGATGATGCATGTGCATTTTTCCCTACCTAAGCTGATGGCCTTGAGAGGCTATTTCAGCGTAACCCTAACAAGTAGGTGAGCTCACGGGCTCAAACCTGATGACGTTGCTAACACTAACCCTAGCAAGAGCAGTGCTTCGCAGAATCAGCCACTTCATCAGAAACGCGACCCACAGAGAAGGTATGGCGAGAAACTCAGTGGGCTGTGTCTGTGGGTTAATTTACTCGCCAAGACCTTCGTCGCAAGCGACGGGTTCGACCAGAACGATGACCAGATCCATGTGAAAACATTTAGTGCTTAAGTTTGCTAATTTTCTTTGCATCTCCTAAACTCTATTTAATAATAGCTTAACCGCTACTTCTTTTTCTAGAATAGATCTGTAACACAATTTTTTCAAAATATTTAGAAACAAAATAAGTTACATAATATGTTCAAATATCAAAATCGTTTTGGCGGAATTTTCTAATATGCACGATGCGATGAAGGTAGTACGCGAGCTAATTTCTGAATAGTGGCCCATCGATACAGTGGTTAATAAATTAGTTAAATTGGACCGCCCCTTGTTACTTAGTTCACATTATTACTGGATATTTTCTCATTACTTCGTGTCTTGTTACTTCAATTTATAAAAATTAGTGTACATTGCGAACTATGTATATGTATGTAGGTATATTGTTATGGAAAATAACAACCTAGTATTTTGTTCGGTTTTCGGGTATTCTAGATATAATTAAAACTAATTTTACGACTGAGTCGTCTGTGGCCACGATAACTGTCAAGTATACGAAGCATCGTAAATAGCATAATGAAAAAAAAAGGCCGAGATTAAACCGAAAAAGTATTTAGTTCTAATTAAGCAATGGATTTCGCTTTTTATATTTTCTATATTATTTAGAGCATAGACTAAGAAAATACCTTCCCAGTGGCTATTCATATATACATAAGTGGACGAAATATTAGAGCCAGTTAGTGCGTTGAAGAATAGTACTGTCATGCAAAGCTAAAGCCTTGTACTAATCAACATAAAATTAAAACAATCCTAATGTAACGAAGATTGCAAAGTATAGAAAATAGTCAATAATGAAATTCATTTCACTAGTCACAATGACGTCATGCTTAAATGTTCGAATGATTGATGTACCCTTATATCAAAATAAAGCATTAATCAGATAACATTACAGTTCTTTAAAGACTTCCAATTTGATTCAAGTCGTCGTAACGCCGATAAGAAAAATGGTTTGCGTGCTGTCGTATCATTACACTGTTGTCATAAGGGTTAATAGTTCCACGAGAATCATACAATATGATAATAAAATCGACCTTTAGGTCTTTAAATTGTCATTATATGCGTGCAGTTTTAACGGGAACGTACTCGAGAATATTATTTTTTTATGTTGTGATTTGTCTAATTTGTAACTAATTGACCGTAGGTTTTAGAATTTATCTGTTATGCTTTGAATAATTAGTCTATATTGCTTAGTAATACGCACTATCTTAATCCTAATGAAATTCTTTGGCGAATACCAATTTATCGAAGTTAAACAATAGCTAACATTTGTACTAAGAAGAAAATTAAGAAAATACAAAACGTTATGATAAATTACCTAATGATAAATTACTGGTGGTATTATGAGCCTGTAAGAGCAAGTTTCGTTATTTTGCTAATGTGTGATTTGAGGACGAGGGTAACGTTGGTTACACAATACAAGTGGGACTTCAAGGTTTACATTGGTACTGTGTGTTAGACACAGTCAGGCAGGGTCGATCTTAAAAACTGTATTGAGTATTTGAGAATATTGGACGACACCAAACTAAAAACACAAAACCCAACTAAAACTAGATTCTATTTCTATTTCGATTCGATTTCTATTACAGCTATTCCAAAAGTTGGGGGCCCATGTCCCCCTAACTACGTATGGCAATCCGTCTGATTTTCATAACTACAAGCTAATCAATGTCGTATTAAGAATTATTTCCTAAGTCGTTTGTGAATGCCTAAGCGGGCGTCATTATGGCAATTCTGTAATTGCTACCTACTTATGGTAATTTTTCTCTCTGCGGAAGTTAAACGACTGTCTGTTAATGTAACGTGTGTTTTTGTTATTCTTGTTTACCTTTTTTGTGTGTGTTTTATACACATTGTTTGTTTGTTTGTTTTCTGATGGGATCGTCATGTTTGCACTTTTTTTCCTACTTTGAGGGGCTATTTCAGCTTCTCTTTAACGTGTAGGTGAGCTCATGGGGCTCAAACGGAAAGTTTTGCTAGCACTGGCCTTATCAAGAGCAGTGTTTCGCAGAATCTACCGCCGGATCGGAAACGCGACCCACTGCGAACATTCGGAGAGAAACTCAGTTGACAAGCTTGTACTAGTTGGTGTTCAGAGGGTGCAATAGCTATAGACTCGCACCCTCAATCCTCCAATTGTCCTAATATCTTAATATGTCAATTCATGTCATCGATTGTTTAATTACATCCGAAAATTTCAATTGATATTGACTTCGAGTCAAACAGTCACTTGTAACCGAGGACCACGATAAAGCAATTTCAAAATCCAAAAACTTGATAGGTAAAGAAATGGATCCTTTTTTTTTGTTTTGTCGGATAATTTCCGTTAATACCGGCTTCACGTGATTTTGTGGTATCTTCCCATCCGTAATTCATATTCTAATAACTTCACCAATCAAAATTTACCATTACGTTTCGTAGAAAAAATAAAATCAGCGAACGTTCACTAAATGTTTTGTACTAAACAGCTATTTGTTGCTATGACTATGGTATGTTCGAAAAGTAAAGATCTAACTCCTAATATTACAATCGTAAAAACCTTACGGGAGTATACGATTTATTTACAAAAAATAGTTATAAATTTCGACGAAAGAGAAAATGAAAATCTACTTTTAGAATTGAATAAGATTTGATCCGATTCATAAAAAAAAATCAAAGCTCAATAAAACATAATCGGTGAGCTAATGAAAATCCTCGGAATTCGTGCTGATTACGTAGACAGCTCAGGACCGATCGTTGTATTATATGTGCAGCAGTGGAAATATTTCTGACAATGAGGATGAAATTACAAGGACTTAGAGCGGTGACACACGGTGCGTTGCGGCGAAGCGCGGCGGAGCGGCGCCGGAGCGGTGTCGCTACATCGTCTTACATAGAAATATCGATGGCATGGCACACGATGCGCTTTTTTATGATTGAAGGGTTACTGGTGGCCCTGAGGCCTTTCCAGTTTCACCAGGACAGGTGGGCGAGCAAATGCTCAGCCAGGAGGGATGGGATTTGCTAACAGCTGCCCGAGCGCCTCCGAAGGAGACCTAACAACTCAAGAGCAGTTGCTTTGCGAATGAATCTACTACCGGATCGGGATCGCGACCCGCTGAGAAGATCCGACGAGAAACTCAGCGAGCTGATGCATGGGTTAGGTTGCAAGTCGAACTCTTTGTCGAGTTCGACGAGTACGGTTACCAGAGTCCCTAAGCCCGCTCCTAGTGTTAGAGCTGAAGGCGTCTAATGCAAAGGTTATTGGATCTGATGGGTCCGTAAGGACGTCAACATACGATGCGCTGCGGCGGCGCACCATACTTATAACCACCGCTCATGTGCCCGAAGATACGGTGAAATATTGGCGGTGGGGCGCCGCAAAGCATCGTGTGCCCCCGCTCTTACTGCTAGTTTGTAATTAAAATTTAACTTTTATCAAATTCATTTTTATTAGTCTAATAAAAAGGTTTTTTCTTCGGCATCTTAGCGATCCTCAGCAGTGTACGTCCTCTGGTTTCTTTCATCAGAATTGCTTAAATTTTTATTTTTCAATGTAAAAATAGGAACACAATATTGACAAATACATTAGTCGTTTGCATACAAAATCTTAGGCAATACCTATTGCCGATTTTAGAGCTTGAATTTAAAAAAAATATGCCTTCATTGTTCCAACACACTATACTAGCGGTTACAAACGCAGATAGACCATCGGCATTGGCGTTCTATTGTTTATTACAGTCAACTTTTAATTCGGCCTAGTTCGATGCGTGATCCGCAGTCGTTAGATTTTATTTCAACTTTTTTATATTACGGAGGGCTCAGTTTCGTGTATTCTACTTAATATTTCCTATTAGGCACGGTACATGTCTCGTGTGACACGGCCCTAGGAGCCTAATAGCTCGTGCTGTATTTAAAGTAATTGAAAGGGTTATAAAAAAAATGATGTCGAAGCTTTCATTTTTTCTTCACATTCCTAATTTCGTTTTCATTGCGTTAGCTTCTGATTTTGTATATTGTCAAATGAATTGTTAGTTACTTTAAAAATATTTTTTCTTAAATAAGGTTTATTAACTAAATAAGTTTGTATTAACGGCTACTACATTTTGAGAAACGCTCTTCAGAAAATGACAGTTCAGTGACCTTGTATTATGTAATAACTAGGAAATATTTATAAGCCAATTACAAAATACATTAATATAAAATTAACGTTTTTTTTTTTTTTAATTTATTGCTTAGATGGATGGACGAGCTCACAGCTCACCTGGTGTTAAGTGGTTACTGGAGCCCGTAGACATCTACAACGTAAATGCACCACCCACCTTAAGATATAAGTTCTAAGATCTCAGTATAGTTACAACGGTTGCCCTACCCTTCAGACCGAAACGCATTACTGCTTCACGGCAGATATAGGTAGGGCGGTGGTACCTACCCGCGCGGACTCACAAGAGGTCCTACCACCAGTAATTACGCAAATTATTTATTTATTATCTATAATATAATTATTAAAGAACATCTGTGCAATAAAGCTTACTATAAAGTCAATGATTATCTAGAAGATTGCACAAAGTGGGAATGAGTTGCTCGCTCCGGGCATTTCAATATTGTAGTAATTGTTACGTTATAATACTCATTGTAAAAAATTCATATTTATAAAAAATCTAATATCAAAAGAAAAAAAAATATACAATTTCATATTTAAACAAAAAAAAAAGTCATGCCCGCTGAGTTTCTTGCCAATTCTTCTCAGGACGGAGGCTAGTTCTTGTGAATTGGCAGTAGTTCTTTTGACGTTCAACAAGTATGTACTTTCATTTATGTTGAATAAAATTTTTTTGATTTGATTTGATTTGATTTGATTATTTTTTCGGTACTTCGGAGTACTTCGGAACTCAACTTAAATAAAAACAATATAACAACGTACGATTTATTTCCAAATCTTTGAAGCTTCAGGCCATAAGTCCTTGTTCACCAACCGTCTTGTTCAACAAAACAAATAGACGGAAATATAAAGAAGTGAGTTGCAATTTCATTGTGTGCCCAAGAATTATGACGTATGTGAAATCGGCATTTGCAAATCGTTTAACGGATACCGAGGAAATTGCAGACAATTTCACGTAATAGGCTTTTAGGGTTACGTGTGGTCGCCATTTTGTGTTTACGATCCATAGATTTGTTAAGACTGTTGTTTTAGAGATGCTAGTAGGGTTATTATTTATTTTAAAACTTTCCCATTTTTTGTTTCATTTATTTGAACATACTAGAGGTCCCGCAGTAGTCGAAATTCGACTATAATTAATTGGAATTGTAAGTTTCTACACTATCATGATTGTATTTTATACTTCTATAATCACAAATTTCGCCAAGGCTACACTATAAAAAAATATTAATAAAGACAAACAATATTTAATCTATTTTCAATTTGACCACAGACGTCAAGAACAAAAGTTTGACAATAAATAGTATGCATGCGTGTGTGCGTTAAATACATGGTATGTAGTGTGTGTAATGTTTTCTTTAATGATTTAATGTATCCTTTATGCATTATTTAAAAAAAAAATTAGCTTTGTGCACTTCTTCTCTATATTCTCTATAAGTGTGGAAAATTTCATACTCCTCCGTCCGCGCAATTTTCGTAAAAAGGGATACAAAGTTTTTCCTTCACGTATTAATATATAGATTTACGTGACACAAAAACGATACATCAAAAATATTTATTCCGATCTAAAACCCAATTGTGCATAGGTACAATAACACTATGTAGTAATTCGTTATTATATTCTAGAATGCTTGAAACTTCAAGGTTACAATTTGCCTATTAAAGGACACTATGTGAACGTAAATTGCCTATTCAAAACTATTTCGTACTTCACCGTTGGGGATGGTTAATAAAATCGTAAGCCGACGTCTACCAGTCACAGCCAATTGCTGTGTAAATGCAAATCGACTTCGCGTTCGAATGATAGTTTAACGCAATTTTAGTATTTCCTTAGAAATGTTTTGTAAAGTAATGTTATATCGATATTTGATTGTGCACAGTAAAGCATTATTAATTGCATCGGAGCGATGCAGACTATTAGTAAACAAGCTAATGGCTTTAGGTGGTCACTGAAACCCATTAAAACTGCCTACCATCTTAAGACGTGATGTCGAAACCTCAGTAAAATCGCTACCGTTAACCTACTCTTCAAGCCGGAGAATAAACAGGAATTAACAGGGTGGTATTACCAATCCCTACCATATAAAACTAGCGCAGTCTAAAATTAATGAAACAAAAAAAACTATTTATGCAAATATTACTAAACTAGCTTTTGCCCGCGACTCCGTCCGCGTGGAATAGTTACTTTGGCATAACACTAAATTTTACCCCCCACTTCATTTGCGTAGAAAGTGAAGATATTTTTGAGTTATAGAATGTTAAGGAGCTATTTAAAACCCTATTTTTAAACATTCTTTATTGGTCTTACCGTGCTGTTATATAGCTTATAGCCTTCCTCAATAAATGGACTATCTAATACTGAAGCAATTTTTCAAATCGGACCTGTAAGTAGTTCCTGAGATTAGCGCGTTCAAACAAACAAACTCTTCAGCTTTATAATATTAGTATAGATTACTAATTAAAATACAGGGTCAAATTTAAATCGGACCATATACAATTTCTGAAAATTTACATATAAATTAAAGTTTTAATGCTGAATTATTAAAAAAAAAATCCTATTAACGTAAGTGTTAGAGTTAGAGCGATTAGCTCATTTATGTTTATTTATATCGGTTACTGTCGATTATTATGTTAACGATTTAGGGGATTCAGAACAGACAAATACGAAGTACATATTTTCTGGAAGGTAAGCAAATTTATAATAATTGGTTTTGTAGACAGACGAATTGTCTACACATTATTATTGTCTACACATTATAACGATCTGGTGGTGAGTGGTTATCGTCACTTATGAGGACTCCGCTGATACGCTCTTTGCCTTATCACAGTAATGAGGAACTATAAACTACACCAGTGATACTACTGAATTACATACACTGCAAAGTAAATAGAAAAATTGTATCCTGTAAGTGATTTCACTCGGGTAGGTCATTAAACTTTCACTCGACATAAACATAGATTTAATTCAACTATTCCTAGTAATGAGAAAGTTAAGCACTTCAATACAATACGTATGATGACTGAATGCAATAACGTATGAGATAAAGCCGAGTGTAGTTGCGTACGAATGCCTCGTTTAATATAATCAATAGCTATTCGATTGCGCAATTATTATGATTATGACCCTTATTTGCATAGCAGTAAGGAGGGCTTTAGAGGCGAGTGCGAAATGTAATTAGAAGTAAAGATTGGGTTTTAGAATTAAGGACATTCGGATGATTCCTAATTCTAAAACGCAATAAGAATCACAAATTAAATGCGTTCGTTTGAGACAGCGGTCTCTTTTGAGTTTTCTGATGTCAGGTATATAGCGTTGTTCAGAATGCTCACGGTTTTGGGGTACGATGGTGGGGATGAGTTTCATTGTTGAGTCTCGAGTTTTTGACCGATAGAGGATTTCAGTCGGTTCATCATCAATGATATACTCCTGTCGCTCCCAATGCGTAGGAAGAAAAGCCGGCGATTTCTACATTACCAAAAAAAAGTCGCAACTGTCACAGTAGTGATAGTAACTAGAACGAAGCGAATGAAAACGATTAGAAAGCTGACAATATGACAATCAAATGGCTAAGCACTAAAAGACTAATTCACTGTCTGAATATTCTGAAGCCTTGATAGTTATAGAGTATTATTTTTCAAGACAAAGATCTATTATAACTAGAGGTCCCGCAGTAGTTGAAATTCGACTATAATTAATTGGAATAATAAGTTTGTACACTATGTTATGATTGTATTTTATACTTATATAATCACAAATTTTGCCACGGCTACACTATAAAAAAATATTAATACAGACAAACAATATTTAATCTATTCTCAATTTGACAACAGACGTCAAGAACAAATGTTTGACAATAAATAGTATGCATGCGTGTGTGCGTTAAATACATGGTATGTAGTTTGTGTAATGTGTTCTTTATTGATTTAAGGTATCTTTTATGCATTATTTAAAAAAAAAATTAGCATTGTGCACTTCTTCTCTATATTCTCTATAAGTGTGGAAAATTTCATACTCCTCCGTCCGCGCAATTTTCGTAAAAAGGGATACAAAGTTTTTGCTTCACGTATTAATATATAGATAAAAAAGAAAAAAAAACGATGTATACATTTACAAACGGGTTTATTAGTAACGAATACATGATCGCGAATGTCATATGCGAATACAATATCAAACATGACATGTCCTACGACTTCAGCCGTCTTATAAATGGAATTAATATGGATGTTTTTTACAATGGAAACTAAAAGTGTCAAAGTGTAGACTTATCATCATTTATTTGTCTCACGCTATTCTAGAGAACTAATATTTATGTATATGACATAGACATTAAATCTTAAGTCTGAACGTTGAGGATGAAGCAAACAGAGGGAAGGCCGAGTGACAACAGGAAGGAAAGGATTTAGAGGACATGGTCATTATTCTTTTTCATTCAAGCACGAGATTAACGACCACGATTAACAATTAAAGTAATGGATTTACATGAAAGCAACAACAATTTTATCTAAAAGTAATCCGAGCTTACATTTTGAAAAGCAGCTCATTAGTGAAGTTGTCGTGGCCTAACGGATAAGACGTCCGATGCATTCGTGTTGAGCGATGTACCGGTGTTTGAATCTCAGGGGGGTACCATTTTTTCTAATGAAATACGTACTCAACAAATGTTCACGACTGACTTCCACAGTGAAGGAATAACATCGTGTAAAAAAAATGAAACCCGCAAAATTATAATTTGCGTAATTACTGGTGGTAGGACCTATTGTGAGTCCGCGCGGGTGGGTACCACAACCCTGCCTATTTCTGCCGTGAAGCAGTAATGTGTTTCGGTTTGAAGGGTGGGGCTGCCGTTGTAACTGTACTTGAGACCTTAGAACTTATATCTCAAGGTGGGTGGCGCATTTACGTTGTGGATGTCTATGGGCTCTAGTAACCACTTAATGCCAGGTGGCCTGTGAGCTGGTTCACCCATCTAAGAAAAAAAAATCTGTGTAGACTAAACTCGAATGTACTTAACCGGAACCCTATTGGTACAGCTAAAGCGAATTATCCAAACAAAAATACACAGACAAGCAAACAAATAAAAACCTGTTTACAATTTTATTAAATGTATAGATAGATAAAGATAATTGCTGGTATTAATATAAATGCTTTTTATTATGTTTGCAGCAACTTAGGTGCGTATCTTATCTTAAATATTGCCTTTGCCTCGTGGACCTCGTAAAACTGGCTACGTTTAAATGTTTTGAAATAAACTTAAGATCATATTTGATGTTTATGTACGATTTAATAAAAAATAAAATAAAAATTAAATCTTAATGTTTTTACTTTTAAGTCGACGTTGTCATTTTATGGGGTAAGTTATCTGTCAAGAAAGGGATATTTTTAAATTATGTAACACTTGTTGTTTCAATGGGCAGACAGACATTCAGCCTTTTTTTTTTATTGCTTAGTTTGTTGGACGAGCTCACAGCCCACCTGGTGTTAATTGGTTACTGGAGCCCATAGACATCCACAACCTAAATGCGCCACCCACCTTGAGATATAAGGTCTAAGGTCTCAGTATAGTTACAACGGCTGCCCCACCCTTCAAACCGAAACGCATTACTGCTTCACGGCAGAAATAGGCAGGGCGTTGGTATCCACCCGCGCGGACTCACAAGAGGTCCTACCACCAGTTAATTCCAGCCTAATTCGTTAACGCAGTATATTTAAAGGACAAAACCGCCCCATTATACTATACATTGCTCTGATGCCCATAAATCACTGTTGACCCAGTGACTATTCACAATTTAAGCGATCTTAGTTTATTATTTAGAATTAAAGATAGACGCATCGGCTGCCGCTGATAGAATGAGCATATGACCACCTGCTAACCGGAAGCTGGTGGAATCTAAGCGTTATTAACATCAGCAATGACGATAATGTTCCACCCGAAGCGCATGACGGTTTTGCTAACAAAAGAGGTAGTAAGGTGATCGAGAAAATTATTATAAGTATTTTTTTTCTATATAGCCTCGTTGCGATATCAGAGCTGCATAAGACTTCATGAAATTGAAATCACCATATCGTGATTGCTACTTAAAAATGAAATGTCGTCGTTCGCAGGAAATCAAATTGAGACTGTATACGTCTGGTTTGAAATGTCGTTTGCTGGCGACGAGCGATCATACTTTGAAATGATTACGTTTATGTGGCACATAGTACTCATATGTGAGAATGTATGCTTCGTATCGACATAGGAAAACGAAGAAAAAACCAAGTTGACTTAAAAACTTTATGTTCACTCATCTTGACAGTACAAAAATTAAAAAAAAATCACACATTTTCCTAATTTGGATTTGGAATTATCTTATTTAAAAATTTAAACTTTTAATTCATTGAATTAATTAAATAAATTTCTTTATTTTAAATTTCAAATTAACTAAATTTGTTTATCTTAGACTTATACTTGTTAGAACTAAAAATCGTGTGATAGAATAATGTCATACTTTGACTGAGACCTGTAAAAGTGTAGTACCTAAGCAAACACCCTAACTAATCAATCCTTTATTTTAACACCATACAAGTATATAAATTAATTAATGCGCCAAATTTAATGGAACGTTGGAACATTTTTATGTTCCGAAAACGCGGAAAAAAATTTTTTTATTGCCCTTGTAGGCAGACGAGCATACGGCCCACCCGATGGTAAGTGGTTACCGTCGCCCATGGACTTCAGCAATGCCAGGGGCAGAGCCAAGCCGCTGCCTACCGCGTAATACTCTCCACAAGCCTCTTTTGAAGAAGGACATGTCATGCGCTCGGGAAACACCCTGGAGGGGAGCTCATTCCATAGTCGGATGGCGCGTGGCAAAAAAGACCTCTGGAAACGCACTGTCGATGAACGCAGCGGTTCCAGATAATATGAATGAACTCTGCTCCGATGGCGGGAGGTGCAATGATAAAAAAAAGATGAAGGGATCATCTCAAACAATTCCTCAGAACCTTCCCCATGGAACACACCTACGGTACAAAATACAGAGGGAAACGAAGTCTCTCCGCAGACCCAGAGGTTCCAAAGTGCAAGAAGGACGCTTCATGGCTGGTGATTGTTTGACAGTTAACGATAAGCTCCATTCCGAGGAATTCAATATAACTAGACCTTTTAGTTACTTGGTCTGAGAAATAGCCGCTCAAAGAACTTGAGTATAACAAATAAAGAAAAACTATCAATTCATGGGATCGTCATCTATGTATTTACATCCCACAAAGCAACCTTACATTGAATACGAAATTCTTCGCGCGCACATTTGCATACCCACATGCATATGCGTGCATACCAAAATGCATTAGCCAAGTCACAATCGTTGCAGGCCTACGGAATTACCTCGACGATTGGCTTCGATATATGAATGGGAAATTGGATGGCACCGTGGTCCCCGCACGGCAGCTTTATGCCTCTATGCCCCGAACAATGCTTAAGAATATTCCATGAATGCAAAATAAGTTGCTAACAACGGAAACATAGTTGGTTTTGTATGAAGAAAGCTGATTGAGTTTGCGTGAGGCGTGCAACAAAAATTGAGGTCACCCCGGATTTTGCTTATTAATTTTTAAGTGTTAGTTTTTTAATGTCTTTATTAGTTTCCATTTTAACTTTGTAAACAAATCTAGGAAGTCGATTTTGCGGAAATATTAGATAAATTAGGAACCAGCTAGTATTAGATTCGATAATGTGATATCATCGAGCTACACCCAAACTGATTGTCCAGATTGATTTCATTGCATTTGTATTAACAGTTTAAATGTGTATCAATTAGTGTGTGTTTGAAAACCAATTACATACATATTTTTATAAATGGGCTCATAATTCGCATGACATAAAGAGATTACAGATAGCACAGAATACCCATAAGGCTAAAGTTGTGTTCACTTAAATTATCATTGTTCTGAAACAAAAAAAAGATGTGTGGTGTCGCGGGACACCGGATAAGAACGAAGTTCCTTATTATAAAAATATTAATTTTAAGTTCTATTCGAGGTATAAAGAAAATAAAACTGGAGGTTTCGCAACAACCCACGGTCATTCGGTAACGTGCGAACTTATTGTGGTACATTTCATTCACGGTTGTTTGCATAAGAGTTAGTGTATTGCGCAAACGAACGCTCTGAGATCGTGGTCAATGAATGATAAAAAAATATGTTCTTTTTTGTACGTTATTACAAAGTTAAGCCGTACACTGTGTGCATTACTAATAAAAATCTTACGTTACGGACGTTTTTCCCGGTTAGGGTACCCCTCCGCATCATCCCATAAGGAACTTCGTTCCAAAAATCATGAGGCTGTTCAGTGGTTCGGTTTTTACCACGTACGTTTAACTCACTCGGTACAATACGCCGAACGTTTGACCTTTACCCATGCATCAGCTCGCTGAGTTTCTCGCCGGATCTTCTCAGCGGGTCGCGATTTTAACCCGGTAGTAGATTCATTATCGAAGCAGCTGCTCTTGAGTTGTTAAGTCTCCTTCGGAGGCGCTCGGGCAACTGTTAGCAAAACCCACCCATCCTGTCTGAGCCTTTACTCCCCACCTGTCCTGGTGAAACTGGAAAGGCCTCCGGACCAGCAGTAATCATTCAGTCCTAAAAAAAAAAAAGACTTTTGACCTTTTCGATTACGAAGGTTTGTTCATTATTAATATACTTTAATAAAGAAAAGTCTTTGTAGCTAGAGAACAATAAAAAGCTTGGAATGAAATAAATAGAAAACTCCATAATTGAGAAACTAATATATCAACTGTCATTCGCTTATATGGGGACCCCGAAGTCATAATTCAGTGAAAGTTGAGTCGTAACTATTGAGAATTTGTCGTGTATACAATAAAAGGATTATAAAAAAAAAAAACTCTATAACTGTAATTATTGTATAAAAACAAAAGTGACACTACACAATGGCACAGGAAAGGCGGCCACGCGGCGAAACTGGCTAACTTTTAAAACGTTATATGGGCGGCAATAAAACGTTCGTTCCCGTACGAGTACAATACTTGCAGAAATATTTTTGAATACGGAATTAGGTTTGCCAAATGCGCGGGGAGCAGATAAGGCAGAAAAAAAAAAAAAACAAATTTGTAACGGGTAAAGTTTTTGGAGGCGGAATGTCTCCCTTGGGTGCTGAATCTTCGTCGGCGTGGCTCGTAAAATGCGGGACGTGGGCCAGCGGGCAAATTTGTCCTGAGAGCGACCTATGACGTTTTGATGGAACGTTCCCTGACTGATTTGCCGCACCCTAGATTCATATTCATAACGATACCTTCCCGAACCGTGACATATTTGACCCGAAACCAATCTAGCCCACTTTCTCGGGACGTGATAAATTACAACGCAAAATTTGTTTCATAAATTCGTGATACCGTCGAAAGTAGCGTCAGAAGACTCTCCGATCGAAACATCTCGTTAAGAATCTCGTTAAAAGTAAAACTTTTCGAGAAATAAAAAAACAAGAACGAAGGTTGCACCGCGGTCGTATTGTGCTCTTCAAAAGAATGGCACCCGTGTCTAAGCTATCTTGTAGGAATTTTAAATTGGACGAATCGCTCAAATGTAAATGGTTTTCCTTTATGCCCCATCCTCTGAAGCTGCCCACCCCCGTCTATTGCGCGCCTAGAGGCGACTGGCATACCAACACATACGCACACCTATGAAGCCTACGTCGTACATCACCAATGAATTCGGGTCTTCTACTTTGCATACGTCATCCGCGCAATATTCTCTTTACCTTAGCGGTGGCCGGGGAATGGCAGATCAATATGAACTGGTTGAGTTAAGCTGTTGCTTACATACAAAATTCTCACACAGAGACAGATCTCATCTCGACACAGTACTAGGAGTAATGCGAGTGTGAATACGTAAATACGTACGGAAATCGCGAGTTCAAAAACGCGAAACGCAATATGTCTTCATAGTAAAGAGGTGTAGGGAATCTTTTAAGGGACTCCCTAACAAAAGAATAAGAAACGATATCGCGAAAGGAAATCTCGTGTTTTTGATGTGTTTCTCGAAATGTTTGGGAGTCATTAATACGGAGTTGTACGCAGAGGTGTTTACTATATACATACATAATAATATGTATATGATTATAGACCTGTTTGACTATTGGAGAGTAATGTATTTATATTTTTTTATTCTATTATTTATTGTTGGTTAAATAAGTCATCATACAGGCTGGGATAACATACCTTGTGTCCATTTATCAAATTTGTTAAAGAAAAACGATACTTACCATATCATACGAAATGACGTCATGTTTAGCAAAATTCAAATAACGCAAAATTCCAAATTAGCGTAATTACCCTAATTTCTATTTTGAGCTCGCGCGGGTGTTGTTCTCCGGAAAATATTTAAACCTAATGATTAATATGTCCCGGAAAACGTTGCCTTCTATCAAAAAGCGCAAGATAGAATATCTCGGCCACGTCCTCAGGAACGATAGATACATGCTGCTGCAGTTTATAATTATGGGCAAAGTGGATGGAAAGAGACGTGCTGGGCGAAGAAAGAAATCATGGCTCCGGGAGTGGACCGGTATTGCCTCTCTCGAACAGCTGTTCCGGCTGGCTGCTGATAAAAATGAATATAGGAAGCTTACGGCCAACCTCCAGGATTGAAGAGGCACTGGAAGAAGAAGAAGAAGATTAATATTCGATTTAAATAGTCTTCGATGACAGTTCCGTGACGTCGACTGACGAAAATAAAATGAAATAGGTAGGTACATACTCATTTATTTTCATTATAGTCGAAGTCACGTTGAAGACGTAGGTAGGTCGTAAACGGTTAATGTGTGGGTTCGGTTCGCTAATTAATTGAAGGCACGGCTTTATCGATAATCACCTTAATGGAAGATAAGATGGGGCCTGCGCTTTCGAGAATGGGATAACTATGTGCCTTATGCACCGTCGTATACAAAAAGTATGCTATAATAAACTAATACTAATACTAATAATATTACATGAAAATACCAGTATTTTCATTATCTCAGTATTGATATTGGTATTTCAGTAAAATACTGGTATTTTCATGTAATATTTGTTTAGTGTCAAGCAGAATATTTTACGGTTTATAATGTTAAGTTAGCGGATTCTAAAGACCTTAAACACCATGGCGTATACCAGCCACGTGACACAAAGTCGAAGTTTCATTGTTGGGTTAGTAGCAATGACACCAGAGAGAAAGCAACTCAAACCCATTCTCTGGTGAACGCCTTAGTTGCATTTTAAGATAGTGACGGGAAAAAATTAGTTACCTAGTTCTTGCTATTCTTGGCTGATTGCACAAAGTCCAATGACGAAGTTAATCATTTAATTAATTAATGTTCTTCGGTGATTGATATACGCCTAAATATTGTACAGTTCCTAAAATAGGCAATCTATAATATGTACGAATAATGTAAATGTAACTAATTTCTAATAATAAAAATTAAATAAAAATATTAATATTTATTGAATATAATAAATAAAACAATCAAATAACGTCTTTAAAACGGGTATGTTTAACGTTAGCTCAATGAATTTTCACTTTTGACTATTCAACGCTAGATGGCGCTATGCGCTTATAACTAAGTTGTTCGACAGCAGATTGGACTTTTATATAAAGATAAAATAATGTCATAAAATGTTCACACTTTTCTCATTATATTTACCGAGAGTGCCATTTTTTCTCTTCGCTCAACGCTTGCAAACTTCGAATTTAATGAACAAAGTTTAGTGCCTCGCACTTTTCCATTTAAAACTTCCACATTGATTCTGAACTTTTTATAACAGCGGATCGGATTTTTCGAATAATGAATTCGATTGAACCAGCATCAATTTTTATTATGTCTGATTATGTTTGAGTTTGATAATTTAAAAAGGAAAATTACGTTAAATACTTTTTTTATGTTTTGGAGTTATGTTAGTTATTCGTTTGGTGTACTCAATTCTATCTAATAAGCTATGTTTTATGTAATTATCAAGTGGCTAAGATTTAAAATATCATCATGTTATCAAATTAATTTTCAATAAATTATTGACTATTGCATATTAACACTATAGTTACAGAATTCTAATGTATTATTATGAAAATTGTAGATTGTAAATATAGAGAGAAATTTTTAGAATCAATTAAGTTTTAAATTAGCGGTCCAATAATTTGTAGAATCAACTCAAAAATGTCAATGAGTAAATAGTATTAGTTTGTTTGGTATTCTGTTATTCTACCGGCAGCAATTGGCAGAGTAATTTTATGAATGGTAAAGTCATTGTAGCCTAAAAGGTAAGACGCCTAGTACATTCTGAAGGTGTAATGCGACTATTCCTACTTTCAAACCCCGCAAGGTAACAATATTGAAATATATATTTGATACGTGTTTATAATTAATTCAAAACCTTTTTAAATTACTGGAAGGTTGTGTTGTGTTGCTTATTTCTGAACACAAGACGTGAAGAATTCTAGATTCGAAAAAATCTACCTCATTTCTCTACCTCATCTCTCTAAATGGCATATTCATGTGATCTGTGGCCTCAGGCTCACTTAGCAACAGCAAGGCTCATCCCAAAAGTAGTAAAAGATCCACGTGTCCTACCATCAGTTATGAATAGAGCAATTGAGAATTAGAGAGGCAAAGAGGAGGTAGGCAAAGTATGGGGGATATTGGCACAGACAGACACGGTCCGGAAATATGCGGACCCCGTATCATTATTTAATATCTCTGGCCACTGATGATACTAAAATCAATATCGAATTCTTAACGTAACTTTTTTTTCAATTATCAATAAAAAAAAACACTGATTTTCATTTAAAACGTACAATTTCATGAAATGAACTGTAATAATGATTTTAAATTAATTAAAACAAGTAATAAAGGTCATCGTGAAAGTTAGAACTACCCGGTTTATACGGCTTAAGATAAAAATCGATGCAGTAATAGAAACGTAAGAACAATAAGAGACCGCGAAAACTTGGAGTTTCCCTTAACGGTCTGGACTATCTTACACAAGGAAGACATTAATTTCGTTTAATGGTTTTTGTGTTTGTCACCGCCGATTTATTATGGATTTGTGAGTTCTGTAACGATTGTATATCTTCTATCTACGCTAATAAGTTCTAAGGGTTATTCGTTATATTGTTACTGTCATCTAAAATAGGTGTTTTGTTCAAGGTTCGCGTGTTGTGAAGCCGCATCTTGAGACGGCTGTTTTGCTCTGAAAAACAGAATTAATGAGTGATTTCCCGTGGAACTAGGCAAGATGGTAGTGTATTAGCGAAACTACAACGTCCAGCTAGTAACTTTAAGGTCCTAAATCTATTGCGAAATTGTTATCCATACTAATATTATAAATGCGAAATTATGTTTATTTGTCCTATTTTCACGTCGAAATGAATCAACGGATTGATATGATTTTTTAAAAGAGATAGGGATTTGATTAGGAGAGCGAGACAGGCTATCTGTTACTTTGAAAAAAACCCATCTCATTCCTAATACTAACACTCTTCCTTCACCATGCGGGCGAAGTTAATAATAGCTATTAATTGTTTTATATTGGCCATGTAACTAAAGATTTAGAAGTTGAACTCAAATGATCTGAAATATGTAGCTTTTATTCATCATTATCACACCACTTTAATCTACACTGCTATAAAAAACGGCAGTTGCTGAAAGTTAACCATATCATTTTCAATTTGAATTTAATTTTTTTTAAATCGAGATATGCATTGCCCACTCTAGTGAATAAAATGCTCAATTTATTTGTCACACATCCATGTACACCTAAAATTTATGTAAATTTTCGATTGTATCGATTATACCAGAAATGTCACTTATTTATGTAAAATTCATTCAATGTTAAAGAGCTTAATGTTTTGGATCTCGTGCTTGTTTGTATAAAAAACATTAATTTCTTCCAGTTATACGCATTAAAATCTGCATATTATTTTTAATTATTTATATTTTTATAAGCTGCGTCGGTCTCCCTGTCTCTTTCGATTGATCTAGACTAAATGTCTAAATGCTGTGGCGGTAGCCATCATAGAATGCAAGATATTTGACAGATGCCTGAATCTCGCTTACGAAATTTTCAAGATCAGCTTGCATATATACAAGCTCCGAACAACCACATTCGGACAGGTAAATTCTGAGAAGAACTGCTTTTGCTAGAGTCAGCGTTAGCAGCACTCAGGTTTGAGCCCCGTGAGCTCACCTACACACGTTAGGATGAAGCTGAAATAGCCTCTCAAGGCTATCAGCATAGGTAGGAAAAAAAAAACATTCGGACCGTCGGTCTACCGAGCAATATCACCCGCTCGGTGGAAGATCTTCCCTCCGTCGTGTAAGCCTCTCCACAATGCTTTTTCTCCTTTTAAACTTTGATCATTAAAATGGGATCAGCTCTTAAAATGGAATCAGTTAGATGTTGGTACGCACCTTCCTGGGTTCATAGCATGTCTTACAGTAATTTTGTTTGTTGTAGGTGAGCTCACGGCTTACCTAGTGGTAAGTAGCTACCGTTGCTCAGAGACTGAGAGAGCCAGGTACCAAAGGCGTTGCCTAGTGTAGTCACTGCTGCTTCTCAAGCTTTACATGTCCTTGATCACACAAACTTTTGAACGAAATACTCAATGGAATGCCGCTGGCACTGTCCAACTCCGTGAACGATAATAACCACTTCAAAATCTTCTGTCATGTGCTTGACCAATCACGTCGCATGTGACCTAGATTCTAAGTACGAAAATAATGATTGAATCTGCATTCCACCTAAAAATAACATAACAAAAATATCATAACCTAGAAATTCTAACCAACCCTGGTTGACTAAGACTTGAAATTCTAAGCTACCCAGGACATCAATTCAATAAGCTTCTTTTAATTTAAGCATAGTACTAATTTCTTACGTACCATAATTATAAAGGACTGACTACAAATGTACATTTTATGCTGTGCCCATAGTTATAAACTTTATGTATTCAGCATATCAGAAATTAGTAATTAAATTAAAATAAAGACAAAACTGTAAAACGATCGTTTTTTATCAAACAAATACCTAAAAAAATTCTTCAAGAAATGATATGGCGGTTACCTATTCAACAATTTAAGCAATAAATAATTTATTCACGTTCCAGCAAAACAAGAGACAACAGTACAACCGTCTCCTTCACACCTCTTGTTTCATTTGTACCCATTTATCACCATTTGAATAAATTCAATATGTACATTGAATTGCGTGTAATTAATGGTTTTATTCGTTTAGCACTTAAAGCGCTTTAAGGGCGAGGTGTCCAAATATTCGTCGTCCTTTTCATTTCTCTGCGAACGAAAGAGATGTATGATAGAGCGAACACCCGCTGGCTTAGATCATTAATATTGATTTGTGGTCAATCAAAGTTCTCAGGATTTCACTTTTAATGTTCTCGTTTTTTGTCCAGCTCTGACTCGAGGACCCTTGATCTTGATTAGAAGTTGTCACAATTCTTTTTCTTTGTGCACCGGTATATTGCTGTGTGTCGCGCTTGGGATTAGCCTACACTTGATACCATAGCTTCTTGCGCAAAAAAAAAACAAAATATAATCTATAGAGATCTATACAGTCTTAATCATTAACAATTTTTTTCATATTATGTATATTATATTTAAAAAAAATCAGAATCTTATTACGGACGTGACGATGAAATTGTACATATTAAAAATTCGAGATCAAGTCGTAAAAGTGGTTTTAATTTATAAATTTTTTCACATAATTCCACGACTCGTGAAAACCGAGGAATTACTACATAGAATTTGATTAGGTTTCATACATGCCTACCCTCATTTATGCTTACCATAAAAACTCGTGTTTTAAATACAATTTAACAGTATTTAACAATAAGTTTAAGTGTTTTAAACTGTGTTTTGAGATAATTTCACTATAAACTCACAAAACCATATAAACGAACACAATGCTTAATGATACCCGCTTTTAAAATAAAAGCAAGTCGTCCCGTACAAGTCACACGTCGATGAGCAATGACCCTCGTCTCGGAGTCATTAAGAATACAGTGTCTTATCTAAGCTGGAATAATTAATGAAACAGTGCTATAGCGTCGTGCTGTGAAGTGGGAAACGACGTTGCTTCGTATTGGCCTTTGAAATACCACAGCATTTTGATTAAATACTGACACGTACAATAAAAGTTTTTGTGTGTTAAAAATGTTTATTTATTTATTATTGCTCTTCTAAGCAGACAAGCACACGACCCACCTGAGTTGTTACCATCGCTTATAGACGCCAGCAGTGACAGAGACGCAGCTAAGCCTTTGCTTAATAAAGCAGTCTATTTTGATATTGTTCACTCTGTCACAGATAGCATCGTTGAATATGGTTTTCGAGTACTGTACTCTGTACATTCTCCAAAAAAACTGTTTTCATTGAGTCAATTCTAAGTTCCAAAACAGTAGACAACATCTAGTGGTCTAATGTGACCTAAGCGATCTAAAGTCAAGTGTGTTAAAAGTTTGCTAGACTTCGAACCGTTTTACAAGCTTTTATTAGCTTGGTATTTATGGAACGGAATCTTTGAATGATATTGATTTAATTTTTCATCGACTTCAAGGGACTTGAAAATTTGCACATGCATAAAAGATTGATGACAAATACATTTATATTTCGCTCTAACATACTGACCAGTCCCAAAAGGGAAAAAAATCTAAAATAAAAAAATAATATTTATTTATTTATTTAGACACACCAACAGCAATACACACAAAACATTCAAGCTTAAAATTAACATGTATAAAATTAGGTACTGGTATGTAAGCCAGTTACAGGCATGTACAGCAATCTCTTATAACACACTATGACATGTTACAGCAATATATATATTTGAAAATATAATAAAATATAATATTAATATAACAATTAACGCCAATTTACATTGAAATCACTGTAGTGAAGCTTATCGAGCACACACTTGCCTTATTACTTTGCCCTTTATAAGATTTAAAACGGTGAGCTATGGGGTGCAAAGTATTATTTGAAGATGAATAATGAAGCGAAATCATTGGAATTATGACTTTGCAGATTCCTTTGACCTTACGACTGGTTCGTTAAGCTTACACAGCGGTTAGTGTGGATGTGATTTAATCTAATACATCACATTACTATAGTGAAAGGAATAAACAGATGCAGTATGTACATTTGGAGCATAAACAGTTGCAAAATGTCTAAAAGTTAAATGACTCTTGATGTGCGACTCTACATTTTTTTTATTGCCTAGATATCTGAGCGGGTTCACCAATTGTTTGTACGTGGAAGCCGCCACACACCTTGAAATATGAGGCTGAAATCTTAATTCTACAAGCCGATACATACAGTCGGATGTCGAAGCATACGACATCCATAAAGGCAATCTACTGAGTTACCCGCCGGATCTTCTCAGCACTACTTTTGCTAGGGCTGGTAGGGCTAGTGTTAGCAATTCCCTCAGGTTAAGCCCGTGAGCTCACCTACCCGCCCGCGTGTAGCTTGTAACTGAAATAGCTACTTAGGTGTATCAGGTACCATTATCAGTCCAGGTATTATCTTTTATTTTTAATTCATAGACAAGAGAACGAGCTCACGGCCCACCTAGAGTAAATTTACTATCGTAGGTCATAGATATGTGAATACCGCTCCCCACCTTCAAAGATGAGGTCTAAGCCTAAATTGTATAATAAAATGGTTGCCCCAACCTTCAAACCTTCATAGTACTTCACGTTACAAATACACAGGGCTGTAATCTGTGGAATTCTTGCACTGAACTCATGAAAATTTCGATTTTTTTCTTCTAAAACATATAGAATCAAATTAAAGGTTTGTTACCTGTATTAAAATACATATCAAAACTTCTTTATACTTTTCCATTGACGAAATGAAACTAAATTCCTTAGTAAGCAAGTTTAATCAATTAAATTGTCATTCAAGTAGCAAAGAACAATGGATACAGGCTTTATTTATCACGGTTTTGATATAATTAATCGAGTTCAGTATGAACTGTTACGAAATCAGAAGGTCGCTTTGTGCTTAGCAAAGTAAGCGTAGTTTTGAATTTTACTTAATAGAATACTATTCGAGACTAAGATATTTGTTTAATTAAATGAATATGCCTAGTGCTTTATTAGAAGGTTTCCATTAATAACGTAATTTTATCTCTAGTTTTTTTTTTTCATTACGTTTCGAGAAATTTTGTTCGTAATCTCACTTGTATCAAGTTTATTGTGAAAACAAATTTTTTTATTTATCTTAAAACACTAGCTAGTTTTTAAAAAGCTGATTAAAAGATTTTACTCCAGCCGGACTTCGAATACGATTATGACTCATAACGTTTATGTTAGTTTCAAAATACACTTCGATAAATATTTAAAAAAGAAAACGAATAAATAATACACTTAGTTCACGGAAAACTAATTAATGACACGTGATAAATTAATCACTTAAGAACTTCCAAGAAATCAATACACCGATTTTCACATATCTGATAAAGTGTACCCGAATTTAAAGGACAATTAATCATCGAATTCTCTTGCCTAAGGTTGACAGCGAAAATTAATTAACATTCCACGAAAAAAAAACCCAAAAAGACCAATCAGGTGTCGCACGGTGGGTACGCCTACAGTCATTCAATTTATTTTATGCATATACAAAGATTACGTTGCAGACGTGAAACCGTTAAATTATATTGTTGGTTTTTTTTTCAGGTTACAACATCACAAATATCATCAAATACCAAACCCGCAAAATTACAATTTGCGTAATTACTGCTGGTAGGACCTCTTGTGAGTCCGCATGGGTAGGTTCCACTACCCTGCCTATTTCTGCCGTGAAGCAATTATGCATTTCGGTTTGAAGGGTGGGGCAGCCGTTGTAACTATACTTGAGACCTTTAGAACTATATTTCAAGGTGGGTGGCGCATTTATGATGTAGATGTCTATGGGCTTCAGTAACCACTTAAACCCAGCTGTGAGCTCGTCCACCCACCTAAGCAATAAAAAAAAATTTGTCCTTTTGTTTATATAGAGGAAATGTTACTTTGGATAATACGTTTTTTCTCTACTTAATCACGGGTAGTATATAAACCAGTTCTCAAAAATATTTCATGAAAATGCTTATATGAAGGCAGATCAATTTGTAAGCATTAATGTTTAGCTATTGCCGTAATTATTAAATTACTTTCATCTCATGCTTTGAAGTGGTTGTACAGAATTTCATTATTACGTCTATAGACTCCGCACATCCCTTTGGACCAAATGAGCCAATAAAGTAGTGAAGGCATCAATCACCCAAAAATAATTGTCGAATCTCCACTAAACACATAATCTTTGTTGCAGTGCAGTGCTATCTACAACGCGTTCGGTAGCCGATCGCTCGCTCGACCGTTAGTAATTTGACAGTTTAGATGACAGATTACGACGGGGCGAAGAGACCACCAAAGGAATTGTCGCTTTGGTCCATCGAACGATACATTTTTGTTTATGAGACATAGCTCGTGCTTAATTGGAGTGCTGCCGTATCGTGTTCTCTCCTCTAAAACGATTTGAAACGGCATGTCTATTGTCTTTTTGTTGCGACGTAAACGTGTACATATATCCACTTTTTTAGCTCCGTCAAAATGTAGTATTTAGTTAGTCATTTTAGAGATTTGTTTTAACAAAAAAATCCTTAGTTCTTCGGGTTTGAGGCGCACACTTTTTGGCAACTTTGAATTTGCTAATTAAAATCTGAAGGCATATTGTTTTTGGAACGAAGTTCCTTATGAGTCGATGCGGAGGGGTACCCTAACCGGGAAAAAACGTCCGTAACGTAAGATTTTTATTAGTAATGCACACAGAGTACGACTTAACTTTGTAACAACGTACAAAAAATAACATTTTTTTATCATTCATTGACCACGATTACAGAGCGTTCGTTTGTGTAATACACTAACCCTTATGCAAACAACCGTGAATGAAGTGTACCACAATAAGTTCGCACGTTACCGAATGACCGTGGGTTGTTGCGAAGCCTCCAGTTTAATTTTCCTTATACCTCGAATAGAATATTTATAATAAAGAACTTCGTTCCTATCCGGTGTTTCACGACACCACACATCTTTTTTTGTGCCATTTAAAATTACCAGACAAGTATACGGTCGATCTGTAGGGCATCTGTCGGAGCCCACAGAAACCACAATTTTAGTACTATCCATCTTGAGCCATAAAACCGTAGTAGTCTTATCAGGAGTCTTACCAGTAAGATTAACGTGAAGGCCGTCAAACCTTTCATGCATGAAATGCACAGCACGATGACCCATCGTGTGATATTACAATTATTATTATTCCTAGTACCTGTACTTAATATAGGCACTAGAAGTTTAAGAATAAAGGAGTTAGGACGACGCGAATGCATAAAGAAGTAATAGAAGTGATGTCTTTCGGAAGCGAATATCTCATTTTTTTAAGAAAAGCCAGACAAAGTATTAACATTTATTTGTTAACATTTCTGACTCGGTATTGCAGTAGTTAGCGCTCCTGATTGTTACGCTGAGGGTCGTGGGTTCGATTCTCACATCGGGAAAACATTTGTGTGATAAACTTGTGTGTTTGCTCTTTGTCTGGTTGTTTATTATATAAATGCATATTTATATATTTAAACGTATATAAGTATGTATGTCAGTCTCTGGTACTCATAACACAGGGAATCTTAATTTGGGGCCGGATGACCTTGCCTGATTTGTTTCCAGTTATTTATTTATTAATTATATCATTAACTTTCCTTACTTAGATAAACTGTAAATTTTATTTGTTTAACGAGCCAATCTATATACACAAAAACGAATTGCTGTTCGTTAGTCTCACTAAAACTCGAAAACGGCTGGACCGATTTGGCTAATTTTGGTCTCGAATTATTTGTAGAAGTCCAGAGAAGGTTTAAAAGGTAGATAAATACGAAAATGCTCGGAATTACTATTACGTATTAATTAAAAAAAATGTTTTTCCTTTGATGGTCCCCCGTCGGACGGATTCCTTTTATTTGTTTTATGTTTATTTTATACAAAATCTTAGGTCTTTTATTTATCAATGGAGGCACTACGAAGTCTGCCGGGTCAACTATATAAACTAAAACTGTTTCATAGCAAACTTTTACACTTACTGAAGTCCAACAATATCCTTATTTAGTGGTTTTTTTTTTGTATTTATGTTGAGAAAATGTGTATGTCGTTTTAAGACTTCTGTGTTTATGTGAAAATACTTTTGTATGTGCTGTAAATAGTATCGTAGATCGTTTAAAATAAAACAATAAGGTGCATTTCATTTATATGATAAGACATTTTTATTAGAAAATTGCTAAATGTTCTCGAATTTATTCTTACTAGAGGTCCCGCAGTAGTCGAAATTCGACTATAATTAATTGGAATTGTAAGTTTGTACACTATTATGATTGTATTTTATATTTCTATAATCACAAATTTCACCAAGACTACACTATAAAAATATTAACAAAGACAAACAATATTTAATCTATTCTCAATTTGACAACAGACGTCAAGAACAAAAGTTTGACAATAAATAGTATGCATGCGTGTGTGCGTCAAATACATGGTATGTAGTGTGTGTAATGTTTTCTTTATTGATTTAATGTATCTTTTGTGCATTATTTAAAAAAAAAATTAGCATTGTGCACTTCTCTATATTCTCTATAAGTGTGGAAAATTTCATACTCCTCCGTCCACGCAATTTTCGTAAAAAGGGATACAAAGTTTTTGCTTCACGTATTAATATATAGATTAGTTCGTTCAATGGTAAAACGTACAGGAACTCAAGAGCAGATAGCGCAAGGCGGGTGGTCCGTTTCGCCAAGTACAGTGTAAAAAAAGTACAATAAAAATTTCACAATACATTTCTCGTAAACGTCTGGTATTTAAATATAAATCTAAAGAGCAGAACACAATGGTGTAATCGATAATTGAATTCAACATTGATGAACTTTACACCGACCTCCTCGACGTGACAGATTAGAACGGAATCTATCCTGAGATCTATATAGAGATGTAATTGTACATTGTTCAAAAAAGAGATGTGACAATAGTGGAAGTTTGGTTACTATTATTCTTCAATTTGAATTTAATTTTTCATTGAACGCATATTATTACTTTGATTATATTATATTATGATTTGAATTTTTGACAGTGCATGATTTTGAAGACTAATAAAAATATTTTTAAAAATCGCACAAACGTTTAATCCAGTTAGTCATTCCTCAAATTGATTCTTCTTCGAGACTCGGAATCAGCAGATAATTTGTTATTATAATATATTAAAACGGTTGGTAGACTATTCAAAACAGAATCAATGAAATATTCTGTCTCCATTTTCCATTCATCTAACCATTTTTCAGACACGTGTAAATTTTTTGAAGATAAAACATAGAGAAATACTTGAATTCACTTTGATTGCTTAACCCGAGACTTCACACATATAATTAGATCTTTTGATCCGACATTCTTTATCGATATTTCCAAAGAAACTGTCTCACTTTGGGATGAAATTATATCGTACTTTCTTATTCTATCGTCCACGTATTATAAGATTTTATTATAACTTTATTATGCTATTATAGACTGTATTATACACTATTATTTTACTTAGCAACTTAGAATATGGTTATGGTTATTAATGGTATGAGGTAGGTATTTTTCGCATCAATTTATGTGATTTTCGAAATTATTTATTGCTTGAATTTACCTGGGAGGAATTGATTGTATCATCTCCAATGCGATACAATAACGAGACAGATTAGGCAAGTCACTGTCTGTCGTCATACTTAATGCCAATTAAAAGATTTTGAATCGTTACTTCTTTGTTTGCCTCAAACTAATGTGGTCTGTAATATGACAAGTCAAAATGCTGCGCTTGGATTTTCTCTCGTATTTTTTCTTAGAGCAACTGACAATTTATCCGAAATACCCTCGTTGATTTTGTAGTTAGTGACTTTGGTTTACCACGGGATCCGGTTTCGTTTTTTTGGTCGGCGTCAATATATTGGTTAAAATATTATGCTATTCGGTGTCCGGCACTACTTATCTTGTCTCTTGTGTTTGTGTGCCGTATCGGTATACAGGAGACATTCGTAGCTTCTTGCTAGTGAGCTTGCTTCCTTTTATGAGAAAATGATTAAATTGTTTCCCATGAGAATAAGTTGTTTTTCGGCAGAAAATATAGCCTATATCGTTCCACTCACGTCAAACTATTACTTTAAAAAAATCATGCGAATACATTGCTTTGCTTCGACTTGAAAGAAGAACAAACAAACACACAAGCAACAGTAATTTCATATTTATAATATTAGTACGGATTATAACTTCTTTCAAAGATATATTATTTTACATCGATCCAATGGCGACCAACTTAGACGTCTTCGACCACAAAAACTATAAAGTTTTGGAAAGGAAACGAAAAATAAGAAAATCGATGTAAATAATAAATACTTATATTCATTTTACAGAATTACTAAGCTGTGCCAATCATTGATTAATAAATAAAAGTCATTAGATCACTCTATATCTCAAATATAATTTCTTTAATTCTATTTAAAAGTGTGTCAACTTTAAATTCTATTTCTTGTAACACTGCCTACGTGCCATTACTCTGTGGTTAATCCACAATTATTTATTAATTTAATACGAAATATACAAAAACTATGTTATTACTAGTTCATTTGGACTATTGCCACATTTCTTGTTTGCGTTAAATTTAGTGCATTATTAATTCCTTCATTTAACTCTTTAATATATATGTGTGTTTTTGTTTCGCAGCCCGCATATTTAATTAGGTTTGTTTATGGCTTTAGTACCCACAATTTGTAAGCTGAATGTAAAAAAATAAAAATTAAAGACTGGCTAGAGGCCAATTAAACAAAAAACCATGCTACTTAAAATTATGTAATTGACATTGCGATAACCTAAAGGTTTTTTTTTAAATTACATTGACAATTTATTTTCAGTTGACAGACTCAAATCTCTATCAAGCTTATTTATATACGTACTTAATTTTTTATTTAATTTTTTTGATAGTAAGCTATTCCGTGAATTAATAATTTCAAAATTTCATTGCAATCTTATTGAAAATAAAACTTATCACTTTAAGTACTCCAAATTTAGATATTATACTTTCATCTAATCACAATTATATTGAATCAATTATTATTATTGTTATTATCTTCAATAAATTTGTCAATCACACTATTATTTTTGAACCGGTTAATCTAAGCTAACATCATTTGATAACAAAGAGGTAGTTAGCACAAAAGGATTTATAATGATTATACTATATAATGTTACGCACATACATATATAATGTTGTGTATATATATATGTGTATATTATCTTGAAAATGTCGTAAGCGAGATTCAGGCATTTGTCAAATACCTTGTGTTGTATGATGGCTACCGCCACAAGGCCGTATTTTGAAGTAGATCTGTCTGATATTTGTAATTTCTCTATTTGAAACGCATTTAGTTCATAGATTGTATTTGGCATTTGAAGCGGAACTTTTTTTTCACGTTACATACTGTCATATGCGTTTAATTAAACTGTGAACTGAAAAAAAACTGTTATTTTGACATTACAAACAGATATTTCACGTTTATGTATTTGTTTGTGAGTTTTTTTTTTCAGTTCCAGTATTTTAATATTTCAACGTTATTGATCGTGTTACTGACCTACCATCTAGATCTCCCGTCGGTATTGTAAAGATTAGTCATATTGGCTTTCTCGTTGAGTCATTATTCATTATAACATTGATTGGAATCTCTGATTATTCATTTACAAGCTGACTTTTTGGTCACTTCTATTATTTACATTAAGCGACTATTTTTTAGGGTTTGTATCAAGCTCTGGAATACATTTTCTTAATTTTTATATCGACGCTTGAAAGGCAAACGTGACTAAGCGACAATAACTGCTCTGTACATAAATGATAGGCAATAACCATATTCGATGCGCAAAAAAAATATATTTCTAGGTCTCTTAAAATCATTTCAATCCTACAGCTACTAGCTAGATTCTACTACAGCTAGATTCTTTAAAAAATTTTTTTTTTTTAGGTATTTCAACTTTATATTAGTCTACTGTAAAGTTCACGCACTGTCGCTTAGTCACGTTTGCCTTTCAAGCGTCGATATCTTTCTTTAAAAGAGATTTGAAATAAGTCATTTCCAACACTAAGCGATCGGATCGATGACAAAATTTTACTATAACCACTTACGATTACATACAGTAAATAAGTCTGCGTTAATTACTAAGACAAAAAAAAACATCTGAAACAAAACCAGGAACTAAAACAATATTGCATATTTATATATACCAGCGGTCGTTTTTCGAGCTGCAGACCCGTTACGCAAAGCCTTCAAATCATTCGATTCATTAACTTCGAAAGTTGGTCTTAAATATTTTTTTCCCACGTTCAATAGATAAAAGGCAGCATTAGCGAAATATTTGGTTTAAAAATTTCGTCTGGCACGTATTTAGGTTATTTAAATCGTCCATAAAATATTTTGGTGAAGAAAAAAGGCTGATATTTAAATTGTCTGTCAAATTGTTCATAAGCATCTGATGGGGAATTATTTAGATGATTTGACAAGAAAATATTAAACTGCGAGTACGGGTCAAGCTCAACATGACTTTTTTAACATTTGTCTAACTTTCATATTGTTGTGTTCATGTCGTTTATTTCCTTAATTGTCAATCCAACGCTATGGTGTCCACGGGAAGTTAACTTTTTAAACACTTTTTTGAATCACATAATATCATCAGATAAATTAGCGAGTTTTATAAGCACTTTAAATATTCACTCAATACGTACCTGTCGTTGGTTAGTTAATAAATCATTTTGTCAACGGCTCGTGAGTGGTAATTATTGCAATTAAGGTTAAGTAATTATTTCCTTTGTCTCGATTAGGAATGCTTCGTGGGAGTTAATGTTTGGCTTCTAACAGTGAAATCACGAGAACTTAAGCTTTGTAACATCATTTAAGTAAGTAAAACTACATTTATTTAATAATTTAATAAGTGTTTAAGATCTAGGTTCCATAAACGTAATATGAACGTCACCAGTTTTATCTACTGTATTGCATTGAAAGACTTTGATGTGCACGGCTCACGGAGCTCACGGAGCTCAAACCTGACGTTGTTACTAACACGAACCCTAGGATAGGAAAAGCGATCCACTGAGAAGATCCGGCGAGAAACTCACTGGGCTGTGTCTATGGGCTAATTTACTCGTCGAGCCCTTCGTCGCAAGCGACGGGTTCGACGAGAACGATGACCGGATGTGCAGATATGTTTAATACGCTCTGCATAGTGAAATCCACAGAAAAAGCATGTGAAATCAAAAATGATCATAAAAGTTTTCTTAATCCTTCTATTCCTTCTATCTATTCAAATCGTTACTCTATTTGAAATACCATAAATACCATTTTTTTTTTTTTATTGCTTAGATGGGTGGACGAGCTCACAGCCCATCTGGTGTTAAGTGGTTACTGGAGCCCATAGACATCCACAACGTAAATGCGCCACCCACCTTGAGATACAAGTTCTAAGGTCTCAAGTATAGTTACAACGGCTGCCCCACCCTTCAAACCGAAACGCATTACTGCTTCACGGCAGAAATAGGCAGGGTGGTGGTGCCCACCCGCGCGGACTCACAAGAGGTCCTACCACCAGTAATTACGCAAATTATAATTTTGCGGGTTTCATTTTTATTACACGATGTTATTCCTTCACCGTGGAAGTCAATCGTGAACATTTGTTGAGTACGTATTTCATTAGAAAAATTGGTACCCGCCTGCGGGATTCGAACACCGGTGCATCGCTTCAACACGAATGCACCGGTCGTCTTATCTGTTAAGATTAGTTTTTTTTTTTGTTGGAAAAAGTTGCGTCAGTTATAATTCAAAAACACAATGAAACTGACAAACTGGTTAACTGGTGCAAAACTTTTTCTAAACAAAATATGAAGACCAAATTTTAAATTTAGACCATATATTTTAATAAGTAGGCACGTTTTTAAAACGCTCTCGGGTTTATTTCTAAACGATTAGTGAGTGGCCTAGCTATTTTTGGCTAAAATACACAATACGTACGGATCACAAGATAATCATTATTTTTTACGTAATGTATCTAATAAGTGAGACACGTTTAAAGCGTTGATGTATGTAATTAGGACAGCATCATATGACTGCTTTGTCATTATCACGTGAATTGAGTACATTGTAATAATTGTAATTATCAATAATAGTATTTACTGGGGTTTCATGTGTTGTTAATGTGTTGCTTGTTTGATAATTTGCGATGGCAATGGATGTAATCTTATACCTTATTATATATATAATCTGAATCTGAATCTCGGAAACGGCTCCAACGATTTTCATTAAATTTAGTATACAGGGGATTTCGGGGGCGATAAATCGATCTAGCTACGATTTATATTCAGAAAATGTTGTTTTATTCGTGTTTTCAATAATCAACTTTATCGATAATCAACTTTATGACTCTTCCCGACATCTATTGGCGAATATTAATACTATTTTTCTTAATTGAGAGCAACTAACTGCTTTAAAGACACACGAAGATGGCGTAATCAAAAAAAAAAGAACAACGAGCAAAGCTCGGTCATCATCTAGTAAATTTAATACATTAAAGAAGGTCATATTTAAAGATTTCACGTTCTAATACAGGTTTACTTTAGAAATAATAAATTTTTGAGTATGTTCAAATTATCGGTATACAAAAATCATTCAGATGTGTGTGTTTGTGACTTAAGTGGCTGGGTTGTTTGATGTTATAATACTCGATGTGACGCCGTCGGTGCTAGAATTATTCATACAGTTCTTAGTTTTTTAAGCAAAAACGTGCCTATCACGTGTTAAAGAATAGCTTTCAGGTGGTCAAAGCATAAAATTAAGTAATAAAAAATCAATACCCACATAAAATTTACAAAATATGCGTAGTCTTCGGCCGTAGGTAGATGGTAGGGCTCACTGTGACTCCATTTGGGTAGGTACTACTACCTTACCTATCTTACTCAAACATCTAAACGGTTTCAGCGTGAAACAATCGTTATATAATACAGTCGAGTCCCATAGACACAACGCGCTGAGTTTTTTGCCAGATCTTCTCAGTGGGTCGCGTTTCCGATCCGATAGATTCAGGAGGGTGCTGATCGAGCTTGAGCAGATTAGCAGTAAGAAAGTTATTTTAGGTATAGACACTTGAAATTCAAGATTCGATGAGAGATGAAATTGAGCTCACCAGTAATCGTGTAGTCAGAATAGCTCCTCAAGGGTACTTGCAGATAGGTACGTAAGCAAAGCAGCTAAGACTCCGGCTTCAAGTAATAAAGTATGCAGTATCAATTTCGTCATGATGTCTATGGACTCCAATAATAGTTTGTCCCGAAGTAAGCTCGTCTGACTGTCGCCGAAAAAAATCTAAAGTAAATTAAGAAGTGGTAATAAAAATAAAGAGCAGTGTGAGTATTTGTTTGTTGCAGAACAAATCTTACCGACAGCTTAATATACCTAACTACTTCACCTAAGAGACTAAGCTATTATAAAATTGATTGAAAATGATTTTTACCTACTTTAATAACGACAATGAGCCAATTTATAATAATAATTTGAAATATTTTAGAGTCATTTTTCATATTGTTTATAATGAGCTTCGTACCTGACGGTTCGAGATCGCGCTAAGACTCCGATCTAAAGAGGATGCATTTGCATAAATTCATTAGCAAGCACAATGGTGTGCAGGCAGGGACACTGGCCGAGAGACCTCTCACAACACCACCCAAATATGACACAGAATCTACGACAACGAATAGAAAGTAATTCATTACTGGTCAGCTTTTGAGTTACAGCAATGCATTCGATAAGGAAGGGGCGTTGGATGACAACCAAAAATGAATAGTCACTAAATTGTGTAACGTAAGACAAACATGGACAGAGCCGAGAGCCGCCTCTCGAATATGATTTATCATCGTTCATTAGGCGAGTTTGTCCGCAGCGACAACAGATGGAGCTGATAGCACTTGGCAGGGTGGCCGCCTTGTTATTATTTTTATTACGAACTTTCAAAGAATAATACTTGAGGAATGTATCTCTTAATGAACTTCAACCCTTTTTGGGATCGACATGATGGATAGAATTAATGTCGCCTTCTATTGTTGATTGGAGACACTCTCAATGACTCGGGACACTTCGACTTGATTATATTGAATTGATTCCGAGATTTCAACTTAAATGGATTCTATAGCATTCATTCCCTGGATTAAAAAAACATTTAAATAAATTGTTTATTTTACTTTTGTAAAAACGACGTTTTGTTAAAACATGAATTATGATACGATTAGGTATAATTTAACGAAAAAGAAATTTTGATAGCCCATCTGATTGAATTAAGATGAAATTAATATTGTTGTAAAGAGAAAATATTCAAGAGAAATGACATCCTTGGAGCAAACATAGCGTTTGTAGCTCACAATGTTCTTTAATCCGCTTACAATTTAAATCTTGGAACGCACGCGCACACCGAACATAGACGCTTCTCAAAACTGAACCTTTTACGCTTTTGTCGTGTCTGAGCCGTAATTAAAGACCCAACATGAATTTGCATTCGTTTCTGAGAGCTCGTAGTGCAAATCAAAAAATAAGGCTGTTAATTAGCATATTGTATTCTGAAATGTGACGGTTGGCGTGTGTAGCTTCATGCCACTCAGCGGTGGGCTGATGTCGGGATTATTATAAGGAAAACTTCTTATGGATATGACCGGTTTAATTTTTATTACATAGCAAGTATTAACACATTTTGATCGTTAAAAGTTTACATTGTTTTTCGTTGATTACGTTTTTGAGAGTCATTCTATGCTCATATCATTACCATATCCATATCAATGGTAAAAATAAATTGTAAATTCAAAATAATTTACAAATTCGTAATGATATATAAAATATCTAAAACTACTGAATTCATCACTCGTTAACGTAGCTGCATACACTGTTATAATGAATCTCAAAAGTATACGCATCAAGCATATACTTTTACTACTCAATCCAGCTTTGTCTTTTCTAGGCATTTGTATTCTTTGTGGCTTAAAAACTTTGTCGTTGTGTTCAAAAATGTGCTTCATCTAATAAATATTGGTTGGATTATACGGGAGACTAATAAAACGCGTTAAGATTGGGAAAAGTATCAGTGAATCTCCATTCATAACACAACTAACTGTCAACGCCACAGGTAATGTTAAATATACTCTTATGTTAATAAGCTTGTATGTTAAAAAGCAAAATATCAGAACCATGTCCAACCGAGAAAATTGGTAATGGTCAGTATAGTAACGCAACTATTGAATTTTTCCGATATTAAAAGACACTCAGTAGCAAGTCGTCTTGGAAATAAGCCTATGTCAAAGAACAAGCTACCGATCTCTAGTTCGATATTTGAACGAGAAACTTATTTGTGCACACTGATTTTAAAAAAAAAGCAGGTATGAATACCAAAATGAATGTTTATTTTCAAATGCAAATCAATTTGCCTTTTTCAAATGGTGACCTTTGAAAATTTCTCTTCACACAGTTTTGATTTTCAATAGATAGTAAATGCAAAAACGTGTCCAAAGTAACGGAAAAGATGGCTATGGATAAAGTCGCTTTTAAAGTTTTATTTTATTTCACGAAACCTTCCACTCCATGAACGCTGAAGAAGAGAACACTGAACACAAAAACTAATAAAGAAATAATTATCAAACCTATCCATGTTATGACTAGTGTTACTACCCAATCGTGATAGCTTTAGTTTTGTGTCTCTGTTTTAATTAATTTGGATCACGAAGTCGCCACTTCGGGCGTCACGAAGCGACGGTAGTACGAACACTGACTGACACACTTCAAAATGTCACCAAAGTCTTTAGGATTATCGACGATCGCTACTGGCTCAGCCCGCACCTACTCTTCGATCGCTATTGTCTCCTAATGAGAATTCTATTGGATTTTAACGAAGAGGAATTAAGGGGTGTGTTCAAAACTTGTCGATGGTTTAATGTATTTCTTAAATATATATTTTTAATTTATAAAGCAACCATCATTTGTATAAATAAACTAGTTTCAGCTTCATACTTTATTTTAAATTTCATTATTTAAATATCTATAGCACATTCAATATCACTTCACTGCCTACGGATTAATACACAGTACTGACAATCCATTGTTGTCCAGGTTGCTGTTTGTTCATGTCATTTTTGTATTAATCACGATACGATTTTCCGCAAGAGCTTATCTTAACGAAATGCCAGTCTGGCAGTAAATGAGCTGTAGGTTCTTTGGAATATAAATGTTTTATTGAATAAATTGAATTGAATGAATGAATTTGATTATTAAGTGCAAATAATGTCATACGAAAGATAATCAGACCAAATTCGAATCAAATTATTTCCTTTTAGGGTATTATGTGATCTACTCGTGTATTACCGCACTATCTAAGGGCAACGAAAAAAGCCAAGTGCAGCCAAATCTAGCCGATCTGACAACAGAACTTAATGATTCACCCTAAAAATGATTCAAAATTTACTTAAGGGTAGGGCACCTTTTGATTCCGTATTGTAGGTACCGCCACCATATCTCCAGTAACCATTTAAGACATGCGTCGTGAGATCGTTAACCCATTTATGCCCAAAAAAAAGAAAAGAAAATTCTCGCACACGATACGAAAGATAGCAGATACGAAAGATCAATGAATTCCACTAATTTAATATTATTTTAGCCTCGAATTTATCTACATAATAAACGACGCTAATTTTACTATTTAACATTTTTACGCTTAGACCTACGTAATATATTTTAAACGTTATTGCAACGCTCCCTGTATCCATTTACTAAATTTTAGCGACCGTTACAATTGTAACACGGATTTCTTTGTTGAAGGTTGGTATTGGGAGACTGTATGTAGTATTTATTCTTGTGTTCCAAAGATTTCAATTCTCACTAAAATCAATAAATAAGCCACACCAAAATTTGACGTGTCGGACTTTAAGAGCCACGTTGAGGCTCTTCGTGACACCGTAATTGTATTTAACTAGAGAGCACGAATAGATTGAATCAATGATACTACGATTAACATAGTACACACCCATCGAACTAAAGCGTCGATCACAATACCATCAAGTAACACAACATCATCAAACAATTTCAAAATCTGATCCTATGCATAACGAATCGAGTTGATAAATAGTTTGAATTAACCGATTTAATGCGGGTCACCCACTATACAGTGACTTGCCTAAAATACTGAGTCGTGATGATAATTGGACTGGCAAACACCCAGGTTGGACTATCGGTACAATCTATTGAGAGCGTTAGAGACTATGTGACTTGCGGTATTGTGATTGTTTTTTTTGTTTCTTGTCTTCCGACACAATCTTTAGCGTTCCGATTGACTTGGAGATTCAATGCTGAGAATATTGTTTCTAGGTGTCCGTTATGATATTGAATCTAAAGTATTCACGACGGATCAATGGTAACAAGATTAAGTGAAATTGCTCAGTATTTCGCATATTATGCAATTTAGTTAGTTTACAATGTTGTTACATCTACACGAGTTATAAAATTTTGTTACACACATATATCTAGTATACTATGAACGATTGCTTGTACTTCTCAAAGTACAATTTTTGTTCTGTAAATTTCTATCTCTATTCTATCACTCTGTTAGTGTTCTCTGTTTTTTTTTTTTTCAATAAAACAATTGAACATCGATTTGGTGCTCACATGACCTGCCTATAATAATACAAAACAAAAATGAACGCCACATAGATAATCATCTCCTTTTGTGTGACGAGTTAAATAGTTAATTGAATTTCGGTCATAAATGAAACAATGTGGCTTATTTTAATATAGATTAACGACCGATGACTTGACACGCCGAACTGGAGAATCTCCAGCTGAGTGCCAACTTAAAAACTCGCTCCTAACAATTACAACGAGTCTTCTTAACCAATTTCAACCTTATGACTTTGAGATAGTACTTTAAATTTATTTTTTCAATAGAATTGTAGCGAATAAATGCGTACCTATTATACCTTATACCTATTAAAAATACCTATTATCGAGCTACAAATATCATAATAGTGCCTAATATCGAAATTTACTTTATTGATCAATAGACGTATTATTGGAAAAAAACATTTAGACGATTACGTCTTAACATTTCTACGTGTTTATTGATTTTTTTGTTATCACTTGTATGAAATAAAACTATACCTACAAGATTTGTACAGAGGCATAGTCGTATTACTTAATAAGAATACACCACTTATCTTGTGGACTACGACAACTTTAAAGTACTAGGACACTAAGATAATTTTCTATGGAATTTGTGATGTTAGGCAGATAAATATTGAAGAGAAACTGATTACTCTACATTTATTCACAAAATAGTCATTAATTGAAATAAAAATCAGATGGTGGAATAGAGTTAGGTAAGAGAACATGGTGAGGATGCGAAAGAAAGGTTATAAGGATGTAATGATATCCCATTGAGATTTGTGGTCTGCCCCGATGCCCACAAAGGGGCTTCAGTAGGGAAATTGGCACTCCTTTCTTCTTGTTCATCGAGACCAGGGTGTTAACTGTTTCCTAAGTAATACCCATAATGACTATAATCAATTAAGAATAACACCGTATCGTCAACAGTCAGTGGTTCATTAGTAAGCAATGGCGCAAAAACTTTAAATATGTATAACAGAGAACATTATTTACAGAATTAGGAATATAAATTAATGAATTATTTCACATAGTTTGATTGGAACATAGATTCGATTTGCTGAGAGACCACTGAACCTCAACCGCGCTTATCCATCAGTCACATTGATATACGGGAAAGTTTAATTCTTACAAGCATCCAATAAAACCGACCAATAAATATCTCTGCTTTGCTCATTGTTGGCGTTCAGTTTCGGCACTTTTACGATCCAATTCGGATTGTTTCGCCTTTTCAAACGATGACTTTCGAGTGGCGGACCTTCGTTTATTTCGTATCTGACGTTATGTATTGAGTTTCGTTTTAAAAATTATAATTAGGTGTGCTGTGAAACCGTTGAGGAAATTCGATATTTTCATTAAAAAAAATGCTTTTTCGCAACTGATTGTGCTCTAGGATGCCCTAGACATGTCCTTACAGATCCATCCGATCCACTAACATTCTTATTAGACGTCTGCAAACTTAGCACTAGGCATAGGGATTCTGGTAACCGTACTCGACGAGCTCTTTGACGAGATGTCAAACATAACTTATAGATTAGGCCGTTCAGTTTCTCGCTGGATCTTCCGGATCGCAATTTGGATGCGGTAATAAATGGATTCATAAACCAGCTGCTCTTGAGCTGTTAGGTCTCCTTCGGAGGTGCTTGGGCAGCTACCAGCAGATCCCACCCTTTCCTTGACTGAGCTGGTACTTACCCACCTGCCCACCACCAGACGTAACTCCTTGAAAAAAAAAAAGCATTTGGATAATACACGATGTGCTGTTTATTTTAGAAACTGGTATTTCTTTTGCGTTTTGGAGCGCACTTAATTATTAAGGTAAATTTTACCACCAGAGACTTGGCTTAAAAATTTTGGGGATATTTTTAGTTACGATTTCGAATTTAAGAAATGTTGATGATAAATCGTCACGGATTTTTTTTCTCACCATTATGCAAACAAGATTCATCGAAATCTGAATTAAAAACTCATATAAAATTAAGATATTTTGTCTATTAACAAAACGCAGAAGATCGTTATTTTATGTTTATTGCATGATAACAATATTACTTACACTATTAGCTACAATAGAGATTAGCGTAGTGAATACATTACCTTGTCATAAATATATACGCCATTTAAATAAAGCATCGAATTATAAAACGCAACATAAATACTTGTCATTATAACAATTACATTATTATTTGATGTTTCGTAATTAATCGAAACACATTATATCCGTGCATGTTTACTTTTTGTTTCAATAGTGAGGTCACGACTAATATTCGATTTCGGATGTGTACGAGAGCTTATTCTTCGTGTTTGAAGTGATGGACGCTGTGGTCGCATCGCGGATACGATTGCTCTACGCCATATACCAATTTAACATATTATTATGTTCACGAATGATTAAACAAAGGATTAAAATTGTGTAGTAAAACTAGACAGAGAATCAGAGAATTTAATAAATTTGCGTGAGTATTGTGGTATGCTGTATGGTGGATATTACTTAAAGAAATTCTCAACTGCATATTGGCTACCACACCCTGGTACGAAGGGTGGGGTAGCCATTATACAGTTGAGAATTTAACATCTGGTGAAGCGCACCACCAACCGAACTGATGACCACGACCACTCTGCCAAGAGTGCATACGACTGAGAAGAAGAAAGTACCTACGTAGCGGTGTACATTTGGTAAGATTATGGACGCTAGTAACCACATAATATCAGATAGACTCGTCTGCCGATAAAAAACTTCAAAGAATCACTAGCTTCAGACTTAACACCAGCATTATTAAAATTTTTATTTACATTAGCGAGCTCCGACACAGAGCAAGTCTCGATTGACCTCTAATTGACACGATTGATTGTTCAACTAATTTCGTAATAATTAAAACAGACAATGAGGTCTCCCATCCGCATACCTACCTAGAAGTAAACGACCTCCACATTTAAGATTACGTAATAAGCAAAAAAAAAACCGTGGAAAACAAAGACGACAACGGTGGTGATTGCTGATGAAAAAGTTGCATACAAAAACTCCAGATGATATTGAATGCAATTCAAATCTGCTGGGGTCACTGTCCTCGCATGCTGGCTTTGTCATCTACTGCGGGTTCGTAGAATGTGTAATTCATAGAATAAAAAAAAAACTTTTTATTGCTTAGCTGAACAAACCGGTTCACAACCCGCCGTGTGTACAGTGGTTACAGGACCTATAGACATCACAACGAGAATGGTACCACTAACTTTGAAACCTGATATCGAATTCTCAATTATATTGTATTAATTTTACTCGTGGAGGGTGTCTTGTGAGCTCGCGCCGGTAGATACCAGCATCCTGCCTATTTCTGCCGCGAGTCACTAATGCCTTTCAGTTTAAAGGGTGGTGTAGCCGTTGTAGTCTTAAATCTGGGACTTAGAACTCATGTTTCAAGGTGGCATTTATGTTGTTGATATCTATGGGTTTCGGTGACCACTTAACACCAGTTTTTTTTTATTGCCCTTGCAGGCAGACGAGCATACGGCCCACCTGATGGTGAGTGGTTACCGTCGCCCATGGACTTCAGCAATGACAGGGGCAGAGCCAAGCCGCTGCCTACCGAATGGGCCCTACAGATTGGACCGTGAGTTCGTTCATCAAAGCAATAAGAAAAAAAAAACATGTGTGCAATTCACACGTGGTAGAAGTCAAACCTTCCAAAATTAAAATACAATTATCCTAAACGTCTTAAGTATATGTAAAATTTTGTCATTAGTAAATAATTGTAAGGTAGCGCCCTCTGTGAATTGATAATTTAATTTCACGTATAATCCTAAATTAAAACTCACTACAAGAGCTTTCATACACACGTTAGGATTAAAAAATCTCACAGATGGCGCTGTATTAAATAGTATGTATATTTCTGTCTCATTCTTTGCTGGCTTCATCCTACACATTTTTGTATTTGTGTCTCTTACCTGTCGTTTTTTCCGTTGCATCCGAAGTTTTCACTTCAAAAAGATGACTGCTTTATTTCAGAAATAGACACAACGTACTCCGTTACCGGAAACAACGCAAATAAATATTTTATCTAAAAAATGCGGTTTTTATTTTAAATTAGACAATTTAAGGTAACTGTATACTGAGACCTTAGAACTCATATCTCAAGGTGGGTGGCGGCATTTACATTGCGGATGTCTATGGGCTCCGGTAACCACTTAACACCAGGTGGGCTGTGAGCTCGTCCACCCATCTATGCCATAAATAAATAAAATCGTAAAACGTCGTAAAAATCCTGTTCAGGGCTATTTTCTTATCAAATCAGTATCTGTTTGCGACATTTGAACACTTCCATAGTTATTATTTTAAAAAAAAGAACACAATATTCCTAACCTAAAAGTACATGTTATTATCCGCAACATGCTTCGTCAGATTACAGAAATAAAGTTATCAGCAATCAATTATCAGCAATCAGTTCCATAGTTGTATCGTTTGATACGAGTACCTACATCGGGCATCTTATCCCACCCCACGACGAAGTGGTTAAGCTTAATAAGCCTTAATAATTGTTAGTAGAACGACCCTGGATAGTTCTGAATCAAAAATCATTTTGTTCATACACGTAGACATTGATTGGTAAAGATTAAAGGGCCTAGCTAATGCATAAACTTGACTTTTAAGATTCACATACCTACATTTCGCTTTGTGAGTTAATAACAAATAAATAAAAACAAGTCTAAGCCCGAAGCTGTTAAATTCAAATGGTCATTATGAGTTCGAATAAAACCTGCGTCTTGTCAAAACAAAAAGTTTTCTTATCGAAATACGAGTGTGTTTGTTTAAAATTAAAATTCTGACCAAAAAATAACACTCGAACCTCCGATATCGATGCTCAATACAATCTCTCGGATCCACCTACATTCTTAATAAGTGTGTGTAAGTGTATTTTATAAATGGATTCTGTTCGGCTATATATATTCAAATAAGTATGTCTTTCGATGTAAGTTTTGTTGTATGATTTTAGACTTTTTGACTGTAATGACTGGAAAACTAAGTTACTTGCATAATACCGTATTTATTAACTAAAACTAATAATCGATCTCACGAAATATTAAGCGGTGGCAGGGAACCGCTACAGCCTAAGAAAAGAGATCGAATCGGCTCGTAGTTTAAGAACAGTGGTCGGAAGCTTAAAATACGAAAGCATAATTGCTTCGCTACAAAAACAAGCAGTAAGATAATAGATACAGGAATTCGCCATAAGCCTTCCAATTGTCATCTATTTAAGATATAAAATAGGAGCTTGGCACGCGTTCAGTTATAACCACGGTTCACAGCTTTCATCAAATAAGTAGAGGAAGATCCGCGAAAAAAGGCTAGTGTTGTAGTAATCGCTTACTTGAAAATAAAGTACAAAACAACTCAGGTGTCACACAGAGGATGCACTTCTTCGGGACTAAGACCCAGTGAAACATTTTGGAAAATCATTAGCAACGCCCACGTGTCCTTCTTTCGTAGTGCTTACAACAGTTCAGAATTACTTCGACTAAAGTTTACATTGACAATTTTCTCGCAATTACTTTATTACGAAACCGCAGATTTTATTTATGTATTTATTTCAAAGGAAAGCCGATAGCGAATATAATATGTATTGCAAATGACAATACTGTAACTGCCTACATTTGCTGTAAGTCACCTATACGGTTTTGTTTGAAAGGTATTTTTTAAGGCCTTTGTAGGCAGAAGAGTTATACGGCCCTCCTGATGGTGAATGGTTACCGTCGCTCATAGACCTCAGCAATTCCAGGAGCAGAGCCAAGCCGCTGCCAACCGTTAAGTCCTCTTCACACGCCTCGTTTGAAAAAAAAAATGTCGTAGCGCTCGGGAGACATTTCAATCGAGTTACTACAAAAAATTTGTAATCCAACTTTGGGAAATAAGGTAACATTAAATTTCTTAGCTACAACCACTATGGTTACTGCTAAAATCGAATACGTCATTGTCTTATTAGGTTAAACATAGAAAGGTTTATTTGTGCCGTGTCTATTTCTTCTATGGTTCAAATCTCCATATCTCAATTCAGTATCGTCTCAACCAAAACACCACACCCCGAACTCACTTAATGCACAAAATATTATAATATTATTATTATGACATTTGATAATTTAAATCATTACCGGATAAAATTTACAAGGCTATGTGTGAGGCTGTAATTTGATACGATGTGATTTTGGATATTAATTTGTTTGATGCACCGAAATGATTTTAATGGATTTACAATTTAAGTTCATCTATTAAATTATTTTATGATTAGTATTTGAATAAAAAATAACACATAGATTAAATTTAGGTAAAAGCAATGACGATATACGGTAAACAATAGAAATTTCTATTTTATTTATTATCTATCTGCCTTTCTATTTTTTATTTCAGCTCTTATGCTTTATTTTTGTTCCATTTATATAAACTTTGCGAGTTTATGGACAAAAATATCCAATTACTGATTGATGAATGAAAACTGCCCCCTTCTTTGATTCATTGCCTTTGTCCAACTATTGAGCGTTGTATTGCTTTCATAAATTCAGTTAATTTCCGCTTTAGATTTTTACATTTGTTAGGAAATTTCAGCAAACAAGCCTATCCGCTGGTCATCCATTGCCGCCTAAACTCACTGGAATCCAATGATACCGTCAAAAATATTTACAAAAAAGAAACCTCAATTGCGTTTGCACAACGACTTATCTATTTTTATAAAATTGAACTTGTAATGGCAGAAACACTTTGATGTGATACTCATCGATGAAGGCGAAAAAGCTCTCTTACTACTGATTTAAATTGTCCTAAATTTCGATATCATAGATCTTTCTAAGTTTTTCCTGTATTCTGAAACTTAGCCTTACTGGTGGTAGGACCTCTTATGGGTTCGCACGGGTAAGTACCACCACCACGGGTGGGATAGCCGTTGTAACTATACTGAGACCTTAGAACTATATCTCAAGCTGGGTGGCGCATTTACGTTGTAGATGTCTATGAGCTCCAGTGACCACTTATAACCAGGTGGGCTGTAAGCTCGTCCACTCATCTAAGCCATAAAAAAAGTGTAGATAAAACTTGGAGGCCATAAATGCGAATTCTGACCTAATCCCATAAGTTTTCTTAAAAGGTGACATTGTAATAAGATATTCTATATCGAGACACCATAAAAGGCTAGGTTTATAATTAGGAACTGAAACTTGAGGTTTACGTTGAAACTATCCTCTTTGGACAGAAGACCACCCACAGATGTTTTCGAATGATAATCGTTAAGTCGTGTGACTATACAATATTAGTCCTTTTTAACTATTACTCGGTTACAACTTGTTTTTTGTCCCTTTCAATCGTGTTTGAAATCAAATGCCAATGCAAAATACATTATGTTAACGAGGTCTAGCTTTTCGTTGAAAAATTATAAATATTCTGAATATTCTGCATCTTTTTTTTTTAATTAATTTGTATTACGCTGGCTACGTTATTGGCTCATAACTGATAGCATTTTCATTCAATTCTTGCATGTGATGAAACGATCTGAAAAAAATCATCCGTTAAAATGAATCTGATCAAAAAAATACTATTACTATTTTCTAATTTTACTCTTAAACTCATTTTGTTTACTTTAATAAACGAAAAAATCAATGTGATCGATTAAAAACGGTAATTATTAAATAAAAGTCAACGATGCTTTCCGTAATCCAAATCCAATTACTAGAATACAATTTTATGATCTCTCGTTTGTCAAAATTACACGGAAATGCATTAAAATACAAACATCGACAGTACAATACATCTTACAACACAATACGTACTCGAAGTATCAAGCTCAGGTGGGCGACATAAAATCGGGCAGGATTACCCGACAAAACTAAACGTAGGCAGACCCAATAAAAAGGCCTAAACCATTTAAATCTCTCTAAACGACTTGGTTATCGTTTAATTTTACTGCAGAAAGCATTTCGATCTGCAGTTACCATATCAAAAAGGTGTTTAAGGACTTGTGTATTTATTAATACTAGAGGTCCCGCAGTAATCGAAATTCTACCATAATTAATTGGAATTGTAAGTTTGTACACTATCATGATTGTATTTTATACTTCTATAATCACAACTTTCGCCAAGACTACACAATAAAAAATATTAACAAAGACAAACAATATTTAATCTATTCTCAGTTTGACAACAAAAAGAACAAAAGTTTGACAATAAATAGTATGCATGCGTGTGTGCGTCAAATACATGGTATGTAGTGTGTTTAATGTTTTCTTTATTGATTTAATGTATATTTTATGCATTATTTAAAAAAAATATTAGCATTGTGCACTTCTTCTCTATATTCTTTGTAAGTGTGGAAAATTACATACTCCTCCGTCCGCGCAATTTTCGTCAAAAGGGATACAAAGTTTTTGCTTCACGTATTAGTATATAGATATTATTATTTTAATAATCTGTAAATCTTGTTGAAGGTGCTAAATGCGATGTGAATTATGACGTATATATTTCTATTATCTTTAATGAATTTGAAAATTTTTAAAATTTTAATTCCATAGAATTAACTCGAGATCAAATCCTTACAGTGTCGCTAAAACCGTGTAATACTTAGGTTTTGCGTATACAAAATCGTCTAAAACAAACAATTTGTCGGCAATTTTAGCAGTACAAATGGCAACCCCGTTTCCTTGACAATCTGAGGTGACTCCTTGTCATTTATTTTAAAGTGTCTGTGGCTTCGTCCTGACCGTGAGTTATCATAAATCTTTTTAAGTTCGTACCATAAAGGCAGATAAGGTCTCAGTCGATCTGCTAAAGATTGCCCTTAACCAAATTGAAGATGCTGACGAATTGTCATTCAAAGAGTATTAAATGTGTATGTAAAATGAACACGTGCAAAATTTCGATGGTTATTTGAGAGATGGCTGTTATTTCGATTTTATAGCTCGGATTTATTACCTGTTTACTACGAAATAAGTTTATAAGTTTGAATAGATTCGTTATTGTATTGAATATAAACACTTATTAAGAAAACCGTAAAACAAATCACCGATTGAAAATATTTGCCAGTATCCAGTTAGCAATAATCCATGGGTGGTACTGGCCATTTCCTCTGCATGCTCGTTTCTTGTTAAAATAGCAATTTGGCAGTTAACATACTCAGGACTGTTGAAGATAGTCACTTGGATAGAAGTTGAGCAGCGGGTAATAAGGGGACAGTCATTGAAATAGACACGACCTTCAGAGATAAAAATGCGCCTGGACGTATGAACATTGGTTCAATGCACAGGATTGCGATTGGCCTGACGATAGCCAGAGAGATGCAAGTCCAGGATAATTTGGCCATAGGAATCATTTAAGATTACGTTTTGAATGACATTAATGTTGTGTTTTCAAAAACTATATATTTGCGTAATTACTTCTGCTTGGATTGTATTCTGTGACAGCGGTTAAATTTTAAATTGATACATCGATCTCATGGCGGGTGATTGCCTATCATTGGGTATCAAAAAAAGGGCTTAAAGCAAACAATGAATAATTATGATGTAAATGTTTGATTAGTTCAGTACTGGACATAATAAAACAAGTTTCAATTTAAAACATGTATCTAGTGCCAAGTCTAAAATTTTCAAAGGACATTTAAAAAAAAAACAAATGATTGAATGCTATTTGCATTATCTGCGAACTGATTCGCGTCCGTGCATTAAGTACAACCTTCTTATGATTAATTTAAGAGATCGACTTTTGATTACGTCGATTCGCATACAAAACACTTCGGTAGGATTATGTGGATGACAAACAAAATCTGTTTTATCGTTTTAATATGTCTTATTATAGAAGTTGAACGCTTTCTCGAATATTAGCGGGGAGATTATGGCCGCGACTATGTCACAGGGCAGCGGCTTCTGCGATTATCGCTGTCAACTATTTACAAATAAAACAAGAAACAATTTCATAATAATTATGATGATAGTAGGGGATACTGGGCTTTCAAGTAGCTAAACTTGAGACGCTGTATACAATTACAAACCTTAACAAAATTATCATGACTTCGGGGTATTAATTGATCTTAATAATAATAAAAAATTGGAAAAGACAATGGTGATTTCGTTCGAACAGAGAACGAAAAATACTAAACTTAATATTTAATAACTGGTGGTAGGACCTCTTGGGAGTCCGCACGGGTAGGTACCACCACCCCGCCTATTTCCGCCGTGAAGCAGTAATGCGTTTCGGTTCGAAGGGTGGGGTAGCCGTTGTAACTATACTGAGGCCTTAGAACTTATATCTCAAGGTGGGTCGCGCATTTACGTTGTAGATGTCTATGGGCTCCAGTAACCACTTAACACCAGGTGGGCTGTGAGCTCGTCCATCCATCTAAGCAATAAAAAAAAAATATAGTGCTAAAACAATGTACCAGTCGTTTTGTAAGTTTCTAATGTTTGATCCGATAAAGATCTGACCTGAACACACACATCGATAGCGTATATAAGCGATATGGTCAGCACTCTTATTCATTAGTTGATCTGTCTAGAATTGTTAATCGGTCAATATTATACGCGTGACACATCATGCAAATGTCAGATAAATCCTACACTATTGCTTAATCTATTGCGGGAATTCTATCAATCAAGTACTTTATCACATAAATATCTATATATTAATACGTGAAGCAAAAACTTTGTATCCCTTTTTACGAAAATTGCGCGGACGGAGGAGTATGAAATTTTCCACACTTATAGAGAATATAGAGAAGGAGTGCACAATGCTAATATTTTTTTTAAATAATGCATAAAATATACATTAAATCAATAAAGAAAACATTACACACACTACATACCATGTATTTGACGCACACACGCATGCATACTATTTATTGTCAAACTTTTGTTCTTGACGTCTGTTGACAAATTGAGAATAGATTAAATAAACATTAAATATTGTTTGTCTTTGTTAATATTTTTTATAGTGTAGTCTTAGCGAAATTTGTGATTATAGAAGTATAAAATACAATAATAATAGTGTACAAGCTTACAATTCCAATTAATTATAGTCGAATTTCGACTACTGCGGGACCTCTAGTATTAGGGTAATGTGTGATATTTTTAGCTTGGAAAGCTGTACGCACATTTACCCATTTACTGCATGTGGTATACATGGGAGCGTTATTAATTAAAGTAATTATATATAATAATTGGTATTAATTAAAGTAATTTTCATTAGATCACATCTTTGTAAGTGAACAATGTTTTATATAAATAAAATGTCTAGTTGACGTCCGACATCTCAATAGAATTAGAAATAAATTGTTTAAAGACTGTAGGTTTTTTTTTTGGGAGAGCACTCAGAGCTTTGAATAAATTAGATCGAAATAAATAATTTCAAAGTATTTGATAAAAAATAAGCTTATTACACAGTGGATGACTGGATGATAAATATTAATGTTCATAGAAATTTAAATAATTGTAATCTAAATTTCGCTAATGGTGTATGCTTGACGTAATATATTTTAATACGATATTCCAGTATAGAATGTGTGTAGCTGTTTCAAGATATTCAAAATCGCCTTTAAGACATTATTTTACTATTATTCATTTTACGTTTTAAGATATTGTAAAATTATCTTAATAAGATTTATGTTAATGTGATGATAATAAGTGATATTATGTTTTTAGTTATTTATTGTGTTAGCGGACGAACAAGCACACGGTCCGACTAGTGTTAAGCCGTTACCAGAGCTCACAGACATCACTACGTGAATGTCGCCATCTGCCTTGAGACATGAGGTCTATGTCTCTTACTGTGTATTACTCAAATTGCATTTTTGCGGGTTTGATTTTTATTACATAATGTAATCCTTTTATCGTTAGTAAGTTAACTCTACCAATTTATATTGGTATCGTGGCCTAAAGGATAGGACGTCCGGCGCATTCGTATGTAGCGATGCATCAGTGTTCGAATCCCGCCGGCAGGTACCAATTTTTCTAATGAAATACGTACTCAACAAATTTTAACGATTGACTTCCACGGCGAAGGAATAATATCGTGTAATAAAAATCAAACCCGCAAAATTATAATATGCGTAATTACTGGTGGTAGGACCTCTTGTGAGTACGCACGGGTAGGTACCACCGCCCCGCCTATTTCTGCTGTGTAGCAGTAATGCGTGTAATGCGTTTCGGTTTTAAGGGCGGGGCAGCCGTTGTACTATTAAAAGTGAGACTGTTAAAAGTGAGTGAGCTAGGCTATCAGATTGTGACGACTACTAGTCGTCACTAGTAGTCAGAACTAGTACTGAGACCTTAGAACTTATATCTCAGAGTGGGTGGCACATTTATGTTGTAGATGTATATGGGCTCCGGTAACCACTTAACATCAGGTGGGTCGTGACCTCGGCCACTCATGTAAGCAATAAAAAAAATGACATATTTCGGATAAGATAAGATGTTTCGGATATTTCTGATAAGATATTAAAATTCTTATATGGATTAATAGTTTCGACCATCGAATTATAAAATGAATCTATCTATGCCCTTCAAATATAAAAGTTAGGAACAGAAAAGTGTGGGAAATATAAAAGCTAAGAACAGAAAAGTGTGGGATTATTAACCAAAAAATATTTTACCTTTATCGATATGTTTTTTGTCTAACTCCACGGAATAATTATTGCGACGTTTTAAACAATCAATTTATGTATCAAGTCTTTAAATGGTTAATTCTATGAATAATGGCGACTTAAATTCTTATTAAGTTGAATTCTTAGTGCTTTAAGGTTTAAATGGATAAATTAACATTTATGTAGGAGTGAGCAATATAAAGTAAATATACATATCTTAAAAAGTAATCTAAATACTTGAGATTTTTTTTTTCAATAATCCGAAGTATTTCACGCGTGATCGAAATTAACATAATTTGACAATTCATCAATCAGTAAAACCGTACTACAAACAAAAGTTAACAGCGCACATGTCCGACTCTCCGTACAATACGACCGACTATAGTGATCGAAAGCTAAGCGATGCATTTAATTTTATAACAAAACTTGTGTCCGTTTTTGTACGCGGTCCACAAAAGATCTAATTGAAGCGCGGAAAAAAAAAAAACACCTCGAATGATTCTCAAATGATACGTGTTTGTTTGCGTGATTGATGTATCGACGACCCGGGCCGGCTATTTAACAGGCAGTTAGACAAAATGGAGTGCGTTGGTATTTGAAAGACGTCGGGGTGCCTTACCACAACGCTTGTTGCGGACATTGGCATAGAATGACGGTTCAGTTACTCTAAACATTTTTTCACGACGCTTTTTTCGTTTCGTCCGTTTTTATTGGATGGGCTGATTAGCTTATTATTAATTTAATGTTTCGCATTGTTTTTTTGTTGGTGTATAATCAAGAATACTATCTCTCTCCCTCTCCCTCTCTCTCTCGCTCTCTTTCTCCCTCTCTCTTTCTTTCCCTCTCTCTCTCGCTCTCTCTCTATCTCTCTCTTATTGGACCTTGCGATTAAGTGGTCATTGGAATCCATAGAGATCTTAACGTACGTAGCACCACATACCGGTGAAACAGACACTTGGAGCTTGCGGACACTTACGGTTATATTATAAACTATATTAATTAAATAATATTATTTGTCGTGCGACGTAAAAACAGCTTGGATGGACTGTATGAAAGAGGATACGCGAGAGAAAATTTTTGATCGCAGAGATAACGTATAATTGGCCTGAATGGAAAAAGAGGAGATGCTGGGCCGACCCCACATAGTGGGATAGAGGCAAGTAGAAGAAGATTTATACATCGCGAAAGTGGTTTGTGAACATATCTTAAACACGTATTAAGTAAAAAATTGTACTCGTTGACAGGGATGATTAATAGCATAATCTCATCACTCATATGGGACATTTACTTTTAGGCTCACAACGACTGTTCAGTTAAAATATTTCGAATATTTTTTGAAATATTCATTGAACTACGGTATAGTGACAAAGACTAAACAAAGAAAATGTACCAATTAGTCCAGTTCCTACACTTTAAATGACATTTGCACATTTAATTACTTCTTCCTCTCGACATTTACATTTTTTTTATTGCTTAGATTGGTGAACGAGCTCAAAGCCCACCTGCTGTTAAGTGGTCACTGAAGCTCATAGACATCTATGACGTAAATGCGCATCCCACCTTGAGATATAAGTTCTAAGGTCTCAATATAGTTACAACGGCTGCCTCACCCTTCAAACCGTAAAGCATTACTGCTTAACAGCAGAAATAAGCAGGGTGGTGGTCGGGTAGGTACCACTCTCGGACTGCGGACTCACAAGAGGTCCCACCACCAGTAATAAGACTTTGACGACGGAAATTGCTTTTTCTTAAAACGAACCAAAAGTGAAGAGCCTCTGTCTTCACTAATAGAACGACGAGCGTGTGTGCGTGTCGTGATCACAATCAGGTTATTTCACTGGTAATTATGATACGACGGGCGAGAGTACGACCCCGGGTCAATCCGTGAATGTACCACATGTGACCAGAACACGGGCCCATCATTATTACGAGTATATCTCATTATGTAGTTTGTTGTACAAACATCGAATGAATTAGTTGTTTATAAATGTTATTCCTTTAATTATATGCGTTAACAAATTTTTTGAAAACTCTATAGTAATGGCCCATTCTATTAACTATACTTACTCACATATTTACAGGAGTTTATTCGTTCTTATTATATTTTTATTAAAATTTGCAAATAGGATATTATTATGAGGCAGCATTTAAACGACATATTATAATTAGCATCAGGAACAAAACATTAAATACTTCAATACCTTTGTGAACGGTGAAAAAATATATTAAAAGACTTGATTTTTTCAAAATTGGTAGTGAAGTGTACCCTTAAAGGCTAATCTACTGACAGTTTCAAATGCATAAAATATGAAACAAATTTTCAGTACTATTAACTAATCGAAAGCTAGTAGAAAGGAATTGAACCAAACAGATCAGTTAAGTTTATCGAAATCTGGTCATACCAATACGTGTCATCGGATTTTGGTCTGTCAAGCCTATTGCCTTTGAGCTTAGGAATTACCTGTACAAATTAAAATCCTCGTATTAAAATTTGTTATATTGTTTTAGAACGTCTTACATTCAAGCAACCTTAATTCCTGCGTTATCTGAAATGCATAATACATACTGTGGTTTCTGAAATTCATAATACAAGAACAAACATATTATTATGTACTCGTTTTTATTTCTTTTTATTTCTTACCAATGCTGATAACCTTGAGAGGCTATTTCAGCTTCACCTTGACGTGTAGGTGAGCTCACGGCGCTCAAACCGGAGTGCTGCTAACACTGGCCCTAGCAAGAGCAGTGCTTCGCAGAATCTACCACCGGATCGGAAACGCGACCCACTGAGAAGATCCGGCGAGAAACTCAGTGGTCTGTGTCTATGGGTTAATTTACTCGTCGAGCCCTTCGTCGCAAGCGACGGGTATACTCGTTGCCAAGTTTCCAACAGTCCACCAACAGTATGACCTGGACAAGAACTTGAAATCAGATTCAGTCATCGGGAAAACGATTATTAGTCAGAGTCACTCATTCGCTGTGGAACGAGAACTCATTTTTACACTGTCGTAGTATAAGACTGGTGGTAGGACCTCTTGTGAGTGCGCACGGGTAGGTACCACCACCCTGCCTATTTCTGCCATGAAGCAGTATTCGGTTTGAAGGGTGGGGCAGCCGTTGTAACTATACTGGGACCTTAGAACTTATATCTCAAGGTGGGTGGTTCATTTACGTTGTAGATATCTATAAGCTCCAGTAACCACTTAACATCAAGTGGGCTGTGAGCTCGTCCACCCATCTAAGCAATAAAAAAAAACCTTTTTTGCTAAACAAAATAGCGCTTAAGACTCGTACTGTTGTTAAAAACTTGACAACGTAAACAGCGGAACTTAAGTACTTAAGTGACTTCGAGAATCCCGTGACTCTTCACTTTATTCCCACTTGTAAGCACATTAAAAAGTATAAAATAGTAAGGTCTTCGTGGGCGGCAGACCTGAGGTCAAACGAATTGATAGATAAAACCTCGCTTGAGTGACGTCATATTTTTAATGCGTGAACCTTAACGCGTTGTGAGGTTCGTTCGCATCCTAAGATTTAGAACATGATTTTTTTATTTGTTTAAATGTAATGAAAATATTTGTATTGAATAGGTACACATCTGGCTTTTTATGTGCAATATACTATGCGTATTGTTTTTTCTATGTTTTGTGTCTGATAAATTTGTTATATATTACCAATATCTATGTATGAGAATATGGTATAATCTCGTAGAATATGACTATATGTATGTATGTATACTGTTTGTGTGTGTGTGTGTGTGTTAATATGTGTATTGTTTTTCTCACAAGGAAAGGCAATTAACACAAGACTCTCTACGCCACTCTTGGTTAGCCAGTAGAGAATGCCTTAGGCATTAAGTCTCACAGAGTACTCTTATGCCCTTGGTAAGCTTGCGATAGGCGGCTCGGCTCTGCCTCTGGCATTGCTGAAGTTCATGGGCGACGGTAACCACTCACCATCCGGTGGGCTAGTCTGCCTACAAGGGCAATAAAAAAAAAATGGTAGAAGATCTTTACAGCATTCTATACGCGTCCTATGAACGAACTTAACGACGAACAAACTTCGAGTTAACTGTCACATTATGATTAGACGATAATTTAAACGCTTGTTAATTTTAAAATCAATGTAAAAAAAAACATGATTTATGAAACTCTTCAAAATTGTTGTTTGATTGTCAATCGTTGATTTTTCAGTCAACATTTATAACATTTTATGTTTGGCTGTATGTACATTTCATTGGAAATTTCGTTGTTTGTTTATTTAAAAGAGATAAATAATTTAGAATAAATTTGTTTTAGAAGTCGTCGTGGCCTAACGGATAAGACGTCCGGTGCGTTCGTGTTGAGCGATGCACCGGTGTTCGAATCTCAGGCGGGTACCAATTTTTCTAATGAAATACGTACTCAACAAATGTTCACGATTGATTTCCACGGTGAAGGAATAAAAATGAAACCCGCAAGATTATGATTTGCGTAATTACTGGTGGTAGGACCTCTTGTGAGTCCGCGCGGGTGGGTACCACCACCCAGCCTATTTCCGCCGTGAAGCAGTAACACGTTTCGGTTTGAAGGGTAGGGCAGCCGTTTTAACTATACTTGAGACCTTAGAGCTTATATCTCAAGGTGGGTGGCGCATTTACGTTGTGGATGTCTATGGGCTCCAGTAACCACTTAACACCAGGTGGGCTATGAGCTCGTCCACCAATCTAAGCAATAAAAAAAAACGGTTAATCTGATCGACTTGAATCTTGCTACAATTCAGGGAAGATTGTCATTAGGATACAATTATGGCCAACGCGCGTTTTTTTAAATTATTGATAGAACTTTTCAATTAATTTAAGCGTCAGTGATAAAATCAAATTTCGAAGTTTATGTTCGTAATCTAAATATAATTCTTAATTTAAATAGATGTCCAGGTTGGATTTAAACACGAACTCATTAATTCGCTTTGTGTGTTTTCATTCAAAATTCGAATCCATCATCAGAACCACCCAATAAATATGCTTGTGTACACTTACTTACATTTGAGTTCGGTTTTCCCTGTTTCTCTTTAGACAAACATATTTATGCGACAAAATTATGATTTTTATATAAAATACGAAGCTTTATCGCGAAAATATCGATGGATTTGTGGAAGCGGCTCGGATGCGGCCCACGTGCCGTGCTGGTTGCCCCCGCGCTGTATATCACACGTCTCTGCGCCGACACTGTTTTGCACTTCGGTACTCGAAGGGGCGGATTTGGAAGTAAAATAAATTTATGTTCAGCTTGTGGCCTATTTATTAAAATTAAAGTGTAACGTTCGCTTTATATTTTGTGGTTTGCTTTATGCAATAGTTGAGTGTTATGATGTTTATAGCAAATGAGAATGCATTAAGAACGTCCATTGCATTTACTAAATATAAAATAAAATATACTAGCTTCTACGTAGGTACGTAGTTTTTATTTAGGTATAAAATTAATAGAGCATTCTAGATTAAAGTACTGAAAATTAATAAAAATCTTGATTAATTATAACAAGTAATAGTACACTAGTATCGAGAGCTATATGACTTGTCATAACCTACAGGTAAATCTTCTTTTCGTAAAGCTTACAAATAAATACGTAAGTCGCGAACTAATCGTACTACTACGTACTAATACGTACTAATACTAAATTAGAGCTTAGGTAATTAGGTAAGTCGTGAAAAATAAAAACTAATTATAAAATGAATATAGCTGTACTATCATCATACAAAATACCTGAAATAAAGGAAATAAGAGTAAAATTATGTATTTCATAACAAGTTAGGGCGGTCTTAGTGGGAGCGGTGTTCAAAAATCTTATCATTGCAGTCAAATGTGTACTAGTTCCAAATCGAAGTTGCTGCAATGATACGAACAGTCCTTTGTGCATAGGTTTTGTTTCGGGCTGTGGGCTGAACCTTCCATGCTGCTCCCACGTTTAGGGTGGCGCGCGAATTTCGCGAGGCTCTGTGGTCAAAGATGGTAAAGGCTACTGCCGATAATAGTAAAGGATCTGCATGGTGACAGGTAGCCGCTCATTTACTGCTTGAGTGGACAAGGGTAACCAACCTTTGAGTTTGAGACCTGAGATCTCTGACAGCAAATTTCCTTAGACAAATCGTCTTCTCGCATTAAAACTGTACAGTCTCAAAGCTTACTAATTTTACAGGAGAGTGTTTTAAAGGTTTAACATGTGATATATTTAATATTAATCATCTTTGCAACATTTATTTTTTACTTTTTACCAGTTACATTATCTGTCTTTTAATGTAAGAAAAAATTAAGTACTAATTTTTTTAATAGTAGTGAAAACATAGATAAACTAAAAAAAACTAAAACTACTCTCTTTTGACAGTATTTATGAAAAAACTACTGGTGATACCAAATGTTTCCGCATATTAACTCAATTTCGAATATTTTTGGATTAATACATAGATTTTGATATTAATACATAGTTGTCGGTTATATATTTGTAGAATAAAAAATATTAGCGTTGAAGATTTTAGATTGTATAGATCTACGTTTTCAAAATATCACTTGAAGTCCGCCCCTGGTCAGATGCAGCACCGGTCGAAAGAGTTACAATCCGCGACCGTGCCGTGTTCACCGGCGGCCCACACTTCGATACACTCTGATCTGTTTATTCTGAAACACAATGATTTAAGACTTCTAGATGTAACCTTTCGATACAAGTTTGACAAGGTCGTTGACTTGTCGTATTTATAGTGTGTCTTTATTTAGCAGTCGCTCTTTCTAGTAGTATCATAGTAAAAACATTTTATTAAAGGAACATTCCAGAAAGAGATATTCAATATACAACAAAACGATTTTCCAGTTTTTTGTGTCGATGCTTAGATACTTCATTTTATCTACTATCTATTCTAATATTTAACATATATATTATATCTAATAGCCCAAATTAAAATTTATCCATATATTTTAGCTTAAATGTCATCATCACAAATGTCAAAAAAATTTAACTCTAGTTAACTACGTTCTTTAGAAAAGAAGAAACAATTTAAGCATGTATCAATGAAAATATTTTACAGCTTTTTGATAAATCGGTTGAAGCTGTCGTTTGTTTTAAATATGGAACTGGCGATTACTGGTACAAAACGAGCAGACCTCATAGCGCTCTTTAATAAAATCAAAATGACCTCGCACATCTGAACTCTAAAAACCGTCCTCAAATTTTCGCTTCACACTTTTGAAGTGATGCTCTTTCTAGTATCTCTCTATGTACTATCATTGCATTGTTTCATTTTACGACATGTCCACGCCATTGTTCTGTTTAAAACACATTTCGACTGTCGCACTTGTTTCGAAACCAGTTACTCGTTATGTGGAAAATAATCATTTGTAATATCACTAAATAGTTGCGAGAGGTATTGGAGGGTGTCATGTTGGAATTTATGTATGCAGATGTTAAAAATAGTTCAGCATTGTCCCATTTTGAAGTCAGGTTTCAATGACAAGTCCTCATTCAGCGTTAAGAATTCTAACACTGTTGCGAAATGCTCACAAATCGCCTAGCTTGACTCCGGTGCCCATTTTAACATATTATATTATTATGGTTCTATTGTCAAAGACTATTATAGTTCTAAAATCAAAGATATCGCCACGAATTTTTTTTAATTTACGGTTTACTTATGTACTTATTGATTTAATGTATTTTTTATGCATAAGTTAAAAAAATAACATTCTTCACTTCTTCTCTATATTCTCTATAAGCGTGGAATATTTCATACTCCTCCGTCAGCTTAGTTTTCGTAAAAAGGGGTACAAAGTTTTTGCTTCACGTATTAATGTATAGATATATATTTTGCAAAGCTTACTAAAAAAATATCTAAATATAAAAAAGAACAACAGTCGTGCCGCTTCGAATTTATACATAGCAAATAGAGACATTAATTTTAACTGCTATTTTGGAATTCAATAAACATATCGGAACGTTGCGGCGAAGGGCAAACACATTCCTTCAAGTCAATGACTTAAGGATGCAATAATAATAAAAAAGGATTGTTTTTATTGGAATTCTGTATTGTGTTTATTTAAGGTTAAGATTTAGTTAAGAATATTTAAATTTATCTCATCTGTCTTTCGAAATCAGTCTATATGTGCCGTCCTTGAAATCGATATGGGTAAAAGCATATACTTTGTAGATACGTGTGTATGTACTAAATCAAATCTAAACGCTTATTCTAATATTCGATACAATATTGTAATAGAGTTTCCAGTAACAAACATATTTGTTCAAAGTAGAGATATCAATGAAATAGTTTACATGTTTCACTAATTGTAATAGGCAACTAAAAAAGTAATGTTGTACAAATTATTCTTATGACATACTAGCTGACCCGGAAGACTTCGTAGTGCCTCAATCAATAAATAAAAGATCTAAGCTTTTGTATAAAATAAACTTAAAACAAACAAAAGGAATCCGTCCGACGGGGGACACATCAAAGGAAAAACAAAATTGTTATTTTTATTTAATTCCGAGAATGTTCATATTTATCTACCTTTTAAACCTTCTTTGGACTTTCACAAATAATTTAAGACCAAAATTAGCTAAATTAGTCCAGCCGTTCTCGAGGTTTAGCAAGACTAATGAACAGCAGCAATTCATTTATATATTTTTATAGATAATAAGAGAATGGAACGATTTAGGTTATAAAGGAATTGTAGAAAAATTCATAACACTTAAAATATTAAAATTACTAACGCAATCAACGGTGTCTATATTTTTTATACGCACTTTGACTCATTCAGACATTCTCTTTTGCCTTTTTTTTACTTCTAACTTGTAATATAAAGTAGGATTTATCTTCAGAACGATCCTAATTAGTTAACGTTCTGAATATATTACTTATTTTTAAACAAACAAAATTGACATACCTGTAATTGCTTTTTATAGTTTGTTCGTTTAGTTATTATAATAATAATATACACATAAATTGAATTATATAATTATGAATAACACAAGATAAGTTCATATTTGGATATAAACTGTAGGCGAAATGTAAATTTTTTTTTTTTTATTGCTTTGATGGGTGAACGAGCCCACATCCCACCGGGTGTTAAGTGGTTACTGGAGTCCATAGACATCTACAACGTAAATGCGCCACCCACCTTGAGATATAAGTTCTAAGATCTCAGTATAGCTACAACCGCTGCCCTATCCTTCAGACCGAAACGCATTACTGCTTCACAGCAGAAATAGGCAGGGCGGTGGTACTTACCCGCGCGGACTCAGAAGAGGTCCTACCACCAATAAAAATGTGTGTAATGTGTAAAATGTGTATAGAAATTGGTGGTGTATCAATCAAGTCTATCAATGTATCAGAAGATCTTAATTCAATTACACCTATAAAGTAACGATTTCTTTCGAACGATTCAGATGCATATTTCAAAAGTCTGTTTTGTTGCAATGTACTGATTCTATTTCTTGACAAAAAAAAAACAGCACACGAAAATAATAGTAAAATAATAATAAAAACATTCTATATAATAAAAGTGACTATCTCATTCATTGAAGACAGTATCTTATTAATAAAAATATACGCCGAAAGACACTAGCATGATTTCTAAAAAAAAAAAAAACTGTATTATTCAATCCAAAAGTGAAGTGTTGTCTTCATTTTATCAAGAACTCAAGTGTCGATATATTGTTGTAACGGTCGTGGTTGGAAACTAAACAGTACAAACCAGATAACCATTGGATGTACACCCCTTGTTAACGATCCCACAACCAAATAAATTTGTAACCAAATTAGTCCCGAGCGATAAAATTTATTCGAAATCCACTGAGGAGAGTAAAAATAACACATTCTCTGTCGGATTAAATAAGAGATACGAGCAAGATACGATACTCGGACTCGTCTTCCGCCCGTTTTTAACACTTCCAATTAATAAAATTGATTTTGTTTTTTAATTAAGGCCCGTAACGAAGGTCTCGGATCAGGTATACCCCTTAAAAGAAGATTTATTTTATTACACGGTGCACGTTCGCTCCGATATCGCGTACAAGGCGACGAAAAATCGATCGCCTACATTTATATAGCGGTTATACGATACATAAAAATCGATTTTATAAAATCGTCTCGGGACTCGATAACAATTATTTCGGTGTAAAATTACCAGTTCGGAATTAAGCTCGTATAAATTATTCCATATTTAAAGAATGCAAAACCAAAAAATACGAAAGCTTTTATTTGGGTAAATAACTTGGAATTTAGTGTTTTAACATTTAATATGAATATTTTAATTTTAAGATCTTTAATAATGATTGAAAAGAAAACTATTTAAAACATTTCATCTATTAATAGCAATTTAATGCTAAATAAACATATTCTACTTAAATAATCTTACAGATGACGATGATCTTTTTTACTATTTTATTATCAGCAAAAAAGAAAACTAAAACATTACAGTATACTTTTTTTTAGTTTTCGCGAGCCGTAGAGGTAATTTAAGCTACTTTCACAGCAATTCTCTAATCGTCTCGGAGCTAAACGTCAAGACCCGTCTATCTACTATCTGTATGCAGCGTCTCCTCAAGTACTTCAGACACGTGGCCCGAAGAAATTCTGACAACTTGGAAAAAATATTGGTTTTAGGTCTCGTGGAAGGAACGAGAAGTCGAGGAAGATTGCCAACCAGGTGGACGGACATTGTCAAGGAGGCCACAAACACCAGCGTCCCGGGCGCCATTAAGCAGGCCGAATGCAGACAACATTGGAGGAAGCTGGTGCAAAAACTGGACCAAGGTGGTCACGACCCTCAGTAATGAGGAAGCGATGAAAGAGAGAGACAGCAGCATTCCGTGACAGCAAAAAGTAATATAATGACAATAATAAACCGTAAAAGTAGTTAAAATTTTAAAACATCTATGTACATTGAAAGCATAAATAAAAAACATCAGACCCTTTACGTGCATAATTGAAAACCAGCTTCGCATTCGCTTCCAAAAAAACTCTCATTCATAGCGTGCTAATTACAATACCTACTGTAAAGCACCGAACGCATGAACGACCTTCCAGTGAAATGTATGGACGAAATGAATGCGTAATTTGCATATGAATACATAATTAAACTGCGACATGAATGTTAAATAGAATCGATTTCGCTTATCTACGACGATTATAAAATTTAAGTGCCCGACGAAACGATTTTTAAGATTAGACGAAACGGGACTTCGACTTTAAAAAATGTATTAATTACCAACCTTATTTATTTAAAAGAATTTACGTAAATCGAATAATAAAAAAACGTGTGGCACTCGGGAACTGCCGCGGTAAAGCTATTGCATAGCATTTTTTATCAACTTATGCAATTATAATAATTAGACAATGATAATTTAATATTAAAACAATAATAAAACAAGACCACGCTATATTAAACATTAATAAAAGCAAAACCTTAACTGTCCCCTTCACACTCATAAGCTAGACCGCGCGAGAGAGAGATGGGCAGACTTTTTATGATGCGCATGCAGTGTGACGTGACGCCATTACACAAGCAAACAGCATTACATTACCCAAACATTACACAAGCGCAACATGTGAATGTGTTGAACGCGAGCTACATGGTAGGCGGAGTGAGGGGTGTAAGGTTTTTTTCGTTACGGAATTTCATGATTCGATCGCCGCGCTCAAGGCCCGCGATCAAAGCTATGCAATAGCTTAAAAATGCATTGGACATTGATTTGTCTTAATGTCAGTTTTAAAGAAAAATGTAGGTGACATGAAATTGGTATAATCATGAACACTTGTTGATCGGTGATTGACAGTCAGGTGTCAATTTATTAACAATATAATTGTAATGTCTGGCAAAGTGAACCTAGAGCATAAAAAAGTTGCATATGTGTGTACGTAGCAGTTTCTCTAGTATGACTACAAAGGTAACTGTTAAAGAAAACTATGAAGACAGTTAAAAAAATTTTTTTAAAATAAAAATCAATAAATCAATCAGAAACAATATATCTAGAGGGTGCTTACGTTTGTGATAACCGATAACCACCAAGTAAGGCGTCAATTCGCTCTTCTACTTAATAAAAGCAATAAAAACTACATGTATGGGGTCAAGTAAATAAAATTTGTAGTGGTCAGTTTTTTTTAAGACAAAATCTGCTGGCCACGATGGACATCTGCCCATAATTTTACTTTAAATAGATCTCAAGTGCTTTACCAATCGCAAAGCCTATATTTTCCAACATTCTAAAAAGAAAACTACATTAGACCACGGACGGTTCTGTACGAAATTTCAACAAGACGATGACTATCAGTGACACCAATTTCACTTCACGAGAACCATGCTTCTTGATGGGAGAATTTCCAAAATTCGTGTAATTCATAAAAACCATGGTGTTTTTTTTGGAAAATTATAAATTATTCAATCTTTAATTTATTCAACATTTTCTATTCTATTCGATACAAATAAGTGAAGTGAAATTCCTAACACATCTAAATTGCATCATTTCCGTTTTGTGTACACAAAAAGTCAAAAATGCATTCCTATTTCGTTCGATTAATTCTCAGCATCATCTTAACTTTCCTACCAATTATTAAGACGTTCCAGTCACCTTCTCTCATGAGGCCCTCCCGTGTCGTTTAGAAGGGTATAATTGATAGATTCCATTACCTACCACAAGATAGCCGCAGAAGTCAATCACCAATGCTTGTGACATATCAGGTTATCTTTAGGTTTATTATATATTTCTCCTCGTTAAATCATATCTCGTTTCTGTTCATATTTTTATCTATACAAAAAAACGAGAATTTTCGTTAATACAACTCCTAGCACAAAAGCATTTTCAAAATAATTCAACTCTCAATTATTTAAAACACAATAACAGAGTTTAACTGAAAGCGATCCGACCACTTAAGTTTCAATATTATTACTTTAAACAAATAACAAAAATAAACGTTGGTGCTTAAAGAGCTTGCCGCTATGATTTGAGAAAGGGTGAATACATTTTTTATAAACAATTATGATAGGCTTAAAACAATAAGTACAGTTCTCTTTGTAAATTAATTGCTTGAGGGCGCTTTAACATAAAAGAGTTCGAATGTAGGCCATGGGATTTGTTCTTTTTTTTTATTTGTTTGTATTATACCACCGATTCTACATTCACTTATCAAAGGAATGAGCTTAGAAGAGGATTCAGTAGTTTTTTATTTCTCTGGAATATACAAGTGTGTCAGCTATGTCAACATGCGAAAATGGACCTATGGACCGACAGTAAGTTATCACAACAAGATATAAATCTAACAATCTTCTTCCTGCTCTTATTCCACATTATGGGGTCGGCGCAAAATATCCTCTTATCATGCTGCATAGTAATCGATAATTTTATTACTATGGACTTATATTGATGGATGTTCTGAAATATATGGGAACAGTTCAACTACGCTTATCTTATGTGGATATTGATAGCTGGTTAGGCTATAATTCAATCAGACTCTCTAGCCTAAATGTCCGCTTGTTCTAATGCGTCCTCTATAATGTTAATATTTCTGCTCACGTTGAAACAAAATTGAAGTCTCATTTTTTTTGCTACAGTGGTTTTTTTCCCTTAAAAATTTCTTAGTTACTTCACACCAGAAATCAATGGCATGGCGATCTTCCATCATCATCATCATCTTTATCCTGCCCTTCTCCCAGTCACCTGGGGTTTGCGAAACATGCTTTCTCCTTTCATACTCTTCTATCATATACAATTTCTTAGCTCACTCCCCTCTTACCCATATCGTCTTTCACGCAATCCATCCATTTCTTCTTAGGTCTACCTCTTCCTCTACATCCTTCCACAGTCATAGTTAACATTCTCTTACCAACCTCATTTTCATTTCGTCTCATCACATGTGTATACCATCCCAAACTTCTCAGCTTCTCTGTCACAGGTGCCACTTTCAGACTTCCTCTAACATATTCATTCCGTATTCTATCCATTCTCTTTACTCTACACATCCGTCGCAACATCCGCATCTCTGCTGCATGCAATCGCCTTTCATCCGCCACTTTAGTTGTCCAACAAGCTAATCCATACAAGACGGCAGGCCTTATTAAAGTCTTATCTTTCCTTTTAGGGGAAGAGGAATGTGTGAGTCACATGTGGTGCCCGTGACCTGCCACCATTTCATCCATCCTGCGTCAATTCTGTGCTTCACAGTACGATCCAGTTCACCGTCGCGTTGGATAACAGACCCTAGATATCGGAAGACTTGACATACTGGCAAAGATGTTTCGAGAGCAATGGGTGTAAAATTGGAGAGACCACCAAAATCACAGAACAGAACAGATGGCTTGGCGATCTTCCAACAGCTACCATATATTTTTTATTTAAGTCTCTTCGATATAATCAGTATTTATAATAATAATAATATTAAAAACAACACCAGATTGTTAAATACCGCGTATGGCACCCGAAAAATTACAAGAGCATTACGAAATCCCGTAATTATGCTTGCAGAATAATTATCACTCTAATCCGCGGGGTTACGTTCCGAACAGATGTGACAGCGCGCACCGGGCCACTCCGGCGGCCACTGTATCGTTAATAATTGTTTTTTTTTCACTCTTTTCACTAGGCAAAGCCCCTATTCAGTTCTTTGTAATTAGCCATCGACGCTGACGTCGATTCTTTGAGTAATTATACAGGATTCAGTTGGACGTGGACCAGCAGGGGTCTGGAGAGCACTCGTGTCTTTGTTGATGTTTTCATTTGGATTTTTGTAAGCATATGTGATGCGTCAGTACATATTTTTTACTAAAGAAAATTTGTGGAAATTTTAATTTTAAATTTGGACGATTAAAATTTAAAATGGAGGATGTAGGTTTCGTCCTACGGATACTGGTTGTGCTCCCAAATATTACCTACACCTAGAAACTTGTGTGGATTAATCGTTTGTTTTTATCATAACCGTCATTTTCGAATTTGGAACGAGAATCCGTGATAATTTCATATTTTGACAATAATTTTAAAGTCATCGAATGAACATAACTATTTGCACTATTACATCTAATAATATGTAATTCATGGTTAAAATACAAAAAGGCAATCTCAGAAAACGTTAAAGATAAATATTCTTCTTTGTTACAAAAATTCACACTAAAAAAAATTAAAAAAATTGCAACACAATAAACACATTGAAACTTCACAAAACAACTGCCGCTCGCCAATTAACCGTCCACAAATTGTTCTGAGGCATATTCAAATATTTTGACCCCCCGGCAAAGGCATAATCCACGTTGTTCAACATTCATATTTATTACATCGCGCGTGTAAGCGAATCGTAATAGAATAAAGCCATTGTGCTCCGAGGGCCGATTTAACCCTTTCACGAATGCTAAGAGAAAGGACTGCTAATGGTCTTATTTCGCCTAATGATGCCCTTGTTACGGGGGTCTTTACTGTTGCCAGATCAAATGATAAGTCACTGTATGAATATCTCACGTACGTGGGGGAATAATAAATAATATTTGGGTGTTATTACAGTTGTGAGATCGAACGAGATAGTGATAAAAAAGTAACCAAATTAATAAAATCCAAACTTACTTAACGGTGGTTTTGAATGTGAGTTCGGTAATAATAGTCTGTTAACTCATAATCACCTCATAAAATCCCCAATCAATACACTTCGTTTGCTCAGCTGGCGGATTTGAATAATGAATTTTTCATTTTTAGAATTTAACACAAAAAAAAATTAATTGCATTACATTATCGCCCCTAACTTAATAACAAACAAGCGCCCCATTGTTTGGAGTCTGAAAAAAATAGCTCAAGGGCTGAAGTATGATAATGATCGTTTTTTGCTTCGTCCGCCCGATCGCACCTAAATGATCATCAAGACAAAAAATGTTATAGGAATTAATCTTGCATCCTTGCATCCCAATCAGTGGCTATGCAAATACGTCGAGCAGATGCGCTTGTACCATAACGTTACCTAATGTTTTTATTTTAATGACCTGTTATTGTTAAGGATCGCTTCACTATACAAGCATCATACTTATTTCTGCAGAAGTTTATCGCTTCAAGCCTTATAGACTTTCATTTTTTAAATGCGTACGTTATTATAAACTTTGTTGCATTTGAATAAAAATGTAGACGTGCACACCGTAACAAATAGCCTATTTACCTTATAATTTTCATTGTTAGTTTCATTGGTAGACATTATGTTAGGAATATTGTTAGATTACAATGGAAACTTTAAAAATGTCTTTATTAAAATTGTGTTTTTACACAATTTTAATAAAGACATTTTTATAAAAAAAAAAGAAAAAATAATAAAAATTCCGTTTCTTTTTTTGAAGCTCTGAGCTTTTGTCTTGTGTGTTTTGGAAGAAAGCTCATTGAGTCAAGCTCGCCTTTTTAATAGGTACATGCTGCTATTTGTCATATAAAATATAATACTCGCTTTCTTCATTTGACATAGAAACCAAACGTTAAATAAAAAAGAAAGATGTGTGGTATCGTTGGACACCGGATAGGAACGAAGTTCCATAATATAAAAATATTAATTTTAAATTCTAATCGAGATATAAAGAAAATAATTATTGGGGTATACATTTTTTATTATGATTTTTTTATCGATAAAAATATATAAAAAACTGCTTTACAAAGTTATCAACTTTATTTTATTATATTATACGAGAACGTCTATCAACTGTGTAACATCTCGTCACCACGATTCAGGAATTGTTGAATTTATGTGCAGCGACATCTGTTGATAAAAAGCTAAATAGAAAAAATATTACGTTACGGACGTTTTTTCCCAGTTAGGGTACCCCTCCACATCGTCCCATAAGGAACTTCGTTCCAAAAATAGCACTGGGTCCTATGTGTTGTGACACTGTTTGTGTACTGTACTGTGTTAATGAACCGAAGTGAGCGGTTCGATTTGGTGTCTTTGTCGTCAATCAAACATTAATTATTTATGTAGAGGTTGGTAGTCGAAAGTCGAGAGGCCGGTAATAATGTGTGCGCCATCGAAAACAATCGTTCGATAAATGGACGCCAAGGGCGACTCATTCATAGTTGATTCTTCCACTTGTAGCTTATAGTGTTATGACCACTGATCTAATGGTTATGACATATTACGGAAAGACAATCATTATTCCAATGAAATTCAGACATCTATAGAGATGTCTGATCTGGATTACTTAACTTAACTTGGTGCTTTAAAATAATAAACCTTTGTACTATACATACTGGAGTTATACCATTTCTAATGTAATTATTTATTCATATTATTGTTTTGTTATCAAACAAAATCTTCTAATTTTAGAGGCTCACGAGTTCATGGTCTATCTTACACGGGGATATCGTATTGACTTCAGACTACTTTGAGTGTTGGATCATCTGACCCCAACTTTAAATAAATAAATAAAAAGTAGTCTTGAATCAACCACAATAAAGTGAGTTTTTAATGAATTATATCGTTCATACTAATGCATCGAAGTAAAAGGACCATGTGGAACCCGCCTTGATACGCCGTCGGTGGTCTAAGATACTTAGATAGAAAGGCTTCAATACAATAAATAAAGCTAGAAAGAGACGTGTCTTTCTATCGCACTGTCGAGTTATATGAGTTAGCCATTAATTCAGAAATTCAAATAAAATTTTAGATAATTTAATTAAAAAGTGTGTTTCGTGTACAAATTTCTGAAACCTTATTTATTCTAATTTACTACTTTATATCCAAGATCAGACATTTTGATGGTTTTGCGATAACTTATCGACAAAAGAATTGTATATAGGTACTTGTAAGTACAACACAGTTTGGCGGCTGATAATTACTATTTCAAAAAGGCAAAACGCCCTTTGAATTCGAAGTATCCGATCTTCCATTTTTGAATTCAGGCGACAAATATATACTCCTATGATCACTTATTACAAGGTGCAATGTGATCTAATCTCGCCTACTATAGTAATAAATCGGGTTTTAGATACATAATATTTTATTGAAGCCGCATCTCAAATTGACGAATGTCAAAACGGTTAGTTTTACCGTTTATTAATTATGTCTATTTCATCCAAACATCTTTAGGATGGCAAGGATATAAAAACAACTTGTCAATAATTCAAACATAAATATTAATTAAAGGCTTTTAATGGTACATTACACCAATTAAAAAAATGTTAATTTTCAGTAATTTTTAATCACTAAAATACAAACTACAAAGAAATAAGCTTACTAAAATGATAATACACATTATAATAGTTAAAAATACTTTGCAAATGACGTAATTAAATTCTAGTTTTGTGTAAGATTGTTCGTTTTAAAAATACACCTGTTAATAATGTCCATAAAAAACAATATAAAATTTTATTTCAACAAGATAAATGATCAATTAAGATAATTCATTCATTCATCTAAGTGTTAAAATCATTTAAAATAGAGAAAAAAAAAAGATTGCGTTAGAGTTTCGATATTTAAAATACTTTAAGCATAAATAATATCAATTATACAAATTCTATGCACAAAATCAGTTGTAATATGCATATTTGTAAGATTAAGTCATATGTTTTTGGGAGTATACAAAATGGTAAATGATTCGTATGTCATTAAATGTATTTGCATTTTTCATAATTCTTCTAGTTAATTTTTTATTCTAAATTTGTTCTAAATATCGACGGAAAACTACTAGATTACGACTCACCTGGTGTTTAGCGGGTACCGAGATTCGTTTACTTCTCTATGTGAACGCTGGTGCTAGCCTGATGACATGAAGTCAAAGCCTCTATTGTATTGAATATCGGCTCTTAATACACTTAAAATCGAAACATTTGTCAGAAATAAGCAAGATGGTGGTACACGCATAGTGTCGGCACACCACTTAACCAGGACTTACATTATTTTTGCTTACTTGATTTTTTTTACACGATGTTAACCTCTATGATTTTGAAACACCGTAATTAATAAAATCACCCACGTTATTTGTTTTCTTAAGATATTGGTAATTGCCTGTAGAATTTGAAACCAGGAATTTTACCTAAAACTAGTATATTAGCTGTAATTCGCATGCGAAGAAAATTAAATAATGACATAAAAAACAAACTGACTCTTTTAATATTCTTGTATCAGGAATTCAGAAGACGATCTATCTTCTATTTTATGTTTATTGATAAGGCACATTAGGAATGCTTCGAGAAGATACCAGCATCGTGACAATTTCTACGACCAAACAGTATTTTTAACGATAACGCAAACCAATGCTTTGTGCCGAAATGGGTATCGCACACCCGTCGTGAAAATTTCTAACGCACTACTTAAGATGTACATATCGGCGATAAAATATTATTGACGCAATACACTTAAATATAACTTGACCATGTAATAATTCTAATACCAACTAATTCAATTTACCAAGAAAATTTAACGGCAACTTATCTTTCACTCTTCAACCAGAACAGGCGTCATTTTAATAGCCAAAAACTAATGTTAACATCATTATTTATATTCCGTTGCTGTTCTGTAATAAATTAAAATTTTATTGGTCCGTAAATCTGTTTTGTTGTTTTCGATTGTTGATACAACATTGTCGGATAACGCGTTCGGTTCTGGAATGATATTGTGATGTGTTGTAAATTTGACGCGATCATTTAATGATATTCATAGATACATCACTATTTAATGAAACTAGTTCAACTTTGACGAAATTAAAATTCGATTTCACTATTTGCATTAGAATTGGCTTTGAGAAGTTCTATTTCATCGCGTTCAGTTTTAATTGTGAAATCAGGTCTTAGTACTTAAGAGCTTATGAGTAGATTCAAAACTGGGTTAATGTTTTTATGTAATAATATCGAGTTTCAATATACCACCATCAATTAAATGGATTATTCAAAAATAGAGGTCACATTTGATAACGGACAGGCGCTACAGAAGACCATTTACATTAAGATAAAGTATATAATTATGGCTACACTTACGTACTTTGTTGTTAAAAATAATAAATTACAAATCATAGTATCAAAAGTAGATGAAATAAACGAACCACCAAAAGAAACAGAAAAAGAAAAAGTCTCTACATATGGAATATTGCAATGGATACAGGATATAAAATCTAAGGACGGTTGACGCCAATCAGGCGGCCGAACGTAAAACTTATGCCAAATCCCTATGCAGCGTAATAAGAGGATATGTTGCATCAAAATGTGGGTTAAGAGCAAGAAGAAGAAGAAATTAGATAATAGTAGGTAATTAAATATAGATAAGATAAGATGTAGATAAGATAAGAGATAAAAGATAAAGTAGATAATTATATCTACGTACACCTATAAGCATACTTAAGGATACATTACCTTGTATATTTACTTAACACCAAATTTAAGGAATTGTTTGCGATTATTATATCACTTTTTTAAACAATATAATATTAATCGTACATTCCGCTAGTGTAACTGAGTTCATAACTCTTTTTCAAAATACACTGTAACAGTACATTACAATTCTAGCTTCCACTATCCTGTGTATTTTTTACTACTGCTGAGACTTCTACTTAATAATATGTCATGGTTGATGGTGTGATTAGCTTTTCTGAGTCGATAGGTCCCGGCAGCTAATTTAAATTATGTTGGTTCAGAGCTGATTGTCTATAAGTTATAATAAAAATACTTAGTACAGAATCATTTAACCACTGTCTTTATCGTACAAAGCCTCTTTAAGTTGGGCAAGTTATAAAACTCAAGAGCTTTTAACATAATCCATTCAAATTTCTTCAATGAAGTTCCGTATGGTATTGTCAGTTTAAAAGTTATTTATCGCTCGAGATACGTAGGATTTACAAATTTAATTTACATAAGGATTTTATTTGATTTTTTTCATCTTATTTGGTTGGTGGAACGCGCTTCGCGGCGGGGTGCCAGCCTTCCAGCCAATAGGTGCTATTGTATTCACAAGCGATCCGTTTTAATCTTTGACATTCACTTCCAAAATTATAAATTTTTGTGTATAATTCATTTATTAATTTAATTATTTTTTTTGGTTTTGTTTAACGTGACCAGTTTTAAATATGCAGTTAAATCTATGGTTTGTTTTTCGTTGTTAATGCGATGCCGGACTTTTTCTTTATCTTTAAATTGTTTGTAAGCTTTAACGGTGCTATTGAGATAATTGATAAGTCTGTTATAAGAACGCGGTCAAAAAGTTCATATTTGTAGTTCATAATCGTTCGATAATACTAAACAACACTTTGACAATCTTACAAAACTCCGATAGCTATTTATGAATAAGACAGTAATTTTTGCAAGGCATTCCTACTGGATGTAGTGGAAAACAGAGATAAGTGGGACATGCGATTTTTTGGTTTAAATGAAAAATATATGCATATTTTTTTTTTTGTACAGTTGTTAGTTCTAAACACGAGTTTAAAAAAGTTGATTATACGCGTTGAAGTTTATAAAATAAGATGAAAATATTCGTTATGTAAATAGATAGATATCTGTTAAGCGTGGTAGTATAACATAGTCATAAATATGACTCATAACAGCCTGGTTGCAACATTTAAAAGCTTAAATAATTGAAATGTAAGCCTCTAATGCCGAGATATAAAATAAGTCCGCACCAGTAGGTATCATCGCCTTACCTTACCTATTACTATCATGAAGCCGTTATACTAGAAAAAGGATACTTATGTCTCATGGTGGGTGACGGAATTTACGTTTTTATCTCCATGAGTTTCGTTAAACGCTTAATACCAAATAAGACGTGAACTCGTCCATTAAAAACTATAAAAAATAATATTAACAAGATTTTCCTAAATTCGCTACGATCAATAATCTCATTCAACAATCACGTAGTTTCCCATCGACCTGTCATAATAATAAAAACAGTACATAGAGACAGAGTGTTGAGCCAAACAATAGCATTCCACGGGCTTCGATTAAACGAGCGACCGCATTGACAATCCTACACCTACTTAGTTGACATTATGTAAATACAGTACCACTTTACATTGTCGTACTCATTATACTGTGGAAGATTCGTTAGGTGAAGAAACACATGTTGTTTTATGGCATCTCAAGCGGTATGGCAGAAGGGAAGTGCAGCGCTGAGTACAACGAAAACGGATATGATTTTAGCGTACGGAACTTTAATTTCGCCACGTTATATTACCTATCTATATTTAAATATAGCCCACGATTTAGATTGTTGAGGATAATTCACGTTACCTTATTAACAAGATAATACTTATTTTTTAAATTTTGTTATCAAAATATTAATATTAATAATTGTATTGAGATATTCTGTAGGACTGGAGCGATCTCAAACCACATCAACAGTACACATCAGGCCCTACTGTTGAGAAACTTCTCCAGAGCGAATTAGTAGTTCCTACCATCGTTTTCTTGAACGCCAAAACTAAAATATATAAGAAAGGGAAAATAAATAATTACTATTAGAGATTAACTTCGATTTGAATCGTCTGTGATTTAGTAGATAAAAAACTTGACTTGAATCTTAAAACAGGTGCCAATAAAATTAACATTCATATTGGGAATAATTGTGTACTCATACTACTCAGTAGCCGTGTCATCGACAATATTGATTCACGTACGAGTAACTATTGTAGTAATTAACTGGTGCGATGACCTCCGAACAGTGGTCGGTAAGAAGTGGATGAGGAGAGCCGAAAACCGGGCTCTGTGGTATGGATTGGGATAGGCCTATGTCCAGCAGTGGACGACTGTGGGCTGATGATGATGATGAGTAACAGCGTCGATAAGCATCATCGTATAACCAAAAACAAACGCGCATGCTACGTAAATTTCAAGGATTTGCCTGGCTTTAAAAGGTAATCATTTAATGTAAACTAAATGATGTCCCAACACTTTCGTCCACCCGAACACAGCAAAGATACATCTTAGCTCACACAATGAGATGATTACAATCCGTTATACCTATCTATACAGCATAAAAAATAACAACAAACCTCGGCATGCGTCCGTGGGCGAAAGAAAACAATTCATCCCTCCTGCTCTAATTTCTAAGGCACAGATAAGAATCGATAGAATGATTTGATTAATTCGAATGAGGCTTTCATACAGGGTACAGGGCTAAGTATTTTATTGCTGACGCGTGTCGATATTAATCACTTGCATTTAATAATTTTGTAATGATGTTTTAATGGTTTTGTTTCGGGCAGATGGTTCTTGACCCTTTTGGGGCATGTGTGGGTAAGAGACGCTCATGTTTGGTTTGTAAATCAATCATAACGTTTTTTTTAATCTTTGTTAACACGTTGACTGCCAAGTAGGTCACCGGTGCCCTATGCGGCGAACTGAAATAATTATGTCGATTTCTGTTACTAAGCACCTGGATTGCCTAAGCTTTGCCTTCTTTTGTTTGTTAATGTATGTTTTAGTCTTTTAAGTTTCTTAGAAATAGATTCACTCTCAGTATCTTCGGATTCATCTTTCCCGGAGTCTACTAAATATTCCGTCGCCTTAGTAAGTAGATTGAAGAGAGAATTATTACAGGCAAAATTATAATTTGCGTAATTACTGGTGGTAGGACCTCTTGTGAGTCCGCGCGGGTGGGTACCACCATCCTGCCTATTTCTGCCGTGAAGCAGTAATGCGTTTCGGTTTGAAGGGTGGGACAGCCGTTGTAACTATACTTGAGACCTTAGAACTTAGAATCTCGAGGTGGGTGGCGCATTTACGTTGTAGATGTCTATGGCCTCCAGTAACCACTTAACACCAGGTGGGCTGTGAGCTCGTCCACCCATCAAAGCAATAAAAAATACTATTAGAAAGAACGCACGTTGTTACGCCTACATGGCAGTCAACGTGTTAAGTATGTTTAAGATATTTTTATTTGCACAATGACACTTAGTGGTCTCGTTGATAATATTTTTGCACATGTTTATTTATTTCTATTAAACTTCACTCTTCACTCTCTACCAAAGAGTAGATAAAACTTCAACTTTATTATTATCTATCTCGAGCAGTACAAGTAATCCGTCTCTGTGAGACTGTAACTGAGACTAGAACTAATGTCTCAAGGTGGATGAAATTTACGTTGTTGATGTCTATGGGCTCCGTTGACCACTTAACGCCAAGTGAGCAGTGAGCATATATCCCATCTAAATTATTTAAAAAAAACCAGTTTAACAGTGTCTAAATCAAACCGACTCTAACAAACATGAGACTTTTAATAACACTAAAACGAGAAATTTAATTGATTGCAGAATATATCATTGTGAAAACATCTTTTAATACACCACGGATTTGAGCAACTCAATTTAGAAGTTCATTCAATCCATTGACAATCCTCGTATAGCTCGATCTATTCGTCAGGTAATAGCTTTTTTATCATTCAATCTCAATTTAAGGCGATGTTCATTAAAAAACTTGGCAGCAGTTTCGCGAGACACCCTTAAAAGGTTGTAAAGGCGATCAGTTTTCCGCACTGATTCACCAGTACGGTATCAATTATGGTAATTCCGCGTTTAATTTCCTGCCTCGGATTTACTATATCCCCCTTCTGTAATAAATTTGATTTATTGGTTAAATTTTTTAGAAATATTTCAGCGAACCCTCTGAAATTTGCGGCGGGTTTTATGGCAGAACTCTGATATTAGCCCCGATGAGTTTTCAAGAACGCCTATTAATTAAGATGTCTATTACATATAAAGAATATTTTACTGGTGGTAGGACCTCTTGTGAGTCCGCGCGGGTGGGTACCACAACCCTGCCTATTTCTGCCGTGAAGCAGTAATGCGTTTCGGTTTGAAGGGTGGGGCAGCCGTTGTAACTATACTTGAGACCTTAGAACTTGTATCTCAAGGTGGGTGACGCATTTCGTTGTGGATGTCTATGGGCTCCAGTAACCACTTAACACCAGGTGGGCTGTAAGCTCGTCCACCCATGTAAGCAATAAAAAAAAAAAGCGTTAGGATATTTTTTCAGCCTTAATTAATGTCACTTTATGTCTTTTAATTTTCTGGAATATCAATACCAATATTCAGACATACGGGTGTTAGTATTTTTCTTTCACATGTCATTTATCATTATTCCGTATTAATACATATTAATTTGTAGTAGTATTTTTTACGTAAAATTTATCATTTGTCCGTTTCTTTTTCAATATTCAAATGTTTCAAATGATGCACTTAGTCTTTTAATTCATTCGATGATAGGTCGACGTATCTTCTCAGTGGGTCGCGTTTCCGATCCGGTGGTAGATTCTGCGAAGCACTGCTCTTGCTAGGGTCAGTGTTAGCAACGTCCTTATGGTAGAGCCCCGTAAGCTCATCTACTCTCTCTGTTACGCCGGCATAACCCTCTTAGGTTACCAACTTAGGTAGGAAAACGACGGTAGCGTCGATATGGTAAGTGCTATTCTAAATGTCATGAATTCATGATGAATGACATGACATTCTATGACATGTCCTTCTTCAAACGAGGCTTGTGGTGAGTATTAAGCGGTAGGCAGCGTCTTGGCTCTGCCCCTGGCATTGCTGAAGTCCATGGGCGACGATAACCACTCACCATCAGGTGGGCCGTATGCTCGTCTGCCTACAAGGGCAATAAAAAAAAAAATCTTATCTATATATATATAAATGAATTGCTGTTCGTTAGTCTCGCTAAAACTAAAGAACGGCTGGACCGATTTATCTAATTTTTGTCTTGAATTATTCGTGGAAGTCCAGGGAAGGTTTAAAAGGTGAGAAAAGTTTAAAAAAGGTCGGAATTATATAAAAACTATTACATATAATTTTGTTTTTCCTTTGATGTGTCTTTTATTTATCGATTGAGGCATTACGAAGTCTGCCGGGTCAGCTAGTTTATTCATAAAGCTGTTATAAAAACCATTGTAACACAGTGAAATATGTGTTTATACCATCGCACCGCCCGCCACCGGAGTAGAGTTCATCCATACTACCTGGAGCCACTGCGGTCATCCACAGTGCGTTTCCAGAGATCTTTTTTGCCACGTACCATCCGGCTATGGAATGAGCTCCCCTCCACGGTGTTTCCCGAGCGCTATGACATGTCCTTCTTCAAACGAGGCTTATGGAGAGTATTAAGCGGTAGGCAGCGGCTTGGCTCTGCCCCTGGCATTGCTGAAGTCCATGGGCGACGGTAACCACTCACCATCAGGTGGGCCGTATGCCCGTCTGCCTACAAAGGCAATAAAAAAAAAAAAAAAAAAATGTGTTTTAACGTTTGCACTTCTTAAGTGCGCTACAATTTACGAGTGCAAAGAAGCGATGTAGAAAGTAAAGCGGGCATGTTGGCCAGTCGAATTAAACAGTCTTAAACACAATTGAATTACTTGAATTTCCTCAGCGAGTCGTCGAGAACAAAAGCGTTATTAAATACGTAATTATTCACATTTACTTGGTGTTCAACGTTAAGGCGTGTCCACTTTGTATTTGCATTTTTCAATTGTATTACAAAATTTAAGCATTGAATATTCTACAATAATCATTGGACTACTACACGAACTACTAATAAAATTATTTTTGCGCTATGACATGTCCATCTTCAAGCGAGGCTTGTGAAGAGTACTTAACGGTAGGCGGCGGCTCGACTCTGCCTCTGGCATTGCTGGAGTCCATGGGCGACGGTAACCACTCACCATCAGGTAAGCCGTATGCTCGTCGGCCTATAAGGGCAATAAAAAAACTCCAAATTAAACTGTTACCAGTTTTTAATATAAATCTAAAAATCCTATCTCCGTTTTTATTACTATTAAGGTACAAACAGAAAAAACAAAATATTGTTTGATCAAGCACAGGTACAATAGAGAGAAAATTACGTAATGTGTAATAAAATTTTGAATGGTAAATTTGAAATTAATTACGCAATACGCTGCTACTTACGACAATCGAATCATTTCATATGACAGTATGAATTTCACTTTAGTTTCCAAGGAACACCGTACTTAATTCTAGCCGAACTAATTGGTTCCGTGGGTCGAAATAATTTTGTTTACTGCCTTTTAAATGACCCCACCCACTTGTTTTACGTGTTTAATAATAATTACTCAGTTTCTTTCGCTCGCTCATTGTTTTCGTTAAAGCAATTTGTGTCAAACATTACATTTGATGTATCAAATGAATCACCCGTCATGCTCTGTGATTTTGATTTCTTTACTATTTTATTTAATTATTACTCAGAGGAAGCAAACAATTATATACAAAAGCTAAATTTTGTTGACGTGGTTTTTCTACGCGATCTATTATGGTGTAGGACAACCGTAATAACGATTTTATAAAATATGTACATTGAAACCTCATATCCAATCTCATACACCTTGATGGTGGTACTCACGCAAAATTATTGGCTTTGGATAACTAACATTAAATGGATTGAACACTTAATGCTTATAAAAGATATAGAAAAGATTAAAGGAACCTACTACAAAATTATCATTGCTTTAACAGTCGTCGTGGCCTAAAGGCTAAGACGTCCGGTGTATTCGTGTATTAGCGATGCACCGGTGTTCGAATCCCGCAGGCGAGTACCAATTTTTCTAATGAAATACGTACTTAGGTTCACGTTGACTTCCGTGGTGAAGGAATGACATTGTGTAATAAAAATCAAACCCGCAGAATTATAATATCCGTAATTACTGGTGGTAGGACCTCTTGTGAGTTCACACGGGTAGGTATCAACACCGTGCCCTTTTTCTGCCGTGAAGCAGTAATGCGTTTCGATTTGACGCGTGGGGCAGCCGTTGTAACTATACTGAGACCTTAGAACTTATATCTCAAGGTGGGTGGCGCGTTTACGTTGTAGATGTCTATGGGCTCCAGTTATCACTTAACACCAGGTGGGCTGTGAGCTTGTCCACTCATCTAAGCTATAAAAAAAAGATGTGTGGTGTCGTGGGACACCGGATAGAATCGAAGTTCTTTATTATAAAAATATTAATTTTAAGTTCTATTCGAGGTATAAAGAAAATAATACTGGCGGTTTCGCAACAACCCACGGTCATTCGGTAACGTGCGAACTTATTGTGGTATACTTCATTCACGGTTGTTTGCATAAGAGTTAGTGTATTGCACAAACGAACGCTCTGAGATCGTGGTCAATGAATGATAAAAAAATATGTTATTTTTTGTACGTCATTACAAAGTTAAGTCGTACACTGTATGCATTACTAATAAAAATCTTACGTTACGGACGTTTTTTCCCGGTTAGGGTACCCCTCCCCATAAGGAGCTTCGTTCCAAAAATCGTATTAGAGAAAACGCACGTTGTTAGTCAAATTACTCGACCGAAGTTGTGATTGAGCGTTTCAAAAATAAAATTACGCAAACAGCAGAACGCTTATCATGATTTCGTATTTCGCGTCTCCACGTAATGTCCACTCGTTGACCGAAGCGGGTACGTAAAAACGTTATTACTTAGACATTCTTCGCTTGTCGCCCCGATCTCATATCTGACGGCAAATTTGAGCCTATTGTGTAATAGAAGTAATGAGCGTCTAAACTTAAACTCGCTATATGTAACCAAGAAGCGACTTTATAAATATTTTTATTGCCACATAACGGCCTGTTAAAATGACTCATTCTAAATCCAGGGGTCACAAATTTCTTTATTCGGCGATACGTAGACAGCATACAGAATGTACGAGGAAAAAGCTATTTAGTTACTCGTTGGTTCGTTAAAATGTTCGTGTTTCAGAACGAATCTTAATTGTGTGCTCCTTTCTAAGAATGCCTAAATACCGACATGTTGAATGTGTTTTTGTTAATATGCAAATTGCGTAGCGCGCAATGTGAGCAGTGTCAATGTGCTTTCAATTAATCTGATTCAATTTTAACGTTAAATTAAAAAAAAAAGTAAAGGAACTAACTGCAAACTAAAACAATTTTTCATCCAATTTGGAAGTTTAAATTGTTTTTTCTTAGCGAAAGAAAAAAAAAAGATAAATTTTAAATAAGTTTTTAAATTATCATTTGCCGGTTTTTTGCAAATTTAAAACCGATTTTAGTATTAAAGAAACAATTCTTAGTTGTCTGATGAAAACGAAAAATATTCACAATTTTCATGACTTGAAAAGGTCTCTGATCCTGAATCCTATGGTCAAATATTTAAATCAAGAATCATTGCCTAGAGAAAATACAGGGTGATATTTTTCTATGGACAATGCCCAACTCATTTTTCCTCTCCTGTTGTTCTAATATATGATTTGCAACATTGTTTATGATAGATTTACTTTTTTACTTCCACGTGCTCTTTCAGTAGTAGTATCTTCAATAAAAAAAAAATTAAATTGCTAAATAATAATAATAACCTCACCTGTAAATTCATGATCGATCAAGGTCAACATGAAATGATAACAATGAACTAGTTCATGCTGACCCCACCTGACACGATAAGAGCGGGAGAAGGTTGCTTCCTTCTTTTTTTTATTTTTTATTGCTTATATTGGTAGACGAGCTCACAGCCCACCTGGTGTTAAGTGGTTACTGGAGCCTATCTACATCTACAACGTAAATGCGCCACCCACTTTGAGATATAAATTCTAAGGTCTCAAGTATAGTTACAACGGCTACCCCACCTTTCAAACCGAAACGCATTACTGCTTCACGGCGGAAATAGGCGGGGTGGTGGTACCTACCCGTGCGGACTCCCAAGAGGTCCTACCACCAGTAACTAATAAGCAAACTTCATTTAGAAACAGCAGTACTGAATGAGATCTAATTAAAAGTACTCAATACTCACAAACTGTTAGTTCGACTACGTATGTACACTGAACTTTAAATCCACAACCGTAATTAAATAATTAAAGCTCCGGGTGAAGCAGACTATCAATCGTCATTGAAAGGTCGGCCGGGCCTGTTCGAAGCAAGACACGACTTCGACCCAACACAACAATTTTCGCTTGAACTTGTAATTAGTGAATGCAGATATAATGCTGCAACAAAGCATGGTTTGTCCTAATTGCGAGGCAATTACTTGTAATCGTTTGGCGTGGGGTATTAAAGACAAAAATCGCTTCAGAATTTACAAATTCCTGCTAAAATTAAATATAAACTTTAAAAAAAAGGAAACGGTAAAGATACAAAAAGAAAAAAAACTTTTATTATGAAGAAATAAGTGGATGGAACAAAAGAAAAAGTCCATACTTAAATTGAACGAACATATTATTATTTTTATAAGTGCTCTGCTGTTATCATTTACTCTGTTTTATAAGCATCCTGTCTGTTTAGTCTCAACATACAACATAACAAATCATTGAAACTGTTACAAGAACATTAATTTTGTTCAATATTTGTGTTTGTATCTTGACAACTGCTACCATATTTCAAAATAAGAATAACGTCATGTTAAAGCGCTGTAATTCGCTGAAAGCGCTTTTTCGGTTTATATTTAAAAGGGTGTGGGAATTGTTACGGAGACTGTTGCTCGCAGATTTAATTACTCGATGAATAAAAATTTGGATGCAGTTTTATAAATGGGTAATAAATACAAATTTTAATCGGTTTTATGATCCAACGGACTTTTATGTTTTGTAGACGATATACATTCATAAATGTAATCCATCAATCATAAAAAAAAACTGTGGGGTTTTCTGGATAATATACTAATTTGAAATACGCAGTAAGTCCTACTACAGTTCATAAATGCTTAAAGAAAAGAATATTGAGAAACACATTATTAGGATCATACGAACGTACAGAAATAATTAGAAGTTATCCTAATTAGCCCCCAAATTCGAATAGATGTATGAAATGTAGATCCATTCTAAATTAAATTGAATGATTAATAAGCATAGTAATGTTGAGTAAGTAAGTAATGCATATCAAGGGTTAATAATCCGCTATGAATACTATAATACATCACAAAATCTAAACAATTACACAAAGCACAATCGTGAGATGGAAGCGCAAACATTTTGATAAATGTTCACTTCTTTTTGTAGAAATGTGTGGGCCAAAGACCATTTCCGTATGTAAATGGAGATTATTCAACGCCACTATGAATAAGTAATAAGAAAAACAATCAAATTACACATATTGGTCGATCTGTATGCGCACGCGCAGTGGCTACCAGTCTTTTTTGGTTCGGATCGGTAGCCAGAAACACATGTAAGATGTAGTTTAAATGTTAATCCTGTGTCTTCATTTTTTTGAGCTTCCCACATACGTAATTTTCGGCGTCCTTTGTTAACTAATTTGAATAGCAATGAACATGTCACGGGACCATTCGAATGAGTCGCAGTACCTTATAACATACTAAATATTTTAATTTTATTTTATTTTAGAGACCAACGTCTTTTTAGTTTGATATGTTCAGTGATACATGCAAAAGGAAAAGCTATGGTGAGGGCTCTGCTTGTTATTTCTCTACGAGATCAGAAATGAGGAGTTCCGTAGAAGGGCCAAAGTTGCTGACATAGCCCGTATGATTAGCAAGCTGAATTGACAGTGGGCAGGCCACAAAGCAAGACGATCGGACGGACGATGGGGCAGAAAGATTCTTGAGTGGGGACCACACGTTGACAAGAGCAGTTTGGGACGGCTACCTACCAGATGGACCAATGACCTAATGAAAACCACAATCAATGAGTCACATTGGATGTAGGTAGCAACGGACCGATCGCACTGGACATCAATTGGAGAGGCCTATGTTCAGAAGTGGACAGTGGACAGGCTGAGATGAATGAATGAAAACACGCAAAAGGTGGGTAGTCTGTCTAGATAACCAAATTCTTTGTTTAAAAACATCGAAGCCGTTTCTCTGATATACCGAAAATGAAATGAAGTGGAATAAAATGATATGAATTATCGGATGAAATTAAATGAGATGAAATAAAATAAGCATCAGTTAAATGATGAGAAATTACTGAAGCCACAATTGTTTTTTTGGGAGATCCCAAGAGGCCACGTCCTGAAATTTGTTTCTATTTCCAAGCTTTGGGTACTTATAATAAATACATCGATACAAAACGGTTAATCAGCCACCGGTATTCGACTTTTGAATTTGAAGACATCTCAAATTAACAATATAAAACAATTGGCACAACATTACTTTTCGCGTTCCTGCCAAAAAGTTCACTTTAACATAGTCAGTCTTCATAAAAATTTAACAGACACCGTTTTGACAGGCATTGTCCACAAAATTACAGAACTCGAATAAATCTCGAAGGGATATAGCACGTATACATGAGACTTAATATTGAAGATTGTGTGATGCAACGTGAGTAAATTAACCCACAGACACAGCCCACTGAGTTTCTCGCCGGATCTTCTCAGTGGGTCGCGTTTCTGATTCAGTGGTAGATTCTGCGAAGCACAGCTCTTGCTAGGGTTCGTGTTAGCAACATCGTCAGACAACGTATCATTTTTTAATCCCTTGGTTGATATTATTACTATTATTTCTTAGTAAATAGGTACTCACCTAACCTAAAAAAATGTTCAATTCGCCCACCAAGTTAAATTCATCCAGCCGGCATATTTTCTTTTCAATGACAGATGAGTCCAAAGCTCACTTCATGCTACACACCCACCAATAACGATAATAACGATATATAATAATGCCGTCTCTCTTTGGACTCCATCCTTGATTTAAAACTCAAGCGAATAATGCGGATTCAAAATATACAAATACAACCTCATACAATGCTGAATCGGGGGATCTAGGCAGCTAATATGAAATGACTGAAATAAAGTAATAATAGGACTGAGTTTTAGTAGCGGTAGGATGTATTATGATCCCGGACTGGTAGGTACCACGATCCTTCACATTTCCGCCGAGAAGCAATCATGCGTTCCGATTTGTAAGGTAGGACAGCTATCATACAATACAATTGAGACTTCAGCCTCGTGTTGAAACCTGGGTGACGACGATCTTTTGTGTTGTCTATGAACTTCTAAACCCATGTGGGCTTTGAGTTTATTCATCCCTTTGAAAACTAAAATACTTTGTAATGACTAAAAGGAAAATGAAAATCCAACAATAATAACAATAAACCACACGAGGCTATCATCAAAATAAATCACTTGATAAATATTTATATATCCAGGGAAGCGATAAGATTATCCTTCAGTTGAAATTAAACACAATATTGTTTTTTTTTCTTGAATTTTTCAATTACATTAAAACCTTTTTATTGAGGTTAAGGTGCCCAATAGCATGTAAATTTAATCAAGTTCACGTGATTTGTTATACGAAGATATAAGGTAAAAACAATTGATTTCTCGGATTCGGTGCAATCTGTGTGGATCAATGAGCGTGTACCTGAATCTGTAATTTTTTAACGCATTATCTACCCACGCATATCGCTGTTGCTTCTTCAATCCATTCTGCATAAATCAATGAAGGCCGATGTATAATCATAATTTTTTTTTATTGCTTAGATGGGTGGACGAGCTCACAGCCCACCTGGTGTTAAGTAGTTAGTGGAGCCCATAGACATCTACAACGTAAATGCACCACCCACCTTGACATATAAGTTCTAAGGTCTCAAGTATAGTTACAACGGCTGCCCCACCCTTCAAACCGAAACGCACTACTGCTTCACGGCAGAAATAGGCAAGGTGGTGGTACCCACCCGCGCGGACTCACAAGAAGTACTACCAGTATGGATATAAATGTTTTTATTAGCCTGATGATAAAATAAAAACTGTAGATGTCAAATTGTAAAAAGTTCCTACGGCCTCGGAAAACGGTGAAAGTCCTTTCGTCATTTTTTTTCTAAGTAACGCTACCGCTAATCCGGCCTAAGCCGCTCGTTTATAATTATTATATTCGTTTGTTTTCGACCGAGAATGTTTAGTTCGAGGCTCGAATTTTTAATGAATTGACTTTCCAAGTATCGGCCGAGCACTTATCGGGCGTGCCATCTGACTATTATATTACCAAAATGCCACTTTAAATGCAACTTCAAATATAATCCTATAATTAACTTGAATACGAGGCAAGAAGAAAATGCATTTTCACTGTCGAAACATTTCTAAAACGCCTATGGCATTATAGGCTTGTGATTTATTTAAATGTAATTGTGTGTTGTCAAAGACGTTGCGTTAAATGTTTGATTAATTAATGACAGTACTGCCGGTTTGTTAAGGAAGAATTTCATATTGATAGTCGACTGTTTTGTAATCTTGTCACGCAACTTACTCAATATAACTTTGGCGATAGAATGCGAATATAAAATATCATGAATGTAAACAAGATTGTTAAAAGCTTTGAAAGTATGTGGATGTTTTATTAGTGTGTTGTCATTTGTTTAACTTTAAGTAATAAATTTAACAATTAATTTTATCTGCTTTGTGCTTTGGAATATAATATTGTAATCAGTGATCTATACTTCTATACTAATATTATAAACAGGAAAGATTTGTTTGTTTGTTTGTATTGAATAGGCTCGGAAACTACTGAACCGATTTGAAAAATTCTTTCCTTGTTTAGAAGCTACACTATACCCAAGTGACATAGGTAATAATCTTTTTTGAAAAAAATTAGGGATCCTTACTAAAACTCCAATAATGTAACCCAAGGTGTAAAAAAATTGCCTAAAATATTCTTTACATTGCGTGCCCTGCGAAAACTATTGATGATAGAATAAAATAATGTGACTACAACTTTGTAGAACACATTATTATTTACAAAAATTGTCGCGATAGCATATGTCTAACTATTATAGTTATGCCGAAATAAGTGTTCTTTTATATAAAAAAATAAAACAAAGTTAGATATCGTTGAAGTTTTTGTTAAAGACCCGAGCGGAGCCGGAGCGGGCCGCTAGTCTTTAATTATTATGATATTCTGACATTTCACTTAACGAAAACACATTCGTGTTTTACGTTTTATGAACTTCATTAATAAGCGTAATTCAATTCAAGAAAAGAATATTATCGCTCGAGCCTATAAAATAAAGGAAGGCGCCTCAATATAAATTTAATAAAACCATTTCAAGTCTGTTGATGTATATATTTTTTCTATTTACTCATTACTAAATACCTCAGCTATGGTAACGCAAAGAGTGCCGACGTGACAACGTGGCTTAGGAGAAATAGGATATACAGGATGTTGCAAAATAGTACAAATTCAAATAGATAAATTATTAAATTTAAGGATTCCTATCTCGTTTACGATAATATTTTTTGTGTTTACTCATATCTGTTCACAAGTTCTCAATTTCACGAAAGACGTATTTGTTTTGTTTATCCAAACCATGGCCCTAAGTATCAAAGTCAATTCACAAGTTTTTTGTGGATAAAATGAAAAATTAAATAGGTTTTGAGAGCAACATTTCTTGTGTTGCTTGAATAAAAAAAAATTGACAAAATATCTTCTGTGGGTCTTTCAAGCAACCGCTGAGAATCAACCTTTTATCCAATTGATTAAACAACAAAAGCTAAATAAAATACCCTCAAATTAGTTTAATCTGGGTCAGCAATAACTAAAATAAAAATAAAAATCTCACAAGTAAGTACCGACCAATACAATAATGTTAACAATGTCTAAGTTCGTTAAAAGATTTTGTTGTCATTGAAAGTTTTATGCAAAACAAAAATATCTATAATAGCAGGAAAATTAGTAAGTAGGTATACAATTAGCAACACCCTGTACATTTGCACTTATATCGGACACCCACATCGCAATAACGATGGTAGTAGGATCAAATAGTAATTAAAACGTCAAAACACGAACACTATATAAACAGTAAACTGATATGTCCATTGATGTATAGCTGTTTTAATGGAAGTGTCAAACATAGTTAAGCTTAAATACTTCATACTGTCTACTAGGCTGCACTAAAAGTATCGGGAATGGAATATTTCCACTGTTCCTGTCATATTAAAATCTTTTTAATTGAAAACTCATTGGTTTTAAAAATCGAATACCATTTATTTATTTAAAAAAAGATTCTCGGTCTTGTCACGAGGTTTTGTCAAACTTGTTTAGTCGTTGAGAAAATGGAATTGACTCGAGAAATTTCAAGAGCGATGATTTATTATGACTTTCGAAGTGGTTTAACACAAAAACAGTATGTTGACCGGATGATTTCTGCATTTGGTGATGAAGCCCCATCCAAAAACATAATTTATCGCTGGTTTGCTGAGTTTCAACGTGGACGTGTCAAGCTCAGTGATGATCCCCGTCAAGGTCGTCCAAAAACTGCAGTCACCCAAGAAAACGTTGATGCTGTGCGTAAGCTGATTGAGGAAGATCGACATGTGACATACCGCGAAATTCAGGCAACTGTAGACATCGGCATGAGTCAAATACAAATAATCTTGCATGAATAATTAGGTGTAAAAAAGTTGTTTTCCATCGGGATACCGCATTCGTTCTGTGAAGAGCAAAAAGCGGCTCGCGTTACTTGGTGCGTCAGAACTCTCGAAAGATTCCACACAGGATCCTCAAATGCTGTATACAACATTATATCAGGTGACGAATCCTGGATATACGCGTACGAACCCGAAACAAAAAAGCAGTCACGAGTTTGGGTGTTCGAAAATGAGTTAAGCCAACAAAAATTGTTCGTTCACGGAGTGTTGCAAAAAAAATGGTAGCCACGTTTGTCTCCAAAATCGGCCATACGACTATTCCTCTTGAGGGACAAAGAACGGTTAATGCAGAATGGTATGCTAGCATTTGTTTGGCACAGGTCGTTTCTGAACTCCGTAAAGAGAACTGCAACCGCCGCATCACCCTCCATCACGACAATGCGAGTTCTCACACCGCGCACAGAGCAAAAGAGTTTTTAGAGCAAGAAAACATAGAATTATTGGACTATCCGCCGTACAGCCCCGACCTAAGCCCTAATGATTTCTGTACTTTCCCTAAAATCAAAGAACAAATTGCGTGGACAGAGATTTTCATCACCTGAAGAAGCTGTGGACGCCTACAAAACGGTCATTTTGGAGACCCCAATTTCCGAATGGAATGGTTGCTTCAATGATTGGTTCCATCGTATGGAAAAATGTGTCAAATTTCGCGGAGAATACTTCGAAAAGCAATAAATACATTTTTAAATAGTAATGTTGTGTCACTTCGTTAATTCCCGAAATTTTCAGTGCCGCCCTCGTAATGAGTTTCGCATCTATTGTTAAATAAAGTTATATTTGAATTAAATTCAGTTTAATTTTCGTGGCTTATTTAGGCTCTTACCTTGCCTATTTCTGCATTCCGACTTTAGGGTGAAACCTCGGTTTTTTACTACCATTGAGACTCCGACCTCAGGTCTCAAGGTTTGAAGCGGTCCATTATATTGATTAGGGACTCCGGTGATCACTTTATATGACGTTGGTCCTGTACAGTGATATTTCTTGTAATCATTTACGACCAATATAATGTACTATTTTCTATGGTTACGATGTATAAATGAATAGGTAAAATAAAATTATTAACTGTTTGGCTCTTTTTTTTGAATTTCAATATTACCTAGTTTATATTATATTGTGCTATCAAAAGCCAACGTTACATTGTTATGACAAAATATGATTATTCTTAGCTTAAGTATTTTTTTTACTATAACGCTATAAATGACGATTACGCAGATCGATAAATGTTTATCGGAGACCTCGACAAGTCTTCGAATGCTTCATGATTGATATTTTCCATATAAGCGGCTGGTTCTTATCCCATTAAATACATCAGAAAAGTCCAAAGGTATGTAGCACTATCTTATATAAATCGGATCAACGCCTCACGGGGTACCGGACTGGCGTTCATCGACCATACGTCCCCCACATCTCGATTTATACAAATTTGCTTACCAACAAAACACTTCGCTACCTAAATCAATAACATTTACGATTACCGTATCACGAACCTTACTCTCTTCTATTGAGTTGTATATCTTTGTACACGGGCATGTAACCCAGCGGTTTTGCCAAAGCGAACCGCGATGTAACTACTAATGAACGTTGTAGGACTTCCAAGTAACGGTTGCCGATGTGCATAACATTGCGCTATGAATTATTGATATGCCCCTAACGAATCTGATAAGAACATTTGTTTAACACTGTTTATGGCCGGTTTTAATCGTCGGCCATTATAATGGAAGGCCGTCGCTGGCTGACGTCCAAAAATTTGTTTTCACAAACCATGCAAACGGGCGATGCATCGTTAGTATTGAAATTCTGGTTTTTTAATCGAATAGAATTTTATACATATTCTTTAAAAGCTAAAATGAGTAATTATAAAATTCGTGTTTGCCTTATTGTGATCGATATGTCGAAGTCGATATTTCGTTGACTGGTATAAATTGTGTATTGTCTAAAAAGCTAGGTTCAAATTGTTACAATACATGATGTTAGTGCTTCGTCGTTGAAGTCCTTTGCAATACGTGTTAACTATTTATTATTTTTAAAATAAATAAATATATAATTATGAAAAAATAGTTTTTACTGAGAAAATTCCGTAGACTAAGTTTCGCGCTGGATCTCCTTAGATCCGGTGGTCGGTTCAGCGAAGCACTGCTCTTGTTAGCCACTAGTATTAGCAAGTTCTCTCACTGAGGTTTAGCCCCGTGAGCTTACCTACCCGCCCGCACGTAGTTGGAATAGCCCCTTAGGCTACCAACGATTAGGGAGGGAAAAATAAAAATAAATACTCATTACGTCACCGATATTCCTGGCCGCGAAGTTAAAACCTAGGTTTGGAGCAAAGAATAACCTTTAAGTGTTCCAATGCAATGGAAACTTCGATCTCATGTCTTAAGACGGCTTGCATAATTCACTTCTTAGTGTCCTGTCATCTACACAGAGACGTTAAGTCATTACCGAATTCTCTCGTCATTTCAACTGTAACGCTTGATTACTTTATGATAGAATATATCAGAATTATTAGATAGCAGGGTAATACCTTAAACACACAAGAACCAAGTGATTGCCAACCATTACGAGATTATATAATAAAACTATTTAATCGTATCTAAAATTCATGACAAAAAATCCAAGTGTTCGTTGTTTTCGTTGAGTTTCAGTAGATCATATACTAAGAGCTAGTAAACTCTACAAGTTAAAGGCGTAATCGATAAAGTATTACAAAATGTTAATCATAGAATTTCATTATATATTGACCGCTAGCCCATTCACGTTTTCTACTACTTAGCACACAATAGTCCCATCTTACATTCAAACTCGTCCTGATATCAATAAAATGAATAAAAAATATCCCTATAGAGAGACGGATATCGTTTGATTAATGTGCGATAAAGCACAGTCTATTGATAAGGTGGAACGTACTAATGACAAGAAGACAGACCCGATCGACGGAGATACAACTTAATGCCCCTATTATGTAGACACAATTTAGATTGAATAACTTATGCTAATAGCACTGACAAATCCAACCCCAAAGATAAATGATTAAAAGATCGACAGCAAGTGTGGGCTTCGACATCAAAACGCTTCTCTACGAGGAACTGCATCATTAAGAACTTCACCAGCAAGATAATAATTGTGGAAAAATGATATTAACAAAAACATTACAACAATAAGTGTGTACACGTGAACTAGAGTCATGACAGCGATTAAACAAAGGCTTTTGACGGCACAAACACTCGTTTTGGGGACAATCATTATGAGAAAATCTTCCAAATGACTAAAAACACAGTAATAAAGACGTTCATAGATGTATCCCGTGTACTTATGGACGACACTCACGTTTACGATGGATATCTAAGGCGGAATAAAAGTACCGCTCCACTGACTGAAGCCGCTGGGGAACCTGATTGTTATAACCCGCAAAATTCAAAAAAAAACCGGCCCATTTACTGCAATCGGGGTGTTCGAGGTGACTTCATGCTATCGCCGTCGTTTTTAGACCAGCAGAGAACTTGTCCGTAATCAAATTAAGGATCAAATCAACGTACGAAGTGGGACCATAAACGCAACTTGATGTAATTATAAAATATTGCATTAAGATCTAACTACTCGTAAAAGATATGAGGTTCTTTGCTTCGAAGATTATCGTGGCGAAACTTCGCGTATTATTGCACTTTGTTTTATGGTCTAATTTTTTTTTTTATAATATTTAAAAACGAGTATTGATGTAGCTTTTGTACTAATGTCCTAACACCTTTCATATCAAATTCAAATAGACCATCCAAAAAAAAAACAATTCGATGAAAACTGATTTCCAAACTACTCCGAAAAATTCCAACTTACGCAACTCAGATATATCTAAGCAGTCCAACACAAGATCCATATACGTAAATTATTAAAAAAAAAACGCATACATCTAACAAAACGATTTAGATAAGCTAACTAGGCCTCTGGAATTAAAGAAAGATAAGTTTTAACGATCAAGTTTTTGCTGGGTGGTTCGGCGTATCTTTATCTACCGTATATAGGGAAATAATAGGCACACATATTTGGCACTGGTATAGTCTTTAAGTATACCGCTAGCCTTGTGTATTAGCTCAAGATGCACATGATACGAATAGTAAATTCGAAGGCACAGCGTTAATTCAGTACTAGTAATTTCGTTAATGTTTTCTTGTATCCTAGGCTTATGTGTTCGTTTTGTATGCATTGCACGTCATTTATGTGACTCAGATGAAACTTTAAATAGGTAATCAACTTTTGATAAGTTGCAAATAAAATATCTTCAATTAACGTATTTAGGTCTTCAAACAAGTATCATCCGAAAAATGGTCACATATAAAAAATACCAATTACAATTTGAAGTGTTGCTAGTAGAGTTAAATAGTCGATCTAATGGTAGATAATGTCTTCGATGGTAGCTGTTTATCGCGATACTACACTTAGTAGGGAACCATTGATTTCGTCATTGTAAATTATCATTCCCATATTTTAGCCGGTAAAATCAAAAGATACCTAAAAAGTCGCAGTTGCCTGTTACTTAAAATAAACCTCTCGTAACGCTGTGTACTACACTGTTTATCGCATAATTATGGACTGAGAATCGAACCTTTGTGCTATATATCTAATAGTTGTTTTATCCCCATTACGAGTCGCTATGCGTAATATTGTGTTTACAGTTCGTTCTTGGGCGCGAAACGATTCAGCTTATGCCGCTTTCACTGTATGTGCTTATCTATTCTTTACGCAATACTCATATTAATGATTCCTTGCAGAAAAATGGACAAGCGAAGGTTTCGATCATTAGTCATGAACTGAGTACATAATTGGTGATTCAATATCATGTTGCGATAGCTTGCAAGTTTTCATTCGTGTCAGCAAATATCCCAATTTTTAATACGCTTTTTTATTAGCTTCTGACGTATCTATGTTAGTATGTAACGGAATCTTTGAACATGATTTTGATTTTTCAAAATGTCGGATTAACTAGAAATTTGGTATACTTAATAAGAACCGATGACAATTCAATATTTAAAAAAAAAAAAAAAAAAAATTGGAATTCAACTAAAAAATGAAAAGTAAATAATAGTTTAAAAAAAAAAAAAAAAAAATCAAAATGTGTGCAATTCACACGTGGTAGAAGTGAAACCTTCCAAAATTAAAATACAATTATCCTAAACGTCTTAAGTATATGTAAAATTTTGTCATTAGTAAATAATTGTAAGGTAGCGCCCTCTGTGAATTGATAATTTAATTTCACGTATAATCCTAAATTAAAACTCACTACAAGAGCTTTCATACACACGTTAGTATTAAAAAATCTCATAGATGGCGCTGTATTAAATAGTATGTATATTTCTGTCTCATTCTTTGCTGGCTTCATCCTACACATTTTTATATTTGTGTCTCTTACCTGTCGTTTTTTCCGTTGCATCCGGTTTGAAATCACAACGATTCTAAAGAAGTTTTCACTTCAAAAATTTATAACTACTGATACCACACACTTTTTTACAATAAAATCATTTTTTCTTACACTTTTTAATTCAAATTTATTAAAATTTATTTTCTATTTTTTAGTTGAATTTTCTATAAAAGCGTATTTTATTAGTAATTATTTTAAACTGTTATTTTTTTAAGATAGTAACATCAAGCGAGATTTTGGATCAAATTCTATTGCATTTTTACGTCAGATTTCAAGACGGCTTTGTGGATGAAATAAGTATGACGGTGGTACCAATCCATTTAGACATACACTTAAAATTTTTATTCCACTATTTTTTTTGGTCATTATGACAGTCATGTGATATAAATTTCATAAAGTACATACTTAAAGAGAAAATTTGTTAGCTGCACCAGGGTAAGGTTTTTTTTTCCTCTGGCGAAAATCGCCGGATCTCCACCCGCCACCGTATGTGGGAGTTGAACTTTACTAAAAACTCCTGCCGCTCACAGCCGGCGCACTACCCCGACCGGGCGGTAACCCAGTCGGAGCTATTGAGACGGCGTGACAGGGTTTACGCAGAGCATATTACATCCATCCCGCCGTCCCCACGATGGTAAGGCTAGGACAAACTCAACCTGCTACTACACAACAACGGATATCGTACCGTTTTCGGGTGGGGCTCTGAATCTCCTACGAGGTCACTGCGCTGTGAAGGCACTCACGATGTTACACGTGATCTACTAAATGACTCCTCTTCACTCTCATCTAAGTGTCCGATTTTCTGCGAACCTGGGCTAAGTAAGAGAGTTCCAAAGAGACACTGTACCCTGACCAGGTCTTTGACAAAAATTTCAACGATATTTGACGTTGTTTTATATTTTTTAATAAATAACACTTATTGCGGCCTATCTTTAAAGTTTATTCTATCATCAATAGTTTTCGCAGGGCACGTGATGTAAAGAATATTTTAGGTATTTTTTTTACACCTTGGGATATCTTATTGGAGTTTTAGTAAGGATCCCTAATTTTTTCCAAAAAAAATATAGCCTATGTCACTTGGGAATAGTGTAGCTTCCAAACAGTGAAAGAATTTTTCAAATCGGCTCCGTAGTTTCGGAGCCTATCCAATACAAACAAACAAACAAATATTTCCTCTTTATAATATTACTAGCGACCCGCCCTCGCTTCGCTTCGGAAACATTAAAACACACATGAAACCAAAAAAATAAAATAATTTTTTTTTTTTAAAAAGTAGCCTATGTTCATCAGGGACAATGTCGGCTTCTAATGGAAAAATAATTTTTCAAATCGGTCCAGTAGTTTCGGAGCCTATTCGAAACAAACAAACAAACAAATCTTTCCTCTTTATAATATTAGTGTAGATAGTATAGATGAACAAATACGTACTTGCCTAAAAATAACTGATAATAATCAATCACGCGCTCCAGTGGCACCTGGTTTTAGATGGAACTCAAGAAATCTTGATGGTGTTTCGATCCATTGCGAATTCGTAACGCATCCATCGCGGACATTGTACGTATAAATTGCCATTCCGCGTATGTACATTGTACACGTTTAATTATAAAATGCACACGCGATCACTGACAGATGTCTTTCTACGCATTTCGTGAGAGACAATTTATATGACAACTAATGCATTGTTTTTATAAACGAAAAAATTTTTTTTCGCTCTCGTAATTACGTATGCATAGAGCGTTGTGCATTTTATGTTTGCAATGGCAAGCACTTTACTTGGAACGGATTTTTCGCGAATTAGTCACTCACTGTTCGGTAAAAGATTGTGTGGGGTATTTTAAAGTTTTCGTTAAAACATTGTTTGCCAAAATGCGAAGATTTACGATTGATGCCTCAGTCTCATTGAAGTTTTGTATTCTTCGTACTTTTGAATTTCAATGACTAGGTGCATCGTAAGCAGGATGCAAACAAACTAAATGCATTTTTTTTATTGTCATAGCAAGCGGTCCACTTGAATAGAAATTTGTTACTGCGGCCCGTGGACACCGGGCTACTAGGGGCGTGCCGCGCCGCTACTTGCCTTAAATTGAGTTAGGCATGAATTGTAGGTATATAATATTAGAACAACGGTGTTAAATATTATTGTACATCGTTTTTATTCTTTCTTTTTTTTTTATTCATTTGATGGGTGGACGATCTCACAGCCCACCTGGTGTTAAGTGACCACCGGAGCCCATAGATATCTACAACGTAAATGCCGCCACCCACCTTGAGGTATGAGTTCTAAGGTCTCAGTATAGTTACAACAGCCGCCCCACCCTTTAAAGCGAAACGCATTACTGCTTCACGGCAAAAATAGGCACAGCGGTGGTACCTACTCGTACGGGCTCACAAGAGGGTCCTACCACGAGTAATCACGCAAATTATAATTTTGCGGGTTTGATTTTTATTACACGATGTTATTCCTTCACCGTGGAAGTCAATCGTGAACGTTTGTTAAGTGCGTTCATTAGAAAAATTGGAACCTGCCAGCGGGATTCGAACACCGGTGAACGAATGCACCGGACGTCTTATCCTTTAAGCCACAACGACCTCAGTTCCACGATTAGTCGATAAGCTTAGACATGAATTAATCAGTATTGGTTTTAATTTTAAAAAATAAATATTATTTCGTAATATTAAATCATTATCTTAATTTAAAAGGAAACCTTTCTATTAATTTCGAGTTTAATATTCAATAATTTATTTCATTTACATTTAAGCCGATACGAAAATTTGATTTTGTTCTAAAATTAAGCCTTTAAGCGTTCCCAAAAAAAACGTTACGTTTTCTCATTTGTCTACATAAATTTCCATTAACTAAATTCTATTGATCACCTGGATAATCATCAACATACTTTAAAAATATTAGTCTAGTCATTTATTTAAATATGTTAATTTTAATTTTGCTCTTTAACTTTAACATAACGTTATTTCAAAATGAACTAGCTTTTCGTGATGACGTATTTTCAATTTATCGACTAAATTTATCGGCCAATAGATGGCAGCACATGTTTTTTATTATCTGACATAGGTACTGTAAATTAATATTTTATCGAGTTTATTTCATAATGTAAGCGTTACGTTTATTTAATAGATATAACTTATTTTGTTTATTTAATGAAGACTTATAAGGGAATATCGGAGCGCAGCTATCAAATATTTTGTGTCGGTAATGTATTTTTAAGCCACAATCAATGTTTTTGCATTAAGATGAGTTGTCGCCGAGTTACGAGGCTCAATAGCCGATAACCGAGGCTACAAAGACTGCCAAGGACAGAAAGACTTGGAGAGGGATGGTGCATCGGGCGATCAGCTCTACAAGCTAGACACGATCTTCAACAATGAAGGGACCAACTAAGGAGAAATACCAATGCCACTTCGAAGCTGACACGCATATTTGTATGCTATTAACTAGCTATTTCAGCTACACAAGGATGCGTAGGCGACTTCACGGGCTCAGCCTGAGAGAATTTGCTAACATCAGCTCTAGCAAGAGCATTGCTTCGTAGAATCCACCACCGGATCGGAATCGTGACCACTAAGTCTGCGGGTACGTACCTCTGGGTGAACCCCTCTCTCTGGGAAGCACTGAGAAGATCCAGTGCGAAATTCAGAAAGACAGTTTGGTAGCACCATTAGTATCAATGTAAATAGACGTATAACGAACGATTTACAAAACCACCTATTTTAAAATTTCGTCAACGAGTGAATATTTTCTTATGAATTAGTTTCTGGTGAAGTCTAATAAATTTATTTTCAATTGTTTGGTTGTTTGACGTTTCTACAGAGATTTAATAATACTAATACTAATTTAAAAGTAAAGTGCAGAAGTTGAAAACCCAAGAAAAATACATGCCAACAAATAGAAGAGCCCTGCTTAAAAAAAATCCATCGGGCGTTAAGTTGCTGATGTTGTGAAGTAAGAAAATGGATGGTTAATTTCATAAATTTAAAACAAATATTCCTTTCTTTTGGTTCCTAGTAACATTAATACATTGAAATATTTATCACTAATTTTATGGGCTTAGAACTGGCATGTTTCCAAGAAGCTTTCTAAGGAAAGAAACTCATGTTATGAGCCAAGCCATATGCAAATAGCGTTACCGCGTATGTATGCTGGACTTTAAAATTTAATTAAACTTTAGACTAAAATACATTTCTATTTCTGAAATTTAATCGTTTTTTTTTTCAAAAATATGGTTGGAAAACTAGATTACCTTTTCTGGGTCAGTTCGGCTATTGATCAGAAAATAGCCGTATATACCCTAGCCCAGTGGTCGCAACCCGCGACTCTTTGACTCCTCGGCTACGCTCTTCCTCAAAATGCTTAGTTCAGGCACATATTGGAATACTTTACACGAATTACTTAATATCTTGCCTTGTAAGAGACATAAACATTTTTGAAAGAGAAAGATTTTATTATTACTTTTGTAGGCAGGCGATCATACGGCTCACCTGACGGTGAGTGGTTATCGTCGCCCCGCCCATGGACTCCAGCAATGAAAGGGGCAGAGCCAAGCCATTGCTTTCCGTTAAGTACTCTCCGTATGCCTCGTTTGAAGAAGGACATGTCATAACGCTCTGGAAGCACCGTGGAGGTGAACTCATTCCAAAGCCGGATAGTACGTGGAAAAAAATATTTCTCGAAATGCACTGTGGATGAACACAGTGGCTCCAACAATTCCTCAGAGCACTTCCCATGGAACAAAATACAGAGAGATGCGAAGTCCCTCCGCAGACCGAGAGGTTCCAAGCGATCCGTGAGAATGGAATTATGGACAATCTGAACGGCCCTCTTCTGTATGGAGTCAAATATAAGTAGCTGGCTTTTACTGGTGGTAGGACCTCTTGTGAGTCCGCACGGATAGGTACCACCGCCCTGCCTATTTTTGCCGTGAAACAGTAATGCGTTTCGGTTTGAAGGGTGGGGCAGCCGCTGTAACTATACTGAGACCTTAGAACTTATATCTCAATGTGGGTGGCGCATTTACGTTGTAGATGTCTATGGGTTCCAGTAATCACTTAAAACCAGGTGGGCTGTGAGCTCGTCCACCCATCTAAGTAATAAAAAAACTGGTGTTTGGGAGCCCCAGCCCAGAGATAGGAGCAGTACTCCACGCGAGGCCGGACTTGTGCTTTATAACGCAAAAGTCTTTGTCCAGGCATGAAGTACCGATTAGCTCTGTTGAGGGCTCCCAGCATTTTGGGCGCCAGCTTGGCTTTGCCTTCCAAGTACCAGTTCCAGTACTTCTGCTTCCCCGTTTCGTTCGGCGTGGTAATACCATATTTTTCTCATACTGACGAAAAACGCTTACCGAATTTCGCAGCGCTACCCGTGATTGCTTAGCCGCAGAAAAGGACATACGGTATAACCAACGTATCGGCTTCTTGATTAAATTTCAAAGATTAATCGGTTAAAAAATGTAGTTCGAAAACAATACATAAAACAATAAGATTAAGCTATATTAAAAAAAAAAATTTAAACCGATAAACCGAAAGCTGTTTATAACAATCTAATCAATAGTTACAACGTGTTGTCAACTGTTGATACAATTATTACGACCGGAAAACTAAATAGTTACGATCGTGTACGAACTGCCCCAAGTAGGCACGCAATCTTAATTTCAATTACTATTATGTGCAATGCCTAATAACGTTAGCCTGTTTATTGGTTCATAAATAAATGCATGTCCGATTATTATCTAGTCTCCCACACCAAGGGCGCTAATATGAAATTCTGCATCATATGCGCACACAGCTACGCACACATCAGAACCTATTTCGCGCATCCGGCTCTGCGCTTACGCATTCCCAACGCATACTTAATCTGTGACAAGAAAGCGCATAACCTCATTAGAAACCTAACACAAAATGAGCGCTCAGTTTATCTAATAATTTTATTATACATATTCAAAAGGGCTTCGACGGTAATGGTCCAAATGACCCGCATTCGGCTTTTAATAGTCCAATTAACATTTGGAGTCACGTTTTCAAAAGACAATGGCCATCTTCGTGGGGGCAGCGTTGACTGGCACATTGGCAGAGGCGAAGCTTTCCATATTAATGTATGTTTGTTAGCGGTAAAACACGTACAGGTGACGTCAACCCAAAAGCATTTGATGTCACGCGTTCTTGTATTATAGTTCTGAAGTTATGGAAATGATATCCGTTGATGATCTAATCAAAGTTGATTTAATAGCAAACTCATTGTGGACTTAAGAGGTTTGCTTGATTCGCTATTCAAGTCTTGGATTAAGCAGATAATTATGCCACTTTCGCCAATTCACTTGAAAGCGATAGCAATGGCAGTCGTACATAATAAAATTTTAATAACTAGTAAATGCTTTATGTCTGTCAAACATCCAATCCATTTTATTTGAAGAAAAGTACAGATAAAACAATAAAAATGCTTAAAGTCGTATACTAAAGATTAATAAATTGTCTATAAATTTGAGTGGTCGTTTACGATTAATCTGGTATTAGTACTGGTATTAGCAATATAATTAGCCATTGCAATAATTCTCCATGTTTATTGGGTATGAGGTATTTAGGAACTGCTTAATCGTAAAGTCTAATCAATTGATGTATACAGCACCTGTGAATTCTGTCATATAACTATTTTAATAGTTAAACGTGTAGATAATTTTAAGTGTATTTGGTGAAAATACAATTATTATCAGAGCTTTTTTGATAGTTGGACTTTATGGGTTTCTCAGGCTACTGGTAAGGAGTTAAAGAAATCACTCACAATTTCTCGTATTGTTCCCAAACTTCTCGTGACGAGGTATGTATGGGTCACCAACTAGGAAGGAATAACGTGGCTTAAAAATACAGTCCGCACGACCAACAAGCTTCCCTTTTTTTTTACACGTTGATACTAGCTAAAAACTGGCAACAGTCCCGATTCAATTCTTGCGATAACACTTAAAAAATGCCGCCAACAATTTTGGTTGACCACTCTTTTTTAACGTAACCTTCTCTGAAGATATGATTCAGAGTGCAACTCTCCATTCCGTTTGAAATGGATTCCCTTCCAAATTGTTTCCTAAGCGCTACGATTTCTTTTCAAACGGGTTTTAAAATTGATTTTGGATTGGCTTTGTCCCTCATGGTAATCAGTGAACGGCGGTGACTACATACCATCAGGTGATCCGTATGCTTGCTTCCTTTCTAACGCTATAAAAATGCTTACGTACGTAATAAAAATACCTATACATCAATATTCTTGCCAAGACTTGACCGAATTTTAACATGACAAGGCACCTATGGCGCTATTAGGTTGCTGGTATAAAATAGTGTATTTCATTTCAATTTTAAGGCTTATTATAGACGCTGGCACCTAAGTAGGAGTATGGGCCTCTATAAGGATAATGTTAATTTTTTTAAATGAATTAGAACAAAAATAAAAAACAAAATTTTCCCGCCCTCTTCAAACATCGAGCACAAATGTTTTGTTTTAGTTAAAACATAACTCAAATAAAATATAGAAGTATACTTTGTTTAGGTCGTTTTTCCTTATCGAAAAATTAACCTCGGTCTAGTTTTCAAAGAGAGCCCAGGTTAATACAAAACCTATACTTCTTTATTTAGGTTTTTTACATACTGGACCCGAATTTCTAATTTAGACCTCCATTCTGATAAGGAGGCCCGTGAGTTTATCTGCCGATCGATGGCTATACAAATAAATCTAATTAACACCCTAATTAAAAAGTTGAAGATGGTAATCTACAATATTTAGATGACGTCAAATAACGTTTAAAATAAATAATGACTGCGATCTTGGAGCGAATAGAGAGAGTGAGCCTTGAATTTGGCCTGCACATAAACCGCTCTAAGACCAAAGTGATGACAGTGGACAGAGCTCAAGTTTTAAGTCCATCAAATGCACTCAAGGATTATGAGAAAGTGGAGGAATTTATATACTTGGGGTCGCTGATCTCTAACCGCGGTAACTGCGAGAAAGAAATCGGACGCCGTATCGGGATGGCTAAAAGTGCCATGACTAGCCTCGATAAAATCTGGAAAGACCGTAATATTCACCGAGTAACTAAGATGCGTCTGGTTCGTACGTTGGTCTTCTCTATCTTCCTGTACGGGGTGGAGACTTGGTGTCTCAGGAAAAGGGAGCGCAGGAAGATTGAGGCGTTTGAGATGTATTGCTGGAGAAAGCTGCTACGCATTCCTTGGACAGCTATGAGAACCGATGTCTCCATCCTCGAAGAGTTGAAGGTCACCAAGCGCCTGCTGACTATGTGCCAGGAAAGGATCCGGAGCTTCTTTGGGCACATAATGCGATCCTCATTGCACAGCCTGGAGAAACTCACAATTCTCGGACAGATGGAGGGGAAGCGCGCTAGAGGAAGAGCGCCAGCTAGATGGGTTGACCAACTCAAGGAGGTGACTGGAGGCCAGATATGGAGAGCGGTACATATGGCGCAGAACCGGACCGAGTGGAGAAGATTGACATACAGTCACGATCCTCAGCATTGAGGGAACGACCAGAAAGAAGAAATAACGTTTATTGCTGACATAGAAATCCCCTACCGTTAGCGAGTGCATTGCATCATCTCACTCATTAGTAGTTTTCGATTGTATTGTTCTAAGAATATCAGAGCCGTTACATTGCAATAACCCATTCTGTTCACTTAACGAACGACACTTCGAAATAATTAATGAGCCATCAATTGAGGCCAGTTAATTATTTGTTTCGAATTTTAACTGCTATCGTTTTATTTATGACGATCATTGTATTGGTGTTTCTTAAGTGTCCTCAAACGTAGAAAGCATATTTGTTAAAAAACACAAACTTGAAAGACATCTAGTATGAGTAATTAAGCGATAAAGATCACCCTGAGATCAAAACGTCTTCCTACCCTGGCAGGCCATACTTCTGTAAAATAATTTTAATCTATAACTTATCCATCCAACCAATTACCAAAATTTCCAATTTGAAGCCTTTTATCATTGCCAAATTAAAGAAGTTCGTTTCATCGTCTGAATCGTAATATTGTTGTGTACCTTAGGCTAGAAGACCACGAGGTAGAGGCCCGACACGTTGGACTGACCAGATCCGCACTACCCTCGACACCACAGTTCACGATGCTCTACACTCGGCGGCAGATAGAGGCAAATGGCGTGGAATGGTCCGTAATAAACTCCTGTTGCGAGGAAATGGCCACGACCCTCAGTATTGAGGAAACCGAACCAAGAAGAACCTTAGGCTTATCTGTCTTCGAAGGTAACAAACAAAACACTATCAATTAAAAATAAATCCATATTTCGCCATTATGGCTTATTAGTCAAGAAAAAGAAAAGATTCGTAGTAACCTGTACATAGTTTGCGTGTATTTCCTATATTTTCGTTTATAAATTATTTGACGGAACACAGTCCTATTACATCCCAATCTTCACGATTTGGGTGACAGGCCCGCTTCGTGCAATATAATGGATGCATTGAAAGATCCGATCATTGTTGTAATTCATCTTGATTTACCGTCGCGTGTTGAGAACGCGAACTCTCGTAAATTAACGGGTTAACTACTAAAACAACGATGGTCGAGCTTTGACGTTCCGTTTCTCGTCACGTAAAAATATAAAGTGGTTAATTTGAATTTTTTTACATCTGTAATTATTTTTCGTGACGATTACTTTTGATTGAATGATGATTACGCTATTTTTATTTTTGTTTATATATTTACATTATCGAAATGATTTGTAAGAGTTATTATTATATTTTAGTGTAATTGGATATTTTTATCGATTTAAGGCGTGGAGCACGGTCGTGAATAATTATGTATTAATATGAATAACGATATAACACATCGTTCATAAATCTTTGTGCTTAAAACATGTGGTTTCTGGCCAGAAATCAGTTGGGTCTTTTTTTCTTTTCTTGTAGACAAAAATCATAATACGTGGTCGTTTGTGGGAGAACTTATTAAGTAAACGTGCTATGGACTACCACATATCCTGTCTCAAAAGATGACAGGTACCCATGTACATTAAATGTAGTAAGTACATTTAACCAAGTATAACCGGGTCACACACAAGTTTTCTTTTTGGTTTATATTCAACTACGAGCACCGTAATTAATAGGGTCTGTAAATTAATATTTCAACATTGTATTGAATTCCAAGCTCTATAATAATTCGATTTGGGTTAAAATAAAAACCATCTTGGTAACAATATTTACACCGTAGAAGACTATTCATTAAGCTAAGGTATTCTTTGTAAACGTAGGTTGAGATTTATCAAAGAGCACTGTATGTTCTAATTCAGTAAGTAGTTGCTTACCATCTCTTCTTTCTATTCACGTTTTAAACTAATTAAGTGACTTAAACATACACAATAAAATCCTTATTTTAGTATTTGACAATTACGAGTTGTAACGTTTTTAAACACTTCACATTCTGTATGGCATCAGAATCGTGTGTTTATAACAATAAACTGTTTTTATTGGCAACAAAAACATCAGGTGAACGGATAGCTGTCGAGTGACGTGCATACAAAATGAAGTTTTTAATTGTTCAAAAGCACCAATGGCCAGAATAAAAGCGTTGGTATTCTTAGAAATGACGGTACTAAAATGACGATTTTCACTACCTTGTACTTTTGTTGCGTGTGGCGATAAAGTTTTTAGAATCGGTTTATGTTAATCGTTGTATGGGAATTTTTTTGTGGGTGACGACGACATGTCTTAGAGAACTAGGGTGCTTTTTGATCAGGAAAAAATCGCAGGACTTACGCTTAGGATCTTGCGACACGTTACAGTTGAACCGATATAAACTCAGCTGAGACATATGAAGAGCCAGATGATGCGTATAGTATGGAGCGCATCTCGTCCAGCCATACTACCTTCATTTCAAGCCAAATCAGCGGTCATTGGTCCCACAACAATCGAGGCTTTGAGTCGGCGGTCTAGACAGATTCAACTTAGACGGCACCAACAACTCATAGCCGGCGATACCCCCCTGGGTCAAATTGCCTGTAGTACAGGCTGAGCTGCTTGCTGCCTATTAGTAAACTAAGGCTGGTGCTATGAAACGCCAAGAACAAATGTGACGGGCTTAGGAAAATAAGGCTACCAAAGTATGATGACGAGGAAGTATTAGTAACAGCTCCGGTCACCGTCTTAGCCGAACCCGTTGCTTGCGACGAAGGGCTCGACGAGTAACTTAACCGATTGACACAGCCCACTGAGTTTCTCGCCAGATCTTCTCAGTGGGTCGCATTTCCGATCCGGTGGTAGATTCTGCGAAGCACTGCTCTTGCTAGGGCCAGTGTTAGCAACACTCCGGTTTGAACCCCGTCAGCTCACCTACACGTCAAGGAGAAGCTGAAATAGCCTCTTAAGGCTATCAGCATAGGTAGAAAAAAAAGTAGTAGGTCGATGGTACAGCTCACGGTGACAGATATTTTTATTGTGATAAATAGCTGGAAATGCTATTATCATATAAGATCCTGAAATCACAAACCCTCTTCACAAAAATAGTTTTATGTGAAGCATGGTCTCATAAAGAATATGTAATAAGCTCCTTTCTGGATACATATTTATGAAAATTCATACATCGATGATAAATAGCAGGAACATTTGAATTATTATTTATGTGCATGTGTATCTGTTTCTAATACGCGCAGCTCTGAACAAAGTTTATGATCAAACAAGTCATTCGTTTACAGGCAGATTCAAATCGTACAAATCAAATCCCATTGCATTTTCGTCGCATAAAGAAGGGTCTTATTCATTACTCCCTCGATTCCTTTCACACTGACTGACTTATAGTGCCTGTATCTTATGGCATTTAATTGATCCGGGGATTATGTCACTATTCGTTTAATTCATTATTGATTAAAAATATCGATAAGGAATACATTGCTTTATTGTCCTTATAGGCAAATATGGTAGACCAATACAGAGCGGTAATGTATTGTGTCGAATACGAAAGATGGTGTGGATTAAAGCTGCATCCGAAGAATAAGGTTGTCGTTCGAGATTTCTCGTTTTCTTTGCTTTATTTTACTCCGGGAGGTGTCTAATGACCTGCTGCGTGTGGCCGGACATTTTTATCGACCAGTGAGGCGCTTTGACAATATTTTTCGAATATTAATGTCGATGCAGTATCGATAAACGCTTCGTACGATTCGATATCTCGATTTTACACTTAAACTAATTGAGTTGCATGTTTTTGCAAGTTTAATGTGGGACCACATTAAACTTGCGAAGATTGAAGGAATGTATTTTTAGTTTACTATATATTACTGGTGGGCCAGAGGCCTTTCCAGTTTCACCAGGACAGGTGGGCGAGTAAGGACTCAGCCAGGAGGGGTGGGGCTTGTTAACAGCTACCTGAGCGCCTCCAAAGGAGACCTAACAGCTCAAAGCGGAATCGGAAGCGGAAATCAGACTAGGGCACTAAAAATAACCTTGGATCCGCTGTCTGCTCTCAACATTTGCAGATCCTTAAGTCCCACATACAACGTTTACCCCCTAGACGCGGACAGCTCGTAGGAGGTTCAGCCGATGCCCAAAAAAAAAATTGGCTTCGCAACGTGAATTCGCACGTCAGCTGATTATATCGTATTATCACATTGTTGAATGAATGTTTTTTTTTCGATCGAGATATTTACGGCGTTATCCTATGAAGAAATAATTTCTTTACATGCAAACGACATGCCCTATATGACTGGGACTATAGAAAAAACTAACAGTTTGAAAAGAAACATATCATTAAGCCAGCATATGATTTTAGGTATCCATCGAAATATCTATCCATTTTCACCCTAGTTTCATAACCCAAAAGGTGGATACCAGTTACACAAATAATTACAGTCTCTCGGCCACAACAGTTTAATATCTTCCCAGAAAAACGATCGACTTAGCATTTGCTAAAACGCTTTTCCGGATAAAGGAAAAAACCATCAATCAAATTTATCTAAGGTACCAAAATATTTAGGAACTAAACTTGCTTTTCTTGATTTGTCCATTGTCACGAAATATTTACTAAGAGTGTTATTAAAAATATATTAACCATTTATACCAGGCTCGTCAGGGACATACCATTTGAATTGTTTGCTGCGTATTCATTTGTTTTTAATGTAATTCAACCTTTTTGAATACCGAATAACTGACAGATTACTAACGTAGCTTACCATTGTGAGATAGTGAGAGCTACACTCTACAGGATGCTCCGGTATAATTAATAATCTAAAGCTCAATATAATATTATCTAGACCGAAGACTTACAACAACACAATTAAGATTTTAAAGTCACGTCGCAAGATGGCTAACGGAATTCACGCAATTGTATTTAAAAATGTGCGCGCTTCGAAAAAAGGACAAAGAAAAACGGCACATTGATTGAATTGATCGGACAAAAGATGTTTGATGTCGAACATAGCAAACAGTAACCGAATTCCATTTTAAATACTCACACTCTGAGAACTATTAGCGAGGTGATTCTGAGAATGGCCTAGGAGACGTCGTTTTGGGAGGCGCTAAAAGCGGTCGGACAGTGTGACCAATAAAAAAATTAAAAATAAAAACGGCGTGTCCCATCGTGAGGTGTAAAATAAACAGTCCGAACCGCCATTAAGATCCGGTCCTTCGGTTGTATTAATTTGTATTTAAGTGTATTGAACAAGATAAAATAAATATATGGGTACGACACGGACGGGTCGGGGCGGTATTACATGTCGAATCTTTACCTTAAGGAATATGTTGCGATCGTCATCGATTATATAATTTTATAAAGAAATCGTTACTATTTGAGATTTAATAAATCTCTGGATATGTACAGTGATTAGGCATTGAAGCATAAGGAGCTATATTATTTAATGTATGAGAGAAATATATGATTGTTGTATACTATTTGATATTGGTAATTTAATACATACCTGCTGTTATGGTTGGGGGTGTTTTCATGGGAATATGGACTTCTACGTCCTTTTCGACTTTTTAGAGATGATTTAGACCTCTTGGTCGCTGAATACCGCTTCATGGACGCAAATGGCTCTTTACGTTAGGTATGCCTTTTCTGGACGAGGTACGCACCGCATTAGATTCCATCGTCGATGATGCTCTCAGAGTATCCGAGACAGGAGGAGTTCGCTCAACATCGTGAGAGCGAATGGATATGGGCTCGACTCTCTGAGATAGGATCACGACTGAAGGAGGAAGATAGTCAGTCGTTCGTGACTACGAAAACTGAAAAGTGATCGAAACCTCGGAAATAGCATATAACAAAGAACAAGATTAAACCTTTAAAGTAGTTTTAAGTATGTGTACGAAAACCATAGAAAATATTTTACTTTAATATATCAGTTTAACGGGTTTTTTTATTTTTTTTTATTGCTAAGATGTGTGGACGAGCTCACAGCCCACCTGATATTAAGTGGTTACTGGAGCCCATAGACATCTACAACGTAAATGCGCCACCCACCTTGAGATATAAGTTCTAAGGTCTCAGTATAGTTACAACGGCTGCCCCACCCTTCAAACCGAAACGCATTACTGCTTCACGGCAGAAATAGGCGGGGCGGTGGTACCTACCCGTGTGGACTCACAAAAGGTCCTTCCACCAGTAATTACGCAAATTATAATTTTTGCGGGTTTGATTTTTATTACACGATGTTATTCCTTCACCGTGGAAGTCAATCGTGAACAATTGTTAAGTACGTGTTTCATTAGAAAAATTGGTACCCGCCTGCGGGATTCGAACATCGATGCATCGCTAGATCCCAATGCACCGGACGTCTTATCCTTTAGGCCACGACGACTTCAAAATTTATATTCATATGCCGTGAATATTCTTGATTTGGTGTCCCCAATATGCCTAATGTCATCACGAAGCATTAGTGCATCTCTGGTCTGTGAGACATTGACACTCTTGACTCAACTATATTCTCAGTAATGTGTTTGTGATCCTGTAATCCCTCAACAACAAATTAAAAGTAAGCTGGTCTTCATCTAAAATAAAATTTAATATTAATATTCAAAAACAAAAAATCCAGCATCGTAATCTATATATTTAAAATATGAAAGAACTATGCTTAGTGATTTTTTTTCTTCAATCATCAATCATCATAAACGGCCGTTTAGTGTAGTGGTAAGTGACATGGTTACTACACAAGGGGGTCGCGGGTTCGAATCCCGCCAATGGAGGATATTTGTATGATAAATATAAATGTCTTTTCCAGGGTTATGGATGTATGTATATTAAATATATGTATGTGTATAATAAAAATCTTACATTTATTTCCGTTATCTGGTTGGTACCTGTAACACAAGTTCTTTACGAACTTATCACGGGACCAGTAAACGTGGCGTGATTGTTAGTAAATATTTATTTATTATTTATTTATTTATTTATTATTTATCCTTACACTTAACTTGGTAACCAAATTTTTTTTTATCAAAAAACTGATTGCTATCGATCACATAACAATAGCAATCGTATATGTATTCGGGGAGGACATAAGATGGCATTGTGACACCTCGACAGTGCTCATTAAGGGTGAAAGTTTACAAAGAAACCAATATTTACTCGACAGCCATACACAAAATATAAAAACTTTTAAGTAAACACATAAACACGCCTACACAAATTCTTGTATTGGACAATCGAATTTCATACAAGATAAGATAGGGGATTCTCCACAGCTCTAACGCTAACAGTTCAAAATTATGTGGTTGACATTCAGAGCTCGATCATCCCTAGCCAAATTCAGTTAATAATTTTTTTTTTTTTTTTTTTTTTTTTCTACCTATGCTGATAGCCTTGAGAGGCTATTTCAGCTTCGCCCTAACGTTAGTAGGTGAGCTCGCGGGGCTCAACCGGAGAGTTGCTAACACTGACCCTAGCAAGAGCAGTGCTTCGCAGAATCTACCACCGGATCGGAAACGCGACCCACTGAGAAGATCCGGCGAGAAACTCAGTGGGCTGTGTCTATGGGTTAGTTCGCTCGTCGAGCCCTTCGTCGCAAGCGACGGGTTCGACGAGGACGGTGACCGGTGCTTGTGGTGCCTAAAAGCACCGTTAATGGATCAGGAGGATCCGTAATGACGTGCTTTGGGCGACGTCGACGGTTTACCATTCGGTCTACTGGGTCGGGTATGTAATTTCCAGCGGCTACGATGAGAGGGTTCTCATGTCGTGCCGCCTTCTCAAAATGGCGCAGCGATGCCGACTGTAGATACTTACTAAAAGAGTCGAGCTCCAGGTCGTCGTGGAGATCCACATTCCTAAGGAACCAAGGCGCTCCGACGGCTATCCTGCAGAATCGTGATTGAATAACCTGAAGGGATTTCAAGTTGGTGCGGGCTGCGTGAGCGAACACTACGCTTGCATACGTCATGACGGGGCGTATACAAGTTTTGTAGAGAGTTACCTTATTACGGAGGGACAGTTTGCTTCGACTACAAAGCATTGGATAGAGTCGTCCTAGAATAAACGCGGCGCGGTCGCGTACCGTTTTTATATGGGGACGGAATGTCATCCCTCTGTCGAGGGTGACGCCTAGATATTTGACCTTCGAGACCCACGGTATGGGCTGGCCAAAGAGAGTGATGGGACTAACGGCGGAGGTGTTTGCGCGCCTACTACGGAGTGGGATGCTCGAAGTGATGTTCGGAGGGCGACCCCTTTTGAAGAGCACCGCTGCGCTTTTCGTGGGGTTGATGTCTATTCGCCACTTCCGGAACCACTGTCCCATGGTGGCTACTGCGATCTGGAGTCGCCGATGAAGCAGCGACATCTTCCTACACGAGTAGTAGATAGCCGTGTCATCGGCGAAGAGCGCTAGATGGGTCTCCGGAGACCGGGGTATATCATTGATATACAAACTAAATAATAACGGGGAGAGCGCGGAGCCTTGCGGGACTCCGGCGGTCAGTTGACGGGGACGAGAACGAGTTCCCTCTACTCGATATCGAAACGAACGGTTCGACAAGAAGTCTCGTATGATGAGCACGAGTCTGTCTGGCACTCCCATGTTGTACAGTTTATAAATTAAACCGTTGTGCCAGACTTTGTCGAACGCCTTCGCGATGTCGAAGAAGAGGGCGCCGGTCGGGATTTGTTTACGCCTATTTAGTCCTATCAGAATGTGCTCCGTGAGGCGGTGCACTTGTTGTACGCACGAGTGTTTAGAGCGGAATCCGAACTGTTCGTCTATGAGAATTTTGTTCGCGGTAACAAAATCCCAGAGGCGTTTCCTAAGGAGCCGTTCGTAGATTTTTCCTATCGTCGAGAGGAGACTAATCGGACGGTAACTAGAAGTTTCGTTTGTCGGTTTGCCCGGCTTATGTATACCGATAACGTCCGCTTCTTTCCACACCGCGGGAAAGATGCAGTGCGTCATAGCGGCATTTAAAATTGTAGCCAACATTGCTATCAGTTGGACTGGCAAAAATTTTAGCGCGCGGTTGTGGATGCCGTCGGAGCCTGGTGCCTTCCTAGGTTGGAGGTTGTGGATCGCGTCTCTAACTTCGTCCGTGGTAATGGGGGGTAACGCGTCCGAGGGCGGCAGGGAAGCTCTGCGCTCGACCTCCCTGTCGACTAACTCGGTGTGTTCGGGGTCCGCGTATTGAGTGCTGGTGGTGCACTGCTCTTGCAGTGCATCGGCCAGCAGCTCAGCCTTGTCATCGTCATCGAATGCCGGTGGTTGGCCTGAAGGGCGTAAGAGGGGAGGCATAGTAGCGGTAGTTTCGGATTTGAGAGTCCTAGCTAGTCGCCAGTATGCTTGGTGGGAGGGCGCGAGTTGTTCTAAATAACTATGCCAATTATCGTTACGCGCGTCGCTTAAGCGGGAGTGGACTTCGCGTTGTAGACGACGCATCTGAATCCGGTTTGAATGCGTGGGAAGACGATCGTAGGCCCGGATTGCCGCGTTCCTAACTCTTAAGAGATTCCTAAGATCGGGGGACAGTCTGATGCGGTGGAAGCTGTCCTCCACATCGACTTCTTTAGAAGATCTAATGATCGCGGAAGAGATGTGATCGGTAATGATGTTTATGGATTCGACGGTGTCCTCGGGGGATGGATTCGAATCCGGGCCGTAAGGGAGGATTGGCGGAGCGGCGTCGGCTAGGCACGTGCCCAGCTTATTCCAATCCACCATGGTCCTCGTAACAGTGACTGGGTTGTGAGGGCGACCGAGCTGCATAACGACAGGTCGGTGGTCTGAGTCGAGCTCTGACATTGCTTCGATGGAACGCAAGCGCAGAGTTACGTTCCTAAGCAATGCCAGGTCTATAGTGCTCGGACGGAGCGCGATGTTATACGGATAACATGTTGGAGTTGGGGGACCGACTATTTCAAAGGTGAGGTCGTCTATAAACGCGTCGAGACGCCTACCGTTAACGTTTGTACGATGGCAGTTCCACCTAGTGTGGTGGCAATTTAAATCGCCTGCCAGGATGACAGAGTCTCCCATGCCGAACAGTGACTCGATGTCACTGCTCAGGAGGGGCTTGTCCGGGGGGAGATAAACGGATGCGATGACGATCGGCTGGTGTCCCGTCAGCGAGATACGGCACACTGACGCCTCGATATGTGAGAGCGAGGGAGTATCGAGAGGGACAACGTGCAGGGCCCGCCTATAGTAAATGGCAGTCCCGCCTTTGGAGGCGGTGAGTCTGTCATTCCTAACCATGACGTAATTCGCGACTTTCGGGTCACGACGCGAGGGCTTCAGACAGGTTTCCTGCACTAATAGAATATCTACAAGATTGTCGCGGAGGAATTCAAAAATTTGATCGCGTTGCCGCGCGAGTCCGTTAGCATTATAGAATGCTAACGTAAGGGAATAAGGTTTTTCTCTACCTTTTTGCGCCATTGGTTACCGGTAAAGATTTTATAACGTACGCGACACGGACTCGTAGACGTCCATGTGATCGAAAGCGGCCGCGAGCCGCTGTTCGGGGGTTACCGACCTACGTATCGCGTCTGCGAACGATCGCAGACGGTCGAAGTTGACCGCGGTGACGAAGTCACGCACGAGCGCGAAGTCGTTGACGGCGGAGGGTTGCGGGGGACGGAACGCGGGCGCGGGGCGAGGTGCGAGCAGGGGCTGGGGCGCGGGGCGTGTCACGAGCGGGGGCGGGGGTGCGGTTTCCGTTCCCGCCTTCGTATACGGCAGCGGCTTTTTCCACGCCGAGACCGTGGGAACTGCAGCCGGCACGAAGGCGGGTTTCGGCACTGAAGGTGCCGAAGTCTTTGGGCCGACGGTTCGCGGAGCTGGGTGGGTTGGGCGTTTTCGCGGAGCCCTGGGACATCCACGGTAGTTCGCGGGGTGCCCTTGCTTAAGGCATAGGACACAGCTGGGAGGTTCGGTCGCGGTTTCCCTATCTCTAACGCAGTCTAACGTAGCGTGATCGCCGAGGCATTTCACGCAGCGGGGGCGCGCGTGGCAATTACGCGCCGAGTGGCCATAGAGTTGGCACCTGTAGCACTGCCCGGGAGTGCCACGCTTGTGGGGGGCTTCGATCGAGATCCCGGATAGGCCGCAAATTGTCGTGAGACATGCGATCTTCTTTTTGGCCTCCGGGGTGGGTTCTAACGCCACGAGTATCATATTATAGGGCTGTTTGCCCCGCCCGCTGTGCATCCGGTGCACACTAACTATCGGGAGGGCCTGAGCGGTCAGATCCTCCTTAATGTAGTCTATTTCTAGCTCCTTAGGGACTCCGCGTATTACTACGCGGAGCTCGCGGTCCTCCTGAAGAGCATAGGTGTGGAAACCTATGTTCTCCTTTCGGAGGTATGCTGAGAGGGCCCTATGGTCGCCCGGCGTTGCGACCTTGATCTGAATCCCATGCGCGACGTTACGCGCATGGGTGTAGTTAATTTTATTTGCCTGAAGGGCCTGGGACACGCGATTCCACGCTGTCTTCTCTTGAAGTATCAGCGGGGGCGGGGCAGCTACTTTGGGAGCGGGCGCGGGCTTGGGACGCGGCGGTGGGGTTACGCGGCGCGCGGAGTCCGACTCCGGTGTAACTACGACTTTCGGTCGAGAGGCGGACGCGGATTTCGTCTGTTTTGTCGTGGAGTTCCGGGACTCCACGGCGCGAGTACGCTTTTTACCGCGCGTTACGGTTTGGAACCCATCCGAAGTTCCAGGCTGAGGGCTTGACGCAGATTCGAAATCCATCTCCGATTCGGTATCGGAGCCTGAACTTGAAACGATCGAGGTCGCGGCGGACGTAGCGCGTGATGACGTAACCGACGCGGGCGCGGGGGTGGGGGTAGCGCTAGGCGCTTCGTGAGTCGCATCGTCGAAACGTGCGCTCGAACTTAACGCGGCGGCGGGGGGCGCGCGGCGTGCCTCCGAGGCACGGTTGAAATACGCGGCGACGGACGCGGGGGGGGAGGGATTGCCACGGGAGGCCCTATACGCTAAGTACTCGGCCCTAATTGACGGGTACCTATCCCGGAGGAACCCGACAATGTCACTAGCACTTTCACTGACACTTTCTTCTTGCTGCATTTTCGGTCTTCTTGCCCGGGGGGGGCGGCCCCGGGACTTTTGTTGAACTCGCCGAAAGGCGAGGCCCCGGATAGGATTTGTAACCCCCCTGTGCTGCAGGACAGCAAGGAGCAGGGGGGGGGAATGCCTATGCCGTGAAAACGGCAATCGGCGGGGAAAAGGAAAGGAACCCGCTCGGGCTGTATAGTGCTACAGCAGGCAGAATCGCGAGCGGGGGTCTAGTCTTGAAAAAGACTGTTGTTTTTGGGAAGGGTTAGGAAATCGCTAGCCTGTGAGTGCCACAGGAAGCTGAACGTAGCGATTGGTTTTGCCTTGAAAAAGGCAGTTGGTAAGGGTGGGTTCGCGGTTACAAAACTTTAGCGCACAAAAATGGACCTCGATACGCAGATCGCAAGCGACCAACGGATCGGCACGTCCGCACTACTGAATTGTACAGTTAATAATGCAGGTTATCTTTAATTAAATGCTATTAGGCAAAATCGACCCCAATAAATGTTATTCAGAACTCCTCAATAAAATTTACTATTCTATCATCGGCAGTAGCAGGTACCTTGGTGAAGTATACCTCATCGGATATTCTCTCGATATCTTTTGTTCTGTAACTCCTTTTGCCAATTGCTTTAAAAGCTTGTTCATGGTTATTGAATCGCAGTAGCTTAATCATAATCTTCTAATTAGAAGAAAAACGTATTAAAGTATCCTTCTAGCTGCATGCTGCTCAATTTTAGCGGGGGTGTAAATTTTCCTAAGATTCTAGAGGAACCAAAATTTCTTACAGGTTCCATTACTAAAACTTTATTACGACATAAGGTTAATTTACTTTGAAAAATAATCATGTGATTCTTTCTACCGTGAAGCTGTAATGCGTTTCGTTTTGAAGGGTGGGGCAGCCGTTGTAAGTATACTAAGAACTTAGAAGATATCTCAAGGTGGGTGGCGCATTTACATTGTAGATGTCTATGGGCTCCAGTAACCACTTAACACCGGGTGGGCTGTGAGCTCCTCCGTCCATCTAAGCAATAAAAAATAAAAATCATGTGATTTCTTTATCTCATGACTTTATCTCATCTTTGTATCAGTAGTAACCCAACTCAACACTGTGATAACGTTTTAATCCATCTTCGACAAACAGGTTGAGAGTCCATCACGATCATCCTAAACATATGTTTTGATTGACCTCGCTTAAGTATGACAGTAAAACAGCTGATAGCTCTTTATAAATATTTAAATTCTAATATAACACACTTTAAGTCGAATGTTAACAAATTATATTTATATACCACAACTTTCCATTTTGAGGACATTATAGATAATTCATAATAATTTACGAGCAGTTACACAGGTAAGTTAGACAAAAAAAATGTAGATAATATTTGCATAAATAGCTTTTCTACTTTGCTATAAATCAGCTAATCTTAATACATATAATGGAAAAAGAGTTACTTAGAATTCTGTGGATAAATATTTTTGACTCAGTCATACCAAAGCATAGTTTGCTTTATGAATAGTTTATAAGTTTAATTGGAAAATCCAACCGTGAAGCTGTAATGCGTTTCGTTTTGAAGGGTGAGGCAGCCGTTGTAACTATACTGAGACCTTAGAACTCATATCTCAAGGTGGGTGGCGCATTTACGTTATAGATGTCTATGGGCTCCAGTAACCGCTTAACACTAGGTGGGCTGTGAGCTCGTCCACCCATCTAAGCAATACAAAAAAAAAACATAAATAAATTAATAAAATGTTCTAGAACTAAATATAAGGGCAGTATGTTCATTGCAACGATTATTATTATCTAACTACTAACTAAAGAAAATGCATAATTGACGAAGAAACGACCATCAGAACCTTTCGATGTTGAATTCAAAGTCAAAACAGCACGTGCGGTTTCAAACTAAAACCTACCGATAAGCAAAACCGCAGACAGGAACTCGTCTTCTCGTAAGCAGATATTTAAATGCAATCACCTTTAATCTGCATGCAAATTTACCCATTACCAATATAATAGCAGTAAAAAGTGTCGTTCCGAATGAGAGAACCAGTTACAGAGATAAAATTCTTAATGCACCTAATGTCCATACCATAAGTTTCGTCGAGGCGACTAATTTGTCAGTAATTAAGGTCGGCCTTAGCTTGTCTTTATTGAGCCGTTTAAATCATAAACATAATCAGAAAAAAAACCATAAACACCTGTTTGTATGATTTTATCCCGTACATATATACCTACATAAAACTAAAAATGTTGTCGTTTTGTAAACAACATTAATCAAAAACAAAATACACAAATCTATTTTCTAGAGTAAGTAAATTAATTTTTAGCTCAAAACAGAAATGAATTCCATGCAAGACGAGTGAAAATTTCCATGCAAGCAAGCATCTAATAAAAAAATCCTAAATAAATAAAAAAACAAAAAATCTAATTAACAAATTTTTAATTCATTTTAGAAGCTTTCTTCTTCAAATATATATTGACATTAAGAAAAACTTTAGAATCCGTAAGGAGAAATACAATTTCAATATTGTTGTTGAATTAGTTTAATTAGCGGTTTTAATGACTATAAATTCAAAGACTTTGCCCAGTGTTTTTTCAATGTATTTACTTGGCATTCAATTTTATCATTGAATTTATAATTATTCGATTTTATTTTATACATCGCAGCTCAGAACTACGAAGTGTTATTTGTTCTCGCCTCACGTTAAAAATTAAAAGGACTTCATTGAAATCTAAATATTAGTTACGGTATTTTCGATAATTGTGCATTTTTTTATTTCCACATCCATAATCTCGGTCTCATAGACCCGGATTCTATGTAGTAGATCTCATATCCTCTTAACGTGGGAATCATTGAGTGCGAATATTTCTAGTATGCTAATTACAAATCGGTTTTACCGAAACATGTCACTAATTAATTCAATATTGATACAAGATTGACAGAATGATAATTATTCTATCATTCAACCGGTAGTGGACGTGTAATGAGATATTTAATGCCGGTTCATTAATGAAAACACATTAATTCTATCGGTCGATGTCGTCGAACTCATTACTGAATTTTTAATTGTTTTAATCAACATACAAATTACTTATAATAATATATATATATACGAAAACACGCAATATGCGACGTGTCGCAATATTAACTATTGATTAAATATTTAATAATTATCAGTGTTCAAACTTTCAACTTATAATCTACGTTTAAAAATTGAGCCCAAGGTTAAGGTTAGAATTTCAATTTTATTATTATTATTTTTTTATATTTTCTCCTTTTTGCAAACCGAAGGTGTCCTGTCCAACAGAAACATATAAAAACAGATAAATAGAAAATAATACATATAAGTATTTGTCTTGAGGGAGATAGTGATGTAATATTTGTCAGAAGTTGACTTAATCAGATTTTTATTTATTTTTCCTCCAGCTCACATATTTCAACAAATTATCTCATAAATGCTTATTGTTATTACAATATATTATAGATTTGTAAACACAATTCTACCAGAGTATCCTAGGAGTATTTTGAACGCATTAGTCCAACTTCTTCCGTATGTACATACAATTAATTATAATTTAAAGTCAATAATTATAATTCATTCCCACGAATCTAAGAAAGTCTTATTTACTAGAAATAATTAATTGTATTTGTGTCTTTGTGTATATTGCGTTGTTTTAGTTTGTGGATTCGAGCTTGTTTATTTTCATTGCTTAGACGGGTGAACGAACTCACGGCCCACTTTGTATTAAGTTGTTACCGATGCCGATAGTTATTAATAATGTTAACCCCCTTCCTCCCTCCCTCCCACGTCACTCTGTTCTATAGTACCACGGGAGCTCCGCCCTTTATTCCGGAAAACATTACTGCTACGCGGCAGAAATAGTCAGAGTGTTAGTTTTTACCCATGCAGGCCCTACCACCAGTTAAGTCATTTCGTTAATTTTTTCATTCATACTTATAATAAAATAATAAATTTACTACTCATATAATTTAATCTCCTTCTAAGGTGGACCCCTTCAGGATAAAAGCCTCCTCCAAAGAATCCCTTTTTTCCTTATCTTTAGCAGTGGTCATCCAGTCTCTCCCTGCTTTGGATACAATCTCGTCCTGCCACCGCCATGCCTCATTCATAGTTACTAATGAAATAATAAGTATAATCTTATTTATCAATAAAAAAATACCTTCGAAAATTTTAGTCAATATCTTAACTATTATTTCATACAGCAACCCTTTTTAATTAATATTTAAACGGCACCTAAACACAAGGTGTTCTCGATAATTCCGAAAACATCAACTTAAAAAAAAAAGCATTAGTAACCGAAATGGTAACGTATTGACCTCGATTTTACCATAACAAAAAAAAAAAGTCTCGCCTTAGAGTTCCAAAGATTCCATAAAATAAATTAGAATTTAATCTATATGAAACACATTAAAGTTAAACCAACAAACATAACCGGGGGTTATTTACGACGTCCAGCTATGCAGGGGATTAATAAAATACCTTATAATGACAAAGAATTAGTGTGTGCCGTACATATAATTCCGTATGAGACTTAAAATTAACACCGACTCATTTCGGTCTGGAGAAATTAAAACTGCTTATCTTTTTTTATGTGGCATTTATGTTCATCGTAAATATGAACTTTGGTTCCCTTTTAAAAAGTTGTCGCAGGATCGCTTGCGGGGATCATCACTATATATTTCGTTGAGAAAATCATGTTCGTACGAAACCTTATTTGGTTTTGATTAGCTTTATTATACTCGTATAGAATGGCTAGACTTTTTTTCGCTATGCATAATAACTGTCGCCCATGAATAAGTGGTGCTAAGGGCACAGCCAAACGACTAATTGTGCTTTTCGAACATGTCATAGCGATTAAGAAATCCCGTTGTCCTGTAGGGTTGTTCATTTCAGAGCCGCATAAGAACACAACAGTTGGACCGAAGAATGGAACGCTGCTCCAAGCTTCGACGCGGAGAATTTTACTACTCTCCAAAAGTTGCAGGGATACATGTTAGGATCGTGTCGTCATGACAGATAGATAGATACTTCTTCGCTTGAGCTCGCTTGGATCTTGAATCGGTACACATTCGTGTTTGATGTACAGGGCTTAACTGAACTATATGATATAACTATAGAATATATTAAAGCTAATGTATTAAAAAAAGATGTGGTGTCGTGGGAAACCAGGTAGGAACGAAGTTCCTTCGGCTAATGTAGAATCGACACAATTTGCAAAAAATAAACGTGGCTACTCACGAGTAAAATGTATCTATAATGTGAGTATTCGCCACGTGCTTGTCCATGAATTCCTGAGTATATGCATTGGCGCGGTGGAGTGGTAATAGAGATAGAAGGGATGAGAGAACGAAAAGAAAGAAGGAGAAAGTGAAAGGTATTATACACTCGCTTGTGTATACGACTGTCGCGCCTGCACACGTCTCATTTATCGGTTTTATTCCACGGACTTTTTCTTACGGTTTTACTATCACATTTTTTTCATTTCGGTCGCGCAGCAAAATCCCTATCTCCTCCAAACCTGCCGTAAGGAACTTCGTTCCAAAAATAACCATTTTTATTATTGTTTTCAACGACGAATCATCCGTTGATTCAATTTTATTAAATTACACAATTTATTAATAATAACAGACGAAGTACAAAAATGACAATCTGTTTAGAAATAAGCCTTTTGTAATTCATGCCAGACAATAGTACGCACTTATATTTTCACGTGCGTTATCGAAATTGTATACGAAAACTGGCTTTGCGGGAAGCGCCAAGGTATCCACAACACCTACAGAAAATTAGTAATCATTAAATCTCAGAAATTTCTCCGTAGATTTCAATTCTATTTTTCTGCACAATAAATTGGATTTAATTATTTTTTCTTTATAGACATCAATTGTTATACATTGATTAACTCAGAATTGAGTCGCCTTGTGGTCTACACTGATTTTGGAGTCTTGAACTTAAAAATTATCAACTTTTCGTTCTGTAACAATGAACAAATCAGCATAACAGCGTAAGTGTATTATTAGAGTTATACTAATTTTATCGTACGGTCTTTTTAACACATGATAAGTTTCGTTAATATGATGATGAGACAATATAGAAACGCAATAAAACAGTGAGAGTCATATTCACACTATCATTAAGCGGTCCGTGGTCAATGTTTTAGCTGCTCGAATGATACTTATGTAATATATTCGTATAAGCGTTCATAGCACTATGAAATAGCTTCATTTAAATTTTTAAAACTTCTAAGTAAATTTCTATCTGTTCGTTATATTAGATTATTTTTACTGACTGATTTAATTTTATTTTGGAATGCGCTCGAAATCTACTATGCAAATGAATACGGCTATTTTTAATGACCAAAATAACTATTACTATCGATGATAGAGAAAAAGAAAAGTAAACTCCTCGAATCGAAAGTTTCCTCTTTCTTTTGATTTGAATTCATTTAAAACCTCAGTTTTTTATTTTTTTTTATTGCTTAGGTGGATGGACGAGCTCACAGCCCACCTGGTGTTAAGTGGTTACTGGAGCCCATAGACATCTACAACGTAAATGCGCCACCCACCTCGAGATATAAGTTCTAAGGTCTGAGTATAATTACAACGGCTGCCTCACCCTTCAAACCGAAACGCATTACTGCTTCACGGCAGAAAAAGGCGGGGTGGTGGTACCTACCCGTGCGGACTCACAAAAGGTCCTACCACGAGTGATTACGCAAATTATAATTTTGCGGGTTTGGTTTTTATTACACGATGTTATTCCTTCACCGTGGAAGTCAATCGTGAACATTTGTTGAGTACGTATTTCATTAGAAAAATTGGTACCCGCCTGCGGGATTCGAACACCGGTGCATCGCTACATACGAATACACCGGACGTCTTATCCTTTACGCCACGACGACTTCGACAGTATTAGCCAAAACTAAAATGTAGTATTATTTTTTAAGCTATTTTATAGCTTTTATCGCGGGCCTTGAGCGCGGCGACCGAATCATGAAATTCCGTAACGAAAAAAACCTTACACCCCTCACTCCGTCTACCATGTAGCTCGCGTTCAACACATTCACATGTTGCGCTTGTGTAGTGTTTGTGAATAAGCGCGTGGCGTGACGTCACACTGCATGCGCATCATGAAAAGTCTGCCCATCTCTCTCTCGCGCGGTCTAGCTTATGAGTGTGAAGGGAACAGTTAAGGTTTTGCTTTTATTAATGTTTAATATAGCGTGGTCTTGTTTTATTATTGTTTTAATATTAAATTATCACTGTCTAATTATAATTGCATAAGTTGATAAAAATGCTATGCAAATGTTCACGAGTAACGTTCACGGTGAAGAAATAACATGTTACTTTTTTATGACAAATTATCTTCGATCAATAATACTATTATTGATCGAAGCAAATTATACAATAATGACCATACCGCCCAACTGATGGTAAGTGGTTAACGTCGCTCAACTTTGACTTGTATAGTACTTTTGGCATTGTGGGCGTATTCTTTATAGAATAATTCAATAGGTAAAGAATTTTACTTTATAAATCTAATGTAGGCTTATAAAATATTAGCGGCCCGCTCCGGCTCCGCCCGGGTCTTTAACAAAAATTTCAACGATATTTGACGTTGTTTTAGTTTTTTAAATAAAATAACACTTATTGTGGCATAACTATAAGTATAATAGTTAGACATATGCTGTCGCGACACCTTTTGTAGTTAATACAACAAAGTGTTCTTCAAAGTCGTAGTACATTATTTTATTCTATCATCAATAGTTTTTACAGGGCACGCCATGTAAATAATATTTTAGGTAATTTTTTTACACCTTGGGTTACATTATTGGAGTTTTAGTAAAAATCCTTAATTTTTTTTTCAAAAAAGAAGTTTACGTCACTCGCGAATAGTTTAACTTCCAAACAGTGAAATAATTTTTCAAATCGGCTCAGTAGTTTCGGAGCCTATTCAATACAAACAAACAAACAAATCTTTCATCTTTATAATATTAGTATAGATCACTTTACAAAAAAATCTTAATATAAAATAATATAAATATAAACATTAAATCTATCAATAATCATTATTTTATTGTGAAAGTATATGACGGACATCATGCCTCATTTTCGTGATGGATTTGAAAGCATCAAATTAGGAAACGTGAAAATTTCAAACAAACAAACAATAGGCGATTCTACTCGTAATTGAAGGGCCGTGCATTCCGAGAGATCTCCGGTATCGATTACGAATGAATAAACAATTGTTTTTGCTTTTGTTCTTTTTTTTATTTAATTTTATTCGAATAAAGTTGTAAATCAAACGCACGCTGTTAGATTCACTCGTAAGACAACTGACTTGTGTTTTAGTATGTTTAAGATCCTTAGTGAGCATTGTTTAGGCTTGAGTCGTTTGATCAGCTTTTTTGTGCTTAAAAATACTATTTAACATTACAAAATTAGTTTTTTTTTATTATTGCTTAGATGGTTGGACGAGCTCACAGCCCACCTGGTGTTAAATGGTTACTGGAGCCCATAGACATCTACAACGTAAATGCGCCACCCACCTTGAGATATAAGTTCTAAGGTTTCAAGTATAGTTACAACGGCTGCCCCACCCTTCAAACCGAAACGCATTACTGCTTCACGGCAAAAATAAGCAGGGTAGTGGTACCCGCCCGCGCGGACTCACAAAATGTCCTACCACCAGTAAACCTATGCCTATATCGATATGTTTCTATACTTTTCTCCGAAAATAGAAGAAAAAATATCGCGCCGCCGCAGCCCATTGTACCGTCTGCGATGCTTTCCGAGTAGCCAAAGACAGAATGAGATGGCACAAAATCGTGAGGACGGAAATCATAGATGTCACATGTCATAATAGGTGGTCACAACCCTCACGAGAAACAGGTCTGGAAAATGAGAACGCATGGTCTATACAGTGTACTTTGACATAAACATTTCATGTAAGAATAAAATAAAAATGAGCCAGAAGGAAGTAAAATTTTATGACACAATTAGAATATTTAAGTGGATTAGCTCAAGCCTTTAATTACTAATTAAAAGTCAACGACGTTACTGCTTATAGTCTGTCGATGCTTAAGATAAACTTTTACTATTTTTTTAATCACTAAATTATAGTTTTAATGCCCATAAAATCACCAAAACCGAATTAAGACAGCATTTCATTAAAGCAACTTATTTCAAAAGGAAAAACCGATGTAATTAAAAACAATACATGTCTCCTCAATTCATAGATTAAGCACAAAAAAATGTAATTAAAATGAAGCCGTCGGCCGATAATCAGGTTGAAAATGAAAGTTTAGTTAAATCAAAGCTTTTTTTATTATAGAAAATATATTATTATAAATCGGTCGAATCGAAATTAACCGTTCTTCATAAAACTGATTCCTGAGACCTTTAGGTTTCGTGTATCCTATTTATTTGAATTGTAAGGAATTCTGGGTTTTTTAACACGTTTTTAATAAGTTGATATTATTCATTTTAATTTTTTTCATTTCATTTAAAAAAAAAAAACCCTCCCTATACTGATAGCCTTGAGAGGCTATTTCAGCTTCTCCTTGATGTGCAGGTGAGCTCACGGGGCTCAAGCCGGAGTGTTGCTAGCACTGGCCCTAGCAAGAGCAGTGCTTCGCAGAATCGACCACCGGATAAGACACGCGACCCACTGAGAAGATCCGCCTAGCAACTCATTGGGCTGGTCATTTTCAACAACTTCACAACGTCCGATTAACTTGAAAATGCACACGCATCAAGGACCAATGACAGTACAATGATTTTGTAACTTCGCTCTAATATCTTATCCAGTGTCAATAGGATAAAATAAAATTAAATTTCGGTTCAGTTTGCTTGTTAAGTTTGTTTTTTTGTTCTTTGTAAACTACCTACATTTATTTTATATAGTGCGTTTCTAACTTCGCAAACGACTTATTTAAACGATATCGCCCAAAAGTGCGCTGATGTTAGCTCATGAGCGCCTACAAATATTATGAGCCTTCATTCTGCCTTCATATATTTGATACATTCGCGTTTTCTCGCTCGAAAGGCAATTCAAATGCAACTGAAATTTCAACCTTATGTCATAGGCCGGATGGTGTCGTACGCATTGCGGTGAAATCTGATGCTGTCTCTAGTAGAGTTTTCACACTTCTGGCTGGGTGAAGTAGGCCTAGTATAGCATCACCCCATCTCTTTCCGTGGCTATCGTATAAGGAGAGAAAGCAACGGATAATAACAGGAATGTTAATCAAGTGCTACGCTCACCATCTGACATACAAGTGGTAATATTATAAGTTCACACTGGTATCCTTACTGTCACTATCGCAGTCGTGCGTTCCATTTTGAAGGGAGGGATCGTGTCTCAAGATGGGCGGAGGCATTTACGTAGTGATATCTATCTTTTTTTTTTTATTGCTTAGATGTGTGGACGAGCTCACAGCCCACCTGGTGTTAAGTGGTTACTGGAGCCCATAGACATCTACAACGTAAATGCGCCACACACCTTGAGATATAGTTCTAAGATCTCAGTATAGTCACAACGGCTGCCCCACCCTTCAAACCGAAACGCATTACTGCTTCACGGCAGAAATAGGCGGGGCGGTGGTGCCTACCCGTGCGGACTCACAAGAGGTCCTACCACCAGTAATTACGCAAATTATAATTTTGCGGGTTTGATTTTTATTGCACGATGTTATTCCTTCACCGTGGAAGTTAATCGTGAACATTTGTTCAGTACGTATTTCATAAGAAAAATTGGTACCCGCCAGCGAGATTCGAACACCGGTGCATCGCTCGATACGAATGCACCGGACGTCTTATCCTTTAGGCCACGACAACTTCATTCAGTTACCTTCAGTTACCTTCAGTTGCCTTCAGTTACCGCTTAAGACCAGATAGGCCGTGAGCTTATTCAAATATAAATGTAACTATACAGATTGAAGTATAAGTAGCTAATACATAAGATAATCGTCGTCAGTACCTTTTAAAAAATATCACACGACACAACAAGCAACAGATCGCAAATAAGTTACTATTCATCTAACATTTAAACATGTAATAACCTGTCTCTAGAGATCAACCAAAGAATCTGAGGTTAAAAAAGCTGTTTGATTAATACGTTACCGATGGGACCAAATTATACGTTAGATTTATGCAAATAGATTCTCTTTATAGCAACCACAACACGACAAAAAGTAATACTATACAATCCTATAAGGTTATTAGTATGCGATTAGTAATTCAATAAGATAGAGAATGTGATGTTCTAAGTTTCTTTTGAGGATATAAGTGATGTAGATCTATCGAAGGCACTTTGTTTATAAGTATTTATTGCTCTCACTCGATCATTAGAACTGTACATCGATCGGAGCAGGATAGGATATTAGAAGCGAAATATGAACTATAAGTTCGGCGTGAGATCTTAGATTAAATTGGAAAGTGTGGCATTGATGTGTTATATTTTACTATAATGAAGTGTCGTTGCGTCTTACAGTGATCGGGCGAGACGTGATATGTAATTGATACGAATTAGTGTGTAGGACGATTCCGTAGAAGGGTTTTAATTTTCAATAGTTGTATTTGTTGAAAATTATGTTGACGTTATCTTTGACAGTGATCGAGCACACGATTTAATTAGACAGTGTACGGGGCAGTGCTGTTCTTCGTGAGGTTGTTCTTATAGCTTTTGCACCGTTTCCTATATTGACTCAATCGATTGTGGAATGCACTCACTGGCTGCTGCAGTGAGAAAAGCTCCAACTTTAAACTGCTTTAAAAGAATGATGAAGGAACATTACCTATCTGCTTAGTCTCATTTATTTGTGTAATTTTTTTTTATTGCTTAGATAGGTGGACGAGCTCACAGCCCACCTGGTGTTAAGTAGTTACTGGAGCCCATAGACATCTACGACGTAAATGGGCCACCCACCTTGAGATATAAGTTCTAAGTTCTTCAGTATAGTTACAACGGCTGCCCCATCCTTCAAACCGAAAGGCATTACTGCTTCACGGCAGAAATAGGCAGGGTGGTGGTACCTACCCGTACGGACTCACAAGAGGTCCTACCACCAATAAAATGTTTGCTTTACCATTTCTATATTGTTGATTTGCGATGTGACTGTAAGTATATTAGTATGTAATTTTATTTATGTGATTTTAAGCTATTGCATAGCTTCTATCGCGGGCCTTGAGCGCGGCGACTAAATCAAGAAATTCCGTAACGAAAATAACCGGACACCTCCACTGCGCCTACTATGTAGCTCGCTTTCAACACATTCACACGTTGCGCTGGTGTAGTGTTTGTGAATAAGCGCGCGGCGTGACGTCGCACTGCATGAGCATCATGAAAAGTCTGCCCATCTCTCTCTCACGCAGTCTAGCTTATGAGTGTGAAGGGGACAGTTAATGTTTTGCTTTTTTTAATGTTTATAAATATATTGTGGTCTTATTTTTATTATTGTTTTAATATTAAATTATTATTGTCTTATTGTAATTGCGTAAGTTGATAAAAAATGCTTTGCAATAGCTTTACCGCGGCAGTCCCCGAGTGCTACACGTCTTTTTTTTTAATAATAGTTTGTGGTTCATCTTCATAGACTATTCTAGATTTTGTTAATAGTACAGTGCAACATACCTGTTTTTTCTTTTTCTGAATTTCTCTAAATAAAGCAGTTGCCTGGAAGAGATAGCTTTTAGCGATAAGACTGCCTATTTTTACAAAGATACCTGTTGAATGTTTCTCTTTCTCTCAATTCAGGATATTTTAGAGACACTTATTGCACCGCTAGGCCAAGCGACACCCGCCGGTCCGGCGTCCGATGAGACGACGGTTCGCAGTCCCCGATCTTTCTGAATGTTGTCTCGATATGGAGGTAGGACGCTCGAGGAAAACCATCAAAGAGGTGGTTCAATGGATTCATATCACACAAATCATTCCACAGTCCCAGCACGTGAGGTCTAATGTAATTATGCTCTTACATTAAACATGCAGATAGACCGGGTGGCCCGATACTATTAGGTTGGGTTCACACGGCATTGTCCTGCACGCTTACTTTGTATTCGTTATTTTGACGTAAAATCACCCGGGTGCTCATACGGTAGATTTTCATTCGCGTAAAAACGAACGTGTGAACAAGACAGAGCTATACTGTACGCCACTGCAATGTTAAAGTTCATTCCATTTGCTTGACAAGTCCGTTGAGTATTCGTTTGAACGCATAAGCGGTGTACGATTTTTTGCAGTACAAACGACATGTGAATGATTCCATGTACAATATATGTGCCGCTATTCATTCGTTAAGACGTATACTGCAAATAAACGTGCAGGACAATGTCGTGTGAGCCCAACCTTAGGTATTAAATAGGTTCACTTGTATGATGCGTCAGAGTAACTGAGTTACTGAGTTATGAAGCGTGACCTATTAGATAATATTCTGAATGTATGTGTGTGCGACTCCGCCGTGATTCGATGGAGCAAATGGCTTACTTCAACAATTACTTAATAATAATAATAATAAAGCCACTTAATCCAAATCTCACTCTTGATTTATAACACAATGTTTGTTAGTAAGTTATTGCTTAAAATTAAAAGGGTTACTTATAATTAATTAATTATTTAATATTAGTACTATTTACGAGATTTGGACCCCTATTTGGGTAAAGGCCTCCTTCATCCTTTTCCATGACTCCCTGTCCTTGCCTGATTTTATCCAATCGTTTCCTGCGACGTGTGTTATGTCATCAGCCCATCGTCTTAATTGTCGACCAACATTCCTTTTCTCCATTGGTCTTTTCCATCGTGTGGCTTCAATAGTCCATCTTTTGTCTGGGTATCGTGAGATGTGTCCGGCCCATCTCCACTTAAATGGTATATACTTACGATCGATCGATACATTATTAAAGAAATTATATTGTGCACCAAAGTACTCTTTGGCATAGATGGGACAACAGTTGCTTCAGTATCATTATGACAGAGATTTCTGCATGTTTTTTTTCCTTTTTTTTATTCTTTAGATGGGTGGACGAGCTCATGACTCGAGATATGAGTTGTAAGGTCTCACTTTTACCATTAATTACGCAAAATATAATTTTGCAGGTTTCATTTTTATTATACGATGTTATTCCTTCACAGTGGAAGTAAATCTTGAACATTTGTTAAGTACGTATTTCATTGGAAAAATTGGTACCTACCGGGGGGATTCGAACACCGATGCATCGCTACATACGAATGCAACGAACGCCTCATCATTTAAGCCACAACGCCTCAACATTATATAACTTATGTACCTTCTAACTCTGCCAGTAAAAAAAAACAGCCTCAAAAGTTTATTTGAGATGAATATTATATATTATACAATTTATAGTTTTACTATGTTGCTTTCATTATATCGAATCCATTATGAATAGTACTATTATAAATCTGAGCCCAACATGCGCGTAATGCTTCAAAACAGACAACCGACACTGAAATAATTTTATATATTTAACGCTAATAGCATCTCGTCCATATTTCTTCATCAATCTTGTCAATAGTTAAAAAGTATTTTATGAAAAAATTAACAAAACACAAAAGAAGGATTACTTTTAACTCGGAGTGCGCGATTTGCGTGGGCGAGTGATATGCGCCACGCTAAAACATCAGGGCCGGCACACGGAGGGAATAATTGGGAGCTATAAATGACTGAAACTTTTTTACTGCTGGTCTTGTAAGTCCACGCAGAAATAGGCAGGGTGGTGGGTAGGTACCACCACCCTGCCTATTTCTGCCGTGAAGCAATAATGCGTTTCGGTTTGAAGAGTCCGGCAGCCATTGTGACTATACTTGAGACCTTAGAAGTTATATCTCAAGGTGGGTAGCACATTTACGTTATAGATGTCTATGGGCTTCAGTAACCACTTAACACCAGGTGGGCTCTGAGCTCGTCCAACCATCTAAGCCAAAAAAATAATTATATCTCTGATTATATCTTTATTTCTAAATACAATAGACAGATAGAATTGCACATTCAAACTGGCGACAACTGGTTACTGGATCTCACTGGTGACAACTGGTTACTGGAACTCACGGAGATTATAAATTAAAAATAAATGATTAATTTAAAATTTGAATTTAGATGCCGCTCCTGAATTATATTAAATCCGTTTGGATGGTCAATTATTTGTACAAAATAACAAGAATGATTTAACAAAAGCACGGTTATTTTCTTTACAGAAGCTAGTTCGTAATCGGTTTTTTTCTTAAAATCTTCAATCAAAAGAGTGTGTAATTAGAACGAAATGAATGAAACTTCAAGTTACAGCAACGATGTTTGGTGAGCGCTGGTTCGTTGACCCCGTACGTCAGCTGATTTTAGACTGAACGCGAAACCATTAGTAAAACCGAATCGATTCATTGCGATCTAGTCGTAGAAAGAATCACTAGTACTAGCACCACCATTATCTGTCTCAAAAAGTTAAGAATGATATACATACAAAATTGGCCCAGCCGTTCCAGAGATTAGCCGGAACAAACAGACACACAGACAAAACATGTAAAAAATATTGTTTTGGTGTACTGGTTTCGTGTTCATATGCATGTAGTAAAAAGCGGTTTTTTCAATATTACAAACAGACACTCCAATTTTATTTATATGTGTAGATTATCCTGCTAGTTGAACCTGAGCTCGTCCCAGTAAAACAGATTTCAAAACTAAAAGCTAATGGAACAATGAAGTATCAAAACATATTATTCATTTGCATAAAAGCATTAATGCAGATAGTTTACGTTAAAACTCGTTTCTTAGTAAATAGACGAGTGATGACGTACAAGAATGAATTTTGGCTTCAGCGAGATCAACGTAGGATAATATGACCCGAATGCGTTACATTATGTGTGCTATTGATTTATTTTAAGGCATTCTGACCTAGATACAGGTGATAATCGTTTGACCGAGTAATGCTAAAATTATAAAATGTATCTAATAAAAATATCTGGATGTCGCCAACACAATATACATGACGGCACCAGGGATGGTTGAGCGGCAGTTGCGTCATCAATCTTAATCGGTAGAACTGAGTTTATTGCAATAAAAGTCAATAAAACCTTTTGAATAATAATAATTGAAACTCTCGATAAATAATTTTCACAGTGATAGGGTATACCGACATTTTCGTTCTGACTGACTGGCTGGGCTGACTTTTTGGAATGAAGTTCCTTATGGGAGGATATGGAGGGGTACCCTAACTGGGAAAAAACGTCCGTAACGTAAGATTTTTTCTATTTAGTTTGTTATCAACAGATGTCGCCATACGTAAATTCGACAATTCCTGTATCGCGGTGACGAGATGTTAGTTGATAGACGTTCTCGTATTTCTCTTCCTAAATCATACTTACCTGGCGTAGGGGATACCGTGATCATGCAGACGGTTCCCCCAGGGTGAGGCTCCTCCATTGCATTGCGGAGTGGTTGACCCTTGCGATATTTTTTTTATCAATATAAAAATCATATTAAAAAATGTATAGCCGAATAACTATTTTCTTTATACCTCGAATAGAACTTAAAATTAATATTTTTATAATAAGGAACTTCGTTCCTATCCGTGTCCCACGACACCACACATCTTTTTTTTTTGCTTAGATTAGTGGACGAGCTCACAGTCCACCTGGTGTTAAGTGGTTACTGGAGCCCATAGATATCTACAACATAAATGCGTCACTCACCTTGAGATATAAGTTCTAAGGTCTCAGTATAATTACAACGGCTGCCCCACCCTTCAAGCCGAAACGCATTACTGCTTCACGGCAGAAATAGGCGAGGTGGTGGTACTAACCCGCGCGGACTCACAAGAGGTCCTACCACTAGTAACCACGTACTGCCATTTTTCTGATAATTATCAAAACAAAATTTTATCATTTTAAATAATAATTAAAGCAATGTCTTAATATTTAGTTAAGTCTTTATCCACGACATACATATAAAGCATTCCTCAACGGTAGACCCTAAATTGTTATCTTTATATAGTGTGTGAACTCTCAACACCGATATAATTGTATTGCAAATGAGTACACTGAGTGTATTATCCTTTGGGCCACAACGACTTCAATGCTAGTCTGAGCCCCTGGCCTTGTTTATATCTATGAGCGATGTTTATTCCTCACCATATGTTGCGCACATGAGCAGGCTCTTTACACTTTGAAATACTTAAAAAAGACGTTTTACCACGAGATAGTGTTTATATTTGTTACAAAATATTTTTGTAACAATTTTTTCTTAAGAGAAATTGTGGGCAAATATATAGAAACCAGTCAACATTTTAAGTTTTAAATATGAAAAAAATTAGTAAAACACACCCTGTTTAAAATTCCTCTAAAATAGCCAGCAGAGAACATGCGGTCTTTGGCCGTATATCTAGTACCACATAAAGTAATCAATGCCTAGTCGACTGTAGAATACATTGTTCATCTGATCTAAAACGAATATAATAAATTAAATTAGTGCCCTGTTCCTCTTAAAGCTATAAATTCGCGTCGCTCATCGCGATATTTCGATACAATTATAAACTCTCAATTGATATGTTTATGAAACAATACGGTCGTCTGAGAGTTTTATTAATTACAATTCAGACTGTTATAAGATTATAAACGATCTATATAGATATGAATAAGAATGTTATTCTATATTGTATACTTATATTCGCTGGCCCATAATCAAATATCGTCATTGCCGTCAACGTTAGACATAGATACCATCGCAGCTGTTAACTAAGCCTTCAATTGAGATCAAAAGTGACCTTGACCTCGCATCCCAAGAAGACTGAGACTGGTGATAGCTTGTTTATGGCATCGAAATATAGCAGACTAACTCATGAGCCATACATAACTAAGAAATCATGAGCACTCGTGAACATAGCACACTGTATACTATGCAAGTAATTGAAAGAAAATGATCGGGGCTTTCGGAAATATTGAAGTCATAGAGAAACTTTCCCAGTCTCCAAACTCAAAACGTTTCGTATGAGATTCAATCATGTGTCATGTGCTGAATGATAACTTATCACGATGACTTGATTACATCATTAAGAACTAGATTATTTCGGAGTAGGCAAACTCAACTGCAACGGTGCATAGCCTTGTTTGACACTGAAAGCTATAAATTGAAATACATCGTCGCGATATTTAAATTCATTATCGGTTCCCGATATATTTTTGTATATTAATGAAACATGGCCGCGTTGAAACGGGCAATTAATGACGTAGGCAATGAACTGCAGCGTGACCGGAGAGCGATGACGGCGACTGCTTAATCAACTGCTGATCTTTCATTAGTCATGCTTGTATGCTTTTTGTTCGTATTGCCTTCAGTGGATGGCGATGGCGGTACTAGATGCACTAGATGCTTCTCAGTAAAAAAAAGATGTGTGGTGTCGTTGGACACCGCATAGGAACGAAGCTCCTTATTATAAAAATATTAATTTTAAGTTCTATTCGAGGTATAAAGAAAAGAATTATTCGAGTATACATTTTTTATTATGATTTTTTTATTGATAAAAATAAAAATAATCGCAAGGGTCAACCACTCCGCAGTGCAATGGAACAGCCTCGCCCTGGGGGAAACGCCTGCATGATCACGGTATCCCATACGCCAGGTAAGTATGATTTAGCAAGAGGAATACGAAAACGACTATCAACTATCACCGCGATTCAGGAATTGTTGAATTTACGTGCAGCGAAATCTGTTGATAACAAACTAAATAGAAAAAATCTTACGTTACGGACGTTTTTTCCCGGTTAGGGTACCCCTCCGCATCGTCCCATAAGAAACTTCGTTCCAAAAATATATTTTTTACTAACTAAAATTAAATTTCGCATCTAATGCTGTTAAATGCTATTAACTGTTTTATTATAACATCGAAATTAACAATTGCTTATTGATATTAATGGATAGAATGTTCGGGAATTGTAAAAAAAAAAAACAAGACATACATAAATTATTAATATAAATTATGTTATTCAAAAACGAACTGTACATACATCTCGTTTAACAACTTGAAACAAGTATTCGAAAATTAAACTCATAATACAGAGAGCGACAACTTCCATCAATCGTCTCGAATCAAAACAATGAAATAAATACCGAACGTTAATTATTATTCGGATGCGTTCGAAAACATTCGTCGTTCGTAAATCAGGCGCGTTCTCTTTGCTGCATTCTATTTTAAAACTCAATCTCAGACGGAGTTAATTAGAAAGAATTGCTTTTATTTCGCGCATTCACACTTCGGGGGACGTGACGCAGGCGTGTGAGCGTTTTAAATCCTCTAATAACGGACCGCATTCTAATTAAAAGTTTTCTTTCAAAGAACACACAAGCAATTAATGTAATTTAATGTTTTCTAAATGCGTCGATTCGTTTGAGAGCTGGGGTATTCGTGCGTAATCAATATAAATGTGTTAATCTAATATTTTCTTAGCAATCTCTTGAAAGACGAACAGAGCTGTTAAATTTTCAATCAAACGAAGTAATCAAATTTTTGCGCTGATGTAAATGTAAAAATCAAATTAATTTCAGTTCTTTAGGCACCAAAATGCCACTATCTTGACAGCAGTCTTAAATCGATCTTTACCTTAAAATAACATCGCATGGCTGCTAGGAGCAAAAATTGTAATATAAAAAACAAATATAATAGACAACCACCTACCATACTAATACGTAACAAAAAAATACAAATAAGTACAAAGATATTTTTATCATAGAACAAAAATACTCATTTTTTCGAAGGTAAAAGCGTTTCAGTGATAAACGACGCGGAAAAAAAATCGTAACGATTTCGAAAACGACATAAATTGAGGACGCGATATCTATTAATATTATTTATGAGTTTTATTCGCCATAATACAAGTCAATGGTTTAGCAAAAGCGTTCTTTTGATGATAATTTTATTTAAAAAAAAATTTTAAATTGGAAGAATGGAATGCCAGTCTTATAATGAGGTGTCCGTGAAATCGTGAAATGATTTCATCTGAAAGGGATTAATTGTGGCATGCGTGCGAAGGTGAGTCACTGACGCAATGACGTTTATAATAATTATTCTTGTCTTTTATTTTTATTTTACTGCGTTCTAAATTTGAAATACGCGTTATAAAAAAAATAATGTTTTAAAAACTAGACTCTTTTTACGCAGAAAAGAAGTATCATTACAAAATTACCCGCTTCAATGTACCGTTTTATTTTGATTCGCCCGTGACCTTGAAGGATTGGACGTCAGTGTATTCATATCAAGCGATGTGATTCCCGAGTTCAAATCCCTCAAACCTCTTCTACAATCAATGCCGGACTTCTGCGTCATCGTTTTATACAATGAAACATGCAAATTTATAATTTTGTTTCAAATTAGTAGAGCTTATAGTTGGTATCCACCCCAACCACAATTCTGTTTATTTTTACGGCCAAAAATCGTTCTATTTGATTTACAGCTGATTTACAACGGTCTCCAAAGATTATGCAATTAAAATAAAAAAAATCATTTGTCTAAAGTGAATCACGCGATAGGCATATTCTCAGAGAACGATTCTCTTAAACAAATAATACCATGAAAATAACTATTTTAACTTTAGGTGCAGAACAAAGTCTAATAAACTTATTCGGTATCGTGATTTTAGTGTGCTAGCTCCTGTTACAAAGCGATTTAGTTTAGTAAAAAAATGAATAATAAATAACATAAATCTAAGATTTCCCATTAAAATTGCGTCAAAGTCGCGAGTGTTTTAGCTAGTACAACTTTCTAAGTTACTGTATAGCGGCTTGAGAATTTCTCGTAAAAAAACACACACACACACACACTCCACTGTTTGGCCGCTAGTTTCATCCCGACTCACGACATGACATAACTTCAACTGTAAAATCAGGCTCCTCTCTTAGTAACAAAGCAACGAGTTTACGAGCCCATATAATCAAAACGACCAATTAAATACATTGGTACGTTCAATGATAGAAATTACCGCTCCAATCTGTGTTAGAATTAAACGACAATTGCCGAGGGTACACAATGGTCTCTCGCCTGTGGTTTTTAAATGGATGTAACAATTAATTCACAACAATTAGGTGGACGACGCCCGCATTTCGAAAGCGGGCGTAGAGCTTAAGTTGTATAGATTCGGATATGTTAAATTAAGATTGGACATTACGAAAGGCATGAAATGAAGAAAATTGAATGAAGAGAAGTATTTTTTTTTTCTAAAATCAGAATATGGCGATCTGATACATAGCAGCAGTTAATATACACACAAGTTTTTGTTTGTTAATGAGTTATTTATTAAATACTAAAAAGAATTATTTAATTTTATAGGTACTTCTAATTTCGTTTCAGCAATAAGGCGGTAGACGATAGAGAAAAATATATATTGATTATTTGCCATTTCTTAATCTTTCTAACTCTAAATTGAATCACTACGCGTTTATCACTACACACTTAAAGCGGCATATCGCACATTATTGTCGCGATTAAAACATTAATTGAACTGTACTAAATCACAATTTACTATTTATCCAAACTGCGTTTAATACAATAATGCGCATACGCATTATGAACAAAAATTAAAATAAATGTTATTAATGGATCTTGAAAAGGCTTACCTGCGGCTAATGCTAAAGACGGAAAGAGGCAAATTTGTTTAAACGGCACCTATTTACTATACATTGCTGGTCCAAAATGCTTCCCGTAAGTGTCAATAATAATTGACGGTAGATAGAAACAGATCAATGGAGTCAATGCATGATTGCCAAAAATTACAAAAAATCTATAAAAAGACGTGTGGCACTCGGGGACTGCCGCGGTAAAGCTATTGCAAAGCATTTTTTATCAACTTATGCAATTACAATTAGACAATAATAATTTAATATTAAAACTATAATAAAAATAAGACCACGCTATATTTATAAACATTAACAAACGCAAAACATTAACTGTCCCCTTCACACTCATAAGCTAGACCACGTGAGAGAGATGGGCAGACTTTTCATGATGCTCATGCAGTGCGACGTCACGCCGCGCGCTTCTTCACAAACACTACACCATCACAACGTGTGAATGTGTTGAATGCAAGCTACATAGTAGACGTAGTGGGGGTGTCAGGCTATTTTCATTACGGAATTTTCCTGATTCAGTCGCCGCTCTCTAGGCTCGCGATAGCAGATATGCAATAGCTTAAAAACTAAACAGGCAAACCGTTTATTCTTTCATCGAAGGCGTTTGTTCATCATCGCCGCCGTTCACTCAGCAAAGCCAATGCCTGAAGACTTTCTTCAGTCCTGGCTTGACATGATCGCGCTCCGCAAAATTCCAGAGAGTAAGCTAATTCCAGACTATTGCAATCTAGGACCCACACATATTAATTTTATATTGTGATACATCTCAAACTAATATTTTTAGGCCCGAGATTTCGATTTGAAGGCATGTTGAAGCTCTTCTCATGTCGACTTCACGACGATATCAATATAGAACCGACACCTTAAGGTAGCGTCAGAACACTACTTCGACCAAGTGATGCGACACGATAATCCTCTTATCGTGGCCACCGCTATTTATTTATCCGACCCAGGTACACCACGTTCAATGGGGAGTGCTCTGAGGAATTGCTACAAATTCGAGTGTAAAAAAAAAACACCGCAAACCGACCGACCAGGGGCAATGCAAAGCTGCCGTCCACTCTCGGTCCTCTCATCGAACTTCGTCGATTACGACGAAAAGCTCGACGAACAAACTAACCCATTAGGCTAACAGAAAGACTAAGATTAAGATTCTCGCCAGATCTTCTCAGTGGGTCGCGATTCCGATTCGGTAGTAGATTCGACGAAACGCTGCTCTTGCTAGGGCTAGTGTTAGAAAATTTTCTCAGGTTGAGCCCGTGAGCTCATCTACCCGACCGGGCGTAGCTGGTATAGTCCCTTAGGCTAATTTTGAAAATAAAAAAACTTAAGTACTGTATTCATTCAAGTAAGGCTTTACGAAAACAAGGAACTCAGGGTTTGTTCTTTTGCTATATTTACGACATTTAAATGACTAACCAAAAATTCATTCACCAAGGTCAAAAATGTCCTTTTTAGTTTGTTAATTTAAGGTAATCTCCAAAATGCCTTAGCTGATTCTTACGATACTTTCATTAGAAGGTAGATAACTGCCCAGCAAAAAATAAGCTTTTTTTGTATTCCAGAGTTATTAAAGCTTCTGCTGGTAAAAAGAATTGGGGATAAGAAAAGCTCTGAGCCTGTACAACTTGCTACCATACTACCCATTACTGCCCGATGAAATCGTAATTCCCAGTTTGAATAGTATGTGACACAAACACAAGAAAAATAAGCTAGATGTGATTAATTTTTTAAATGGCTCTTCCTAAATACTCTCGGCACAGCTATAATTAAAGATCTGACCTACGTATGACACCTGACGTAATTAGGTTAATTACGCCGATCAAGAGTTTTATTAACGAGTGCCCTAATTAACTGGACTCAATCTGGATAAGAATTGACTAAGGAATCGAAGTCTTAAGCGATGCCAATAAAGCTCGTTTCGGATTGTAGGTAATCTTCCAAAAATAATCAACTCACAATTACCGCCACCGACGCTCTTTACACAAAGGTGAGATTGTAGTTAATTAGGCGGAATGATTATTTTGTTTGCGTAGGCTGGTTCATCAGATCTGAGGACTTTGTTAGCCGCCGTCGAGTATGGGTATTATACTTTACGCAAATAGTTCAAGCTTTTAACCGACTTGCAATCTTAAACTAACCGTTCTCGATTCAGGGGTCGTTTATTTTGACATATTTTAATTTAATTGTAATTTCTCTGAATTCATCTTTCTTACTGGTGGTAGGAGCTCTTGTGAGACCGCGCGGGTGGGTACCACCACCTTGCCTATTTCTGCCGTGAAGCAGTAATGCGTTTCGGTTTGAAGGACGGGGCAGCCGTTGTAACTATACTTGAGACCTTAGAACTTATATCTCAAGGTTAGTGGCGCATTTACGTTGTGGATGTCTATGGGCTCCAGTAACTACTTAACACCAGGTGGGCTGTGAGCTCGTCCACCCATCTAAGCAATAAAAAATAAATAAATAAAATCATGCATTCCTGAACTATAATTAGCTACGATGACTTCAAAACTAGACTTCAAGTACGCAGGATCGACAGTACCGACTTTGATGGCCTCAACTAATAATAAGAGATTCTCTACGCTAAGATTATCCAAATAAAACTGACAGTCTCGATGGTGCAGTAATTAGCGGCCCTGACTGTTGCATCAAGGGTCGTGGGTTCGATTCTTAGATCGGGCAAAACCTTGTGTGACGAACAGGTTTGTTTGCTCTTGTCTGGATGTTTATTATCTACTAGCGGCCCGCTCCGGCTCCGCTCGGGTCCTTAACAAAAATTTCAACGATATTAGACGTTGTTTTATTTTTTTGAATAAAAGAACACTTATTGCGGCATAACTATAATAGTCAGACTTCTTAATTACGTAATTTCTCTTTATAATTATAAAATATGTAGTACCTGTGTATAATGTATGCTAAAACTAAACATTTTCAATAGCACATTCGACTTTAAATAAAATGTATCATGAATATTTAGTGTTGTTTATTATAATAATAGTTTCCTTGTAAAATACACGTATAGATCCGGTGAATAATGACCGCGTAATTTACATAAACGAAAACCTATTAAGATGAGCTACAAATATTATCTGCCTAGTTAGACAGTGTACATTTCTCACGTCTGCATTTCGAAGGAAGATTACTGAATGTTTATTTCTAGACCAATAAAACAAAGAGGCCCACGTAACCCATTAAATACTATAATAATATTTGATTTTACGTCGTTCGATTCGGATTTTATGAAATGCATAAATCATAGAGGTTTGTGTCAACACTTTCGATTAGATGTCCAAGGTTGAATCTGGAATAAAAGTAGTGCTTCACCGCGTTATTCTTATCCGAACTCGGAGAGTGCCCGAAATAGATCCATCTCATTATAAGTTTTCGCGTCTCGATAAAAAAAAATAAAAAAAAAAACAGTAATCGATTCGCGTGTTTGAGTTTCAAGAAAACGAACGGCAAGTATGTATTTAATGATTTGTTTTCGTATCGCTCTCTTTGTGTAATGATTGAGTCATACGGAAATTATGTATACTTTTTTCTTGTACGATCTTCAGATTATGACTCAATATGAATTATGTATTATATTTTTTATTACCCCTGTAAGCAGACGAGCATACGGCCCACTTGATGGTGAGTGATTACCGAGGGACAGAGCCAAGCCGCTGTCCACCGTTAAGTACTCTCCATAAGATTGATTTTTTAATACCGTAGACAGTTCAACAATCGCAGTCAAACTGGCGAAAACTGGTTATTGGAAGTTAAGGAGATTATAAATTAAAAATAAATTATTAATTTAAAATTTGAATTTAGATGCCGCTCCTGAATTAGTTCCGTTGGGATGGTCAATTATTTGTACAAAATAACAAGAATGATTTTACAAAAGCACGGTTGTTTTTTTTTTTACAGAACTTATGTACCTACCGTTAGATCCCGTTAGTGTAGATCGATAAATCAGTTTGTTCCCGCCTCTCTTCGGTGATAAGGGGATACGGAAGTTCATGAACACTTCATCAGGTAAGCCGCAGCCCACCTTCAGACATTAAGTCGAAGTCTGCACGGAACCTTAACAGCAGAAAGAACCAGAATAGTACTCTCCGATTTTATTCCTGCATTTTGGCTGTTCGCTGTAAGGACGCAATGAGTCCTTTTTTATTTATTGCTCATAATTTAGGACTATTTTACAACCCATCTCGTATCACAAGTAAGTTCCACGTTTACTGACAAGTAAGCTAAGGACTCTTTTCAAACCAAATTTAAAGTAGAAAATGTCGGAGAGTTCGTGGAAAACAGCGGATAGGAGTTTATTCCGGAGTCGGTTAATACATTGCGTACATTGATAAAAAAAAATATTCGAATTTAGAAAATTCTCCTTTTTTGAAGTCGGTTAAAAAGGCAAATCCTGTGGTAGCCGTTCCAACATATTTTCGGAACTGTGGCATCTACATTGTTGTGTCATTGGAATATGCCAAACAATTAACACCAGAACTATAAGTTGGTTTCCCAGCCTGTGTAAAAGCAAGTACGAAGCCTATTGTAGCGGACGGTTCCTTGTTTATATTTTGGGTTTTGATGAGGAAGATTTTACAATAAAAAAATAAGATGCACATTTCGTTGCCGACAGTTTTTTTTTTAAGTGATTTTATGACCTTGTAAATAAGACCTTTAAGTCATGTCTTATTTTAAATTTATATTCTTATTTTTATGAAAAATGATAATATGGAGTGAAATGAAGATGATTAATTTGAGACATTAATCAACTGGAATGAAATGAAATAAAATGAGATGAGATGGTGGTCATTTGCTGAGATTTTTTTCAATGGACTTTTTGGTCCCGAGAAGTTACGTCCAACGGCTTTGTTTCATTTTTCCACATTTGTGCACTTTTACAAATATTAAACAGTCAATAAACCACCGCTATAATACACATTTAAACCTGAAGAAACACTAAATAGACAAAATAAAACAAATCACACAACTTCATTCATCGCGTTCCCGCCAAAAAGTCTCGCTGACAGCTTATTGTTGACAACCATAGATAAAACAAAGAAACAATTATAAAAATACATATGATAATTGTTTCTTTACAATTAAACTTTTTACGGGCGTTCCGAACACCTATTCTTGTGAATAATCACGCTCTATATTTGGTATCAATCACCCGTGAAAATTTCAATAATTTTTTAGTGACTAACTTTAACACAAATAACCTCAAATAAGCGATCGAGTTTCCGTACTATTAATATAGTGTTTACGGTGCTTATTATTTCTGCTAGAATCCATAGATCTACCGAACTTCAGAAATAATGATGAAAATGTTATTTTTATTTTAAAATGGATAAAACCAGCCATTATATCTCTGATATATTGATGCCAAGAAATGTTTGTTCACGTGTAATTACTTAATTAAAATAATTCACACACAGAACGTTCGGAGATCAGAGGGAAACATTTTATCGGTTCAGGAAATTAGTGTTTATTTGAAAACTTGCGTTTTGATGTACACTGTGTTATATTTGAGACTGGTGAGATAATAATATTGTTTTTTTTTTTTTTAATATACGTTTTTATCTCAGCTGTACGCCAAATCTTCGAGCCCCGTGTTTTCCAAATCTCAGGCAACTAAGAGATTACCACAATTCATCTTAATATTATTTGGATAAGGATGGGCGATGTCGAAATTGTCAGAATCCGCTAAAATGGCCAGCGTAAGACCAGTAGCTGGTAAATCAATTCCAGGACCAGCAGTGAACATCTGTAGACTGATGATGATGATAGGAAAATGGTAGCAGCAATAATTAAAGTTCTTAGTAGAAGACCTTTGTGCTTCTAATTAATCGTTGGAGGTATTAACATATTATTACATCTTTTCACAAGTTTATTCTGAACTAATTTGGAGCTCTCGAATCATCTGGTCTATAACATAAATTCAACCTTAATACATGAGGTCGAAGTTCTAGTTTTATTGTATTTATTTTATCGTAGCTATCTTACCAGAACGTATGGACCGCTTCGTTAGACAAGATGGTAGTATCTGCAGTGCAGGCTTAAATATATCCAACCAAAAAATTCCCAAGCATTTTTAAACGAGTCAAAGTTTGACACTACCCTACAAGTCGCCATAGAAATACCTTCGCCCAAAGGGTATTATAATAAAGGGTATACAGAGTATAATAATATACTGTTCAATTTACTAGTGGTCCCTCGGTTGTCGACAACATTTAATTGAAATTATAAGCCTTATACACTACTATGAATCTATTAGATTTCTCCAAGACTACACTTTAGATAAATAATAATAAAGACAAACAATATTTAATCTATTCTCAATTTGACCACAGACTATAGGTATAAGAAAAGTTTGACAATAAGCATGCGTATGTGTCAAATACATGGTAGGTGTGTAATGTTTTTTTATTTATTGATTTAATGTATTTTTATGCATAATTTAAGACAATATTAACATTCTGCAATCGTTCTCTATATTCTGTATAACTGTGGGAAATTTCATACTCATCCGTCCGCGCAATTTTCGTTAAAAGGGGTACAAAGTTTTTGCTTCACATGTTAATAATATATAGATAACAGAGCATCTAAGATCTCACATATATAAAATGCTTACTTGAAACGCGCTCTTAAACGTCAAACGACATTGCCATTTGATCGCGCGCATCATTAATATGCAATGTTTATGCGAACAGACGCACCGATGCCCTTTCATGCAACAATATGCTTACACACCATAAACTCTGCCTAAGATACGTACCAAAACGGTTCAGAAATCGGCGACCGCGCACGCATCCACTCCGCCCGCCCTAACGAACGAACGAATTCGAAACATTATAATACATTTAAATTGATTCGTAATTGTTAAAAACGCTGTGTTTGAAACGTGACCGCCGGATTTTGAGTGACTAAAGTTTCCACTTGACTTTGAACGAATGTTGGTGCTTTCAATAGCCGGAGGTTATTTACACGAAACCTTGAGGACTTTTTGGTTTTTTGTTGGGGCATTTCAGGTATGTATCGATTAGTGTGATTAATTATATCTTTAATTACTAATTCTTGTTTGAATTAAATTATTGGGTATACTTTGTGGATAATTTATGATAATTTTTTGTCTCTCTGAAAGCTTGTAGATTGTCATGAGTACAATGCTTGTTTAGACAAATTTTCACCTGTTTTATTGTCATCGAAGGCAGTCCACAGGTTTTTATTTTTTATTTTTTTTTAATGCTTAGACGTTTGGACAAGCTCACGGCCCACCTAATGTTAAGTGGTTACCGGAACGGTTACATCTACAACGTAAATGCCACCACCCACCTTGAGATATGAGTTCTAAGGTCTCAGTATAATTACAACGGCTGCTCCACCATTCAAACCGAAACGCATTACTGCTTCACGGTAGAAATAAGCAAGGTGGTGGTACCAACCCGTGCGGACTCACAAGAGGTCCTACCACCAACAAAAATTAAAATACAACCCTGATATAGCGACAAACGTGTAAGGTAAACGGGTAAAGCCTCCACGAATTGACTTGCAATCAACTATAATATCACAAAATGCTCCATATTTGGTGTCTCTTAAACGTTTGTATGGATATTATTTTTCTTTCGAAGTAACAGTCAACAAAGCAGCTCTGTGTATCGTTGTGATAATAACAGATGAAAAGCGCGCCGAAGCGATGGCACTAGCATCGTCTTTTTTAAGGTTTCTCACTGCCGCTTTTCTGAGAATCAGGGTAATGAGATTCACCACGCCGCTCCGACGAAGTCGCGTCGAGCAAATAGCTTTGTGTGCCGAGCGCAGTCCGGTAGCCGCGCTCTGTTTACTGTCGACCCGTTAATTAATAACTAAACGCGCACTGTATACACAGCCTTATTACCGGTAAAATCTCGCCAGTCACGAGTCTCGCAAGTGAACTAAACCAGTTCCCGGACGAACCCCGTCTTCTAATCACACGTAACACTCCTCGGAACTACCAGAGCAGCGCTGCAACGTGTCTGTCTCATTTGTTTAATTTATTCAGCATTAAAAATTGCCGGTTCATTAATAAGCGCGCAATGCAGCATTTAACTCCACACCTATAGACTATTAGTCGCACTAATTTGAATACGAAATTCACGAGCTGGTTCGATACAATGTTATTTATCATTACCTTGCCCATTTAGCCTCGCGCCCAAACTCTGTAATTACAGACGGAAAAAATGAAACTTGAAGAAACGCGACGGCGCCTAATGGTCTGAAACTAAATTTTAATTAATGTCGCGTTTTACGGAATGAAAGCGATTACAGAAATACACGACAGGTCGCGATAGTGGCGCTCGACCCGATCCACCCCTACTAGCGGTCAACAATTTACGACATGGTAATTACGTACGTGCTTAGGCGCCTCGGCCCGATTTTACCGGCGGTATAATTTTGGAAATTAAAAACAGTAAGCTTCGATCGGGCCGTTATATCTAAATGATGGATTAACCTCGCGTTTTGATGTGGATCGATTTATTTGGCCGGCAGCCAGTAATTATTCTTTATCGTCGTACGTGTGGTGAACACAATTAGTTATTGATCAGCCGGCAATTAAGCCCAATCGATTTTGTTTGTTGAAGTTGAAGAAAATTGTTTTAGTTCGACGTTCAATCGACGTCGTTTTATGCTTCTAATGGATTCTCAGTCGTTCGAATTGACCTCGTATTCTTTTATTGTTTGTTATGAAACAATAATTTATATTCTATAATGGATTTTAATCGAATCAGTTATTGAATATTTAAAGTAATTATGTTTTTTTTTTAAAAGGTTTAATGTGCGCTTTAAGAGCCTCAATGGTACGAGCGCGGAGGATGTGAAACCGCTAGTAAAAGTCAAACGGTCTGTTGTTAAAGTCAAACAAGTACGGCGAGGCACGGTCTCGTGGAGTAATTGGCGCAAGCTAGCCGCGGGCTCTGCAACACCTCCGTACGTATCAAACCGTTTTAATAATGAGCTATCCCGAGATCGTGAAACAATAAATTGCGAAGCTTGGAGGCTTCGTGCTCGAGACAGCTATCTGCGCCGAGCATTATGCATCGCGGGTTCCCGATAGCTGGCCTATCATCTATGAGATTGATAGGAGAATCGCCCCTCGGCTAACTGGCGATTCGGGCACATTGTGAAAGGCCAAAGCCTTATGCGGTTTGCATTATGCAAGTGCACATTAAAAATGCGTGAGCCGCATTGCTCCGTTTGTTTAAGGCATCGTCTTTTAAAATTATAATGTTTCGTTAGTACTCCTGTTTTGAAATGCAAAACGAATCAGTCAGCTCTTGGCGACGCGTCATAAAGCTTACTTAATCCGCATTTCAATATCACGACTCGAAGCGTCCGTGTCCTAATAGGTGAAAAGCGATAATTCCTTGTGAATTTATGTATGTATCAATTTTTCTAAGCAATCACGTACCGAGGTTAAATTTTTCGAACCGCTTCCAAATTTCGTTACAAAATTCGAGTTGAAGTTATGAGATGATGGAAGTTTCCAGATCTTAGTCATCAAAGAATATCAATTAACACGTAGTGATAGCTTTGTACGCACACATCTATACCAATCACAAGCACAAGGGTAGGGATGCCGCCATCACCTTAAATCTAACCATGTTTATTTCGTAATGTTTCAAGGTCGCATCCAAAATCAATTCAAATGTACCTTGTAGTTTGTCTATTGTCTATGAGGTCAAATTAAGGATTTCATGACTTACGCATTCAGTGGGCTTGGACGAAGTCAATGACCTATTTCTCGAAAAATACTTTTTGTTCAACGCTATTCCGTACTAATAGTTTACAACTAATCTTTGTTTTTATTAGGCATATTATAGTATTCAATTCTTCTTACACTCATATCAACGCTTGAAAGGCAAACGTGACTAAGCGACAATAACTGCTTTGTACATAAATGATAGGCAATAACCATATTCGATGCGCAAAAAATATATATTTCTAGGTCTATTAAAATCATTTCAATCCAACAGCTAGATTCGTTAAAATAGAAATTTTTTCAGGTATTTCAACTTTAAATTAGTCTACTGTAAAGTTAACGCATTGTTGCTTAGTCACGTTTGCCTTTCAAGCGTCGATATGTTTTCTATTTTAATTACTCACATGAACTTATTGATTTTTAATACGAACACCACTTTTAAACAGGTTTCCTATATTAACTTATAAAGCTCCGATAACTTACGTTAATAAGACTTTTAAAGCTTATCAACATATGTCTATACTTACTAATAATATTATAAAGAGGAAAGATTTGTTTGTTTGTTTCGAATAGGCTCCGAAACTACTGGACCGATTTGAAAAATTCTTTTTCCATTAGAAGCCGACATTGTTCCTGATGAACATAGGCTACTTTTTTTAATTATTTTTTTTATATTTTTGGTTTCATGTGTGTTTTAATGTTTCCGAAGCGAAGCGAGGGCGGGTCGCTAGTCTCGAATATTTCAGAATAATAACTAAATTAAATGTTATATTTGTTTAAAATAAAATTTACGTTCACATTAAGCCCGTAACACTATTACATAGAATGAGGTGATCAGACTCTAAATACAATGTTAGGTTCTCTAAAAGCAATTCCAACTTTATAATAAGTTACATAATAACAACGATCGTTAGCGCAAACACCGCGCCTTGCTTCTTATCCTCGATCTAGCGGAGTTAGTTGCAAGTTTTCCTTAATTAAGAAAGTATGATTAACAAAGAGCAATCACGGAAACAAAAGTCTTATCATTAACCGCCAGGCTTAAGGTTACCGTCCCATTTACTGCTAAACACTGTGATGCGATAGCGTAACATGTATCAAGACGAACATATTTATTTACTTGTGATTAAAAATATATATTGAGTCTGGAAAATTAATGTATACTATTTTCGTACACCGCCTTGCCTATTTCTGCCGTGAAGCAGTGATGCGTTCGGTTTGAAGGGTGGGGCAGCCGTTGTAACTATACTTGAGACCTTAGAACTTATATCTCAAGGTAGGTGGCGCATTTACGTTGTAGATGTCTATGAGCTCCAGTAACCATATAGCACCAGGTAGGCTGTGAGCTCGTCCACCCACCTAAGCAATAAAAAATAATAATAATAGAGAACTTAAGACATTATTGTGAACCAATTTTATATTGGAAAAAAAAATCTCAAGCCATATCTTCACAGTATAGCAATCAATTGTACAGGTCGGTCTCATTGACAGCGTTAAGGGGGAGAGCACATTGATCATAGCGAACAAACAAAAGGCATGGCGAAATTAATAAATTATCGCCAGTCGAGAGTTATCGGGGACGTGTGCAAGACAATACGAGCTCGTACGTTACTTGCTAATGAAAGCCTTTATCTCGAAGGAGGAATGAGTGATAAATGTACAACGATTTGTGTAAAAGTTTATTATTTGTTTGTGTTTTTGACGCGCAATGATTGATTGTTATAACGAACAATATTTGTTAATTATAATTTTTTTTTTAAGTTTTTAATAAAACATCTTGATTGTGATGTTCATGTGGCTGGAGTTTGGGGAATATAGGACAAAGGGAAGATCTTCCACCGAGCGGGTGATATTGCTCGGTAGACCGACGGTCCGAATGTTGTTGTTCGGAACTTGTATATATGCGAGCTTATCTTGAAAATGTCGTAAGCGAGATTCAGGCATCTGTCAAATATCTTGCGTTGTATGATGGCTACCCGCCACACGGAGCATTACCGAAATTGCCGGTAATGTTGCGACGCTTTACAAAACACTCGAATCAAGATTATTATTCCAAATTGAAGACAGTAATTTGAAACGTCATAACGTTTTATCACTTTAATCGCTCTAATTACGTGGGTGGCACATGAAAATTAATTTACCAATGAAAATAAAAGCATCGATTACATGAAGGAATGAACATTTCGTAAATATTCTAGTTATTGGTTTCGTTGCGTTGAGCGAATTTATTAATCGCAGGAATTATTTGAAGTTACTTACTGGTGGTAGAACGTCTTGTGAGTCCGTTTTGTGGTCCGGTAGGTACCACCACCCTGCCTATTTCTGCCGTGAAGAACTAATGCGTTTCGGTTCAAAGGGTGGGACAGCCGTTGTACTGTAAAAGTGAGAGACCTTGGAACTCATATCTTAAGGTAGGTGGCGACATTTATGCTGTAAAGCTCGTTCATCCATCTAAGCAATAAAAAGTGTAATTAATTGCAATTCACATCCAAATTAATGTTGGCCCAAGGTATTTTGTTCATCCATGGATTGCCTTTCGCACCAATGTGTCAATATGTAATAAAGGAGGTTAATTTTAAAACTAAACTTACTGGTGGTAGGAACTCTTGTCTACTGGTGGTAGGATCTCTTGTTTTACTGGTGGAGTACCTCTTATGAGTCCGCACGGGTAGGTACCACTGCCCTTGAATTTCTGCCGTGAATCATTAATGCGTTTCGGTTTGAAGGGTGGGGCAGTCGTTGTAACTATACTGAGACCTTAGAACTTATATCTCAAGGTGGGTGGAGCATTTACGTTGTGGCTGGGCTCCAGTAACCACTTAACTTCAGGTGGGCTGTGAGCTCGTCCACCCACCTAAGCAATAAAAAAAATAAAAAAACTCTCCACAATATGCATTCGTGGGTATTGGAGTTCTTTGGACACATTGGTTGAAAGGAAGGTCACAATCTTGAGCAGCTGATGGTGACGGGCAAGGGTAAACGTCCGCGAGGACGCAGTCCCACGAGATGATCGGACCAAATTCGGTCTTGTCTGGACATCAAACTCCACGATGCCCTCCACGAGGCCAAGGATTGCAGCAGATGAAGAACAATAGTACAAGAGAGATTGATGCAGCGGGAGAATCACGACTCTCAGTAGGAGAACGACGCAAGGAGGAGGATTTTGTTCACAGAATAATTCGACAACTCGTTTTCAAAACATTGAACGCTAACCCCATCAAACTGAAGTGTTTTGATTTGTTAATCAAGTATAGAAGCTCTTTATTGACGTATTGTCAGTCTACACGGGTAGATACCACCACCCTTCCTATTTATAGTGCTGACAAATTATGCGTTCTAGAGTTATGGACGGAGCCGGCTAATGTCTACTGTCTTCAGTAGCCACTTAATATGAAGTTGGCTCTAAGCTCTATGAATGAGCATGAGTCGTCATTATAAGATAGTAGTCAGTCCGGCTGTTTAAGAAAATTCAAGAATACGACTCAGTGTACTGGAGATCCTTTATCCTTTTTTTTCCTATCTATGCTGATAGCCTTGAGAGGCTATATCAGCGTCGCCTTAACTAGTTAGTGAGCTCACGGGGCTCAAGCCGGAGTGATGCTAACACAAGCAAGAGCAGTGCTTCACAGAATCTACCACCGGATCGGAAACGCGACCCACTGAGAAGATCCGACGAAAAACTCAGTCGGCTGTGTCTATGGGTTAATTCGCTCGTCAAGCCCTTCGTCGCAAGTGACGGGTTCGACGAGGACGGTGACCGGACCTTCATCTTTCTGAAAGAAAATAACATTAATTTGAAGAGCACGTCTTTGTCGATACCATTTTGTAATGTAAAATCCACATCACCAGATTTTATTTAATGGAAATAAAGAACAAATTTAAATAAATATCAAGCAAACGTTAATTCGGTTTACGTTCAAATTTTAATTAAAACAAAATTCCCGGACTGGAGTGATATCATTCCCAAATAAAAATTGTAAAGTTTTTTTTTTAATACGCTCCGACACTATTTTTGTAGCAGTGACATTGGCACAATTTTAAACAAACACATAATTTAATCCTACTCTCTTGTAGTGAATTATTATGTTTTTCACGATTTGATTAATTAGCGAATGGATGTATATAGTTTCGTGTGATTTTTATTTTGTTAATTGTAAAATATTGTGTGTTGTGTTGGAATAGTGTTGGAAAATTTGTGATGGACGTTAAAGGATTTTTTTTTAATAATTTTCATCTCTATTGTACATCTCAACAGTAATGAAATTTTGAGATACTGGCTTACATCATATAACGGATTTGACCCCAGAAACAGGCATGGTATCTATAAGCACGGTCTCAAAGTATCACTGTACTACCATTAAGATAGCAATTTCAAAATTTAGCACTATTATGGTAACATTGAACTCTTGTATTTTTGGAACTTTCGTCTTCATCTAGAGTGCGTTTTCAGAGATCAGTTTTACAGTCGAAGGTTACAGAATCCTTCCAACATCTATGATCGAAGTTAACCACTGAGCAATGGACCGTCAGCCCGTCTGCAATATAAGACTAAGAAAAAGAACTTTGTTTACACTCAACATTACAAAGCAAATGACCGAAGTGTGATATTTAATCTAAAAATGGACGGACGTGATTACCTTGTACTTTCTTTATATTTATAATTCATATTTAATGATCGACATTAATGGCACTGCTTTAGGCTCGCTCCAAGTAACCAGTAACGGACCGATCTAAATTGACCTCTCATTTTCGATTCTCCAAACAGAATCGCTAGGCTAATCAAGCTCCGGAGGACGAACACGGATCTTGTTAACTTGGTCCTGATACACACGTTAATTTCAGATTTAGGCGCTTTCGTGCCTGTATTACGAAACGGTCATTCTATTGTAAGTTAAACATAATAAAGTGCATTGCGATTGTGTAAATGAACGCTGACTGGCGTTACAATGAAATATCAAGTTTTGGTGTTAAATAAATTAACGTTAATGACATACAAATCAAAGTGGCGCCTACGCTCGCGAGGGCGGAACCGAAACGTTAACGGAAACTGGTCAAACGTCATCATATTAACAGGCATAATGCATCCACTTTGCGTTTAGCAATATCAAAACTCGTGGTAGGCGAAATTTTGCTGAGAACCAATCGCGCATTCCAGTTACAAAGTGGGCCGAAGTCTCATTTGAATAGATTTATTTTTTCTAATATTGTGGAAAAGTGATCTCACAGCTCAACTGGTGCAAATTAGTTACCAGAACGTCAATACCAGCATCCATCTTGAAACATAAGGTCCCACCTGACAGTACCTACCCGCTACGTCCGCAAGCTCTACCCAAAACAAATGACGGTTGACGATTCCAGTATGTTGGTTTAATAGTGACACAACGTTACTGCCTATTATTTTCCTGCCTTAGTAAACAAACGAGGATACAGTCTTCGGTGGTTATTAGTCACCATCGACCATAGATGTCAAAAACGACAAGGGCATGCCAAGTCTCTGCTTACGACTGTTACTAAGACAGCCTTCTCCGGTGAATCGATTACTCGTCTTTTACGAAACTTATGGGAAGAGAGGAGGTGGTGCTCCATTAGACCACCACTCAACCATAGCTTATAACGACTGTCCCACCTTTGAGCCGGAATGCAACAAGACTCCGCAATACGCAGAATAGTTATACCTACCTGTGTAGGCGTCGCAATATCTTGACAATCTGTAAGCAAAAGTACACAATAATATAAAGAAAAGGCATTTAAAAAAAACTGTGTGAATAATATACGGAGACTGTAATAATGATATAACAGGATAATACTCTATGTTTTTTAGAGCTTTAGAATTTTCGAACATAAATTTATTACTAAACATGGTATAGCACTTTGTCGTAAGTTGACGTAATAATTGATATTCTAAAAATGAGCCTAGGGTAATGGCCGCGCAATACAAAGACGTAAACATATCGTAGTCTCTCTCCCTCGGCAAGCGGCATTGTGGCAACAGCACAGCCGTATATCGTTTCCGTAATTCACATCTACCTCCGACACCAGAACATACACCAGCCATAGCATACTGAGCTTCTCGTTGGATTTTCCTAATGGGTCATGATTCAGACCCGGTGGTAGATTATGGGAAGCAATGCTTTTTCTAAGGCTAGTGTTAGAAAACTGTCTCAGGTTGAGCCCGTGAGCTCACCTATACGTCTGCACGTCGCTGAAATAACCTCTTTTTTAGGATTGAGGGATTACTGGTAGCCCGGAGGCCTTTCCAGTTTCACCAGGACAGGTGGGCGAGCAAAAGCTCAGCCAGGAAGGGTGGGATTTGCTAACAACCACCCGAGTGCCTCCGAAGGAGACCTAACAACTCAAGAGCAGCTGCTTCGCGAATGAATCTACTACCGGATCGGAATCGCGACCCGCTGAGAAGATGCGGCGAGAAACTCAGTGAGCTGATTTATGGGTTAGGTTGCACGTCGAACTTTTTGTCGAGTTCGATGAGTACGGTTACCGGGGCTTCTAAGCCTACTCCTAGTGTTAGAGCTGAATGGGTCTAATGCAAAGGTTATTGGATCTGATGGTTCCGTAAGGACGTGTCTAGGGCGTCGACGGTGACTGGCTCCTGCGTGATCAGGAGAAATAACCCCTTATGGTACCGGCGAATTTATAAGGATAAAGATGGTGTCCTTCGGTAGAGTCGAGGTGTCATCCCTCGGATTGAATCGAAGCACATTCGTTGCCTGATTTAGGAAGAGTGAAGACGTCTCGGAACTGTCATACCGTGTTGTGCAATCTCATTGTACGACTACCCACTATCCGCCCACTATATCAAAAGATAATGAAGATATCGGCCCTTCTGCGACATTATTTAATATAAATCGTGAGAGGCATAAAGGCTGCCCCCTCTGACACTAAATGACGATCACGACCACTGTAAAGAGTCAAACGATTGAGAAGAAGTGTGCAAATAGAAGATAAATATTTAGTATGCCATTGATGACTTGAAATGTTTTTTTGAACTAAATTCTCGAAACAAACACCAGTCAAGATGATTAATGCCTTTCGTTTGACTATAACACTAAAGAAATATAATTTTCTTATGTTTATTAATTTAATAATCTTTAAAATTTCATGAGTGCATATCCATTTTTTAATCAACAACTCACTTCTAGACGCAAAAATACAAAACGAGCAGCCATTAACTGCGCCCACGCAGCGTTATTATGAATATAGAATCATGTCTTATAACCTAATTTATTCCACATAATTTTAATTTAATCCGCAGAATATTCATAAAGAACTTTAATTCTGTCATCGGTCACGTCGTTCGAATAAAAACAGCAGTAAAAATTTAGTTGACGGCCGAAAATAATCCGCGAAACGCAATTAAAAACATAAAGCAGTCTTTAAATAAACTGAAAACGAACATCGTACATTACAAGCGCAATAACACTAAACTTATATAGTGAGGCAGTTGCACATATTCTATTATTACTGGCTTTTCAACGCGAACAGCTCAAGCATTCCGTACTATTTCTATAACCCCTAAGATGAATCATTAAATAATAAAATTCAAAGCGTACTTAATGTTCGACAAACAGGAATCTTCGCGAGTATTAACGGACACAGGCGCAGCTAATCAGTTTCGAACGTAGATACAGCAGTACTTCTCAATCGGACGCACACAACTCCAACGATTGCATACGTCAATGTGTGATCTAATTGCGAACGCGTAAACACGACCGATGTGTTTGTAATTGTAACAATATGCGTGACTCTGGCTGGCTTATTAGCAGCACTTTAAACAAACCAATCCAATTAGATATGAGCTTGAATTTGGAAAGACGTTCTAACGGATTGCACACTATTTATCAGGGACTTGTAGTTAGCACTCGCATTGATTCCCAGGTCCAGCTACGCTACGGACGCGGTTATCGAGATATTTTAACGTCTAAAACTCATTAGCCGCAAATGTCGTGTCGTTTGATGCATCAACTGCTACTTTGTTAAAGTTGGCGATGTTCGGTCTGGATTATTTGCATGCGTAAATTAGGTTCACGTGCGTTTTAATGCATCCCGCAAGTGTTAGTGTTCTAGTTCGATAATCTTCGGCCGGCGAATGGATCAGGCGTGGATGATTCATAATACTCCCCGTTCTATTGTTGGATTGCATATTGCAAACTGGACTTACGCAATCTTCATTGGTTTCATTATAATAACCTTTATTGTTCTGTTTCATCTTTTAGATTAAGTTTCGAAACTACAAGAACACAATGGAACATTTTGAAAATTAATTCTACGTTCTTCAGCAAAATGTGTTTCTTTTTCGATAATGCATTCAATTATTAAAACTCCCGTCATACCTAGCGTCATAATACCGCGATCCACTCAAAGATACAACTTTATCGCAACGCATTAAATTTGATCGATCAGAGCTATATTTTTCTTGTTTACCAAATATTTAAGTAACGGCCATAAGTCAGACAGTAAAATAATTCAAATGTGAAATTTCATGAACGCTCATAATGAACTTGGCAGACGACCAAAAACGTCTTATTTTCGATGTGGAATCTGGACCAATTTTTATTGCAACGCTTTGGAAATAGTGATACGAACGACCCTCACAATGACTTATCAAAATTAGTGTAACAAGCTTGTTTGTAATAACGACGCGAATATAGCTGATGTACTTCAATGCGGAATCGAAAGCGTAATGTGAGCTAACGTGCATCATTCACTATTAAATCAAACTCTTCAATGTCAACACTAACAGTGAACCGTATTGTTTATTTCTTCATCATTCTTAACTTTATTTATTGCAAATTCTAAAATTTTTACTGTCCAATCATAAACAATACGAATTGTGCCACTTATAGATCCACATGGCGTCTAAATCGAAAACTTTTAACTGCGTTCCTCGTTGACCGATCCGGCACTTTGGCACCGATATATTCAGCAACATTACAATAAACGCCACTATATTCTCTCACCTATACATTCGAATGTTCATAAGATTTATTTCTGTGACTTGAATCGGTTTTATTGCTTCTGCGTTCATCTGTACTCATTTATAACCGACATAGATACTCTTTTTACGATTCGAAGCGCTCTGTTTATTTTCGTTTTTAATTACCGAGCGCGTGGGCTGGAGACAAAATGACAAAATAACATAATCCCATTACAATATTGTTTAGAGGATTCATAACGTCGGAATGGGTCCGATTGTGTGATTATGATTTAGCGTCTGCCGCTACCCACGGCTCGGTAGTAAAATTGACAAATTGTGGAGTCAAACCGGTGTCTGCTGAGTAATACAATTTGTAACAAAATGGTTTTCTTAGTTTTGTGTTAGCTTTATAATCTTATTGTTCGAATGTTTAAGATGTTCCAAATTTTTGACTAAAAAAAATTATATTTGCCTTGTATATTTGCCTCAAATCTTAAGGTGCATACAGCGTGACATGTATGTATCTATAGGCTTGTGTAAAAATTCAATACTGCTAAAAAGTTTACTCAGTAGAATTTAAAAAAAAACTTCATACCTCAAAACTTCAATTTAGGATTGAATCGAAAATAAAAAATCACGTAACATTACAAGCAATTTAAAATAGTCAATATGGGAAAAGTTTAAAAAACCAATAAAACGTATAGCACCTACAATCAAATGAAGCAAAAAGTATTGTTTCTAAAATCAAAGTTACGACGCCATTAAAATACAAGACCCACCGAATTCCGCATTACGAACAATTTAATTCGAGGAATGCAAGTAATCGCATGACATTAATGAGACGTCTCAATCATGATCCGACTCGATCAAATCCCAGCTGAGTCAGTTACGATGCGCCCGCGCATAACGGCCATCGGATGCGCCGAAGTGTTTCAGAGAGATTGTAAATATTTCTCTGTTTCAGAACGCGACTAAAATAGATTAGAACGCGTGTTTCTAAATCCCCTTTGAAGATTACACACGCCGGCATTAGCTGGCAAATTACACTCTAACAAAGATTGTATTAATTACCTACTCCCGATAGCCAAATGTAAATACCTCTTTATATTTAGAATTCGGCGAATGCCCGAACTCACCGACGCCTTATATCTGTCATTTTCTTCTGATATGAACAGATATTTCTGCATTTGTGACCACGCGTTATGTTAGCGGTTATTAATTCCCGGCACTATAATTTTATTCGAAAACTAAAATTATTGATCGTCTCGCAAAACTTCCTGACGTATAAATAAGTGGATATTCACAGGAATGTGACATAAAAGCGGGGTAATTAAAATTGACGATGGATTTAAAACATTTAGTATTTTCGGATTCATAAAAATGATATGAGGAAGTTTTAGAGAAGTTTAAATATCAATATAGATTAAAAGTAGAACGAACATAATATTATTTAAATATGTGATTCTATTAACAATGGCAAACAATAACAATAACTTTTTTTTTAAATTAATTGCGAATTATTATTTTTCCAATTGAGTATACTAAGTTTTTTTTTTTTTTTTTTTTTTTTATTGCTTAGATGAGTGGACGAGCTCACAGCCCACCTGGTGTTAAGTGGTTACTGGAGCCCATAGACATCTACAACGTAAATGCGCCACCCACCTTGAGATATAAGTTCTAAGGTCTCAATTATAGTTACAACGGCTGCCCCACCCTTCAAACCGAAACGCATTACTGCTTCACGGCGGAAATAGGCGGGGTGGTGGTACCTACCCGTGCGGACTCACAAGAGGTCCTACCACCAGTGATTACGCAAATTATAATTTTGCGGGTTTGGTTTTTATTACACGATGTTATTCCTTCACCGTGGAAGTCAATCGTGAACATTTGTTGAGTACGTATTTCATTAGAAAAATTGGTACCCGCCTGCGGGATTTGAACACCGGTGCATCGCTTCAACACGAATGCACCGGACGTCTTATCCGTTAGGCTACGACGACTTCAAAAGTATAGTAATAAAACATTTTAAAATAACCCGACATTTTTGTGGAATTCGACTACTTTTGTAGTTTAAAGTAATTTCCATATAAAATTCGTGAGACGTAAATTATTTCCTCGGCTTTTAACCTACACACTACTACACATGAAGAGACAATTTATGAAAAACACCTCTTATAAAATTTCAGAATTCTAGAGCAAGTGACTTGTTTCTCTAGGAATATAAATTGGAAACGAAACCTTAATTTAAAATCATTCTCGCTCACGACTCGGTCGTGCGCGGACGTGCTTTCCGATCCGTGGCCCGCTTGCGAGCTGCGTCTCTGAACTCACAGTTGTGCTCGACAGTGTAGTGACCGTGAATACATCGTGCTTACAATTCGGTAGTGCGGACGTGCCGATCCGTTGGTCGCTTGCGATTTGCGTCTCGGAGTCCATTTTTGTGCGCTAAAGTTTTGTAACCGCGAACCCACCCTTTACCAACTGCCTTTTTCAAGGCAAAACCAATCGCTACGTTCAGGCTTCCTGTGGCACTCACAGGCTAGCGATTTCCTAACCCTTCCCAAAACAACAGTCTTTTTCAAGACTAGACCCCCGCTCGCGATTCTGCCTGCTGTAGCACTATACAGCCCGAGCGGGTTCCTTTCCTTTTCCCCGCCGATTGCCGTTTTCACGGCATAGGCATTCCCCCCCCCTGCTCCTTGCTGTTCTGCAGCACAGGGGGGTTACAAATCCTATCCGGGGCCTCGCCTTTCGGCGAGTTCAACAAAAGTCCCGGGGCCGCCCCCCCCGGGCAAGAAGACCGAAAAATGGAAGAAGATAGTGCTAGTGATATTGTCGGGTTCCTCCGGGATAGGTACCCGTCAATTAGGGCCGAGTACCTAGAGTTTAGGGCCGCCCGTGGCAATCCCTCCCCCCCCGCGTCCGTCGCCGCGTACTTCAAACGTGCCTCGGAGGCACGCCGCGCGCCCCCCGCCGCCGCGTCAAGTTCGAGCGCACGTTCCGACGTAGCGACTCACGAAGCGCCTAACGCTACCCCCACCCCCGCGCCCGCGTCGACTACGTCATCGCGCGTTTCGTCCGTCGCGACCTCGATCGTTTCGAGTTCAGGCTCCGATACAGAATCGGAGATGGATTTCGAATCCGCGTCAAGCCCTCAGCCTGGAACTTCGGATGGGTTCCAAACCGTAACGCGCGGTAAAAAGCGTACTCGCGCCGTGGAGTCCCGGAGCTCCACGACGAAGCAGACTAAATCCGCGACCGCCTCCCGCCCGCAGGTAGTTGTGACACCGGAGTCGGACTCCGCTCGCCGTGTAACCCCACCGCCGCGTCCCAAACCCGCGCCCGCTCCTAAAGTAGCTGCCCCGCCCCCGCTGATTCTCCAGGAAAAAACTGCGTGGAACCGCGTTTCCCAGGCCCTTCAGGCAAATAAAATTAATTATACCCATGCGCGTAACGTCGCGCATGGGATTCAGATAAAGGTCGCAACGCCGGGCGACCATAGGGCCCTCTCTTCATACCTCCGAAAGGAGAACATAGGTTTTCACACCTATGCTCTTCAGGAGGACCGCGAGCTCCGCGTAGTAATACGCGGAGTCCCAAAAGAGCTAGATATCGAGTACATTAAGGAGGATCTGACCGCTCAGTCCCTCCCGCTAGTTAGTGTGCACCGGATGCACAGTGGGCGGGGCAAACAGCCCTACAACATGATTCTAGTAGCGCTAGAACCCACCCCGGAGGCCAAAAAGAAGATCGCATGTCTCACGACAATTTGCGGCCTATCCGGGATCTCAATTGAAGCCCCCCATAGACGTGGCACTCCCGGGCAGTGCTACAGATGCCAGCTTTACGGCCACTCGGCTCGTAATTGCCACGCGCGCCCCCGCTGCGTAAAGTGCCTCGGCGATCACGCCACATTAGATTGCTCGCGAGTTAGGGAAACCGCGACCGAACCTCCAAGCTGTATCCTATGCCTTAAGCAAGGGCACCCCGCGAACTACCGTGGATGTCCTAGGGCTCCGCGTAAACGTCCGACCCACCCAGCCCCCCGAACCGTCGGCCCAAAGACTTCGGCGCCTTCAGTGCCGAAACCCGCCTTCGTGCCGGCTGCAGTTCCCACGGTCTCGGCGTGGAAAAAGCCGCTGCCGTATACGAAGGCGGGAACGCAAACCGCACCCCCGCCCCCGCTCGCGACACGCCCCGCGCCCCAGCCCCTGCTCGCACCTCGACCCGCGCCCGCGTTCCTTCCCCCGCAACCCTCTGCCGCCAACGACTTCGCGCTCGTGCGCGACTTCGTCACTGCGGTCAACTTCGACCGTCTGCGATCGTTCGCAGACGCTATCCGTAGGTCGGTAACCCCCGAACAGCGACTCGCGGCCGCGTTCGACCACATGGACGTATACGAGTCCGTGTCCCGCACTTTGTAAATCTTTACCGGTAACCAATGGCGCAAAAAGGTAGAGAAAAACCGTATTCCCTTACGTTAGCATTCTTTAATGCTAACGGACTCGCGCGGCAACGCGATCAAATTTTCGAATTCCTCCGCGATAATCTTATAGATATTCTATTAGTGCAGGAAACCTGTCTGAAGCCCTCGCGTCGCGACCCGAAAGTCGCGAATTACATCATGGTTAGGAATGACAGACTCACCGCCTCCAAAGGCGGGACTGCCATTTACTATAGGCGGGCCCTGCACGTTGTCCCTCTCGATACTCCCGCGCTCTCACATATCGAGGCGTCAGTGTGCCGTATCTCGCTGACGGGACACCAGCCGATCGTCATCGCTTCCGTTTATCTCCCCCCGGACAAGCCCCTCCTGAGCAGTGACATCGAGTCACTGTTCGGCATGGGAGACTCCGTCATCCTGGCAGGCGATTTAAATTGCCACCACACTAGGTGGAACTGCCATCGTACAAACGTGAACGGTAGGCGTCTCGACGCGTTTATAGACGACCTCACCTTTGAAATAGTCGGTCCCCCAACTCCAACATGTTATCCGTATAACATCGCGCTCCGTCCGAGCACTATAGACCTGGCATTGCTTAGGAACGTAACTCTGCGCTTGCGTTCCATCGAAGCAATGTCAGAGCTCGACTCAGACCACCGACCTGTTGTTATGCAGCTCGGTCGCCCTCACAACCCAGTCACTGTTACGAGGACCATGGTGGATTGGAATAAGCTGGGCACGTGCCTAGCCGACGCCGCTCCGCCAATCCTCCCTTACGGCCCGGATTCGAATCCATCCCCCGAGGACACCGTCGAATCCATAAACATCATTACCGATCACATCTCTTCCGCGATCATTAGATCTTCAAAAGAAGTCGATGTGGAGGACAGCTTCCACCGCATCAGACTGTCCCCCGATCTTAGGAATCTCTTAAGAGTTAGGAACGCGGCAATCCGGGCCTACGATCGTCTTCCCACGCATTCAAACCGGATTCGGATGCGTCGTCTACAACGCGAAGTCCACTCCCGCTTAAGCGACGCGCGTAACGATAATTGGCATAGTTATTTAGAACAACTCGCGCCCTCCCACCAAGCATACTGGCGACTAGCTAGGACTCTCAAATCCGAAACTACCGTTACTATGCCTCCCCTCGTTCGCCCTTCAGGCCAACCACCGGCATTCGATGACGATGACAAGGCGGAGCTGCTGGCCGATGCACTGCAAGAGCAGTGCACCACCAGCACTCAACACGCGGACCCCGAACACACCGAGTTAGTCGACAGGGAGGTCGAGCGCAGAGCTTCCCTGCCGCCCTCGGACGCGTTACCCCCCATTACCACTGACGAAGTTAGAGACGCGATCCACAACCTCCAACCTAGGAAGGCACCCGGCTCCGACGGCATCCACAACCGCGCGCTAAAACTCTTGCCAGTCCAACTGATAGCAATGTTGGCTACAATTTTAAATGCCGCTATGACGCACTGCATCTTTCCCGCGGTGTGGAAAGAAGCGGCCGTTATCGGTATACATAAGCCGGGCAAACCGACAAACGAAACCTCTAGTTACCGTCCGATTAGTCTCCTCTCGACGATAGGAAAAATTTACGAACGGCTCCTTCGGAAACGCCTCTGGGATTTTGTTACCGCGAACAAAATTCTCACAGACGAACAGTTCGGATTCCGCTCTAAACACTCGTGCGTACAACAAGTGCACCGCCTCACGGAGCACATTCTGATAGGACTAAATAGGCGTAAACAAATCCCGACCGGCGCCCTCTTCTTCGACATCGCGAAGGCGTTCGACAAAGTCTGGCACAACGGTTTAATTTATAAACTGTACAACATGGGAGTGCCAGACAGACTCGTGCTCATCATACGAGACTTCTTGTCGAACCGTTCGTTTCGATATCGAGTAGAGGGAACTCGTTCTCGTCCCCGTCAACTGACCGCCGGAGTCCCGCAAGGCTCCGCGCTCTCCCCGTTATTATTTAGTTTGTATATCAATGATATACCCCGGTCTCCGGAGACCCATCTAGCGCTCTTCGCCGATGACACGGCTATCTACTACTCGTGTAGGAAGATGTCGCTGCTTCATCGGCGACTCCAGATCGCAGTAGCCACCATGGGACAGTGGTTCCGGAAGTGGCGAATAGACATTAACCCCACGAAAAGCGCAGCGGTGCTCTTCAAAAGGGGTCGCCCTCCGAACATCACTTCGAGCATCCCACTCCGTAGTAGGCGCGCAAACACCTCCGCCGTTAGTCCCATCACTCTCTTTGGCCAGCCCATACCGTGGGTCTCGAAGGTCAAATATCTAGGCGTCACCCTCGACAGAGGGATGACATTCCGTCCCCATATAAAAATGGTACGCGACCGCGCCGCGTTTATTCTAGGACGACTCTATCCAATGCTTTGTAGTCGAAGCAAACTGTCCCTCCGTAATAAGGTAACTCTCTACAAAACTTGTATACGCCCCGTCATGACGTATGCAAGCGTAGTGTTCGCTCACGCAGCCCGCACCCACTTGAAATCCCTTCAGGTTATTCAATCACGATTCTGCAGGATAGCCGTCGGAGCGCCTTGGTTCCTTAGGAATGTGGATCTCCACGACGACCTGGAGCTCGACTCTTTTAGTAAGTATCTACAGTCGGCATCGCTGCGCCATTTTGAGAAGGCGGCACGACATGAGAACCCTCTCATCGTAGCCGCTGGAAATTACATACCCGACCCAGTAGACCGAATGGTAAACCGTCGACGTCGCCCAAAGCACGTCATTACGGATCCTCCTGATCCATTACCGGTGCTTTTAGGCACCACAAGCACCGGTCACCGTCCTCGTCGAACCCGTCGCTTGCGACGAAGGGCTCGACGAGCGAACTAACCCATAGACACAGCCCACTGAGTTTCTCGCCGGATCTTCTCAGTGGGTCGCGTTTCCGATCCGGTGGTAGATTCTGCGAAGCACTGCTCTTGCTAGGGTCAGTGTTAGCAACTCTCCGGTTGAGCCCCGCGAGCTCACCTACAAACGTTAGGGTGAAGCTGAAATAGCCTCTCAAGGCTATCAGCATAGGTAGGAAAAAAAAAAAAAAAAAAAAAAAAATTTAAAATATGAACCTTGTCTAACATGTATTCTAATGTTATTTTTTCTTATGAAAAATAAATACAAAGGCCAATACAAAGTCTGATTACCCATGCATCAGCTCGCTAAGTTTCTCGCCGGATCTTGTCAGCCGGTCACGATTCCGATCCGGTAGTAGATTCATTCGCGAAGCAGCTACTCTTGAGTTGTTAGGTCTCTTTCGGAGGCGCTCGAGCAGCTGTTAGCAAATCTCAACGCTTTTAGATGAGCCTTTGCTCGCCCACTGCTCGTCCACCTGTCCTGGTGAAACTGGAAAGGCCTCCGGGCCTCAAGTAATCCTTCAATCCTCAAAAAAAAAAACATGTCTGGAGTTGACTCTTTTTACTATTATCGTTACAATTAACTATCAGCCTAATGTAATACGATTACTTTGTCATATATATTATTAAAAGGAGTTCAATTAACATTAAGAAATTGTATAACTAAAAATATATGAATTGTAACCATAAGAATTTTTAAGTTTCAAAATATAATGCTAGGCCCATTCATTGACCCTGGTTGTACCAAGAATTATATTTATACAGGAATCTTCTTTTATCGCAATTGATAAAACAAACCACTATAGTATAGATTAGTACATGACTTGTCTTAATTTACATTCTTTTTCAAATATATCCGACACTCGCGATCGTTTCCATAACGAGACTGATTAATATTAGCATTCAAATCAATCGGCAAACAGAGATCACTTGTCCAAAGTACATAATCCAGTGCCGAATCTATTTGCATAGCTTCTAAACAGAGTGTGTGTTTGTCTGTTATTTGTTTTATTAATCGCTACAGACATCGAGCAAATGTTTTCCCGTGTAACAGATACAAATCGGATCGAGGGCTAATTATGTAACGTTGATCCAGTTTTAGATGTACACACTAATCGATACCAATTTTTTTTATTTTTCGTCTTACGATTTGTATTAATGAAAACGAGTGCATATGTTTTCTTCGGTCTGGATTTATTGGATTGGTTTAGTTTATAAGTTTTGTAGACTAATCAAATCATTGAATTGGTGTATTATTTTACTTTTGCCAAGACAATTGTTTCATAATCCATCAAATTTATTCTGTTGTCTCTATTTTCTTGTTTCTATTTTCAATTTTTATCCTTAGATCAATTGTCATTTGAGTTCAGTCTCTCAAAATAAATGATTTTTAGATTCGTTCATCTTTTTAAGTGTCAAAATTTCTTTCATTCTTATAATTATATCAAATTTTTCGTTCCTATTAGAAATTGTAACCATAATTACAATATTCTAACATTTGTGTAGATATTATGAAAAAATTGAATAGAATTAATGCCCATCTGAAATGATTTGAATACATTTTTAGTTATCGTAAATGATTTAGGTGCATACATTCATTTTTCTTAGCCACAAACAGTGCTTTGGAAATTTTAATCATATTTAGAACAAAAATCACTACGGCAAATAAAAAACACAATCGCAAATATTAGACAGCAATAAAAACCGTGCAGCCACAAAAATTATTACAAATTCGCCACCTCGGAGCATATTTCGGGCATCCGAACATTTAAATTATATATAATCAGACAACACCCGACGATCGTCATAACAAAAGATAGCCGAATCAAAAAGTACGTCATTATACTTATGTTACGTTTAATATATGGGTCGTTTAGATACGGTCGTGTTATCTCCTTTGAAAATCTCCCGAATGTTTCCTTCAGGTGTTCGTAATTGTTATGTTGTATTATTAGTCAAATTTTTTAAACAATACGTATTATTTAATGTATTACAATCCTATATGACTCATTCTCATCCGTTTTTTTGTTTAATGAGAAAGAAGAGAAATTTGCTGCATTTCATTAACTTGTCATCAGTTAATTTCCACTAAGTCTCAATTACTTTCTCTATTGTATCATGGGGTCCGATTTTGAGTCACTTTCACTATTTTTGTCAATAAATTTGAGTATTCAATCGGTTATCTTATCTCATGTGTCCCTAATAAGAGGATATCCTACTTGGAGACCGTTTTTTTTTTTTTTTCATTCTCCCAATAGATCATCACTTTTTGGTACTATATATATCTAAGCAAGATTTAAACCATTAATTTCGCGAGAATTACGCTACTTCCGCACCAACGCCGAAGAGTGCTCCAAATATTCGTATCGATTCAATCGAATACGAATGATAACCCGAAATTACGCACCGAAAACCCGGTATTATCAACACAGAAAGCCATAAAGCAGCGTGAAATGGTACGAGAGCATTAATTCGATTATCAAGATAGAGGTGCGAAGCGAGTTTTGATGTTTATCTAGGTATAAAGAGGCGCCGTATAAGAAAATTATTTTACAGCAGTGAAATAATAAAAACATTCATTAGCAGTCATTAAGGTGCCGCCTCCGCGATCCGGGGTGAGATACGGGGAGGTGATAAGTTTATTTTGTGTAATAATATACCATTCGTCTGTAGGTTGTCTGTTTATCGCTATGATAGACAATGCAACGATGGAACGCTTGTTTGAAAGGTAGTATTACAGTTTCACACTTTGTTTTATGATAATTTTTGGGGTGTGAATATTGATAAAATAAAAATATTTTCACAATTTAGATTAATTATTTTTTTAATAATTTTTTTTTTACATCCTCTTAAAATCAGCTCGTCCGTTAAGCACGTTCATCAGTAAAGTACAATAATATAAAACATTAATTTTAATGATTTACAAAAATATACGTATGCATCTGTTACTATTACCGCTAAACGACTTTAACTATATTAATAATTATTTGCATAAATATTCTCATACAATTACCGCATAGATATCATATTATTTTCTGAACGGAAATGAAACACTTTTCAAAGCAAGCACTATACTTTCAGACGACCGCGACACTTTGCTACAACTTTAATTGTATTCAAATAACAGAGTCAGACCACAACAATGGTAAATATGTTTTCGCCATTTATTTCTTTATAGCTAAGTAATTTATTTTACAGTTCACTAAAGTAATAAATGTTAAGAAGTCACTGCATCAGAAGATATCTAGTATCAAGAAGTTTTTTTTTTATTGTCCTTGTAGGCAGACGAGCATACGGCCCACCTGATGGTAAGTGGTTACCGTCGCCCATGGACTTCAGCAATGCCAGGGGCAGAGCCAAGCCGCTGGCTACCGCTTTATACTCTTCAGAAGCCTCTTTTAAAGAAGGACATGTCATAGCGCTCAGGAAGCACCGTGGATAGGATTGATTGTATATTAAAGACAGAAACTATTTAAAATTTTCTTTTGACTTTGCCTCCGTAGTATTTTCATAGATGCGAATCGCCGTTTTTACTACATATATGTTTTACTACGACGTAGTCATAAGTTTCAGTTGGAAGTCATTTTAGCAGCAATTTTAATGCGATCAAGTCTTTGATCTCAAAGTGTTCCCGCAAATATCACTGGTGGGTATGAAAAAGACCTCAATCTGCAAAGAATAATATAGTTTAATAAACACAAAATAACTAACCAACTTTACAAAATTTAGGCTGTACTAGTATTGATAGCCTGCACGGGTTGGTACTATTGTCGTGTTATTTCTACCGCCAAACAAGGATGCGTTTGATTTTATGAATGAGACAGCCATCACACTTAACAATTGATACTTCGAGTTAATATTTCCCCGAGACACTGTCGCTCCAATGAGCTATGTGAATGCAATAAATTTAAATTATACATTTTAATATATTTGTTTATTTAATTATTAAAAACTCACACTACCATTAAACAACTAATAACCAATGCCTTTGTTATTATATTATTATTACAACAAAGAGTAGGATCAACATAAAAAATGAACCGCAAAACAGCCTGAAGGTATATTAAGTGGTTGTTGAAAATAATTGAATGTTATATTGTAAAAAGTTTCTTGTAATAATTTCGGTTTATTTAATAATTAATTGTAATTTAAATTGGCTATTTTCACTACAATAATACCTCGTTGTGGTCGCCCGTACAATTCACCTCAGGGCACAAAACCCGAAGGGATCAGGTGTATGGATGATCACATATAAACGCAGATAATGCGAGTCTAGAACAACCATTTCAACCTTTTTTTAAATATAAGTTTTATTTTCTCTGAAATATGGATGCTTGTAAAGTATTGTTTACATAAAGCTTTCATTTAAATATTCAGAAGGTACGGTTTTTTTTTATGTACTCTGTGAGTTAATTCTCTAATTTAGTGCAATAATAATTAAGGCGTTTGGTGCACTTTTGTCAAGCGACGGAAACATGCCAGAGGTGAGATCCCGCAGGTGGGTACCATTTTTTCCAAGGAAATATGTAACGAAATACGTAACCGTCTAACGAATTACTTCCACAATAAAATATCGTGTAGTACAATTTATTTATTTATTTATGATCTCGAGCATTTTTGAAGTGAAACTTCTTTATTTCCTACCTATGCTGATAGCGTTGAGAGGCTAAACCAAACTCCCCAATATTTATAAATTGGCGTAATTACTGGTGCTAAGGAGTACAGTTGTACGCTTGTACACCAAAATAGAGCACATATTTTTCATAAACATTTAAAATTTAACGTGCAACCTAAATGGTTTTTATACGGCCGACAATCGACATTGGCAACACCAGGCTACCTACCGTTTAGGACTTTTATTACATCCCAATCAAATTCTAGATCATACTTAATTACGGCATACATTTACCATTCTTGATAATCATATCCGAAATCTCTATATCTGTGTAGAAACAGTCTTACAATATACACTTTAAGCTACAATTAGCCGTTTTGTAGTGGATGTAAAGCCTCAATTAAACCTTCGGAAGGTTGGACAAGTCAGTACATATAAGTATTAATAAGCGGTATATTTTCTGGCTTTCATGTGTGAAATGTACGTAGTTAATTCAAAGACTTTACAAATTGTTTGTTAAAACAAATTTATTATTGTTTGACGAAACTCTTTTGCTTTAATTTAAAATATAAAATGTATATTTTATATAATACTAGATGGTCCGGCAAGCGTGGTTTTGCCATATAAATTATTTCTAGGAAAGATTAATAACCTAGATACCGACTGCAGCGCCATCTGCCAGGCTGATTTGTAAATCTAAACCATCCTCAAATTTACCTGAAGGTACACAGAAAATTTCATTAAAATCGGTCCAGCCGATTAGGAGGAGTTCAGTGACAAACACACGCACAGAAGAAATATATATTATTATATAAAGATATTATGTGACTGAATCTAAAAGACATTTCCATGGTTTCATTTTTTCAATTGAATATGTCACATTTTAACTGTTCCCGTTGTATTAAAGATATTTAATGTATTATAAATTCGGCCATTTTGAAGTTTTGATAGTAAAACATATTATTAGTAAAATTTAAAAGATTTATGTACTTCTTAAACAATTTATTTCATGTGAAATAAAAGTAATTTGAAATGCTAATAATGTTATGTGAATGATACCACCCGTAAAATGAGCATTCTGATAAAATCTTTTAAACACGTCAATGAATTTCCGAATAAAACACTTATGAGTAAATCCGGAATTCAACCCTAAACAACTTTGGAATACGAACGACCTCAATTAAATACAATAAAATTCAAATAAAAACGATAAAACAAACAAATTATAAATGCATTACACACTCGTAGGATACATTAAAATTCTATTGTAATTTATCAAGAAATAATTCTTCCCCTTTTCTCTAGAACTATCCATAAACTTTATACATCTACTTATAACGAAATTCTATTGTATATATCTTATGTTTATTGTTTTAAAGTTCGAAATCCCTTGAGCATATCCCAGCTAGCTGCAATTATACGTAAGTACAATATAATTGGCGTTAAATGTCTGTTAAGTTATAATGAAACTTAAATAGATAGTATCCATGTTTTGCTGTAATACGTTATTAGCACTTATTGTCTGATGTTTCATGTAATTTCACAGTTTGCGTTTCATCGCTTAATTAAACACATGCATGTATTTTAGTTGATGACAGGATTACATGTAATTGCCGGTTCGGACTAATTGTTTAGTGTTTTTCTTATAAACGATAATTATCCGTTTTTCATTTTGATTTCAATTGATTTTATTGTTCCGAGTAGGGTCTAGAACAATTTTAAACGTTGTATTTGAGTTTTTACTGAACACTGAGAAGTTACAAAATCTGTGTTAGCTTAATGTGACCTTTCAGAGTTAACATAAACTAAGACATTTCGTCTTGAAGAAGTGCAGCTGTTATTTCAATACAATTGATATGTATTTAAAACAAAACATAAACTTGGTTTTACCGAGTAATTATATTGTAATCTAAAAACGACCTGATTCTATTACCAAGTTGGTAACTATTACCGAGCCTTGTTAAAATACCTCAAATTAGCTGCCGGTAATCTTATTGCTCTTGCTCTAGCTCTTGATGGGAACTAGTATTCTTGGCAACCCCTGTTGGTGAAGTGGTGGTGGTAAAGGTGAACTATTTAAAATGAAATAGAGGAACTAACGCCGTTCTGCATCATACGAAAAACCCTGTTTTTATAGAAAAACAATTGCGTAAAATATCCCCGATGTAAACGGAATCTTAGCATTGCTGATAACTATTTAAAGGAAGATAACTATTTAAACTGTAGCCTTTAAATTCTTTTTTATAGCCTTTATAGGCAAGCGAGGATACAGCCCACCTGATGCTCGGTGGTTACCGTCGCAAATGGACGTCAGCAATACCAGGGGTACAGCCAAGCCGCTGCCTACCACTGAGTACTTTGCGCAAGCCTCGTTCGAAGAAAGAATATATTTGTATACTTAGTCTGGCCATAAATACTGTTACAATTAAAAGTTTAAAAAAAATCTATTGCAAATAACATTTATTACTTTTACAGTGTGTTAGTTTAATACATAAATATAAAACAATTTAAAGTATAAAAAGCTTATTCAAAGTGGTCTCCATTGGCTGCAATACAGTCCTTTAAACGTTGAGGCCAGTTATCAATAGAAGCACGCACACTTTCCATGGGAAAAATGTTCACTGCTAATCGTACGGATTGTTTTAGGGACTCCAAATTATCATGGCGCTTAGAGCACGCCGTACTCTCTAAAACTGACCATAAATCATAATCCAGCGGATTAAGATCGGGACTAGACGACGGCCAGTCTTCAGCTCTGATGAAGTCCGAAACGTTCGTTTCCAACCAAGACTGCGTAGACCGAGCTTTATGACCTGGCGCCGGGTCTTGCTGGAAGGACCATTCTTGATTATTGAACATGGTGTTGTTAAGGGGCTTCACTACCTTCTCAAGAATGGTATCTTGATACACTTGTGCCGATGTTTTGTTACCTTTTTCACAAAAGTATGGCTCAGTCACTCCTTCATAGCTATGAAGGACTGAGCCAAAGATCATTGGGCGTTTTTTACCCGCTTTTTTTAAAGTCGCGAACATAAACCAAAACACTTTTAAATCATAGTGCTTCCAATCATATTTAATATTATGTGGTTATTTTAATTCATAACAATGGGAAAATGGAAATAAAAGTAAAATGAAATTCATATTTTAAGTTGACTATTTGTCCTAATTACTAAATATGACCGCTCAGTAAGTTAAAATATCACTCCGTGGTATAACGATATTTTCATATTGGACCGCGGCTTTAGAGACTCTATCCCTGCCATCGAAGAGCATGGATATGATGCACATATGCCGCCAACAAGGACGAGAGGAGAGCAGTTGAGCACAGTAGATGCAAATAAATCACGTCTAATCACTATGTGTCGTTGGGTGGTAGAGACTATTAATGGTCGCTTTAAAAAAGACTTCAAAATATTCCGCCATGTTTATTTTAATGTAGCGCTTACAAATATGATGACTGATTTTAAAATAACTGCAGCACTTATCAATGCCACTTATCAGCCATATAGAGATAACGCTCATGCCGCAGAGTTTATAAATATAATAAATGAGAATATAAATAGAGAAAATGAATTGGCTGATTACGTGATTCGAAACAACTTAAACAGGCAAAGAGTTGCATTCACGCCGATAGAGGCAAACAATCCCGAATTAAGAGATTTTCCACAATTAACTTACGACGAGCTATTTTTATTTACCTTGGGAATATACCATTTGAAATTGGCCAAATCTTATTGCCATGAACACATGCGGCCAAACGGAGTGTATATAATGGAATTATACCATCGCAGAGAGTTGGTAGAAAATAAAATATTAATACGAGGCAGAATACAGTCTCGTCACATAAGAGCAAAACGCTATTATACATATATACTAATAAATCCGGCATTGCAAGGAAGACAAAGCCTCGAAGGGTATTACTGTTCCTGTATACACGGCCGCCGCACTGTAGGGAGTTGCGCGCACATCGCCAGTGTGGTATACTTTTTATCTTGGGCTATATATCAAGAAGAATTTCACGCACCTGCGGCGTTTTTAGACGAAACTCTTGTAGATTTGGATGCGGCAGAATAAAAGTAAAGAGAAAAACATGTTTTTTTTATTCCTTTTTTCCTCTTGAATTATTGCATCATACATAATATCTTCGGGATTCGAACCCGCGACCGCATTGTGTAGTAACAATGTCACTTACCACTACACCACACGGCCGTTTGTACGTCTGTCGATGAAAGCAGTGGTTTTAGGTAGTAAAGATGAATTATATTCCAGTGGGGGCCGCTGCGATGGTAACTCAACTCTGCCTAATGCAAAAAAATAATACAAAATCATCATCACTTTCACGTGACTTTGTTTTTAGCTTCCTTTCACTCTGATTAATAAGTGACAGTATATAATCTCGACCACGACTACAGATGTGTCATAAAATGTAAATTTAAGAAGCTCTCCACTGAACAGATAATTATGTTGTGACATACCATTTCGACGAACAAAAAATACATTCGTTATTCGTTTGAATTTAACATCAAATAAATTCGTCTCATTGTATAAACACGTGCTCTTTTGTGTAGGAAACTCATAGAAATTAATTACCTTCGTCTAACACGGTATGTGTCCACACGTGTTTGTGTAGTAATTTAAAATAGGTTCCTTGTTCAGCTTACGAAACGGTGGTAGGTACAGCTGCTTAATTATAATGAAGAGGTATAAGAACTAAGCTTAATAAAAATACGAATTATGCTTGGAGTCTTGTGACGTCATACCTCTTAAAATTGAGGTCGAAATAAGGCAAGCAACTGCAATTATTGAAGGTAACGGATAGATGGAAGTAATGTCTTAACGTAAGCAGTTGTATTGCTGTTGTAATGTCCACGGGCTACAGTAACCAGTGTTACATTAGTTAATGATAAAATATAGAAGATATTTTCAGAAAATCTAATAGTAGTAGTATACGATATATGTAAATTAACCCATAGACGTAGCTCACTGAGTTTCTCGCCGGATCTTCTCAGTGGGTCGCGTTTCCGATCCGGTGGTAGATTGTGTTAGTAGTCAGTGCTAGCAACACTCGTGGTTTGAGCCCCGTGAGCTCACCTACACGTCCAGGAGAAGCTGAAATAGCATCTCAAGGCATAGGTAGGAAAAAAAAATTCAATGAAGGTTAACTATTAGCGATACTTGGAAAATCGTTTGAACATCTATTTATTAGGACATAATTTGTTAATTAAACATATACTGATTCAGGGAAAACTTAAACGTTCACGTATATCGGATGTGTTTTGTATCCTTAGTTCATTAATCATTATTTAAAAAACTTATTTGTGTAGCCATAATATAGGCTGGTTTTGAGTTCATGGCTTTCCTTAATTAAAGTGTGATAGAGACAAGCCCCAAGTACTCCAAGAAGATAATTGCCAAGGCGAAGTCGGAGCACGTTGCTAGAGTTGGCGAGCGATTGAAGAGCTATCCCTCCGGGAGCCGTGCTTTTTGGTCGCTCGCCAAAGCTGCAGAAGGAAACTTTTGCAGGTCTAGTCTCCCACCACTGCGCAAGTCCGATGACAGTCTGGCCCACAGCGCGAAAGAGAAGGCTGACCTTCTGGTCAAACTCTTCGCCTCGAACTCGACTGTGGACGACGGGGGTGCCACACCACCGAACATCCCCCGGTGTGATAGCTCCCTGCCGGATATCTGCTTCACACAGTGTGCAGTCAGGCGGGAGCTCCGACTCCTGGACGTCCATAAGTCGAGTGGGCCAGACGGCATCCCCGCAGTGGTTTTGAAAACGTGCGCCCCTGAGCTGAAACCTGCGCTAACGCGTTTGTATCGCCTCTCTTATTGCACTAACAGGGTTCCGTCTTCATGGAAGACCGCCCATGTCCACCCTATCCCCAAGAAGGGTGACCGGTCGGACCCATCGAGCTACAGGCCTATCGCGATAACTTCCTTGCTTTCCAAGGTGATGGAGCGAATTATAAATACACAACTCCTGAAGTATCTTGAAGATCGCCAGCTGATCAGTGACCGACAGTACGGTTTCCGTCACGGTCGCTCAGCTGGCGATCTTCTTGTATACCTTACTCACAGGTGGGCTGAAGCCTTGGAGAGCAAGGGCGAGGCTCTTGCCGTGAGCCTTGATATAGCGAAGGCCTTCGACAGGGTCTGGCATAGGGCACTTCTGTCGAAGTTACCATCTTACGGAATCCCCGAGGGTCTCTGCAAGTGGATCGCTAGCAAGTGCTAGCTCTGCAAGTGAATTGAACTTGGTTCAATTCAACCCGATAAAGACACAAGTTTGCGCGTCACTGCGAAGAAGGACCCCTTTGTCATGGCGCCGCAATTCCAAGGAGTATCCCTGCAACCTTCCGAGAGTATCGGGGTACTTGGGGTCGACATTTCGAGCGATGTCCAGTTTCGGAGTCATTTGGAAGGCAAAGCCAAGTTGGCGTCCAAAATGCTGGGAGTCCTCAACAGAGCGAAGCGGTACTTCACGCCTGGACAAAGACTTTTGCTTTATAAAGCACAAGTCCGGCCTCGCATGGAGTACTGCTCCCATCTCTGGGCCGGGGCTCCCAAATACCAGCTTCTTCCATTTGACTCCATACAGAGGAGGGCCGTTCGGATTGTCGATAATCCCATTCTCTCGGATCGTTTGGAGCCTCTGGGTTTGCGGAGGGACTTCGGTTCCCTCTGTATTTTATACCGTATGTTCCATGGGGAGTGCTCTGAGGAATTGTTCGAGATGATACCAGCATCTCGTTTTTACCATCGCACCGCCCGCCACCGGAGTAGAGTTCATCCATACTACCTGGAGCCACTGCGGTCATCCACAGTGCGTTTCCAGAGATCTTTTTTGCCACGTACCATCCGGCTATGGAATGAGCTCCCCTCCACGGTGTTTCCCGAGCGCTATGACATGTCCTTCTTCAAACGAGGCTTGTGGAGAGTATTAAGCGGTAGGCAGCGGCTTGGCTCTGCCCCTGGCATTGCTGAAGTCCATGGGCGACGGTAACCACTCACCATCAGGTGGGCCGTATGCCCGTCTGCCTACAAAGGCAATAAAAAAAAAAAAAAAAAGTTTGATTTGGTCAATTTTTCCTTTTTGTCCCCAAACTACTGGTTGAGACCTGTTTGAATTTATGTTGTTGCTTAGAGTTTTTATTCCTTTTTTCCCCGTTTTTTCTTCATCAGTTCAAGGTTCCAGCGATGATATCGCAACACGATTTGGTTTACAATGCTTTTCCTTAACGACCAATCCCAAGATAAAAAAATCAGGGTAGGATTAAATGGTAAATTAAGTAAGTGCTATTACATACCACCGATGTATAATGAAAAACTAGATACGGTTTAAGATGACCGAAGTCTCATAAATGTATCTTTAAGCGAAGCAGATTACCAACATGACAAATTATCTTTGTTTGAATGAGACAAGACACAGGTTAATTTGCACCATATTGCAACCATACAAAGTTTTTATGGGCCTAACAAAGTTTTTTGAGTGTGAACGTGATAAATGATTTAGAATCTGAAATCTCCGTTAAGCCTTGTCTATCTAAATCTATACCAAAAAATGTATATATCGTCCATTCCGGCTCGAATGGTGGGACCGAGACCTTGACCTCTCAATACAGCAACATTCTCATTGCTGTTGTTCCAATGAGGGAAAGCAACAACTTATAATTTGTCCGTCAGTTATCTACTCTACCACATTTATTATTTTTAATTATTTACTTTTTATATAATATAAGTAATAAAAATTGTGTATTCATAACTTAGACTATTTCTAAGCTATATGCTTCAAAAGATACAGTAGTACTAATATATTTAGTCAATAGGAGTAGTTTGGATAAAGATGGTTCAAGTAATTGGCCTAAAAATCTTGATGTAACAAAGACGAAAAATCTGTGAAAGGAAAATTTTGATGTTGAAATCATTATGTCGAAGTCAATTATAATGAAAATTTAACATGTAAAACCAGGAATTTTCTTAGGTTTTCTCATTTAGATTTTTTATTTGTATAACTTTGATGATAGGTAACTTACTGGTGGTAGGACCTCTTGTGAGTCCGCTCGGGTAGGTACGACCACCCGCCTATTTCGGCCGTGAAGCAGTAATGCGTTTCAGTTTGAAAGGTGGGGCAGCCGTTGTAACTATACTTGAGACCTTAGAACTTATATCTCAAGGTGGGTGGCGCATTTACGTTGTAGATGTCTATGGGCTCCAGTGAGCACTTAACACCAGGTGGGCTGTGAGCTCGTCTAACCATCTAAGCAATAAAAAAATATTATAATTTCGATTTCGTTCGTGTTGTACGTCTTCGGTTTGCAGCGGTCATTTAACCACCAGTGTTAACTCGTCACCAAACGAGTGAATAGACCGGGTCACAAATCGGCGTAGCATGTTGAAAAGGAAACATTAATTATAATTGCGGCGCAACGGCTACCGTCCCGTGACGTTCGGACCCTTCTGAATTGTTAGTTGCGATCTGTCGCTTCCTTCCTTGAGTAGTTAGATACTTAAGGCACAAGCGATTACTTCTAAAAAGAGCCATCAGACTTACGCGTACCGTGAGCGCGGTCTAAAACACCCACAAATAATTAAAATTTAAATTGACAGATCAATTTTGATTCAATACTTTTTTTATTAGTCGCAGAGCAGACGTCCCCGCTGATGTGCACAATGAAACTGGAGTTTTAAAAATTTACAAAAAAATGCCAATGCTGTTTGGCCGGCTTCAAAATTAAGAGTGAAGTCCCAATTTACAAGCAAAAAATCATCCGTATTCAATAGGACAGTTCCATTTTTTTTAATTTTACTACAGTTTTTGTGTTATTTTAGTAAAAGCCAATTTTATTTTACCTGGTATATATATAAATATACTATTTAAAAATATTGTATATGACGGAGAGTGGCTGATTCCATGGTGTTTATGAAATGATGACATCACAGTCGCTAACGAAAAATAGGCAGGATATTGTGGTAGAATACAAACTACAAAACTAAATATTTCAGGTTATTTTGGCATTACGAAATACATTTGATGAAAGGAAATATTACGATAATACATAATAATCATAATAAACAGAAAGCACTCAATTAATTTAACTGTATCTGTAAATATAATATGTTTAACACTCAAGTAAAAATTACTTTACAATGTCTTGTCAAATATTTGAATACGGTAAATGTAATTTTTTTTTTCTACTGCACGTCTGAAGTTATAAATTTCTAATAGGGTTTATTAATTTATAGTTTCTCTCAACAAGAGACCACGTGTCCAACCTAAAATAAGAGTTATTAACATTTATTCAAGAAAAAGCGGCTCTCCCTTAGCTCGGACCAAGCGTTAAACCATAACATTATATCTTCAACATATTGTAACACAGTATTGCGTCCTTGCAACATAGTAATAACGCTGTCATTACTCATTATAATTATTATAAAAACCTGCTAATATTATTTTATAGCGTATTGTTCGGACGACGATGCACGTGTAGTTTTATGTAACTGATTTCCTGAGATTATTGTCGTTTTGCACATTACATACTTTTCACGTTCAGCAACTTTTTTACCTACCTACCTAATCTTTTGTAGCCTAAGGAGCTGTTCCAACTTTTTTATTTTTATTGCTTTGATGGGTCGACGAGCTCACAGCCCACCCTGGTGCTAAGTGGTTACTGGAGCCCATAGACATCTACAACGTAAACGCGCCACCCACCTTGAGATATAAGTTCTAAGGTCTCAGTATAGTTACAACGGCTGCCCCACCCTTCAAACCGAAACGCATTACTGCTTCACGGCAGAAATAGGCGGGGTGGTGGTACCTACCCGTGAGGACTCACAAGAGGTCTTACCACCAGTAATTACGTAAACTATAATTTTGCGGGCTTGATTTTTATTAGACGATGATATTCCTTCACCGTCGATGTCAATCGTGAGCATTTGTCGAGTACGTATTTCGTAAGAAAAATTGGTATCCACCTGCGGGATTCGAACACCGTTACATCGCTAGATCCGAACGCACCGGACGTCTTAAACTTTAGGCCACGACGACTTCGATACATGTACATACACGTATATTTTCTGATGGTGTTCCAAACTGGTATATTTTTGATTTATGTATGTGTACCGTACGATAATTCCTAAATCTAGAGATATCTAAATGGCTTGATTGTCAAAGCAAAAAGGGGAATCGCAACACACGGACTGTAAAAAAACATTGAGAAAAACAATATTCTACCAAGTTACGTATAAATAGTGTTAGAATCATCAATGGAATTCGAATGTCGTTGACAGACATTTTAAGCGACTAGGAATTTTGCTTCAATTTATTATCTCGTTCGATTGCGTGTTATAAAATAACTACGCAAAATTAAATTTATCCAAGGTGACGTATTAAATAAACTAGAGGTCCCGCAGTAGTCGAAGTTCGACTATAATTAATTGGAATTGTAAGTTTGTACACTATTATGATTGTATTTTATACTTCTATAATCACAAATTCGCCAATACTACACTATAAAAAATATTAACAAAGGCAAACAATATTTAATCTATTCTCAATTTGACAACAGACGCCAAGAACAAAAGTTTGACAATAAATAGTAGTATATGCATGCGTGTGTGCGTCAAATACATGGTATGTAGTGTGTGTAATGTTTTCTTTATTGATTTAATGTATCTTTTATGCATTATTTAAAAAAAATATTAGCATTGTGCACTTCTTTTCTATGTTCTCTATAAGTGTAAAAAATTTCGTACTCCTCCGTCCGCGCAATTTTCGTAAAAAGGGATACAAAGTTTTTGCTTCACGTATTAATATAAAGATATTCACAATAACCGGTTACTGTGATATTTATTTAAAAACAATAATATTATTTTTAACTAGCTGACCCGGCAAACTCCGTAGGGCCTCAATCGATAAATAAAATACCTAAACTTATGTATCAAGTAAACTTAAAACAAACAAAAGGAATCCGTCCGACGGGGGACACATCAAAGGAAAAACAAAATTGTGACTTTTACTTAATTCCGAGCATTTTCATATTTATCTATCTTTCAAACCTTCTCTAGACTTCCATAAACAATTCAAGACCAAAATTAGCCAAATCAGTCCAGCCGTTCTCAAGTTTTAGCGAGACTAATGAACAGCAATTCATTTTTATATATATAGACAATAATATTCTTTTTAATTACCTTAAACAATATTATCTCATCACTTAACACAGAATACAATACAAACCATAATTGCACGTTCCCAAAAAAGCTAAAATCGTTCAGCTTTTCATCCGACACCAGTTCGGAACGGTACCGTAAATATAATTTCCGAAAATTACTCTGTACATTCAATGTTAATAACTGTATGTTTATTTTGGATGCAATTATTTATGATTTGACTCGTAAGTAGGTAGAAGCTGTAATGACTTCAATTAAATTGTGACCGAGAGCTGTTTTTTAATGTACGTACAAACATAAATTTCATTGCGTAAAATTTAATTCAAACAATTTGAAAAATTGATTGAGACCATAATCAGAACAGCATGCATTTAAATTAAGAAAAAAAAAATCGAAATCGCAACCGCGTTGCTACGAACTCGCAATTGTTTGGCGCAATAGGCTAGGAGTTGGTATATCCCATCTGTTTGTTAATGCACATTGATGTATGAATATGAACTGCACAACGGTTGCTTTGACGAATGGGAGTATATTAATGCTTGGCGATTTAGAAGTGCACCGAAAAGCAAAGATATATTGTACTAGATTCTATATTCTCCACCTTCCCAATTAGAAAGAAAAAAATATATAGCCAGTATAAAAACAGATTTCATTTGCTGGGTCGTATATTACAATTTGCGATATTTTATACGGCTTTGGTGACCTCTCGCATGGTCTCGTCCACGCTTCTTTGCACGACTATGTGTTATATGGATCGGTTATCTCGCCGCTAAAATTAATCAATTGTATTAATTTTATCAATCCGAATTCCGCTTGTCCATTCTATAACATGATCATAGACCACGAGCCGTAGAGCATGGCCGCAACGTTACCAGTTTCGTTAATACGGCGCAGCGCTCTTTTGTTATTTTGACACAGGAAGTTATTAAAGCAATTAACTGGGGCACGGCTCCTGGGCTATTATCATCTCCACGAGTGACGTGTTAATGTTGATTCGCTAGTGATGTACTTTATCGAATTTAAATGAAAATGATTACGATAGTTTTAATGCCTTTTAATTCTTTATAGATTAATTAATTATATGTATTATAGTTTTTTCTAAATATATTTTGCTGATCAAATTACACAATAATTATCAGAAATTTGTAAAGTTTTATAACTGCCTACTGTGCTAAATTAAACAAATCTAAACTACTAAACTATCGATTTTTTTTAAAACGAGCCTTACAAAAAAACATGGAATAGTAAATTCTGACAAATAAATCAGATTTCTTTATTTATTATAGCTAAAGGTATTTGGGTCAAATATTATTTATATAATAACAAAAATCATATATGATTTAATAATAAACATATACTCTAATACATAAGCACACTATATATTAGGTGGACTATCGATGCTATGCTTATAATTAGGGCACACCTACATCACTATTCTCATCTCGAAATTATATCGGTTCTTTAATTTTCAATCGCCGAGCTGACCAAATGAAAGCTACTGTTCGATCACAAAGCACTCTCATACACTATGGACATAATTGATAGTCATACAGACTAACAATAGTGAAATCACGTGGACGTTTCAAAAGAATATAGCACGTAAAACGTGAACGATTAGATAGAATTTCGATTGTCAAAAAACGAGTGCGGTATTCAAAAGTAACAGCCCAAGCTTAAGTTGCGTGGCTCCCGTACTTACTCAGTCTAATTTCTTAGAAGTCATTATTATTGTTTCTCATGATTAAATTTCTTTTTTGCTCACAATAGAATCACGAAGTGTTTCGTTTATTGTGTGTGGGACGGTTATTATGTTGTTTCATTTGACAAATACCTTTAGATGGTAACAGAGTTTTAGTATAGACGACTCTGTAATGAAAAAGAAAATAGAACATAAATATATTGGATACTAGTGAACACTGAAATCGCATTTGTAACAACACTGGAAGATTGGTTGAAGTATTCTAATGGTACCTCTTTCATAAATGCGTCGGAAGAAATCTTAAAATTTAACTTTGGCTTAAAATTTATTAAAAATTTAAATGGCTTTTCAATTTAACCACTTGATGTTTACATCAAGCGTGAAATATGTATGACAGATGTAAGAGATACATTAATTTCCAATATATATAAGTATGAAAATAGCGTACATACGCTTAGCCCACTGAGTTTCTCGCCGAATCTTCTCAGTGGGTCGCGTTTCCGATCCGGTGGTAGATTCTGCGAAGCACTGCTCTTGCAAAACTCCGGTTTGAGCCCCATGAGCTCACCTACACGTTAGGGCGAAGCTGATATAGTCTCTCAAGGCTATCAACATAGGTAGGAAAAAAAAAAAAACGCTTGTAACAAATAAAACATTTGATCAGATCACATATCAGTCTTGAATTTTGCGTAAAAAAAATCTCGTAGACAGAATTACTATTGAAGAGATGTTCCCCCTGAAAACTATACGTGTGAACCGACCACGTGTTGTTACAGACAAAGAAAGTAACGTGTCAATTAAACCTTATTTGGTTCTTTTCCTTCGTAACGAACCGTAATGCAATTATTCGTAATAACAGGACGACACGACCACAGTCGACGCGTCGTAATCACCCGCACAATTAAAATGTCATTACCTCGACGGTTTTTACACCTAGCTGGCATTACCTTTAATTATGGTAGGATGAAAATACGAACAAAAAATCGCGGCACTCATGTCGGGGTAGGTACAGAAATTCAAACAATAATCCGATTGTTGGGTGTTGTGTGATTAAACAGTATATTTGAAATTACAATCTCGTATTTTTAATTTTTAATTCTAAACACACCTGGCCATAAGGTCGCTAATTCATTCAGAGCGATTAAAATGATTTTTTTTTCATCGTCAGCCAACAGATATCCACTGCTGTATAAATCTACCAAGGTACGCCAGAGTGACGCCCCTACGCTGCTCGCGAGTGCATTTCAGAGACCTTCAACACCTCTTCCACCTTACTGAAGACCTAGCACACCTTTGGGTGTAAAGGGCTAATTCGAGAATTTTTTAGCTATCAGGGCCATCCGTCCTAATAACAATGCGTCTTGCCCACGGCTACTTTAACTTTGTGATCTTTCGATCCATGTCAATTACCATAGTTCTCCTGCAAATCTCTCAAAACACATACACATTCTCTCTATTGCTCTATGAATGACTTCGAGGCTTCCTGTGAAGGGGGCATAATGAAAGACCACATGAAATAACCATCTGCCATCACTGCCATCAGCGGCTATCTATTTTTATATAGTATATAAAAAAATATAGGACAATTGATAAAATGTTAATAAATATAATATAATCATAATAACATAAATAAGTACATTAGAAATAGTACAATTCCCAGTATATGTAATATAGGTAATGATTGATTATAATATAATGATTGACGAAATATTTTCACAAATCAGATTCAATGGATTTATCGAATAATCGCAGACTATTTACGTGCTTACATATTACATACAGCAATTGGCTCAAATTATGGATCCAAACTGCTTATTTCTTCAAATTACTCAAGAAATGTGACATAATTTAGAAAAAATTACAGTTTTCGAACATAATTATCAGTCAAGTGTCACCCCTTTGACAGCATCTGTCATAATCACTAACGACTGTTTGTGGTGAGAAGTTAATGTCTTTCGGTACGACGGTACGGGAAAACAATAGAGTGTTAACTTTGACGAAAAAAATATGCTCATTTACTAAACTAATATTTAATGAAAATGAAGGTATTTGGTAAGCAAACCCATTGAAATCCGCGCGTCGGTTTGTATATATTTATATTACATTACGTCCAATGCAAACAATCAGAAGTAGTATATAATCTTTGCTCAATTTCAGTATTATCTCACCAAGTGTTGCTAGTACCTGTTTTAAATTTTAGAAATGGTTCCGATACACCCTTGTCTTGTCCTTTCTCGTTATCCATTCAAATAATACACTAATTCAAATAATTAAACATGAGAAAGAGTGTTCGAGTTTCGAAACTCAAAGTCAAATACTACTGGCCAGTCAAATACTACTTTAATAAAGCTGCGTATCACGATAGCCCTCTTATCGTGACCTCAGATAATTACATATCCGACCCAGGCGACGAGGTAACGCAAAGCCATCCAAAACCTTTCTTGCCGAATCCTCTGGGTTAGCACTCGATGCTTTTAGGCTATTTAAGCATCGCTCACCTCCTCTAAGAAATCAGCGATTTGAGAGTTCAACGTGCTAACTAGCCCACAGATACCACCCACTGGATTTGTCGCCGGATTTTTTCAGTGGGTCGTGATTCTGTCGTAGATACAGCGAAGCAGTGCTCTTGCTAGGGCAACTGTTAGCAAAGTCTCTGAGGTTGAGCCCCTGAGGTCACGTATCAGTATATGAGGATCCGAAATAACCCCTAGACTACCAGTGATTAAGTAGGGGAAAATTTTGGTACGAAGTATCTGTTATCTACATTGAAATATCAAGTCCTAATGCATATCGATTGTATTGTACAATATCGTTAACAGACTGTACGGACTTGACACGGACTGGGCATCACACGGGATGAACCATGAGCCGGCCAACAGTAGAATTTGCACCACCCTTTATTAATAACTCAATCGCTCTGTCAAAATATGTACTATAAGAATAACTACTTTTTTATTCTTGTTCAAATTAGACTTTTTAGGATTATTTTTTTTTACTCAAATAACAAAAACGAATAAATACGTACAAAATACAACGAGACGTAACCGCCAATATCACATCTCAAAACATCGAGCATAAAGTGAAACTTGTCTAATTAACACAGAGTTCGACACGAAGAAGTTTAGAACATTAAGAACGGAGGCGCTAAGTAGTCAAAGTTGAGCTTCTTTTGGAAGTTACGGTGTTATCTAAATGAGAGCATCTCTCGTTATATAAGCTAACTTAATTAAGAACTAGCAGATGAGAGTGGGCGCCGCCGGGCGGTCAGTAGCCGTGAGGTAGCTATTCGCTACGTTTCATTAATGAAAATATTGCGGAGTATCAGAATGACTAAATACGTAGCGTCCTAATTGAAAAGATCCAGATATTAATTACTTCGTTAATGAAATAAGCAATGGTTTTCGAGCTCATAGCGGACTCCATGCCAACGTTATATTTAACAATACGTAATTGAATAATAATAATGTGATAATCATTTTTTAGGACGCTTCCAATGCTACTGGTGGTAGGACCTCTTGTGAGTCCGCACGGGTAGGTACCACCACTCTGCCTATTTCTGCCGTGAAGCAGTAATGCGTGTCGGTTTGAAGGGCAGGGCAGCCGTTGTAACTACACTTGAGACCTTAGAACCTATATCTCAAGGCGGGTGGCGCATTTACGCTGTAGATGTCTATGGGCTTCAGTAACCACTTCACACCAGGAGAGCTTAGAGCTCGTCCACCCATCTAAGCAATAAAAAAAAATGTGGTCCTAAGCCCGAAATCCAAAAAGTTTTTTTTTTCGATTTTCGCAAAGCGTAGACATAATTAAAATTATTTTAACCGCGTGACCATAGACGACCACGACCGCGATAATGAAAAATGGAAAGTTGTCGAAACGTTGGAAAAGAATATAATAACAATAGTAAATATGAAATGAAATCTAATAAGTAGTTTTAATTGCAAAATTTTATTGTCAACTAGCCGACCCGGCAGACTTCGTAGTGCCTCAATCGATAAATAAAAGACCCAAACTTTTGTATAATATAAACTTAAAAACAAACAAAAGGAATCCGTCCGTCGGGGGACACAGCAAAGGAAAAACAAAATTGGTATTTTTATTTAATTTTGAGCATTTTCATATTTATTTATTTATTTATTTATGTACACACAGAAAAAAAAGACATAGTACAGAGTAATAGGAAAATTATGTACAAAGGCACTGCTTATTTCTTTAAGAAATCTCTTCCAGTAGACCTGCGAGAGGATAATGAGAATAATAACAAAAAGTGATAAGCGTGTGTAGAACAAATAACACATAACTAAAATAACAAATACAACATGAGAATTATAGTAATGCACATACACATAGCAAATATTGTTAAACTTGAGTACAAAATATTATAAGTAACACAGTAACACTCGTATATACGAAAAGTATAGAACCATGATCATTCGGTTGATGAGAGATAAAATTGTTTGACCTTGTATTCAAAAACAGAAACAGACTTGCAAACTCGGATGTCAGCCGGCAACGAATTCCACAGTCTGACCGCGTGCACAGTAAAGGAGTGAGAACAGAAATTGGTTTTGTGGGAAGGGAATAACAAAACAGAACGTTGGTTGGACCTGCAGGGAGCATCAGGAGAACGAATGAAATTTTTACCTTTTAAACCTTCTCTGGACTTCCACAAATAATTCAAGACCAAAATTAGCCAAATTAGTCCAGCCGTTCCCGAGTTTTAGCGAGACTAACGAACAGCAATTCATTTTTATATATATAGCAATTAAACGGAATCATCTCACGGATACATACAATGTTTCCTCCAAGGAAGCAGCTAAACTAAGTGCCACCATTGATGTGTGCGTTCGCAGAGCGTTTGTTTCGGGGCTGTGTGCATTACCCCTACTAGTGTGCAATGGATTAGTCTCATAATAAAAGTTTTTGTAACAGATGTCAGATATTAAACACGGCGTCATATTAATAGCCATGAGACCCGACCAAGGAAAATATATAAAAAGTTACCAAATTAGCTTCTCTCTCGGTAATTTGTTGTTGTTGCCTCTATGCGTGTTGTTTCGGTAGATTTATTTGCTTGCGTGATTCATGTTGACAGAATAAGATAATCTGTGACAAAGTTTCATTCGACTTACACTTTTCATTTGCACCGTTTATTAACTGTGTTCTAATAGTGTTGAAATTAAATTACTTTAAATTAAATTTGGAATGATGAAATTTAAGTTTACAGAAGTCATTGCATGTTGATGTTTCATTTTTATTAAATTTGAGACACATGTTATAAAGTGTACGTCACAATTATTGGTAGCGACCATCCCTGATAAACCGAACGCCTGATAATTTGGCAATGAAAGCAGAAGCCTTTCAGAGCTCACACCATTCTATCGTAGCTCTAGATAAAATTTATTTAATGTCTGGAATAAGCCATGTTATCTTAATACAGTTTAAAATAACAATTAGTTTCTCGTTACCAGAAAGGCAAATAAATTTTTCGTTCAGAACGCGAAGTTCACCATCTATTTTCTTCTTAAGTAAACACACTTCACCAACTATCAGTAATGTGTGACCTCAGCGAATGTTTTAATTAGAAATACTGTACAACAACGAAAAGACGTAACCGCCACGCTACGGCGTAGCGACGTAGCACGTAAGTAAATAAACCTAGCAACAGACAGAACTAAAGATATGGCTCCATTAAAGACGATAAGCGAAGCGAAGCTATTCATTATCCGAGTTTTTTTTTTTAAAACTGCTATTAAGTTTAAAGCGTCACGCTGAACAACAGCTGATTACTGAAACATGCTTTATAAATAAGCGGTTTCTTACTTCATTATATATTATCTTTCAGTTGATTTTTACAAAACACTGCAACAATTCACTGCGATTAAAAACTAAAGACATAAATTATTTTTTGTCATCAACGGCTTTGTCGATTAAGAGTTAAAATCATCGCCCCTTAAGAAAGATTTTGTATTACTAACACTTCATATGGAATTTAAATCTGAAATAAAAATTTATTATTATTATTGTTATTAAGCTTTACTGGTGGTAGGACCTCTTGTGAGTCCGCGCGGGTAGGTACCACCACCCTGCCTATTTCTGCCGTGAAGCAGTAATGCGTTTCGGTTTGAAGGGTGGGGCAGCCGTTGTAACTATACTGAGACCCTTAGAACTTATATCTCAAGGAGGGTGGCGCATTTACGTTCTAGATGTCTATGGGCTCCAGTAACCACTTAACACCAGGTGGGCTGTAAGCTCGTCCACCCATGTAAGCAATAAAAAAAAATAAAAAAAAAGCTGTAAGCTCATTACAACGCTCCACTTCGCACAATCGAACCGATGGATTACAATCACTATCAGTATAGTAATATATCGTGTCCCCTGCCTGTATGGTTCAGCTAATTACTTATGTAAACGCTCATCCCTATTGTGGCGAGAGGCTGTAGTCGATTTGCTGACCGTAAACATAATTTCTTAGCTTCGGTTGATTGATTTCGAATTGCTGATCGCAAAGCCTAATGTTTGGTTTATAAAAATATTCTGCTGTCACAAAAAATTGTGAGGTGGGGGAGGGTTGTTGGCGAGTTAATGAAACTGACTTCAAAAAATCGAAAAAAAAGCAACGAACTGTTCATCGTCAATGACAGACACTTGAAATACACATTCGATCCGGCGAAAAAAACTCTTAAAAACCTAGTCAGAAGAATTATTACTAATATTAATAATAAAATGCTAATAGTGACACAAACATTTAAACATCGCAAATAGAAAATCTTATTAAACTAATGTTTCACGCCCAGCAATGTAATACAAATAAAATCATCTGACTCCCAGAATGTGTGCTCTCTCGGAAGAATTCTGATTGCGTCATCAACGCATTTGTTGTACACTGCCCGTTCAAATATGAATTGAAGAAAGATTTAAAGCAAATATTACATATTTATTATGCTTAGCTTCAGAGATTCATTTTATCTTTATGCTAAAACTGTCGTTCATTGAATTTTTGATAAAATCTAAAAATATTATAAATGTAGTGATACACCTGGTGTGCTCGTGTGGAGTTATCTTCTTTTTTGTCAACATCATATCCCACTAGAGGTTGGCACAGCAAGATTTTATTCCATTCTAGAAAATTCGGAAATTATAATCCAAACCAAATATCTGAAATATTTCTGACAACCTCCAGGCCATTATGAACGTTCGTCCCCGAACTGATACCATCGCCTAATCAGTAAAACTTTTCTTCCGCGTTCTTATTACGAGATTAATACGAATTCTAATCGAGTTTTCTCTAATTAAGTACCACGGTTACCGATCCCTCTTTATTATATAGAATAATACCAGCGGGGTAATATCGTGGTATACTTACTTAATCAATTCCTTTGTTGGTAGAATCGACCCCCGCAGTGGGTGAGATTGATTAAGAAGAATATTGCTTGATTACGCACTTGAAGTATGTTCGGACGTTGATCTAAGAAACAAAGTTTGCACAAGATGTGACGAGCTACTCGAAGTAAAAATGTATTCAAAGAATAGGATTTAGTTTTTATAGTACGCTTGCGTGATAATGCATGTTCTGCATATGTCAATGTAAGCTTAGAATAATGCATAAAATTAAACAAAGTTTTTTTTTATTGCTGTAGATTTTATTGCGGTAGATGAGCTCACAGACCATCTGGTGTTAAGTGGTTACCCATAGATATTTACAACGTAAATGCGCCACCCATTTTGAGATGTAAGTTCTAAGATCTCAGTATAGTTACAACGGCTGCCCCACCTTCAAGCCGAAACGCATTACTGCTTCACGGCAGAAATAGGCGGGGTGGTGGTACCTACATGTGCGGACTTACAAGAGGTCCTACCACCAGCAAGTAAATTTAATGGAAAATATTTAGAACACTATCTGTTTTAGGTAGCAATTGCATAACGCATTAAAACTTCGTACAAATTTCGGTACGAACCGAACGTAACCTGCCTAACGAACCACGTAAATTGTGAAGAGTGGAACTAATACTTCTAGTTCACTAAACATAACCCTTCTTTTTGTTTCTAAGACCCGACACTTCTTATAAATATACTTTATAGTTACCATAATAGAGCTAAAGTTGTGGGAACTACTAATGAATGTCATCGAATTAGCAATTCATAGAACGAATAAACTACTCGTAATTTCATCGAAGCATTATATTCAAAGTGATAAATAAAATTTGGACGCTATTTTTCTTATTTAACAATTGTTTAATAAATAATTTGATCGTGTAATGCTAATGTTAATAAGAGATTGGGTTTAGTTTTTTTTTGTTAATAAAATCTTCCATGAAACAAAATTTAAAGTAACAAGGAGATATTTTCTAATTATGTGTCGACACTTTACTTCACAATATTACATGAAAATGTTTTTTAACAATTTGGAAGTTTACCAAACATAGTTAGCGCTTACCTTTTTTTGCAAATAAAAAACACAGCACTAAAGGATAAACGTTACATTTATACAATTGAATGCTTTAATAGTGAAACGAATAAATAGATTTTTGGAACGATTTCCGATCACTCATGTTGTACAATAGCTTTTATCGATTACTAGGCCAGTATTAATAATCGCGACATAACTTATCCTCTCCAATCATCGCCCTAACATTAAGGCCTTTTGACCGCTCGATCCCCGCGCGATTGGCTTTGTCTAAGCGCGGTTTCAATTCATCCCTCCATTGTGTCGTTCGGACATGAGTGGACGTCGTTAGTGAAATTTCTAGTCGCCGAGATAAGGACCGGTACAATAGGGATCAGTGTCGGTGAGAATGTACGTTTTGTGGCGGGCCTTTGTTGTGAAATACAGACAAAACGGATGAGTATTTTTATTGGGAAATTTAGGGAGATTTTCTAGTAATTTTCAGTGGAGTTAGAGTGAGCTAAGAGCCTACACGAGTTAGACGACAACCACGGACACGACTTTACTTTTAATATCCCGGGAAAAAAATCAACAGGTACACTGTTCATTTTCTTTTTTTGTTTTTTTGGAACGAAGTTCCTTATGGGACGATGCGGAGGAGTACCCTAACCGGGAAAGAACGTCCGTAACGTAAGATTTTTATTAGTAATGCACCCAGTGTCGTACTTAACTTTGTAACAACGTACAAAATTAGTAATGCACACAGTGTACGACTTAACTTGTACTAACGTACAAAAAATAGCATATTTTTATTATATATTTTTTATAAATCATTGTGAATAAAATAAAGTTGATAAATTTGTACAGTAGTTTTTTTCTATTTTTATCAATAAAAAAATCATAATAAAAAATGTATACCTGAATAATTATTTTCTTTATACCTCGAATAGAACTTAACATTAATATTTTTATCTTAAGGAACTTCGTTCCTATCCGGTGTCCCACGACATCACATATTTTTTTTCGCTACCTATCCGCTGTTGAGTTCTCATGCTCAACCTGAGAGAATCGGCTAACACTAGCCATAGCAAGAGCAGTGTTCGCATAATCTACTACCGGATCGGAATCGCGACCCACTGAGAAGATCTGAAAAAAGAAACTTAGCGGAATAAATACAGCAAAAAGACAGACGAGCTCAAGCTAAAGGGGCACATAGATATCAACTAAATCCTAATCCCTAATATTGTGACTGGTAGACAGTATCCATTCCTGGTTATTTCTTCTGCGAGGCTGACATATGTTTTAGTTTGATAGATCCGCCAGCCATCACGCAATTGAGACTTCAACTGCATATCTAAAGTCCAGCGACATTCACTCCGTCATGTCCAAGTTCATTTTTTTTTATTGCCCTTGTAGGCGGACGAGCATACGGCCCACCTGATGGTAAGTGGTTACCGTCGCCCACGGACTTCAGCAATGCCAGGAACAGAGCCAAGCCGCTGCCTACCGAAACCATGAATGAATCACGAACCATTATCCATGAATCGCCTCTTAAAAACGCCCTAACATCTGTATGCCAGTTTTTTTTTGTCTAGAGAACTCGTTTACCTATCATAAATATACAATTAAAATTTTAAAAAATGTAATTAAATTTATGTATAATTTTGCTTCTAAGGTTGAAAGCAAATTATCATTTAAATATACGAATATCGTGACCTCGTCTCGTCGAATTCATAAAATCAGAGACAGTCTGTTTTTTATTTAAATGGTAGATCGATCTATCTGAGATCATTAGGAGTGCGTAGTTGTTTGAGCCTCTGGTATTTCTGAGGTTTTCAAGCAATGTCGATTTTTTACTATTATTATATAGACCATTTGATTCAAATATAAATATGATATAAATCCAGGCGTTTTATAGGAATTCAAAAACACATGACCAACAATTATTTGCACCAATAGTTAAATAACTCTGGTTTATATGTTTTTAAATCGCATTCATTAGTTTGCCCTTTATCTATGTTACGCCAGCATTTAACTTGCTGGAAATAAAAAAATAATTAACAATTTTATTTTAATTCTATAGATTTTTTTTTATCTGGCTACTGTTTATTTCTGTCATAAAAAGTATAATTAAGTGTCGCTAATTTTTAGTTTGACGTTTAATCAGAGATTAAAGAGATCGGGCTTGCTAGTTCAAGAAAATAAATGACAGTGGAGATGTTAATGACCTCGTTATCTGAGGTGAATTCGAAAAAGCTTTGTTAATAAACTAGACGAAAATGTGGAGATCTCCTTACTTAAATTCTTAATTATTTTATAAATATACATTGTTAATTTCAGAATAGTGTTACCATTTCTGATTTTTTTTTAAGGCAGGTGTCCCAAAAAAAAATATACATCTCCTAATAATAGTTAATAAATTAGACAAAAATAATAATATTACTGTTTTGCCATCGATCCTTGATTTGTGTACGAGCTTTGAAATCAATCGGAAGTTTTGAAGTTGGTAAAAATTACATAGGAAGATTGGGATACGTGAATATGTTATACAATTACGATACATTGTAAGCGATTTAAAATTAAACACAATAACATCTTCATTAATAATATAATGATCGCCATGAATAATTTCTATTTACAAACCATGGTGACCTTCAGACGAATATATAAAAAAAAACCGAACTACTTTTATTTTTTGTTTCCTTCATTATTTTTCTGTGATAAAAATCGTATCAAAACGGACGTCACCGTAAATCTGGCCCGTATAATTGCAAGACGAAACGTTAAGATTCATAATTAACAGTCCGAGTTGACGTGACCTCCGCTCGGTGGGTAATTAAAGTGTTGTTAGCGAAATTAAAATAATCATCATTATAATATCGAGGTGGGCGACCGAAACACGTCGAAGGTCGCGGCAGGCTTAATGGGAAATAAATTGTCGTCAAGGAATGCCAGTAATTAGTACAGGCGTCTGCTTGTTTGATGTTGCGTTAATTTAATGACTGGTATAAAATAGATTGATATTTTTTTCTGAACAAAAAATCGTGGAGAGTGTAGTACTTAACGGTAGGCAGCAGCTTGGCTTTGCCCCTAGCATTGCTGACATCTATGAGCGACGGTAACCATTCACAATCAGGCCGTATACTCATCTGCCTACAAGCGCAATAGTTTTTTTCTATTGCTTAGATGGGTGGACGAGCTCACAGCCCACCTGGTGTTATGTGGTTACTAGAGGCCATAGACATCTACAACGTAAATCCACCAACCACCTTGAGATATAATTTCTAAGGTCTCAAGTATAGTTACAACGGCTGCCCTACCCTTTAAACCGAAACGGATTACTGCTTCACGGCAGAAATAGACTGAGTGTTGGTAACTACCCGCGCGGACTCACAAGAGGTCCTACCACCAGTAATAACGCAAATTATAATTCTCGTAAACATAATAATATTAAGTCTGAGTTAACGATTAACAAATAACAAACTGTAGCCGCCGCTTTACGTGACATTATTAAAATGTTTAATTAGAGGAACGGCAAACGGACGCAATCACGGTGCGCTACAGTTTAAATAAACATTGTAATTACACTATAATTATATGAATGTCGTTTCAACATTGTCTGCTTTTTATTCATTTTTATTTTGAATGCGCTGCATTGTGTACGCACTGCGTATTTCTTACCGAACAGCTCTATATTAGTTTTTGCCCGCGACTCCGTCCGCGTGGAATAGTTACCCCCCACTTCATTTACGTAGAAAATGAAAATATTTTTTTTATTATAGAATGTTAAAGAGCCATTTAAAGCCCTATTTTGAAACATTCTTTATTGGTGCTCCACTTACCGTGTATGGTCTTACCGTAATTTTATATAGCTTATAGCCTTCCTCAATAAATGAACTATTTAACATTGAAAGAATTTTTTAAATCGGACCAGTAGACCCTGAGATTAGCGCGTTCAAACAAACAAACTCTTCAGCTTTATAATATTAGTATAGATTTATAGAAAGTGTTTTTTAAGTTTTTCAGTGCTACAGGAAACATTTGTTTTTTTTTATTTATTTCAATGCTCTGAATGGAGAAAGATTTACGTAATTCTTACTAGATCTTCTTTCGTTACTAGAACCTATAGAACCTATGGAATCACAGCTTGGAAGCAGATACCTCCTACGATGACAGAACTTATATGTCAAAAACCTTTAAGATAGAGCGCACGAATAATCTTAACCAAAGAACATGATTAATTTAAAATTACCAAAATGAAATACACAAAATGACCCAAAAAATATGATTTTAGAATCAAAATAAGATGTGTCAGAGTTTTAATGACCAAATGGAAGGAGACATTAGGTGTCAATAAATAGATTTGAAAAATCTAAATTCAACATGACTGTTAACACACGGATACGTTTTCGGTAGGCAAGGGCTTGGCACCTTGGTGACATTGCTGAAGCCAACGGGCGACAGTAACCACTCACCACCAGGCGGTATATTCGTTTATATACAAGGACAATAAAAAAAATTTGAAACTGTGGTAATTGAATTCGTAATAATTAAGAATGAGATGCCATCGCAGCAAAGTTCTTACCTACAATTTATTGTCATGAAGCTGTCACACACACTTTTAAATGGTTAAAACTGCTGTATTGTAATTTGACGCTTTAACCTCATACCCCAAGACGGATTGCAGCAACCACTCTGTGATATCCATGGGCTCTAGTAACTAACCACCAAATTGCTTGCGATGTACTTAGACAGTGTAGATGGATGACGGTCACATCTACCTGGAAGAATTCAGTACAAATTTTTATCTCGCGAAGTTTTACCTTACAAGACGCGACGCCAAAGTTTCCGTGCCTGTGTTGTTCGTAGAGTGCACTGCAACATTTCTTTTAATCCAACATGCTCGACACACTGTTTTAAGAATAAATAGAAAGTCCGTTAAAATCAAATTGATTGTAAGAGTTTGTATTATTCTAATTTGTTCTTAGCATTACACGCAGCAGAACTTATAGCCCACGTGATGATGATTTGTCACTTATGCTCGTAAACTTCAGGAAAGTCTTTTATAAAGGAAAGTCTCGGATTTATTCGAACCTCGTGTGAGAAAATGAGGTCACAGCTGGAGCTCATTATACTACCGTCTTCTTCTTCTTCTTCTTCTTCTTATCAGCCCACAGACGTCCACTGCTGGACATAGGCCTCCCCCAAGCCTCGCCAGAAAGAACGGTCCTGCGCTGCCTGCATCAATCCACTGGATCCTGGATACTACCTCTAGTAACGGGTAAATATGGACTCTTACTGGTGGTAGGACCTCTTGTGAGTCCGCGCGGGTAGGTACCACCACCCTGCCTATTTCTGCCGCGAAGCAGTAATACATTTCGGTTTGAAGGGTGGGGCAGCCGTTGTAACTATACTTGAGACCTTAGAACATATATCTCAAGGTGGGTGGCGCATTTACGTTGTAGATATCTATGGGCTCCAGTAACCAGTTAACACCAGGTGGGCTGTGAGCTCGTCCACCCATCTAAGCAATAATAAAAAAAACTTGAAAATAACGGTGTTTAAACGCATCTGCTCCAGCTAGTAGGGTTGCTCCGATGGAAGCAGTTTCGAATTTAAAGATAACTACCACAATTAACAGTTACCACATAGAACGCGGCTAAAATAAGTCGCAGGCAGTCGCAAAATCATTAATATTTCCCATTCTGAATCGACATCAACATTTTAGGTCACAACACATCGTGATATTTCACAATACATAATTGCTCGCGTACGAATATTACTTTTACATTCAAATATGACGGGTGCAACGTTTGAACAATGCGATGAATCAGTCGACCTGTAATTGTAGTTGATAACTGTTTCATATACAATGCGTATAATTAGTGCAGCGAGAGCCGTGACTGAAATCAATTTTGTTTTCATAGATGAAAAATAGGTGACGGTCTTTATAATAACTACGCGGTTTTATTTATACTAGCGGTCCCCTGGTAGTCGATATTCGACTATAATTAATAGAAATTATAAGGTTGAACATTATTATGGTTCTATTGTCAAAGATTATTTTACTTCTATAATCACAGATTTCGCCAAGACTACGTTATAGACAAATATTAATATAGACAAACAATATTTAATCTATTCTCAATTTGACCACATACTTTAAACAATAAGAAAAGTTTGACAATAAACAAATATTATGCATGCGTGTGTGTGTCAAATACATGGTAGTGTGTGTGTAATGTTTTCTTTATTGATTTAAAGTATCTTTTATGCATTATTTTAAAAAAATATTAGCATTGTGCACTCCTTCTCTATATTCTCTATAAGTGTGAGAAAATTCATACTCCTCCGTCCGCGCAATTTTTCGTAAAAAGGGATACAAAGTTTTTGCTTTTTCGTATTAATATATAGATGCTTACGTTGATTTTGAAATGAAATTTAGTTATAGTAGCAAGAAATGACAATGTTCATTAGATGTCGTAACGTACGTAGGTATACGACAAAGGCAAGATCTTCCACCGAGCGGGTGATATTGCTTAGTAGATCGCCACATAATTTCCCGTCCGTGCTGAGATTAGCTTGCAAGTGCCAGTGCTACTCGAAGTCTAAGGTAAGTCGAGACTGAGCTTGAATGATGCGTCAGTAGCGTGAGTAGTCCATGTTTGCAGAGCTCCCACGCTGGAGATGTGTGACCCCAAGCGTTGATGATCCGGCAGTGGGCATGCTACGAACTGTAGGGTCGTGATGATGCAGTGAAGGTGCGTGCCTTATGCGGGCATTATGATAGCTGCAGTTCTTGATGCGCTGATGATGAAGTGCAGTTGTTCCGTCGCAGGTCACCATTTGGTACGAAAAAGGGAAAATCTTCCTCCGAGCGGGTGATATTGACCGACGCCGCAACGGTCCGAATATTGTTGTTCGGAACTTGAATGTAAGCCTGTATGCAAGCTTGTCAGGCATCTGTCAAATATCTTGCGCTTGTGTGATGGCTATCCGCCACACCTACTTACCTGTGCATACATGCAGTTTTCGCACCTAATTGAAGCCCATAGTTTTTAGAACTCGATTGACTCACGTAAGACTAAGATGGAATTCCATGTACCGTCGTAACACTCATCACTGGCCCAAACTTCATCGCGACTTCTTTGAATCATTGCGTTCATCTATGTGTTTCCGAGTTAAATTTAACATATACAATTAGGTGCTGATATAAACTCCGCTCTAAGGCATTGTCTGAGCGCTACGATCAGCTCTTTTTTTATATCAATTTTTTTTACTTGGTGTGTGTTTGATTCTGCGTACCTAACGGAATTTTATAATAGTTATTATATAAATTTGGATTAATATCCTAACAGATAAAAAATATTAAATTAATCGTTAGTTTGGTTTGCTATTTAAACGTGTTTTTTTTGTTTATTTTTAAACTACATAATTTATTCAAACGAGGCTTGAAAGTAGTCGATACGAATAAACAAGATTCGTAGCATTCCTTGAACGAGATGATCAATATTGACAGATCTCTATTGACAAATGGCATCAAGTCATATATGACTAAAATAAATGTGTTGAAATGGAAGAATATTCGAGCGGTGGCAAAATTTTATATTTTTTTATTGTTTTGTATTTTTATAACGAAGTTTGGTAATATATGCTTTTGATTATTGATTGTCTTTGAATGAAATATATAAAAATGAGATTTGAACAGAAATGAACATTCGCAGTGTACTCAAGTCGAAACAAGACAAAGGAACATCAACTAATACTTTGAGTATCGCTTCGATGATAACTCTGAAACATCGACCACTGTGCGAGGTGCAAACAACTAGGCCCGCCTACGAGACTACTAAAGGAACAAAAAAGAAAATGCGCAGTCTGCCCTCGCTCCTAAAGTAATATAGCACAATTTTTATCTTGCAGATTTATACTAGAACACACATAGACAGAATGCAGCCTGCAGACACGCACACGTGGCCGCCGCGAGGTGCTCACGTGCGGAGGCTGTGTGTGTGTTGAGATGCGAGCGCGAAAGTTTTGCATATGTGTAATGTTTCGAGATATACAGGTGACAGAGGAGATACGCGGTGGGCGGGGCCAAGGGAGGGGTGAAACCTATTGGAAAGAGATGGCCGACTCGCTATGATAATGATGTTATTGCTTTCTTGATGTTCGTTCGCTCTCCTTTAATTTTATTATTTCTCGATCTACTTATAAGGCGATATAAACATTAAGTGTGAGCGCGTATAAAATATGTTTATTGTGTCGTTATAGTGGTCGGAGGTGCTGGGGAATGCAAAAAGTTAAGTTTACAGATTTAAGATCGTTCTCGTATGGGACGCGTTGTTACTGCGGAGGTTGTCGTCGATAAAAGTTAATCAGAGATGACGTTTCATATCTTATGGCACTGATATAATGGTTTAGTGTTTCATGTTTGCAGGAATTACGCGTTCGGTACACGGGTGAATCATGCGGATACAAAAAGGAATGGGAATCCGCGTTTGTTCGTATCGTTGACTCGAATAACTCGATGCATCGGACCGAGATATCAACGTACAGCTGCCGATATAAATGCGTAAATTATTACACTAAGAAACTGATTACAATCATAATATAATCCGACAGTGAGCTTTCCTTAACAAAAGGCTAAGTTTGTTGATGACTCAGCGTCAGTTTTAATTCATCTGCAATTTTATATTTAGCTACTACAAAAAAAAAAGACAGTATATTCTAAATTGAAGGGTGGGGCAGCCGTTGTGACTATACTTGAGACTTTAGAACTTATATCTTAAGGTGGGTGGCGCATTTACATTGTAGATGTATATGGGCTCCAGTAACCACTTAACATCAGGTGGGCTGTGAGCTCGTACACTCATCTAAGCAGTAAAAAAAATATTGTAGTTTTCAAAATCAATCACCCTGGACATAAAGTTTTTGTCTAAATGATTTAATGATTGATGAAAAAAGCCGTTACACGCTTAATAGCTTTCACAACAAAGTAGATATTATTAGTGTAATAACCAAAAGGCTTTCTCTTCTAGAATAATAAACCGCAGATAATGTTTTCAAACCGATATTAATTATGGAAACGTCTGAGCGCTGTGAGCTACACCGCAAGTGTAGGGTCGTACAATTTACAACATTCTGAGCTGTTGTTTAAATTCGTTTTTTTATTAGTGTAAGTGTGCCATTGAGGTCGCAGCCCGCAAGATTAAGGCCACAGACCTTGAGATGTGAGATCGAATTCCGAAGTGAATTAGGATTACCCCTTTCGACACATGACTGCTTCACAGGTGAAGTCTCTTTAATGAAATTCAGGTATCTGATGCTATTTTTTATCTCTACTTATTCTGGTGGTACTATCCTACTGATGCCTAAGAGATATTCCAGTTAGGTCCAGCGTAGGTAGGAGCTCACGGGCTCAGTCTGACAGAATTATCGAATACTATCCCTAGCAAGAGCATTGCTTCACAAAGTCTACCACCGGATCGGAATCGCGACCCAACTAGAAGATCGTGCGAGAAATTGAGTGGGAGACTGATAGTGTCGTTGGTCACCGTCGTTCATGAATATTATCTAATAATACCGGGGACACAGCCAAGCCGCTGCTTACTGCCAAGGATTCCTCTAAAAATACATATGCGTCCGTACGGGAAGCTTATAATCAATATCTTGGTAAGGAATCAGTGAATAGCTGAAAAAAATAATTAGCCGTTTAGCTCGTTAGTCATTGGCTAATTTGCTGAGCTAATCCTGTTAACCGGCTAAATTAGCTATGCCTATCGGTTAGTTAGCTAATTAGTGTAGCTAACTTTTTTAGCCGGCTTGACCGGTTAAATTGTACAGCCCTAATATCTAATAATTACTTGAATTATACTCTATTCCAATTACAAAGTCCCATGAGACAGATGTTATTATTGTTATTGTGTGTGTGTGTGTGTGTGTGTGTGTGTGTGTGAATTAATTGTTTAATATTTTAGATTGATTGTGTATTTTTAAATGATGTCCATGACCATGAACAAAAAATGATTATTATTTCAAATTATGCGAAACGTGAAGAGTTACGTTCTAGGAAGTGTCAAAAGAGACTTCGTAATTGGAATAGAGTATAATACATCTTGGTGCTTTTATGCTGCTAACTTCCCTCACCGTAAATACATCATCACATGCATTAAAAAAATGCTGCATTAAAAAAAAACGTGCCGAGATAGATACAAGAAGACCTGGCTGCGAACTGATAAAAACAATTCTTGATTGTTTCCAAAAGCAAGCGATCTCAGATACCGATAAGCTACTAATAACTATCATATATTAAGTAGTCAAAGTTTTCTTAATTAAAAGCTTAGATTAAATCGATTTGATATAATTTGCATTTTTCAGTTTATGGATCTCATTTTTTTTTATTTGTGCTACCAGATGTCATTGGATGGTAGTTACTTGTTAAACATCAATTCTTAGTAACCAGATGCTGCGGGCCACAAATTAACATATTATTATCAATACAGCTAAAACTACAGGTTACATTCGAAATCCAAAAAACCTTGATTAAATATATTTAAAAAATATTTTTTTATTAATATTTAAAAATCTATTTCAAACAGAAAAATATATTATGAGAAATGATCTCTTTTACACTATAAAAAATTCTAATACGATGATGATTAGAAACACTAAAATATCTGGTAAGAAACTATAGATAGTATACATACATACATACATGAATTGTCTTACTCAAAAGCGGTGCATTATTTACGACTCGTTATAAAACAGTTCCAGTTGGAATTTTTTTTTTTTTTTAGTTAAACAAAACGAAATTTGCAGGCACACACACATGGCCGTCACGAGGTACTTAGGTCACAGGGATCCCGGAAGACCTATGGTGGACCAATACGGTGGACCAATGACATGGTCAGGATGGCGCGGTGGACGTGGATGAGAATGACAGGCGCTCGACATTATGGCATAAAAAGGGGATGCTTTATGCCCAGCAGTGGGTTCCAAGAGCTTAAACTAAAGTTGCTCTACAACAATAGTTATTGTTAACTTTTTTATAGAAACACTAGTAACGGACCTGCTCGCTCATCAAATATTGCAACAAACTGCTTAGATACTAAGACGCGTTTCTGAGAACCTAAGTAATAGTTTCAAAGTAATATTGCTCCTCATCTCTTGTTACTCACACGAAACAGAGTTGTAAATGTTGCTATAAATAAGTGCTGGACGCTAAAGACGTATTATAATGAACAAAGAGCCATTTTAATACTTTGAAGAAAAAAAAACTAAGGTAAATTTTATAATTTTTTCAAAGTTATTTGACAGTACATTTTACTGTAAAAATTTTATATAATAGATTTTTTTTTGTTTTCGTTTTTTGAGAAATATGAGGATAAGTTACCTACCAATGAACGTCAATATGACTTATAGGATAACTTCGGTGTCACCAGCTTATTGGAAACTGGTAAGATGTGATAGTTATCGTCCGAATGCAAAGTGAAGAACTTGTACAGTCTTTGTTCAATATAGGTTCGGTCCGAATGTTCGGAACATTGTATTTATGAAATCATAGACAGCTAGATTGAGATTTATATATCAGAACTATTCGATGCTCTAAGAATTTGACAAGAACAAAGTTACAACTAATGCGATTCAATAGATTTTTTACGATTTTTTTTTATTTAAGCGATTTCACATAATAACCGCTGCCCACTTAAGAGACGATAAATTGAATTCTCAATTGCTTATAACGAATTTATGGCAGAAATAGGTAGTTTAATGATACCGAACTGTCTATCACGGTATGCTTTGTCTTCAGCAATCACGTTATAAGTGTCATGGGTTTAAATTTACTTTATAATGTCCATTAGGTAAACCATTTGCTGTCATTCTAAGTACTTTAACTACAAAAATTGACACACATTCCAAAGATCAGACACGGGTCAATTAATTGACCATAACATGTAAGAATAATTAATAAATTCATTGCACTATTTACTCTGCACTACCTTTGGTTGACCGGTAGAGAATGCCTTAGGCATTAAGTCCGCCAATGTAAATTTTACATGAAGTGTAATAAATAAATAAATTAATAAATTAATTAGTAAATGATAATAATTAGTAAATTGATTTTATCTAATCCTTTTTATTATATATTAAATGAACCATAAAGTTTCTCTAAATAAGATTAAATTTGGCAGTAGGTCACTTTCTAGAAAATATAGGTATCGAAGTACAGCAGATGCACGTGGCATCTCCCAAAAATCTGTTTTTCATCAATATACGCAATAGTCTTAACAACCAGACATTTAATTGTACAAATTATTGTAGATATTATACTGGTGGTAGGACCTCTTGTGACTCCGCACGGGTAGGTACCACCATCCTGCCTATTTCTGCCGTGAAGCAGTAATTCGTTTCGGTTTGAAGGTTAGGGCAGCCGTTGTAACTATACTGAGACCTTAGAATTTATATCTCAAGGTGGTTAGCGCATTTACGTTGTAGATGTCTATGGGCTCCAGTAACCATTTAACATCAGGTGGGCTGTGAGCTCGTCCACCCATCTAAGTAATAAAAAAATAATAATAAAAAGACAAATTTAAAAAACCAGTAAAAAATATATTTTAATAGTAGACTGTTTGCCCGTCAAACACCCAAAACAATCCACTGTAAATTAGATTATAAAAACTTGAGATATAATTAGAGAGTGGTTTTCAAGATTTGTATGAAGTGTTCTTTACTGTGAAAGAGTCATTAAATTTGACACTCCTTGAAGGACCACGGTCCATCGTCTATTTATTATCTCGTTCAAGGATCTGATATTCAACTTTGTTGCTGAGACAACTAATTGAATTATTACCAGGCTTGAGAACATATTTAGAATGATCGTGCATCAGATATCGTTTTACAAATAAATTGGTTTTAAATTCCTCTATTTGCTTTTATAATTGGAGCATATAGACATTACAACGTCAATTTCACTGTCCATTGAAACATAAGATGTTGATTAAACTTTGATGTTATGGGTTGGTTTAATTTGGTCTAATCATCTATCCAAGGTCTAATTAAGCTGCTACATACTGCCTAATGTCCTTTCTTTCAAACTGGTACACATCTTGCTTCAAAACAGTTGGAGAGATCATTCCTATTTCAGATTTGGACGAACACAGCCCTGGCGTTCATTGATTACCTGAGCCCATAATATCTCGAATGGAGGTGGAAGTTACTTGTACTAAGAAAGAGAACTAAGAACTGTTACTAAGAAATTAAGAACTGTTACTAAGAAAGGGACACTCTTGAATTAGCTTGTATCAAATATCCGTAAAGTCCCCAGATCTATAATTAGTGGTAAATCCATAATTAAACGATATCACATTTGATGTTACAAAAACATTGTAGGCATGTTTTAGGCAGCGGCTTGGTTCTGCCCCTGGCATTGCTGAAGTCCGTAAGTCAATAGGCCGTATGCTGGTCTTCCTACAAGGGCAATAAACGAAAAGAAACACACACACACACACACTAATTTTATTGTATATTAGCTTGATGTGTCGATGATTAATACCATGGCTTAAAAGTTACAAGAGTAATCTTCTTCTCCTTTTTCTTATCCCACTTTAGGTAGGGTCGACTCTCCTAATTCGTTTCCGCCAGATATTTCTAACCTGAATTGTCACACTATGCCGCTTTAAGTGTTGTCCATATTTCCCATATGCCCGGAAGCGCTCTCTTTCTTCGATACCTTTTTTGAAGCGGGTCCAGTGTCCGGTGATCACCTTATTCATTATCCCTCCGCATCACAGGTCCGTACCAACCAAGGCGACTCTCTGTGAGTATTTAAACAATTGGGACTACTTGTTCTTACTTTGATTTCAACTATGCTCGTAATCGAGAAGACTGAAGCTTGCGATCGCGCTGGTACCACAATGTTTGCAGCTCTTGTGTCCCATGTGCCGTAAGATAAAAGCGTTAGCATATTGTAAATATTTTCAAATGATAATAGACATAATCAAAATATGAGGCGTTTAAAGTTTATTTTTCGAAAATAACTAACTACAAAAATGCAGACGCACTAATTTTGAAAATTTCGTTCCCTAATACTGACACCGTTGCCTGTGCTTCCACACGAATAAGTCAACATTGTTTCAAACTATAAAATACAAACCATTAAACGTCTTGTCCATCACATCTCATGCATGGAACGTCGACGTGCGACCGAGACATATACGTCCATACATCTCCGAACAATACGCGAATGTTTCCAACAATTGCGCGAATGTTATATTGTTTCTTATTTTTTCTTGTACGGCTTGAAAACGCGTATTGACCACCCCAGTGGCCGACGCATCCCAATATTTCGACACTAAAACTTTGATTTACGACTTTCGCCCGCCGATTGCGCACTAAAACAGCACTTACGTCACTTTCAATTTTAAAAGGTCTTCTTTTACACCGTCGGGTAATAATTTAGAGAAACATAGGTTATTGGAAAGAAAAATTAAATGGGAAACGGTACGTTTTTGAGATTAAAGATGTTCCCCCAATAGTATGAGCTTAAAATTAAACATAGGCATAACTATCAATGAACGCGAGGTAAGTTCTGTGTTGTTCGTCAATAAATTAAGTGATTAATAATTTTTGTCTTGTGAGTCCGCACGGGCAGGTACTACTACCACCCTGCCTATTTCTGCCATGAAGCAGTAACGCGTTTCGGTTTGAACACTGGGACGGCCTTTGGACTATAAAACTGAGACTTAGAACTCATGCCTCAAGAAAAATTTACAGTGCCGAAATTTACATTGCTGATGTACATGGACTCTAATAACCACTTAACACCAGGTGAGATGTGAACTCAATACTATTTTTTTAGATATAAACGTGATAGTAATTATTCTTTTTATAAAACCAATTTTTCTTTTCTTCACTTTAGGTTTTCGGTGTAAGTATTAGTCAAGTTAACGCGAAGCTTCTTAACCGCCCTCGTTGTAAAACTCCTCGCATAGCGATTGTCCGCGTTACGCAGTAAAACGTTCCATTCTTCAACTAACGAATAACATGTATAATCTATAATCTAAACATGACTTTATAGAGAAATAACGACAAAATTTTGCCTTATTATTGCCATAATATGTATGTATGCATGTGAGTATGTATGTATGCTTGTATGTATGTATGTATTTATGTATGTATGTATGTATGTATGTATATACTTTTTGTAACTTAATATAAATTTCATTGCACCTACCACTATCCACTCTGCACTACCTTTGGTTGACTGGTATAGAATGCCTTAGGCATTAAGTCCGCCAATGTAAATTTTACATGAAGTGTAATAATAAATAAATAAATAAAAATAATAATATGTGAATTATTTGAGTTTTTATACTCACATTTTTTATTTGTTAATTTTTTTTGACAAGTCATAAGATTGTATAGTATATTTTCTTTTTGGTTTTCTTATTTATTTAATTTTTCAAAAGGTCTAATAAAAACCGTTTCCAAATAACTATTTGTAGTTAAAAACATTAAAGTTAGGCAATACTTATTAAATAAAAAAATCTGTTGACGAACAGATTTGGAGAAGGTGTTGAACTATGTATTATTTGTTCGCTTATTTCTTCTTCTGCACGCTAGGAATGACATTTTCAAGCTTCGTTTGCCTTGTTTTGGCGGGAACGCGAGATAAGAAGAACAACCACTATTTTATTTCGACTTTATTTCTTCCTATCTTATTTAGTTTTATTTAATATCATTTCAATTGATTAAATTAGGTCATAAATAAGGTCATAAAATATTTAAAAAAAATCATGTGTGTGACATAGATTAAAATTTATAGTGGGGTAATTTTTAAAATTGTCGCAAAATTTCTTGAAATATAACCAAAGTTATTAAGACTAAATAGAATTTGAAACTTTTTTTCTATTGATAATATCACAGGTTAAAGATGGCTCGTTCCAATTAACTTATGAATCAAAAACCAAACACAGAAAGACAACATAAACGCAAATCAGATGTTTTGAGAAACGAATTTGAATTTGGAACGCGAACCCTCCGGATGAGCCCACGTCAGGCCGAACTCATTGTCCGCATTGTGAATGGTCAGTTAAAAGAAAATGAGAACGTTTCATTATAATATTAAAGGGCCTGACAGACGATACGAACTTCCGCTCGGACGCCGCCATATGTTCGGTAATTCTATTTAATTTTTGTACATCGTGTAACTGGTTCGCGATCATTATAATTACGTATGCCAGTTGAAGACGCTGCTTGCGAGCGGATGATGTGTGGCCCTTTAGAAGTTTGAATAAATCGCCTTATTGATTCGTTTGAAGCTGACTCGAAGCTGCGAACTATATTTATTACTTCGTTCAAAAGCTAAGAGAACATTATTAAATAAAAACTTATTCACTATTTCTTTGAAGACTTATTTATATATACTGATGGTAAGACCTCGTGTGAGTCCGAGCGGGTACGTACCACCGCCCTGCCTGTTTCTGCCGTGAAGCAGTAATGCGTTTCGGTTTGAAGGGTGGGGCAGCCGTTGTAACTATACTGAGATCGTAGAACTTATATCTCAAGGTGGGTGGCGCATTTACGTTATCGATGTCTATGGCTTCCAGTAACCACTTAATACCAGGTGGGCTGTGAGCTCGTCCACCTATCTCAGCAATGAAAAAAAATCGTGACATAAATTTAAAATAATTTGCTATTAGTTTAATAGATATATAAAAATAAAAAGGTAACTAAATAGTCGAAATAATTCCAATGTGCCTACTACAAATAATATTAACAATAATACGACGGCTATAGCTCATTAGCAAAATGTCCATTCAATTTTATTTGCTGAAAGCACAATAGGCTTTTCAATATAACTTAATTACTTCCTGCGTACGAATAGCTCAATCAAAACTATAGTAATTCATCCACTCTTATGGACATAAACAAAAGGATTTTAATGCAGATTATTCAAGTGTAGATAGGCCATTCTTATTCTAGTCAAGTTTGGATTTTTTTCAAATTCGTAATCAATGATGTCTATTCTGATCTTCTAAGTCTTCTGAGCGGGTTACTGCAATTTTACCTGTCCTGTTGAAATTGAAAAGACCTTTTCAATCCACAACTAATCCGTCCGTCCTTAAAAAAGCCGCATTTCGAAGTCTGAAGTCGTGGCCTAAAGGATAAGACGCTTGATGCACTCGTATCCAGCGATCCAGTTGTCCCCGTGTTCGAATCCCGCAGGCAGGTACCATTTTTTCTAATGAAATACGTACTTAACAATTTTTACTAATGACTTCCACACAAGTATCAACTAAATGTAAAGGTTGACATATAAATAAAGAGTTTTTGTCCAAACCACAAATATTTCACATAAGAAGTCGTCGGAAAATTCAAGATCACCTATATATTATTTCATTAACAATAAGTCTATTCTGGTCTTAAACAGCCATTCTACAACATCTTTGATCGTGAGTTCAACATAAAAAAAACTGGGCGTGTCGAAATGACGTAAGTACAAAAAACGTTCAGTAATTAAATCGACTAACTTATAATTATCGAGTAAAATACGATCGTTTTTTGCACACGTGAATCGAATTACGTATTTGTTTTATTGAATAACGAACTCTAGTTCCAGATGATTAAAGCTTAAAATAGCATTTAGTGTAAAACTAAGGAGCTTAATAAATACCGAAAGAATGGCTGAATTCAAAATCGACTACTTCTTCATCATTCATAGTCGATTGCATCTTATATACAGGTAGATATACTTATTGTTGTAGCTTCGCCGATAACTCGATACAACTTAAGACAATACTTTACAAAAACTTCAAAACTTAATATCGATACGATACGATTTATGATTCGGAAATTTTTCTTAATGTAATGTCGCGCTTGGCCGTGCTATTGATAAATGTACCAGTCGAACTCCGAGAATGCAAGTTGTAAGTTTTCGATGATGTATTTATGTTCGTTTACTGTTGATTAATACGCACAATATCTGATGATATTATTAATTTTCAACAGTTCACATTTCATGAAGATTGAACACGTATGCGTAGATTTGAATAACAAACTATTAACGATGACTTTTGAAGTCGCCATGGCCTAAAGGATAAGACGTCCAGTGCATACGTGTTGAGCGGTGCACCGGTGTTCGAATCACAGGCGGGTACCAATTTTTCTAATGAAATACGTACTCAACAATTGTTCACGATCGACTTTCACGGTGAGGGAATAGCATCGTGTAATAAAAATCAAATCCGCAAAATTATAATTTGCGTAATTACTGGTGGTAGGACCTCTTGTGAGTCCGCACGGGTAGGTACCACCGCCCCGCCTATTTCAGCCGTGAAGCAGTAATGCGTTTCGGTTTGAAGGGTCGAGTAGCCGTTGTAACTATACTTGAGACCTTAGAACTTTATATCGCAAGGTGGGTGGCGCATTTACGTTGTAGATGTCTATGGGCTCCAGTAACCACTTAACACCAGGTGGGCTGTAAGCTCCTCCACCCATCTAAACAATAAAAAAAATTCAAATAAAAACGTTTCGCCTTGAAAAGTAGGTTACTTCAACTTAATCTTCACTTCGGCTTGTAGTCTATAGACTCCGGTAGCTGCTTGTCAAGAGACCGTAAACTCGTTGGCCTATAGTGTGAAAGTTCCCGATTGCCCAACCTATTAATTGAAGAATGAACTAAATTATAGTCGCTCCAAGGATCAAAATCGAAATGAGTATACCCATAGAAGAAAAACGTCATCAGAATAGTTCATAGAATTAGCAAGCCGTACTGTCAGTGATAAAAACTTATTTTTATATTAAATTAATGAATTACTATAACTATAAATGTAATGTAGAAAATAATTCGATGATCTTTTGCCACTGTTCAAATTTTGAAATTTACTTATTATTATTTCTCGGATTCTCTTCTAGTTAGTCAAAAGATACTGATTTTAAACTAACTTAAAATTTATTTAATAAAGCATGTATTATTGGTTCTCGGAATATTGTATTAGATTTTAAACTAAGTACCTATATACTGCATTATAGGGTGAATAATGTTAACAATAATGCTAGGTGAATAAATGTTACTGGTGGCAGGACCTATTGTGAGTCCACAGGAGAGGGTACCACTGCCCTACTTAAATCTGTCGTGAAGCAGTAATGCGTTTCAGCTTAAAGGGTTGGGTAGCCGTTGTAACTATACTGAGACCTTAGAACTCATATATCAAGGTGGGTGGCGGCATTTATGTTACAGATATCTATGGGCTCCGGTAACCACTTAACACCAGATGGGCTGTAAGCTCGTCCACCCATCTAAAAATAAAAATAAAATAAAATGAAATAAAAGGCTTTTTCTTTTATTTATTCATTTATTATTGTCAGTGGACTGGTCACGCAAGCTAGCGAACTGACAGTAGCAATAGCAGACATAGTCTTGAGTGGGAATCCCGGATCAGCAGACAGTGGGGACCAATAAGAAAATCCGAAGACAATGCAATGATTACAATGCGTATCGTAAAAGGTCTATTTCCACCTTATGATGCTGGATAATAATAATGAGAACTGAATTCTCTCAAACTCAGACCTTCTAAATGCGTGAAAACACGATTAACGATACTATAAGCCGCCCTCTTTTGCGCGAAGTCAAACAGATAAACTTCGGAAACTCGGCGCAAAGATAGCATATAGAAAAGAATCTAGTAGTGTTCTTCTCAGTTGAAAACATTACTGATCGAAAATAAGTACTGTGGGCTAGCTGACTAGCGTGGTAGATAGTACTGTCCTGCAGCAAAAACTAAAAACAGTAGCATACCCAGCAGTCGAGATTTGAACATTAGTTATTAAAACATATTTGAGCTAATAAAAAGTTGAGCATTCACCTCCACAGTGAGGACGGAGCCGGTGGTGATCTTAACAAGTGAACACAAAAGGAGCATTGAGCTCATCTGGCGATTTACATTGGTAGCACACTCTTAGATTTGGCCTTTTAATTTAAATTGTTGTATAAAGATAGGTTTCATAACATTTCGATAAAGTAGAAGCAACCTAAATCAAGCTCTTATTTCATATTCCGGACCCCTTGTTAGCTCGAAAAATATATATAGAAAGCATGTTTTTAATGAAGCATTGAATATTTATTTTATTTTGGTTTATTCAGAGGAACATTGATTTATTAAGCAACAATTTATAATATTAAAGAACATGAACTTTATCTTAAGCATTACAAATTCGGGTATTTAAATGACTAATAGCAGCCATAAAATATAATTACGAGATGTATGAAAAAAAAAATCATTGTACAGAGCGCTCGCCGATTTTAATTACGGTACTTTGTAAGAAGTAATGTGTCTCAAGACAAAATAGCGAGACATTAACTTCCTCCGCAAATTGGGAGACTTAAGTGCTCTGGTACAAGGGTCATAAACAATACGCAACGCGGTTTCAGGCAAAACACTCGACACTATAATTTTTCCACATTCATACAATAAGGGCCGCAGTCAATGAGTCTAGCCTGCGACGCACACAAGCCTGTGTATACGCACACGGACGCTCGGCCGGCCCGTAAACACGCGGAGAGATCGCGTGCAGAAAGCTCCACACACACGAGCCGCCGCATGGCCGGCGCCCTAAGCTGTGGTCAGTACTAACGCAAACTGTGTGACGGACACACGAAAAACGAGCTGAAAACGGAACGTAAACTGACAAAAACAAAAAAAGAAACGCGAAACGGAACGCGCGAAGCCAGAGCTCGCGATACGCGCTTCGACACCGCCGACTATGCAAATCTGAATGCGCTTGTGTTGGTTTATGATCAACTGTCAAAACTTCGGGATACATGTGACGTTCTGCTTTTGAAATGTAAACAAAATCGTAGCAAGACGAGTATTCGATGTTATTTACGATGCGCGATCAGAAAGTTTCGTGAGTTTATGAACTTAGCTTAATTAAATCGCATCGCTCAGTGACCGAAGGCGTAGAGGCATTGGATTATTTTTGAATGAGTAAGTATTTATGATACGCTGTTTTAGAATTTAAATGTGTCCTCGGACTAATTTGTGTAAGCAATACGACGTGTATGAAACGTTAAGTTTATTGCTATAATGTATAATGAATGTTTGGTTGTTCGCTAAACGGTTTATGATATTTCTGCTTTGAATTTTGGTTTTAATTTTTTTATTTGCGGTACTCAACTAACATACCAGGCGCATAAATCTTAATGTCTAGTGAATCGTTAATATTCCGAATTCATCTTTAATTTAAAAACTTTTAATTGGATTGTAAGTGGTAGACTAAATTTTCGAACTATCAAATATACAAATTAAATCAAATTATAGGCAACTATAATATTCCTATAATGAAAAAAATGTTAAAAAGAACTATTACATTGAACGCTTTTAGCTAAATGAAACCGATATTCTGGTTCCGAACTCACTGAAGTTATTGAACTAGATAATGAATTATTAATTAAAATGGGTGATTTTTCATTTGCGGCCGATGTGGTAATCTCATAGCCGCCACTAATCCTTGGGGTGACGTCCGGTTACACGTATGTACACATTAGGGCTGTCACGCAAAACTTAATCTTTTAAAAATATTAATTGATAGATCGTGTAGAAATCTTTTTATATTTTTTGGTATTTACACAAAGATGAGCTAAGGATATATCTGTGTAGCCATAGCTCAGAGACTCAGACAATAATACATTCGACTACTGTCAGCTGTTCTGTTCTCACAGCTAAAATATGCTACTGCTTGGTAGTAAAAATGATATTATATGAATACGTTTGATACCCAATGAATTTTCTGAAATCAATGCTTATTCTTAATTCCTTCTCTTAAATTCTCAATTTCGGTACAGCTTAAGATGCAAAAATTTATGAAATAAATGAAATAATAATCATGAATTAATACATAATGAAAACGAAAATACAGTCACATGTTACAATAACAATTAAATTTTATGACATTAATACCCCAAATCCGGATGATCATGGCTCGATATTGTGGCCCATCGCTCATGTACGTAGATATGTTATTTGTTTCACTGCTACGATCCGAAAACTTACTGCATCACTTCGGTGTAGAATGCAAGGCAACTATAGACATTATGGCCTATAGACAGAAACCATTTTTCGACTTTAAAAAAATAAAAAACCCCGCTAAAGATAATAAAGATAGCAACTCTTTAAAAATGATAAAGTTGAATTTAGAATGACGTCATCGTTCAAGAGCGCTGTATAAATTGTATAATAACGGTTTTTGCAGGACAGAGAAAGAATATTCATCTCAATTCCCACTGTCCAACTAAACCAAGGTCTATTCAGACACAATTATTAGAAAATTATTGAAATCTGCTTGTGGCGCTACCCACCATTTTTATTTATAAATCCATGGGCACACTCAAATATACACTAAAATAATCATAATTCAGACAACCAATCAGATACCTCCATTGTTATACGAAAAACAACCTAAAGCTCTATTCGACCTACTTTTATATATATTATTCTAACCTCATTTGGACTAACACAGAGATTTTAAGACCTCGAATAGTAAAATCGGATCAGCCACTCTAAAATAATGCCATTACCAGCGAACAGCATTTCATTTTCCTAAAGGTATTAGTAAGTCGAAACTGGCCGAAAAAATCGAAATAATTTAAGTTTTTAACAGTTGGCAACCCTGTCATGTATGGATGAGGCATTTGAATGTGTTCGTAAGTGTCAATGTGTGCGTTTCCCCCATTAGACATGTGACACTCCCGGGGCTTATAATTGCATTCCACTAAAATATGAGTTAAGTTTATCTAGAAAAGTCTCAATCTAAATTAGTACTAAAGTCACACACTATCCTCATAATAATATCTAAACTAATGGCGCATACCTATTCTGGAATCTATATCCTTTTCATCAAAAATTATAAATTACCATCAAATAAGTTTACCATTTATTGGAACCACGTTGGAAAGCAAAAATAAAGTGATTATGTCGATGCATTAAGATCCCAGGCCATTTACAATTTAGAATAGAATTGCTATTGTACAAAATATCATACATGTATCGTTGTAAATGAAACCCGACAAAGGGAAAAGTATTTTCATTAACACAAACAAACTAATAAACAGGAGAGGTTATTTCGTTCATTAACAAACGTTAAGGGTTTATTAGAACAAAAACCATCTACGCAGAGACAATACACTTGGTTAAGGGGATGGACATAGAATTATAAAAAAACAGAACTGCTATTAGTGTTATAATTATTTGTTTTTGTTTGTTAAGGAACAATATTCGTATCCTTAATTTGGATGGAATTATTGTAACATAAGAGGATATATTTACATTGAGGTTTTCTTGATAAAAAGCACGTGCCAGAGTCCCGCGTCCTTCCGTAGTGATTTTGAAAGAGATTTGAGTTCTCCGAGACTGCTGAAGCCTGAATTCCACATCTTCCACGATTTCCACGTGAAGTACACAATACCATCGATGCAGCCGGAGATAGACTAAACTCGCGCAATATAGTTCAAGGAAAAAAATATTCAGAGGTCACGACCCTCATTGAGGATTATCTAGGCAAGGAAGAGGAAAGATATATTAATGAAATGCACTTAATTAGGCCAGCCATTAACTAAAAAAGTGAGCACGAGCACAACCCAAAAAGTCGGTCAATAGATGAATTCACAGAAAACTTTGTACTAAGTGGACACTGTAATAGATGGACAGCGTAATGCAATGACTCTCCCGATGTTTTAACATTAATTTGAAGATTTCATCTATCATTCAAACTGAAACTCACGATTATTTTGAAGTACCTGTTGTGGTATCCACGCGTTTTTGCATGGAAAAACACTAAATCCAAAAACGTTACTAACTAATCATTAGGAAGCAATTATCAAGCTAGAAATTCTACAGACGATGCGCATATTCAGTTGTTGATTTGTTACTGCTTCAACAAGGACTAGTATAATACATTTACATATAATCTTATAGAAATTTAACCCAAATGTAATGATCAATTCCAGATAGAATACGCGATTGGGCTGACAATGGATTAAGCCAACTATAAAATCCTATATTTTCGCCACTTCTAAAATATTCTATGTTTGAATTTGTACAGACGCATTTACTTAATTCCTTAACCACGACATTCTCGCAGTGGGATGAAATTAAGAAAACATTCACCACATTAACCGTGCCCTATCTACATTTTATTTTGTCTAGACGCTTAATTTGATCTGGAAATATAATGGCGCAGTCTAGTAGTTGAGCATCTACGAAGAAATTGCGGTTCTCGTCATTTTCACTTGCAATTAAAAAACTTTATAATTTGCTAGAAAATAAGAAGAAAATTAAACAAATTTACTTGAGAAATACAATAGGAGTATTACTTTTACTTAAGCTATTTAACCAGACGCTTTAATAATATGCTTCACGTATGAAAGTAGAAAAACAAACATTTCTTACTATAGCAGTATTTTCTCGTCGGAAAACTCCTTAACCGTCGACGTCTTAGCGTTCAGCCACGAAGCAATAAAGAGCGCAAGCTTCCACGTTCATTAATTAACCCCTGATATATCTCTCTCGCTTGCACCTAAGTAAACTAGTTGTAAATGAGTGCATCTCTCGCTCTCGCTAGCTTTGCGCAAAAATTAACTACTACATGTTCCGCTTTCGTGGTATTCACACACATTGGGGAAGAATGCATATGCACGTCGTCTGCCAGCATTCCGAAGGGCTTAAGAACGATCAAGGCCTTACTAAATTAGCATTAATAACGTGGCGGTTAAAGCACAAATTTCCATGCTCCGATAATTATTATAGGCTATTTTCCGGCGTGTTTAGGTCACGTGTGGTTAGTTTCCTATCCTCGTGTAATAAATCTCTTAGTCGTCGTAATTACAATGTTCTTGTCTGTTGTGTGTTTTCATTAAGGAAACGCACAGAAACGCGTGTGGTTTACAGGATAAATCATTGAATAATATTATGTTGCAACAATGGACTATACGTACCATGGAAATGGAATTCTTGTATTTCGTAAAATGCCTTATTATATTTTTAATTATTCTATACCAAAAGCTTTCCGATATGATTCCGTTTATAAACACATTAAGATGAATTATAGTCGATGATTGTTAATTAATTTAAAAGTCTTATCTAAAGTAAACAATTAAACACAAAATCTTTCGCACCAATGTAGAGCACACTTCCCGACCTGTCACTGGAACAACGTCATTAAAGGATTACGAACTTAGATGTAGCTCATTCATACCTTCCGCTCACTCCCGCGAATTGTCTCCCAACTTATCAACTGACGTCGCATCCGACACGACGACGGCGATAAATTTATTTTCATCCTTCTCGCCGGTCGTACCGCCTTAACTTAAGCATATATTTCATAGCCCTGCTGAGCCTGTTAACGTGCGAAACAATTTTCGAATGCATGAAGAAATTGAATTCGAAATTTAATTTTGTTTTTTTTAATTTTCGAATTTAATTCGTGTTTTGTCAAACAGCATTGGGCCCGCGCTCTGTCCCTGTCGCTCGGGCTGGGCGGCGGCGCGCGCTTGGGCGGGCGGTATGCAAATGCCTAGCGCCGCGACGGTGAGGGTCGCCTGTGTGAGTGCCTTGTACCATTGGCCGCGCTAGAACGGCCAACTTCGCCACCAGTTACGGTTGTTTTTCGTTCCGTTCCTAATTAACTTCCGTATATTCTTAAAGTAACTTTTCTCATCTCGTTCTAGCACTTTTTTCATTGCGTTATCGTTATTAGTAAAATAACGGGTCACCTACACGAATACCGACAGCGTGTGTTCTGCAGAAGTTGTATTTTTTATTATTATTTTAAAATTCGAATATTTTTCGCGTGTGTTTGTCAATTGCGCGTGTTGTCAAATTAACGATGGAAAATTAAATGACGTAAAATGATTGCAATGTTTTTGTAAATTTCATCACGTTACTCAATGAAGTGATCGCCAAAGACGCTTACAGTAAGTTCGGAATTATCTCTCGTGTTACTTTATTGGTTAAAGAGTGAGGTTTTATGGGCTTTAAAAATAAATTACTCCATCCCGATTTCTAACCGCTTTGCAAGTGAATATTTTATTCTCGATTCATGTCTAGCAGAGGTAAATAAATCATACAGCTTGTCAAATCGCTTAAGCAATTTCTAGATATGTTTTATTTTATAAACTAACGTTATCATGTCAAGAACAAACACGATTGTCTCTTAAGAAAAAACCTCTCTCGAGACCTATAAATTTCCGAAAATTTTAGTGATAAACGCATGCCTAATAAAAATAAAATATGTGCCAAAGTTAAGTAGCAATAACTTGGCTGCACGCAACACGAAAACGCGGCCGATTCATATAATTTTTTTGTAAAACATAAAACACGAAATTAATTTCGTTTTACGGCAACACCGAACACTTTAATTGTTCCTTTGACATACGTTAAACACCGGTCATAATGTCCGAATTCCTCAAACGATCAAAACAAAACCTTAAAACGTACTTTTAGGGATTATACCCTTTTTATAGTTTCACGAGGTGTTGTTTTATTATTGAAAGATTTATTTTGAGCATTCGGCAAAAGCAAATTAGAAAGGTTACGTGCGAATGAAAGATACGATATCGTAAATTATGAACACGGACTGGCGACGGAGACGCGCGCTCGTCTTAAAAGGGCAATTTTAATTAGACCCCCAGAATGATTTACAAGCCATCAATGTAACGTGGACGAACCTTGACGAGTTCACAAAAGGATGATCGAAATCTGCGGCTCCCATTTGTGCACTACAACATAAACGCGTTTTAGTATTTTGAAGGAAGTCTTCAAGAACTGACGAAAATAAATTACACAAAAAGCATCATCAAGTTTGGAACTTTCAAGAATTCATTTCTAGTAATCAAATCTGAACGAACATAATTCTAGTTTTGAAATTATCTGTCCTGTTTGATTACAGTTAAAAATAAATATTGAAGTATATAAATATTGAAGTATGATCTTCACAAATCAATTACTTGTATTAAAGTAACTTATTAATTAAGGCGTCGATTGAAAATTGCCGTTTTAAAATATGAATCCTGTCATCGTATGACATTTATACGGATTGAAATGCCGATGCTCGGAAAAAAATTATATAGCATCGAATATAAACATATTTTACTTGTGTCTTTCGCTAAAACAACGATCGTGATCATTCAACACGACGGCTTAAATACTAAAGTTATCGATAAATCGCGGAGACCTGAATAATGTTCTTTGGCATAAAATAAACAAAAACCAAAGTTGGCGTAGGTAGGCGACGAAAAGTATTCGATTCGGAATGCGCTTTTGCATACACAATGCCCCTTTTGTTTAGAGAAAGTATTTCACATTTTAACTTCATGACTGATTTATTTTTATATGATTCATAAGAGCGGCCCCCGTGAGCCGATGTCGTGTCTGCGTCGCGGAATATACGTTAACTTATAAACAATCGATGAATTATCTTTTGGCGATCGAGTTCGGGTTTTCATGTTTGCTGATTATTATTTTTTGTCAGAAATTAATAACAGTCGGTTGTCACAGCACTAGTTTATTACCGTCCGGATTCCGTATTTGAAAAATGCCGACAAAGCAATTTTTTTTATTTTTATAAAAGAACCTCTTTTACTTTCTTTTCGTTTGATAGGACTTTATCTAACAAAAATGATATTACGATTCCTAGGTACACAGAACTACTATTTGAACATTTTCTTGCTATATTCGGTTTACCTGAAATACTAAATTTAAATTCTAGTGTCAAAGTGTATATATGATCTTGCAGACACACATCAGATGGATAAAATAAGATGTACCAACGGACCCGCTCTCATGGTAAGTTCATATAGACTAATGATTGATTTTCAGAACCCCAGCTCGGTATGTGGGGCTGTAGGCAACAGCTTGGCTCTGCCTCTGGCGTTGCTGACGTCCATAAGCAACGATAAGCACCTAGTGGACCTGATTCTCACTTTTCCTTACCTTCTTCTCCTTCCTACATTTTATTAAATTTTCTTCCTAGTATTATCAGCTCACATGAGAACTTATCACCGTTCCATTGTGATGCATACGATAACAGCATCTGAAGACTGTTGAGACGACCGCCTGATATCTCAAAGTGGACAATGACATGAACCCTTGGGATATTTATGTGAATATTACTTTCGAAAACATTACATTTCATCACAGCACGCTATATAACAATATTGTTAAAAAAAGCATGTTTGTGTTCCGTGTCCTCTGATATCATTAGCTCATCAGTTCAACGTCATTCAACCCAGGTAGTACCAAGAGTTCATTTGGCTTGTTGGAGAGTTGGTTGAGGGTCTTAGTTTGAGCAGCCATTGCTCGTATACCCGTATTTTTTGTAGGGTAGCTGACGATTACTAACTAAGAACTCAGGTTCTATCAAATCAAATCTATACAACTTATCCAGTATTATAAATACTAGGGAATGTTAATACGATTTTTAGTTGAGCTCCCGATATATTAACGCTGTTACAAGTGCCGTGATCACAAATATAATGAAGAATGCGAGTAGGGTGTTAAGAGCTAACAGATCTGCTTAGTCTCTTTCTGCTTTGCTTTTGAGTGTTACGAATGCAACTTTATGATCCATCCCGACGAAACACACTCACAGTATCGACAGTTTTGTTGACATACCTTTTTTTCCTAAGCCTAAAATAAATCTACTCTCTTGATAGCCTCCAGTTAGTATAATTTGAAAAACGACTACCTTGAAACAAAAAGAAAATCGGGAAGAAGTATCAACACACAGGGGCTTAATACAGAAGAACAAACATTTACATATATATTCTGGTATTAGGTGGGTACCAAAGCCTATGGATATTACAACGGTAATGTAGCCATCCACTTGACAAACATGACGTCTCGGTCAAGTTATATTAACGACTGTCCCATCCTTCAAAAGAAAATGCATGATTACTTCAACACGGCCCTAACCAGGATAGTGATACCCACTTCTTATTTCAGTTATTGTTCTGTACCTTTCAGTCCACATAAAATGTTAAAAAATAATCGGAGTCCACCATAACATAAAGTAGATAAAGACTAAGAGCCAGTTAGGAGCCCCTCCAACGCGCTTACGACATGCTCTACCATCATTTTTATTTACATATACGAGTGGACGTGCTCTTAGCCCATCTGCTGTTAAAAGGTTACCAGAGACTAGAGACATTACAACGTAAATGCCGCCACCCACCTAGGATCCACCTCTAAAGTGATACGCATTATTATTTTACGGTAAAAATTGCCAAAGTAGTTATTCCTACCCGCACGGGGTACATATAACCCACCACTAAGATGCTTATATGTGACTACAATGACTATATACATATTTAATTTACAACAGAAATATGATTATTTACATTGATTATTCCCAGGTGTTTTCCGAAGAATCAATCCTCCCCGAATCCTGATCACGCAGGAGCAAGTCGTCGTCGCCCTAGACACGCCCTTACGGATCCATCAGATCCAATAACTCTTGCATTAGATACCTTCAGCTCTAACACTAGGAGCAGGCTGAGGAACCCCGGTAACCGTACTCGTCGAATTCGACAAAGAGGTCGACGTGCAACCTAACCCATACATCAGCCCGCTGAGTTTCTCGCCGGATCTTCTCAGTGGGTCGCGATTCCGATCCGGTAGTAGATTCATTCGCGAAGCAATTGCTCTTGAGTTGTTAGGTCTCCTTCGGAGGCGCTCGGGCAGTTGTTAGCAAATCCCACCCCTCCTGGCTGAGCCTTTGCTCGCCCACCTGTCCTGGTGAAGCTGGAAAGGCCTCCGGGCCACCAGTAATCTTTCAAACATACAAAAAAATCAAAACCATATATAAGCTTCGTAGTGAACTTAATTTAATTATGATATAAGTTTGTATTCAATCAGATAATTGGTTTCGATACAAGTTACGTCACACCCTCGATAAAGTACTGATTAGAAATTTCTTTTATTCATATAACAGTATCATAAATACGAAATGAAATCTATCTGTCTGTTACGTTTTGATGCCCAAACCTTCTATGAATCGATCTTGACAAAATTCGATACGTGCATAGTTTAAATTCTCAAAAGCATATAGGCTACCTTATATGTTTTATTTTCCTATGCTGATAGCCTCATCAGTTTGAGAGGCTATATCAGCGTTACCCTAGCGTGTAGGTGAGCCTTTGGGGCTCAAACCGGACGTGTTGCTAACACTGACCCTAGCAAGAGCAGTACTTCGAAGAATCTACCACCGGATCGGAAACGCGACCCACTGAGAAGATCCGGCGAGAAACTCAGTGGGCTGTGGGCTGTGTCTATGGATTAATTTATGGTTCAGTTGACCACGGACCTCCCACGCTATGAGTTGGGAAGCGCGGTGAAGATACCGACGGAAAAAGTTCCTTTATGAACCAAAAACAATTAGAAGTTATCATAAAAAATATTATTATAACTTAATTGCCGTCCTCACTCTTCAAACTAGAGAGTAGGCATGATAGTTTCACGACAGGAATAAGTAGGTACGTTTGTGGGCCTATAATATCTACCATCTGTAACCATCGGAATGAAATAGATGTAATTATAATGTAATAATACGTAATATACGTATAAATATGTATAATAAATAAATAATAAACGTATAAATAATACTTAATAATGTATTTAAAAATACGTCTCAATCTTACGACCGGATTTTAATTTGAAATTCATAAAGGATTACCGGTAGATACAACATTAGATTCGCTGCTTGAAAACAACAATAATATTAAAGATTAAGTAAGAAAACTTGTTGATCCCTAATCCTTCTTTTTTTAAGTTATTTTAGATCAACAACTTGTCAGTCAACTACGATAATTACAGAGCAAACAAACATTTAGAAGCGACAATAATTATAATTCATAATTCGAACGTACGATAATCGTTGGTGCGCCATCTTGCCAGCGGCGGCCCGGCCAAATGTTTCCGCTTTAATTTCTCCTTTAATTTGGTGCTTCCGGCCGCGGCCAATCCGTCAGCCGACCGTAATTATATTATTTCGGCAATAAATTATCGAATTTTTGAATACAAAGACCGTTTGGATCTCAATACAAAAATTTTGTTCGACACTAGAGCATTGACGATAAATATCAAAACGGTTGAACAAATTCACGGAAATGTATATTAATGAATTCAGTTGCAAATTTCATAGTCAATAATTTCTAATAGCTACAAATGCAAATTTAATATGTGGAATATTGAAATAAAAATTATATTATAATGCTTTTGAATTAATTACGTTAGTGATGTAGGTACTTACAAAAACTACGCATGATTAACTCGCACACAATACATTCGCCAACTCTTAATAGTGAGAGGCGAGGTTCGTTTGGAAACAAATCGATACCGACCGATGGCTTGATTCTATTAATTCCGTTAGAAATTAACGCAAGCGGGTATCGACACCGACGCGGTCGCCATGGCAACGCGCCCCATACTTACAACTCACTAATTATGCCACACTGATTGCTTTTCACTTTTTTTACCCCATGAGAAGGAGACGCCACCCTATCTCTGAATAGTGTTTGGCGCAACGCTTGTATCGATTGTTTTTGTACAATATTATTACACTTTATGATGCAAATATTTTATTATTTACTCTGGTAAGCTTCTCTATAGCATATTTATCGCCAAAATTTATCACCACACTCTCTCAACTATAAGGAAGACTACTTTCGTGATTACTCTATAATCTTTGCATACTTATATTTAATTTCAATTGTGAATTTCGATTTATCTGGAATCGATTTTGGCGAAGTATCGATACATTTAAGTCGAAACACATGCTCAATGACTTTGCATTTGGATGCCGATGACGTCACGTTGATCGATACAAGGAAACGGGCCATTAGACTGTTTTTATTCGTCACACTGATTAATCTTGTGATTAATTATAAGTTTCTATTAGGACGCGACGCTAACGGTTTTTTGTGCCTTTTGTGTCAAATATTTGTTTAGTAATCTCAGAGTTGGAACATCGAACAAAAACCGTAATTTATTTTAATTAAGTTTAAATATGAAATTTGTTATGTCTATAAATCTCGAAGACCATTTATCCATGTTCTTTAATACGATTCCTAATATCAATTATGTTGGTCATTAATTAGTTTTTATTTTGTCGTATTTTTATTTTTTGACTTAATAATTTTGGTGCTTTACTGAATTAGGATTTTAAATATTTTATATATTTTTATAATTGGAATTTTTTAGGTTAATAATTTACGAAACATTTTCAAAATGTCAACGAAATCTGATAATTAATTAAATAATCATCTGTGAATTTAGAAACAAAAAAAAAAAAAAACCCGATAATCGAATAAATTTATTAAATTCTTATTTTAAATTTGTGTTAGCATCAGCTTATCGAAATTCGAAATTCGAAAAACCTGTAGCGAACAACCTACGCGATTCAAGTTGACCATTGATCTGATGGCTTAACCCTGACCTTGCTCAAGCCGGCACTCACACTAGCGCGTCAAGCGTACAGCACACAACGCCATTGGATTTCGTGTGTTGCCTTTTCTATCGTCTATTAGAGAAGGTTTATTTATTGGGAATCAACGTAAGATTCGGAATTTCGAAAAATATAGTGCGAGGAGGATTTTTAATTGACATACTAATTCTCGCGAAGCTTACCAAAGTGAGGTTACCGAATCCCCCGAGCCAACCTCGAGACATGATCTTGAATTTCCAATTAGTCGATTACAATAGCTTTCATAGAAACGGTAGGTATACTGGAATTTTTGGCGATTAATATAGAAGGCTGATACTGTTATGTGCTCTAAATAAGTAATATATAATAATAATAATAATAAAGTAATAATTCGCCGCTATTAATACTGAATCTAAAAATTAAAGTATTCTAATTTCTACTTATATATTATAATATAAAATACAAAAAAAAAGATTAAGTTTGCAATACCCAATAAAAGTTTCTCAGCCCAAAAAAAGAACATTAGAATTTAAAAAAAAATTTTAATGAATTCAAAACGAATGGCGTATTTTAAATAGGTATGTTCATTCAAAATTCGATTAAACATATTACTGATAATATTATTTTGGTACTTTCAGATCTATAAAAAATATTATTATTATAAAGAGCACTTTCAAGTTTCTCGAATTTCGAATCCATATCCGATTCTAATTCGACTCGGTACCGAAGACTCACTAAATAAATCCGTAGTCCAACATATGAACTGATAATATTATTTTGATACTTTCCGATCTATTATATAAAAAAATATTATTATTATAAACAGCACTTTCAAGTTTCGAATTTCGAATCCATATCCGATTCTAATTCGACTCGGAACCGAAGACTCACTAAATAAATTCGTAGTCCAAACAGCGATTAACATTTCACCAATCGCAACATTAGACCGGCACGCGATACTTCCCTATCACGGAGCAAAGAATATAACTAAATCCGATTCCCTTTATCTCATCGATTTTTCAAACAATAAACTTTTAATGCGGGCTGTCACTGCCCGTTAATTGGATAGGCATGTGTGCATGTGAATTACAACATTGTTTACGGGTGTGTGTGTGTGCTAAGTACCATTGGTACAGATTGAAAAGTACCAATCCATTGATATTTGAACAAAATTAATGATTCAGTCAAATGTTTACAATATTTTAGGCACTCCTCTTTGTAATCTATATATTAATACGTGAAGCAAAAACTTTGTATCCCTTTTTACGAAAATTGCGCTGACGGAGGAGTATGAAATTTTCCACACTTATAGAGAATATAGAGAAGAAGTGCACAATGCTAATATTTTTTTAAATAATGCATAAAAGATACATTAAATCAATAAAGAAAACTTTACACACACTCCCATGTATTTGACACACACACATATGTATATATACTCTTTGTTTATTGTCAAACTTTAGTTAATGCTTAAAGTCTGTGATCAAATTGAAAATAGGTTAATATTGTTTATCTTTAATATTATTTTTTATAGTGTAGTCTTGGCAAAATCTGTGATTATAGAAGTATAACAGTATTTGACAATATAACCATAATATTGTTCAAACTTATAATTTCAATTAATTATACTCGAATTTCGACTACTGCGGGACCACTATTTCAAATAAATAAGTGAATCTACAGCTATTTTTTTGTATTTATAAAATTCAATATGAACTGAAACACGTGATTCTTACAGTAACGAATAACAATTTATTCCCTTGCTTTGAATATGAGCAAAGAAAGTTCGGGAATGAAACCGAATTCGTTATATTTAGTTACAATGGCCTATGCATTCGCAACACACATAATTAGTGAATGGGGGTCGATATTATTAATGAGAGGGTGCGGGGAGGCGGGGGTAAGACGGGGGTGGATTGTTATCAAGTCGAGCTTTTGTGTTCTTTCCTATACAAACTATTGATTGTTCAGTCGATACTTTAAGGCCGTTAATTATGGGGGCCAAGTGATGGACAGACACCTCGCTTGACACTAATGACGGTGGGGAACTTAATTCACCTGTAATTATTCATTTTCAAACTGAAATCTGATCGGCTGAAAGTCTTATTGAAATTTAATTATTTACGTAAAGTGGTGACGGTTGCGCCTTGTATTTCGAATCACTATGACGTCATATCCGATTAATTGAATAATGATACAAAACTTCATCATACTTTATGTTGAGTCGGTGATGTAAGAACGATCAGACGCTAATAAGACTTGTAGGCTTACGAGAATCGTATGAGTTTCACAGACACCATAAATTTCAAAGAGAAAACCTTAAATGATTGTGAATTATTTGCTTCTAATTAAACGCTCTTATTTACTGGTAGTAGGACGTCGTGTGAGTCCGCACGGGTAGGTAGCACCACCCTGCCTATTTCTGCCGTGAAGCAGTAATGCGTTTTGGTTTGAAGTGCGGGGCAACCGTTGTACTATACTGAGACCTTAGAACAGATATCTCAAGGTAGATAGGGGCAATTACGTTTTAGATGTCTATGGGCTCCGGTAACCACTTAACATCAGGTGAGCCGTGAGTTGGTCCATCAATCTAAGCTATAAAAAAAAAAAGACTGTACTCCCACTACCGATGTTTTAAGAAGATTATTTAAAATACAAGCAATGGGTTAGCTTTATCAAACTTTATCAAATAATCTCGATGGCATTAATATTGTATAAGTAATTAGAAGTACTGACATTTGTCAAGCTTTATATATACTCGTAGTGCATATTATATAGAACTAGAAGTCCCGTAGTAGTCGAAATTCGACTATAATTAATTGGAATTGTAAGTTTGTACACTATTATGATTCTATTTTATACTTCTATAATCACAAATTTCGCCAAGGGTACACTATAAAAAAATATTAATAAAGACTAACAATATTTAATCTATTCTCAATTGGACCACAGACGTAAAGAACAAAAGTTTGACAATAAATAGCACCTATGCATGCGTGTGTGCGTCAAATACATGGTATGTAGTGTGTGTAAAGTTTTCTTTATTGATTTAATGTATCTTTTATGCATTATTTAAAAAAAATATTAGCATTGTGCACTTCTTCTCTATATTCTCTATAAGTGTGGAAAATTTCATACTCCTCGGTCCGCGCAATTTTCGTAAAAAGGGATACAAAGTTTTTGCTTCACGTATTAATATATAGATGTTACAATAGCAATAAAAAAAGGCTAATTGTATAGATTTTTAAGATCATAAATGGAAATTCGTTCGATGCAACAAAATACGTAGATTCAATAAAACCGACATTCGATAACTAGCTTACTGCGTCGACTAATGAATATCGTGACCAATTATACCGCATGCTGAATATCTAATAAGAACTAACGCTTCGCCGTACAAAACAGACATGTGAAGAGACGGCCGGTACTTCACTGATTAATAAGATGGGGTTGCGAGGCAAGGGTACACACCACCCCACGCTCCCTAGCGCCTTACCCACGAAACAAAAAAAAATGTGACTCATCAACGCAAACCGAAACCGAACACGCGAATTCAAATTATGACTCTTAATTTTATGCTCAAAGGGTTCGTTTTGGTATCGGGCCGTTTAACATACAACGTTTTTTGATTGAGTGCCTTTGTGTATAATCGTTCATTACCGCACACATGCATACGTGTATCGCGCATCGTCCAGCACACACAGACAAGCAAGCGTTAATTATATCGGAAAGTAGTAGGTTGGGGCTCCTTGATTTGATTAATTCCAGCTTGAGTAGTCGATGTCCTAGTTGGATATGCCATAAACACTGGAATATTCCGCCTAGTTCATATAAGCTTGTTAGCGGCTAATTGGTTTTTCTATATTCATTTCTGAGTGAATACTCAATGTTTTCTTATTGGAGTACTCAGTAATTTTCCTTAGTACTTGTTCTTGTACTTAGTAGTGTACAAATGTTATGTTTGAGTCCGCACCTTAAGATACAAAGTTAGTTTTTACTAAACTTATCTTCGCTACAGAAAGCTTGGTAACAAACAAGCAGCCAGTTTCTTCATCAATCTGCGGTTAGTGGCCCTGAATAATTCCCCAAAAGATTTGAATTTGATTACTGGCCGGAATCATTATCATTGTTTAATATGTTTTGAAAGAATTAATTACGATTTTAAACGAAGCTCCTGCCAATAGGCATAGAGCTTTTTCGTATGAATGTTTTATTTACAAAACAGAAATCGTTGAGTTAAGTTCATAGTCTGGATCCTAAGACCTCCATGCTTATTGAAACATGCATGCGCAATGGAAATGGTATTCCTGTTATCATCAGGAAAAATATATAAAACGAAGTGTTTTTAAAAATAACAAAAAAGTTACAACTAAGAAAATATTGTATCCTTAATGTTTTCATCTAGATAAAGACCAGTCTAATTTAGATTGTAGTTAATCCGTAATTAAGATACAAAACTCTCTAATGTTTATCTTTATGTGTTTGTTACTGATTATAAATACCCGATTTTTTTTAAAGCATCTAAATTCGAACCCGAGAAATGTACACAATATGTGATTTTATTAAAAATGCTAATAAATCGAAGAATTTATTTTAACGAGGGCCAAAGATTAATAAACACACATTTAAAAATAAAAAAAAGTGCAATGACCGAGACAAAAACCTGAATTAGAGTTTATTGAATCACTGAACAATTTAAATTAGCTCAGGCGATCTATAAATGTTTTTATCATTTGTTCTTTCGAAATATATACAAAAAAATATTCTTAGTTGTTCGGACGAGTTCACAGCCCACCTGGTGTTAAGTGGTTACTGGAGCCCATAGACATTTACAACGTAAACACGCCACCCACCTCGAGATATGAATTCTAAGATCTATGTATAGTTACAACGGCTGCCCTACCCTTCAAACCTAAACGCATTACTGCTTCACGACAGAAATAGGCAGGGCGGTGGTATCTACCCGCGCGGACTCACAAGAGGTCCTACCACCGGTAATTATTATTAATATTTTCTTTTTGTCATAATTAAACGAAACGTACACAGATTTGGATTCCGTAAACATAATCCACGAGGGCTTCGCGTGATCAACATCGCGATCGCGGAATCGAGAAAAAAGTCGAAAATTGACTAAAGTCGCTCCGATGCGGAACGCTGACAAATTGCTACGAATTTCAACTTTGCTTTTCTCTTTTCTTTTTTGGCTCATGAACGATTCCGGGCAGCGCAATGGAACTGTAATAAATATTTTTTTAATTGCACCCTCTCAGGCATCGTCGAATGTGCCGACAAGTCAGGCGATAAAACTAGATAACGCTTTCAATCGGCATTAACGAATGACAGTAAAACATAAATTGGCCAAACGCTTTTCGAATTTTGACTGCATTAACATAAAGAAAAAAAAATTCCATTGAGATTTAATTTAAACACCCCAACAGAAACCAACGCTTCGAAGAAGTGTTATCTTCTTATGCAAAAATATTAGCTCGTGTCGGACCATATGCAAATTCAGTTTACCTTACTTAGCACGTTCTGGCTTTAAATAAACTATGACTCGTGCCAACCAAAGGGTAGTTTAAGTGAAGGAATAAAAATTCAAATAGACAAGCATAGATTTCGGACTGGAAAGACGGGTATGTAAATATGCGCGTGGACCGTTCATATGCAAAGCGTCTAATGGCCCACGTCGCTTTGATTCTTTGTGCTCTTTCTTATGCAGATCAAAGGTTCGCTTCTTACGCAAATGTATCTATAATTCGTCATATCAACAAAACACGTAAAATTTCATCGATGCTTGTTTAAAACTACACTTTGCCGTAACTACAATTGCTGTATAACACAAATATCCTTTAAAACGTAGTGCGACTCCAATTTATCACGTCTAATTTGCATTATTACAGAAGGACGCAAATAATCTATATATTAATACATGAAGCAAAAACTTTGTATCCCTTTTAACGAAAATTGCGCGGACGGAGGAATATGAAATTTTCCACACTTATAGAGAACATAGAGAAGAAGTGCACAATGCTAATTTTTTTTTTAAATAATGCACAAAAGATACATTAAATCAATGAAGAAAACATTACACACACTACATACCATGTATTTGACGCACGCACGCATGCATACTATTTATTGTCAAACTTTTGTTCTTGACGTCTGTTTTCAAATTGAGAATAGATTAAATATTGTTTATCTTCGTTAATATTTTTTATAGTGTAGTCTTGGCGAAATTTGTGCTTATACAAGTATAAAATACATTCATAATAGTGTACAAACTTAAAATTCCAATTAATTATAGTCGAGTTTCGACTACTGCGGGACCTCTAGTTCGCGTAAATACACTACTTTAACGAAACAAATACAATGAAATGACAGTTAGGTACGTTACGTCCCGTCCCACCTGTCTGTGAGCTGTGACGTCAATCGGTAATACCTAGTCGTTCTCGAATTTCATATGTATCTCTAATTTCAATAACACCCTTCACTACCTGTACCATCTCATCTACATATCAATGTTCGCAGCGTATACGAAATTTTCTTTTCTCTCGCTAAAGTATGCAACGCCCGTGCTCCATATCATTACTGCTGTAAGAATCCCACTAAAATTGGATCGCCCTCTTGCGCGTTGTCATACCCTTTGGAAATAGTAACGGTTTCTTTTCATAACGATTTTTTTTTTGTGTAATGCGATATTCGCTTTGTTTCCACTAAGGGTGGCGTTTGCTACGCCGTTTTGATTGGCGTTCGACCCGCTTTGACGATAGTGTTACCTCTCTCTTAACAACCGCGACTCACGGATTTACGTACCTCCGTTTTGAATATCGAAACATTAAGCAATGATTTATCAAAATTGAAGGAGCTATAATTTAAATAAACTCACGCACTCAGATGCGGCGATTCGTAACAATTATCTGATAAGTATCGCCATCTTAACCCTTCTTCCCACACGAACTTATCTCGTTCAATAACCATCCCGATGCATCTCGACTATTATCATGAGCTGCCTACCCTTCGATGCGTCTACAATGCCGCGCCTCAAATTTATGCATCCGCGTCTACAATAGCTACATCGGCTGCATAATTTGATTACGGAACTATTGTCAGACAGACGCAGGTATCGGAACGTGAAATTAAATTTAGACCAATCATTGGTTAATTTTCGGATTCTTACTGCCTCTAGATATGCGAAGGGGCATACGCACGTATCTCTCGCAACAATGGCTCTCAATCAATTATTATTACTGTTGCACCTTTGATGAAAATCGGAATTGTTGCGATAACGGTCGCCTCATTGTCGTACGTAACACGAATAAATGTCTTTTGTAGTGCATTTGCATATATCGGTTATTGATTGAAAAAATATTCAAATCGGCTCTGTTTAAGTCCTATCGATCCGTTATGGCTCTCATAATTTTGGGAATACAAAAGATTTTTTTATTATTAATATTATTGTAAATAATGAGTCGATTCGTATTATTAAAATGATTTGCATTAAGTCGTTATTTAGAATCGTCAAAACGATTTGATTACGTTCGCTGCTTAAACAATGCAATTATTGTGCGCGGTACAAAACTGTACCCTACTCAGTGAGGAGTGAAAACCTAATTGTCACGATGTTAGCGGTGAAAACATTGCTTGAACACGCGTCACTGTTTCCGGCGATGCTCACGTCGCATATTTCTGAATGCCTTTTGTTCTTAGCCGTACAATACAGAGATACGACCGAGTCTTTGATAACTAAACGTTAATACGGTCCAAAACATGTGAAATCAAATGTTAACAACAAAAGTTTCTTATAGTTACAAAAAAAAATTATTAACTCATCATTTTCGCTGGAAAAAGAAATTTACGACGACGGCACGTGCGATGCTGCTTACAAAAACAAAAATACATAATGGCATAGATAATATATTCATCCCTTAAACGTCTCGTATTCAATTGCTTACATATGTATATTTATGTGTAGAGGGCCTTTAAAATTTCAATATATATGTATATAAAAAACAACTTGGCACGCTTCACCTTTCATATTTCAGTGCATGTCGCGTACTGCTTGCATGTAATTAAATGAGCCCGGTTTGCATATGAGTAGACAGCCCCTTATCTCTTATATTTGCATACCCGAAAATATCTACATAAAAACGGGAAGAAAAGATTGTTTGTCACGCGAATTGATATTGGCTCGTGTATGCAAATGTTCATACATCGGTATTCGCGTTGGTCACGATTCGTGGATACTTCACGCCCGTCATGCGAATCGGGAATTTATTTATTTAAAACACTAGGTTTATGGAGAAATAGGGTGTTGTTATTTTTGTGGTAGAGTAATGAAAATTTTGCTCTGAGGAATTGTTCGAGATGATACCGGCATCTCGTTTTTACCATCGCACCGCCCGCCACCGGAGTAGAGTTCATCCATACTACCTGGAGCCACTGCGGTCATCCACAGTGCGTTTCCAGAGATCTTTTTTGCCACGTACCATCCGGCTATGGAATGAGCTCCCCTATACGGTGTTTCCCGAGCGCTATGACATGTCCTTCTTCAAACGAGGCTTGTGGAGAGTATTAAGCGGTAGGCAACGGCTTGGCTCTGCCCCTGGCATTGGCGACAGTAACCACTCACCATCATGTGGGCCGTATGCTCGTCTGCCTACAAGGGCAATAAAAAATAAAAAATATTTTTTTTTTAATACGTATAACTTCATTAAAGATTATACGGACAAATGTCACAAAAAAAATATTTAAAAAAAAGTAAGTATTTTAAACAAGAAAAAAAAAACATTTAGTCTTTGTTTTTAAACTATTTCCACCTCACACTACAACAATAAAGTTTCGTACTCAATGCAGCTTTAATGCAAAATAACTTAATTAAGTACCACGAGATTTCGTGAGAAATGCAATTCGCAAATTAATAACCGCTATAGGAATTATAAGGATGCCAAAACGCTAGAACCGAAACGTTCGAATCGGAAACAGTTGGAAGTGATTATAAAATAAATGAATATCTTAAAAAATTGTTCATATTTGTATTGCAGCTTAGATAGACAATCGATTTTGATGCAATAGGGATCCTATAAGCAACATGCCGCAATTTAAGATAACTAATAATTTTATCATTTTTTTTGGGTTTTCAAATTATATTTAGTCCTTATCTTAAATCTTAATGAAATACTCTGAAAGTACGAGTAAACACGAAACAAAGAGTTCTCTTCTGATAACTAACAAATGACAATATTCACAAGCTGCAATATAACGAATTTCTAGGTAAGGAAAAAACCTGTTAAATATTTCAAATGTTGGCAAAATTATTATCTCGTACAACAAAAAATATTCAAGCTATAACAATAAATGAGCTTTAAATAAAATTACAACATAAAATCGCTACTACATTTTAAACAGAATCAGATACTTCTTTACTGGTGGTAGAACCTCTTGTGAGTCCGCACGGGTAGGTACCACCACCCTGTCTATTTCTGCCATGAAGCAGTAATGCGTTTCGGTTTGAAGGGTGGGGCAGCCGTTGCAACAGTACTGAGACCTTAGAACTTATATATCAAAGTGGGTGGCGCATTTATGTTGTAGATGTCTATGAGCTCCAGTAACCACTTAACACCAGGTGGGCTGTGAGCTCGTCCTCCCATCTAAGCAATAAAAAAATAAAAAAATGTAGTGCCAACCCTAGTTACAAAATGCTAAGCACTACGTCATACTGCAGGCCGCCTGCAAGTGTAAATGTCGTGGAAACCATACGGCTGCAGCGCTACGGGGCTTCCGTAATTAACTAGCCTCGTAATTAAATACTACGTAATTGCTTAATGCAATCAGCCTGCATTGGAAAATATTTTCCAACTATCGATCGTGTTGCTTTGCGAAATAAGTTATATAGGATTGAACGGTTTTTATTTTGTAACCTCAATCGATAATAATGTATATGGGCCGACTGTAGTAAGACAGTTACTGTTGTGGTTATTTAAGGCATATTCATCTCGTTTTTTTCATCGCACCGCCCGCCACCAGAGTAGAGTTCATCCATGCTACCTGGAGCCACTGCGGTCATGCACAGTGCACTTCCAGAGATCTTTTTTGCCACGTACCATCCGGCTTTGGAATGAGCTCCCCTCCACGGTGTTTCCCGAGCGCTATGACATATCCTTCTTCAAACGAGGCTTGTGGAGAGTACTTTCCATCAGGTGGGCCGTATGCTCGTCTGCCTACAAGGGCAATAAAATAAAGGCAGCTTGAGTCGGTTAAAATCAAATACAGCAATATGATTTTTGCATTACTGAAACGGACAGATCGCTGGTCTCCATACATGTTCGCTACAGATTCAACCACTTGTACTCAAGACAGGATTCAGATGGAAGAAGTAGAAGAAGTTATAGAGGAAGAATAAGATGTGCATTGATGATAGTGTAGTTGCATACCGAATATATTGAGACAGTTCCTGAGTCGTGTCTAACTCGATAGACGTTCGACGATTATTTTTTTCCTACCTAAGCTGATAACCTTGAGAGGCAATTTCAGCGTAACCTTAACTAGTAGGTGAGCTCACGGGGCTCAAACCGGAGTGATTCTAACACTGACCCTAGCAAGAGCAGTGCTTCGCAGAATCTACCACCGGATCGGAAACGCGACCCACTGAGAAGATTCGGCGTGAAACTCAGTGGGCTGTGTCTATGGGTTAATTCGCTCGTCGAGCCCTTCGTCGCAAGCGATGGGTTTGACGAGGGTGGTGACCGGTGCTTGTGGTACCTAAAAGCACCGTTAATGGATCGGGAGGATCCGTAATGACGTGTTTTGGGCGACGTTGACTGTTTTCCATTCGGTCTACAGGATCGGGTATGTAGTTTCCAACGGCCACGACAAGAGGGTTCTCATTTCGTGCCGCCTTCTCAAAGTGCGAACCGTCACCTGAACGGAAAACATAGTTATTGACTTAGCGCATACATACATATGTATTTATGTACACAACGGTAGACCGGTAATGTATGACAAAACGAGCTGTCCGGTGTCCATCGCGTTTCTCAGCTTGTTAATACATACATTGCTGGCAATACTAAGAACATTAGTAAAATGAGACTTCAATTTCATGACTCGTGGTGGGTAGCCGCATTCATGTTAACCAGGTAACTATTAACAACGACTGGGCTGTGAGCTCGATCACATGCCTAATGTATAAATATGCCGCTGTCTCAGTGGACATTTGAAGACAAGGTTAAGTTATTTTTAGTATTTTATTAGGTTTAGGCGAGTCGTAGATATAATTAAAATTACTTTTACGACTTAATCTCGTATTCATTATTGCCGACCTTTCGAATAATTTATATTTACAGTTTTCTTGGACACGGACGACCACGTTGTATGTATATAACATTCGAATATTGTGCCGATTACCGTCAAACTTTCTAAAAAAATTTAATTTCAAATTTAAGTTACTTTTCAGGCATATACTATCGAACACACTGAGACCTATACTTTACTGAGACCTTAGAACTTATATCTCAAGATGGGTGGCGCATTTACGTTGTAGATGTCTATGGGCTCCAGTAACCACTTAACACCAGGTGGGCTGTGAGCTCGTCCACGCTTCCAAGCATTAAAAAAAAAAGAACAAGTACTGAGTACAGAGTACAAGAGGATATTTTTTTTATGATTAATAGACGCGTTCAGTAAAGAACTTTCCGATACATTTTAGTTACATAGATAACCATTTTAGAATTCGAGACCTTTCTAAAAGAACCCATTGATATTATATGAAAGAGATCTTTAGCGTGTTTTACTTCACATGTTTAAAAGTAGGCATATTATTGTTGTTGACACAAGAACTAGTCCAAATAAACAAAAGAACAGAATTAAATATATAAAAAAAAATGTAAATTACACGAACAAATCAATTATGTACGATATCGAGAACAGAAAGGCCATAACTCGGTCGTGGCTATAAAATGAATCATTTTCCGTAAAGGAGCTTGTATAATCGCCCACGCTGATTCGACAGGGCCAGTCAAAACGTCCGTTTAACGCGAACATTATTTTATTATTGTAGAAATATAGACAAGGAGGTGGCTCCTATGGGAAAATTCGGTAGATGGAAATATATTATGCATAAGCTTTTTAGTTGGAATATATTTAAAACCTAAATATCTATTGTGTGTTTAAAGACCAAAACTTCAATTACTCTATAATTCTGAAATTTCAATCGAACTCTTTTGGAACGAAGTTCCTTATGGGACGATGCGGAGGGGTACCCTAACCGGGAAAAACGTCCGTAACGTAAGATTTTTATTAGTAATGCACACAGTGTACGACTTAACTTTGTAATAACGTACAAATTAGTAATGCACACAGCGTACAACTGAACTTTGTAATAACGTACAAAAATAACATATTTTTTATCATTCATTGACCACGATCTCAGAGCGTTCGTTTGCGCAATACACTAACTCTTAAGCAAACAACGGTGAATGAAGTGTACCACAATAAGTTCGTACGTTACCGAATAACCGTGGGTTGTTGCGAAACCTCCAGTTTTATATTCTTTATACCTCAAATATAACATAAAATTAATATTTTTATAGTAAGGAACTTCGTTTCTATGCGGTGTCCCACAACATCACATATCATTTTTTTGAAATCACCATAAGTTTTATTATTATTTGAAGAATCGACAGAACACTACTTCAATGAAAATAGTGGAGTATGTAGTGCGTTAGCATATATTTAAAAAAAAACGATGAAAAATATAGATTGTAGAACGTTATAATGGTCAGCTTTAAGCATAGTACACACACACACATACACACGATAAAAATCTGTATTAGCTAGACCTGAAAATCGGCAGCTCATAGACAATATATCTGAAATACCGTAGAGATAGTGAGGGACGTGGGTCGCGTCTGACCGGATATGTCGGACCGTCCGACGCCGGACCCGATGTCATTCATTATGCCAATAGATTCATGTAGGTGTCAGTTAAAATGTTAATTAACTATTTTTAATTAAAATAAATTTACTTATTTTTATTTCCCAATGCGATTAATGAGAAAGTAGGTTAATAAATTAAAATCTACAATTAGAAAACGTGATTAATATTGCAAAATATTTTATCACAAAACAGGACGTCTCTGAATACAGCATTTTTAAAATAGATCGTACATTTAGATGACTATCGAAAACAGCAAGAAATCTTTTCATCCGATGTTTGGTCTAATGCTTACAAGGTATTGGGCTCATAAATGTTATAGGACACACGTATTGCGTTACAGCTACAACAAACAATAGCTCTCCATTGTAACGGAAATATAGGTATATAATATCGTCTTCTCGCATTAAAACTGTATAATCTCAAAACTTACTAATTTTACAGGAGAGTGTTTTATAGGTTTAACATGTGATATTTTTTTTGTTAATTTTGTTAATAGTATTCAAAACATAGGTAAACCGAAAAAAAAACCTAAACTATGCTCTTTTGACAGTATTTATGAGAAAAATACTGGTGATACCAAATGATTCCGCATATTAACTCAATTTCGAATATTTTTGGAAATTGTACACTTTTAATGCGGAAAGACCATACTATGTTCGTCAATAACGCAACAGGCAACACTGAGTGGGGTTACGTTTAACCCACAAAGGCACTGTCCATCTGATCGTATCCGGCGCGTGGAACTTCACTCCCGATGTCCAATTCAATGATCACACCAAAAGCTTGTAAGTTCAATCGTAAACTTCACAAACCAATAAAACTGTGGGACAGATTATCTTGTGACGGGGCTCTCGCTATGCCCCGAATTGGCATGGCTTTTTTTAAGAGTTTTATGACCTGGTAACTAAGACCTTTAAGTCATGTCGTTTTTTAATTTATATTCTTATTTTTATGAAAAACTAGCGGCCCGCTCCGGCTCCGCTCGGGACTTTAACAAAATTTTCAACGATATTTGACGTTGTTTTATTTATTTTTTTAGATAAAAGAACACTTATTGCGGCGTAACTATGTATTCTTAAGTCGTATTACATTATTTTATTCTATCATCAATAGTTTTCGCAGGGCACGCGATGTAAAGAATATTTTAGGTAATTTTTTTACACCTTGGGTTACATTATTGGAATTTTAGTAAGGATCCCTAATTTTTTTTAATTATATTATAGCCTATGTCACTCGGGAATAGTGTAGCTTCCAAACAGTGGAAGAATTTTTCAAATCGGTTCTATCGTTTCGGAGTCTATTCAATACAAACAAACAAACAAATCTTTCCTCTTTATAATATTAGTATAGATGATGATATGGAGTGAAATGAAATGAATTGAAGATGATAAATTTGAGAAATTAATCAACTGGCATGAAATTAAATGAAACGAGATGAGATGATATGGGATGAAATATAATCTCAGTAAAATGGTGGTAATTTACTGAGAGTTTTTCAGTGGAGTTTTTGGGGAATCCCGAGAAGTTACGTCCAGCGAATTCACAACAACAAACAAATCACACAACTTCACTCCTCCCGTTCCCGCCAAAAAGTCGGCCTGGCTTTTAAAATATGTTGAACTTTGCTAACTTATGTTTTATTATTTATTAGCCTTAAAGTATAATCGGGATTCTTAACAATCACAATGTAAATGAAATATAGGGAATAAATTTTAACCCAACATCAAACCGGAGCATGTGAACTTTTACAGCTGGAATCATTTTCCATTAAAAATTGCCGTAAATACTTTAAAAATTACATTCTTAATACATTTCAAAATATTATAGGGTAGGATTACTCTAACATATCCTCTCGAGTGTAAGTTTTTTTTTTTATTGTTTTTTTTTATTGCTTAGATGGGTGGACGAGCTCACAGCCCACCTGGTGTTAAGTGGTTACTGGAGCCCATAGACATCCACAACGTAAATGCACCACCCACCTTGAGAATAAGTTCTAAGGTCTCAAGTATAGTTACAACGGCTGCCCCACCCTTCAAACCGAAACGCATTACTGCTTCACGGCAGAAATAGGCAGGGTGGTGATACCCACCCGCGATAACTCACAAGAGGTCCTACCACCAGTACAAAAAAAAACAAAGTTTTTATTTAATTTTTATTGCTTAAATGGGTTGGCGTGCTCATGGCCCACCTGTTAAGTGATTACAGGAGCCCACAGACATCTACAACGTAAATGCCGCCACCAACCTCGAGACATGAGTTCTGTGGTCTCAAGTTTACAGTACAACGGCTGCTCTAACCTTCAAACCGAAACGCATTACTGCTTCACGCCAGTAATAGGTAGGGGGTAGCGATACCTACCTGTGCGGGCTCAACAGTAAAATTCCAAAAATAAAAATAAATCCAAATCTAGAGTACTTACAGTAGAACCGATTTTTCGTAAAACACGTAATATAAATACCGTGTCCACATTCCCAACGCAGGTGGGGTGACATTATCGCACACCATCAATTGACCGCTTCATATTTGACATTTGACTGTTACCCTCCTCGCTGTAGATATGTGTGCGGATAACGCACGTATTACACGTGTTTTCGACATTGTCACAAGTGTCCGTTTTAATTGATGACTTCTGACTTAATTATTGTGTTGTTTCGTTTGATCTAATCGCCTTTTTTTGTATTCAAATTTGTAAAAGAAAACAGTTCCTATTGCTTTTTGTTGCGTTAAATTTTGATTGATAATGGAGGGACCGGCTAAGCAAAGACGATTGTTTAAGTTTTATTACAAAAATTTGTGGTTTTACGGTACAATTTAAATCTAACCAATCTCTACCGGGGTTTTGTATGTTCGATACCTTTTATCTAATTTATTGGGTCTTTTTATAAAATAAAACTTGTTTTGATACGCAAAACTTGCGAACTCTTATCTTGTTCTATAATATTAAAAAAAAACAAGCAATAGCATTGAGTTCGAATAAAAGTTTGGTCTCGAAAAAACCCAGAATCATCGTTTAAAAAAACGTTATGAATCATAAACCATCCTATGTCGTAAACTACTGAGCACAATTGAGTGCACGCAATTAAATAAAGCACATTAAAAACGATCTGCTAATGTGTTATTTATGGGTTTTTGTGTGTAGAACACACAGTTTTCACATGCTTATCCCGGGTGCTACCTGAATATCAACAGATTTATAGGACAAACAGAGCCAAAAAGTATTAGAAAGGACAAGAAATTTAATTAACATTTAATTTTGTATTTCTGTTCGTCATAAAATTAATGAAAAATATAAATGCAACTATAGTTTATTTAATTGGTTGCCAATTCACCGTGATACTATTTTTTCTTTTTTTACTGTCCTTGTAGGCAGACAAGCATACGGCTCACCTAATTAATAGTGAGTAGCTCGCATCGCTCATGGACTTCAGCAATATGAGGAGTGCGCTAATCCCATCAATAAGCATTCAAGTGTTTTAAATGAATTGTAAAAGTTTTTATTAAAATAATCGCCATATTGACGTCCTCGATATAATAATATCATCTATATGTTGCCTGAAAACGACTGTTTTGAAACTTAGATCAATTACCATTCTTCGCGAGCGTATGTACTTAGGTTCTTTTGCAAAATATAAATTGATTGAAATAAATTAATGTTTGAGAACTAAATGTTGCTTTCAGGGTCTGGGTATAAATGTTCTTGTCTGATATCTATTTCTAATATCCACATTTGAAAAGAAAATTCAACTGTAACCGTAGAACATTTTCGTACGGAGCTTTTTTCTTCATATTTGCATAAAACAATAATATTTACGAATGAGTTACATTAAAAAATAATTCAATTCTATGAAATTCCAGTACTGTGGTCCCAGGTGATCTTTTACGGTTTCGGCTCGACTAGTTTGTATCGTTGCGATTTTAATACGCTTTTTAGATAGTCGTTTAACCCGTACACATACTTGGTAGGAGGCACCTTTTTACGGGGTCGTATAACACGCTAGGAATGGTTATTTTATAGTGGCCCGATTTGGCTAGGGTGTAGAGTGTCATAACATTGTGGATTCTCGATACGTCATCCTGACGTCACGATAAGACGTTATCATCATGAGTACTTTTATGCAATTTTGGCAGAATTGTAGATGAGAGATCTCTTCCAGACGACCATCAGGTGGACAAGAATCATTTGGAAACGAATTACGCGCGGTGTACCAATCCAGTGAAAGATATACATATACATACACATAAACATACATACATATACATATCGGTAAATATAAATACAAATACACAATGAATATAATAATATTTATTAAAAAATATTAAAAATTTAATTAAAATTAAAACTAATTAAATATGAAGCATAGAATCTTATTTAAAACTAATAATTAATTAAACTAAAACTAAACTAATTAATTATAACTAAAACTAATTAATTATATTTGTTTGAATTGAGTAATCCATTCTCATCGTGGTATATGGAAATTGCATTACAAGCGAAGATTCTATTTTCGATTTTTTATTTTCTTATTAAGAACATTAGATTACCTATCTACGACAATAAATTGTGGCGTTTCATACTTTTTTTTAATTTGCAGTAGCATATTATTTTTTCAACGATACTAATTCGGATAATGTTTTCATCAGACAATGCGTACGACAAAAAATCTTCGAATTTAACCATGTATATATTTTAAGCTACAAAACAAACACCATTAATATTCCTATAGAATTAACGAAAGCAACATACTACGAGAAGTTAACCAAAATGTAATTTCTCAAACTCTTCTATATACACTAGTCGACCCTATGTATTTATTTTATCGGGATTATACATGTATTGTTCGGTTCGATCTGCAGGGGGGCCACGGAAATAATATAAATATATCACTTTACAAAATGTATAACGAAAGTTTGTAACTCATTGTGGTAGCAATCAATGGTGGCACAGTCAAATTGTTCACTGGCTCTAAAATTTTGTTAGAGCTAAATTTGATTTAGTGAAGCATATTTATAAACATACGCTAATAAAATGGAATTACCTGGAATACATCTCTATTTTGTATTTAAATACAGAACATACATCATCATCATAATTGTTTCCTATTACCCTCTACTGGGGTGCAGGGCTCGAATAAAATCCTTTCATTTACATCGGTCTTGGGTCTCTGTTCTAGCTCCTCCCACGATAGCCTGATATCCACCTATCAAAGAGAGCACTGACCTGGAAAGTGTCTGGCAAAAGGAAGAAAGGCCGTCCCAGAACAACTTGGCGTCGCTCGGTGGAGCAGGAGCTAGGTGTCTCGGGCATGACGTGGGAGAACATACATACTAGAATATATTTATTTACTTTCATGTAACTTGAACTTGTCCCGACACACAAATGTAGCATGGTTGCGTAACTCAGGCACGTGCTGTGAAATGTACAGAATGAATTGTTACTAACAACGATCGGCAAGATAGTTGTAAAGACGCAAGATGATAAATAAGACTGATATAAAAATGAGATTGGACTGGCATTGGACCGGTCGAAGAACAGTTTAGGCTTTCTCTGCCTGTTATAAAAAATAGTTATAAAATAGCGGTATTTACCACCGAAATGAAGATCGCTTAGTATAAGATACCCACATATGACGCAGCAACTTAGACGCGATTGCCCCAGACAAGTTTGCACAAAAACAAAAATCTCGATTCCCAGAAAAAAAAAAGGCCTAAAGTTTGAGAACAACATCGTAACCGCTGTCGATCACCGATTTTTAATCCTCGAATATCTTCACGCTTAGTGATCACGGCTCAAAACAATTTCTGGCTTATTAAAGGTATCCAGGTAGACGATTCATACGACTTCCCCTTAACATCCGGATGCCCTTAAGGACAACCACGATCAATATTTGAAGTAGTTTTTATGCTTTAATAGTTTAGAAATTTTCTAATCTTAATCATGGGCTGCACTTTTTTTGCTTGTCGTATTGTTTAAATAATTATTGGATAATAGCTGATTTAGCGGTTACAGTCTTTTAATTAAGAATTTAATTTAAAATAAATGACCGTGGAATCGAAAAAAATTACACACATACATGGAATTTGCGATATATATATATATGTATTGTATATTATTATGTATGTTTAAAACTTGGTTGACTATTAAGAGCTTTACATGCTTGTTCATTCGTGTTAAAAAAAACCTTATACCTTAAACCTTACCTTAAACCTTAAACCTTATACCATTCGAGATGAGAAAGTGTGAATATAAAAAAAATATTAGAAATAATAAAAAAAATATAATTTCAAAACCAGTTAAGGGTGCGACACAACGAAGCCGATAATTAGGGCGTATTCAAACATTGATCGGAAACTATAAATAATAGAAATCCGGATTGGACCGGATCTCCTTTGTACGGAATTATTATAAAGTTTCTTGACGAACCCTTTTCGATCGATCAGTTCGATTTAATAACATGCTTCGGTATTTTCACCTCGTCTTTCACAGGTGGTTGTTGTGAGAAACGATATTAAAGTGAACAGTGAGTTCGGGTCTTAATACTGTCGAGGCGAAGCAGTCGTGAATTTAGACATCATTTTGAAGTTCAAACATTCTACTATCAAAATTTGCTAGTTGTTTATGAGAAGCCGGTCTATGCCCCCGCAGTCTATATTACTTGAATGCAATAGAAATATAACAGATAATTGATAATCTACTATCTAATATACTTAACATCTTTAGTATCTAATTAAAATTGTCATAACAAAAGTCGTCGTGGCCTAAAGGATAAAACGGTGCATTCGTATCTAGGGAATCCCGCAGGCGGGTACCAATTTTTCTAATGAAATACGTACTTAACAATTGTTCACGATTGACTTCACGGTGAAGGAATAACATCGTATAATAAAAATCAAACCCGCAAATTTATAATTTGCGTAATTACTGGTGGTAGGACCTCTTGTGAGTCCGCGCGGGTAGGTACCACCGCCCCGCCTATTTCTACCGTGAAGCAGTAATGCGTTTCGGTTAGAAGGGTGGAGCAGCCGTTGTAACTATACTGAGACCTTAGAACTTATATCTCAAGGTGTGTGGCGCATTTACAGTGTAGATATCTATGGGTTCCAGTAACCACTTAACACCAGGTGGACTGTGAGCTCGTCCACACATCTAGGCAATAAAAAATAAATAAAAAAATACAGTAAGCCGTCGTTGCTGACGTATGACGTCACATCGTTCAAAACAATGGTTAAGTGTGGAAGGAACATAATTTAAATCCCTCGACTAATGGCTCATTGCAAAGAACATTTACATTCTTAAATTCAAACCAATCGTAGGAAACAAACATTGATCAGGTTTTACAATACTGTCTTATTACTTATAAATTAATTTAATTTCAACAAACAATCTATTGGACAAAAGAGCAACAATTTTCACACTGGTTTGTTATTTTATTAGAAACAACACAATAGCATCAATGTTTACTCAATTCACACCACTACTGACATTTTAAGCAAATAAATTAATAGGAAAAATCCAAGTTACCTATTCTCGATTAAACAGATTTTTACATAATACCCACTATGAACGTAATTTGATAATATTTTCAACAAAAAATATACTGTTATATCAACAATACGCCGTTCCTTGGCATTTGAAATTCAAAAAACAAAATCCTTACGACATTTAAAAATAATCGACCTTAAAATCTCAGCACAAAAACTGTTACAATTAGACAGGTTTTTGTTCCTTCTCGTTTGGATAAAAGAAAAAAAAAGTCTTTTAAGTGACAAAAATAGGAAGTACAATGACATGTCAGGTTTCAGTTTGATGGTTTTTTATTCTCGTAGGGTGCACCCCATCCGAGTGTTGGGCTGACACTGGTGATCGCGATTTTGACGAAGGTTACGCTTTTATAAAAAGCTTCAGTGTCGTCTTGCATAAATAATAGTTTGCGCATGAATATTCCCATGCACATTATTATATTGGCGCATCTTCGTGCGTTACGTGTAGTTTTAATTAAAAAATAACATACCTTTTTTCCCTACGACTAATATTTGCTGTATTCAAAATTCGAATTAACTAAATTGCAAACTTAAGACGTGTGGTAACAACCAGTAAACCTAGTTTGTTATTGGAAAAACGACAAGGATATGAAATGTGGAAGAACGTATAGATCAAATGCGTTCGAAACAAAATCAGAATACCGAAACCTTTCGGATATTTATGGTCCTTTTTATTCTAAATCCAAGTGGACAAATTTACGACACACCATTTCGAATAAATCATTTTCCACGGCGACATTTTAAATACATTTTTATAAGCGAGCCCAACGTAGGATCCGGAACGCAGCTACTGCATTCAGTAATAGTAGAAGTAGCCTTTATTTTAAGGGGAGATCGTTCAAAATACTGAAGCCAAACTTTTTGGAGAACTGTACCTGATAATTTATAAGTAATTTGCGAATAAATCTTTCGAAAACGTAGGGGACTTTTTTGCCGTCTCCTGTACCTAACAATGTAAGAGACTATTATCGACGTGTACTGATAATTGTCGCACATATTTTAAAACTTCTTCCCTCGATAGACACAAAAAGACCTTTATGAGTGCTTTATTATATTTTGCAAATACAATGAGAATTGAATCTTTGATATTTCGAAATTAAAAATAAGTTTTGTGAGAAAATATTTAATTTTGGTTTTCATTTGTTGCAGAAGGTGAGTCTCACAATCGTTGAAATTGAAGTAAAAAAAAAGAGTGAGTATAACGATCATTGGGCTTAATCTAAATAGAAATGTCGATTTCCTCTTAATTTCATATGGTTCGACAGCTTATGGAATTATCTTATACCTTTAAACGAGCAATTCTTGTATATTAATATATATGTATATAATCTGAATCTCGGAAACGGCTCCAACGATTTTCATAAAATTTAGTATACAGGGGATTTCGGGGGCGATAAATAGATCTAGCTACGATTTATTTTCAGAAAATGTTGTTTTATTCGTGTTTTCAATAATCAACTCTTCCCAACATCTATATTAGCGAATAATAATAATATTTTTCTTAATTGAGGGCAACTAACCGCTTTAAAGACACAACAAGATGGCGTTATAAAAAAAAATCATCTAGTATTAATTAAAGAACCAATGCTAGACCACACATGCTCATCATACGAGACTTCTTGTCGAACCGTTCGTTTCGATATCGAGTAGAGGGAACTCGTTCTCGTCCCCGTCATCTGACTGCCGGAGTCCCGCAAGGCTCCGCACTCTCCCCGTTACTATTTAGTTTGTATATCAACGATATACCCCGGTCTCCGGAGACCCATCTAGCGCTCTTCGCCGATGACACGGCTATCTACTACTCGTGTAGGAAGATGTCGTTGCTTCATCGGCGACTCCAGACCGCAGTAACCACCATGGGACAGTGGTTCCGGAAGTGGCGAATAGACATTAACCCCACGAAAAGCACAGCGGTGCTATTCAAAAGGGGTCGCCCTCCGAATACCACTTCGAGCACCCCACTCCCCAATAGGCGCGTAAACACCTCCGCCGTTAGCCCCATCACTCTCTTTGACCAGCCCATACCGTGGGCCCCGAAGGTCAAATACCTAGGCGTCACCCTCGACAGAGGGATGACATTCCGTCCCCACGTAAAAACGGTACGCGATCGCGCCGCGTTTATACTAGGACGACTCTACCCAATGCTTTGTAGACGAAGCAAACTGTCCCTCCGTAACAAGGTAACCCTCTACAAAACTTGCATACGCCCCGTCATGACGTATGCAAGCGTAGTGTTCGCTCACGCGGCCCGCACCAACTTGAAACCCCTTCAGGTTATACAATCCCGATTCTGCAGGATAGCCGTCGGAGCACCATGGTTCCAGAGGAACGTGGACCTCCACGATGACCTGGAGCTCGACCCCGTCAGTAAGTATCTACAGTCGGCATCGCTGCGCCACTTTGAGAAGGCGGCACGACATGAGAACCCTCTTGTCGTGGCCGCCGGAAACTACATACCCGATCCTGTAGACCGTTTGGTAAACCGTCGACGTCGCCCAAAGCACGTCATCACGGATCCTCCTGATCCATTAACGGTGCTTTTAGGCAATACAAGCACCGGTCACCGTCCTCGCCGAACCCGTCGCTTGCGACGAAGGGCTCGACGAGCGAATTAACCCACAGACACAGCCCACTGAGTTTCTCGCCGGATCTTCTCAGTGGGTCGCGCTTCCGATCCGGTGGTAGATTCTGCGAAGCACTGCTCTTGCTAGGGCGGTGTTAGCAATTCTCCGGTTTGAGCCCCGCGAGCTCACCTACACAAGCTAGGGTACGCTGAAATAGCCTCTCAAGGCTATCAGCATAGGTAGGAAAAAAAAAAAAAAAAAAAAAAAGACCACACATACTAGTGGCAGGTCACACTTTGGCCGATACTAACTTTGCGTATTTATGTCGGTTTTGAGAACGACAAAACATTTTTTAAGGGGTGAACAAACTAACGTTGCACCTTGTGTTCAGTGGCTACCCGAAACTAACGTCACAGCATGAGCGCCGCTATCTACCTTAATACTTGAGGTAAACGTGTCTCAATGGTTTAGTGTAATCACGCGAATTATATTCTGTTCGGGTTTTGATTTTCATTACACGACGTTACTGATTGTGAAAGTCATTCGTGAACACGAGCTAAATAGAAAATTTATTTCATTACAAAAATTTTGTACTTGTCTGTCTGATTTGGACAGCAGCGAAGTCGTTCAATTCAAGCATATCGGGCGTTTTATCCTTTAGGCTATGACGTCATCGGATCACACAACTGTACTATTGTAGTTTTGAAAGTAGTGCAGGCTGTGAACTACTTGTCTAGAGTTAAAAAAAGAACAGGAAGCCAGATTGTTTTTATACAGGCCAATAAGTGATGTCCATAAAATGTTAAGGCCAGTGCATACAGGCGATGAAGCGTGGTGATCGCATCCGCAACTTTGTGTGTTACGTAAAACAATGTGTTAACTGGCTCATGTTGTTTTATACGGTTCACTTGGTGTTTTCACGATTGTTTTAGATTTTTACGCGTATTCCTATTGCGTCCATACATCTATTATCAACTAGCGACCCGCCCTCGCTTCGCTTCGGAAACATTAAAACACACATGAAACAAAACAAAAAAAAATAAAAAAAAATAAAAAAAAAGTAGCCTATGTTCATCAGGGACAAATGTCGGCTTCTAATGGAAAAAGAATTTTTCAAATCGGTCCATTAGTTTCGGAGCCTATTCGAAACAAACAAACAAACAAATCTTTCCTCTTTATAATATTAGTATAGATAATAATATGGTACAATAAAATAACAAGCATTTAATTTAAATGCCGTGAATATTCCGAGATTGTGTAAGTTTTTTTTTGTTTGTAGTTTTGGGCTAGTATTGCAAAGATCAAAACCTGATGTTAGGTAGTTAGTTATCCGTCTGAATTTGATATCATTATCTGATCACCACAACGCATTAATTCTTTATCACAGAAAACTGAAGTAATGTTTTCGATGACTACGCCTTCAATACGTTCCCTTGTAACTATGTAGTCAAACCACTGCCCACCTCAAAAATGAACTACGATATAGCAGCACACACTTAGTCTTATACTTACACATCCTTACACATCTTACACTTAGAGGAGTCTTAACAGTTGGTCACGTATCTAATGTCTTCATACTGCATCACAAATGTCATATGCCGAAGAAAGCATGGATGGAGTCTGTGAATGACGATATGAGAAAAAGAGTAGTGAGTGTTGAGACGACGGTTGATAGGAGAAAATGGAATAGAAAAATTCGATGTGCCGACCCCACCTAGTGGCATAAGGTGGAGTCAAAGAAGAAGAAGAAGAAGAAATGTCCCATGCTAATCTACATATTTCCAACTGCGAAATATTTACTCCAAATATCTTAACACGTTGACTGCCATGTAATTCACCGGTGCCCTACGCGGCACACTGAAGTAATTATGTCGATTTCTGTTACTAAGCGCCTGGATTGCTTAACTTTGCCTTCTTTTGTTTTTTATTGTATCTTCGGATTCGTCTTTCCCAGAGTGTACTAGATTTTCGGACGCTTTAGTAAGAAGATCGAAGAAAGAAATCGAGATAATTACTTCAGTGCACCACGTAGGGCACCGGTGACCTACATGACTGTCAACGTATTAAATAAAAACACGGACTTCGGTTAGTGTCACCCGCGCTCGTCACATCACCCTTCACACAGCACCAACAGAGTTCTATTTTGTAGAAGAGTCTGTGCGTTGTGAATGAGATCGTTTCTACCACGAAATATCCAGCTTTGAATAAAACTTCCTTCCACGGTGTTTCATAAAAGCTGTGACACGCTTTCAGTCAAACTAAATTTGAGGAGAGTTCTTAACGGTAGAGAGCGGCTTGGTAGATGAGCTGCACCCACCTTGAGACATAAGTCCTAAGGTCTCAGGTATAGTTACAACGGCTGCCCTGCCCTTCAAACGCATTACTGCTTCACGACAGAAATAGGCAGGGTGGTGGTACCTAACCTATCTACAAAGGCAATTAAGAATTTGGTTTTACTGGTGCAACGACGCGTAACTAAAATTGAATACGAACTAAACGACAGAAGACGCTCATAAAATAATATCTATACTAATATTATAAAGAGGAAAGATTTGTTTGTTTGTTTCTATTGAATAGGCTCCGAAACCACTGAACCGATTTGAAAAATTCTTTCACCGTTTGGAAGCTACACCGATTCCCGAGTGACATAGGCTAAAATCTTTTTTGAAAAAATTTAGGGATCCTTACTAAAACTCCAATAATGTAACCCAAGGTGTGAAAAAATTACCTAAAATATTCTTTACATCGCGTGCCCTGCCAAAACTATTGATGATAGAATAAAAGAATGCACTACGACATTGTAGAACACATTATTATTTACAAAAAGTGTCGCAACAGCACATGTCTAACTATTATAGTTATGCCGCGATAAGTGTTCTTTTATTTAAAAAAATAACACTTATCGCGAAATATCGTTGACATTTTTGTTAAAGATCCGAGCGGAGCCGGAGCGGGCCGCTAGTCAAACAATAAAACTATTGTTTAAATATCGCGAATACAAAGCTGTTATTTGTAACAAGCTCAAACGGGCGACACGATGAACGGAGCGGAAAACGTTCGGAGCCGGCCCGCCTCACTTCGTCAAGAAATCGTCCCTATTTACGCAATCACGACAATGCGTAATGACGATCGTTACGTGCGACTCAGTTTGTACACGGTAATTGACATTATTTTCCATATTTTCTTTTCATTTTCCCTCGCATATCGAAACATTGCTAGTCAGCTGTAAGGCCTTTAATAGATAGCTTCCTATTTTCGTCTAATTTTAATGCTTGTAGGCGGTATTGTGGGTACGCAAAAGTAAGAAATCTCTTGTGAATAATTAAAAAGTTAAATACGATTAAATCTCGCTTTCGTTCCTGTAATTACATTAGTCGTAGGTAACTATGAAAACTGTTAACTAAAGGTCAGAAATAATATAATGACAAAGATAAAGTCGAGATTAAGTCGTTAAAGTGGTTTTAATTTTATTCATGTCTCGCGAAACGAAGAAAGTACTAAATTCTTATTAGGTTAATGACCATTGCACTGCAGAAATAAGCAGAATATTATATAGTAATCATGTTAATTTTGCCGTTTTGATTTTGATAACAAGTTTTTATTTATTCACTGTTTATAGTAAATGAAAACTAAAAGCTGCATTCATGATTTTATAAACACAATTATATGACATGGAAACATTGAAAATGACTCACACTTATAATATTCGCAGCTAGTAAGAACTTTAACTTTAATAAACAAACAACCATATAATTAAGCTATAATATGTGTATCTGTATATGTAGAGCAGTAATAGGCTATAACTATATGAGGGTAGACAAAAAAGAAGAAAGCCATCTCTAATATCCAGACGCGATTTATCACATCACAAACGGAAGCGGCAGTTAGCTCTCTCTCTACATATAATTTAAAACCATTAAAGACATCTGCAGACCCCAGCAATGAGCTTCGCTTACTTGAGATGCGTAACGTCCCCACGGTGCCTTTTTTTGTGTTTCTAGCCTAACGTACGTGCGGGGGCGACTTTTTCGAGCAAGGGGTGAAACGCTGGGGTGGTACACTCATGTTTATGACTCCAATGTTCTTGACTCATATACCTCGTTTTATGAAAAAACTCTGTCTTGAATTGCCGTTTTGGAGTCATTATCGTGTGTTCGGCATGCGGAGATGTGTAGGCTGTAGACATTCAGAATTACCATTTTATGGATTTTTTTACGTATTTCATTCGTAATATACGAATGTTTTAGTCAAAGGCATAGTTCGATCAGATTAGTTAAGTGGTCTCATCGGCATGATTACATTAAGAGCGTCTAAACTGTAAGATGACCCTTCCTAAATCTCTTACTAGTATTCCAATTGAATTAAAACACAATAAAATAAATGTATATACTTTTAAACGTGGATATCAATCTTTCAAAATTAAAGTGCATAAAATATATTTATTTAGCTTCATTATTTCTTACACACACATACGTACGTATCGTATAGTATAAATGACTATGGCAAATACTTATATAATTTCAAATTAGAATTATCATCTTCTACTCTAAATAACTTATCACCATTGAGTTGGAAAAGAGCTCTTTAAGCAAATACACAGCTTACACGCTTGTTCATTATTAGGTACTTTACTTTTTATTGCTTGCAATGTTGAAAACTATAGTTCAATAAAAAATTACATCTAATCTAACAAAAAATCGTATCTGTATTTAACGAAAGCCCCAAAAATACGAAGTTTGAGAGCCACACGCATCTCGGAAGCGTCGGAACACTGCGAAAACACCGTGGCGAGTTTAATCACAACGTACCCTGATTAAGGCAACCCTCCTTGGCCATAAAAACATTATCGTCGCTTCCCTCCACATAAAAAAACATAAAGAACAAATACAATGGGACAGTGAGCCGATGCATCAGATATTGGCAGTTAGTTCCATACGCCGTGCGTCTTCCACTGATTAGATCAGATGCCCGGTGCTAATCTTTAACTGTTTTGTGCGCTTTTCAATTGTAAAATGGATGGTATTTTTACCTCAAGCTCTAGTCGATTATTGCATTAACACGGTTTCATAATTTTAACGTTACACTTAATATTTTTTGAGTTTTAAAATAAAGTTTAGTTACGCCCGATCTTGTGTACTATCTCGTGAGGTTTACATTTGAGAGGAGGTTTTAGCATTCGCAGTTTCTTACGGAGACGTTTAGATAGAGATACTTTTTGTAATTACTTACTTAATCATTAATTAATAATTGTTGTTGGCTTCGGATTACAGCTGCTCACACAGACTTGTTGTTCTTTTTAATTCTACGCGTTCTTACTGGGAGTTGGTGCTCTTACAATGTCCAACAGAATGGAATGTAGAAGGCATGCAAATGAATGCTGAATGGTGAATTACTTTATACGACTAATCTATAAATAGTCTTATTTGCTACATAATTTCCATTTAACTAACATTTAACTACATTTTGTAAACTATTGCGCTCTCATCGCGTGCAATTTTATCGAAATTATTTTTGAATATTATTGATTGGATAGCGATGTTTGTTGTTTTATTAAAGTTGTATAATTGTTTGTTATCTTCTATGAATATCCTCAAAATAACTGCTTAACGTCAGCTAGGCCATGAGCTAAAATAACTGCTCCGATAAAAAAGTTGATTTCGTAACGTAATATAAAAAAAATATACTGAATGCTGTTTTAAATCGTAATCTTACCCCAAATACGCTACCTCCCCATAGATTACACGTATAAATTTTAAAATATAAGACTGAAGATTTTCCTTGATGCCAAAGCCGGCCGGGCCGACATAACAAAAATAGCCTTGAGGGTGAAATCTGAAAGCATTGAGAAAAACATTCGTTGGATGTACTAGCGGTATGCTTAATGCACCCCCACACAAATTATCGATTAGGAGCTTTTTTATGCAAGAGGGAATGCGTGGGGGAGCAACTCTTGGGGCGAGTGGTTGAAACAAAAAAACGAGAGTGAAGAGTGAGAATAAAAAGTTTAAACAAGTATAAATGCAACGGTGGCCCTCAAGACGTTGGCGTGGAAAATCAATAGGCGATGCCGCCCGATGCAAATCTCTTTGCATCCCTATTTGAAATTCAATTCGGTCGCGAATTTGAATTAGTGTTTCTTTATTTTCGAATAATTCCTTACGTGTTCGGGTTTCCTTAACGGAGCCGGGCATCTAGAAATTTATCTGTTTTCTGTATCATTTACAAACTATATTCGTTTGAAATTTAAAAGGTAGTAAAACGTACTTCAAATTTTTGTAAATTGTTTTCTTGAAAATAGTGAAGAAAGTAACCGGTCAAAATACTTTATATGTAATACATTATTTTAAACTGCAATAAAACATTTCGCCTTTTTTAAATGTTCCGTGTTAATTTTTTAACAACAGCTGATTCGTCGCTACAGCCACATAAGAAGATCTCCAAAACAGAAAAAGATTCGTTCCAAACAATCCCTAAAATAAGAGGAACAAGATTTTCAAAAGTTTTCCATAAAGATACTAATAACTATTATAAAGATTAAATTTCTAAGTATTCAAAAAAAAAGCTTCACAGAATTACCAATCAATCAGCACGCTACATAAGGTTAGGCACGTACACATTCTCAGTGCGGGCCCAATTAAAGCACCCTAAGGCTCAGATGTTCTCTCTTCTTGATCGTTGGAGCGTCATCTTTAAATTTCCGTCGTTAAGATTTAATTTTTATCAACGTCCCCCCGCGAGGAGGGAGAGGCAACCTGTCGCGCCAAATATTTTCCTCCGTAGTTTTTTTCCCTCCTTCGATGGCACTTACGCGCCTCCCCTCTGTACGAATTTTTTTATCATTAAAACCGGAGTGGGGTCACCGACCCCGCCATTGCTAGGCTCTCGCTGTCATAACAAAACAGAATCATACAAGTCCGAATGTTGTAGGCCAGTTTAATTTTAGACATTTCAAGGAGTACGTATTATAAGGTAAATAAATAACTTAATAGTGCGTTTTAACTCTATCGTATATATGTCGTGTTACGTGGTATTGAAGTGTGAAATTACGCTTTAGTGAACAATACTCTTTATTGAATAGGTTATTTACGTTAAGGATCCGTGGTAACAATGTACGATTAGATGGCCCACATTGTCATCTTCGTTAACTTTAATATCATGTTAACAACAATTTTAAAACGAGCTAGAAATTATGTAACTTCTTAAAATTTATTCGTATATAGCGCGCTGTTGTCCAGTCTTAATGCACGTGCAAAGTACGTTTGGGAACTCATTAAAAACATCCTCTAAAATCGAATTACAAAATACCACCTTGACAAATGTTCAAATAAACCGGGTTTCCGGAATCTTAGTTAGGAATCTTAGTTTAGGAATCTCTTCTGCATTATGCGTGTTCAATATACCAATTCTCACGTCCTTACGGATCCATCAGATCCAACAACCTTTGCTTCAGACGTCTTCAGCTCTAACACTAGGAGCAGGCTTAGGGACCCCGGTAACCGTACTCGTCGAACTCGACAAAGAGTTCGACGTGCAACCTAACCCGTGCATCATCCCGCTGAGTTTTTCGTCGGATCTTCTCATATCAGGGGATCGCGATTCCGATCCGGTAGTAGATTCATTCGCGAAGCAGTTGCTCTTGAGTTGTTAGGTCTCCTTCGTAGACGCTCGGGCTGTTAGTAAATCCCACCTCTCCTGGTTGAACCTTTGCTCGCCCACCTGTTCTGGTGAAACTGGAAAGGCCTCCGGGTCATCAGTAATCATTCAATCGTAAAAAAAAATATATAAATTCAAGGATCTACATCACATCTTACTTAGAACAAAAGAAAGCTGAGAAATCAGTATCTGATTTGAACTAACATCTTTTAGAACATTGAGTATACAGTATTGGATTCCCAAAGTCTACGACTAAACCATCATGAGTTACAACTATAAATAAACTTCCGATAAAATAATGAATCCTTCAATCAAATAAACCAGAGTCTAATAAACCAGGGATGACACTTAATAGGGCCGTAATTAAGCTGGCCAAGTGTTAATTACGAGCCGAGCCACACCTCCAGTTCATTTCCTTCGAGCATTAGCGTATATCTTCGCTTTTATTATAATTGAAACAATGTTAGTGGTCTTAGGAAAGCTTTCAAAAATCGTTTATTAGGACTCTATTTGCAAAATTCAAACTACAGCTGTCATACATTTCTATTTTGTCGTTACGGACCATCGAGGAGGAGAACTGTTCTCCTGGTGTTAACACGGTAACGATCTCTAGATATACTGCGTCGTCGACTTTAGGATACAAGTTAGTGCTTAATATAAATATGGATGTCATAGTTATATAGGTATCATTGGTATCATAGTCATAGTTAGTTGAAATAAATAGTCACCTGTAGTTTTGACGAAAATCAGCATCTTAGATGGGTGGAGAAGCTTACAACCCACCTCGTACGAAGTGGTTACCGGAGCCCATAGACATCTACAACATTAAGGTGGCACGCAGCTTGAGATATAAGTTCTAATATCTCAGTATAGTTACAACTGCTGCCCCACACTTCAAGAGGTCCTAAGTAAAAGTACCAGTAAAATTTTCAAGCTCATAGCTCATCTAGTGCGTAATAATTACCGGAACATACAAAATTAATGCCACCATCCTTGAGATAAATTAGCTTGAAGTCTCAATTGCGTTGTACATATCCGTGTACATTCACAATATGCCATATCTAGTACTATATATGTTTTCTTTTTAGAATTATTTAACTTAAAGCTTAGATCTCAATACGAGGGGCGACCGTTTCGATACAGCGTTGCTGGTAAACAAACAATAATCTTGGGGAGAGCGTCTATAACTTGGAAATTACTTACGACATCGCTAAGTAACACTAATAGAGTAACAAACAAAATTAACTTGAGTAAAGTTGAAAAAGTTGTGGAAACAAAACTCTTATAATCTTGTTAGAACGCAGACGCAGCGGCTAATCCGTCGGCCATCAGCTAATTAATCCCGGCGAGTTTATTTCTCAAAAAGTTTCAACTTTCCCGGAAGTAATTTCACGCTGAGGCATTAGTGGGGGCGGACTTCACACTTAGCTCTCTCGGTAAACACTCATGACGTTTCCTAATTAACGAACGCAATTAGTGGTCGAGCTCGATGGACCAAGGGGAGAGGGGAGAGGGGGTGATAAGTGGCCCCGAGCGGAAAAAGTTAGGAGAAAATTCGAGAGCTTAGACACGGGGCGAAAACGTGCGCCAGACGCTCTCAACTTGTGTTTACGTCTCGACTGCCACAATTTCCGGTTTTTGGTGACCTTCAGAGGTGCTACCTATCCTAAGACTAGTTTTAAAAAAAAAACTTATTAACATTAGGCCTAAGCAATAAGAAATAAAATTAAAAAAGGCGCTCAACCAACTTACACCTAAATTAATTTTAAAGGTGATTACGTGAATCAATAACCCACACAAAACCTTTGCTCTAAATCAGGAGAGATCACAATCCAGTGCAGTATATACGCAGGTCTTAATTTAAATACTATCTGGATATAAGTAGCTTACTGAATACTTTATCTCTCGGTTCTAAGTAGGCAGACTAGAGAGAGAGAAAGAGAGAGAGACAATACACTTTTTCGCACACCAAAAACACAATCTACATTCTAAAAATAGTCAAAAAGCAGATAGATACATTTGTACAATATGCGATCTTATCGCTAAAAGCGATCTCTTCCAGACAGCCGTTTAATTTACAGAAATTCTGGAAAATATAAAAATATAGCAGCAGGTATGTTGCGGTGTACTATAGATTATACATTATTATAGAAAATACATACATACAATAAACAGATTTAAGCCAGACTAGGATGTGATTTGAGACTTGTAGTCGAGAATTCAATTGTATGGTACGACTATTATACCTTTCAAACTGGAACGATTGATTTCAATACAAAAAAAAAATTGCTGAAGGTGGTAGATGTTACAATCAAAACAATCACAAATGGACCACCTTAAATAATCAAGTACATAAGAACATTACACAATTCTTCGACCCAGAATATATTATAGTGTAATTAAGTATTCACAGATGTCCAATGAGACCAAATGAAAAATAGCTGTTCATAGTCTCGTCCTATTAACATTCCGCCCCCGTGCGTTTTCCGATGAGTAATTGCTTTCTTAATTCGCGTCATCCATCCTCAAAATAGGGCAATTTTTCATTCGGCTTCACAAGCTTTATGTGTACTTAATACCAATAAAAAACATACTCGCTTCATTACTAGATGTCTTCTGGAAAATATTAACCAGTTTTACCACTTTAATAAACAACATTTAACAGGCTATACCTGCACTAAACTTGAACACTATCCATATTTTGTAGAAAATTATGAGCCTAAAAATAACCTTAATTTAATATAAATAGAGTTTACATTTCGCTAATTTACAAACTTAACACATCCGAAGAAGGGTGATGTCTACAAATTCTCATAAATTTTAATGATTGTCACTTGCTTTTGCAAAATATTCGTTCAATAAATTGTTATTTTCTTAACATTTATCTACACGACAATAATTTTTTATGAGGTTAATAGAAATGTATTTTGCCAAAGAAATAATAATTGTAAACCTGAGCATTTCTATATTTACAACAAGAAAGTCTATTTTCGAAATGATATAGAGTTTTTTGTGAAAAAAAAACTTTATTCTGCTCATGGTAAAGGTTACTCTTCATTTCTATGCTTTAATTTATTCCTTAAAATGTAAAAGGATTTCGGGGAGACGGCCACCTCGTTAGCGATATCGTAATTTGATTATTTGTATTTTTTTCGAATGCTTTTAATCACTGGGGCTTGAGTCTCAATGGTAAAGAGGGGGTGGGAAATCAGATTTCAATTTCAATTAGCGAAGGAGCCTCGTGGAAAAATCCGAATCGAGTGAATGAGTATTGATGAGTTTCGTCGTTAATATAAATGAGTCATTATATCGGGAGAGCTCAATCAGACTTTAGATTTCTTCTTTTGTTCAGCTTCGAGAAACATCTGTGTATTTATTGCGAATTTATTTGTGTGGAAATGTAAATTTTAGTTATTAATTTGATTTGCCATTTTTGATTGCAAAAACCTTTTTTTTTTGAGTGTTCAAGTTTATCCATAACGTATCTTTAATAAATTGACATATGAAAATATTTTAATATATTAAAAAGCACCTACTTACTGTCTTGTCAACGTCATTATCACGTCATCGGCTTACAGACATTCGCTACCGGACAGATGTCTTATCAATGGAGTCAATTATAAAATACAAATACATAGGAGATAAAATTAATTAACAATAAAAACTGTTTTATTCCATAAGTTATAAATGAGCTCATTCGTTTTTTTTTCTTTCATTTTTCTATTACATAGACGGTTTTTTTTACATAGACTGTTAAAATAGCCTCAAAGCTCACACGGTGTATCCGGGTACTCCGGAGCTTAAAGACATCACAACGTTAATACACTCACTTTGAGAAATGAGGCCTCAATCTCAATTTTATAGTATGACAGTTGTCCTACCCTTAAAACTGAAACGTATTACTGCTTTGCGGCAGATATGTAGAGTACCGGGAAGTGTACAGACTCATAAGAAGCCCCTCATAATCTAAAGTAATCTTTAAATCATATAAATGACTTTTACAGCTCAAAATCTCAACAAATTCTTTAAAGTTCACCGCTTACAATCACTTATACTGTCATGTGCGTTTAAGTCACTCAAGAAATCACCTACTGTAGTAGTGAAATAGCTCGCACTGAAAGGTTAGAAATAATTGGATAACATACGGTTGGTATAATTAGGTATCTTTCAATAACACGTTCATGTCGCTTACGCAACTCATAAAGCTGTGACTAAACCAATCACAGCAACAAACCTCAAAGATTTAAACTCATTTGTCCATATTGACATACACACTCCAACATAAACGATTGCTCTCACTCTGCGAAACATCGTGCCACATCGCGTCGCATCGCGAGAGCATCGGTATCGTAGGTTCCGACTGATGCATGACCACGACCACTCTGTCAAGAGTGTACGAATAGGAAGTCCATATTGAACGAACTCACAGAACACCTGATATGAGGTCGTTATCGGAGCCCATAGACATCATAGAACGTCGCCCGTCTTGAGACATGAGGTCGATTTCTACATTCCACGGTACTCTTTTTGCGATATATAAAATGTAGTCTTACTATAAGACCAACTATACAAGAATCGATAAAACTAATGTTTGCAAAAAAAACATGAGATTTCAGAATACGGACATCCAGGAATAAAAACTTAAAAATACCGCCAAGACGTTTGAACGACAAATTAAATTTGTCTAAGTACTCGCCGACATGAACCAATTAGAGAACCGGACGTCTCAGGAAGCCGCAATTAAAACGGATCCTCGGATATCTTCCGACTTAATGACTTCTTTGCTTGTTAATTCCTTGTCGCGAAGGAAAAACCGGAGTCGGATTAATTCCAAGTGCGACTCGATTGTTTGCATAAGCCTCGGCACCGGGGAAACATCACCTCCGCCACTGGCTTAAAAAAATAATTAAAATTCGTAATCACTCTTGAGTCGACTCGAGGGGGAGACGCGGTTGTCTCGGTCTTAAAAAAGACTGTTTTGCTTCAACTTTCCGACTTCCACTGAGGCAAATTCGTTTAACTGATATTTCAAAACCTTTTATGCTTTCGCTGTCACACAAATGTCTTTATCGCGAGCTACGATTCCTTGTTGTTTAAATAGGGATATCAAAAGCTCGCTACAAGCTTTACGATTCTCTTAAAAAATAACTCGATGACACACGGTAGGAAAGTTTCTTTGCCGCTTCGTTACGGGCTGCCCGCAAAATATGAAACTCAGTTCATCCCTTGCATGTTCGCTGGCAGTTTTCTACCCTCTTAACAACATATTTCGGCATATTTCGATTACCATAAAGCGTTCCGTGTGATGTATATTTACGTTTCATTATAGCGTACTTCGTGGGTAACATGAACTAATTTCTATTTGGTTTCATGGTTGCACTCGTATGCGGAGTTTTCATTTTTACAGCCGCCGAACTACGGGCTGGCCACGATAATTTTGAACTTTACAAGCTACGCACACTATCGTAATTCTGGGCCACGTTTGACAGACAGTGACGTCACTGTTTGAGCGCTACAGAAAATGAACGAACTGTGACGTAAGCACGGAATTCGAATTTGAATATTCGTTTCACTTGAGACGTAATAAAGGATGACAACGAAGGAGAGACGCTTCCTTCGTCCATTGAAAAGAACCCGAGCTTATCATGGTCTTAAATTAATAAGTATTCAAGTCGAGCCAAGTAAAAATGAATGAAACTCGTAACACCGAACAATGGCGTAATAAGGATGGTGCATTTTGTCTCTGAGAGCTCGCTTGCAAAACAACAATAATTCTTCTTCCCGTGAAAAGATTTTCAACGTTATTCCACTTGAAATTATTATTATTTTTTCGTGTCCTCGTCTTGCCATTGTCTCGGTCGGGAGGTAAGTAATGAAAGAAATTGGGGGTTCTTGGTCGAAGTGCGGAGGGACGCCAAGATTTGCGTGGCCACAGCCAACTAATGCAGAATAATGAAACAGCTTTGAGATATTCTACGCTCTGTGGGCCCAATTTATTAGATTTGGTCAAACGGAATTAAGAAGCTGGCTAGGGATGTGAACTGAAGATCGGAAATAATATTAAAAACTAAAATGTAATCTTTATCCGTTATAATTCCGCTGTTTTCCTTGAAACATGAGTTGGAATAATTGTACTGATGTTGAACGGGAGAAATAGGCAGAAGGGTGATATTCAACTAAACAGGCTACTACGAGTTATCAAGATAGCAGTTACGGGACAGAATAGGGAAAACATAATCACTAATAAGGATTTTTTTAACAATATTATTTAAAACATTTCTATTTTTATAAACACAAATTCATAGTGCAACTTCTGAATTATTATTTGAGTCGTGATCACTGGGCCGTTAAAATTCAAGGGTCCTTTGGATGTTAGAGTTTGTTACTATTCAAGTTCCGAAGCTTGAGACGAGCTCCTCTTTTTTATTCATTTAAGACATCATTAAAGTCTAGGTTCAGGTATCTGTTCTACTAGTTAGTTGCGTCTGAAAATATAAGAAAATCATACCCTACATTTAATTTTCTTCTACTTGCGTTCATAGATGGACATACCATTAGCCCGAATAAATCAATATCAAGGTTGACAATCATATTTTCGGACCTGATGCTGTAGTCATTCACTCAATGCAATTGAGGCTTCATTTCGGCGATCAAAATAAGCCAAAAAACGCTAATAACTATGGTAAGCAGAACCATACTGCCCAATTCTATCGCCAAGCAGTCCCGCGTTTCGACTTGGAGGATGAGCTAGCCGTTATATAGAGTAGATAATTCAAGTCTCAAGATGGGTGGTGCCATTCACGTTGGGATACTTATAGAAGCCTTTCATACAACACTAGGTTCGCCATTAGTTCGTCCTCACACTTGATGCAGCAATAAATATTAATAAAGATAGACAAAACTAATCTGCATCTACTACATCTATTTTTTTTTATTTTTTATTTTATGACCTGGTGACAGAGACCTTTAGGTCATATCTTATTTGGAAAATGTTCATTAGTTTGGGGTCACTACACTTCACTTCACTAAATTTTGTCATTTATATTGTTTGAATTGTATTTTTTATGTAATTATAAATTGGTTTTTAGGATGTTGGATCTTTTAGTAAAAAGTTAAGTGGCGGCGGGCGGGAGGAAGAGACACACTTAAATGCATTGGTATCACTAAGTTCACTAGCCAGCATAAGTCTTTGAACTACATCTATATTTTCAATTTGACCACAGACTATAAGCAATAACAAAAGTTTGACAATAAACAAAGAGTATATATTATGTATGTTGTGTTGTGTCAAAAACACGGTTATGTGTGTAATGTTTTTTTATTGATTTAATGTATTATTAATGCATAATTTAAAAAAAAAATTAACATTCTGCACTCCTTCTCTATGTTCTTTATAAGTGTGGGAAATTTCATACTCCTCCGTCCGCGCAATTTTCGTTAAAAGTCGTACAAAGTTTTTGCTTCACGTATTAATATATAGATATAAGATTGCAAATTTGCAAATTGAATAGTCACTTTGTTAATGAAATGTTATCATTTCGAGCGATATAACTCATTCGAGTTAATATCAAATCAAGTAAATTAACTGTTTCAGTACAATATCATGTTGATGATAACTGTTCATTCACAAAAAAAAACCCTAAAAGTCTCCAATTTCATTGAAATGCAAGTAAATTTCGTGATACTTTGACGTGTGTAAACCAAAGTTCGCAATCTCGCGACCCGCGTTCGCAATTCAAATTAGATATACTTTTACAATTTCGCGGCGGCAATAATCCAACGACCACTCACTCGCGCGACGTCCCGAACTCAAACATTACTTTTGTAGTTTCCTATTTACATATCCCCAAAGCGGCTTTCTTGGTAAACTCCAATATTTCTTCTCATACTCGACCCGACTCACGGCGGTCTGCCATCCAGCATTTTTAATCTTGTTGCTTGGATCTCGGGAACACGTGATCCCTTCCGACCCCTGTGTTTACCTTCCGAAATAGTTTAACGGGAACAATTTGCATCTCCTTATGCGAGGTCCGTCCTCGGTTGTTAACAATCAGGCTTTCTGCGCGTTCCGTTGTTAGTCCGCCATTTTTAATGACTTGCTTCTAAAAATATAAAGATCGCTCGTTACGTTTCTTCAAGAACTTGTTGAAGTTAATCAAAACTGTACTCCGATTGTCGATCGTTTCGATTAAATATAAGAAAGTTTTTTTTTTCTTGTAGGCAGACGAGCATACAGCCCACCTGATGGTGAGTGGTTGCCGTCGCCCATCGACTTCAGCAATTCCAGGGGCAAAACTAAGCCGCTGCCTACCGGCTACCAGTGAACTTGAAACAACAGTAGCTATATAACGAAGCGAATACGAATGAATTGAAAATATTGAGTCGTTTAAAAATTCGTTTCTCGGCTACTTCCTCAGGTAATTTAATACGAGCAAAAGGTGTCCTTCGTAAAAAACCACAAATAGTTTGCACAGAACGTTGTCCTATGTACACACGAGTGTTCCACAAAGATATGGGCAGGTTAGAGACGTGGCCCTAATCGATATCCTTATAATGATTGCCGGAGGAGCTCGCATACGAAATAAGGAGGGCGCTTGACGTCGGAGGTGTCCGGGGGTAGGGGAGAGGGGGAGTTATGAGACGATTTAGATTTTTTCCCTCTTCTATTCTTTCGTTTTTTTGGGGTAGCCCCCTCGAAAAGGGTGAGGAATTTAAGACGGCAACGCGCGATCGATTTTTCGCGCATGCATTGGTATTCTCGTAATGTCTTATTCGAGATTAAAGTTATGCTTTCTTAAATTTGCGCGACGCTCACGGCTAATATAAGATTCTGACGTGTATTTGACTCAATTAAATTTACGTTATACAACACAATATTATTTGGGACATGATATAAGTAACAAGAAATTGAGCATTTGTGTTTTTTATGCATCTAAATTCGATTCGCTTCTCATGTTTTGCTTTCAGAATGAAAAATAAGTAGTCAATTTCCACGTCTTAATCAACAACTGTAATTTGAGTGATACGTAACGATACACGTCATCAAATTGATAAATCACTTTGTTTGTAAGCGAAACCTCTAATTTCGTAACAGAAAAAATAAATGAAAGGAAGTATTTTTCTTCATTATAGATCACCGGCGAAGCTCCACAAAAGGCTTGCGTTAAAGGGGCTAAAAGCCTTTCGGCCAACAAAAAAGTCTCAATTAAAACCTGACGGAAGCTTTTAGAAGGTAATCCTTCAAATTGTTTCCAACACCCCCTCATTAGCACCGAAAGTGTTAAAAAATAAACTTTTTAATCTTTATTACTTCGACGACTGCGTTAAACGGGTTAAAATTATTTATAGGACAACGAGTTTCTCATTTTTTTTATTTAACCCTTCCCCTGCTCCGTTCGAAGTCAGGGTTTGTTTGAGATGTTTCGTCTGTGCTTTCATTTAGTCGTCTGTCATAATTATTAAGGGAAATATTTTGATGTGATTTATAATGTCTTTGCTCTTTTCAAAGGTTTTCGTTTCGAGCCCCTTGTTAATTTAATTAAGTTTATTGATTTAAATTTCTTAGACGATTTTGATTCGTGATGATGATGAAAGGAAAGATTTATTTAATACACTATTTAAAAGTCATGTGACTATAAATTGTCATGTTCATTATGAATCTGGTTTCTATTGAAGAAAATAACAGTTCAAGACAAAAGAAAATTACATAACGTAACATTAATTAAACAATAAAAATTTAACTTCAAAGTACTTTTTCCGCGTCCACTTACTGCAATCATTCAAAGCAAACTCGTGAATTAACATTTCGCTCAGCGAATTTGTAACACAATCAAACTCGCTTGCCAAATTAAATTCCCCCAATTTGCGAAACAAAACAGAACGAATAAAAAAAAAAACAAAAAATTCACAATCCAAACGGAACAAACTTCACTAATTACACGAATAAATCCAAACAATCCACCGCGGGAGCTCTGGGCCGCACCAACCGACCGAACTCCAAAGAAAACAAACGATAGATCCACAAAAAAAAAACAGCATTTCCTTGACAAGTTTTATTTACGTTCGTAACGACGACGGGAAAAGTTCATTTAAACCGTTAATTAATTCAAATGAAACCGCGACAAAACATTAACATTCCTGGCGGACGGTGAAAGAAAATCCTTGTCGCTCAGGGCTCGCGCAAAAAACTGGCCACTGAATAAAAATTAAACGGTTAATAGACTGATGCCGGCTGAATTAATTAATACTCGGCTTGTCTTGCAAGTTTCCCTCTGACTGGGGTCGCCCGGGGAGTGTCTTCCACTTTATAATGGTGTTATAATTAAGACAAAGGCCCTTGTTTCGCAGATAACACCGCTAATTATTCATTTCAAATGTTCAACATCGAGATTTTATGGGGCGATCATTTGTAATGCTTCTGTTAAGGCGAATTTAATGGTTTTTAAGACGAGAAATAAGATTTTAAATTCGCCGTACGATTTTGTGGGACGACATTTTTTGCATCGTAATACATTTGATAAGATTGCCGACCAGGTGGACGGACATTGTCAAGGAGGCCACAAACACCAGCGTCCCGGGTGCCATTAACCAGGCCGAATGCAGGCAACATTGGAGGAAGCTAGTGCAAAAATTAGACCAAGGTGGTCACGATCCTCAGTAATGGGGAAGCGACAAAGAAAATGAAGAATACATTTGTATGTTAAAAATGTTTTTTTTGTTCATTCGCCATTCTTAATCAATAAAACTCCGAACAATCAATGAACGATAATTCGACAAACATTTCTAAATGTAAATACGTGACTTGTTAATGTTTGTCGTCAGAAATTTATTTGAAATAACACCTAAACTCCCAACCGGTATTACGTATCGGCGAAGAAGACGTCAAAGCGCCGTTATTACTTCTCTATGCACCACATATTTTAGCGCACTAGTACCAACTAAATATTTTCTAAGCAGCGACAACAATGTGGCTAACCGAAGTTAACGTGTAACAATCTTTATTTGTCAATTAAATTACAACAGCGCGCGCGCTTCCAAAGTGCCTCAAAATTGGTTTACCGCTCATATAAGGAATTTCATGGCTATTGGACGGTTGTTTAGTTTCTTAATTAGTGTCCCGAAACCATTTTTGAACGTAGAATGTCGTCGGCGGATTAGGGTTTTCCTGTCAGTTAAGTAATTTGGTTTTTAAGGCAGCGCTTTATGACGCCTCATTGTTTTACAACCAGTATTTTTGTATACAATGAAGCGATAGAATTTACGTTTAGCGTTTGGCGTTGAAATTCTGTTCGATTTATGAACTGTGCCCGTTTCGTTCGTATGTATAACTATATAGTTATCATTCTAGTAAACTCAAAATGACAATTGTTCTTAAATTCTTTATTTAACTTAAGTTGATCAAGCTATAGATCTAATGTCGATGATCTAGTTTGATGAGTAAATATTTTAAATTAATTATAAGCTTCACACTCAGTTACATTAAAGTCGGAAATGTTGGATAAGGATCGATACTAAATTACACGGCTTTGCTATTGAGACGGCGATGTAAAGACTGCAAGATTTTCGTAATGAGAGTCTGTGGCAGGCTCTTAATCTTTTTTTTATTTTTTTTTTATTGCTTAGATGGATGGACGAGCTCACAGCCCACCTGATGTTAAGTGGTTACTGGAGCCCATAGACATCTACAACGTAAATGCGGCACCCACCTCGAGATATAAGTTCTAAGGTCTCACTATAGTTACAACGGCTACCCCACCCTTCGAACCGAAACGCATTACTGCTTCACGGCGGAAATAGGCGGGGTGGTGGTACCTACCCGTGCGGACTCCCAAAAGGTCCTACCACCAGTGATTACGCAAATTATAATTTTGCGGGTTTGGTTTTTATTACACGATGTTATTCCTTCACCGTGGAAGTCAATCGTGAACATTTGTTAAGTACATATTTCATTAGAAAAATTGGTACCCGCCTGCCGGATTCGAAAACCGGTGCATCGCGTCATACGAATGCACCGATGTCTTTAGGCCATGACGACTTCGTGACGATAGAGTTTAATTTACTTGGCTGTCTCTCCCTTTACAAATAAAAACAATGTTCAAGACGATGCGCATGCTGTATCGTAACAAATGATCTACTTAACTAGAACCGATCGGGATGTTTTAATTTTTCTTTTAAGTTTCCAATGTAATCTTAGCGCCTACGCCTCGATGCTTACATCTCAAGTCACAACCCACAGAATCAAGCGCAAAAGAATTAAAAAAAAAAAAACATCCACACAAAATTATCTCCGCATAAACGCCATGTACGAGGCTCGATCTGATAATGCGGCCCATTAATTTGAACAAAGTTCGCGTCGACACCGCAGTTCGCCTTATAAAGGTGAGGCGACAAAATTTATAAGTTCGATTACTTTAATCTCGTTTAACTTATGCGAGTACAATTTCAAAGCTGACAAAAGAAATGCACGCAATAAATCGCGTCTCTCTTATCTCTGTGGTGTACTCTCATTGTAGTGTGGGGGTGTCGCAATCGGACTAACAGTTGGTAATTAATTTAATGAAGTATTGTAGCAGATCACGCGACTTTTGCTCGCGTGTCACGTCACGTGGAAGTAACCGCTTCCTATGTTATTTCGGAACAAGAATTATGCAAGTAATTTTTTTTTTGTGTCTTCGCGGTTTTTGACCTCATTCCAAGTAAGCTTATTTCAAGAGACTGTGCCTTTCATAACGTATAACTCACAAAAATTATTTAAACGTAAATTCAGAAATAATATAGCATCTAATATAGCATTTGACTAGGACTATACCTTTAAATGCATATCACCTAGTACTATAATGAATGAAACAACTTAGACGACAGAGTAAGCTACGAGATCATATAAACAGAAATGTTCCTCGAAGCTCTTAAGACGTAAAAGAAAGTTAGTTTTTATAAACAACGAAAACTCAAGCTAATCAATTTAGACGCACTAATGAGGACAATATAAATCGGTGTTCTTAATCCCTCGAAGGCTGGTGTAATAAATAAAGGCATAAGAGCACGCGCCATATTTCTCGATTAAGTGCGAAAGTGAGGCGGTCGTGCTACACCACTAAGGTCACGGACATGTCGCATAAGCGGAGCGTTTTTGATAACGAAATTTCAGAGCAAAACAACCCAAGCAAAATAAGAAGATTCTAATAAAGACAGATCGATTCAAATGTTCATGGATGAATCTCTTAATAGACAATTAGTGCTCCGAAACTAAGCGTATTAAATAGGTGAAAGAGTCTTCAGAAAATATGTTAATACCTTGTGATAAATGTGACTAAAATAATGTAGGTTTTAAATTTTAATAAGAAAAATATTGTTTTTGAAACTTCTTACACCCAGTTGATGACTGCAAGTTTTTTATTTATTTATTATTTCTTAGATGTGTGAACGAGCTCACAGCCCACCTGATGTTAAGTGGTTACTGGAACCCAAAGACATCTACAGCGTAAACGCGCCACTCACCTTGAGATATAAGTTCTAAGGTCTCAGTATAGTTACAACGGCTGCCCCACCCTTCAAACCGAAACGCATTACTGTTAAATAGGCAGGGCGGTGGTACCAACCCGTGCGGGCTCACAAGAGGTCCTACCGCCAGTAAAAAAGTTTATTATCGTGTACGTTTCTAAACCTCCCTCCCTTGAATAACGTAAATGCGGCTTAATGTTTTCGTTTGGAGCGATACCGGTGGTAGGCTCGCGTCATTACCTGCGCAGGATTGGTCACGCAAATCAGATCCGCGCTGTCCGCGCAATTATAATCAAGTATGCCACTCTTCTCGTAATTCTAAAGTAAACCAAGAATTGACTATCTTCTTGTAAATGGCGGGAAAGACGAGCTGTTGACATAAGCTGTTTGTTGGCTTTAAATTAAAAATATCTAGTCTAGTAACTTAAACGAGATAAAGAAAATATGTGATCGAAAACCAGCAAAAGAGCCAGTTGATTTTTGTGTAAGCAAAACTAATTATATCAATTCTAAGCGGCGCAGTCAGTTAGATTTATAAACCAACATAAAATTTCATGAATCAAACAGCCAGTATCAACGAAACGAGTATAAGATAATAAAAATCCAATGAATACCAACGGAATTTAGATGTAAAAATGATATACCAATAAAGAACTAGTTTAAATGACTTTTTCTGTATTAATGCAGCATCGACGAACCGAAAAAAAAAAACGTTCGTTCCATTGTTGTCGTTGAATCTACATAATCCTTAGGAAAGCCTCTTACCATAAATAACGCATGTAGCTAGCCGTAATAGCGCATGTGCGTAGGAGTAGCCACAGATCGACAGGCCTACCCTGATTGTAAATCAGAGTTTGCCGGTTTCGTGTTCAGCGTCAGTACTAGCGTATGTATCTGGATGTTAGTTACAAATGATGTTGTTCGAATCCGTATTTTAATGCAACAAAAAACTTCGTTCCGTACTCTGAATGGCTGTTGTCCAGATTGCGCGTGGATTTTGCAATTTTTAATTTTGATTTTTAGTAATTCCGAGAATGTCGTTCTATGAAACTTTTGCGGAAAAACCATAGTTCTAAACAAGAACTGTTAACACGAATTCACTTATCAGATCGAATGGTTGTTATGAACAAACATATTCATAACATCAAACTTGCTAATGATGTTCTATGAACCGGCCTGTGACACTGCGAGTGGGTCCGCCCATTTCTTGTTAATCGCTTGCAATGAGGCCGCGGCCCGACTGACGGATGTTTCGACACGGCCTCTCGTTGGATAAACACCTCTGATTCATACATTGTTTGTGGATAATGTTTGAGCTAATGGTTTTCTAGTTGTCCTGGGGTTTGACCGGCTTGAATGTAGTCGAAGAATGTCGTCGTCTAGAATTTTGATTTACTTCAAGCGTTTATAAGGTGCGGTCTTTGTGAAATTTCAATCCAATAATGTCTTCGATGAGTTCAAATTTGTTTTATATTGCGCTTTTAAAAGTCAATGACTAGTAGAAAATTTAGCATATATTTAATAGCAAAAAACAAACTGCCTACTATAAGAACAATTAATCTGCTATACTGTTTTTGTCAAACGTACACAATGTACTGTGTGAAAAACAGAAATATTAGATCTAAAGTCATCGCGAGTTGAAATTTTTATGTGTGCAATAATGCTTATTTATGTTGTCACCTTCATGAAGTTAACTACCGATACAATGATGGTTAATAATGCATAATATAATAAAACACGTTTGTTAGGAACAAAAACAGAGCTAGTGCAACAAAGTGAGATCGCGTGCGTTGACACTGATTCTATTGCTACATTGTACAAAAAACATGTATACGTCTCTTTCTTCTGGCCGATCAATTAGTGTAAAAATATCACTAAGTCACTTAGTACTTACTTTGTATTTGAATGGTTAAGTTAATAAATTAAATTGATTATTGTTGCCTATGATTTTTATCTAAATGCTCTAAGCCTGATACGTTAACCGGATTATTTTCTGTAGGTGTGTAAAATAACTATATTGTGTCATTTCGTAAAAGCGTCAGCTGATACTTCACAATAACAGTTACATTTTTAAGCTCGCTTTTATTGTTATTTGAAGATAAATAATCAGGGCAGCTGTGCAAACCCGTGTAGGCTCACAAGCCCTACCAGAATTTTTTAAGACAGAAATAAGGAGAAGTAGAATATGTAAAGTAAGAAATGAAATGAAGATACACAATTACGGTAGCACTTTACATATTACATTACATTTATATTTACCGCGAAGCAGAATTGTGTATTGGTTAGAAGGGCGGAACAGCCGTATTTAGACATTTATTAGTCTAAAGGTGGAGAGCTGCATTTAGGTGATCAAGTCTACGGATCTTAGTAACTACTTAACAGTAGGAGACAACAGGGGAGACGCACTATTGAGACACTCTACGCATCTAACACTGTTAAGTTGAAGTAGAAGTCTGTAGGAAGCGGCTTGGCCCTGCCCCGGGCATTGCTGAAGTCCATGGGCGACAGTAACCACTCACCATTAGGTGGGCCGTATGCTCATCTGCCTACATGGTTAAAAAATAGAGTTGCATAGATTTATCATTTGTTCATAGTCGGAGATGCTTTGGTTGGATCGTATGCTCGTCAATCTACGAAGGAATAACGTCAATTTTTTTCAGAGAACGATAACTAGTATAAAGTATAGTACTATAATCTGTAAGTAAATTAAAGCTATAGTTTTCTGTAAACAAATATTACTTGAAAGAACATCTTAATAGAGAAATTACTTGGTCCGACTAAACATAAAGGTTATAAATTGATAGGCACGGTCCCCACGTGCGAACATGTACGACGTGTTGATTGTAATTTGTTGAGAGCGAGAACACGACATGCGAAGGAATGTTCGAGAAATTAAAGGCATTCCGAACGTTCTGGAACTTTAAAAAATGTACATGGTTTTTATTGACTGTGATTAATACGTGGCGTGCGTATGTTTAGATAACTAATGATCGGTAATCAGATGCTCTTCGTCGTCATATTCTACATGTAAATTATAGTAACACTCATTTTATCTTAAGATTTGCTGTGGCTAGATTTTTGGCGATTTTCGATGGTATACTAACGAATAATATTCAAATCATTATAATATTCAATCAGTTCTCTTCAATATTGTAAATGTGAAATCTTGTACCTACTTTGCGATGTTTGTAACTTAATCCCAAAAAAATTACTATTCTGATTCAAGATGAGCTATTTTATAATGTCTATGAACACATAACAGATGCTTTTTAATCGTGGTCAATTACATGATAAGTCCAAAAGAGTGTTCGGTTCTGGATTTAACGTACCAACACATGTAAAAATCCACTTACAATTTACGGACTATAGAGTGGTCGAGACTGTTTTTCCCGATCACTTTGAATAAAAGAATATTTATTTGAAACTAGTACATGTATGTTTATATTACGTCATTTTTCATTAACAGTTATAATGAAAACAGCAGATGTCAACGAGCAAAAACAACTAATGCTATTTTCTAACGCCTTAAAATTTTATATCCCCTCCCTAAAGATAGACTAGTGTATTAAGCTTTCATAGTGGACAAACTTATTAGCATAGCAAAGACTTTGTCGCAGATATAACAAATGACTACAGCGCTGTTATTTATTTAACGATTGTACGTTGTATTGCCCAAAGGATTAGTTCGTCAACGAACCGGTACTATTTCGAGTTATAACAGCGATAATAGCTAACGGTTAGTGTTGCGAAATGCGATACGTTTAGTTACAAAACAATGCGTTTTTAAATTGAATTTTTTTCTTGGGACAGTCGTTAGGATATAATTAAGATTTCAACCTCATATCTCATGGTAGATGTTTATATAAGTGTATCCGTATTAAAAGATGCGGCTAAGCCGGTCTTCTAATCCAGAGGTAAATACTAATATATATATAGCAATATGTACTTAACACGTACAATTTGAGTAATTCCTTGTGGTAAGGCGCACTGTAAGCCCGCAAACCCATCTTAGTTAACACAAATAATCAAAAACTCAACAGTTCTTTTTCGTCACTGATTTAAACTCATTATTACGTAACATCTTATCTACAAAAGGCTAAACAAGTTAAAGAACAAGACGCATATTATAGCACCTTAAAAGCACATCTCTAATTTTTGAACAACCTGTATAATGTTAGACGTCTCAATCTATTAGGACCAAGATATGTTGATCTTACTTCGTTGACTAAACCGTAGAAACTCTAGGCCTCTTTACTTGGTTGGGTAATGTGCTTTCACAAAAGAAGTTACAAATCAAAGAAGCAAATATTTATCTTACTTAGAACAAATCGCCTTCATACATCGTTTTGTAAGCATTGCGTTGTAGATTTTTTTAATGTAATTATTGTAGCCTTGTAAGGTTTATTCTTGTATTTTTAGAAGATTATGTTAACAGAACATAGGCATTATAGAGAATCAGAGTTTGTCCTGTTTAGGGAATTCATAGAAATTCCGTGAAATTATCAAATTTAGGTGAATTTTTTATTGGAAATTTTATCACTTTATTGAAATACATAGACTAACGTATGACTAACTACGACCATGGACGTCTGCAGTACTAAATGGAAAAATCAAAAGCACGTATCGATCGAAAATCAATCATACTCATACACGAGCTTAATTATTGAAAAAAAGAAAGAAAGAAATCATTCATTCGCTAAGCATAGTGAAAATGAGTTATTACATAAGTTAAAAGCAGCGTGTATGCGTTGTCATTATTTGACATGCGAATTTTAGTGCAGTGTTAGCTATTATGATATTATATAATTTACCATTCACTCATCCATAATTCAACTAATAATTAAAAAATCCATTTATTTTCAATGTAATCCCTAAGAAAATAAGAAATAGAAAATTATTATCATTAATTCAAACCGACATATATTATGTTTTCATACGCTTTGTATATAGGTATACATCTTTTCTCTTTTGTTTTTCCTACCTATTCTAGTAAGCTCAAGGGGCCATACTGGATTCGCAAAACGTTATTTCCTTACTGCTCAAAACGACAGATTTGAGATTACGGTCTAACAACTGTCACGTGGATATTGAAGTCCTTCGATATCACAATTTGAATTCCGCCACTCAAAAGTAATTAAATAGACTATATACTCCCACTACCGATGTTTTAAGAAGAGTACTTAAACTACAAGCAATCGGTTTGCTTTATCAAACTATATCAAACCATCTCGATGGTATATTGTATGTGTAATTAGAAGTACTGACATTTGTCAAGCTTTATATATGCTTGTAGTGCATTTATAGAATGTTACAATATGCATCATACATTTGCAAAGTTCCTTACATGACAATCTAATGGAAGGCGTCTAAAAATAAAAGATACGAATATTCAGAAGATAATGGTTGAGGAAATACATAATATTTTTGTTATTCTCTTATAAGAAATAATGATAGGGCTACCAAACAATTGTATCGATAATGGAACAGCGCCCACGCGGATATTAATTAGCTTGTGAAGTTATAAAGAACAAGTTTCGACCGTCGATGTCAACGTTCCGGCGAAATGAAACGGAAATAGGGTTGCCCTATGTAAAACTGAAAAATTAACGTAGTTTTTTTTTCGGATTATGTCTTAGCTCGAAATAATAATTTTGTAAATTTATCTAAAAAGTACTCTATTAGTTAGCTTGTTAAAATACGTTAAACTATTTAAAATCTCATTCAAATACGGCAAGAGTCAATTTTTATGTCAATACTATTAATTAAGTAGGAATAAAAAAGAACAATTCGAAATAATTCAATATAACAAACTCGTTAGTTTTAAAAAGGTTAATATAAAGCTCTTACATTTAATTAAACAATTAGTTACAGCTTTTACACGGCCAATATATAGTCTTCTCGGCTAGTAAAAACTTATATGATTTATCTATATATATATAAAAATGAATTGCTGTTCGTTAGTCTCGCTAAAACTCGAGAACGGCTGGACCGATTTGGCTAATTTTGGTCTTGAATTATTCGTGGAAATCCAGGAAAGGTTTAAAATGAGAAAATATAAAAAAGCTCGTGTCTTTTATTTATCGATTGAGGCACTACGAAGTCTGCCGGGTCAGCTAGTTTGGTATAACTATGACCGTGGTATAGATATGTCACATTGTCCATGAACTTTAAAAACAAAATATCCAGTCCGATTTTAAGTATAAAATAAATGAGCTCACAACTGAATTATTAGACAGAATTAGACCCTATCATTTCGACTAATTTCCTATATACGACAACCATGAATGGAACTATAAAGGCAGAATCGACATTTTTATTACACTAGAATAGACTTCAATGAGTCATTCCATCTCGACAGAGGAGGGTGTTCTTTTAGGTGCGGCTCCGATAAACGTTACCTATGAATGGCATTCCGTAATTAATTAAAACGAGTTCAAAGCTAATACGTCATAGAAGCCGCCATTCGCAGTCTGAAGCGTATCCGTTATTGTTTCATTGGTACAAGTATTTGATTAACAATAAGCGTACAATGTCTTGTTCTAATTTTAACCCTTTGATTACCGTATAGGTCACTGGTGTCTTACGTGGCGCCCTGAAGTTATAATGCCGATTTTTATTACTAAGGTGCTGGAATATCCAGTAGACTCTGGAAAAGACGAATCCGAGGATACTGAGAATGAATTTATTTCTAAGAAACCTAAAAGACTAAAACATACATGTACATGTACTGGTGGTAGGACCTGTAGGAGTCCGCGCGGGTGGGTACCACCACCCCGCCTATTTCTGCCGTGAAGCAGTAATGCGTTTCGGTTTGAAGGGTGGGGCAGCCGCTGTAACTATACCAATTTTTCTAATGAAATATGTACTCAACAAATGTTCACGATTGACTTCCACGGTGAAGGAATAACATCGTGTAATAAAAATCAAACCCGCAAAATTATAATTTGCGTAATTACTGGTGGTAGGACCTCTTGTGAGTCCGCGCGGATAGGTACCACCGCCCTGCTTATTTCTGCCGTGAAGCAGTAATGCGTTTCGGTTTGAAGGGTGGGGTAGCCGTTGTAACTATACTGAGATTTTAGAACTTGTATCTCAAGGTGGGTGGCGCGTCTACGTTGTAGATGTCTATGGGCTCCAGTAACCACTTAACATCAGGTGGGCTGTGAGCTCGTCCACCCAACTACGCAATAAAAAAAAATAAAAAAAAACTTGAGACCTTAGAACTTATATCTCAAGGTGGGTGGCGCATTTACGTCGTAGATGTCTATGGGCTCCAGTAACCACTCAACACCAGGTGGGCTGTGAGCTCGTCCACCCATCTAAGCCAAAAAAATAACAAAACATTAAAAACAAAAGAAGTCAAAATTAGGCAATCCTTGGTAACAGGACATCCTTGGCAACGCTTGGTAACAGAAATCGACATAATTACTACAGAGCGCCGTGTAGGGCACCGGTGACCTACAGGGCAGTCAAAGTGTTAACTTCGATTATGTAACGTGCCTTCGACAAATCAGTATAATAACGACAAATTCCAACACTATTATTATTTGTAGCGCTCATAATATTGTGACATTGGAATACCCATAATTCGAATGTGGAACACGCATCGCTGGCCAGTATTTTGTGACCGTTGTTATAGGCAGTATCCTTCATGAATGAACGGCGAGGATGTACGCGTGTGTGCTATTACTACTCTCGTACACAGATAACGCGCGCATGTACGCGTGTCGGTTTTTTTTTTTTTGTGAATGACCGTCAATATCCGGTCCGCCGATCGACCGGACAACAGGTTTCGTTATCATCTTCTCGGGCACTGTCTAAACACGAGATATAAAAATTGTGTTTTATTACGTTTTACAATACCCCCGCTCCATGAATATCGATGAGACGTATCAAATAATGGAAGTCTCGAGGAAAATAATAATAATAAAAAAAGAGAGGTTGAAAAAAAAAAAAAACGTAGGTGTCAATGCAGCGTTGTCGGTATCTCTTGACAGCAATTTAAGGATGGAGAGTAACAAACTTTTACATGACAAAAAAGTTTGAATTCGAAACTGTGGAGATTTGGGATAATATGTTAATTCTTTATTCTGGCTTCAAATAACGCATTCAGGCGGCACGGCTAGCCCTGCAAAAAGAGAGTAACTGAATGTTTGGGATTGTGTCGAGACTCGTTTGCTGTTGTAAGGCGAATTAACACACGTGCCCAATTGAGATAATTATACGTCATTCCTCAAAGATAGTGCTGAAATTAAGGTTTTTAAGCGTTTGTCATTAACAGCTCGTAATTGTACTTGAAACTTGATAATAAATCATTTTAATGTAAGTGAAATTTTAAATGTAAATAGAATTTTATAACTATTAACATGCTTTGTTATTATAGTTTAGTATGTACATATGTATGTTTGTTTGTATGGAAAAAAAAATTTCGACTAACTTGAAAATTAGCACACGCATCAAGGACCAATGAATGACAATACAATAATTTTATAACGTCACTCTAATAATAATACATAAATATCTAAAATAAAAATATTTAAAATCAAAAAAATATTAAAATTCTTTCTTTTTTTAAGTTTGTAAACTTAACACATGTTTATTAAAAATTCAAACGTAATTAACATTTTTTTTTAAATATAAATAATGAATGAGATGAGAACAATTCTATAAGACAGTTTATAATTTCTCCGAACATCCAACATAACAAATGTATTACAGCGATCCCTGTTGGAATACTGTTGTGTTATTAATGTTCGAAAATCAAACAAAACCAGCAGACGGAAAATCGAAAACAAAAACATCCACCCTCTCGCCAAAGACAGAGAGTTAGAGCAAAACAGGACCTTGCCTTATCAAAATTTAAATTTGGAAAAAACGCGGAGGCCCCGTCTCATTTCAATAACCGTTATTCGGGCCCCCTCGTCCCTCCTGTCGCGGGAGCCCGAAATGCTCGAGGAGGCCCGAATGCCCGAACTATGGCTTGATTGATGGCGGTTAAGAAACAATGGCCAGTCCTCGGTCGCTCCGACGCGAATCCTAATAAACGCTTTTGTTTTTATTTTTTATCGAATAACGAGACGATAATAAATGTTGATATCGTCTTAGATTCCGGGGTCATCGAGGCAGCTGCCGTGAATTTTAAAATCGTGTTTGTTGTCGACGACATTGATTTGCTGTGCATCCTTCGCTCAATATGCAATTCAACTACATGATGATACATTTTAAATAATTCATTTTCCCTTAAAATCGATATCGACAACAATACGGCTCTCATAACACGCTTATGGTTTTATCAGCAGTTTCTTCACAAAAAAATAAGTTACTGCAAAGCAATCTCACGAAGGCAATTCAACAATAACCGTTTAATCAAAGTTTACTGCTAAGCTAAAATTAAACATTTATAACTATTTAGAATCTATCTATTACTTAGGACATCGCTCACATAAATTACGAATCTCATCACCGCACGTAATACGTGTCGTACACACGGTCGTTTAGTTTGCACAACGGGAACATTTCATTAAAATTGATTATACGTTCGTCATCGGATTGCAAGAAGTATGCCGGGCATTATTTACATGTAACAATTACATAAATTATCCTTGTGGGTTGCTGTTTGAGTGTGGTGTAAAAACAAGTAGCTGGTATCCACGTCCGTATAATTTAACGGCGTCCTCCCTATGATCATTCGAGCATGTCATTAAACGCTTCGAAGCTTTTACTTGTTAGCAGACTTCTGTGCAAACTAAAAACGACATTAATACGCATGGTATTAAAATCCTTTCAATAATATACACCTTATGATTTACTATTGGATTGGTGGAATACGGTTATTGTGGACACTAAGCACAATGTTAAGGCAAAATCTATATAGTTATATAAAAATTAATTGCTGTCCGTTAGTCTCACTAAAACTCGAGAACGGCTGGACCGATTTGGCTAATTTTGGTCTTGAATTATTCGTGGAAGTCCAGATTAGGTTTAAAAGATGAAAAAATATGAAAATGCTCGGAATTATATAAAAATTTTGTTTTTCCTTTTATGTGTCTCCCGTCGGACGGATATCTTTTGTTTTTTTAAGTTTATTTTATACAAAAGTTTAGGTCTTTTATTTATCGATTGAGACACTACGAAGTCTGCCGGGTCAGCTAGTATCTTATAATTTTGTTCTGATTACACGCACACAAGACAAAAGATTGGTTGCCCTTAACATTACCTGGGTTTATGGGCATCAGTAACCGCGCTGCCATTATCTTTGTATATTCGATATGAATGATGATTAAGGGTCTTTTTTTTAAATCCAACCGAATAAATTTAATTAAACATTCGAAAAAAAAGGAATTTTAAGGCATCGGTGTTCTCGCGTGTTAACTAATTCTTATTGGTATTATAGTATCAGGTGTATCATTAATGTATATATTTTAGAGAGATAGAGAAAGAAAGAGAAGAGAACCAAATTGACTTAGTTTTCGGGGACAACACTTGTAAACTAAATCATAATCATCGTACATGTCATCGTTTTTTTATTATAAAATCAGTGCACGCTAGTCAAATCTTAATGGCAGAATCAATTTAAATGTAGTTCTTAATAATTACTGAGAAACATTTGTACTACTATATGTATTGTTTAAATCGCTTTGTTACCTTAGGGCTTAAAATACAGACAAAAATACAGATCTGATTATGGGTGAATATCGATTGAAAAATATTAAATGATAATAGATCAAGCATCTTTATTAATGGAACTCATATTTTAACTATATGTGAGCACATTTTGGAGAAACTGTCATGGATTCACAACTCCCATTAAAAAAAAACATGATTCATTGACTTGGAGGTCCATTTTAACAGAGCAACTTTCGCCTTCGCTGTTGTTGACCGAACGCTGATACAATGTGTATATGCCAACGTACTGTCAGTTGAGCTATCATCAACTAGGTGCATACGACTTGCCTTCTTCATCATTATTTACATCTAATGTTATTATGCAGAACATTTCTGCTGCTTGTTTAACGCTCTGTTGAGCGCGCACTTAGTGTATTCGATTTTGAAAAAAGAAATCTTAGTACTAGGTGCTGTCATTTAAATGGCTGATACGAAATTTAAAAAATAATAATTTCCACAAAATAAAATGAGAATTTCATAAATGCAATCGAAGATAATTAAATATGCAGCTATTATGGATAACTCAAGAACCATTAGTCAGATCTTGATATCATTTTAATAAGACAACATAAGCAGTAACTATCAAATAAAAAAATATCATCAGAATCAGTTGAATTAGGAAAAAAGTCCGAACTAACACACAAAAAATACAATAAAATTGAGAGCCTCCTCCTTTTTTTAAGATGATTTAAAATAGCTTCAAAGCAATTAAGTAAATATAGCAAATCGACTAATAATGATTATGTTTCAATAAGTTATTTATCATACACGTTCGGTCCGCTAAGTAAATTGATTATAGCTACCTACGTTTTGTTATATAATTTGTATTCGTTATGTGTACCGCGTGCCACACAAACGAAGCTATGCTGTGAATGTACAAACGCCCGAACCGTTTTTTTTTCTCTCTCTGAAAACAGTATCTCAATAACAAGCTTACTGATTGAGCATCTGATAGTCTTTCCTGATTCTAGTCAAGTAGTTCTAAAAATGGAACACTATTTTCTGGCTTAGGCAATTTTATCAACAACTAGTCTCTTTATTTTGAAAACGTGAACCAACTATTTTGACCAATCTTAAATAGCAATAAGTTATTTGGCAAAAAAACCTGCACTTTTCTCTCTTTTCATGACCACTAAGACGCTCCGACGCCTATGTATGATTAAGGCTGCCTCTAACTTGAAGACATGCGTCAAGGTATCGATGCCGCGGTAACAGCTACTATCACTCTTCCTTCGCGCGACCTAGTACATTACTAACAATACACAAGACAGCAAAAACAGGGAGAACTTGGAGACTAAAATAAAGGCAATGCAGATTACTACTGGTACAATGCAGATTGTTAATGGTGGTAGGACCTCTTGTGAGTCCGCGCGGGTAGGTACCACCGCCCTGCCTATTTCTGCCGTGCCAGTAATGCGTTTCGGTCTGAAGGGTAGGGCAGCCGTTGTAACTACACTGAGATCTTAGAACTTATATCTCAAGGTGGGTGGCGCATTTACGTTGTAGAGGTCTATGGGCTCCAGTAACCACTTAACGCCAGGTGGGCTGTGAGCTCGTCCATCCATCTAGCATAAAAAAATAATTAAAAAATAGATTAAGAGCCTGCCACAGACTCTCATTACGAAAATCTTGCAGTTTTTACATCGCCGTCTCAATAGCAAAGCCGTGTAATTTAGTATCGATCCTTATCCAACATTTCCGACTTTAATGTAACTGAGTGTGAAGCTTATAATTAATTTAAAATATTTACTCATCAAACTAGATAATCGACATTAGATCTATAGCTTGATCAACTTAAGTTAAATAAAGAATTTAACAACAATTATTATTTTGAGATTACCAGAATGATAACAATATAGTTATACATATGTCGATGACACAACCGCCAATAAACATATTCAATAGAAAACAGTTGGATAATTAAATTTGAATATAATCTTTTATTCGCGAAACTAAATGACCTTAAAACTTAATGATATTAAAATTGAGGAATTTTCATTTCGTCGTTAATTGATATGTTAATCTGTGACACAGTTGATCGAACTATCAGAATATCAACTAGCTTTAAATTCACCTAAGCTGAACATTTTGATATTACTTCCTGTAGGTTGGAAATATTTTCTTTTTGTAAAGAAAAATACAGTACCAGAGAGGGTATGCTGTACTGCAAAAATAAAATATTTAAGACAAATTTCCGATAACGCAATTACCTACATTAGCCGGTTTTATCACTAAATCTCGCACGGAAAATTCTAGTAACAAAAATATGTACATAATATACATTAATAAAATCATGTTTATTTCATTTAAGCCTTCTCATAATTCGACTACTTCGGAGTTTCTTTCTTAATTATGTTATAAATGATCGATTTTTGAGGATAATTTGAATGAAACAAAAACCCTTATACTTTTAGTAAACAAAATATTTGAATTTAAATGATATAGCCCAAGAGTAGGTTAAGTTCAAAAAGTTAAATACCACAATAGTTAAATAATAAGAAACTTGGAAATAGATCGACACAATACTGTTCTAATGGAATTTATCGTTGTAGCAGCGAAATTGAAAAACCCACAGCTAATTATTATTTATCACTCTTGTTAAAACGACAGTCATCAAAACCCATTTATATTGTTTCGATTAATTATTTATTGTATTATTCATAACAATATTTAAGAATTTAAGAAGAAAAACACGTTGGACTGGTCTCATACTGTGAGCGACGATTATTAACATAAAAATTTTAATTGCCTTTACAAGCTTGATTAATACAAAACATTATGTTATCTTGAATTTAACACAGATATTCTAATGATTTTATTAGTCTGGAAATATTTTGATGATCAAGAAAACAATTATTGAACACTTTGGCCGTGTGGTATCGGCCTAAAATATTACCACAGTTTGCTTCCCGTGGTGGTGCTATTTTCGGTGGCACTATTAAATATGGTGGTCATGACCAAGAGATTCAAGCGTTCACTGTATATTATACCCGCGTACCGCGATTGCCAAACACCATTGACTTGCGGTAAGGCCTACTGCAAGTCGGCATAAGTAGATACCATCCTGCCTATTTTTGCCGCGAAACAGACCTTCGTTCTGGCTTGAAGGGTAACACAGTTGTTATAGAATTGAAACTTAGACCTCGTGTCCTAAGATTGGTGGTAGGACCACTTGTGAGTCCGCGCGGATAGGTACCACCGCCCCGCCTATTTCTGCCGTGAAGCAGTAATGCGTTTCGGTTTGAAGGGTGGGGCAGCCGTTGTAACTATACTGAGACTTGTATCCAAGGTGGGTGGCGCATCTACGTTGTAGATGTCTATGGGCTCCAGTAACCACTTAACACCAGGTGGGCTGTGAGCTCGTCCACCCATCTAAGCAATAAAAATAAAAAAAGATGAACGATGCACTGGGCTCCGTTGAACACTTTACACCAGGCCAGCCATGAATACGTGCACCCATTCCGCCAAATTTTATTTAATAAATATCATCATAATACTACTGAAGTGGACGGACGATGAAAAACTCAATGGTAAAATTGTAATCTTGACGATTAGGTAGGTAGATGAAAAAAAAAACAGCTAACAAACGCTACTGTAAGTACTAACGTAAGCGTGCGAATGAGCAAGTCTGTATTGGACCGAAAAACAATTACAAATGCTCTTCGATAATAATTTAATAATCACTTCGTATATGTTAACCAAATTGCCACTAATCAACCTTCATTTTTGTTCCTAACAGCTTCAGAAATTGAGCCCTGTCGAGTTATTAAAGTAATCACCGGGGCGGTGCATACAAATAAACAGAATTACGTGCGGGTTGCTCCGATTATATTAATGTGGAAATAGAAATTGGAACAAACAAACTGTGTCCAAACGAATGAAGGTATAAGTAGGATTCTGTATTGACGATCGTATTTGAGTATTCAATTAATTTTTGAAGGATATGTTTCACTCAGGAATGAACCTAAGCTTAATTTTAAGTACAGCAGTTTGCAATACTGAAGAAGGCATTCAATGACTCAACTTGGTTGTTTAAAAGGCTACGGCTATTATATTTGTATAGTCTGAGGTTGGTAATTAAAGAAAGGGGTTCCATTTGATAATGGCCCGATAATTTCGTTCTTGAGTTCGTATCGAGCAATTTTGTTGAATTATAAAAGTTAAGTGGCGAGGCCTGATTGCTTTTGGATGCCAACGAAACTATGATAGATTGCTTGCAGTTCTGTTTTCGAATTAAGCACGTTCATAATCATGAAACAGCCGTTAAATTGTTTCTAATTTAAACAACAACAAAAAAAATGTATTTTAAGTAAATGCTTGTAAACATACCTATAATTTTGAGCATTCCAAAAACAAAAGTGACAGTTCCTTCTCAATTAGTTCAATTTTCATCGACATTGCCAGTATCGCTTACAAATTGAATAATGAACGGTTTTAATTTAAAAATCGAACACGGGCAAAAGAATGTTTCAAATGAATTCATTGAATTGTCAAACAATCATGACACGGCTCGTAGCGTGCGAACAAAGGGAACGGGTGTGTTCCTGAAAATTTCATTTGCCCCCAATTAGAATGTTCTAAAATTGAATTTTCAAACAATTATACCCGGCTATCCGGATACGGGCCGATTCCCACAGCCTCCGTAGCAAAGGCTGAACGCGACAGAGAGGACAACGTCGGCAACAGGTTGCCTATTGAACAATTAAAGCCCGCTTTTAATTAGAAGGGGAGCTTGATTATTAGCGAATCTCACCGCGCTTTAGGGCTTTTCAGTGAATTGTGAACCACTCGAAAACGGAGGGTATGGTTTTAAATCTGTTTGACGTTGTTTTAAGCCCAATTTGTAATCTACGACATCTGAAGTTCGATGACAATGATAAAGTTAGAAAATTATAAAAATGGTCGTAAAGTTTTTATTGATTGTATTATCTTTGTAAGATTCCTATACATTTTTGCCACTAATCCCAATCAATCGTATTTATTTGTAACTCTAAATGTATCGTATGCTATAAGTTGTTTATGATCAACTGCTAGAGATGTCCCCAGAAATTCTAAACGCAACAGCTTCAAGTAATAATAAAAATAATCGTAATACGTCTGCAGATCATCTAACTGTTTGAATATAATTGAGTTATTGGCTGTTTATCCACTATGCGTTTCCAAGCGATTCATCCAATAGTGATGGTACTCGATACAGTTGTTACTGACATGTCAGGGAAGGTTTTCATGTTAGCACCATCAATATGTGGCAGGTGACATGAGTTTTGGTTCGAAATGGTTGGTTGTCAAACCATCAACCACCAGTTTACTGTTTTGAGTATTACATTCAAAGACGGATCCAACAAATGGAAGCATTTGTTGAGTTCAGCAGAACTCACAGTAGATCGTGACCAAGCTTCAGCAATTTCAAACATAACCACTGTGTATACCTGATCCAATAAAACTGCTCCTAACCTAAACATCAGCGCGCTGAGCTTCTCGCCGTATCTTCTCAGCCGGTCGCGATCCAGTACTAGATTCATTCGCGAAGCAGCCACTCATGAGTTGTTAGGTTTGGAGACGCTCGGGTAGCTGTTAGCAAAGCCCTTGCTGAGCCCCTGCTCGCCTACTAGTCCTGGTGAAACTGAAAAGACCTCAGGGTCACCAGTTATCCTTCTTTCACAAAAAAAACCAAATCTACTAGAACAAAATCTATTAGCTCTCATTTAAGTTGTACTTAATTCTGAGAACCTTAAAAAGTTGATGCTACTAAAGAGACCCATCAAAATCTACGTTAAAATCTAAACACTATATTATAACGTAAGACAAAAAATAATTTGATTATCTTTTTGTTTGTGTGTATTGCTAATAAAGTAGTAGTACACTACAACATAACTGCCGTATCTTATTCAGAATTTCTCAAAATAAATCGGTTGTCTGAGAAATCGCTGCGCCTTTAGCGATAAGACCGCATATTGTACAAATTATTCCCAAATGTTGTCTGTTTTTCAATGTTCATAGTGTTTTGATATTTAATAAAGTTTACTCTCTCTCTCTCTTTCTCTCTCTCTCTCTCTCTCTATGAACATAATATACTTGCACGTAAATTATACAAACCGAAGCATAGAAATTATTAAATATAGAAATCGAATATTATTTAGGCTGCCCACGCATTATGACATCCTTTCGTAAGCACTAACACTCAACTCTCAATGCTTATTCGATACTTAGCTTTTCTTGAAATGTCTGCATTTCCTTATCAAAAGGCCCCTGGGGTGTGGGGCGCTTTTTAAAGGAAAGCCCGCGGGTGGAAATCGGGCGGCGCGCGCGTGTGTGAGTGAGTACCCCGCTTGCCATGTGTGACTACTCATCTATATGTGTTAATGCGTTTTCTTTTTACCAATTTATGAGGTAACCATGATTTGAAGAAACCATGAAACTAAAAAACATAATAAAATTTAATTTTTACTTCACAAAACTAAAATATTATTTTAATACTGAAGCTATGTTCATAAAAACACCACTAGATAAAATTATTAACAAATCCAGCTTCAATACGGTTCTAAATTAAATTTACAATATAATTATGTCAGTTCCATTTATTTATTTTTCGGGATATTGTTGCTGTATTTTACTCCACTGTATGAATGAAAGACAAACTAACTAACCCGCTTATTGATAACATCGTTATCTATTTTACTTACAATTTTGCTTAGTTAATTACAGGCGTCCCAATTTTCCTCAATTCAATACTAAATTTGATAACCGAACGGTAAAAAACGAAATTATATGAAGAAATAATTTACCGGGTCATTTCTCGTGAAATGAAAACCTATAAATTTCGCGGTCACCCTACGCGACGTCTTCGCTTCACACGACCGAAGCTTGCATATTATTTGATCACACACACACACACACGCACACAAACCGAGTCCACTTTGCATGTGTGAGTCACTATTCACGGTTTTCGCATCGATGGTGTTGGTATTGATTTCGTATTGTCGTTAGCTTGCGACATGTAAAAAGAAAGGGGTCTAAGGGTGTGCACACGATTGCTTGTTTAATAAATTGAAACGCTCATTTATTATTGAAGCGATATATTAGCCCTGGCTAGCCTTTGTAGGCAGCGGCTTGGCTCTGCTCCTGGCATTGCTTAAGTCCGTGGGCGACGGTAACCACTTACCATCAGGTGGGCCGTACGCTCGTCTGCCTACAAAGGCAATAAAAAAAAAAACACACTAGCAGAAGGATCGTTAATGCCATAATTAAAACATTTTATTAATGCCTTTAAACATGCCACACCCACGTGGCCACGATGGGCAAGGATTCTCTTGATGTAAAGCATATATGAAATTAACCACAAAACACTTCCTAAAAAAGTTTGTGTGGCTTAGTGAAATACGCTTATGCTCAGCTGTAATTTTAATTTATCGACGCTTCACTTCCCATAAGTGGAGGGTACTACCGAAACCTTTCCTACTTGCCTAAGTTTCATGAAGTTCGCATATATTAACTCTTAGATGACAAACACACAAAATTCAATATAAATCTTATTTTGTACATAAATTCCTACCACAATAATTTTTTTTTTTTATTGCCTAGATGTGTGGACGAGCTCACAGCCCACCTGGTGTTAAGTGGTTACTGGAGCCCATAAATATCCACAACGTAAATGCGCCACCCACCTTGAGATATAAGTTCTAAGGTCTCAAGTAAGTTACAACGGCTGCCCCACCCTTCAAACCGAAACACATTACTGCTTCACGGCAGAAATAGGCAGGGTGGTGGTACCCACCTGCGCGGACTCACAAGAGGTCCTACCACCAGTAATTACTCAAATTATAATTTTTGCGGGTTTTGATTTTTATTACACGATGTTATTCCTTCACCGTGGAAATCAATCGTGAACATTTGTTGAGTACGTATTTCATCAGAAAAATTGGTACCCGCCTGAGATTCGAACACCGGGTGCATCGCTCAACACGAATGCACCGGACGTCTTATCCCTTAGGCCACGACGACTTATTTATAAGCAGAACGGTTTTAAAGAGATCATTTCGTGACCGCACATCGTGGGCCCGTGCGGGTCTTGACTGCTATCCTCATAGATAATACACATAAACTTTTAATTGCACAGATAACGCACAGATAATGACAGCTGTCATTCTAAAGTACTTTAACGACCAAATATAGAATGGAACGGTAATGAAATTTAAAGTATAAAAAAACATATAAATCAAATTTATACCGCAAAAAATAAGTGCGTATATGAACGCGGTTTTACATCGAAAGAGTCTCAAACTGGATCCGCCATTAGAAAAATGTCGCGATAGGATGTTCAATCATTTCGGTACCAATAAGGGGCGCCTATCGATTTTGCGAAAATGTCAAACCGAACGATATCCAATATCGTGTGTAAACTAAGGGTTATTTTGTATGAGATTATGTATTGCAGAGAATAGTTTGTTTTAGTTTGAAGATTCGTCTTTAGAACTTCGGTTTCCTCGTTGGGTAAGGAATTAGTCATGCTGATCACTATACCATGGAATACTCGCAATGACCCTTCTAATAATAAGCGGTTTTACAGGCCTGCTAATTGAGACATCAGATCGAATTCTCAGTTTTATTGATATGCGGCTATCCTACGATATACATTTGGTTACACGAATCGAGCAGATTGATATTGGAACCAATATCTACATTAATATTGCAAATAAAAAATCGAACCTTAAAATTTTTAATTACCAAGTTAAAAAATTGCCTCTTCACAACTCTAACATCTAATCAAACTTTTTAATTTGTTACAGGTAAGCCGCCATAAAACTAAAGGAAGCACTAAAAAATCGCCAAGGTTACGTTAAGGTAAAATTCACCTCTAAAACATTCAAAAGAACTCATAAAATATTCAATGTTATTTTCGTAAAACGTCACATAACGTTTCAACTACCCGCTAAGAGATGGCAGCACTACGTGCGTCGTTCGTCGGTAGTGCGCCCATATGTGTGAAGGAGGGTGGAAATTCCTTAGTTTTTCTTAGCAAGGGTTCTTCTTTGGGGTGTTAGTTTTGCAATTATCGTACAGGGGGCGGTATGAACCGCGTTTTTATGGAAATTCCTTGCGTATGAATATTTGATGGAACGCTTTACGTTAAGGTATTCGTAATAAGCTAGATAAAACTAAATCTTCTCTTGATTAAATAGTATCGTTATTAATAATCTTGAAACTTTTTATAAATATAGAATTTTTTTTAATTTCACTTAAATTTGAAATAGTTCTTTTGGATTTCGAATGCCTTATGCACTTTTTTAATGAAAGCTCATAAATCAAATAAGCGTTCAACTTTATGGACACGCAGTCAACATTATTCTGAGATTGTGATATTGAAAGAAATATTTTGCGAAAACGAATAGAGTGCTAAAACTGGCGTTCCATTTTTAAACATTTCCTCGTCGGCACTCACCTACAAAACACATGTTTTTAGTAGGAAAAGAGTCACGGTTACGTCAGTTCAGTTTACGATACGCCAAGGTCAGGGGTTGGCCACGCGCGGGTCAACGCCCGCACCGCTTTTGTGACTGAATAGGCTTAAGGTCAATACGACTGGCTGTTTGGCGGGTAATTTTTTTTTTTTCGAACTTAGAACAGGTTTTTTATTTACAGTTTTTTATTTTTCTCACATCTATTTTACGAACACGATACACCCGAACGCAGACATATTACGTAAATTACAGTTATTGTGTTTACATACGATGACAAGGTATAAACTAACACTATTACTATTTCTTCTTAAAATTTATTAACTTAAATCGCTTTCAACGAATTACTATGTTTGCATATGGCCATCTTATGTATTATTACTGTCGGTGGACACATAATATTATGTGAAGTGCGCAACGCGTTCAAACAAACTTAAATGTATACAGCTGCGGCATTCCCGGTAATACGTTGCTAAAATTCAGGATCCCGAATTGACAGGATCTCTCGAAGCAATTATCGAGCTCACGATTAACCTTGCCTAGTCAAATAAAACAGGTAGCTAGCTACACAGGGACGTATTGAGTAAATCGAATATGGGCCAAGAACGATCAAAATATATTTGAATATTTGATATAATTAAAGAAAACTTTTGAAGCTACCGTTTCTGTTAATGATCACAGAGAAAAACTAATAATGTGACTCACTTTTATTGTTTACGACACGATATCTAATTGGTGAGGCGTACTGAGGCGTAACCATTCTAGTCATTTATTCAGGGAAGTAGTCATTTATTATAGCTTTAACGATGGTACTGCTGCTAGAAAATACAATCGACTCTCGGGGGCGATATTACCATACTACCAAAAGCAGTTAGTATGGGTCTAACGACCTGGTTTCTTAGTTTACAGTACCGATAAGAAGTGTTACTTTTTCGACAGGACTTTATACTAGTAATAGATTGCTATTAAGCTAAGTAATTACTGATGTATAAGCAACAGTAATCACTAATTGCCAGGTCCAATAATTGTTCCAGTATGTTTTGTAAGCAATGTCCGATGTTGTCACGAAGCCCCCCAGTCAATGTGGGTCCCAAAGTCTGAGCACACATTCTCATTACGCACCTGTGCTTAGAGAGCATATTTTTTTGCATAAACATTCACAGTGGGTGGTCGGCAGACAGCACCGAGAAAAATATTTATTTATTTATTGCGTAGCTACCGTCACATGTCACGGGTCGGAGTCGTTTTGTATTGTTTTATACATATTATACATACGACAGCAGTATGTGGAAAATGGTCAGATCGTTTGGTGACCAATCTTTTTAAAATTAATCCCGTATTGTATATCCATAGGCTTTAGCGTTGTCTTAGACATAATTAATACTAATTTCAAGCATCACGAAAACCGTTAAGCATTCTAAACCTTGTATAATCTATTAGATGGGAGACGTTAAAACAATTAGGATGACCGGCTCGAAAAATAATCTTAATAATATAATAAATACAAGATCGAACTATTCTTGTCGGGGTTTTGTTATTTTGACTACCTACAATTGATAAGTAGTATTGAACAACTAATGTAAGCAATTTTTTTTTTAGATATATTTTTTAAATTCGTCAAACTTTTCTAAGTACTGTATGGAAGAAACACTATTTTAACAAAGATTTCTTGTAACGGCACCGATAATGTTAGATAGAATACTTATATATTATACATAATTATATTATGTACACGAGTTTATGTTTTGTTTAGTAATAAAATTCAAACAATGACATTAACATAGTTCCGATATTCTTCGGTTTTGTCGAGTCATAGACATAATAAAAACTGCTTTTACGGTATATTCTCGTGAAATCTATACTATCTATACTAATATTATAAAGAGGAAAGATTTGTTTGTTTGTTTGTTTCGAATAGGCTCCGAAACTACTGGACCGATTTGAAAAATTCCTTTTCCATTAGAAGCCGACATTGTCCCTGATGAACATAGGCTACTTTTTTTTATTTTTTTTATTTTATTTTTTTGATTTCATGTGTGTTTTAATGTTTCCGAAGCGAAGCGAGGGCGGGTCGCTAATAAAATAATAAAACTGAAGGAGTAAATTCTAAAATAAAAATAGACGGCAGTTAATACAATATTTAGATATCGACGAATAATATTACCATAGTCATCCATGACCACAAAAACTGTCAACAATTTTTTTTTTTTTTCTACCTATCTTAATAGACTCCAGAGGTTATATAAGGTTCATCGAACGTGTAGGCGCGCTCACCGGGATCAGCCTAGCGAATTTGCTAACACTAGCCCTAGCAAGAGCAATTAGCTAAATCTTCCACCGGATCAAGAGGATCCGAAATGACGTGTTTGAAGTATTCGAAGCGGCTACGAAAAACGCGGATAAGCCGTTATTGTGATTTTAATAATGACATTTACTATACAATTATACTAGTATTGTGATAGATTGTTCTATGACTGTGGAAGTGGGACGGCTGCATATGACGTCACACTGACAATCCGTGGGGCAAAAAAGTACTGGAGTGGAAATCTCGTACTAAATGTCGTAATATGAGGAGACAATCAATAAGGTGGACCGATGGTGAAAATAGCTGGTAGGGATTGGACGCGAAAGGCAAGAGACCGAAAATAATGGAGTGGATATGAAGAGACTTACACTCAGCATTGGATGGATACGGGTTGAAGTAGAGAGATTTTCTGACTTAACCTTAATGGCATTAACTTGGGATGTGTTGTACCTACTATGCTGACCGATTGTCGCCAAATGGGCTGAGAAAGCCGACAACCCTAAATACAATAAATATAAGAAACTATATTAAATTTAGAGCTCGCAATGAACTATACCATGCCCAAAGTCTAGTAATAACAAGCGCCATCATAAGACAATGAATCGCGAAATCGAAACGCGTACTATAGGTGTCGTTCTCATAAAAAAAAGATAGGTATGTGATATGTGATAAGTGAACGTATTTGTGATTGGCATTGTTAATAGCTGACTCGGTGGCACAGTAGTTAGCAACTCTAACTGTTGCGCCGAGGCTCGTGGGTTCGATTCCCACATCGAACCACCATTCGCGTGACGCTCAGGTTTGTTTGCTCTATGTCTGGGTGTTTACAAGTAATGTCAGTCTCTGGTACCTATAACACAGGGAATCCTAATTTGGAGCCGGATGACCGTGCGTGATTTTCCGGTTATTATTATGGCTAATAAAACTGGCTACTTTTTAATCACCCAATGTGAGCCTCAAAGGATTTCTTGCTTAGCTGCTAGGTCATGTATGCCTGTACGATTGTCAAGATTGATTTCCACGGTGAAGGAATAACATCGTGTAATAAAAATCAAACCCGCAAAATTATAATTTGCGTAATTACTGGTGGTAGGACCTCTTGTGAGTCCGCGCGGGTAGGTACCACCACCCTGCCTATTTCTGCCGTGAAGCAGTAATGCGTTTCAGTTTGAAGAGTGGGGCAACCGTTGTAACTATACTTGACCTCAGAACTTATATCTCAAGGTGGGTGGCGCATTTACGCTGAATATGTCTATGGGCTCCAGTAACCACTTAACGCCAGGTGGGCTGTGAGCACGTCCACCCATCTAAGCAATAAATAAATAAAAAACAACATTAAACCTATTTCTGGCGCGGGGAATTTTTTTAAGGCAATTGAAACTTCGACTAGTACATGTTTCAAAACGATTGGCAGACTTCACGTTGCGCTGTTCTTGCAATCTGATTACCGCTTTGCTCCAAAACCTGTACGAACTGCTCACAGCGTTAAAAAAAATCAAGCTATAACACATGTTACTGGTGGTAGGGCGTCTTCTGAGCCCACGCGGGTAGGTACTAACACCCTGCCTATCAAACGAGACTTGTGGAGAGTATTAAACTGTAGACAACCACTTGGCTCTGCCCCTGGCATTGCTGACGTCCATGGGTGACGGTAACCACTCAACACCATGTGGACCATATGCTCGTCTGTCTACACGGGTAAGAAAAAAAAGGTGATGCGAAACAGTAATGCGTTTGAGTTTGACGGGTGTGGCAGCCGTTGTACTGTAAAAGAAAAGGCTTAGAACTCGTGTCTCAAGACGGGTGGCGGCGTTTACGCTGTTGATGTCTATGGACTCCAGAGACCACCAGGTATGCCGTGAGCTCGTCCACCCATTAAAGCAATAAATAAAAATACACACACCCAAATACAGAAATATCCTGAGCATAGCTTTAATATAATCAACAGATAAATATTCAATTAGAATTGCTAAATCGATCTAGACTAGTGGATCCGTATTACGTATCATTTTAATATGATAATCGTTTTTGAATTAAATTGAAATAAATACATACGTAAATACCACATTTATACTAGTAAGTCTTTGAAAATTCGAATTCGACCGTCGCGAACGGGCTGTGAGTATTCGTGATCAAAATTAGTGGAAATCGTTTTCGGAAATATGTAGGTACAACGGTTTCTTTTTCCTATTTATTCTAGTAAGCTCGAGGGGGAATACTAGATTCACAAAATCGGTAGGTAAAACGGACCTATATAAATTTAGTCTCTTTTGTAATATTCATCTGTGTTTCACAATTAATTTTATTTCTTTGCCTAAACACAGAACGTCTAACCTATGACAATTTTTTTGACAACCAACTGACATTGACATCGTAAGGCCACAGATTAAACTAAACTATTCCGACGTATACCTATGTCGAATGTGTAGTGGCAACCAATATCTCACAACGTAAATACTTTTTTTTATACTTTTTTTTTTTACAACGTATATACCGTTCCACATTAAAAGGGGCGGCTGGTTAGCGGCCATAATAAGCTGGATGGTGCTATCTACTCTACATAGACGGTGTAAGCTTTAGACAGGATGAACAAGTGTTTGACTGAAAAAATGACTACGTAATATAATTAGACAGTTCTTTCCGACGCGTTTTTTTAATATTTCCTCTCAACCCACGAACGTATAAAACGTTTTCGTAAATCGTTTATAAAATAAAATAACAAACAAAAAAACGCCTTATTACTTTTTTTGTAATTACTAGAGGTCCCGCAGTAGTCGAAATTCGACTAGGTATAATTAATTGAAATTGTAATTTTGTACACTATTATGATTGTATTTTATACTTCTATAATCACAAATGTCGCCGAGGCTACACTTTAAAAAAAATATTAATAAAGACAAACAATATTTAATATATTCTCAATTTTACCACAGACGTCAAGAACAAAAGTTTGACAATAAATAGCACCTATGCATGCGTGTGTGCGTCAAATACATGGTATGTAGTGTGTGTAATGTTTTCTTTACTGATTTAATGTATCTTTTATACATTATTTTAAAAAAATATTAGCATTATGCCCTTCTTCTTGCTTTTGCTTCACGTATTAATATATAGATAGCATTTATAAAATTATAAATAGCGCTAACGAATAAATATCGTGAAATTGAATTGTAATGCTATCTACTATTTTTAAAATTCCAAGCAGTGTTTTAACGATCGTTAATATTATTGAAGCACGTAAGTACATACTGAAGTTACTTAAAAAATATTAAGTAGGTATGTAAAGAATGTATTTGGAAATTTCTTTTAGCATTTAATCTACTTATGTATTAAATGTATACGGTTTTATGGACTTCAAAGAGAATAATTTACATATTGCGTGCATTTAATTAAATAAATATTGCGTAAATATCTAATTTATGTATGATTTCTTGCGAAGCTCTGAGGGTTGGTATATTTGTTCATAAATACGAAACTAAATTTCACATTAGGTAAGAAATCTATTTTTTTTTATCTGATTTATCTATGATTTCTATGGCGCTTGCGAAACTCTGAGAATTGGTATATTTATTCGTAAATACGTAACTAAATTACATATTAGGTAAGAAATCTATTTTACTTCTTTTTTTTTAGATTTACGTCCTGGTATTTATAGGTACTGCCTAAAAATTAATACAAGTCTGACAAGTCTTAATTATTTTAATGAAATTATTTGATTCGTGGCGTATTTCATCGTCCTTAATATTTATTGCCCAATGAGTTTTTTGATAAAAAAAAACACAACGATAACTCGATCTGATTCAAACGTCATTATCACAATCAAATGAAACACAAAAGCCGACTGCATTCGAAAAATTTAACTAAAAACCTATAGATATGGTATTCTGTTAGAGAAGGTCTCGTAGGCGGTCACATGTTATTCTTTCAATTGATGGTGTTTCAATGTAAATTGAAATACAATTTGAATTACCAACACATATCTATGTTTAAGAAATAAACTTTATCTCGTCTTTCAGTATCTTTACCTGATTATACGCTTATTAGCTTATATTATAGTAGGTTATTCATAATCCAATCAAGTTTTAAGTATCATTTAAATGAAGACATGAGTGGATGAAGGGGATATGATATATTTTGAGAAAACGGGCAACAAACTATTGTTACTTGTAATTTTTCTTCGTAAATAGCTCCTTCATCACATGCATTTTCTAAAAATAGTCTTTAAGCCCCGGCGTTTTAAGGTCTAACATGGTTTTTAGGCACATAACACCTTCATTCGATGTATAAAACCAAAAAATCTTAAGAATGGTACTTAACGCCTTCATCCATTAATGTCTTCAATTACAACAAAGAATATCACATTTTTTACTTAGGTAATTTATATTAAATAAATTAAATTGTTGGTTCTACGTGAATATTATCGAATACAATCAATAATTATGATTCTACAATATTATTTTACGAATACTGTATTAATGTACTATAAGTCATTTGCTAGACGAATATAGTGACACTTGTTATGTTAAAATCGGTCAAAAGTCTCTAGCGATACATACAATCGCTCGAGACCTATTATCGGTCGATTAAAAAAACCCTATTAAATTACGATCAGTATAACTCATTTTATTTGTAGCTGTTCCTATAAATTCAATACTAGTCTGGTATCAGTTAACGCCTAGTATCGAATATCAGGCGGTCCAGCTAATTTACGGATTATGTTCCGAACATCGTTACGTGAATAATTTGTAGCTAAGCGTATATCGTCCTGTTGATCTGTTATCAACTCTTTCTGTAGCTACTTAGATATCGCCTATTCTTTTTTTTATTGCTTAGATAGGTGGACGAGCTCACAGCCCACCTGGTGTTAAGTGGTTACTGGAGCCCATAGACATCTACAACGTAAATGCCGCCACCCACCTTGAGATATAAGTCCTAAAGTCTCAGTATAGTTACAACGGCTGCCTTCAAGCTGAAACGCATTACTGCTTCACGGCAGAAATAGGCGGGGTGGTGGTACCTACCCGTGTGGACTCACAAGAGGTTCTACTACCAGTAATTCTTTAAATAAGCATTCCGATTTTTCTATTTTATTTTCATATTAATAATTTGATTTCTCATTAATAATAAGGTTTTTTAATAGGATATTATACCTAGGTACATTTAAGGTCTCACTTATGATGTCTTGGGGCTAAATAAAGACATTAGAAGAAGTCTGTCAAATAGTTAATTTTAAAAATGAATGAAGGTAAGTCTGCTTATTAATAAAAAAAAGAATAAAGCTTATTGACTGTCTTATAAGGGGCTTCTAAAGCTAAGATAGCTCTGAAGATATGAAGTAGGACTTTATTTTATGTTATGACCCATGGGTATTGTTGATAAATTAGGTATATATACCAAAAAGTACGAAATGGGTAAATAGGGTGGGGAAAAAATGAGTTCCTTAATCATTAAATGAAAATGGTGTTTAAAACGTACAAATACTTAGTCTTAATTAATTCTTCAAAACCTATCCCCCATTTTACTCACCTACCAGAGCTTGTGTCGATTTCAAGTAAAATCTCAATATATTTTTAAAGTTTAATAATTAAAAAAAACCATTCGTCTTTTGGACATCAGCTTTTACAGTCAAGCAACACTACAAAAATCACAAGGAGTGAGAATAATATTGTTTCTAATTAAAGTTTATTTTAGAGCTAGGAATACTTAAGCCAAATACTAACTCCTATTCGACATATGTAATTGTTTAAAAAAATACCGATAATAAAATCAACAAATATAAAAGTATACAGATTCTCATTGCATAAAATCTATTGCTGACCTTACACTTCGAAAGTCAAATCAGTAGCTACATGATTGCGTTTATTTTAATTAGTTACAAAATAATGAGCGTCAATAATCGAAGTGACGAGACAATGAACCGTTACAAAACACAGCGAGGTACCCGCGAAATCAGAGCCGAACGGAATCCGAGCAAAAACAATCGACCGACAGAGGATCAACAATTAAACGATCGCGTAATTAAATCTAGGCGTGGCCGAGCGTTAATGAGGGCCGCGCAGAGGCGTAATCAACATCAAAGATTGGCGAGAGATGCTTCCCCGCGCCGCCGCTCTCATTACTTATACAAAATACTTAAGACGCGCGTCGTCCCGCTCTCAGAGCGCTAATAGCTCGCGCCCACTACGTATCGCCGTCCCGCTTCGGCCGGCGTCCGTAATTAAGCTTTTGCATCGCCTCGACTCGCTCGGAGGCTCCGCCCCCGGCGGCCGGGCCGGGGGGAGACGCCGCCGGCCGCGCAGTGTGCCGGTGACCGTCGACTGTGAAGCGTCGCGCGACCGCGCCGCCACTACCACACGACATCTCACACCAACAACACAACCTTGCTTCCTCATTAACGGTTACAGTGCGTGTTTTGGTGTTACAAAACGAGTTTATTGTGAACTGAACTATTATTTGGAGTGTTTCGCGAGTTACGTTCGAGTTGTTGTTTTTGGATACTGGACAAGTGGTTGTGCTTCGATGCCACAGTCTCGTGTTTAGCTGCGTTCTGCAGGCGATGCTCGCAGGTTTTCATTTTGATTTAAATTACGTTTTTATATACTCTATATTAGCTGGATTTAGGAAATATTGTGGTAAAAAAAAAATAAGAGAATCCAATTAGAAAAAATACGACTTTAAAAAAAAGACACAAGACCAAATTTTTCGGAACTTATTAGTAAGTGACTGCTAGTGATTTAAAAAAATCTTATTTTCCTCATAAACATGTAAAATATGAAATCCGTGAATAATTAACAAAAAAAGGAAAACTGTTTTAAATTTATTTCGAGTTATTATAATACCAATTGATGTAAAATCAACGCTTGCTCGAAAACTAACGAAAAATATTATAGATAGATTGATAGGACAAATACAGATTTTTTCTCATGGCGATCATAAATATCTGGTCACAAAAAAGTCCGGTAAAGTGTTACGAACTTTGAACAGAATTAAGAGATAATGGCAAAAAAATATGCAGCCCGCACTAAATAAAATAAAATTCATTATCAAATTCAAGGAAGTCATGAGTTTGTTTTATAAAAAAACGTAACTCCACGGATCACCGAAAAAATGGCTAACCATAGTAGAATTGTTTCAAAAATTAAAAAAACTTTACTATATTTTTGCGCTACGTATGACAAAAAAGAATTTAATGAAATGTTACAATATAATTGAGTACTTTATAATTTACACATACGTTATTTAAAAAGACATTCAAAATACTGTAAATTTCTATCTAGTCTATAATTTCTTATGATATCACGGGCTGCAGGCAAAATAAATAACTTTCTTGTTTATTTTTCTTACGTTTTGTAACAAAGTAGGTTGTACTGCAACGGCTTTGTGGTCACGGTCGCAGGAGATTCCCTAATAAATAATATCAGATACTTCAAATGACTTACCTACAGATTTTAAGCGTATAGATTTCCAATAAAAACCTTTTTGTGAGCTGTTAACATTAATTGGACAGTAACCTAGCCGCTTATAATTGTCTATAGTACTTGTATTTAAAATTAAATTTCGAATCGGAAAAAATATAGGGGCTGTATACATAGTTTGTTTTTTAATGTAGTCTTAGTTATAGTTGATTAACTACTTAAATTACATTTTTTTTAATCTCTTACTACATTCAAAACGCAGCTAAGTAGGTACATAATGTTTACATGCCGAACATTTTTTTAATTTTTTTTTTATTGAAATTACTCCCGCGGTAGATGTTCTAAATTCAGTTTAGATATTCATTTTTGTTCGTTCAATTACATGACAGTTATAAGCTAAACACAATAAAACGCAATGTATCCTAAATTAATGGGTAGATAGATATTTTGAGTGTAATATTTAAGACAAAACGAAAAATATATAATGCATGATATGATATATGAAATTCTGTTACAATACTAAAACAATCTAACAGATTCAAACCAACAAATACCAATAGAAGAGGAACTAAATAAAAAAATTCATTAGAATATTAATGTGTCAAGAAAATTGCAGGTAAATAAATTTTAGCCAGCTTTTTGTGTTTGGTCACTAACTATAGTCTTCACAATGACTGAACAAATTTTGTTATTAGCTTCCGTGAAATTAACCTTCGGGTATCAGTTAGTAACACAAGTCGCTTAAATATAAAAGTCTGTTGTGTACAAAAGTGATTCTGGGACAAATAATACCTAGCTGTCTGTAATTGTTGTATCTAATAACAATATTTAACATAAATATGTATGTATCCGATGGCGTTAAGTATAACATCATTAAAACATTATCGTTTTAGATTTAATATTCCATTATATTTAAATTTCCATTCTAAAAAACATGACCTCTATAAAATTCTAACGTAATTTATTTTTTAAGACAAATTATTATCGTAAACTTTTCCTACATAACCGACCGAATCAAAAAAACATTTCTTATAAATACGGCTTATCGTGTTCGAAATTCAAATAACGTTTAGAATGTGGAGAGGCGCGCGCTCTCCCGCGCTACGGGGCGGCCATCTTGCCGCTCACGAGATAATTTTCCCTCCCGATATCATTCCCGATATTCGGGACAGATCTAATCATTAATCATAGCATAGTTAGATCGATATCGATCGAAAACACTGTTTAATTTATTATATTTGTATGTTGATAATTGATTTAGTAGCGTAGGCGCACAGGTCGGTGCGAATAACATTACAATGGCGCCACCGGAGACGTTATGGTAATATGTACCCTTCAAGGCATAATGTGTTTTATTTATGAATAGATAACACGGCGACAGGAATTGTTTCAGTTTTATTCACATGGTAAATAGGCGACTACGTCAATAGATTTAATTTTGTTCGACAAACTCAGTTTTGAAAATAGTGAGGCTTACTTATGCAATACACTTCTTGTAGGTATATATTTATCGATAGGTACTATACAACTTATGTAACGTTTATTTATTTAGTTCTATAAATAATTTATAGTGGAAATGTTTGGCTCCCATATGAATACATCCATTAAAACTGTTATTGTTACAAACATTTCCCAATTCATTACGTAATTAAAGACATTAATATTTAAGTGATTGTGAATGTTTCATGACACTTATAATAAAGCCGTCGATTTTCAAATGTGACGAATCGATGAACTTAGCTTCTTAACAACAACAAAATAAGTCGGGTATATAAGATTATATATATTATTTGTGAGATCTTAATTGTTTAAACGATAGGTTTTCAGGATCGCTTGAAACTTTGCCTTAAGCATCTAATTTGAGTCTTGAGGTTGCAGCCTCAAAATTTTTTGTAGGTATTTAACTAATTACTCAGTCACATAAATGAGCACAACAGTAGGTAATAGTCCAGCAAGCTCACTATACGATATACTAAAAGTAAAAATTAATTGATAGGTAGGTACTATGCGTGTCCCTACCCTTATTAGCCTTATTTCATTATTATGAAGAAAAGTCGAGGTCGTGTATACGTCACTGGCCTTTAAGTTTTTTTTTTTAATTTACTTATAATAAAAAAAACCTCTGTGCTTACAATAACTTTCGGCAACAGTTCATGAAAATGTTTTATAACGATGCAAAAGATTTATGCAATAAACCCGTATATACCTACTTAAATGATGTTAATTAATACATTGTAATAATGTTTCCGTAAAATGATTGACGTATTGGAAAATAAATAGCGTATTCTCAGATTTGAACAGTCATTTACTTCTCGGATATTTCCATAGTGTACACATAAACTAGAATGTATTCGATAAAAAGGCACTAAATTATGCCGTGAAAAGAAATGTCACATGTATTATTGTGCTTTATTATCGCCATCTAACGCCATCTCTCGCTAGGTAGACGTACTAAGCTAATCGCGTTGAGTTGAGACGCTCGCCGCGATTCGTCAACTGCTCCACAGATAAGCGACGGAGTGACAGCTCGTTGAGATGGACTCCAAACAGATAAGAATAGAGTACCACCTACTTTACAATGTTTATTTAGGTGTTGACAATAAGTGCGGCTTTATTAAATACGATATCGATAATTCGACGAACTATTAAAGTAACTAGAAAAAGGAAAGTCGATATCTTTATGAGATTATATTTAAGAATTGCGGGACTTCTAAAATTAAATCCACGAAATAGTGAACGTTAGGGGAAAGGAAACAATGGTATTGAGTGACACATCGTAAATATAAATGTGAAAGTTTACATGCTTCATAATATATTACGCAAAATTTTAATTTTTACGTAACGCAAAAGTTTAACTGAATTAGATGGAATTCCATATAAAGGTAGATGACCTGGGCTTACAAATACGATATTTTTATAAGGCGAAAGGACACGACGTCATATGACATGCTTTTAAAAATAGTGATCAATTTTATAACAGTAAACCTTGAAAATAAAGTAGGTAATCTTTAACTAATTCCTAAGCTGATATAAGATTTAAACAATTTAAAACTGTTCGATTAACAAAATAAGATTTAAATGACCTTTACGGTACGAGACTAATAAAAAGTAATGTTTAAAATATACAATTTAAATCGAGTTCCATCAAATATAGGTTCAACGGTTTTTTTTTTCAATTTTGAATGTCTGTCGCATCAATAATGCTCGTGTTCTAGAATCAAATTAAATTTGAAACAGTGCGCGTCTCTTGGTCTCTAGCTGACATTTCGCGTAAAAATTTTGCGGATGCCTTCAACCGAAGACACCATAGGTATATCGCGCAATGAGTTTCTAATACCATCTCACTCTTATTACCAAAAATAAAATTGACTTTTTTTTTATTGCCTCGATTGGTGAACGAGCTCACAGCACACCTGGTGTTAAATTGTTTCTGTAGCCCATAGACATCTACAACGTAAATGCGCCACCCACCTTGAGATAATTATAAGTTTTAAGGTCTCAGTATAGTTAGTTACAACGGCTGTCCCACCCTTCAAACCGAAACGCATTACTGCTTAACGCATTACGTCCTCGTAAATAAAGAGAGCACCTTGAACTACGTTGTTATAACCTCTAAATTTTTCACTAAAATTACCACAAAAAAAAATTACTGAACAGGCTACAGACACATTACGCATTCAGTATATATTAAACCGCTTGTGTAAACTAATCGTTAGCATGACAATTTTTTTTTCTGGACATCGACATCAGTACGGACCGTTAGAATTTTACACGTGCCCGTCATTCAGGAATGACCTAAAACCGATTTGCCCGTTCACGGAAATTCCGCCGTTAGGCCATTTCTCAAAATCGATCCATAAGCGTTCTGTAATTTTCTACTTTAAATCATACGCGTTCGACTTTTAAATCGAATGTCAACAAACATGGCGGGTGTCAAATAAATCGATTTCCGAATTTTTTATGCAGCGCCCGACAATGACACCTTGTGTTCGTGTTTTTTCTTTCCTTAATATTTCGTGAATACAAATTAATAATAAGAAAAGTCATCATAATGGAATATTTTTCTTCAAACCGTTACAACCGTCAAAGCGGCCGTTTAGTTTGCTGGCGAAATACGAGTATCCGAACTTGATTATTGTTGTACAAACGGTTTGTGTGTATTCAAACGATTATGGTGTCTACTTTCTGGTCCCATTTTCTCGTTTAGCGCAATTTATCAGTTTCGAGTGACATCAATAACTTTTTAGTTAGTTTCGTACGCGCCTTATATGGGTATGATAATTTGTTTCCGGTGTGTGCGGCGCGTGCGCTTGGCACGACAACATTCATAGCGTTAGCACGATTTGCATTTGAAATATTCGTTGGCTCGCGCCTCCGGGACTCACAATGCCTTCGGGAGAGCAATAGCTTCAATAAAAGATTTGAGGTATATGTCATATCAAATTTCGTGGTACATTTTTCAGGCGGCTCGTGCCTTAGATTTCTTTGACCGAACAATAATAGGGTTCATTTTGTTGCGCACGTGCGTGAATAATAGAATAGGGTATTAAGATCATATGTAAAAACGTCTCGCTTATCTAACTCCTATTACATTAGAATAAATATAGTAGTATCTTATTATCATTATATTAATGTGTGAATATAGCAAAAATGCCTTTTTGTGTTCTTTGATTTAAATGGAGAAAACAAAAACGTATTCAATGAAACTGTAGTTGTATTCATACTAAAAACAGTGCACGTTGTCGTTAAGATGCCAATGATTAAGTGAACATACAAATCATTTTTTCATACAAATTGGTATTTTACGCGCGATGATAGAACAATTTAAAAATACCTACACACTTTCATGAAAAATTTATATAGAATGTAAAATTTATAACTAATAAATAAAACAGCTTAGAGAATACCGTCCGCGCTTCGCAGCGATTATTGCTAAATGTATGTAATTCATAGTAGCGCGTGCCATCTGTCGTATTTGGATGGTATATCATGAGAATATATATTTTTTTTTAATGAGATAAAGACAGCGTTAATTATTTTATACACATCTATAACACAAATTGCCTGAATTGCCACCAAGTGTACACATTTCCAACTTAATTGTATAAGCAACATGGACGTATGGATCACAAACCTTCATTTATTATTTTCATATTGATATACATGGACTTTATTTATCAAACATCAACAAATTAGTTAGAAATATGGTCGAGTATGAACATTAATTACATTGAATACTTTCGTTTTATTGTCAACTCCCTAATACAACAATTCACCGAGTAAACTGATATTGACGGCCGGCAGGTGAATACAACTAATTAAGTCGAAAATTAATTTCTGTACGCATTTCTGTCGGTGTGGCGTAAAACGTGGCGGCGTCGTGGATGCTTTTGTTTTATTGAATAATTGCCCGAGGTGTTTCGGACGAGACCGACTGGTTCCTCCAAGGCCAGCCGTCGAACTTGCCGCGAACCATTGTCCTTATTCCGCAAACCGATCGGCTCGGAACTCGTTCGCGGATCGTAAGAGCGATCAATACGCGTTCGTGAAGCAAAAGTTGCGCGGGAAAATTTAAAATTATGTCAAAAGCAAAACGTCACCGCACGAAGAACTTGCCAGAAGCAAAAACGGATTTTAAATTTTCATGAAAAAAAAAACAAATGCATATAAAAACCTTGAATAATTACAACAGATATTTCGTGCTATAAATTAAACTTATTATGTTATTGAAGCCATTTGGAATTCGAATTAGAATGAAAATGTGTTTAAAATAAAACAACGTAAGAAATCAGGCGTTAAAAGCGTCTGACAATTCGATAGATATTGAAATTGATATGAATGAATTAACAAGTCGATATTAATACAGATAACATTATGATACCTTGTTTATTGCCCATAGGTAGGTATTTATAAAGATCCACTTATACACTATTTTGGATTAATGGGAAATGGTATTTTTGAGCTTTTTCGCAAGAATAAATGACGATTTTAATGAAAAATAAATTCAAAATTAAATTGTACCGATTACAAATACTGCTTTAAAATTTCTGAAATTGCTGTTTTCATCCTTTCCAATTAGAAATTATTCAGTAATTTCTTAGTTGATTGAGGCTTCATAAGTTTCTTTCTTATTTACTTTTTGAATTAATATTTCGTTATACGTTAATTAGTTCCGATATCAAGACTAAACTAAAATTTGATATCAAGTTTTTGTCTATGAACAATGCTAACCATAGAGAACCAATTAAACCCATGCATTCTTTGAACATGGCCCGCGCAAATCCACAATCTACGTCATGTTCGTTTTAAACACATCGTTACATACGTATATCGATTAAGTACATTGTCGGGCCACTTCAGTTCAGTAATAAACCTTGTTATCTACCAATAATTAGCGATAACTTCCCAAAACCGTTATCATCGATGTTTGCTATTAAATAATCGATCGGTACTCAATCGATAAACGGTCATTGCCTATAAGACAGGGACACCGTTTTACGGAAGCATCACTGAATTTTTTTAATTATTACCGTAGATATGTTTCGGTCGCGGTTCATATCAAGCGGTTCTCAGACCCAATAAACCGAACAACAGAAATGAGGGCGAAGATTATTTGAAGTAATCTTAACCTCAGGAAGAACGATGAGTAAATAGGCAGAGCAATGCCACCAGCCGTTGTGAACCAAGACAACGCCCTATCAAGTGCTCAAGATTAGAACGATGCAGATGAGGTAGAAGAATAAGGTCATACGACAGCAAAGTGATGACAGAACCTAGTAGTTGTATGTGGTCTTGGCCGTGGCCTCGTATTATCTGACAATTGTAATAGAAGATTCTCGAACGAACATTGATTTGATTTCTTGATCAATTCGTCGATTTCCGATAATCTTTTTACTGTCGCACATATTTTAGTGACACATTTTAGGAATATAATAATTTGGTTAATATGTATACTTCATTGTTTCGAACTTTCGCTGTTACCTACATTATAAGTAAGTACGATTTTTTTGAATGGGTTTTTACCACAATTTTCACATGTAAATTGTAATGAGGTTTTTATTTTTATTGCTTAGATGGCTTAGGGGTCCCGATATTTCGGCGCTGTAGACTGTCTATGGTATAAAATAGTTCGTTGGCTGTTTGAAATCTTTAAGCAAGTCACCAGCTACAAAACGTTTTAAGTGCTAAACTCTCTTTTTCGTTTTTGGCTGCAAAAGCAAAGGGATATAAAGTTGAATTTTGTCGTCACAAGTAACCGATATTAGTTGTACCTATTAGAACTTAAACAGACAATCGGCTGCGCGAACGTTAATAATGAACAGATTTTTTTTTTGCAAATCGTTCTCAAAGTACTGGTGGTTAGGACCTCTTGTGAGTCCGCACGGGTAGGTACCACCGCCCTGCCTATTTCTGCCGTGAAGCAGTAATGCGTTTCGGTTTGAAGGGAGGGGTAGCCGTTGTAACTATACTGAGACCTTAGAACTAATATCTCAAGGCGAGTGGCGCATTTATGTTGTAGATGAAAAAAAAAATCTAAGCTATAAAAAAAAAACATAAAAATAACGTTTAATGGTCTCATTGCATTTCGCAATTACACGGACGACAGTATAAGTACGATCATACTTATTTCTGTAACAATGAAGGGACCGTACATTATCAATACACATGTCCAGTGCAATTGCAAACACGAAACTTAATTCGCTGGCTCTTTAACAACATACATACATATAATGAATTGAATTGTGTGTTTTGCATCAGTTCCAGTGAACGTTTGTGTGAATCACGACCATTATCATCCCTTTACTTAATTATGTTTTTTTTTGGTTAAAGCCTAACAGTTAATTAATATTACCAATTGGAAAAAATCTATAATACAAACTATTATTTAACTGGTTTTTATTTTCATCTAAAAAATAAAAAATAAAATAATAAAAAATTGTCTCTAGAAGATGGCGGCCATTACATCCACACATCGAAGCAATAAATAATAATAAAATATAGTACAATTGATTCAATATTGTAGTATTGACGAATCTCTAAAAGTAGGTGAAGCTTCTTCTTTTTCTTCACCTTATTCCACTAGGTGGGGTCGACACAGCTAATTTTTCTCTTAAGTTCTCTTCTATCAGTCGTCAGCTCAACACTCACTCCTCTCCCTCATATCGTCGTTCACAGGTCCAGCCATGTCTTTTTTGGTCGACCTCTTCCCCCTCTACCTTGCACTACCATTTTCAGACATCTCTTAGTCACATGCATCTTCTCTCTTCTCTAAAAGTAGGTGAATAAATTCGAAAACATTTTTTAAGAAGACAAAATCAAATTGTAAGACAAATTGTAAGACAAAATCAAAGTGCCCGTAATTTGATTAGGATTCATTAATCTATGGGATTTCTTTGACATAATCTATATTTTTTGTAATAATTGATGTCCTACAAATAGCATTGCGCAATAATTTCCTACCAAACTGATCTACATTATATTTAGTATCTTGGTAGTTAATTTGTAATACTATAAAATATAATCACTAATTTGTCGCATATAATCCCATAAATCGACCGAAAATTTCCACTTTTTTTTTTCTCTGATAATTAAAATTGCCGGCAATTAACTATGCACATCGTCAAATTTACGAAGATCCTTAAAACGTTAAGCTCGATATGATGCCTGAGTTCGTTGTGTATTTGTCGTTCCGTAAGCAATACTATAATTACAACTAATTGTAAATCACTAAGGATTAGCGAGCGATGCGGTGTTTTTTGTATACGCGACCTTATCTAATTTTATTATTTAATTACGATTACTTATTAAGCTTTGCAACATATCACAATAGGTGTATAATATAGTAACACTTTATTCTGTGCCATAAAGAGAACGGCCATGTTTAAAATTTGATATAAACTATGAATTTTTTGGATTTCGTAATTAATACAAAAGAACGAGAATTATTTCTTTGGTGCTTTATAAATTAGTGAATTTACATCTTTCGCAGAGGGCACCGTGTCGGACACACGAAATTACCCTCCCGACTGTTCCATTGTTCAGGGTTGCCAAAAGCAATAAAAAAAATAACTTTAAAACAATAGCACCCTCGGGCGTCCGCGTCGACTGCCGCTGAAGATGGCCAAGATAAGAATTATTTTAGAAAATATTCAAGCGCTCCTTTTACTTGAGAACAGGTGCGGCTACTAATCAAGTCGAATATCGTTCGACTTTTTACATTCAGCAAAAGTAAACAGAATTCTATGAAGGCCAGGAGTCTCAAACGCCAAGTTTTTGCTCGGTTCTAATAATACGAGATAAAGTCGGTGGATACTGAAATGTAAGAAGTTAAATTTTGAACAACTCGTCACGGTGGCTTTGTTAAGTGTATTTTAATAACATTTTAGGACGCGGAGGTAAGTAATTACTGCATCGTAACATCAACACTCGGCACGACACAATTAACTCAATTTTTTTTTTTTTTGGAAGCGCGACAATTACGTTTTGATTACAGTTATAAAAACGTGGACATGCCTCTGACTGCTTGTCTTGTCTATCAAAGTTAGATCGTAGACAATGTTTGTCGAAACAAAAAAAAATAAGTATGATTAGTGCGAATGTACAAGATTTATACAGTCTTATAAAGTCGTACTACCCGACATACTTTTGAATGCAAATATCAACGGGTATAAACAAAATAGCTAACGAATTACGAACGATAACAAATTAATTTATATGTGAAACTCCATCAATACTCATGGGTTTGTGTAATCAACTTTCAATAAAATAAAATGTCATTTCACGCCTGTGTCCATATTAAGACGACGTCATACCATAATTTGCCCCGCGTTTATTACTGATTTAAGTGAACTACATATTTCGTTTCTGTCAAATTCGAGTGTCGAGTTAAATCGGTCTTGAAAAAATATTTCCCTGTCAATATGACGTATGTCAGATCGTATCGGACTGTCCACACATTACAGCATTATACAGGTGACTATGTGATGGTTTTCATTAAGTGGTAAAGAAACTATGTTTTTGTGAATGAGTTATTAGGACCTCACGTGGTGGTACATTGAAAAAAGAAGTGTCTCCAAAATTTTAAATCGCAGAGAAAAAACACCACTAAAGCTATATAGAACAAGATATAAAACGGAATGAATGAAATTGCGACTCTAAATTAATGTCGAACTCTATCCAGAGATTAATTAGTGCTGTCCCCGACACATTTAGTTGACTATTAATACAAAATCGTATAATTCGTTTTACAAATTGAATTTCGAAACCTGTTGCTATCGATAAATGCTTGTTAACATTTGGTGTGATTACGTTCAAGGCACATTTTTCATCATTTCCATCCCAACACGCATCGCTTTAACGCAAAGTCTCATAAAATTTATGATGTTTATATAAAAGTCATTATTTTAATGAATTCATGGATTTTCAAAAGAACATTAATCTTTTAACGTAACTTAGTACGTGATATTGAAGCCCTTCCGCTCTTCCTACATACGAGGTAGATGTAAGTAATACGGATAAGTATCTGAAATGTTTATAAATATTCATATATTATCGACATATTTTATCGATACTTATTAAAGACCGGCTACCACTCGCGTCGCGAGGTGAGAACGATGGCGCCCCCTGCTGCGAGCATTCAGAGTGAGACGGGAACAAACCCAACGGAATTCAAAATGAAGTTATGGCTTTGCATTCCTTTTTCTCTCCTTTAATCTTTATTATTTTATTTTCAGAGCCATCCTGTTCGAACTTATGCCCATTTCGTATACGCTTAATGCGTTTGACTTACATTATTTGTGACCACAATTCTGAGTTACCTTTAAACGCGAACTACTCGTCAAACAATTAAACATTCGTTGATTACAGTAGCCGTGTACTTTATGAGGAACAAACTCTCGTATACCTCACGCCATTAGCTCGCGAGTTGTACAAATATCGAGTGTCAGTGTTTGCAGTCTCCGTGTAAATATCGACATGGTAGTTTGCGTTACGCATCACTAGCGCTTGTTTGAGGAGGCGCGTTCGCGTGGTGCTTGTCTGCGGACGCGTAAAGGGTAGCCCACTCGACAACTTCGCCTTGATAAATACCCTTGTTTACCGTTTTGTAGTACGAACCGTTGTCAATACTTCATTACGAACGCCTTCCCTACAAGTGTCTACACGACACCGTTTTCTCACTCATTCGGCTTAGGTAATATTATTCAAATCTAAATGAATTATTTTGTCTCTAAAATCCGAAGTGCAATTCAAAAATTTCAACAATTACACTATTGTTGTTAAACATAAATTCTCGATATGTTCGCTGTTAATATTGGCCTCCGCGAGATGTTTATTCATGAGACGCCCATATTGTTTCCCAAAATAAAACTTTGTCGTATCTTTTATGCAATAACTCAGATTTGAACTGTATTAAATGTTATGTCGTTCGTTTAATAGATATAATATTCAAATAGGAATCGTGCACGGATTTAATGCGTTTAATCAATCATAGGTTACGATTAATTACTTAGATACGCGCCTCTGTAGTCCGGTACGATTGTTAAGTTTCGGTAAGTAAAGATACATAACGAGCTCCATTGTCCACTTCTGAGTAATCAAAAGTTCAAGGCTCCATTATGAGATGTTTATTAATTAGTTATGTTGAAATAACCGGCCCCTTAATTCGTACAAAATCACCATTGTGATGACAGCAGTACCGTGACTCGGAATATGCGAGCGCTTTTAAACTATGATCGTGAATACTACAGCATGTTTGATTTAACTTTAAACAAATAATGATAATAATAATAAAGCTTTCTTTATTCCACACAAAAATAATTGATACTTATTTACAAACAATTTGAACATACATTAATGGATTAAATTTAAGTTAATTTCTTATATTAATTTATTATTGAACAATTTCTGTATGGACTCCTACTTTAAACAAATAAATGCCTTGAAAGAATTGTGGGGGCCTACATGATATTGTTTTATTTACGTTGATATCACAATCGACTGAACGAAATAGATTTCATTATGAATCGATATCCGACAACAAGAATGTTGTAGAATAGGAAATTCTTTATCAACACTCCGAAATGACCTCGTAAAGTTAATATGTAGTGACGAAAAAGACATTTAAAACTATCAACGTTAATTCATTAATTAAAATCTCCGACACAATTCGTTCCGAAACTGTTCTATGATTTAACCAATCATAATTAAGTGCGTCCGCTTGATTATTTTGACTGGCCGATAGACACGAATGATATAGTGCCTATAATCTGCTAGAAAATTAATTAAAAAAGTTGTTACGATTGAATTCTCTGTTACCACATCGTTTGTAAGTGGGAATGTGCCAACTAACGGCGAGAGATGGGTCTAACTACCGGTTTTACACGATCGACATCCACGTAATTATCTCTCCGGTCCCCAGCTCTCATTTGTCGGGAGCCGTCCGTATGCACTGACTTTCTTTCACGGTGAATATAATCGATAAATCATTTAAGAGCATAAAACTGTAAGCCATAGACAATCACACAGAAACGCACGTGATGAAATCATAAACAACAAATGTGGTTTTTTTTTGTTACCTAGAAGGAGAACAGAAAATAGATTGTATCAGATGAAATATCCTAATTTTAATTAATCTTATAACGCTATCAATCAATTGTTTTTATTGATACGGAGACGTCCAATATGTGGAAACAAGTTTTTTGATACCAAGCTTCATTATAAATCTGGCAGTTCTAGATAGCAATGATTTATTGAGGTTTTCCATTTAGCTCTATGTCAAGAATCGAAATGAGAAGAAAAATTTAGAATTCGAATTCGAACTGTCAACAACTCTACTGTCTACGTAGGTACGTGAAGTCGATGAAGTAAGACCACCCACGAAATGGTTGGCTTCTTAACTAAAGCCAATGGAAGCAGCGTGAATGCAAATATCTCCGAAACATGAAGTCATCTGGTAAATCTTAATAAAAGAACACTCACTTCAATAAAGTTGTCACTAATGCGACAGAGAACTATATAACCAAAACACAAACAAAAGCGTATTTTATAAAAACTACCTTTGCCTATTTTATTATAAGGATCATATATATTTTTTATTGCTTCGATGGGTGGACGAGCTCACAGCCCACCCGGTGTTAAGTGGTTACTGGAGCCCATAGACATCTACAACGTAAATGCGCCACCCACCTTGAGATATAAGTTCTAAGGTCTCAAGTATAGTTACAACGGCTGCCCCACCCTTCAAACCGAAACGCAGTAATATTCATGAAAATCATGTCACGAGCCCTTATCAAATATCAAAAAGCATCGTTGCCCATTCACATTGAAGTGATCCATTCATAAAACAGCTCATGTGGTCATTTTCAAGGTTAGATAGTATCGAAATATCAGTTATAGGCGAATGTATAGCGCGCTTCGTTGGTGGCTATAGAGCTACCGGTTTTACGATCAATCCGTCCCCATTACACTGGTGAAGTTTATGTCATAACAGTTTTTTGTATGCAAACAAACGGTGACACTGTCAATATTTACGTGGCACGTTCGATTTTTAAATTTCGGTACATGATATACCTACTGACTATAAGCACGTGGACACCACGATGAGTTGACCTCTACGTTGAGACATGAGGTCGACATCTCTCGAACGACATAACCGTGACACATATCCACCTCAAATAAATATTTAGATGAAAATGCGGGTATGTTGTTTTTTAATTGTGGACAGTGTTCTTTCTTAAACTCCGTCTTCAGATCTAATTTAAGAACGCTTTTTTTTTTATATAAAAACTGTGATCCGTCTGTAATATTAGTTTAAATCATAATTATCAATACATTTTTATTTACTAAGCAACACGTAATCAATAGAATTCAATGACGAAGACGTAATATGAAATTAAACATTTATCGGTTTTATGTCAATCGTTAAATGTATGTAACGTCAATAATGTCCTTTAAATTTGTTCAGCATACAATGAAGGCTTTGTATTAGATACACGGTTTGGGCAAAGCATTGGTCAATCGACTTGATTGGTCATTGGCCTTGATTGAGCAATTAAGGAAATGAATCACTTGTGAACATTAATTATTTCACAGGTATTGGCACTTATGCTTTCTGTATTAATCATTCTCTGATAGCGATTTACATTGATTGTTTTAATATTCTTAGGATTATTGAACATTTTAAATATTATTATGTACATTTTCCTGTTTGACATTATACCAACATAAGAAGACCTTTCTGAGTTAACGACTTGCGAATTGAGATAAGGGTCTCATTACACTGGTTAATTGGAAGCTAAGTTAATTATGTTACTTGACATACTAATTAGTAATTGGAAGTTTCATCAAATAATAGGCCCCTTAAATACTTATTCATGGCCATTACGTAACTAAAACTGAATATTTAAGACGGTGACATCATAATTTAACATCCGAGGTTGGAAATTCCTTTACATTGTGAGATAAGATGACAACAGAGACTTTGTATCTGAGCACTTCTAGATTAAAAACTTTTTATATTCGAGTTTTTTGTAGAACAAAATTCGAATAAGGCTGCATTCGACACTTAAAAATCTCTCGATATTTTTAATTATCAATAATTACGTTGCAAAAGTCGTTAAGCAAATGTGCGCGTTTATAAGGCAGGCCATGAACGGCAATAAACCATGTCCACGTGTGCTCAGAATAATTACAGCTTCGATGCCGACCGAGTTGTAAGCAACTAAGTGGTTTTGACGAGGCTCACTCACGACCACTGACGCAACTGTACGCGCTACTGAGCAAAACCCACTCGATCCACAACAAAAACTAATAATAACTTCACCACTAAATCGAACGATTACTCACCGAACACCAACTGACCGAGTTTAAATTTTAATCGATATAATTTTAATCGATACAAAATTCGATAATCTATTCGCAGATTAATGCCCGGTAGCCGAATAAGTTAGCGAGACCATACGATTTATACATTTAAATTCGTTCGACGGAAGTATCACGCGGCGAGAAATTATTTACGACCTTTATAAACACTTAAAATACCAAAAACCATTTCCATTCATAAGTTTCGAACGGAGACTCCGACTCTTTCGGACGCACGAGCGATGCTCATAAAACCTGTTTAGATTTGATAATTTTATTAACGATCGAATGCATGGAGCTTCGGATACGAGGGGTCTCCAGAGCCTCATATATTACGGCTTTAACACAAATTATACAAGTTTAAGGCCACAACATAGACCGAGCGTGGGTGTTTTAATGTTTAAATGTGTCATCGGTAATTATACGTTCCTAAGAATTTTAATGTCTCCGAAATGTCGTCTTCTCGAGCACAATAGAAGACTTTTGTAAAACTCGATCTGTCGGAGCCATTGTGTCATAACAGATTAAATTTAATGCTAATCATAGATTCCGGGATCCTAATTTCGATTTCCAGATTTAATCTTGAACCGACGTGGGCAAGTTAATTATCGTTAGAGGTTTAACAGTTAATGAAACAAGAAGTCACATAATCAGCACTCCGTAATTGCCGGTGTCCGTTCACTTTATACTGGCGTACGTATTTCCACATTTACGTATGAGTGTATCCAACATTTGTATCACATCTATCGCAGTGTGTGGCGTAAATAATTTCTTACACTTATCCCGACGTTCATTAGGGGCACATTGTCTCATTCGGAAATATTTTAATGGCGCTACCTCCGAAATTTTATTACGACGATTTAGTGCAATTGCTTTCTAACGATACGAATTAGGGCGTCTCGGTAAATTGCTTTTCCACCGAACAAGTCTCGCTTACAATACGAAGAGTAAGTTGAAAAATAAACGCATGCTTATAGTCCTTGGTTAAAAAGATGTGCTAAAACGTATATCACAATTACTTCTTACGTGCACCTAACACCATTAGCAGGTGATTATGTAACGACAATGCCACAAGTGATCCGCTAATAATAAGTATCAAAACGTTAACACTACAAATTCTTTTAACAAATAAGACGAGAGTTTTATTGCCGCACAAATTTATTCCACAACACCGTCTTTTATTGTGTTAACAGAAAGAAAACGATCGGTTAATTGCGTCCGAAGTCAGATTAATTAAACTCCTTGATCGTGAATGTAAATTCCTCCGTTTAAGAGTCGACGTGGTAAAGTAGGTACCAACTTTAATTAGTACTTTTCCATTTGTCGGACACCTGGTAAAAGCCATTTGACTTGTTAGCCGCTGTCGCCTTACGCTCTCGCAGCTGTTATAATATAAGCCTTAAGATGAACTGATAAGGTGCTAATTACGAATAGCTTATAATCCTTTGAGCCGTTTATTGAAACAGAAAAGTATCGAAGCCAATCCCACTAGATTGCGTAGTGTTAACTCAGCAATCACGCGAGGTACATTTTCAAACAGTTGTAGTCATAATTTGATAGTTTTTGCCTCTTTGCTGACTTGTGAATTGACTTTTATTATTTATCTTTGAACGCTACCGATAATTTATTTTTTAGGTTTAACGGTTTCATCATGTTGTTTAAACATCACGATTGTAACAGCGGCCCGGGTGTGTGCGTATCTAATGTGTTTCTAACTTGTAACGACGCATGTTTACAAAATCATTTAAGGCCTGAAAGGCGAAGTCCAATCGTTTTATGTATTAATATAATCTGTCAAAATGATAAACTCGGTTCGGCATTAAACATGATGTTGTGCTCTCGAAACCTGAGGCCTCGCCATTGAATTTAGAACGCGCATAGAGAACAGTCGTTGAGGTTCATCCTTCATATTTGACGTCTCATCGTGTGGCCATAATGTCATCCATTTAGCGACCCCATGTACTATTATTGTCAACTTTCATTCGAACAAGTCATTAGTGTGAATTCAAATAAATCATTTTCCTTTTTCTTTTTTTTTTTTTGTTATTTCAATTCGTATCGTCTGCGGGCCGGTACAATTATCGCTTATCCACAAATTTAAATGGAATTCTGGTTTTTAGTTCAACAGTTTTGCAAACAATTTCTTCTGTCTCCGCGTCCACGTAGCCGGTTCTAATTCGCCGTCAATATCGGTGTCATTCAAAAGTTGATAATTAAATTTTGAGTAGAGGTGCGCCTCCGGTTAATAAGTGTTACACGAAGCGTCAAGCGTTTTGTCGCAACCTATCGAACAATTAGCATTAGGACGTGTTAATGATACAAATTTGAAATCTCGAAACGTATTTTACGTAAATGGTATTCGTCACTAATAAGCCGAATTCAACGCTTAGTAACATGTATGATGAAAACTAGAAGCCTCAATTATCGCTTCGACGTAAAAGGAAAGAATTATTCTGGTCAGTTTAAAATTTCGAAACAAACAAACTAATGATCACGTTTTCCTTTGTTAAAACATCGGATTCCTCCACACTAATATGAAAAAAATAATAAGAGTAGGTAGGTACCTAAATAATAACGGTACAGATAATTATAGTTTCGGTAACGAATCGAAGAACTCACGACACGACTACTAAGGAAACGATGAAAATACGCAAAAAACAAATCGTGACGGACACATACAAAATCGTTGAAAATAAATGGAACGAAAAAAGATAATGTGACGAAGTGTCAAAGCTGTTAAGGCCTTGATGAGATTCTTTAGGCTGGGTACAATGAATGCAGTCGACATTCCTTTGCCTCGTCTTTGATGATTGAGAAATTTACATTCTTGCGACGAAAACTATTCCCTTCGCGCTTACTCGCCGTTAATTTATGTTTATTCTTAAACTACCTTCAATATCTCCACCACGATCTTAGCTCAATAATTTGAATGATTGTAAACAAAATTCATGCTTTTTTAATTAAACAAGCAAGATTTAGGGAAGTCGTACAAGTGACTGTGTTTAAGCTATCGACACTCAACTATTTCTATATAAGTTGGTGTCACAACAAAAGGCAGCTAACGCATTTCGTCCAACAAACAACACAAAAAAAAACATTCCCGTTTCACCGATAACAACTAAACGTGAAAAGTAATTTCATGCATTTTCCGTTCAACACGTCTTAAGGGATAGCTTGCCCTTTCCAGTTTTATTGTTTTTTGTCCACTCTTTGAAATCAAGTATAACAGTCAGCCTTCACAAAGAGAATCTTACTTCATTAATTCCATAAATTCTGGCCATGAATATTTACTAGGTTGAATTCTCTCAAGTCATATAACTTTATACTCGAGATTTCATAAATTATTGACAGATGTTTAGCCCAATAATCAGAATGTTAGGAAATAATCCCAATTAGTTCGAAACGCGGTAAACTACACACATGCGATATTATCACTATTTCGTCATATTGTTCGGTGCAAATATGAACCCACACAATTTGCGGGAATTTGTTATAATCCGCGCCATCGCTATTGTTATGCATTGAAGCCATAGAACGGGAGTCATCAAAACGTATAGGGGAGATGGCAGAGGGTGTCCCGTGAATAGGTATTATAATTTCCGAATTTACAAAAACTCTGATTGATACAATATTTTATGATCGACTGTATCTAAGCGTCAATACCGTTAATAAAGGACACGTAAATAATTCAAAGCGCGACCATATCGTACAGGTAGGGACGCTTTAGGCTAAGCGGGATGGGAGTCGCTCAAACCATAGGAGTCGCTTCGTGCCGAACCGGAGCGGGTTATTAATAATCCGCATTCACGGGCCGCACGAGCGGAGAGCGACCGGCCCGCGACGACATTCCACAGCATTGTACCGAATCGTTCCGCCCGCGACACTTTTGTCTATTCATTCCTATAAATCACCGTAGCCATCCCGACGCGCGCTTTATTTAAGTACATCCTGGGAGTAGATCGATTAATTAGTGCAGCCCTGTACAAGATACATAGGAAAAACGATCGTTTTCAATTTCCTCTTTGAGGGGCACTCCGCGTAAAGTGCGCGTTAAGTGCGGACAATCGGAGATAAAACGTGCGAGACGGGACTCCCTTAATCCGGTGATCGAAGATTGCGAGAAAACGTTTTGTCGTGGGGTTGTACGGTCGAGTCGGTCCCATTGTCTGGACTCTCTAATTCCATTGTCCACATTCGGACAAGCGTTCACGTGGGCGACACTCCGATACGCGCTTCCCTAATTAAGCCTATGAGATCTTAATGGGAGTCACCCGTCGCGAGGTCAGATCACTGCTCGCAGCGTCAGGCGTTTATTGGTAAACAACATAAACAAGCGTTCTTGATTACTGCGTCTTACATTGTACGTTCGTAAATCAGTGCTGTACTCCGTACAATCATAATATACAGTTTTCGCGTTTCATCTTAAATGTTGTTAAACAAAGGGCCCCGCCACACGCGGTGGAACCCGTCCAGACGCAATGTCATACCGCTCGTACACATCGAGTGATTTTAAATTGATTGTTATGTGAATGAGTTCTGCGCGACTGTGATTCGAGTCGGGAGTGTCTTCTGTCTTGCATTACTCGTTTACGTGGTCATTCCACTTTGACCTCGGCGACTCCACGTCTATATCCACAACACTTTACAGTACTATAGTTATGTTTTTTTTTTCATTTAATAATAACAAGATTATAAAGGTATTAGTGAGAAGAGCTCCAGGCGGAGCCTATCTGTGGCATCGGGCCGGTTAATATGTTTATTAAATTATGTCGATTGCAAAAACAGAGTGCGGTCGGTCGTTTAGCTTTAGGGAGTAATTAGCGGAACGATTCGTATCTCGTATCTAATCACCGACGGTAATTATTGGTTTTAGATTCGGACCGCACCGGCTTCGTTAATCCGAGCTCGCTTGGTCTGACTCATTACCGGATTAATATAAGTATATCGGGACTTGTTGAAATCAAATAGGTTTATTGCTGTATTGATGATTTTAACCTCGCGTACCCCGTTACTGATATAACCGCGATCATTTGAATGGGAACGAAACTAAACAGCGCCTAAACAATAGGAACTAGGTCTATTGTAGATCAGACATTGTTGCCAGCGTTGAATAGTAATTGGTATTAGGGTCAAACTTATTGATTAGCAAACAAAAATTTGTGAACGAACCGTGGGACGGCCGCGGCCACCGCCCGCATTCGTAATGAATCCACTTTGCATATCAATGCATCTATTTTAATATTGACATGCATCATTTCATTTAATTGCATTTCCTGAACGCGACCGTCAGATGTTGCGAGCATCGCTACGATTGTGGTAGGTATGGTACCGATCAATATTTATAATCGCATGAACATGTTGCACGTCAATTAATATACCTAGTAAAATAATTGACGTTAAAACGTTCGCAATTATGCAATAGAATAATGCTGCGTTGCCTTATATGCCGTGTTCTCTTACAGATACGGTCAGAAGTAGCTCACGGATTTGTCGTTGGTCTAATAAGTGGTCGTGTTGAACAATTTGTTAATTTTCGACTGACCTCAGTTTGTTTAGTGCGAGGTTTTTAACAGTCTCGATAACGTCTAAGTTAACTTAAATTTGTATGCAGTTGGAACAGTGTACCTAGCGGCAAACGTAGGCAAACGCTCCTCCTCCTCCTTGCGTCGGTTTCCTCATTACTGAGGGTCGTGGTCATGGCCTTGAAACAGTTTGCTTTTTATAGTGCACCGCCATCTGTTCCTATCTGCAGCTGAGTGCAGAGCATCGTGCACTGTGGTATCCAGGGCTGCACGAATCTGGTCCGTCCAACTCCGGCCTCTTGGTCGCTTGCCCTAGACCTTTCCAGTGACCACCAATTTCTCCAAGCTGTCACTGTCTTTCCTTGCGAGGTGGCCAAAGTATTCAAGTATCCTTAAAAAGCGCTCCAACTCGATACAAATTTGAGTTAACTTTTACGTTATCGAGAACGTTAAAAAACTCGCACTAAGCACACATACGACAACACTAATGGCAAAAGGTCTTATGTTTATGGTTTCAACGTTTGAAACTTACCAAATCCTAATGCATTTGTATTACAGATATGGATGGCAGATTTTTTATATAAATTTCATTTTTATTATTTATAAGAAAGTTAGGGCTTAAAGGACACCAAAAATAATGGCAATTACACTAGAGTCTGTATAAGATAGGCCTTTGTTGTCACGGAATAATTTAAGACAGTAAAATGAACTTAAGTTAGCAATTAGAAATGCATTGATCACGACCTGACTAGCTTTGGAAAGTTTGTGTAATCAATCTTGACTACGTGACCAAACAGACGTCTGTAGACTAGGTCAGTAACGCGGGTAAGTCGTGTCTAGAGTCATCAATACATGCTGCATTTTAATTAATTCATAACAAAACAAATACTGTAGGACCTCTTACTGGTGGCAGGACCTCTTTACTGGTGGTAGGACCTCTTGTGAATCCGCGCGGGTAGGTACCACCACCCTGCCTATTTCTGCCGTGAAGCAGTAATGCGTTTCGGTTTGAAGGGTGGGGCAGCCGTTGTAATTATACTTGAGACTTTAGAACTTAAATCTCAAGGTGGGTGGCACATTTACGTTGTAGATGTCTATGGGCTCCAGTAACCACTTAACACCAGATGGGTTGTGAGCTCGTCCACCCATCTAAGAAAGAAAAAAATATATATATCAATATAAATTAAATCATCAATGAAATAATCTAATAGCGGTTTTCAAATGTATCATAATACATAGGCAATTTTTATATAATATTTATTTCGTTCAACAAAAGTACATTGAATATGTCAAGTGAATATCAGTAAATCTGTCACTACAATCACTAAGTTTTAATGTAAGTATAATCTTATATCGATATTAGTACATTTTATTGTTAAAACCCCAACTTTAGCACATTAAATTTATCAAATGTATTCAATGGCACCCAGCCGTCACTGGAATCTGTTCAAAAGTGTTAAATCGGTTAATATAATGATGATGGATGCAGTCCCAACCAAACAGCCCGCAGCGGGGGTGTTTTACCCCACTATACAAATAAAATATTTTTATTATTAACTAGTTTCCGTCTCGCTCTCGCCGCTTGATTACCGAATATCCCCGTCACTGTTCCACCGTTTAATCGAAATCATATTTCTGTTTTGTCATTATGGTATCACATTCAAAGTTCCTCTCCTTTGTCCTGAATTTCGAATCGACCGACGGTTTCTTATTTCTAATGGAGCTTAATTTTTTTTTTGTAATCAATGTTAGTGCTGTGTAACACGATGCTCTTAAAAAGGGAGGAATGAAGGTGTCTCTGATCGTAATCCTCGCAACAATTTTCGAAACAAAACAACAGTCGGTAGCAGTAGTGTCGCCATCTGTCGGTCGGTAGCAAAGTCGACGGTAACATTGTTTGCAATACCGCTTCCCGTTAATATAGCCGATGCCATAAAAAGGTGCAACCGTGTCAAAATCAGACGTTATTGTTTAAATCTAAGACAGCAACATATGAGTTTCTTTCAACATAGCTTTACCTGTGGAGCGCACAAAAAACACTGCAGGTAGCCCATTTGTTTGTTATTAATTCTCGCTTCGATTCTTGTTTTTTTTTTTTTAATCTTCGACCGCTCTAATACTGTGAGAATATTAATTATAATTATAAACGGATCTCGTCGTTAGGACTCTACCAGGTTTTTCATACGATATTAAACTCGATCGTTAATCACGCGACATAATCGATTTTGTTTTGTCTCTCTGTGATTTATTGTTGTCTTTACTTAAAGTATTAATATTTATGTTTTCGTATAAATTTAATTCAAGCCTTCATTAAATTAATTCCTGTACGCGTAAACAACTCAAAAATATCTTTAGAATCGTATCATCACGCTCCGTATACATTTACATAAAGGCCGTCATATTAGACGCCAATCATGGCGTTGTTATAATTAAATTTCGCACTAATTAATCTGCTTGTTCCGACTTGCCAATGTCATTTTCATACCGAGAAGCAATTGAATGAGCGGTTACGGTAGCTGCTTCGCCACCGTAGACGTCGGAAAGCAAATTATCAAGGAACGCCCGCACACGCTTTCTGCACACAGTAACAAACTAAAAATCATACTTAGCAACTGCGATGGCCGACCGGTGCTACAATACTTAGCTTATTATATGCTACGTAATTGGACAAGTCTAACGTCGATCTTTAGTGTCTACCGTACCCGTCATTACGCGAGGTAGTATCAGTTTGTTTAACCATTGAGGATGCTTTCGTAAGCGCGGACAAGACGAACAGTGTACTCGTATCAAAGTGATGAGGCGATGCCGAGGATCAAAACTTGGGCTTAGTACCAAATTGTCTAATTAAATATTCAACTAAGACGTTTTCGCGAGCGACCACGGTGTGAAGGAATACCCCGAAGCAGACACTCTTTCTCTCTTAGTCCGGGAACTGAATTAGCTTTAGTCATATTTGAGTATTAAGTTCGCGATAAGCCGTATTTTTGAACCGTTTTACGTTGTTATAAGCTAGATTTTACTACATTTTCTAATTCTTATGGAGCTACCAAGATAGCAAGGATCGTTTCTTAACAACAGGTAGTAGACAGAACGTGTATTGTATGGCCTGAATTGATAGGTTTTATTCTGTTTTGTTGTTTTGTTGAAGGATCTTGGACGAATAAAACTGAAAGCTTTTGGGCAGTGGTACTCAAATTGTTATGTCTATGTGTTCCGATAATGTATAGCCCAATTAGATAGGTTATGAGGTCGGCTGAACATCGACAGTAACGAAAAAATAAAAATATATAAAAAAACAACACACGTCCATACTCAACCACTTACATTTACTAGAATTTTTAAAGCCAACTAACATAACGTTAACCTATGCATTATACGAAAATTCAAGTCACGTAAATTAGTATCAAATGCGACGGTCGTAACAAGAGTGCAAGCCGTGTATGCCGGTGCATTGATAGAGCCCACATGTAGTTGTTAGAACACTTATATACACATTAAAGCCGACCTATATACGAACTACATTAGTCACATCTAAAACAATTCATTTTAACAATTCACCTTGACTCCTCAAAAGTCGACACGATCTTTAACCTTATCATACTCATATCAGTTAATGCGAACTCGTGATCGTGACAAATTTAAATTGAAGAATCTATTCATATCCTTGGCATTCGCTCGGTTACAAACTGTTGTTTAGCATTTAGTTTTCTTTCTATTGCCGCAAAGGGATAGACAAACTCACTGCCCGTGAGATAGGTAAGTGGTTAAGGCCGGCTATTTGAAAATGTTGTAAGAACAAATTTCCAGTTGCATCAATAACGGTATTCTTAGTAGGCAATATACAGGAATTAGTACATAGTAGAACAAAATGCTCAAAAACTTCTGTAAGGAGGTTGAATTTAACAAACCGTATTGTCCATTGAGAATGGCTATTCTAAGTATCATACCTGTTGATCTAAAAAGCGATTTAGCTACAGTCAAACCATACCTCAAGATTCTGTAACCAAAACCGCCGTCTCTAGACGATACTTTTTATCCAGCGATTTCAGATTTCGAATTTTTAACTGTAATATTTTGTTATTCACAATTATTACACCACATTACAACAGTTTTCTCCTTTTCATAGTGTTCATCAGTTCCAACCTGCTCCTGTGTAATTCCTTGTTTTTAATCCAGTCATGCCGAGATAGGTAGGAAAGATTTTTCCCTACCTATTCGCTGATAGCCTAAGAGGCTATTCCATTTTCACGCGGACGGGAGTAGGAAAGTACGGTACCGCTGCTGCTTCATACCTAGTTACCAGTACTAGTATCTAGTACCTAGTACTAGTACCTAGTACCAACTAGCTATTATCACGTGATACCATATGATCTATCTGATAAAAGTTCTGGTCATATAGCATACCACCTTGTATGTTTGCGGGTTTGTTCGACAGACCGATATTAGTACCTTGGTTAATACACCGCGACTCGCGTTTCGAGTATTACCTAGTCGTCGATCGCTCGCCGCAAACTGCAATGGAAAGCATCCATTGTGGCCGGCGAAATTTATTCTTCTCGTGCCGTGAGCATGAACCAATTACATTTTCACGCGTTATACTGAATTAGCCCGACTAAATATCGCAAACTCGAATGATAATTTAAATATTGGACTGCAGGGAACGTATAGTGAGGATTTTACTGGGAGTTCGAACATTGACGACGCGTAATTCGATCTATGACCACATCAACGAATACCGAACTTGAGATATCAGTGCACCATAATAAAACGGACCTACTAAGCTTAAGTAGCTTCTTACTGATGGTAGGACCTCTTGTGAGTCCGCACGGGTAGGTACAACCACCCCGCCTATTTCTGCCGTGAAGCAGTAATGCGTTTCGGTTTGAAGGGTGGGGCAGCCGTTGTAACTATACTAGGACCTTAGAACTAATAACTCAAGTTGGGTGGCGCATTTACGTTGTAGATGTCTATTGGCTCCAGTAACCACTTAAGACCAGGTGGGCTGTGAGCTCGTCCACCAAAGTAAGCTATAAAAAAAAAACAATACAGCAGCCGGTGGACGACAAACTTAAAATAGGAACTAAGAGGAACCAAAATAATCTACCAGAGACCGATGATACGGAAGCAGCAAAAGTCCTTTGATGACGCAGAGTTCGCACTGTAGGTATTCTGATTAATTACTAGACCGTTAAAGTCATCTGGCCTTTATCAAGGGCTTACAGAATTTCATAGCCTTACACTAAAGAGGCCGTGAGACCTTCTTACCACAGCATTGTCGAAACAAGTATCGTATCGCTTATGATCTGTAAATCCGAGAAAAGCTAGACGAGTAAAATAAATAAAAGATGTCAGGTGGAGTTCGCGATACTTCTCGAATTGAATATTAGATTGAAATTACGCGCTCGAGCGGCTCCTTCCTCCGGGCTTTGTTACGCGAATGATACATAAAGCGCGCGCGCATACAAACAGCAATAAGAATTTTAAATTAGCATTCTTTTTGTGTTCCGCGCCACCCCAAGTCTACTCGTGCACCCCAGCGTCTTAATAATATGAAGGAATTGAGTTGTTATACACCCTTTTCGGAGGAGGCGCGGGTGCAGCGGCACACCTCGTGGAGGAGCCTTTTTTGTAATTGAATTTAGATATTCTACCCGGATGTAACGACGCCGGGGGTCGGTAGTTCCGCGAATACCACATACGTACGTATGTAAATGTGGGGATATGAAATTCTGAAACCATTCCTGTCAGTGCGAACGGGTTCCTTACTGTTCCCAATTATCACTAAAAGTCATCGGCTGCTTCAAGCTGTTTACCATGATTGGAGTACAAATATGTTTCTGATACACATTGTAACCCAAAAGAGGTTCTATTAAGTTGATCAGCCTTCCGAGAAGACTGGCATGTTACAGATATGTAATTACTGAAGGCTATTAACATCGGCCGTGTACAAACATGGCGGTTGATTGTGGGTTTGGTTTTAATTGCGCACACGTACCGAAACTGAGTTAGAGTTGATTACGAGCCTGGATCATGAAAATCGTGAGAACTCACGTATTGATTTTTGTTGAGATATCACTATGTAATTATAATACTCGATACACAATTTTATTACTCAATTAATTTCGGAAAGCACGTGTAATAACATGCTAAGTTTTAATATCTTGTTCGAGTGCAGAATTTAGAAAAGTGTAATTAAAAGTGCATCTAAACAAACGGAAATAAAAATGTTTTTTTTTATACACACTAAAAATTCTTTGACGTCTTAACGTGAATTCCTGTAAATGAATGAAGGATGTTGTTTGCTTAAATCACCACCTACCCTATTTTTTTCAATCAGGCGTTCCAGTTTAGTATACTGCGTTATTGATTGGTCAAATACGTGCGGGTCCACAATACCCCCCACCACAAGTAGAACTTTTTTTCACTACCTATTCTAGTGACCTCGAGGGATCATAGTGATCATACTAGATTCATCAGGCGAGTAGGTAAGTTCACGGGTTTCTTACCCATAGATAATACACATAAATTAGTTATAGATAAGCAACTTAAGCACTCAACAAAAATGTTTACGGGCGTCGGCCACTAGATAGCTTCGCTTAGGCTAGTTTCTCATTGCTCTTGTTGATGGCAGTAACAAATCACCTATCCTATATTTTGTTTTTTGTGAAGGAGTTGGTAAATTTTCAGAAACCACTAATTGATAAAATTTAATCAATTTGTGTTTAGTTACACAATAATTAAATGCCTTAACTTTAACAACATATAAGTTTAGGGGCATCCGCTACAAGATGTCGATAGTTTCCATACAAAAAAAATATATATTTGTCTTAAAGTATCGGCAGTTTAGGACCCTGCTCTAACCTGTCGACCCAAGTAAAACAAAACGGACGCGACACAAGACATTAAACTCGTTAAGCACTCGCGCACAATGTGACAACCGGTAAATTTGGGAAAAAGTAATTATCCATTCAAATTTCGTCTGTCAACGGTTTCGTAAATTTCCCACAATTGTGATGCTCGATCTTTCCCATCCGAGAATGACATTAAATAATAGTTAAAGTGAGCTAATTTAAGCGTCACTCCCTCCTCTACTTCGTACAGTAGGTACTTAAGTACAGTAATACGTATTGTACAAATGAACTTAACTTTTTACTGGTGGTAGGACCTCTTGTGAGTCCGCGCGAGTGGGTACCACCGCCCTGCCTATTTCTGCCGTGAAGCAGTTATGCGTTTCGGTTTGAAGGGTGGGGCAGCCGTTGTAACTATACTGAGACCTTAGAACTTATATATCAAGATGGGTGGCGCATTTACGTAGTGGATGTCTATGGGCTCCAGTAACCACTTAACACCAGGTGGGATGTGAGCTCATCCACCGATCTAAGCAATAAAAAAAAACTTTGAATATGAGACACGTTAACAACAAATTTGTTGGAACAAGCTTTTAATCGGGATTTATCATTTCTTTTTTTTCCGGTGACGTATTGATATAAAATATAAGAGTATAGGTAAATGGAATCGCGCCTGTAAACACATACTATGTATTATTATTATAACTATCCAAATGTATTTTACTGCTATTTTGAACTTTGTTCGCAATGTAACACGTTTTAAAGTTGTTCCGCCACATACGTTTTCTATAGTGGGGAAGACCCCCCTCCTGTTATCTGTTCATGTCAGGTTGTAATTTCATCCCACTTATGATTCGAGGAAAGTCCTATTGGTTATAAGCGGTTATTTATAGCAGCAGATATATACCATGGATAATAATAATCTTAATATTTTTTATCAAATGGATTATAACAATCACAACATAAAGTAAGATATTCACTAATTTAATCAATGTGAGATTAAACAAAATATAATAATTAAAAAAAAGTTTTAGGCTTTAATTAAACGTTTATTATTTTCAATTGATTATTTTGTGACATTTTAGAAATGCAACACCTTCAGAGGAGGTCACGGACGACTATTCATCCAAAATTTAAATATTGCGCGAAAAACAGTGTATTTTTTTATTTATCGTTCTCGTCTTTGCGATGAATGAACTAACAATTTATGTTTAGCTTTCATCTTCACGATCTGAGGATAATTACCTTATACGACTCGCGTAAAAATTACAATAATTTTGGCAGGTTTAATTCGCTTGCAGTATTGCTGCTATGTCGTCATTCGTTTGTAAGTTAATCGTCACCGTATCACTCCGATGTTGTTGTTTTAAATTAAGATTCTCTATCCCATCACCAACATCCAGTGCTCGTTGAGAAACTTAAAGCCAAACAAAACGTTAATCTCCTTAAAGGCAATACGGTCAATGTTGTTTTGTTTATCTTAAGAATTACGAAGAAAAACTATAATCGTTGGTACTAAGACTAATGACACATGCGAAGAAATTTTCTACGGCGTCACGCTCATCATTGAGAAATAAGATTAAAACTAATCCGAGGTCTCCGAAATTATATAGACGGTTGAGCGGATGTCGCCGCGGCATCACCGGCGCCGGCGCAAGCCAAAACTGCACGTCATTGTTTTTTGTGAATAGGCCCGAGGTGCCTTCAAAAGCGATCACAGCCTGGTCGTTAATTAATTATTTCACATGTATCGTTCATTAATTACGGACGACCGATACTAACTTCCACCCGCTATCCACATAATGACGCTCGGCAATTTGTCGATCGTAATTATCCCACAAATCACACACACACGCACACACAAAAACGAATAATGATTTAAAAATTTAACACGACCGAGGCATTACAAGGCATTAATAGCAGAAAGCATCGAGATCAAATCAATCTTAATCTCATACAGAAATGTAATCCAGATTTATTTATGACGAAGAGCGCGTGTGCTATTATGTGCCCCGTCTGCGGCAATTTGCCTCGGAAATTGTCTTAATCGGCCGCTCAAGGGACTATTTATATATAATTATTTCCAAATTCGACGCTGCGTTTGATGCTTTTCCGCTCTCTTTGAGTTCGTTCGACAAAAAAGTCATCTGTTGCAATAATTAAGCTTAAGAAAAAATAGAAATAAGTATCGAAGGGTCCGCAATAATTACAGACGCAAATTGACGGTTCCTAAGAGGAAAAACGGACGAATGGCGCCTGCTGGTTACCTGGAGTCTTCACGCGATGCACGATCAACGTGAAACCTCCGTAATCGATGCATAACACAATTAAATGCTCCTATTAATTATAATATTTCATTGTAAACCCTTCCCTAGTAGCGGAACATCGCGTGATTTCCCTGATCTCTAACTCAAATAGTTGAAACTTCAATTGAAACCCGAATATCCCGCAAGCCTTTGAGTTGAAACTGAATTTTATCTAAACTTTAATATTATAAAGCTGAAGAGTTTATTTGAACGCGCTAATCTCAGGAACTACTGATCCGATTTGAAAAATTATTTTAGTGCTAGATAGCCCATTTATCGAGGAAGGCTATATGCTATATAACATCACGCTAAGACCAATACAAGTGGAGCACCAATAAAGAATGTTTCAAAATCGGGTTTTTTTTCCCTTTTGAGAGCTTCCGCTGCAGAAACGAAGTTTCGCTACAATAATATATGACAGAATTGTTCGCTTTTAAAAGATCTAAAAAAAGTCCGCGACAGCAAATGTCTATTTGTTAAGGTTGGCTCATTATAACCTTTTTTATGCTGACCAAATCTGTTCTAAAATGAAGCATTATTTGTGAACTATTCCACGCGGACGAAGTCGCTAGTCTCTGAATAAAGGATAACAAACGAATACTTACTATGACAAACATCTAAAGCAAATAACTCACAAGAAGTATTTATTGGCTTGTGAATACACAAATAACAAAGTTTCAACACGCATTCTTCGTGTCGTAGCTATTCGTGTTTTTGTTCGGGGTTTAATTAAAATGACAAATTAATGGGAAAGTGTTCGACGTTCGTTTATTAACAGAGTTTCGCATTTCACGCTTCATCAATGCTTTGTAATTACAAATACACTTGTGGTACGCCTTACGGATTTGCGTTGTCACTTTATTAACGTGCAGAATTAGAAAGCCGTTTTAATTAATGGCTTTCTCCTTGAGTTCAAAGCACACGATAAACCGCGAATTGTCTTCGCGTGTTTGTTAATTTTTTTAATTTGTCTTATTATCAACTAGGCGTTAGGCGTTGAGAACATCTCAAAACAACTTTTCGATATCGCACCAACACTGTCTAACAACATTGACGGTTAGCGTGGTATGGACATGTGATGCGTAGAGAGAAGATGTATGTGACTAGGAGATATATGGAAATGATAGTGCAAGGTAGAGGGGGAAGAGGTCGACCAAAAAAGACATGGATGGAGTGTGTGAATGACGATATGAGAGAGAGGGGATTGAGTGTTGAGATGACGACTGATAGGAGAGAATGAAAGAGAAAAATTTGCTGTGCCGACCCCATTTAGTGGGATAAGGAGGAGAAAAAGAAGACTGTTTAACAAAGATTTATTATATTAGTAGCTAATTGATTAAAATTAGGTTTAAAATAAGCATTTTGATTGGAAATAGAACAACATATCAAAAATAAAGTCCCAAATTAAGTCCCTTCTGTCTACAATTCAAAACGTTTATGTGTTTATATTTTAAAATGCGACTTCAACTTACATTTCTTGTTTTAAGTATAGATTGGCAAATGACCTAATTACCCCTTCCGATATCAAACAGCTAACAGAGCCTTACAGAATCACCAATTACCTTGAGACGAAGAACATATTGTAAGGACATACCCGCTGGTGAAGTTCATTAGGATTGTTGCTTTGCTAATGTATTTCTTTTTTAAAGCTTAGTTGGATGGACGAGCTCACGGCCCATCTGATATTAAGTGTTTACCGAGGCCCACAGACATCTACAATCTAAATGCCACCACCCGTCTTGAGACATAAGTTGTGAGGTCTCAAAAACAGGCAGGGTCGTGATACCTACTCTTACGAACTCACAAGACCACTAGTAATTGCGACTTAAAACCAGGTACATCGCGAGGTCATCAGTATTAGTTAAAAAAGAACTTTCTTAACGTAGCAGAAAGATTTTTAATTATGCTAGCATTACTTGATTAAGCTCTAACGTACACTAGGTATACCTAATAAAAATACGTTATTACCCTCTGATAATACTTATGGAATAGTTCTTATTGAATTTTGAAGCAAAAAGCTACATTCCCGTCATCGGAGTACAACCATTACCATTAATGAAAGCAAAGTCAGGCCCCAATGGTGGTCATCGCCGGACTAGACCGGCACCGTGTACCGATCCAATCCGCGGATCCATTCCCACGTCTAACGAGACTACCTCTATTACGTGCAACCTTTACATACATTCCTTGCACTTATTATCAATATATTAAGTAAATCGCTCAATTACGTTTTCAATCGCTTTCGACACTTTCGGTGTATCCTCCGACCGTCTTGTACCTACGTTATAAATTACAATTCGTTGCGCGGACTTAGTAGATGTTATTTAATGTGTTTTACGATGTTTTTGTGAAGAAAGCACTCGGAGGGTAATTATTTAGCAGTGTTGTGGTTTCGTGAGGCGAACGGCATGCGACTTAATGAGGGCCTTCGTAATAACCAACGATTATTAATATGGAAGCATAATGTTTTACTGAGTCTCTTTTTACGTGTTCCTTTCGTGTGCATCATTTCAGAAACAAGCACCAAAAAAAAAAGAAACAAGTTATATTCATGAATTTCATCTATCAATATTTCAGTAATCGCCAGTAGAAGACATTATTACATCATATTTTACATATAAATTTTTTCCTCATTATTGTCACATATTAAATTTGTTTTGTAGTATTTTAATGAAACATTTTTACCCTAATTGCCACGTTTATACTTTAGTATATACCTACGTTTTAAAATGCAAATTCTTATTTGAAATGTAATGGATTCCGGAATCTCATTCAAAGTAATGAGTGTGGTGATTGACTCTTCATGCTTTTGCCATTGCTAATTAAACAGTCATTGCTTCCGACATTCGATTCTAAATTGCGTCAACCTATTATTGCGTATTTCGTATACGCGGTTGGCTTTCTCTTCACATAAACGATATAAATTAGCAGTGATCGTTGGACATCGACTAAAACTCTATTGGTTCCTATCAATAACATTGTTGGAGTCTCATTAATGAATTCAAAAGCGCGCGTCTTCATTATGACAGAGTCGGTAACCATTGTGGCTGACTAGTTAGATGCGGGCCTCGCACTCGTGTGTGTGGGGCACACCGAATACGTATACGCGAATTGCGTCAATGTCGGAGCACACATTCGTAGTTATTTCCGCCGTACTTTTCTCACGCTCACACACTCATCTGCACTTGTAATTTGCACTCGAATGTAACCGCACATTATCGGTGTGTGCATGTTTATCGGGAATTAGTTCTGCAGCGAGCATCGGGGTATTAGTGGAAATTGACAGCACCACTGATTGTGAACTATGAGAATCTTGGCACGTGCACGACACATTAAAAATTTACTATATTAAGTGCCACTTTGGTAACGCTTGCAAAACAAAAATTATAGACGCATTTTCATTCGCGGCCTTTTAATTTGGAGTTCGTTGCATTATAATGACACGGTGTCGCGTCAATGAATGGCTGTCTTTTATTTTGTTTAACTTGACTAGTCGGTGTCAATACAAACTTGGTTAATACTGTCACAAATATATTTAAAAACTTTTTTTGCCATTCGCGAATTGTCGCTTTATTTGAAAATGACTTTTATGCCTGCCGCGTTTATAGTTCAATTTTAAGTTTTCATGGCCACGGTCACATGTAAAATACTCGAATCATTGGAGATTGTAAAGTTCAACGTTAAACGTTGATTACAATTGCATGCGCACTTGGTAATTTTTATTCATAAGTGCAGTGTCTCGTAAAACCAAATTATTGTAAACAGGCTATTGAACTCACAGTAAAACATAAGTACATTTTCCCGTCTTTCCATAGTTATACAAAGAAATGAGCACCATTTTACAATATTACGAATTTTCTTCCTAAAATCTCCGCCGTATTTGTTGGCGTATTCTTGTGTGAGCCACAGAATCAGTAATTAAATAAATAAATATCGCATAAGGCTTTTTTTTTTAAATAAACATAAGTTTTTTCTGCTCATAGCGTTTCACAATTGTATCTATGTACGTTTTTAACATTGAGTCAGTTACCAAATTATATGAGTAAATTATTTCATTGCTTAACTTTTTTTAAAGTCTGATTAGTTTTCGAACCATTTAGAAATAAATACCTCAAAATTTCTGTTTAAAAAACATTATGTGCTCAATAAATAATCTAAAATAAAACCATAATAAAATTTTAGAAAGAAAAACACTTGAGTGTACTAAGTATTTTATTAAGAAAAACAAATTTCCTACAATTTTATGGAAAATGTTTTTTTTATTTTTATTGCTTAGATGGGTGGACGAGCTCACAGCCCACCTGGTGTCAAGTGGTTACTGGAGCCCATAGACATCTACAACGTAAACTCGCCACCCACCTTGAGATATAAGTTTTAAGGTCTCAAGTATGGTTATAGTTACAACGGCTGCCCCACCCTTCAAACCGAAACGCATTACTGCTTCACGGCAGAAATAAGCAGGGTGGTGGTACCTACCCGCGCGGACTCACAAGAGGTCCTACCACCAGTGAAACGTATATACCGTACCATGTTGAAACGCATATAAAATATTTCTATTAAAATACTATTTATTTAATTTGCAAGTCCATGGCATAGAATATCCATAGACAATATCATCTAATCAAGAGAGACCTTTTTCTCCAATTGTCTTTTATAAATATGTTATTTGAAATTCGACATCATGTCTTATAGTGGGTGGCGGCAATCACTCTGATAACCACTTAACATCAGGTAGGCCGTTGTTTCGTTTGTCGTTTCATCACATTTTTTTAGTCATCTACAGTTCGACACAACTACATAAAGACGTAACCACTAATTCCACGCAGGACAAACTCAATGTTTAGTTATAAAAAGAAGTTTGAATCTCAATCTTATTAGATATTTATACTGGAAACATTCTTATAAGTAACAGGCTTACAGTCAGACGTATTGTACACCTTGCATATTTAGTACAATTCTGCTTATTTCTGCCGCGAACCAATCATTCCTTCCGATATAAAGGGTCGGGTAGCCGTTCTACTATAGAACTGAGATATCGACATCTATGATGTCTATAGGCCCCGATAAACCACTTTAGATGGGCCTTGAAGAAAAAAAACATAGAATTTAGAGATCAATGAGTGCCAAGCTTTATTACTCCTTTAAATTTGTGTATCTTTATTCGTTGTGGTTTCAAGATAAAAATCGCCTTTGCCGTCCAGAACAAGGGCCGTCTTTGATGGTACGTCATTGTACAAATATTTGCGATCAAGTCATCAACGTGCCGGGTGATTTCGTGGGCCAACCGTCCGTTAATAAAGCAAACACTAAGGTGTGGCCACAATAATTTGTAGAAAACTCAAGGTCCAATCCAATTTGAATCCACGCCTTATCAGAACAAACATCCTGCGGACACTATACCCAGTTTTCTTCAATTTATGAACAACGTTATCTCAGCTGTACCCCTAAATTATTTAATAATTTTTTTTGGTTATTATTTTCCGATATACAATATGGTTCTTTCCATTTCAAAGTTGGATTATTGCAGCGCCAATCAGAACAAAGTTACTGAACCGTACTTGCTATATCCTAAATTAGAGTAGGTAATTAGTATAACTAAAAACAATAAAACCCGATAAACTCTTTTTTTTTGCGTAAATTGGTCATGTCTCAACGTGGGTGGCGGGTTTTGGGATTTCTATGGCCTCCGTTTGCGATTTCACACCAGATATGCCGCGAACTTATCTGCTCTTATAGAGCACAAAAAAAACCCTCACAAAACATCTTTTACCTCATAATGTTTTAACGTGAACAATAAAAATAATCAATTATTATTTTTCTCGAGTCTTGTGACAGGCCCCATTGATTATCTATCTACATGCATCTGTCATGCGAATCAACATATTATTTTAGTAGTTCGTTAGGTATTTGTAGGACGAGTACCTTTGATAACTCTGATAACGTAGATGATGGCTTAATCTCGTTTTTAACGAATTTTCATTCTAGATTGCCTCTTTCCTTATCGGAATGCATCTTTATTTCGTTCGCTATTTACTGTGCCTTATTGATTAGATATAAGGTTTAATTTACGATGAGAGTCACGTTGCCAATTGTACGACTTATATTTGTCGAGTTCTAAGTTTGTTGGTTGCTTAATTGTAATAGTGTCAACATTGACAGCGTTGACAGGTTGTCATACGGATAAATTGATCGCGGCTGTTTGCGCAAATGTCAGTTAGATAACGATTACTATGTATTTTAATTTGTGTAGGCATTTATGATACTTCATGGGAACTTAAGTTTTATCGAACATCATAGAGAATAACCTACCTATGTTTGTTCGCATTTATATAAGAGCTCACGACACGAGAGACATGTTTTCCATTGAGTTTTATTATTAGTAGTAGTATTGAAATTGTTTACTATTTTTTGGGCATTTTTTAGAAACTAGATCGTTTGCCCTACCTACATCCGGCTATAAAATCTATTGATGCAAATATATAAAACTGATCCAATAGAAATAAGTGATTGCTGACTAATGAGGTGTGTTTTAACTGATCTTGATCTGACATTAATAAACATATTGCTTACCATATAGAAATTAATATTGAATTGATTGCGTACATTTAAAAATTTACCCAAAAGACATTTGACTCTTTTTTTCCTACCTAAGCTGATAGCCTTGAGAGGCTATTTCAGTGTAACCCTAACTAGTAGGTGAGTTCAAACCGGAGTGATGCTAACACTGACCCTAGCAAGAGCAGCGCTTTGCAGAATCTACCACCGGATCGGAAACGCGACCCACTGAGAAGATCCGTCGAAACAACTCAGTGGGCAGACGATATTTGACGAATCTTATTAGTTTTTTTTTATTGCTTTAGTGGTGGACCAGCTCACAGCCCACCTGTTGTTAAGTGGTTACTGGAGCCCATAGACATCTACGACGTAAATGCGCTACCCACCTTGAGATATAAGTTCTAAGGTCTCAAATATAGTTACAACGGCTGCCCCACCCTTCAATTGAAACGCATTACTGCTTCACAAGATGTCCTACCACTAGTACAAAAGATAAATTTACAATTTTACATAAGATCAATTAATTGTTGCAGGAGAGCATGTGATGCCGGCCTTTGACGCCCGGCGCCATGCCCACGCCGCTGCAGCCCGGCGGCCCCGCTAGCGGCCCGCCCCCGGAGCGCAAGCGGCGCCGCAAACGCGACGATCCACAGAGCTCAGCCGCGCTCGAACCAGACGACGACGACGGCGATATGAGCCCGGAAGAGGAGCCGCGCAACGCTCCAGCGGCACCGGCGGCGCCAACGCCGGCGCCCTCATCCGCCCCTGCGCCCACCTCACCGCCCGCCGCGCCCGATGCCGTGGACCTCACCTCCCGCCGTGACTCCCCGCCCCTCTCCTCAGACGTCGAACGATTTGATGGCAAAATTGTGTACAACCCCGACGGCTCCGCCTATATCATCGAAGATCCCGAAATGTCAGAGGGCGAAACAAGCTTATCGGAATTATCAAAAATTGAACCTGGGTGCATTGTCGATAGCCGTGATAGCAACGTCGTCGAAAAGCAGCTTGAATTTCCTCAAATAGCCAGTGCTTTCTATGTTTCAAGAAACCCATCGTTATACGGTGCACTTTATGGAAGACTGGCCGTTGAGAGAGCACGAGCCAGGCCTGACGCGCCTGTTATGCACAGCTATCGAGTGTTTAGTTTTAGAGGTGGAAAAGACACTCCTAGACCGTCATCCCCGCTAACTGAATGTCCAGTCAGCGTACCGGTCAAACCAATATTAATGTGCTTTATATGTAAATTGAGTTTCGGCTACGCCAAGTCTTTTGTGGCGCATGCCCAATCAGATCACAGTTTATCGTTACTAGACTCTGAAAGGGACGCTTTATCGAGGGAAAATGCATCAGCAATTATTCAGTGCGTGGGGAAAGATAAAGAACCACTAGTCTCATTTTTAGAACCAGTAGGAGCTGCAGCCCCATCTCGCATTTCTGCTTCAGGTAGTCCTGCAAATATGTCAGAATATTCAAACCCTTCAATAGACAAACGAGCAGAACAAATGACGCCAGATAGAGAAAATGATTCAATGCTACCTAATGGCACATGTGATGATAGAAGGCCTAGTCCAAACACATGGAGACCACCAAGGTCAATAGCTGAATCAACAATGATTCCTCAACATTCCTTGATCTCTGTAGCACATCCTCATACGATTAACGCATCAGTTCAACCACGAGCGAGTCCGAATTCTTCTCCACCGTTCCAAGCCACTCCACCGGCTTTCCTATCTGGGACAACGATAGGAGTTTGTCCGGACCATCTAGGCGGGCGTCCATCTGGAGCCGATTGTCCGAAGTGCGAATTAATTTTAAATTCAGGACGCTTAGGCGGTCCATTAGCAGGAATGCACAGTCGGAATTCCTGCAAAACATTAAAATGTCCGAAATGTAACTGGCATTACAAATATCAAGAGACTTTAGAAATTCATATGAAGGAGAAGCATCCTGAAGCCGAAACTAGCTGTATTTACTGCATAGCCGGACAACCACACCCGCGACTTGCCCGTGGTGAAACCTATACGTGCGGATACAAGCCCTACAGATGCGAAGTGTGCAATTACTCTACAACTACCAAAGGTAATCTCAGTATACATATGCAATCAGATAAGCATCTAAATAATATGCAAGAATTACAAAACGGCGGTAACCCAGGCGAGGGAGCTTTACCACCTGCACCGCAACACACGCCTCCTGGTGGGCACAAACCACCTCTGCCACACCATTCACCTCTTGGCCAAAAACCAAAACCGACCTTTCGTTGCGACGTATGCAACTATGAAACTAATGTGGCGCGCAACTTAAGAATACACATGACCTCCGAAAAACATACTCATAACATGTTGGTTTTACAGCAAAATGTTAAACATATGCAAACATTATCAGCGTTACATCATAGACAGCAGAGCCAACAACAGCTGGAGACTCTATTACACTTTCATGGAGGGGACGCGCCGCCTCCCAATCCAGAAGCTGCCCTCGCTGATATGGCTTACAATCAAGCGCTAATGATCCAACTGATGACTGGAGGTCCTGGACCGTCTCCTCCAGAATTAGGCGCACATCTCGACGTTGGCTTAAATCCTGAAGCTATGGAACCCCCACCAGAACCAGCAGACCCGGAACCGGAAAGGACCTTTCATTGTTGTATTTGCAATTGTTTCTCGACTGATTCTTTGGAAGCATTGGGACACCACTTAGCCCAAGATCGTACAAAAATCCGAGAACAAGAGATACTAGCACTAGTTGCGGGTCATTATGTCTGTAAGCTCTGCACTTACAAGACTAATTTGAAAGCGAATTTCCAGTTGCACTGCAAAACTGACAAGCACCTACAGCGGCTGCAGCACGTGAACCACGTTAAAGAAGGCGGCCCGAGAAACGAATGGAAATTGAAGTTCTGTGGGGCTGTGGGGACTGGTGGGGCTGGGGTCGGTGGAGTCCAGGTGCGATGCTGCGCCTGCGACTACTACACTAATTCGGCCCACAAACTGCAACTCCACGCAGCAGGAGCTCGACACGAAGCCGCTGCTCTATTGTTGAGACATCTTCGGGAATGCGCTTCGAGGATGCCACGGGAACGACCTCGCGTCTACCGCTGTGCGCTATGCGGCTTCAATGCCCCGCATCGACTTCCGCTGTTACAGCACGTGCGTTCGGTAAAACATCTACAGATGGAACAAATCCATCAGCTCCAGCGACGTTCCGAAGGCAAAGACCCGACGCCTGACGTCGCTGAACTTTTCCAAGTCATACCTCAGCCCCAGGAGTTGTCATATGAACAACAGGACAATGGTAAGATGTTTTGGATTTTTTTGTTTTTTGTTTTATACCTAACTAGTTTAGTGAAGACGGCGTACCATCTACCGTCCTTGGTAATTAAATGTTGGAATTTTAGAAAATCATAACTAGAACTCGTGGCAGGACTAAGTAAGTATCGAAACTACAGTCGGATGTTTAGCTCGAAGTAACCTGAGTTGTAAATCTATATCTTCAGATAGTAGCCTCCGTAGTCATTAAGTAGATATATCAAGGATCGATTTAATGAAAAACGGATCTCCCTCTTAAAAAATCATTAAATTAATGAATTAAAATAATTAAAGCAATTAAAAAGCCATCTTAAAAAAAAAAGTCGAAATCGTACTAGGCACTTATTGTACGATGTACGTTTTTATTTTCAAGGGAAGTAGGTAGGTACGTACTGAATAAATTTCTTGTTAATATTTCAACCATGACCGAGCTATTGTTCCTCTTGTTTCCTCGATTTACGTCTCTGTGATTGCAAATATTAATTTGTATCAGTTTTATAATGAATAAATTTCGATCTATTTATTAATTATTGGTGGCAGTACCGTCCGCTATGAGTTGCCAAGCAATGCATGCGCATGCGCATTCTACAACTTCACACACTTTCCGCCAGATGGCGCTCACACCCACTTTAGTAAACAATAACACGACTACAAATAACCATTTCGATAACTATTTATTATACCTACACTAAAAAAAAAGCATTTCGTAACATTTTATTCTGTAAAGCGTGAAAATTCCATTAAAACTAATTCAACCAAAACCATTACCGGCGTTCGTATCGATAAAGTAATACTGAGCCAACTTATGAATGTAATTTCGGAACGTCACTATCGGTTTCCAATTTAAAGCAATTCGTTCCTTAATCAATTTCGTTTTGCGTTTTTCGAACTAGACTTCTGTGGATCATGTTAGTAAACATTCTTATTTTACTTTCTTGTTATTATCAATACTAGTGCTCCCCTGGTAGTCGAAATTCGACTATAACTAATGGAAATTATAAGTTTGTACACTATTATGATTCTGTTCTCAAGGACTATTATACTTCTTTAATCACAGATTTCGTCAAAACTACACTTTAGACAAATATTAATAAAGAGAAAACAATATTTAATCTATTCTCAATTTGACAGACTATAACTGACAGACTGCAAAGAAAAGTTTGACAATAAACAAACAGTATTCATGCGTGTGTGTGTCAAATATATGGTAGTGTGTGTAATGTTTTCTTTATTGATTTAATGTATCTTTTATGCATTATTTTAAGAAAATATTAACATTGTGTACTTCTTCTCTATAATCTCTATAAGTCTGGGAAATTTCATACTTCTCCGTCCGCGCAATTTTCGTAAAAAGGGGTACAAAGTTTTTGCTTCACGTATTAATATATAGATATATCCATGACGTTAACAACAGTAAGTAAAATCATTCGTTTAATTATAAAGTGTATTGATGACGTTCGATTTGGAGAACCAATCTTTATTTTAATCGATGAGCATTTAGCGGAGAATTCGTAATCACAATAATGAGATAATTACACACGGACAAAATTAAATTTAAAGCGCGGAACATTAGAACAGGTTTCTTTAATAACACACGCCTTACACGGTGTCGCCACAGTCGGGTGCAGTCATTGGTTGAAGGCGGCTCCGCCCCACGAGCGAGGGAGACGGACTAAAGATTTGAATCAAGAACGCGAATTTTCCATAAGTACCGCGCGCGGGACAATGACTCGCATTACGTATGTGCCGGTCGCGCATTAAGGATGATTGCCCCTTGTGATGAGGCTGCTACATCATCGTACAATGTCGACGGCCGCATCGCCCTACGCATGTTTATGGCCGCGGTGAAATACGATAACCTCCGAAAGGAACACGAAACCAAAAGAAATTCCCACTTACACCATTGTACCGAGCATGTTTATGTTTATTACTTATTTTCACCTTATTGAGGCGACCGTTTCAATGATCGATTTTGCTATAAATTTTTGGTCAACTCATTTACGGTTCAACGCGAAACAGACAGTTGAATGCAACGAAAAAGTAAGCTTACACAGTGTAAACAAAAAGAAATGTTGCTTTAGTGTTGGCTGCCAATTTAAATCAGTCGCCTCCTGTCTCACTGTTCCGCCCCTCGGTAACTGAGTCATTAGTAACAAGGATCTCATCAATACAATCAAAACCAGAATTCAAACCGGTCTCTAATTCAGGCCGGTCACAAACTCTTAGCGGGTTTTTTGCTCATCCGCCAAAGAGAACTTCGTTTATAATACAAACTGTATTCTTTCATTGTAAGATGTCTCTTATAATACTTGAATTTATGTCCGGTGTTTCACCAATTTCATATCTTACAAGAATTCCATTTTTATTATATCCTCTTTAAGATCACAACCCTATTATGTGACGCGACCTTGCGCTGTTGTAAAGAAAATTCAAAAATACAGCCTCTGAAAAATCTAACAACAAACCTAAAACTAGTATAAGGAGCGATAGTGATGAGCTCCCATCAAACGGATTAATAGCTAATGTGACGTCAACATACACACTATAGGTCCAAATAGGCTGGCTAGTTTAAGGTCTACCTAGAATTGGATTTGAATATTCGGATTTGGAACATTCCAAAACAATCTGTCAATTCATATATAAAATACGCGAGCGCGTTTGCATGCACATACACAAAAGAGCTCAAATGATCGAATTTTGCAACACACGAACTATTAATCGAAACTGATTCAACCCAGTCGGTCCATAGCCAGTGAACACTCAGGCTCCCATTGTATCCCTGACGCCACATTGTAAAAATTCTGACCTAAATCTCGCGAAACAAAACTCGCACTGCACAATACTGCTTTACGATGCTATAACGATGTGGTGTTTCCTTAGAAAAGGCCCTTTGTCCATTGACAAAAAGCGTCCAGAGATCGCATTTATGAAGACAAGTTCTCTTTACCTGGCCATTGTTCTATGCTACTACCAGACGGTGGGTCGGCGATTTTACATCATAAATAATTACATTCACTGGACACTCCGGCTTGGATTTAGGGTCAGTTGCGCTATGATTATTATTACGGGTTTATCCCTCTCCCCATCATTAGTTGTAACGGTTTTGAATGCTTAAAACTATAGAACGGGTTCCTGTGTTGGGGGGTCGACTGGTTTTAAATCCACTGGACTGTGAGACGATTTTTGATTTTAATTAATTTTATAAATTCAATTCCCCAAGTCGTCCCGCTTTGATTTAGTAACTCACATATTGGCGTGCACGATTTTAATATATGCTTAAAATAAAAATCGCACTGATGATAGTTTTGAAAATAAAAATAATAACAGCAATTTTAAATTTCGTCTCTCTACAAGAACAAATATGAAATACAATTATGAAATTATAAGCTTATAGTTTTATTAATATGCATTTATTTACTGAACTGTTCCCATTGTATTTGAAACCGTTTTATCCAACGTCCTTATTTAAGCGTAAACAATGATACATCGAAGTCTTTCACACGCTGCCCCGGACTTATCCCTGGTCAAAATAATAATTGCAGTCTCACATATCTTCGGTAGCTTCATCTCCCTCGTGCACGCCGCGACTTATACGTTAACTGTCTCGATGCATCTGATCCACTGCGAAACGAAATATTCGAAACCTTTTGTAATAATGAACAATGATTGTTTGCTCGTCCTATATCTTCTTTGTGTGCGAAATTACAATACTCTTGTTACGATGGCATTAATACAGCTATGCATGTGTGCGTGCGGGATGGATAGAACCGATACCTTTGTCTTGCCGGGACGTCGCAAACAAAACGAATCCTAATAATAATATAAAAGAGAAGAATTTTATTTTTAACTTGAGTTCAGAAAAGTAACAAACGATCGCACCGAACAATAGCTGGTTTCATTTATAGAAATAATCTTTTTTGTAGATAAATCTCACGTAGATGTTGTAGATTTAAGGTGTACAGACATTTCCTTTTTCATTTGGTTTGCGGATTTCGTTGAGGGAGGTTCGTTTATTCGTATTAATTAAAATTATTTATATAATGACAAATAATCAGTTCTTTTTTTGTCAACAGACACCAAAGAGCCTATTGATCAGAAACCAGAACTGACTCAAGAACAGAAAATGTTGCGATTTCTCGAACATCACCATCAACAGCAGCAACAACAGCAACTTCAAACACAACAACAAAATCAACAAGCCTCAAATGACAGAGACGAAGAAAGGGAAACTCCAGGACCTCACGCGTGTCCTTACTGTAATTACAGTTGCCCGAGTGAAGCTCGTCTACACGCTCATGTCACTTCCGTGCACGCTGACACTGCACGTCATTTTATTTGTCCTTTATGTCAAGATGCCTTCAAGGATCGACCTGCCCTAGAACGACATGTAATGCAAATTCATTCAGTCAATTCAGAAGGCTTACAGAGGCTACTGCTTTTAGTAGATCAAAGCCATTGGCTAAATGGTGGCACCCAGCAAAGGGATGAATCTCGACAGGGTGACGAAGATAGAGAAATATCATCTCCACGCTCAGAGGGCAGTGCTGATGGAGAGATGGAACGGTGCTCGACATGCAGCCGGACATTTAGAAATGTAGATGAATTATGTCAGCACCAAAATGAAACAGGACATTTAGAACTCAAGCAAACGCCTCAAGGGCCGGGCTACGTTTGCTGGAAGAAAGGATGCAATCGTTACTTTGATGCAGCCCACGCTTTGCAGAATCATTTTCGGGAAGCTCACGCACGAAACTCGATCGCTAACATGTCAGTATCAGAGAAACATGTTTACAAGTATCGTTGTAACCAATGCAGCTTGGCATTTAAAACAGTGGAGAAACTACAACTGCATTCACAATATCATGTCATCAGAGATGCGACAAAGTGTGTGCTGTGCGGCAGAAGTTTTCGATCTGTACTCGCTCTTCAGAAGCACGTCGAAACTTCACATCCGGAACTATCCGAGGATGAGCTCACTGCTTTTAAACGTAGCTTAGCATCGAATCCATTGATGCAGGCCGGACAAGGCACCGCTCTCGATGCTGCTACTGCAGAGCTTCTCCGTAAAGAAGCCCTAAGAACACCAGACGACGATTTAGCTGATATGGAGGATAGAGATTCAAGTGCGACTGTGGCCGATGAATCCGGTCACAACGACGCTGAAAACTCTGATGATTCAATAATTTACAAAGATCAACAATTTTTGGAAGACTACCTAAACTCGCAAGCCATGGCTGAAGATTCATATAATGACCCGAACAGGAAATATAAGTGTCACCGATGCAAAGTGGCATTCACACGTCAGTCATATTTGACAGCTCACAACAAAACCTTACTGCACAGAAAAGGTGAAAAATTAACTTATCCAATGGAAAAATACCTTGATCCAAACAGACCTTTTAAATGCGATGTATGCAAAGAATCGTTTACTCAAAAGAATATCTTATTGGTACACTACAACAGCGTGAGCCATCTACATAAACTCAAACGGGCCATGCAAGAACAACAGAATAATAATAATCCTCCCGTATCGCCTGGAGCGGGTTCGGCGCCCTCTAATCTAACATTAACTCCCAAAAGTACTTCGAGTGAAGAAGACGATCGTAAACGTTACAAATGTAACATTTGCAAAGTAGCATATACTCAAGGCAGTAATCTCGACATACATATGAGATCAGTCTTACATCAGACAAGGGCTGGCAAGTTGCAAGAATTAGCCGCAACTGGACAAGTCGACTTGACACGACCATTAGTAGAGCAACCAGATAGAAAGGACCCCGCTAAAATTTTACAAGACGTGCTGTCGCCAAAAAATACATCCCCTTCGTCTACGAGCAGTGGGGGACCGCGATCTTCACCCCCCGCCCGGCCAGGTAGCCCTCGTTCCCCTCGCGCAGGTAACGCCGCGTGCGATCGGTGCCACGCGTCATTCCCGACTGCGGAGTTACTCGACGCACATCGTGCGTCTTCATGCCCGTTTAGCGATGCGCGGGCGCATTCGCCGTTAGGTGAGGCAGAAGCTGCGGCATTGGACGAAATGGTCGCAAAGGGCAATCCGCCCAAACGTAACTCGCAAATGTACAAACAACTCTTAGAAACCTTCGGATTCGACCTCGTCATGCAATACAATGAGAACCAGCGACGAAAGCTACAAGAGGAACGTGAAATCGCACGCGCGCCAAGTCCGCCGCCACCGCCACCTGAAGAAAAGCCGCCGGACGGTGAAAATAAATCGACATGTCAACATTGTAATAAAGAGTTTTCTAGTGTATTCGTTTTAAAAACACATTGTGAAGAAGTGCACAAGGATAAAGTGCCATTGGAGTTTTTGGAACAGTTCGCGGAACAATTTAAGTCGGAATATGAAAGGAAATCAGGTGCGCCAAACTCGCCGCGTGCTGCGTCTCCAGCACCACAAGGTGAGAGGTCGCCGTCGCCGCGGGGTGACAGTAGTGCGAATTACAACGAGAACGGAAATGCGGCTGGTGAAGCCCAGGCCGGTGCGTTGCTAGCTGCTCAAGTGCAAGAGATGCAAGCAGCGCTGAACATGATCCAGTTACAACAGCAGCTGGGTACGATACACCCGATGGTCGCACAAATGCTATCTCTGGGATTGCCACTAGGATTGAATGTCGGGGCATTGGCTGCAATGAACCTGCAACCACCTCTGGTACCAATAATGATGCCACCTCCGCCCTTTGATGCGATGTCTTTCGCACACGACGCCCAACTCAAACAACAACAACTGATCCAGCAACAACAGCAGGTACGATTTTTATTGAATATTCACTACTTTTTTACTTTCTCTAATTCATATGAACTAGATAAATACATAATAAGTCACGTGTATCAATATTTTAGAAACGATACAATTATATAATGTCTAATATATTCATAGTCGGCTTTAACTGAGCTCATTGTGTTTACAATTCATTTCAATTGAAAACTGTAAACAAAAATTAAATGAAACAAAATTAAAAGTTGCAATGTGAAGTATCAACTACTATTATCAAACAAACTTTAAAAAAAGTTAGGTTTTTTTATTGCTTAGTTGGGTGGACGAGCTCACAGCCCACCTGGTGCTAAGTGGTTACTGGAGCCCATAGACATCCGTACAACGTAAATGTGCCACCCACCTTGAGATATAAGTTCTAAGGTCTCAAATATAGTTACAGTTTGTTAGGTTTTCTTATTAACACATGTAAAACGTCATTGGGGTAGATATTTTATTCAACAAAAATGCGAATTGTAACAAATCGTGAACCGACCGAAGAATAAAGTCAGTAATGAGAATTAAATATCTACACCATGGTGAGTTAAATTCTATCCAAAAGGATCACTAAGAAATCTAATCTAAGTTTATTTATTTAATCAATTTCGATGGTATTTTATGTTTTGAAGAATATTAAAATGTTGAAAATCTCAAATACCCAAAACTTATCTAAAGCTAAAGTTAAATATTAATCGTTTCCTAGTAACAAACAATGAATGTCTCAGTTGTTGTCAATTGCAGCCCCTTATTGTGCCTGCTGGCTTCGTCTGTCTGTCTAAGATCGAGCGAGAAGTGAGCTTATCTGACATCGCAGCTAGTATTTTTCGTACACATACATCACTTTGGATTCCTAAATTCGACTTTCCATGAAATTTTCAATACTTTCCTTCCGCATATAGTCTTTGACTTGTTTTCTATTATTGTCAACATTATATCGAGAGGTGATATTATAACCTCTTTGGTTAAAGCGACATGTCGCTTAATAATCAACATTTATCTTTGTAATAAAAGGTGCGTTTTATTTGATATTAGCATCAACAGTTCGATTTTTTTAATTAAACTACAATTTATATTATTCAAATAGTAAAAGAAGTTTTTTGTTAAAATACTTTTTCTAAATTTTAAGCTTTAAAAATGTCGCTTAAACCAAATAGGCTTTCTTCACCCTTCGATATGTTAATGTAATAACAAAATACTGAACACGTGTCTGTCTCATCAACGTTAACTATCTTTTTTATGAATTTCGTTTATGTTTTAAAGGCAAAATAAAATGTTGTTGAAGACAAATCATATGAAATTGTAGCTGCCTTTCATTTCGGAATTTTTTTCTTCTTTCAATTTAAAATGATCAACTCAGCGTTTCAGTATTGTTCGTAATTGATTAATTGATATTAATTAATGAAAATCTCAACTGTTCACTAAATTTGAAATTCAAATAAAAATATTAAACACTTATGTATTTATGAAAATAAAAGTTTAAATCAGGTACTTTGGGATATTTTTAAATGTTAGTTTTTACTTTGACACCTATATATGACTTGATTACGGCCAACAATCTGACCTATCCAAGATAAGCGTGGCGAGTTAACTTTAGCTATCTGTTTGCACAAAGTAACAGAGCTTCTATTGTTACGTATATCGGTCGAAGCAACAAAGATTCCAGTTATTATTCAAACTTACCTGCCAACAATAAGGGGCCATAGCTCTGTGGATAAATGAACCCTTTAGCCTGTTTTGTCCCCTTAAAAACACGTTTTAGTCTTATGGATTATATCTATTATTTCGCAGCACCCAAATGTTTATCTTTGAATTTTTTTTTAGGCAAATGCAGCGGCTGGACAGAAGCGAGCCCGCACTCGTATCACAGACGAACAACTCAAGATTTTACGAGCACATTTCGACATAAATAACTCACCAAGCGATGAGGCCATCGCTAAAATGGCCCAACAATCTGGACTTGCCACTAAGGTAATCAAACACTGGTTCAGAAATACATTATTCAAAGAACGACAACGTAATAAAGATTCACCGTACAACTTCAATAATCCACCATCTACTACGTTAAATCTTGAAGAGTACGAGAAAACTGGCGAAGCAAAAGTTACACCTCTTGATTCATCTGCCAGCTCGGATGAAGGCAAACCACCGCCTGAAAAAAAAGCAAAATATGAAGAAAATAACTCTATAAATCATCAGGAAGTAAAATCTGAGCCTTGTGATGAACCTACAATGGAAGAAAAATTTAATTCATATGATGATCGGCATCAAGAGGATAAAAGTTTTGTTTTTCCTCAAGCACCTTCTCAAAGCCCAGCTCCGATAAGCCATCCTGATAATCATCATAATATTTCTCAACCATCGTCTCCAACACATATATCGTTGAATTCATTAATTCAATCGCAACTTGATTCAATACCAGCAACGAGTATACCGCAGCCACCACATCCGTCAATGTTGCCACCTAAGTTAAATCCAAATTTCACGTCCCCAAACTCCGCGCCCCCGAACGTCCTACCTTTGACCCCAAATCGCAGTCTGAGCCCCGGCAGGGGTCCAGCCGATTTCGGACTTTCCGGGGGCAACTCGAACGGATCCAACAGCTCGGGGTCTTCTGGCAAACGCGCCAACAGAACTAGATTCACTGATTACCAGATAAAAGTTCTTCAAGAATTTTTTGAAAATAATGCATATCCCAAAGACGATGATTTAGAATATCTTTCTAAGTTGTTAGGACTGAGTCCGAGGGTCATTGTTGTTTGGTTTCAAAATGCTCGTCAAAAAGCAAGAAAAGTATACGAGAATCAACCTGCAGCGGATCCGCCGGCAGGAGCAACAGATGATGCTAATAGATTTCAGCGCACTCCCGGTCTTAACTATCAATGTAAAAAGTGCCAACTAGTGTTTCAACGATACTACGAACTAATAAGACATCAGAAAACGCATTGTTTTAAAGAAGAAGACGCCAAACGATCAGCGCAAGCTCAGGCTGCTGCAGCACAAGTAGCTGCAACATTGAGTAGTGAAGACTCCAATTCAAGCACCGTAGAACATCATAATCCTCTTGTACCAGTTTCACCTGCACCCCCTCGAACTCCCACTCCAGCTGCGCCTAATTACCCTGTTTCTCCAGCGCCACCAACCACTTTAACTCCTATAACTCAGTTACCGCATCAAACTAGAGAAGAAAAAGATGGAAATTTTCAATGTGATAAATGCAACCTGGTCTTCCCTCGATTCGATTTATGGCGAGAGCATCAACTGGTTCACATAATGAACCCAAATTTATTTCCTACTTATCCGCCAGACTCCCCTTTTGGGATCTTACAACAACATGCTCAACTTCAACAGTTAAATGCTTCGTTAAGCAATGAAGAGGCACGTCACCCTTTAGTCGCAGCACTAAATCAACAAGTAGTGAAAAGAAAATTTGATGAATTTGAGGAAACAGATACTGGAGAGCAACCAAAAGACAAAAGATTAAGAACTACCATCTTGCCAGAACAGCTTGACTATCTCTATCAAAAATATCAAATTGAATCAAATCCTTCAAGAAAAATGCTTGAAAATATTGCACGTGAAGTGGGTTTAAAAAAAAGAGTGGTACAGGTCTGGTTTCAAAACACCAGAGCCCGGGAAAGAAAAGGGCAATTCCGGGCTCATGCCCAAGTTATAAATAAAAGGTGTCCATTTTGTCCAGCTTTGTTTAAAGTGAAAAGCGCGTTAGAAAGCCATTTAAGTACGAAGCATGCTGATCAGTGCACACGAGGCGAAATTAACGTAGACGCACTACCAGATGAAGAACTTAGTACGGAGTCCACGCCAAGTTTTGGTTCTCAACAAAGTGACAGGCAGCAAAATTTTTCCCAAGCGGGGGCTCCCATGTTGCCCCCTATTTTCCCGCCTTTTCATTCAGACATGGAGAAATTTATCAAACAGTACAGTGAAGAATCGATGAAACGTTATGTGAGCGAATTACAAGCTCATGCCGCTGCTCAACAGAACGGTGGAAGCAACGACTCCTCCGATAGACGCCCAGAACATGGAAAATCAGAGATCCCTTTAGATCTCAGTAAGCCTGTGGATTTATCACGACCTGGGTCCGACGCAGATGAGCGTTCAGATACTGCCTCCGAAACAATGGAATTCTATGAAGAAGACGAACCCTCATCGCCTATCATGGCCGGTCAACCACAAACACCTCGTCCACCCGGTAAACGATATCGCACTCAGATGTCATCCTTACAAGTGAAAATCATGAAGTCACTGTTCACGGATTACAAAACGCCGACGATGGCCGAGTGTGAGGCGTTAGGTCGCGAAATAGGCTTACCGAAACGAGTGGTACAAGTTTGGTTTCAAAACGCACGTGCCAAAGAAAAAAAGGCGCGCTTAGCAGCTGGATTGGCGGAAGTATCTGATGCACCTCCCCCGGAAGAATGTCGCGTGTGTGATTTTAAATATAACCACAAGTATTCGGTGCAAGATCACGTGTTTACACGGGGTCACATCGCGGCGGTACGAGCGCGATTGGAAAGCGGCGCCAGTGTCGGTGACGACAGCACGTTCGCACTGATGCAAATGGCAGCGCGTCTTGACAGCGGCATGGGCGGAGAGCTTCACAACGCGTTCCTGCGGCCGCAGCTCGCCGGCAACGGTGAGTGCACCACTTGACCAGGGTCTGACTCGTATAGCGTGCCGGAACACTGTACGACTCAGGGTCTAATGTAGTAGAACCTCGTAGCGGCGAGTTTCGCTCGACCGTAGCATTTCAAGTAGTAGCAACTTCGCAGCATTGAACCCGGTTCGAGCGAAGCTCCTTTGGTGTCGTGACGGTCGTTGCTATTTTCCTATTAGTGAGTTCTTTCTGTAAATAATCTGTCATTGTCAAGAATTTATTTATATCTTACTTTATGTTGGTTTTTTAATGAAATAATAAATAAATAAAAAAGTTGTCTTCCAAAACCAAAAAATAACATACAAACTACGTCAAAACTATTGATTTCAAATTTAGTAATCGCTAATGGCGGCACGTAGGAACTCGATTCAATCTCAGAAATCGCTTCGTAATTTCAATAATTATTAGAATGAGCATTCGAAACGGGGCAGCGTTGCACGACACAACGCCAATCTGACGGCTGCATCCATGTTGTGACAGTTTACGATTGTATTGTTTTTATTTCGAATTATGACAGTTGTTTGTTGGTATTTATGAGGCGAGAGTGATAGACAAGTATTAGGTGGATGAAATGGTGCGTTCGCGTTGTCATCGAGTCGCTAGAGGCGGGCCGAGCCGGGTCGGTGGGAGGTTCGCTCTTACCCGCCACTATTCAAATGCAAACGAAACACAACAATGGTAGGAGTTAGGACGCGTGAAGGACGTCGTATATCTGACGCGACCGATCCGACTCACATGCATTCCGCTCTACATGAATAATCAATTATTTAAATCGTCGCAATCAACAGTCTTTCATTCGAGTGACGGGATAACTTTAATTGTTTCTAAGATTAAAACTGTAAATAACAATAGGAATTTTATTAACAAACCAACATAACGTAGCGATGATACATTTATAGACTAGTAATCTGTTGCATAATATTATTCTTCCTAGTTGTTTATATTTAAAAACTCCTATTAGGTATTAGCGTTTTTTTTCGATTGTTGTAGAATTTTAATGAAAACCAAATTATATATCTTAGAGAATTTAACATTTTAGTTATATTTTAAATGTAAAGTCATAGAAAAGCCTGAAGTTTAACTATTAAATAAGGTGCCTTGTAGGATTCGAGTGTTTTGTAAATTATTATTTGTGCTCCACTGTAAATATTTATATGTAAAAGTATACTACTAGTTTGGTAACGTTATTGATAGGTACTGCACTGTAAAATGTTCGCTTGCAGATAGTTGATGTGTAATTAGATAGTACGACCTAAGCAAAGGTATAATAAATATATTGTTTACGTGTAGAGGCATCTTAAGAATTTGTGATATAACTTGTATCTAATTAGCTTAGGTACTTCGTATGTTTTACGATTGCCTCCGACAAAGGAGCGATGCTAGCAGTATCAAAATAAATACAGGCATAACGTTTACAAGTCTGTGCACTTAACATAATAATGAAGTCTTTATTGTCGCGCGGGGTCGCGCCGGCTGCAGTTTTTTGCCATTCATCAGACATTTACATAAGTGAGCCGTTATTGGGGAGTTAGGTGATATGCAAATATTTTCTTGAATACCGAATGTCGGCTGTGTAGGCTTGCTCGTGGTGCGCGCATGCAAGTCGTCGCACGCGCCGTGGGTGTCGCCATTATTCCTTTATTTATCCTTCTATTCTTTATGTGAAAGTTTGTTTCCCGTCACCTTCAGCCACCGCGATACACGTCTTATTGATCTTTCAAATGCAAATGTCAAAATTGGGAACGCCGAACATAATATTATGCTCATAGTTTCATTTACGTTCCAACGAATAAGCGCATAGCAGCCGATTTTGAATATTAAAATGTTTATTTGCATATAGCCTTTTTTCTGTTTGTAATTTTTTTTTTTGTATATTATTATTTTGTTTTTTTATGTTATGTTTGTATTTATTTTTGTCCTTTAGTTTTACTTTTATTATTTTGTTTTGTCATATAGATACATATAAAATTGCACGTTCGTGCTGTGTAAAATGTGCGATTGATATTGAATTAGCCTCCACTACGACTTCCATTTTAATTTAATTGTATAATTTAATTTTAATGTAATTATCTGCGATCTGCATTTACTGTTATAGAGGTGATTATTGCTAAATAGTTAACGAAACAAAGCCCTGTGCCAGCCAGTGATTGATTTTTGTGTTTAGACGTACAAATGCGTCTTTTAGTAATCAAGTATAATTCTTGTAAACTGAATAGTATTATTATTATTATCTACAGTTATTTTATTTGCAGAATTCGTTGAAATAAATGCAATATTTATATTATTGATTTATGTTTTTTTTTTTTACTTTTTTGTTTCCTTGGTTCCTTTATCCTTTTTATATCTTTTGTTTGTATATTTGTATTATATGAAATGCAATATTCACTGACAAAGGGTATTAAGACAAAAATCTTGTCTGTCTCCTGCTATGAGCTGAAGAATTACGGGATGCTTAGGGACAGGTGAACACAGAGCGCGGACCGGCATCTACATACAAGCGGACAATGGACCAAAGTACCTGCGACATCTAAAACAATAAAGTCCCTTTATCTTTGTCCATTTGCTCAACCAACATCTCGAAATGAGAAATGAAAGTTTACTTTTGACACCTGGTCGCTGTGGGTGGCGAAATATTTTTGGAAAAAAAAAACAAAACAAAAAAGGTGAACAATACAAACCGTCAATAAAACAGATTGCTAGTTTATTATTCATATCTATTTAATCGTGTTATGCTTAAAAACGAAAACGATCGTTACGGCACTTACAGCTTATGCTATATTCAATATGTTAGATTCAAGATTCGAGCTATTTTGACACGTCTATCCAAAAATAACATTTCTTACTTAATAAATTTTTAGTGATCCCCTACTTACAAAAAAATAATTATACAAGTCTGTGAGAGATTTGAGTTAAATAGTGTTTTAAAACAGCTGCTGCAAGCCGGCTATATACTATAACATATTAAAGTTTACAATAAAGTACTCGTATTGCTTTTCCATCCATAAATTCCGTGTATGCTCAATGCAAACATATAGCAAGTATGGGGCACGAAAAAGAACTTAATTAAAGATAAACATTTTATATAACTAAAATGAAAAATGATGGAAGAAATTATCCTATAACAACTAGCTGACAACCTTGAGGTCACCCATGGTCCGATATCAGAGATCTTATTTGCGACATACGGGGAGTATATATACGAGCTCTTGAATGAGCTGCCCTCCACCTTGTTTCTCTACTGCTACGGCATGTCCTTTAAACGAACTTCGAAAGAGTTTTAAGTGTTTGACCGCGAATCATCTACGCCCCTGGCTTTGTCTGTTAGACAATCCGTTTGCTTCACTTCCTTCGATAATAACAATAATAAAAAAAAACGTAACAGTCCTTTTCTCTTGACAAATTTACTAACGTAGCGAAAAATGAAGCCGAGCAACACAAAATACTTAAAAGAACAATCTTATTTATAAAACAATTTGCAAATTTGACAACTTTGTGTGTGACAACTTTTTTTTCAAAGAGAATGTGAGTACGTTTGCAGCGTGCTATTAAAAATAAACACCACTTTTTATATCGTGTAAACACATCACTAGTGAAATGAAATATAGTTTTTGGCATAGGATAACCGAAATGTTTTTTTTTCGGTTCTAGACAAAATAGTTTTCATACAACGTATATAAAAATGAAAGGTTCCCACTGCCTTATTTTCCACAGTAAGGACTTGTTTTACTGTTACTTAAATCGTCTCGTCTCTCATAGAGGACTCCATACTGTGACGTCCGGTAACTACTTTTAATACTATTGACTCATGAATGCGTCTGCCACCATCGCTCTCCGTATGAGGCTTATAAAATATATGGCATTTTTTCTATAGTTTCTCAAAATTAACTATCATGATTTACAATTTAGTAATTTAATTGTCTCTCTTCCCGAAAATTGGACATAATAGCATATAACAAAATTAAAAATAAATAATTTTCGAGCTATGTGCTGCCCATTCTTGTCGAATTTGATATGTCATTAACTATTTCTTCAGATATACAAAACAGTTCGCGATGCAAATTTTTTAAAGTAATCTGTCTAAATAAAAGTATTTGACATTTGCTTTCGAAAGTCGAACACTGAATTCGATTTAAAAAAAAAACCTCTACCTCCCACTCACCCATTCCAAGGGTTCATTACAAAAAATATTAAATTACAAACGCACAAAGAAGTAAAACTAATGTTGAATAAAAACGTTCCCGTTACTGAACCGACTAATTACTTCATTGTGTAATACAATATACATAGGACGTGCTTACCAGAAAATAAGGCTTTTTGTCGTATAACAAAAGATTTTTTTTTCATCGAATCAATATCATGTCGATAAGTAGGCAGATCAATGAAGCGTTTTGCTCCGAGCCTTTGGTGTTCTCGAAGGAAATTACTGGAGTTATTCGAATTTAACTAACAATCATAGGAAACGAATTTAAAATAGGCCCGGAGAAACTTAGAGACAATTTGGAACTATGTATAAAAATATGATAATTGTAGAAAACTGAGCTACTAATAAATTAACAGAGAGCTTACATAATATTTTTTATAAATACAAAGCGAACCTATTTAGTCAATGGTGATGAAATATTTACACATTTCAGATATATTTTTTGTATCAATAAAGCCACATTTACATTAGATAACAATAAATTTGTTAAATTTACTCAAAAACGAAAGACTCAGCTAATCTTGTTGGCGGTACATGATATTGGGACCAACGTTGGTCATTCACGTCACCAATTCCGTAGACCTACCCAACCCAGTGCTAATGAAAATACCTCATTTTACAAATGACATATAAACACTGAGTGCCACGTGGAAAATACGTAACATCGACTTCTGAAATCGCACTATGGGTAAATGCAGTGGTTCCCATTGATAGCTTGGAATCATCCTATACCTATATTTTTACGCACCTTCCAAAGAACAGTGAGAGCGGTAAATTCTCTCTTAATATCCATTTGAAGAAATTGTGTACACGAGTACTAACAAACTTTTTGGGCCTAGGGACTAATTTTCCAATTCCAAAAATATATAGGTACTTTAACAAATCAAAAACTATTCTATTATTTCTAATTTAACTTAACTTATTAAAATTACCTAATGAATAAGTTTAATATCATTACTGAAATATCAAATATAAATTAAATCATATTAGGGTTAACAAAAAAAAAACAATACCCAAAGAGGATTCAACAGATACAATTTCAAATGTCACCAACAAACGGTTGACAAAACGCCTCTTTTGAATCGAGGCTCCAAAAGGATAATAACCGTAGGCAACGTATACGCTATTGATGTACTAGTCACTGTGTCATTTCACCGTCTTCTACAGTCCAACTTGCCTAATTTCTACCGCGAAGTAGCTATGGAATCATGTTTGAAGGCTTTATTGACCGTCTTTGTGTAATAGAATTTCGACTTTAAATTACGCTACCCATACTTTATTTTCTTATCATTTCGTAGCACAATTCAGTCTCCAATTGATGAGTGAATAGCTGTTGCCCATTATCATTACAACGAGACTTCCTCAGTTGTCATTGCCATTACACCTTTCATATCATAACTGTTGCCAACAGCGGATACTCGGCTAACGTGAAAAAAAAAATTACATTTGACCTCACGTACTTTTAAAAAATACTGCATTTAAATCAACACCTACCGAACTGACCTTTTAAAGATTTCGTGTTGGTTTTTTAACTCAAAACTGAGGTTGTTCCATATTTCTGAGGTGGTTTTTTTTTTCTTAGGCGTTTACGCTCGTACGACCAGCCGATCTGTACACAACATTCATTGATTTCACTAGATTTCGTAAGTAGGTGTTATTGTGTGGCGGCACGACGGAAAAAAAACAGCTGATGCCAGATCGGTATCTATTGTATGTCGAGAGGCAAAGTTGACGAGAATTTAGTCTTGCATGTATGATGTCATCTCGATTATTTTCACGTACAGAATTTGCCTAAAATTTAACTGTACCTGATTACTTTTTAAAAACAATTTTTGCACGAAAAAAAAACAGGACAGCTATTTAAAACAAAACAGTAGAGTTATCAATATGTTAAATGTTGAAATGGATGTGTGGAGTGACAAGAATGGACAAGATAAAGAATGAGTATATCAAAGGAAGTGTGAAAGTAGCCCCGGTAATCGACAAAATTAAAGAGCGGACGGTTAGCGTGGTATGGACATGTGATGCATAGAGAGAAGATGCATATGACTAGGAGATGTATGGAAATGGTAGTGCACGGTAGAGGGGGAAGAGGTCGACCGAAGAAGATATGAATGAAGTACGTCAATGACGATATGAGAGAAAGAGAGAGGAGTAAGTATTGAGATGTCGACTGATAGAAGAGAATGGAAGACAAAAATTATCTGTGCCGACTCCACCTAGTGGGATAAAGTGGAGAAAAAGAAGAAGAATGTAAGTTTACTGCTACCGCTAAATGTTTTATCAACATTTAGCGGTAGCAGTAAACTTACATTAACTGTTTAAAATAGACGTTCGTTCTTATTTATGGTAAGCAAAACGTAATTGGATATTACCTCTAGGTCTTGATATTGTAATAAGTTTTGCTAACTCGACTAAAATGTAATGCTAGATGGCAGGGCGGACTCTGGAGTCACGTCGGGGCGCCCCCACCCATTAGCCGCTCCAAACCGTATCGACAAATAACCGCCAATTATTGGATCGCTCTACAATCTTTTTACAATTTCTTCTCCGTTCAGCGTTATTATATTTCTATTAAGCCTTTTTTTGTAATCAAACTACTAATGATTCGATTCCATTTCCTAGGCGGACGTGCCGTCTCTGCAATGTTAATGACACTACGTAATTAGATCCGGATGGTTCGAGGTCGTTGACTCGAATGCGGTGCCCGACCGGTAGATAATAGCAAAGTGTCAATTTTACTAAAAATATGGTAATTTACACCGGCAGCCATTTTGTTTCATCTCAAATTGCTTGAGACAACGCGGGCGCGACCCGTAATGAGGTAAAACCGTTACCTCTGTGTGCCAGTTGTATTGTGTTACGAACATAAAGAATAATCAAATACAAATAATCGTAAATAACTGGCTGCTTATAAAACAGGTTTGACACCTTACATGTTAAACCTATAGTAAACATGTAAATGCCTGATAGATACACAATCAGGCAGACTATTCTATAGTTTATCGGCCGGCGCAGTCAGTAAACTCGTGTCGTTAGCCGTTGAAATCTGAACAGAATCTGCATTTAATGTGAACACTACTTTAATGACCTTAATAAAAACTCGCAACTAAGAAACTAGGAAAATCGTGACTGCGTTAACTGGCGTGCTGGATTCCGGTTTCAGCAATTAGAAGTTCAATCACCTACGTCAATAAGGGGCGAGCAGGGACGAAAAAACTTATTGTGTCCACAGTCATGTTTCAATTTGTAAAATTGATTTGTGATGCGACCAGCATCTGTTCCCGTACTTGGATAGACGCATTTCTAATCAACGCGACATCACGAATGTTTGGATAACAATGGTTCGTTCTTGTGAGTCTTTCGACATCGCAACTTATTCGACAATCGTTTTCCTGTATCTATACTAATACTAATAATAATATTATAAAGAGGAAAGATTTGTTTGTTTGTTTGTATTTAATAGGCTCCGAATCTACTGAACAGATTTGAAAAATTATTTCACTGTTTGGAAGCTACACTATTTCCGAGTGACATAGGCTATAATCTTTTTTGAAAAAAATTAGGGATCCTTACTAAAACTCCAAAAATGTAACCCAAGGTGTAAAAAAATGACCTAAAATATTCTTTACATCGCGTGCCCTGCGAAAACTATTGATGATAGAATAAAATAATGTACTACGACTTTGAATTGTTCAGAAATGTGTTCTAACATGTGTTCTAACATTTACAAAAAAGTGTCGCGACAGCATGTCTAACTATTATAGTTATGTCGCAATAAGTGTTCTTTTATTTTAAAAAATAAAACAATGTCAACTATCGGTGAAAATTTTGTTAAAGACCCGAGCGGAGCCGGAGTGGGCCTCTAGTTATTTATAGAGCGTTAACACCTCTTAAAACTAACAACAATCTCGAAACTGATGCGGTGTTTTGTTATTGAATTTTAATTCTCTATTTTCTTTAGCTATGTATCAAACTCGAACTGAATGTTCTTTGTTACAAAACAACTTGGCGCCCAATTGGTATTGGCGCAATAATAATTCATACCATTATCATTTTTTATTGTATTCAATTTAAAATCTAAAACTTTCGAATACTGATTTGAAATTCCATAAAAGCAAAAAAAATTGCTCTTACCTACAAAAATGAGTCTAAATATCTTCTAATCTTGCTAGAATCCATAAAGAGAACAGCTGAACAATGGTGCCAATATTGAAATATGCAGCCCTAGTCTTATGTAGGCTAAAGTAGACTAGAGTGCCTAATATTAGTTTATATCATACCGAATACCGTTTCGATTAGAAATATCAGTGTTTGTATCATATTATATATCATATTATAATCATATAATGACGATAATTCGGTTTGAAGCGTGGGGCAGCCGTTGTAACTATACTTGAGACTTTAGAACTTATATCTCAAGGTGGGTGGCGCATTTACGTCGTAAATGTCTATGGGCTCCAGTAACCACTCAACACCAGGTGGGCTGTGAGCTCATCCACCCACCTAAGCAATAAAATAAAAAAAGATAATAACATTATGGATACTTGAATATACAGATTATTCAAGTGTAAACTAATAAGTATATTTAAGAGTAACTGCGATCATATTCATGAAGGCAAAAAGTATGTATTTGAGTTATACATACCGTATTCAATAGGCGTCCACGAGTAGTGCTTTTTCGTTTCTGACTAAAACCAAAAGGGGGCAAAGAAATCGCCTGTCCATCTAAATAATAAAAAAATCTAAAAGAATTATACATGCAAACAATCGAAGTCTCTAATTCATTAAACGACAATGCAAAGATTTATTAGCTGTCAAGTGAAACAACAGATTGACAACAAAGTAAATCCGTTAGACCTCAAGCAGTTCAATTATCGTGGCACTTGATTACAAGGAACGAGGAAGAGAACGTCTCATTACTTTGTATTAAAGTCGTGATTATTATTTTAATCGTTTCGCTAACAAAGGAGAACAACTGAGATTAGCTTTAGGTAATTATCCGTGCGGTATCGCGGCTTGACTTGAGTTTCTTCCATAACGGTCTAAAGCATATACACGTGACCTTTTAATTCAACCTATAGTAATAAATGCTTTGTCAAAGTTAGTTAAGAAATCAGGTGAACTCGTTATAATTCAAACGTGCTGTTGTTTTTTTTATTTTTTATTGCTTAGATGGGTGGACGAGCTCACAGCCCACCTGGTGTTAAGTGGTTACTGGAACTCATAGACATCCACAACGTAAATGCGCCACCCACCTTGAAATATAAGTTCTACGGTCTCAAGTATAATTACAACGGCTGCCCCACCCTTCAAACCGAAACGCATTACTGCTTCACGGCAGAAATAGGCAGGGTGGTGGTACCTACCCGCGCGGACTCACAAGAGGTCCTACCACCAGTAAGTTCCATTGTGGAGTACCGAATTTCCGAATGGCATAATTTAACTATAGAATTAGTGGTCACGAATGACTTCGGCAGTGAAAGAGCATCGTATGATAAAGTCTGACCCGTAAAATGTGTCCGTACTTAATGAATAGTGATGAATGAACATGATAAGATGGAACCAATCTAAGATTCTTTAACTGCCGAAAAAATTCGTCTACTTAGATAGGAAAATATCTACTTTACACAAACCTGTTTGAATCATTGTTGAAATAATTTTAAAGGTTTCTATAATATTTTCGGTAGTCATTAATTAGTCTACTTTAATTTACTTCACTCAATCTTTTCATTTCTTTACTTTCCCTAATGAAACCCGAGAAGAAGGTGGCAAATGGTAAGACCTTGTTCTTTCAACCACATGTTTTTTTTTCAAAACTAATGGTGCCAATATTTTATAAATGCTATCGCTACACTCCTCCCAATTTCTCATGACCTTAGGCGAAAATCTCAACTATGCGGTAAGTATATATTTCCTAACTCTTCGATACTGAACAAGTAAGATATTGTTAATGAATAAACAACAAATTTTAATAATGTAGCCGATTTGTTAGTCAGATGTTTTGCAGCAGGGTACGTGTAATCAATTCATTCTGTACTTTATATTCCTTGCATATTAAATGAGGTACGAAATCGTCACAAATCACCTTAAGATTTGACTGTCAGATGTATTTATGACTGTTCAGTACAAGCGCTGTATTTACAAGATTCATAGTGGAAAATTTCGAAAGACCCTCGTTGTACATAAATCAATAAATATCCTACAATGATATTTTTTTCGTATATATAAATGAAATTAGAATATTCCAGATTCTTGGTATGGAAATAAATTTGAATTATAAATTGGGTTTATTCAATTATTTTTTAAATGATTTAAATTGGAGTTCCTCGGAGCAAAGCAAACGAAAATTGAACCTACAGCCAAATTGTTTGAAGCACGCTGTTGTAAAAAATGGACTTGATGCTAAACACGTACACAATTTATAAGACGTACAGTACTAGAATGTTGTAAATTATACTAATTATTCAGTCAAACACGTCCACGAACTCGAAAAAACAATGTGAACGAACTAACTTTAGAGTGAAAAACAATAGGCAATTTAGTCCTATTAACGAAATATCTATATGAAGAAATAGATGATAGGATAGTACGATCCCAGCCGTCATAACTTACGCGAGTTTGGTGTTCGCTCACTTGGCCTGCACATACATAGGCCTTCCAATCCCTATAATCCCACTTTTGCAGTTTAGTCGTCGGAGCTCCGTGGTTCGTAAGGAACTTTGACCTACACGACGACCCGGGCCTTAAATCAATCCGGAAACAAATGAAATCAGCGTCGAAACGGTACTTGGATAAGGCTATGTGTATATTCGCCTTGTCGTTGCCGTTGCTGACTACTCCCCGAATCCTGATCACGCAGGAGCTAGTCACCGTCGACGTCCTAGACACATCCTTGCGGATCCATCAAATCCAATAACATTTCCATTATACGCCTTCATCTCTAATACTAGGAGTAGAGTAGTAACCGTACTCGTCGAACTCGGCAAAGAGTTCGACGTGTAACTTAACATCAGCTCGCTGAGTTTCTCGCCGGATCTTCTCTTGAGTTGTTAGGTCTCCTTTGTGGGCACTCGAGTAGCTGTTAGCAAATCCCACCCCTTCCGACTGAGCCCTTGATCACCTACCCGTCCTGGTGAAACTGGAAAGGCCTCCGGGCCACCAGTACTCTCTCAAATACTAAAAAAAAGAAGATAGTACGTTTATCATGTTACCTTACCATATGTTACCTTCAGGAATAGCTTACTGATCTCCAATAATATTCCGAATTCGTTAATTTATCGATGATATTTCAAAATTTATCCTTTTCAAATTTTTAGAACCAAATACGGGGCTCCGCGGTGAGGCCTATGTCCAGTATAGTATAGTATAGAATATGAGCAGTAGACGACTGATGGTGATGATGATGAATATTTTTATTTATTTAAAAAAGTAAAACAATATTCAATGGAATTTTTTATTCTGGAAAGTACCCCAAAAACTTAAAAAACTTTGAATTAGGTAAAAAATATACTAATTAATTCAATTGAGCATTCACAAATTACATCGATTTCGTCGATGATACATCGAATACAATCGTAAACGCTATGTTGTAAATTTTAGAAAACAGTAAATTTGTTAATCGGAAAAGAAAATCCTTCTTTCAAAAACATGAGAAGTCAATATTCTCTTTCAGTTACTGTTCAAATGATAACGATCAGTTTCGAAAATCGTCATCAAACTACTACAATCTCGACTGGTCGACAATTGATATTTTAGCGACTCTCAGTCACCCAATAGGAAGGGGCCCGCATATCCGCCGTCCTAATTGAATCCATCGGCGCTAAATAGTCGAGATTAGTCGTGATTGCTCCGGGAACAGGATTTTTATCTGATTGAACGATTCCTCTTTGTAACACAATAAGGAAGCTCATGTCTAGGCATTTGTTCTTGCGCAGGATATTGAAAGTTAAATCTGTGTTGCTTTATTTGATGACCATTCATTTTGCTTCCTTGAGTTTGTTGTGTTGATTTCGTGGGAGACATCCCGAGAATACGGCTTGTCTTCGTTGATAGAGTTTTACTAGTAGAAAATTTCATAGATAAATATTACACAATCTGAATATGAGGACTAGAAAAAAATGCCATATGTTGATTTAAAAAAAAAAACTTCGTGTAATCAAAGTCTCACGAGAACGAAGCAATGAGACGATAAAATCTTTCAACTGCAAATCATAAATCTATAACGGGCATCCAAGTGTAACTAAGTCATTATAAAGTGCATATTGTCGCAATCATATTGGACTTGGTATAAGGGCTCTCCGCACAATATGTTAGCCTCATTATGAGGGTCCTTTGTCCTTAGAACCAGTTCTTTTATTTAACAAAACTACGGGACTTGTAATAAGTGTATCAAATCATAATGCCCCTTTTAGATAAGTTTCTTTATTCACATTCTCTTCAAGTCACCCTCCTGGGAGACTTAAGCTTAGATTTAATTTCACCATATTGTTTTGATCAGATTTTTTCAGTCATAATGATAAAACGAGGTTCTTGTCCTCCTGATTGTAAAATTAAATAATAGCTGCTGCCATCGGTACCTTTGAGATCAACCTCTCGAGATTCGAACTCTGTAACCTGTTGGCAACTTAATTGGTTATTCATGCTCTTCTATCACTCACCTTAGAGAGAGGCGGAGAAAAATTGCGCACCGGTCTAATTCATAACTTTTTTTAGAACTACCCTTTGCAAATTTAAAATCTATAAATATGTACAGCGAACTTTTTGGGTATATAATGCTCAGTCCCGGTTTGAGCCCCATGAGCTCACCTACTAGTTCGGTGAATCTAGAATAACACTTCGAGGTTACTAAAATAGGTACGAAAAAAAAAGGTGCTCTAAATGAGCTTGCGCCGTACCCAGTTATGTGATTACTCGAGTCTATGGACGTCACATAAAGACCACCACTCACCTTGAGATAAGGTAAATCTCAATTGTATGATATAAAGGTCTTTCAAACCGGAACACATCCTAACTATTTTACATCAAAAATATGAAGGGTATTTATAAATCCGTACTTACAATTACTCATCAATTTTGCCTGGCATACACGCATTAAATTATCTAATTGATAACTCACAATCGCGTGCTGTTACATTGTTTATAAAGCAGTTACACGCAATTAATGTACAAAAGGGGTATTTACTGTAATTAATACCCTCTATTCTAATAAGCATAACGAAATTGTTTCACATCCACGTTTTATACATTGCTTGTTTTCGTTTTTGCTAACATACTTTAGGAGCAACATACAACGCAATGTATAACGAATGAAGCATTCGAATCGCTGAAGCCATTGTTTTTTGAAAATAACAACAAAGTAAATACACAAATAGCATTGATTTGGTAACAATGTTGCTTTGTAACATATGTCCGTATGTAGTAATCTTGCAATATACGCCATGAAGCACTTTGTGAAGTCCACACGTTTGGCTGCACAGTGTACTTAGTGGGAGTATTTTAACATTCTCGTTAGGTTGTTGTTGTTGTTGTAGTCCTAGGGTACCCCGCTGGTACATAGTGCCCTCACAAGTTGTCTCCACTTTACCCTGTCTTGCGCTTGCTCCTTGACATCACTCCAGGTCACGTTGGCAGTCCTCATCTCATTCTCCACGGTGCGTCGCCAAGTGTATACAGGGCGACCAGGTCTTCTCCACTCAAACGCGATTGATGCTGCGTTGACTCCGCTGCGCCGTAGAGTGTGTCCTTAGGTTATTATTATTATTATTATTCTCGTTAGCGTAAAAGTTAACTCAAATTTGTATGCAGTTGAAACGGCGCCCCAAAAACAAAAGTTAATAAACGAACAATGTTCAATTCAATTGACAAAAAACACATTTCTTTAATTTGAATACATTAACTAAAATATGTTTGTGTGTTTGCATGCAAATTAGGAATGGTTTCTCGACCAGTATGATTTTTACTTCAAACGTATTACGAAATTCCTTCACAATAGATACTTACCCGGTCGTGCCCTGGGATTCCTAATAACAATGCGATACAGCCACCTTTATTTGCCGACCTATCGACCAAAAGCCTCAGGGGCCTATTCTGACTGATTCTTCAACTTGACTGCAGGGGGAGCTCACGGGGCTCATCCAGAGAAAAATTGCTGGCATCTCTGAATCTTTTCTGAATTACTGGTGGTAGGATATCTTGTGAGTCCGCACGGGTAGGTACCTAATTCTACCGTGAAGCAGTAATGCGTTTCGATTTGAAGGGTGGGGCAGTCGTTGTAACTATACTGAGACCTTAGAATTTATATCTCAAGGTGGGGGGTGGCGTTTACATTGTAGATGTCTATGGGCTCTAGTAACCACTTAACACCAGGTGGGCTGTGAATTCGTCCACCCATCTAAGCAATAAAAAAAGTGCTTAAAAAGCATCGTGGAGGAGATTCGTTCCAGAACCTCTTCTCCGATAGCGGATGGTGCAACAGTATCAGATATGACGGATTTATCTCGAATAATTCCATACAGAAACAACCAAGTCTCCCTATATACTCTGAAATGCTAAATTATCTGTGTTTTGACAATAAGATGCACATTTAAATATATTTTCGGTATTACTTAAATAAAATAATGTAATAATGGAATAATTTCCAAAATTAAATAGCGTTTTTACCCGACACAGGACCGCGTGGAGTAGTTGCCAATGTGATTCTGTGCTTTAACAAGCTTAAAAAGCTTATACGATGGGTTCATTCAATTAAGTACCATTATTCTGCTTATTTTCTGCTGCGAAGGTGTCATGCTCACCAATTACTCCTTGATCTCATGACTGGATGGCGATAAGCGCGGTGCCTATATACTCTGAGCTGCGAGCTCGTCTGCTCATTAGTACCAATAAAAACATCCGTCCATCAGCTTCCAAAACAATTAAAAACTACCTGCATTTTTAATTTGTACTCTTGTCCCAAGCAGCAATCCCCCATAGTCAGTTCTGAGTGCTGCCACGTACGCATCCATGACTCGGGGTCAGTAACTTGCCACTCGGACGGTTTCACTTCTGACCCAGACTAGGCTAAGACTAATTGAAACGTTAAAAATCTATGTTTGTATAGCAGCCTTGATCGTTGCAATTGTCACAGGTTTGCACGTGACCATTGATCTACTAATCATTGTGTAATTAATGCAATGAAACTTTTCGATTACAACAATGCGATACGGTCACTTTTATTTACCGACCTATCGACCAAAAGCCTCAGGGGCCTATTTTGACTGATTCTTCAACTTGACTGCTGGGGGAGCTCGCGGGACTCATCCTGAGAAAAATTGGTAGTATCGGACCTAGCAAGAGCACTGCCTCGCTGAATCTTTTCTGAATTACTGGTGCTAGGACGTCTTGTGAGTCCGCACGGGTAGGTACCACCACTCTGCTTATTTCTGCCGTGAAGCAGTAATGCATTTCGGTTTGAAGGGTCGGGCAGCCGTTGTAACTATACTGAGACCTTAGAACTCATATCTCAAGGTGTGGGGTGGTGTTTACATTGTAGATGTCCATTGATCTACTAATCATTGTGTAATTAATGCAATGAAACTTTTTGATTCAATTCAATTTCGATACAATGGCTAGAACAAGGTGTTCATTGAATAAACAAAGTTATCTTATGAATTTTACCTAAATTGTAACTGTTGCGTTGTGGTAATAGAGCGGGCACTGTATTTATTGTTTTGGGATATTTATTTCACCCTTATATGACAAATTAAAGATTTATTAAAAGAGAGATATAAAATTGATGCGTTACTCTTGGTAGCTGGATTTGAAAGAGAATTGTTGTCCTGGCGGACATTCCTCGCTGACATTTTGACGTTCAGAAACTGGACAGTAACTCTAGTTTATTATGTGCCCCGTCATGTGTATTTTGTTTTTTTGAAGAGGACTCAATAACCCTTTATGACGTGGGTGAAATTAAATACCACAACAAGTGAGGGTCGCTGCGGGCTTTATTTGGTTCAGACCTCATGCATTAGATGGAACTGTGGAATGATGGCTATCAGACCTTCTAGTGCCGTACTGAAATATATCATAAGGTATTGCACCGAGTATTGCTTCTCTCCAAAGGGCCCCTAGGTTGAATTGGGAAAAATGAAACAGATGAAACCAGGATAGATTTTTCTAATGTCGTTTTTTCTTTAAATGTGGGTCTTATTTTAATATCCTACTTCTCCTTATACCTTATATAAATATTCCAATACTTTAAGGTTATATTCGGCGCTTAGGGCAATGAAGAAGTGCTTAACTTGGAGTTATGGTATTAAAGAATTGGTCTCATTCTCTTTTCGCCAATTGGTTCGGGTGTCGGTTACCGTCTATTTTGACGGCAGCAAGTACTACCGGGTCGCCCTACAAACCCTATCTGCCAAGTGAAGAACTCACGGAACGTACATTTCATGTTTCCGAAGTACCTTTAAGAAGGTTTTAATTGACGATCACTTACCCTTGAATCATGAAAGCGTGAAGGACTTCGCGAGTCGTTGCGAGTGGGGATTTCGGACTGTAAAATTGTCGTGGATCTGCCTGGAATGGCTTAGTAAAGGGAGACCGCCGTATTTGAGTTTAACTTTAGCTTAGTTAGGAAATAATCAGGGCCGTTCGCCTTTTTATCGACTACGCTTATATTTAATACGATAGAGAATTCATTGAAATAAAATATGAAAAAAATTATTAATATATTATAAAGAGGAAAGATTTATTTGTTTGTTTGTTTGTTTCGGATAGGCTCCGAAACTACTGGACCGATTTGAAAAATTATTTTTCCATTAGAAGCCGACATTGTCCCTGATGAACATAGGCTACTTTTTTTAATTTTTTTTTTTTTTTGGTTTCATGTGTGTTTTAATGTTTCCGAAGCGAAGCGAGGGCGGGTCGCTAGTTATTAATAAAAGCATTTTAAACATATCAATATGTTTTGATAAACATTAAGAACGATAAATCAAGAAACTGGTACATGAATAAATTCTGATATTTATCTGATACAAACTGATACGAAAATACCTCAAAAGTAAAACACGTAATAATATTAAAAGCATCAATCAAACGGTTCTAACGGATATTCATAATATATTTAAAAAAAAAAACACGAATTAGGAATAAACACGACATAAAACACGGGCTTCATTATACTTTCCCAAAAACATAATGAATATATTTGCAAACGAATGATATGATTAAACATAATTCATTTCGCAATTAACACCGATAAATAAATAGGCACGTCCGTGCTTTTATACAAAACGCCTTGAACGTTAAAAAAAATCGACTGTCAATAACAATGTCGACAGATTCGTCATTACCTCGGTACGTGACTAGAGCACAGAGAGCCTGCAACACGCATGTCTCGTTATTTTAAGATCACCCCGATTTTTTACTCATTTCCAAAGATTTTTGTGTTTTTACGTCCAGTTTTTTTGTTTTGCAACGTGACCGTATGGATTTTTCATGAATAAATTTTTCAGACGAGGTCTCACGGATTTGCCTAAGGTCGATATCTGTCCTTGTGTTTATTATAATAGGAATGAAATAGAAAAAAAAAGGTTAATACAAAACGCAGCTATAAGACGAATAGAAACGATCTGCCAAGTTCACAACCAAATTAACAGATATACAGGCTTAATAACAAATCTTTTAAAGGATATTTAAGAGTATCCTTACATTTTTATTTTCAATATTATCAATAGTTGTAACTACATTATTGTGTATTAATTTTAATATAATTTTATAATTATATTGGAATGATGGTTTTTATCGATTAATTTTCTCTTTGTTTCATGTACTCAACCATGACGATGACATACATACATAGCATAAGTAGGTATTTTTATTATTTATTTATAACATATTCATTTGTAAAGTGTGAAATAGTTTTAATGTAGTTTTAAAATTTTCTAAACGACCCATAACATTCGGTTGATCTTTTCAAGCTCACATTCAATAACAATATATAAAAATAATTGCTAAAAGCATACTAATAAAAATACTTATCATATATTATATTACTATATAATCTATTGATGAATATAAATTTATTATACTCTTGAAAGTTTATTAGATATTATGGAATTAATTTCTAATATTATTTACATTAATGGCTGCCTCTTTTTATAACATATATTTTTTTTGGGTGATCTGTTTTTTGTCTGGAGAGCGATAATAGCGCTTATAGTAGTGATCTGAGTACAATATGAATCTATAGTATGTTTTTTCGAACAAACCTCAGACTACTTTTCTAAACAATTGAATTATAACTTTAACTTCTGACAACTCAAGATTTAAATTCATTTTATGTAGTTATTACTTTTCTCTTTGGTAAGCTCGTTAATGGTTACTGAACAACACAAACAGAAAAAATATTGTCAAATAGAGGAAAAACCTTACATAGTAGCTGTTTTATCTTTGTCTATTTATATATAGACGAAAATATACTTAATTCATATACGCCGTGGTTGTAATCGCCAATACATAAGATCTATTTTCTATTTGTTTTGTTAATTTAGGCTAACATAATTAGGAACTTAAGATCGGGTTTTTATAATAACTCTTTAAATTAATCTTTCAATTTACAATCGATTTTAATGTATATATCTATTTCTTTTAAAAAATGTTGTAAAATCAGTCTGAGTGTGACAGTTGGAATCTCAAGAAAAAGAAAAACTGCCCACAAATTCGTGTAAATGTTTGCCAAAAGTATAACAGACCAATATGATTCAGAGAAATTGTGATATATTAAAGACACGCATTGTCTTAATCTACCAAAGCACTATGGGTCAAGACTGTTTTTTAAATAATTATTTTAAAAAAATCCCTCATAAATAAATTATTTAAAAACATCATTTTTAATGCTACCATGAGATCAATTTAAACGGCTCTTGCAAATCCAATTTCAATTCAAAACAACTCTGTGTACGGGAAACAATCTAGTACCTTCAATTTACATGCATGTATACTTTTCGAAATCGAATTATCATTATTCGCTATTCAATTGTATATCAAGTTATAAAAATGATCTGGAACATCGTGGACGCATTTGTAAGTGGAAAAGTTTGCTCAATTCTATGAGCTCGAGATTTATGGAAGACATCATACAAACTATACCCGTTGGTTACAGTTCTCATTAATATTAAACTGTAATTCAATTATAATGATTTTTACGTACAAAATCAATGCTTACAAGGACTACAGTTTATACAGCTTTGAATTCTATATCAACACAACGTAAATCCAGTGATTGGATCCGTTTATAAGCGATTGGCTTTTAAATACATTTGTATTACTTTCACATGCATCCTAAGGAATGTTCTGCTTCGAGTGGAATTTATTTTAAATAGTTAATTTGTTTTATTTGAAGACCGTCGAGGCCACCTGTTTGTTGTCTTCAACATTTTTCCTAGAACAGCAAACATTTTCTTTTTTTTTTTTATATTTCACATACTAAATACAAATTCGCCGCTACAACTTTGATGTAGTTTAGCGAAAACAATGGAAAGATCCGAACGCGGCCCGGCATGCTAATTCTTACATTTTATTTAAATTAACTTATTCTTATTAAAAACGTGTCTTACGTCCAACTGCCGCTAAAATTTATAATGCTATTTTTACGCCTAAATGACTCATGTGGGATCTTGAATGGGTTCTTTACACTTGTCCATCGATTCATTAGTTATCTTATGATTTGGCAGCGCATAATTGATTTGAGGCGTTAAAATTCCACCCTTTATTTATTTGTAGTTATTTTACTGTTTTATCAACGTTATTAGTAACTTATTGCCCACTGAGTTTCTCGCCGGATCTTCTCAGTGGGTCGCGTTTCCGATCCGGTGGTAGACTCTGCGAAGCACGGCTCTTGCTAGGGTTCATGTTAGCATCGTCGTCAGGTTTGAGCCCCGCGAGCTCACCTACAAACGTTAGTGCGAAGCTGAAATAGCCTCTCAAGGCTATCAGCATAGGTAGGAAAAAAAAAGAAGTAACTTATCGTCCATTTAATGAGGACCTGTGTCTTGCGTATACCATACTCGTCTACCATTTGTTACCTCGTCTTTAAACCTTGCAATTTGGAGTTTTTAATCTTTAAATATGATCAAATAAGTATTCAAATGTTAACAATCAGTGATGGATTTCCATGCCATAGTTACAATTCTGCGCGGCGCCTAGCAAAGCCCTGAAACTCTGCCAGCTCTTTGTTGGGTGCTGTTATGCTAATATCTAATGACTGGTTGCGTATTCCCAATAGTGAACCATTAATGCAAATTGCGGTGTGGACTTAAATCGACCTCAAAACCTCTATCCACTGCAAACGATATTTTTGCACAGCATAAGCTAACTCGTTGAGAAAGAGATACAATCAGAGCGGAAATAATGTAAAATACGGCAAATGATAACGAACGACGCTTAATAATTTATATATTTTAAAGTATACATATTTGCACGTGGACGGTGTTAGCTGATACCGTTCAAATTTTTTTTTTTTTGAAATGTCGCATTTATTTTTAAGTGGGCTGTTTTATGGCATAACGAAAAAGTCTCGCAAAGTCTCTTTTTAATGTTGCAATCGAAAAAATGTAGAGGTATGTTTATTAAGCTGCGGTATTAAGATCATTGGTATGCAAGTTACAGAGGCTCGAACAAAAGACATTATAGCATCCTGTTCCCGCGACACCACTACGATTCTTATTATTATCCTAATGACAAAAATTTATTGCTTCTTAAATTCGCCGTGCTGCAAATTTTAAATTTTTTTGTTTTTTGTTTTTCAAGTGAAATTTCTTGTTACGATCGGAAAGGTACGCTCTCGAATTGGGAGGCTGTGTCGTTTATACGTTTTAAGTATCGGAATGAGTTCATTCATACTTTTGTTCTTTTGGGTGTCGGGTTTATTCATAAAAAAATATCGAGGTGCTATTTCTTTTTGGAAGGTCGACAAACCAGACCTTTAATGACGTTTTATTGTCCTCGTCTCGTGTACTTATAACTTTAAACTTACAATTTATTTAGCAAGTCGTGCTTTTGTAGAATTTTCTTTTTTTTTTTTTTCTATCGATACAATATTCAAGTATCACCTTGTTCAAAAATCGAACACATTTTTACAAGCTGTATAGTTTTTAATTGCACGCTTAAACATCAGAACTAAACAGTAGCATTGAAGTCGGATTATACGATAATTTATTAATCTATTCCTTTTTTTTTCTTTCAGGTACGTATTAACACATAGTTATTGAAGCTAGACGGTGAGTAATTTATCTATTAAACTATCATATAAATTACTTAACAAAGCAAAAACACGTTTTCGCGAATATGGTGTTTTATTTACATAAATATACAGAACAATTACTTGAGCGATAATTCAAACAAATAATACTATCAATTTATTCTTGATCTTGAAGCTAATACAAGGCTTTTGGCACCCGACTTTAGTTACCGCCACGTTATCAACTAAGAGTATAACATCATTCATTATAGGAAATCAATATGTTCTAGACGAATAACATTACTGAATACCACAACTTACATATCTATACTAATATTATAAAGAGGAAAGATTTGTTTGTTTATTTGTATTGAATAGGCTCCAAAACTACTGAACCGATTTGAAAAATTCTTACACTGTTTGGAAGCTACACTATCCCGGAGTGATATAGGCTATATTCTTTTTTTTAATTAGGGATCCTTACTAAAACTCCAAAAATGTGACCAAAATTAGAAAAATATTAATATAAAAATAATAAAAAAATAGATAAAAACAAATATTATTTAAATAAAAATAAAGTTCAATAAAATAATGATAATGATTCAAGCTACCTTTATAATTTTCTACTTTTAGAAACCTCACCCAAATATAAGGGTTGTTAATGTGTGTGTATTATAATTTTTTATTTTGAAATTTTTGTTAAAGTCCCGAGCGAAGCTGGAGCGGGCCACTAGTAATTTATAATTCGCGTTCATTCATTAAAGACGAAACTAAACATTCGCGAGTAACATCTTTTTTTTCATGTAAAAATGAAATCATTGTTTTTCCGCCTACGCGTTGAGGGCGTTAGGCGGGTCATTTTAATGCTGAATCGACTAAAACGCCTTGTCGGTCAATAATTTTCGCCCGAGATAAGACAGAACTCTTTCGAAGTATTCTGTGGCTAAAAGGACGGGTTTCGTGGGATGCGAAAGTGAACAGTACTCTCTCTTGTGGGTCACTACTCGCAAAAGTCAAGCATCACCCACCATAGACATCGCAACATCTATTGGTTCATAGACATTTTCACTGGTATTGCTAATGACAATCAGCAAAGGCTTCCATTATCCTCCTCCTCGCGTCGTTTCCTTACTACTGAGGGTCGTGACCATTATATTTCGACAGGATTTTACTCTTTCTGTCCTGTCTGTTAATGTCCTGCCAGCGCCTCCGACCATCACACCGCTCGCTCCGGGTAGCGGGCGGCGCCGGTGGTCAGTCGGGTCGTACGACAGAACATCCAATAATATATCTGTCGAAATCATGAGGTTTTCTTGCAGTAGGCAGCGGCTTGGCTCTGCCCCTGGCATTGCTGAAGTCCATGGGCGACGGTAACCACTCACCATCAGGTGGGCCGTATGCCCGTCTGCCTACAAAGGCAATAAAAAAAAAATAAAAAAAAGATTCGTGGTGGGTTCCCAAGTCCTTCCGCTTTTGTTTTTTCGAACAGATTTAATTCCTCAAGGCACTAAAAACCTTCGAGTCGGGTTACTTAACCATCGCCCGATGTTCGGCGTTGACTTTTTACAGTTGGTTATGTTATCTCCAGACTAACCCTCCTCCTTTTGCATCCGGGCTTGGGACCGGCGGAGTTATAATGACAATGTATAAGTCAATATTAAACTGACCGCTTCCCAGCAGCCTGCTTAGTGGTACGATATGAAAGTAAATTCTAACAAGCAACTTAAACAAAACAGGTAATCCTTCTACGTCTGTTAAATTTAAATCTAGAAACCAGCGCTGAGCAACTGCGAAGCGCTTATACTTGTCCATAACATTTATCTGAGTAACCATACCGCATTTAAATCCGGTCTTCGTTCGTATCCGCGGATTTTTATGCAAATGCCCACACATTGCAGATGGCATGTCCATCACACGGTGTATTCTTTTAATCTAATTTGAATAGCTGATGCATCCTATCATTCTCTTACGTATATGGTTAAATATGCGTAGTCTGATTGATGTAAAATGTAAACAGTGAAGAAAGTCTATTGATCGTATGATTCCGTGAAACCTGTTCGTATGGGATTCTTTCTATTCTTTGACTATTTTCGATTATAATCTGTATTCGTTCACCCGTGGGCTAATGAATAAGATGGCTGCTAGTAATCAAACAATAGTATCATATTATATTTTTAACGATAGACAGCGGTTCAGCTCTGCCCCTGGCATTGCTGAAGTCCATGGGCGACGATAACCACTCACCATTAGATGGGCCATATGCCCGTCTGCCTACAAGGGCAATTTAAAAAATACCAGAACGTACTTATATATTTTTGTTATGTTTGGTATTCTCCTACCTAAAATCTTTTCACGAATCACTGACATTTTGAAGGAATAAATAACATAATTAGTTGACATTTATTAATATATATATTTGTAGGTGTGAGTAAGCGTGGAGTAAGCTCGCACAAGTTGATAGTAACAACTACTCAACTGTCAATGAGCTTATCTGCCTTTTAATGTCAATATGAAAATGATAAGATAAAAATCATAGATACAAAAATGTTATACTATGAAGAAAATCGTAAATTGCAGTTAAAATAATATAGAACTATAACGTTGTCGTCTCTACTTTCAATTTACCAACCAGAACAAAAAACATTATTGAAAGAGCAGACTCTTACTGAATTCCCGTTGTATAATCAACGCTTTTCTCGCGTATTTTTATTGATTCCCCCAAAGCGACCCCCCCTCCTCCCGCCACCAAGGAAGCTGGACTGGAAGCTGCCTCCTACCGCGCATTCATAATCGCATCGACACACACGACGCACCCCCACTCAGAAATACACCTAACCGCCTACACCGTAGAGTTCAGTTCGGTAAAACAACTCGAGCCACTGAAAGAATGGAATGGAATCGTGCGTTACCATCTACGAGACATTAAGCGTCATATAAATTACATTAGCATATAAATAAAGTATTTTTGTTGCGTCGATCGGGCCGCAGTACTTCTTGTGCCTTTTGTGACGTCGCGTCGGGCGCAGGGTTAGCCCGGGACAGTTTTGTTCTCCTTTTTAGATAAATCCAGGGCCTTAACGACCGTAAGCAAATACATGTTATCGATATACGTTTATTGCTTATTCGAACTCATAAATAATGCCGATGGAAATATGAAATTAATTTCGTTATGAGAAGGAACGTTAAGATAAAATACTTGGGCGAACCCACGAGTGCTTGTAACTTAGATTTCAGGGGTACCCAATTATTTATAACACAGCTTTACATTCGTATATCATAGTTTTTTTTTTAAATGAATTCTCATCCTTTTAGTTACAGGTACAATGGCTTGGCATCGGATAGGCATCTTAAATTTAAGTAGCGGTCCCCCAGTAGTCAAAATTCGACTATATTTAGTTGAATTTAGAAGTTTGAACATTATTAAGGTTCTATTATCAAAAACTATTTTTATACTTCTATCATCACAGATTTCGCCAAGATTGCATTATAGAGAAATAATATTAAAGACAAACAATATTAATCTATTCTCAATTTGAGTTTAAACAATAACAAAAGTTTGACAATAAACAAAGAGTTCATAGATATATTTGTTGTATCAAATACGTGGTAGGGTGTGTAATATTTTGTTATTGATTTAATGTATTTTTAGGCATATTTAAAAAATATATTAGCACTCTGCCCTCCTCTATATTCTCTATAAGTGCGGGAAATTTCATAATCTTCCGTCTGCGCAATTTTCGTAAAAAGGGGTACAAAGTTTTTGCTTCACGTATAAATATATAGATTATAACATAAACACCACTCACTTTTATAACAAATTTAAGAAAGATTATTTGCGTTGGTCAATGCAAATACAACGCAATCGTAAAGTAAATGTTTGTTTTTTAACTGGACATCAATAATGATGCACAATTACCTCGATGTCTACCACTTTTTATTACTAGCCAAGTTTGACAAAAGACATTTGGTTAAGCTTCAGGATTCAGAGGCGCGATGGTATGGCGGGAAAGGTATGCCTTGAATCGCACTGAGGCACCTCTATCGATAGTAGGATGTTATTATTTAATTTTTATTGCTTAGATGGGTGGACGAGCTCACAGCCCACCTGGTGTTAAGTGGTTACTGGGGCCCATAGATATTAACAACGTAAATCCGCCACCCACCTTGAGATATAAGTTCTAAGGTCTCAGTATAGTTACAACGGCTGTACCACTACTGCTTCACGGCAGAAATAGGGGCGGTGGTATCTACGCGCGCGGACTCACAAGAGGTCCTACCCCCAGTAAAATAAGGTAAATCCCGTCGGATATGTTTATCTTCTCTGACGCGTTATTTCTCATATTTACAACATTCATAACGACTTGCGACCTGTGAACGTATGTACTAAGTGGAAAACGTCGTCTAAATGATAATACAAACACGTTTACGAGCGATGTCGAGGCATCTTCAGTTTCGAAACATGAAACGATTGCGATTGTGACAAAGAGGTATATTGAGAAGCCCCGTGGTTATGACTTCCATCAGCCTCACTGTTTGGGCCGCCAAACATTCGCATAGTCCGTTCTGACCGCCATTACAACATTGGGCCTATCGTGGCTTGTATTTTTTTAATTTATTGCTTATATGGGTCGATGAGTTCACAGCCCACCTGATATTAACTGGTTATTGGAGCCCATAGACTTCTACAACGTAAATGCGCCACCCACCTTGAGATACAAGTTCTAAGGTCTCAGTATAGTTACAACGGCTGCCCCACCCTTCAAACCGAAACGCATTACTGCTTCTCGGCAGAAATAGGCAAGGTGGTGGTACCTACCTGTGCGGACTCACAAGAGGTCCTACCACCAGTAAGAATCTAGAATCTTAGGGTGGACTACATTACTATAATGCCCGGTAACGTAGACTGTTTTCCTCTAGCTCAGTTTTCAGCCAAAAGGGCCAAATACAGATGACGCACAATTCAAATTTAATAAAAGAGCGAATTTTTTCAAACATATATTAGTATAGGCTTGTGTTTCAAAAACTTTACTCGTGGTAATAAGCAATATTACGTGCATGAACTAAACATTTCACGGAAGACCCGTAGTTGAGGAGTCCAAGAGCCACATGCGGCTTACGAGCTGCGGGTTGCTGACCACTGCTTTAGCTCAATCTTTATTACAAGAATGTATACTGATTCAGTAATAATATTTTATAAATTTTGCGTAATGTGCATATTTTTTGAAAAGTAGGCGTTGAATTGGATTTCTTGATAAATCTAAATGGAGAGATCACATTACGATAGTAAGGCCATGACGATTTAGATGCGCCTGTGATGATGAATAATAAAAAATTTCGGCTTTCACTTTATAAAATTTATGGGGTCCAGAAACCGCTTAATAACAGTAGGGCCATGAGCCCAATCAACCATCCATGCAATCACAATATTAATAAAACATAAAGAGATATTCCTTGTTATAACTCTTTTTAATATTTTATAATCATGTTACAGCCTTCTCATTCTGCTACATTGAAACCTATGCACATATTTTAATATAAGAAACAGTAGCGAGTTGAAACTAAAAAACACTCTCTTTTCCGAGTTAAGCGAGAAATATTTTTTTATTTCGCTAAAAACCAAAATTAATTCTACTAGACAAATAATGAAATTCCCCAAAAAAAAACCACAACGTTAATAAATAGTTATTTCCCCTAATATGCAATGCAGATCCATTTCAGAGGATAAATGAGACACGTAGCGATACGAAAGGACCGGAAAGAGATAAAGGGGAGACAGTTTGTAAAGCGTAATTATTTGAGATAGGAGACTGGCCATCGGCTCGCGGAGAGATAAAGATTTCTCTTAACTAAAAAGGACACGACCTTTTTTCTTTAACGACCCTTGTAATTTCCATTATACGCTTTACCCTCCCGATGTAATAAAAGTATTCTGATTACATTTACGTTCTGTTTTGTAATGAGATTTTTTTGTTTATTTCCATGATAAAGAATTTTATCTAAACGTCTTTAAAAGTAATAAATAGCATATAATATACATTCGTATAGAGTTTAATGAGGATACTTTAATGTTTATATCCCGTTGATATCTCAATGAGCAGTCCATTTGAGTGAAAGAAAATAGCTATTCATTGCATTACTAACTCGTTTTTAACTTTATATTTAAATGAATCATGAAACTTATTAATGGGCACAAGATGTTCCACCATCCTCCGTGCGTCGTGTTCCCCAGTGCTGAGGGTCGTGACCTTTACGAAGCACTTTTATTAGGACTATGTTCTTCCATTCCTTCCTGTTCTCCGCGCAGTGGAGAGCGAAATTGATGCTGGAGTCCAAAGTCGTCATAATCTGATCGGGCCAGCGCATGGGACGGCCCCTAGACCTCTTTCCTTCCGTTTTGCCGGTGATGAGTAGTCTTTCGAGATTGTCACCCGTTTTCCTCGCAACGTGACCGAAAAACTCGAAAATCCTACGTAGGCAAGTGGTGGAGAGTCTTGTGGGCACGCCTTGTTCTTCGAAGACTGATGCGTTTTTCCGATGCGCCGTCCAGGGAATCCGCGGCATTTCCCTCCAGCGCCACATCTCAAACGCGTCGACCCGACTTCGATCAGCCTTCTTTAGAGTCCATGTCTCCGCCCCATATAAGAAAATAAAGCACTACCACACTGCCTAGTTTTTCCGCTTCAAGCGTCGGACAATTGTTATATCAATTGTGGCTTCAAATCGCAAACCGGGAAACAACGCTCAAAATGTGCGTGGGTGACAGCAAACGCAGTCTTAAGTACATCTGAATTAATAAAAAAAAAAAAAAAAATTCAAAACATTCCCAATACATACACAAACTTTCATGTATTAAAATATTATAAGAAAACCCGTCATATCTTCGCCTCTTATATACACTTTAACTGGTTTCGTGAACAATAACATATTCGGAACGTAATTTATTTGATCCTCGAAATGAAATTGACAATACACTCATATAATACGTGTAACCCTGAGCTCTGCTCATGCATGACCCCCGCCCCCCTTAGTCAAATTTATTCCCATAGGTATGTCGTTCAATCATTGACTTTTTTCATTTTCTCTTCCGCCATCTTCCTTAATACATTTTATGTATATAGATTCAATCAAAGTCCATGATATCATTGATTTCGTAGTTTAATAGATATTAACAAATAATATATTTAGGTTTGAAGATCATAACATCAACTTTAATGACTTTAACAATTAAATAACAGGACTAAAACATCGTGTAACAAGTATAGTGCCCGCATGTACATTACTGGTGGTATGGCGTTTAATAAGGCCGCACGGATAAATACCTACCGCTATTTTCAAAGCAACCAAGTATTTCGGTTCGAAGAATGGGGTAAGCTGTGACTTCGACCACATGACTTTGAACGAGTGGCGGCATGCACACCGTCCGCAACTCATGCCCACTGAGTGTCTCGCCGGATCTTCTCAGTGGGTCGCGTTTTCTGGTGGTAGATTCTGCGAAGCACTATTCTTGCTAGGGCCAGCGTTAGCAACGTTCACGGTTTGAACCCCGTGAACTCACCTACACATTAGGGTGAAACTGACATAGTCTCTCAAGGCTATCAGCATAGGTAAAACCGCAACTCACACATACACACACACACCGCACAGAACACGAGGCATCAATCTATCCAAAAAACCATTTTATTCATGACCAAAAATACGCCAACAACACAGCCTGTACTCATTTACGAGACTAGTTTTACTACATATGTGATGCAAAAGTCCCGAAAAAATTTTGAAGATGTTAGACAAAATCGCAAATCAGCGAGTGACGTCACAAAAATAGCTACGGTAAGAACAAATCAAAAATATATGCACCCTTCCCGTTACGTGACGTGATTGAGAAGAAGAAAATTTACATGAGGGACGGTGTTTTGTCGCGTGCTACGATTTTTATTTAAATCACGCTATTTATAAATGCTACTACTAGGCTGCCAGATAAAAATTGACAATTTCATTTTCACAACCTCACCCACTGAGAAGATCCGGCGAGAAACACAGTGGGCCGTGTCTATAGGCTAGATGTGTTGTATTGGGATCATGACTGTTTTCAGCATCCGATTTTGCGAAAATTTCCAAATATGGCAACATTTAAAAAACGTCTAATAAAATTTAAAAAGCATTATTATTATCGGTTTCCACCTAATGTCCAGATAATGTAAATCAGCTACAGGATTACTGACCACCCAATTCCAATTTCAGACATGAAATTAAAGTCTCAATTGTATTGTCTAAAGGCTTTCTAATCCTCCAATCAAACCCCATGACTGCTTCGCGGCTGAAATGAATAGGATGGTAGTACTAAGCCGTGCGGGCTCACAATATGCCCTACGACCACAAAATATGCAAATTTATTGCTTTTAATATTTGAACACTAACCTAGTCTCTAATTTTTTAATTTATTTTTACTACCTATTCTAGTAACATCGAGGGGTTATACTAGATTCACAGGACGAGTAGGTCAGCTCACGGGGCTATCGTGAGCTGACCTGACGACATTGCTAACAATAGCCCTAGCAAGAGCAGTGCTTCGCAGAATCTACCACCGGATCGGAAACGCGATCCACTGAGAAGATGCGGCGAGAAACTCAATGGGCTGTGTCTGTGGGTTCAATCGCTTCGCTTACTAAGAGTTAGTTACACCGGGCGCCTAATCTTTTAGACCGCGACACTTTTAAAATAAGTTGCGCAAGATCCACTCTAAATCTATCGACAGCGATTATAACGCAAATCATACGCTTAGCGAAACTAATCGTCAGTACATAAAGCATCAGCGAAGAATAAAGTACGTCACTAACATTCAAATGAAATGGGCCCGAAATCGCAGATAAGGAGGTTTTACGAACGAAATAAGGCGAGCTGATGGGAGTGTGCGAGGGGGCGCCGACTTCCTGATACACGCTGAACACATAATACTCGACGAAATTGAACTGAATACCTATAAGGAATTGGAAAATTCATATTAAATGAATATGTTACGTCTACCGTTATACCTCCGGGATAGATTACCGGTATTCATATTAATGTTTCTAAATAAACATGAACATACTTTAGTATCTATATATTAATACGCGAAGCAAAAACTTTGTATCCCTTTTTACGAAAATTGCGCGGACGGAGGAGTATAAAATATCCCACACTTATAGAGAATATAGAGAAGAAGTGCACAATGCCAATATTTTTTTAAAATAATGCATAAAATATACATTAAATCAATAAAGAAAACATTACACACACTACATACCGTGTATTTGACGCACACACGTATGCATACCATTTATTGTCAAACTTTTGTTCTTGACGTCTGTTGTCAAATTGAGAATAGAATATGGTTTGTCTTTGTTAATATTTTTTATAGTGTAGTCTTTTTATAATGTAGTAGGCGAAATTTGTGATTATAGAAGTATAAAATACAATCATAATAGTGTACAAACTTACAATTCCAATTAATTATAGCCGAATTTCGACTACTGCGGGACCTCTAGTTTATATAAATTCTTAAATAACAGTAAAGAGTATATTAAATTTATATACGTAATCTCGAATTAATGAATAAAATTAACCTTCGAGTGTTCGCATAGATGATTCCAGAAAGCAATTAAACGTAGTATTTATACATATAAATTCTCAAATAACAGTAAAGAGTCTATTAAAGCTACATATATATATATAATCTGCACCCAATGAATACAATTAACCTTCGAATGTTCCCATAGATCAGCGGTCGGGGAACTTTTTTAATTATTACTCCTAAATATTTTTGTGTAAGTTGATATTACCCCATGGCGAAGAACAAAAAAAAACGAAATCGCTTCTTTTTAGTATCTTTCATATTATAGCCCCCATGATAAATTTGAAAAGAAAACAATAACTAAAAATTTAACGATTCTAAAGAAGTTTCACTTCTATAATAATATTTTTTTTTACTCACAACAGTTTTTACCCCCAAAATTTCATTTTACCCCATTTTGGGATAATTTACACCGGTTCCCCTACCGCTGCCATAGATGATTCCAGAAAGTAATTAAACGTTGATACATAAAAGCGAACAGCCCGCCCAATCCCGCAGTGCGCACGTATCAGGGCTCAATTTCCCGGGCTAATGAATCTAAGGCGTCGATGACTCGTTGTTTCCCGTGTAATTAAACGTGAGGACGCATGCGCAGGACACGCCCAGCCGCACAGCCTCCCGACCTCCCTTCGACCTTTAATTACTGCCAAGACATTACCCCCTTAATGCTCCTATATAACTGCCTTTTAAGGAGTAATTACTTTGGAAAGTAACGGCTAATGGCCCAGGGAGGCAGTTCAAAGGATTGAGAATATTTGAGTGGTGTGTTCTTTCTTTCATTTCTATTGAAAAATACATCGAATTAATATCGAATTCAATTCATGATACGACACTGTCCCTCTGCTGGCTCTAACTACCTAATTGAATCCCTTAAATTAAAAACAATTGACAGTCCATCTCCTAAGACACGTTTTTTATTATTTCTCAGATAAGTGGACGAGCTCACAGCCAACCTGGTGTTAAGTGGGTACCGAAGCCCATAGTCATTAACAACATTACTACTGCCACCTACTTTGAAACTTTGACCACTTTCACACCGAAACGTATTACTGCTCCACGGCAAAAATAGGCAGGGTGGTGGTACTTACCCGTGCGAGCTCACAAGGTACCCTACCACCAGTAATTAGTCTAATAATAACTTTTCCTGGTTTGAATTTTTTTACTAATTACCTATGTGTTTCAAGAACAAAATTCATCTTAATTCTGAACTAAATCGTTTAGCAGTTGTCAAAATAACGTATTCCGGTAACTGTCCGTGACATAAAGTTTTTAGGCGGCACGTGGAGGCAAATATGCTCATTTGTTAGGTCGGGACTGCGGAGGTGGGGATCTGACGAATGCGACGCACGTTCAGTAGCTTTCTCATTTTTCACTACATTGATCTAACGTGTGAATTATTGTTTGTTGCGTTCTAGCGACGTACTCTGTTTGTTTACTGCGATTGAGAAAGTTTTAAAGAATTTTCGAATTGTCTCGGAACGCTTTGGCAGACGTTCAAAGTTGTTCTTAATATCTGAGAACACACGCTTGTGTGTGCTTAGAGTTACTTTTTCGTTTAGATCAACACCATACTATGAAATGACAGTTTAGATTTAGTTTTACTGGTGGTAGGACCTCTTGTGAGTCCGCACGGGTAGGTACCACCACCCCGCCTATTTCTGCCGTGAAACAGTAATGCGTTTCGGCTTGAAGGGTGGTGCAGCCGTTGTAACTATACTGAGACCTTAGAAATTATATCTCAAGGTGGGTGGCGCATTTAAGCTGTAGAGATGTCTATGGGCTCCAGTAACCACTTAACACCAGGTGGGCTGTGAGCTCGTCCACCCAACTAAGCAATAAAAAAAAAAGTTTTAAATATATGTATTTATCTCTAAAATGTAAGTATGTATATATAATAGAAACAAAACCGTTAAAGTCCTGAAATACGTAAACCTCAAAGACGATGTGTACAAAACGTTGTTACTTGGCCGGTGTTCATTTTCACGACCCAAATACATAAGAGCGGAGACCCTCGCAAAGGATCTACGAAGCAATACTGTCGAAACTCAATCTAAATTTCATTTTACGCCTCAAGTATCACGTACGAGCATATAGAACAGTCTCTATCGTCCTTCGTAACTCGACGTCCGCTGTCAAATTTTAATTTCTCCCTCAAATATTTACCGAAGGAAAAAGGATTCCCAGGCGGGCCTCGCTCTAATAAGTTTTCCATAAGAAGGGGGGCGTGTGGGGAAGGGAGGGAGGGTGAAGGTTCTTATTGTGTTTGTAGAAGCTGGCGCATCCGGGCGCATACCTAACAAGATGGATATGTGTTCAGACAGCCTCCCCTTTCTGGCCACCCCTATGTAGTCAAGCCGTATGTAACTCCAGCGAAACTGCACTGAAATTGCATTGCCGAATACTAATTCGTATTTCCTCGTGCTGCTTTATTTGCTTTAGGTCGCTTCGTGTTTTATATCCGCCATTTTGTATTTTACAAGGTATTTATTTTCAATTATGTACATTTCATACGTTGTTTAATGCGATATTGAGTTTCGTACACATAAATTAGGTTTTATTGTTAAAAAAAAAAAAACTTTTTTTTATTGCCCTTTTAGGCAGACGAGCATACGGCCCACCTGATGGTGAGCGGTTACCGTTGCCCATGGACTTCAACAATGCAGGCAGAGCCAAGCCGCTGCCTACTGTTACCTACCCTTACCTACCTGCGTAATCAAAAGTGTTTGACACATACGTCGTTTTTACAACAGCATTAATTTCTTATTCAGTCTTTTGAAGAATTCTGTCATAAAATCATAGACATAGAAATGAAGTTACGTGACGGCTAAAAGCAACTAATATATTATTGAAATGTAGTTTTATTCAAAACAGGAGAGCTGATACGGTTGAGGATAGAGCAACAGTATAAGCGGTACTTACTCATCTATATAAATAAATAAAATTGGAGTGTTTATTTGTAATAATAAAATAACAACTTTTTACTAAATGCGTAAGCATGTATAATACCACAGTACATATACCAATTTTTTTGTTAATTGTTATCTGTCAGTCTGTCTGTTTATCTGTTCTGGCTAATCTCTGGAACGGCTGGACCGATTTTGATGAGACTTTCACTGATAGTTCCAGATAGGTAGCTGTTGATATAAAGAGTAACTTAGGCTTTTTTTTTAAACTATCTTCGCCCGGCGGCGTCACCCGTGGTACGACAATTACCGCGGGTAACTTCGCGGGACTCAGCTATCAATAATAAAATTTAATGTTTCCGAAGCGAAGCGAGAGCGGGTTGCTAGTACTTATTATTGCTGATAGTAGGGTGCCTTGTAAGCCCGCACAGGTAGGTACCACCACCCTGCCTATTTCAGCCGTGAAACACTAATGCGCTTCGGTTTATAGGCTTAGTGCTCATGCCCCAAGATGGACGGCGCCATTACCGCAATGTCTATGGGCTCCGTTGAACACTTAACACCAGCTGGGACCTGTGCTGGTCCAACCATCTTAGCAACAAAAAAATGAGCCTGTAATAGTCCTAACCACCAGTAATAAATTTTCCGGGTTTGATTTTCATTATATCATTAGTATGACTAACATATAGAGAACATATGCGGTGTTAAATGTCCTTAGAAAATTAGATAATCCGGGCTTCAACAGGCATAGCTATGAGTGTTTGAACGCTTAAAATTGTCGTTCATGATGATGATAGTTGCTTTACGATCTTCTTTACAACTACATAGCTACAAGAATGTTTAGTTGAAAGAATTAGGTAAGAAAGTAGGTAGCTGCTACTATGGAAGAAGTATGGCTTGAAGAAGCCGTAACTTTTAGTTAACAGCTAGGAAGAGCTATCATGGTTGTGATTATGTTTGCGAAAGATGGTCTGAAGGGATTATATAAAGTTGAGTCTTACTTAAGTTTACGGAGCTGTCTGTATTACATATAAATTATTTTATTTAAGTATTAAAAGGTATTTATTTAATTTATTGGTATAAAAAAATAGAATTTTGATTATTTGAAAGATTACAAGAACCGAAATATAAGCTTGCTAAATTTTGTCGCTCGTTGTTATGAAGACTGTGGGTCTTTTTTTATTTATTTTTATTTATTTATTTAAAAACACCAACAGCAATACACACAAAATATTCAGGCTTAAAATTAATAAGTATAAAATTAAGTCTGGTATGTAAGCCAGTTACAGGCATGTACAGTAATCTCTTATAACACACTATGACATGTTACAGCAATTTTACAAACAGCGGAAAAATAGGTTAAATTTAAATATTACCAGTACGACATAAAAAAAAATTGAAAAGAACATGAAAACAAGAGTTAAGTACTTAACATTCTCTCATTAATTACAAACAAAGGAATTGGATACCAGTTTGTTTTTGAGAGCAGGACACGTGTCGTTAAATATGTCGATGTCGTCAATTAATGCACATATTTGATTATATTCACTACAAATCTATATATATAAAAGAAAGTCGTGTTAGTTACACTATTTATAACTCAAGAACGGCTGAACTGATTTGGCTGAAAATTAGTGAGGAGGTAGCTTAGAACCTGGAGAAAGGATACTTTTTATCACATTCCCGTGGAACGTGACATAAAACGTGGTATAACAAAACGCAACTGATATGGAATAACAAAACGAAACTGACAGCTAAACGTAATGTAGTCTATGGTTAATTATAGTAGAATTTTGAAGTTGACCGGTTGATGTGTTTGAAATAAACCGTGTGGCGGAACAAAGTTCGCCATGTCCACTAGTCTTTGATAAAGGGGAAAATTTAAGGAGGTTTGTTCTACTTGCGGGAATATGGAAAATTTTAGTGATAGGATACCGTGGGCAGTGGTATGTTTTGGGCAGTGGAGTGGTTTTTGGAGTGCGTTGTTAAATTTACTTATTTACACATGACATTTAAATCGAAATATGTAAATAGCTTTGAATTAAGGCCCTGATTATGCAAAATAAACGTAATTTACCTACGTGAAAACGAAAACAAACTCGTAAAATTCTCGCCGAACGCTCATTGAAACGGGACGCATCCACTCACGGCGCATCGGCGAGGCCTTGTCGTCACCAAATCCGTTCGATATAACTTTTTCCCGTCGATTATTTCAAGCAGCCTTTAATGTTTTTATTTAACGCCCGCGCGGGTATTGAGCCGGTGTCGGCTTTCGTCACTCGGCTTAATTTATTGCCGCTCCCGGACCGCGAAGCGTTTGTTTTTATTCGATAAAAAACGCGAGCTTCGTATGCGAACCGCGCGTACCGACCGCGCGTTTTTATCGGCGCGCTGATTTAATTGAGCGTTTCGGAAAATGCTTCGGTCTTCCATTTTAAGATTCTCTGGTCGAGCAAAAAGTAAATGAAAGTTTACTCGAAGCTTATCTATATACTACCTGTAAAACGAACGCACAAACGTTCAGATTGAGTTATTAGAATAGAATTAATTTGTAATTATTTATTTACTCCATAAAGTAAATACCTACTAATGCACACTACCCTTAACGTATGAGATATTGGTAGGTATAATAATATCCCATATCCGATATATCGGTATGTGACAATATTTAATTTTGCGTTGGCTAATTAAACATCATGAACGATCTAGTAAATTCTACCTCAAAAAAATATGTAAAATACATTCAACCAACTCACAAGTATATTATGATATAATATACTAGCTTTTGCCCGCGATTCCGTCCGCGTAGAATAGATACTTTGGCATAACGCTAAATTTTACCCCCCACTTCATTTATGTAGAAAGTGTGAAAATATTTTTGAATTATACAATGTTAAGGAGCTATGTAAACCCCTATTTTGAAACATTCTTTATTGGTGCTCCACTTGTATTGGTCTAACCGTGATATTATATAGCCTATAAGCCTTCCTCAATAAATAGGTTATCTAACACTGAAATAATTTTTCAAATAGGACCAGTAGTAGTTCCTGAGATTAGCGCGTTCAAACAAACAAAGTCTTCAGCTTTATAATATTAGTATAGATTATGTTTCTCGTATGATTACTTGGAAACTAAACTGAAACAGCGAAATTTCAAATCAAAGGCAAAAAGTAAATTAAATAAATCAATACGCGATTTCTCTGAATTGAATAGAGAAACATATTAGAAAATTCAATGCAATAAGCTCTATGTGTATAATAACAAAAGCCAAAAGTGTACTGAGAATTTGATTTTCCTTTGTCTCAGCACCGAGCCCATAAAACGTGTGTGGACATCCACATGTCCTGAAAATTATCCGAGCGAGTCCCCCCTCGAGGGGGGAGGGCAGAAAACATACATTTTTAACGTCACCTCCCCTCGGGGGCGAGATGGGGGAAATTACAAAAGAAAACAGCCTTAATTTCGAATGTCATCTCCGTTCCACCTAATCCTCTTATCGTTTTATATTTTGGCGGCTGAATTTTCATTTATTTTTGTTTGTTTAAGGGAAAGGTTCGCCGCTTTCGAATTACGTCTCAAATTGTTTTCGATTCGTATTTATGATTAGGTTTGTTAAGTCGTCGAGGAGCTTAATAGATCAACTTGGTTTTCCACGGAATTCCATGTTAACAATTCAGCAATAATTTGACATTCCAAGAAACAAAAACCAATCGATATGAACATTAACTAACGAACATATAAGTAACATTATTATTAATATACATATATAATATACATGGTTATTATTATGCAACAAATCATAAATGACAAATTAGATTTGAATTAGTGTCTCGTCAATAGAGAGATAGAGAGAGAGAGAGTAATAATTCTCGCGATGAAAATAATTATTCGAATAAAATCGATACGTAAAAGGATGTTACACACTCAAAACAAGACAGGGTCATAAATGTTAAAATCAGAAAACTTTATCACGAAACCTGTCGTTACAGCATCCAAGATATTCACGATGTTACCATCGTTTTATTGGTAGATGCAGATCGGAGCAGACAATAGCACGTCAGCGCTGGATGTCGCATTAATCAGGAGTAGTGCAACCATAATTCAATCGGTGGCTAGCGGTCCCAGCCTGCTTTTAAGTCCGAACGAGTGACCAATGTTTTGAGACGTAAGAAAGAATTTAGTATCGATGGATATTCCTTTTGTGTTTGCATCTAAAGTCAGATCTACTTGTATTACTTAAAATAATTTGCAACATACAACTGGAAACTAAAATAAAATATACTCTTTCTTAAAACTAAAAGCCCTAATCAGTTTACCTAATATTAAGTCCAATTCGATCTTTTGAACAAAACCAGGTATGCCGCATCCATTTAAAAAAAATTAATAGGCAGCAACCAATAGCATTAACTTCATATTTTACATAGAATGCGGTGGATGTCAATACGAGTCTGCGCTCAGATTCAATCACTCAGCGGACTGCAACGGATCAACTTTTGCAAATTAATGAAACATTGATATCATCGAGACTTACTCTAAGATTTATTTTTTTATTTTTATATATCTCCATAACGTAATGCCAGTGTTGTTGTTAATTCTTCAAGATCATTGTATTTTTAAGGTCACATTGTTTGTTTGTCACATTCACATTGACCTCGGTCTTCTTTTTCTTCTCTGGAGGCCCCAGAGTCCGACATAACCCAGTCTCTTTTCCCTCTCTTCCGGGTATCTGAAAGAAGAAAAAGGTCACGTTGTTTGTATAAGATAATTAAGTATTACCTTTATATTTTGTACTTAGTCAATAACTTATCCAACACATAATGCACACACAACATTGCTAGTGGGAGCAATGGCTGTAGTGAAGACGAGGCACTTTAGGACAAGCGAAGAAAATGGGTGAGTGGATAATACGACGAAGAACGAAGTAAAGGAAGAAAAACTAGTACTCTTTAGTGATTCCCAATAAGTTTTCTTCAGTGGACGAGTTCACGGACCACCTAGTTTTGAATGAAACCTTTCACACCGCAGTATAAATGCCGCTACATCAGATTGAAGACTCAATTGAATAGAACGACGGTGACACCCTTTAAACTGGTGCTAGTTGTAAACCCAGCCGTGTGGAAACTCGATACGGTCTACCACCAGTAAATACCAGTTGGCAATCGCAGCATTCGGGTATTCTCATATAACGCTGCTGCCGATTCAATAGGAATTCATTAGTCGCTCTGTGACTCTTGCTAAGAAAACGAACTAGACACTTTTTAATTAAAATTTCGCATACCATATCTTGTTTCTTGATGGTACTATGCCAGAATCCTCTCTTAAAGTCTGTCAACAATAACTACACAACTCAATCGAATTATTGCGTGTGAACGTATAGAACACGAATAAAGATAATACATAAAATCTAGAGAAATAAAATAAGCGATCAGCGTAACAAAATCTTGATAATTGTAAATAATTACAGCTCTCAAGAGTTTAACTTAAAACAGGGTTAGTATCAGCTGGTAGATAGAACGTGCCTGGAGCTAAAAATTACTAGAGTGATATAACTTAAAACAGGCTACCATATTTACTGAACGATCTCCCATTAAGAATAAAAGAAAGAAAATAATAATACGCGAACGTTTAATAGAAAACTAAAAAGCTCTTCGAGCATGCTTTGCAAGTCTACCTAATATAATCACTACACTAGTAAATTTTGTTAAGTTAATATTATATTGTTAAGTTAATACTCAATTGTTCCACAGAGAAACTGTAAAAGTAGCTTTTTTTGAAACTGAAATGGGAAATGAATAATCAAAAAACATACATACATTTACAAATTAAAAAGTAGAAGTTTGAAAACGAAAAAGAACCTTAACTATTAACCTGCCTACATAAAGCCTACAAATTCAATACTTTAAACCAATACATAAATAAAACCGTAAGACGCCATTAATTAGTCTAAAACAATAAATACGACAACCGGGACACGTGTAGCCGCTTAAAAAATATCCTTAGAATTATTTTTTACCATTGGACTAATATAAGAAAACAGGAATTCATCGACTACAAACCAAAGTTTATATTTTACTGCTTGTAAAGGTCAATGTGAAGATTTAGAGCATCATATCAAATCTCAAGTGAATACAGATTTTGGCCATGATGTTGGGTTGATGTTTTTTTTTTTTTACTTTTCTTGATATAGATACGTAGCCATGGTTCTTCTAGTATTATGTGGGCAATAGAACCCATAGATATTACAACGTAAATTCCATAGATCTTCAGACCACTTAAATTCACGGTCCAGAACAGAAATAAGGAAGTACCTATTTCTGCCGCGTTATTGTAATGATGTACTTTGGGAGGTGTTAAAGGAAAATGTCTTTTTGCGTGTGTTCCATATTTAATAATCATCTTAATCCTAGTTTACAATTTTATTATGAAGAAGCCTATGTTTCTGGATCGTCCGCCTTATTAGGGGGACATACGAGATTACACCTATTAATTATGTTATATACTAAATGCTATGCTATAATATATAAGTATACACACTTCATTATAATCATGCCGGATTAAAATACGCCCTACTAATACAGAAATAAATGTTACGTCCACGTCTCTCGGTGGTTCGGAAACTTTTTTAATTGTTGTTTTTATTCGGATTCCGTTTTTTGTGATTGATTCAGCAGTTGTCATTGTATTCGTTCGAGCTCGGATCAGTTTTTATCTCTTTTTCGACGATTGTTTGTGTGTTTTAAAGGAATCGTTTTTTTTTATAAAGAATCGGGTATGATAATAGGCCTCTAAATAAAATCTTTTAAAACAGGCAAATAAATTCAATGATTCATTGTAATCAGTTTTAAGTTGAGTAAAGGCTACTTGACATAAACTGATGATGTAGGTAAATATCGATTTTCTACACGTGCACTTATTTAGATGGAGGTACCCGTTACGTCAGCAAGGACACCACTCGTTTGAGAGATCGCAGGTTCGTGACCGACACGTGCCATCTATGGTTCTTAGTTTGGTAATGTGCTCATGCGATCAGGCATGTGGTAACGAATTAATGACTCTATCAATACTCATATATATTATTACAATTTGAAAATGAATAAATTCGAAATATAAAGACATTTCGCCTACGCAATGTAATGTAAATTACTGCCCACCTCCAAAACAAACAACACATAACTATCTATAAAAAACGCTCAATCATTAAATCTGAAGTGATCGAAAGTAAATCGAAGGTGTTCTAAAACTTTTATCATTAACTAGTAAATAGCGTTTGATCGCGATATCTCATTTCATATCCGCAAATGAGTCTAATATCGATCGGGAATCGAAGCCGGGAGTCACTAGTCATGCAGCAAGCATTTATCATACATATCGACGCTGCACCCTGTGTTAATGTGTACTATTCATAATGTTTCATAAACTTAACGAGGTGCGCCGCGCGGTTTCGTCCGCAATAACATTGATAACAATGAAACGCATTCCCCATCATTCTAAGTATTTTAAAACATATTGTAGCTTAAAATTTTTTTTTTTTCGTAATGAACATTATCAACCCCTTTCAACCCTTAAGGGAATATTCGAAAGGGATCTCACCTCTAGGATACTCAACTAGACTCTAAATCCACAAAACTATTCTTTTTTTTCATTGCATTGGAGGTTGGACAAGCTCACAGCCTACCTGGTGTTAAGTGGTTACCGGAGCCCATAAAAATCTACAACGTAAATGCCGCCACTCACATTGAGATATAAGTTCTAATGTCTCAATATAGTACAACAGCTACCCCACCCTTCAAACCGAAACGCATTACTGCTTCACGTCAGAAATAGATAGAGTGGTGGTACCTACCCGTGCGGACTCATAATAGGTAATACCACCAGTAATATTCTCAATAGTTAAGTCATAATTCGTTCTCATGTATTATTATAGGTAATGTAGACTATTTCGAGGTTTAATATTGTGTTTTCTCGCCCGAGTCTAAGGGCATATATCCAGTAAATCTCATTTGGCTATCACAGTACGCTGATCACGCACTTAGAGAACGCTACTTCCCATTCTCCAGAAAAACATTTTGCCTTTCACCAACCGTGCGCTATGATATGTCCTTCTTCAAACGAGACTTGTGGAGGGTGCTTAGCGGTAGGCAGTGGCTAATCTCTGCTCCCGGCAACGGTATCCACTCACCATCAGCTGGGTCTTATTCTGGTCAGCCTTCAGGGGCAATAAAAAAAACCATACCCAAGTAAGATAAGAGTGTGGTGACACTATTCTAGACCGATACCAGACTGCGAATACTGCGACCGCTATTCAAAATCTCTATATATAAAAATGAATTGCTGTTCGTTAGTCTCGCTAAAACTCGAAAACGGCTGGACCGATTTGGCTAATTATGGTCTTGAATTATAAGCCCAGAGAAGGTTTAAAAGGTAGATAAATATGAAAATACTCGGAATTAAATAAAAATAACAAATTTTGTTTTTCCTTCAATGTGTCCATGTGATGAAAAGCTTAGGTCTTTTATTTATCGATTGAGGCACTACGAAATCTGCCGGGTCAGCTAGTTTGAAATAAAAATCGGCAGTTTCATTTTTAAATATTAGACGATATTGAGTCATCACTTGAACGTAGGTACTTGTATCGTAAATCGCAATGGACTATAACGTTACATTTAATTTGGTTGGCAATAAAACGGGAGCATTAAGAATTCGCGCGTACCCACATCTGGTTCGAACGAAAACTAATCGAAGCCGGCACAGAACAAAACGTAAACCGTTTTACGATCGACTCCATTGATTTATATCGGATTCATAATTCGATGCTCCTGCGCATCACAGGGCTTAATAATACGAGATAGAGTCGCTTAAAACGTTGTAAAATTGTGTTATACTCGTAGTTGTGTAACGATCGTAAAATTAACATTGATGCTGCAGTTATATTGACGGGATTCGTCAAATGTTCGCATAGCCGCTTAAATGTGACGCATTGATCAAAACGGACGTTATTAGGCAAATGTCCCTTTAATAAAGGTGTTTGAGTTCGAAAGATATCAACCCGCCAAATTTAGATCGTCTAGTTGACTACTTTTTGCAACTCACACTTGGCATTCTTTCACGAACACGATTTGAATTTAAATCGAATAATTAAGAAGAGTCGTCATCATGAATTGACAATTTTTTCAAATGTTGTAATGATAAAAAATATTATTAATTGGTGTAAAAAAACCCACCCTTCAATAACCTTCAATAACTGCCCATGCTATGAATATTCGCCCGAACACAATAATGATTTGACGATTTTTAGTGTAGGTACATACTAAAATCGCCGATGTTCGCGCGTTAATGTATTCGTAGCATAAAACGCATTAAGAAAACGATGTAGATCCGCGCATCTTTATTCTTAATCTTCGGTTATTTTGAAACCGAAAAGAGATTCACGAATTTTATTGGTCCAGTCGTAACGGACATTTTATTGCTATAAATCGTTATTACGCTAATGTTATTTTGTTATTGCTATTTTGAGGTAGTTACTTAGCCTAAATACGAGTAGTTACGTCGCTATCAAATTTTGAAGAGGATCTTGACTAATGGATTCGTTTACGTCAACCCAGGATTGTTCTGTTTAAAATTATTATTTCTGTTTGAAATCATTCAGCCCATGAAAACATTGCGATCGACACGCACTTTGTTACTGTACATCAACAAGAGAAATATAAACACTTTAATTAGCATCATCAAGTATCAAGGTAACGCAATCCAGTAACACTTATCGGGCGTCCATAATAATTTGAAACGCGTTGTTGTACAGCGAGGTGCAAAAGTGGCTGACCTGACATCACGCTTATGACCCCAAATGGTTTTATCCCTTTCCTCGCTATTATTCCGTCCCGCTCTTACGTCACGTCCTTACTTTTCCTAATCAACCTTAATCGGTGTTAAAGTATTTAAACTAGCCGCGTACCTTATAAAGCGGATTGAACCTCTTGCATTTAGGTATTTGACGATAAGATTAGTGATGTGGCCGGTTCGTTCGAAATACATTTCATTCTTCAGCAGAACCGGTTTGTTGATGAAAACGTAATTGCAATCGTGCGAGCTGAAGATTCAACATTTCCGTTTTATTTTTATTGATGTCGCAATCAAAGATTTAATTTTCAAAAAATATATACTGCCTGCCAATTTTCCTGGTCAGTAACATACTAATCGACACGAGTGCGAAATATCCTATACTAAAAAATAAAAAGTTTAATAAAAGAAGTTTCCTAAGATTTACATTATCTGTGCAAATTACATTTGTAAATAAAAATTTATCAACGCTTTGCTACTTTCATTTGTTCAAAAGAATATTAATACAACAAAAAAAAACGAAAAAAATACGCATCTAACAGTCCTATTTCATGTTCATAAGGTATAAATAAATATGTAATAGTTTAAAAATCTCAAAACGACGCTTACCAACCGAACCAACAATTATCTTAATCTTTTTTTATTTTTAATCTTTTGAAGTCGATGAATATAACGTTTAAAGATCCAGTCACATACCAAGCCAATAAAACCGTGTTCAAAATGTTTTAAATAATTTTTCTTTCAATTCAGTCATAGTCACGCGTAATCTACTAGTATAGTCTAATCAAGAGCTGTTATACGTAGATATCTCTTCGGGTGGTCGCTAACAAGAGCATAAAGGTCATTCTGAAGTGTCGGAACGCACCATCGTGACAAGACGCTCCGCTTTTGTCCGTCTCTCGTTTGATACAATTACTTGGTGAATTGTTGTATGTATCTGTAGAATCTTTGACTGGTTCGATTATCATTACGGGTATGATTGTGTTCACTTTCCTGTAAATGACGAACGGTTCTGATGTTCTATTTTTGAAAAGACGCTCAATTATAGTTTATAATAAAAGATCTTTAGTGCCTATATTAAAGTAAGCAAAAAAAAAACTTTGTAGGGCTGTACAGTTACTAATTTTCTATATTCAGGTTTTTTTATACTGTGTTGTTAGAAATCACAGACTCTGCGACATTTTTACTTGAAGAACATTTAAACTGGTGGAACATTTTTACTGGTGGTAGGACCTCTTGTGAGTCCGCGCGGGTAGGTACCACCGCCCTGCCTATTTCTGCCGTGAAGCAGTAATGCGTTTCGGTTTGAAGGGTGGGGCAGCCGTTGTAACTATACTGAGATGATAGAACTTATATCTCAAGGTGGGTGGCGCATTTACGTTATAGATGTCCATGGGCTCCAGTAACCACTTAACATCGGGTGGGCTGTGAGCTCGTCTACCCGACTAAGCAATAAAAAAAAAACGTATCTTAAAACTCCATAAACTAACTAAATATATGAGCAGAAAAAGTCACACTACACCTTCACACTACACCTACCAAGGTTCATCTCTGCACTCCCCTAAGGTAGACTGTTAGAGAATGCCTATGGCATTAAGTCCGCCTTTGTAATTTCTAGTATATGAAGTTATAAATAAAAAATAAAAAAAAAGTGTCAAGAACTCATGAAATGTCTTCATGAATGCTGGTCAGCTTTAACGATGCAATTTTTAGCGGCATCAGCCACCATTTATTTTGAAATATTTGCTTCGAAACAATTTAAATTGAAGACATTTAATTTTCCAGAAACAAATAATTTTACTCTTGTGTGAAAACGGAGAGCATATGAGCCATTTTGCTGTTGAATTGTTCTCATTTTGTGATGTATGGGAATAGTTTTGAAACGTTAATCATTGGATATCCAAAAAGTGTTACCGGACTTAATCTTCCCTCGTACTTCATCTATACATATAAATAAAATTAGAGTGTCTGTTTGTAATATTGAAATAACCGCTTTTTACTACATGCATATGAATATATATACGGTACATACACCAAAATAACATTTTTAACAATTTTTGTCTATCTGTCTGTCTGTCTCTTTGTTCCGGCTAATCTCTGGAACGGCTGGACCGATTTTGATGAGACTTTCACTAATGGGTAGCTGATGATATAAGGAGTAACTTAGACTACATTTTTTTAGACTAGCTTTGCCCCGCGGCGTCACCCGCGGTACGACAATAACCGCGGATAGCATCACGGGACTCAGCTATCAATAATAAAATTTAATGTTTAGAAGCGAAACGAGGGCAGGTCGCTAGTACTTATTATTGGTGGTGGTAGGGTGCCTTGTGAGCCCGCACAGGTAGATACCACCACCCTGCCTATTTCAGCCGTAAAACACTAATGCGCTTCGGTTTATAGGCTTAGTACTCATGCCCCAAGATGGACGGCGCCATTACCGCAATGTAATGAGCTCCGTTGACCACTTAACACCAGGTGGGTTTTTCCGAAGCGAAGCGAGGGCGGGTCGCTAGTCAAGAACAAGAACGTAACACGTAATGCACTAAAATCGTGATCTATTTCTCAACGGTTGTACCGGGCATATCTTGTTACGGTGTTCCCATGCTTTCCGTTGAATGGATCGCTTCGTAAATTGATTGCAACGTTAAGTTCATTGCAGCCCGTCATGAGCTCCTCGCGTGTTGTCATCTCGCATTTGTCCTGTCTGATTACGAGTCGCACATTGTATTTTATAGCAATAAGCGCGCTATTATTATTTCGCTATTAGTCCGTGTGCGTTCCCCGCTATTAGCTTCACGTCTTCATCGTCAACGTTTGCTACGGAAATAATAGGCTGAGATTTGCTGATAATTAATTTATTAACAACTAGCTTTTGCCCGCGACTTCGTCCGCGTGGAATAGTTACTTTGGCATAACGCTAAATTTTACCCGCGACTTAATTTACAGTACTCAGGATTGGAACTTCTTTACTGAACCGGTATGGCGATGAAGGAGCTAGATTTTGAGATTTTTTGACAATTTATTAATTTTTCGTAAAATATTTGTTTATTTCTTAATAAAATGTATCCTATGTTACTTCTAATACCTCCAAGAATATGTTTACAAAGTTTCATGATGATCGGTTGAATAGTTTTCGCGTGAAAGCGTAACAAACAAACTTACATTCACATTTATATATTAGTAGGGATTAACTGACGGTTACGATTGGTATTCTCCATTTCAGTTACGTTACGAAATGTTTCAAGTTTATTCATCCCAAAACTTTCGTACTCTAAAAACCAGAGTACGATAAACTCTAAAATATTAAAAAATGAACTGGACTTTAGGTTAAAAAAAAAATTAAAACCCAGTCTAGCGTAAACAGAAAAAAAACATGTTCAGATTAATTAAAATTTGAGCAACTGTGAATTTATTTATTGAAAATGATTCATTCGGTAAAAAATTCAATCAACTGTCTGAATAGCATCTTTAGGCCAATCATTTCGATTCGCGGTATTATCGTTTCGCTCTGGCGTCTCCGTGAATGCGATGAGATGAAACGAGCATCAATTAGAAGATCTCGATCGGAAATGCAAGAGATCGGTATACTTCCGATGCGATTGTATAGAAATTAAATATACGATTCAAATGATCTATTTGATTAGTTGACCTTAGGTGATATATCAATGAATCCTAGTGATGTAGTCTAAATAATATAACTTTACAGTCAACATTTAATTTCAGACAGCAGCGGCTTGACTCTGCCCCCGGCATTGCTGAAGTCCATGGGCGACGGTAACCCCACACCATCAGGTGGGCCGTACGCTCGTTCACATACAAGGGCAATAAAAAAATTATTACATGCCAACATTTTACAAAAATTATCTCGAAAACATTTTCCAACAAAAGTACACCGATTTTTTTCACAAGTTTATTTATTTATTTTATATGTTCTAAAATATCAAAACGTATTAAGTAAGTCGTATTTTTTTTTTGTTTTTATGGCGAACAAAAATGCTCTCATCTTTTTTAATAAGTAACCAACATTTATATTACGAAGTGTTTCTCAATACACGTTACAATTTTTAATACACAGGGCTGTATTTAAGCAAGCACGAAGTAAAAATTAAGCGCAATTATGTGAATGAGCCGGCGTGCGGGAATTTGTATGAAAAACCATCGGAATTCCTTTCAGAGTGTTCGGAAACGTCGATCGGAATGCACACTGAGCCCGTCCCCCTATTGTTTGTCGCGGCTTTAAGCTATTTAAACAATTAAATGATAATGATAATTCAAACTATCATTCGTTTGATCTATTATCTTTTTTAATTTGTTAATCGATCCGATCTCTGACGGTCATTGCCCCAAAACTATTTAACCTATTTTCAATTATTTAATTCTTCTTCTTCTTTTTCTCCACCTTACCCCACTAGGTGGGGTCGACACAGCAAATTTTTCTCTTACATTCTCTTCTATCAGCCGTCATCTCAACACTCACTCCTCTCTCTCTCATATCGTTATTCACATACTCCACCCATGTCTTCTTCGGTCGACCTCTTCCCCCTCTACCTTGCACTACCATTTCCATATATCTCCCAGTCACATGCATCTTCTCTCTATGCATCACATGGCCATACCACGCTAACCGTCCGCTCTTTAATTTGTTGATTACCGGGGCCACTTTCACATTTCACTTTCCAATTATTTAATTGATTTTTAAATTATATATTTGATTCAAACTAATAATAATCGAAATTTCACCACAGTCACGCCTGAAGGTTTTTAAGCGTGTTTCCATGCACTACGACAAAATTCTGCTGTCTGTTTATGAATATCAAGTAAAATAATTCTACATTTCATTAAAAAAATCCATGATACGTAAACCACTTTTCGCTTTGTAAACATTATTGCAATTGTTACAGGTAAGTTCCAGTGGTCGTCGCTACAACAACTACATCAATGCATTTAAAAAGAAAATTAAAATTAGTAAGTAAAAAATTTTCGCACCGAAAGCGCTTTAAAATGTTATATTTATTTACGAAATCGTATTCTTTTCTCTACCTAAAGGGCAATTCCAACTACGCACGGTTCGAATCTCGTCCGAATCGAATCGATTGGTAAATTCGAAATTATAAAAATAACTAAATTCAAGTAAAACAGTCTTAAAGCAACTATTAAACAATCTAATCACAATCAAAAGATAGCACAACTCCAAAAAATGGCCGTTAAAAACCACGAATTCTCTTTTCAAAACGTAAATACGTCACAAAAATGAAACCGCGCGCTGACGTGCGTCCGCGCTTCCAGCATCATTATGGCGGGGGCTCAATCAACGCCTGCATTAAGTGCCGAACACCACCATTGTTCTGGAAGCGTCTCCGAGCCTGAGTTACAGCCCATAACGGGCATAACTGTTAATTATATAGCATATATTCTCTGTGGTGCACTCCGTACTTTGTCCGATTTTATTTACGAGGTGCGGCCCTTGTCCAATGTTCTCGGGTTACGTTGCAATTCGAAAACGGAACGTCTATTCGTCCAGACGATATTTTTATTGCATCATAAGCGTAAAAATGAGCCGCAAATAAAATTAATTGTATCATGAAAACACAGAGAATTATGTTAATAATTGATTAAATTTTCGGGGGACACGTACTAATTTATTGCAGTCTTAAATCACATCGAGTATACCTATAATATACAAGATATTAAGCTTAAGTTTCACTGTAAAATAATTTATAACATTATCCGGACAACAATCTTTGTTCAAAAGTCAAACAAATTCTTAGGTAAATATTTAAATATGGAGCAAGAAACAATATTTATGATATTCCGCCGCCCACACGCCTAAAAATCCCAATAACCCAAAATGTATTTGGAAACTGTTGCGTCATTCTTTTTATGCTTATACCTACGTGTTTCCTTTATTACAAGTGTAATCTTATTCGTACAACGTAAATATCAATTTTCAAATATTCATCAAACTAACTGAAGTATGTATATCAATTTTGGTAGCGTCTGGAAGTAGATTTTTCCAATTTTACTTACCACGTTACGTTTGGTATATCAAAAACTCGGATTTTAAAATCGGACGCCGGGAATGTCGATCGTGGAACAGAGCAAAGGGAAACCAAAAGAATTGTCATTATTCGGGACATAATTTCGAAGGGTCCGCATCTCAGACGTTGAAAAACCACACACGACTTTTACGGCGACAGTGAGTATGCTTTATGGCGACTGTCAGACATAAGATAGCTCGATTAACATTCAACCTCGCAATTAAGTCGCTGGTAGTACTCAAGGCAATTTTCACACGATGTCTCATGTTGTGGACATAATAATAATATTAATAGCTGGGAACAAATCACGCACGGTCATCCGGCTAAGAATTCCCTGTGTTATGGGTACTAGAGACTGACATACATAATTATATACGTTCAAATATATATGGATTATAAACATCCAGACATTGAAGTCGTCGTGGCCTAAAGGATAAGACGTCCGGTGCATTCGTATCTAGCGATGCACCGGTGTTCGAATCCCGCAGGCGGGTACCAATTTTTCTAATGAAATACGTACTTAACAAATGTTCACGATTGACTTCCACGGTGAAGGAATAACATCGTATAATAAAAATCAAACCCGCAAAATTATAATTTGCGTAATTACTGGTGGTAGGACTTCTAGCGAGTCCGCATGGGTAGGTACCACCGCCCCACCTATTTCTGCTGTGAAGCAGTAATGCGTTTCGGTTTGAAGGGTGGGGCAGCTGTTGTAACTATACTGAGACCTTAGAACTTATATCTCAAGGTGTGTGGCGCATTTACATTGTAGATGTCTATGGGCTGCAGTAACCACTTAGCACCAGGTGGGCTGTGAGCTCGTCCGCACATCTAAGCAATAAAAAAAAACAGCAAACAAACCTTTTCATCACACGAATGTTTGTCCGATGTGGGAATCGAACCCACGACCCTCAGCGCATCAAACAAGAACGCTATCTATTGCACCAACGACTCAGTGTATTATATATGCTTTTTAAAACTTAACAAACTGCCAAGGCAAAGGTATGTTGTGGGCCCATTTGAATTGGTACGAAAGCTCTGCTCGTTTCTACCGCGAAGCTCTCGTAACTTATGCATTGTACTGTAGAGCTAATAAATGAACACACAAGCGCATGGACATCTCAAAATGGACGGCATGGCCCACCTGGTGCTAAGTGGTTACAGGAGCCCATAGACATCTATAACGTAAATGCCGCCACCCACCTTGAGATATGAGTTCTAAAGTCTCAGTATAGTTACAATGGTATAATATAGTTCAATAAAATAAAAATAAAATGGCTGCCCCACCCTTCAAACCGAAACGCATTACTGCTTCACGGCAGAAATAGGCACAGTGGTGGTGCCTACCCGTGCGGAATCACAAGAGGTGCTACCACCACTAATTACGCAAATTATAATTTTGCGGGTTTCATTTTTATTACACGAAAAGAATGCGCGAGTCACATAATAAACATGTTTTGAAATTCCGAAACCGCTTGCCTAGTGCTGTTACAAATTTAGGACATTTCAATATAAAATTACGCAACGTTTTGTTTAACATAATTAAATGATTACTCCAAATAAGATTCGACGTCGCGGTAATAGAAAGAACAATCAAATGCCATCGGTACGCAACCACGGTGACCTATCACGACCGATTCTTACAACAATTAAACTGATCTCCGGGGAGGACATAAAACAAACCGTCCGCCCGTGAACAACAATGGTTCCCGGACGGACCCCGTAAAAACTCTTACCACATAAAATATTAATAGAAATGCACGTGTGTTCATTGTCAATAAATTATCCAAGTGACAGAGCAATAAAAAAGTATATTTCTTGGCGGAGTGAATGGGAGGCTGACGAGGAGGCTTCGATGCGAGGTAGCCAATAAAATCGGCTGGCGTTTGGTCGTAAACTTCCGTCGTAGACTGCGTGGCGAGACACGGTGCAAGGCCACGGCGAGTTGTAGCAGTCCATCTCTTCCGTGGCATCACACGTCCGCGTTCCCATTACCGAAGTCCGACTCACATTCTAAAATTAAATGTACAATCGAATCAATAGTCAACAGAGATATCCGCGTAACGCCCGAAGCAACTTAATCCAATAACGCTCATTAATGTTGCATGAGCTACACGAAACGCTTCTAGATCTTTTCCTCGAGTGCAAAGAAAGGTCAGGGGAGTTAAATTAAATTAGATTACATAAATAATTTATAGAACTCGACATCGGATGGACGGCTTGACGGGCCCGGAGGAGATATGATCGGTGACCCGCCGGTACAGCCTCACCTTCTAATCTCCACGATTCCATCTCCTAATACCTCGTCTTGTTTCGATGGCGAACAAAAAACATGTAATGCTTTTAATTAGATTAAATTGATTTATTTTATATCGATCGACGTTACAGATACGACTGAATCGTACCTACAGGTAATTAAGATCGGCAAATAATAACCGTGACTAAACTAAAACGGCTTGTTGTTATTAAAATTATTATAACTGGATTGCGAGAGTGCGAATCACTAAATACATTAAATATTTCGGATGTGTAAAATTATTATTTAGTCCTGTCAATCACATTAATAATATGACAAAGGGCAATACATTGTTTCTCTATCGTGAGAGTATATAAAATACGTTACGTAATGGTGTGATATCGTGTTGTTTCTAGGTTGTTGTTTTTTTTTTTTCTGACGTAAACAATTCCGAGTCGAAGTGTCGGGCAATTGTTCGGCCAGCCCCGATTGAGTTCTAGAAAATAAAAACAACGTAAATCAATTCATCCCAGAGAACGCATTTAAAATTAAAATAACATAAGCTATGCAACAATTTAAGTCAACGCTTATAAACAGCTTACAATTTAATATTGTAATAGTTTCGTGATCGATACATATCTTTAAGTTTTGTTAAAGGAAAAAGCCAGAAAAAAATTGTAGATCGTTTTGCTCCAGAGCCGAAAAGTAATTAAAAATAATTTGTTAAGCATACCGTAACTAGACTCTGCTTTGTGGTCGCCGACAAAAGGATTACGAACGTGCTCGCTTAAATATTTTAAGCATGTTAAAATGATATATACTTTTACTAATTAAATCTTTAAGTAAATCAAGATTAACATTCCGAATGCTTTCTTAGTATTGATTTCTTTTTGTAGTGAAACAGATCAGTTAATAACAGAGCTATATTTTTCGATTTGTATCATACTTTTCACATGATATTCAGAAATAAAATCAAAACGTCTTCTCTCTAATATATATTTTTTTCTATTCTTCAAGAACGAATGAAATTTTGAACACTCACACTAACCTACTTCAAAACTGAACAAAAAACATGTACCACCCATCTTTTATTGACAACAGTTTTCATGTATTTGACGAAACAATATGGATTCCACTACCCACGTCCGTGAGTGATCCATAAAGCGCGAACTTAGCTAATGAAATAAATAAAAAAAACACAAAGTACCATTTTTCAATCAAACACATTATTTCTCTTTAAATTTGAATCTTATGATTTTGGCATTAAGGGCCTACTTGATTATGTGAACGGTACATTAAATTTGCTGTCAGTTCTACCTGCGAGCCTCTCAGCATATTGTCTAGCTTTGATTGAATGCAAACAGCGCAGCCGGCGAATGCACAAATTTAGGGTTGCCAATTTTAATTTAAACCTGAAGGCATTGTTTGGGACATAAATTTAATATGAGTAAATTATTATTTAATTATTTTTTTGATTAAAATTAAATTATATCATGACATTTAATAAAATTAACTTATGGAACTTACCAATTCGGTGTAACAAAAAATAATGAGTTATCCTTTAGTCTACCTATATCTAGCCGTGTTTTCTTAGTTGGTGTTTTATTTATCTATATTCTTTATTAGAGCCATACACCTATTAGGTTAAGTCGGCTTAGTCAGTATTCAAAATAAAAAATTGTCAAATAATGTAATTGTTCTAATCTGGATTCAGAACAAACATTTACGAAAATGACAGATTCCTGTCACCCCTGTTTCAAGTTCATGCACCTTTAACAAAAGATCTAATAATTATTATTTTTCATCTGCTACGTTTTTGTCACAGTTATCAATCAACCTAAGGGCCAAGCATTCGTCCTTTTCTCTCTTGTTCTGTATTGTATCCGTTCGTCTCTGTTTAGCACCATCCAATGTAATTATATGAACACCTGGGCGCAAAAGAATGTCGCACAAAGCGACGGGTAATGACGTACCGAAACTTAGATCGGGAATATTTTGTTACCAAGAAAGCCTTTTGCTTCATTAATTATGAAACACAATACTCTTTACAATTTTCGTAAAATTATCTTCGTCGAACGCTGTCATATTATTTGATAAATTGCGATTCGAGCCTTCTGTTTAATTTACAAAAAAAGAAAGAAAAAACACAACTTACGCGTGTGTTTCTTTCGGGTTCCGGTTAGCAAGTAAATGCTTAGAATTTATAATCAGTTTTTGTAAGACGTTCTTTTAATCATAATTCATAGGCGTAATCTTGAACAGGCGGCATTTTGATTATTCTAATTTATATTCGATATGACTAATGTTGATACTAAAACCTGATAAAAACTTTTACGTTCATCATCTCAGTCGCGTTTGTTTATAAATATTAACTTCATACAAGTGAAATAAGATCGCCGATAAAATCGGTTGAAAATGTTGACATTGACACCCGCTGGAAATTAGACATTACAAGGGTATAAGTAAAAATGAACGATGTAGTAAATTTATGGAAACATTGTAACAAAATCCTTAAAATCTATAGCAGATGCTAAGGTGAGTTCGCGCGGCGTGGAGCGTCGTTAATGAAGAAATATTGCGGGCTTTTGATAATACGAGCGATAACTGCGCCGCCCTCGGCGCTGTGGCATTAATTACACGTACGACTGCGAACTATGGTATCCGGTTATAATGAAAAAATCTAGAATATTTTAATCTTTATTTCGATTTTCAATCAAAGTGAAGAAACGCTCACTATACCTAGTCAGGTCATAAATTCTGTCACATGTTTAATGTAAAATAATTGAAACAAGTTTATTCATTTTGTAACCATTCATATACCAAAAAGAACTTAACAAAACATAGATTCTTATGACACTAAAGTTTATTCAAAATGACCTCCGTGATTTTGAATACAGGCCTTCAATCTGCGCGGCCAGTCGTCTATCGCAGCACGAACGAGGTCCATGTCAATATCGGCGGCTGCCTTAATCAAGGATGTCTTGAGTGACTCCAAATTGGGATGAGGCTTTGAGCACGCCTTTTCCTCCAAGTGTTGCCATATCTTGTAATCTAACGGGTTCAAATCTGGACTGGAGGAGGGCCAGTCTTCGTGCCGGATGAAGTCGATTTCACGCGCCGCCAGCCAGTCTTGTGTGCTCTTCGCTCTATGAGCTGGCGCCGAATCTTGTTGGAATACCCAGTGCCTGTTATTGAACATGGTACGAGAAACAGGTTCCACAAGGTTCGTCAGGACTGTATTTTGATACACAACCGCATTCGTTTTTACACCTTTCTCACAAAAATGTACCTCTGTTAAGCCCCATTAAGAAACTCCCAACCATATCATGAGCGAGGATAGAAAATGACCGCGTTGGACACGCGGAATACGGTTGCTGGCTTCTTCACTACTGTGTGCGTACACCTTATCATTTTGTTTGTTGTAGCTCTCTTCTACGGTAAAAATTTTTTCATCCGAAAAAAGAATTTCCCGATAGGTATTTTTTTCCCGCGTACCGCTTCAACAAAGCGCGGCATCTCTTCAGTCTCAGGTCCATTAGACGAGCATTCAAACGATGTCCTGTTTTTCTTCGATATGCCCGAAGCCCTAAGTCTTCATTTAACACCCTTTTCACCGTGGTTCTGCTTAACCCCATCTGAAGGGCGAACAGTTTCTGCTTACGTTTGGGATTTCTTTGAAATTGCGCCTTCACAGCTTTTATCACTGCTGGAGTCCTAACAGACCGAGGGCGACCACTTCTTGACCTGTCATCTACACTAGAATCTTCATTGTATTGTTTGATGGTACGATAAACGAATCTTTTGGTTATATTCAAATTTTTCAGTATGTTGCAACGCAATAACTGCAACACGGTCTTCTTTAAGCGTCCACTCCATATTTAAAAATGAGTAAAATTCTAAAAGTATACATTTTTATTTTCATTTCGAAATTCTTCGAAATTTCACAATTCGAAATTCGAATTCAATAAACTTTTTTGTGGCCAGCATTCTAAAAGAAAAGTTTTTACTGTGTGACAATACTTATGACCTGACTAGTTATATGTATATACCTACTCATACTCATGTTAAGTATATTCATTTCACAATAAACTTTATGATTGATTTAATACTTTACGATAAGCGTATAGAAAAAGCGATCAGCGCCTCAAGACGCCTAAGAAATCATTAACAAACAACGTTCTGATATCTTTGCGGCTTTCGTTCGAAAAACGGTAAACACGCGACATATTTGTCGAACGAATATTCTACTCTATATGAAACCCTATAAAGCAGATTTTCGATTACGTATACACACGATGAAAATTTCGGCGTATTAAATTGAAACTATATCGACGGTCAGCAAATCCAGGCTGTGTTTGTTTAGGGCTCGCCCACCCTAAAATATTTATTTTATCTCGGTTTGCCGAAGTCTCGTCAATAGTTTGTTTCCATTTTAACCCCGGTCCAAGAGACAGAATCGAAATGAGGTTATAATTTATATTGGCTATACGCGAGGTGTTTGCACGGCCGTCGTCTGAGACTATGTTAAGTTGGAGTCTTCTAAACAAACGTTATCTTACTCAAACACCTTCGCAGAACTTATCCTCTGTGATTATTGATTTTTAATCTTTAAGGACGAAACTGACTTCCTGTTTGTTTTGTCTTGCTGGCGACAAATCTGACGTCCGCTTATGTTATCTGTCGCCTCCCGGTATCACATTACAAACGTACTAGGTCAGTTTAAGTAAATATATACTTATTCATATAATTATATAGTTGACTTACGTTTTATTAAGGAACTTTCGCTGATTTAAAAAAACAACTTCGAATCTATACTAATATTATAAAGCTGAAGAGTTTGTTTGTTTGTTTGAACGCGCTAATCTGAGGAACTACTAGTCCGATTTGAAAAATTCTCTCAGTGTTAAATAGCCCATTTACTGAGGAAGGCTATAAGGCTATATAACATCACGGTAAGACCAATACAAGTGGAGCAGCACCAATAAATAATGTTTCAAAATAGGGGTTTGCATACCTGCTTAACAATCTATAATTAAAAAATATCTTCACTTTCTACGTAAATGAAGTGGGGGGGTAACATTTCACGTAATGCCGAAGTAACCATTTCACGCGGGCGGAGTCCCGGGAAAAATCTAATACTAAATATCAATAATTTAAATGTGTATTTATAAATAAATCATTACCGTAAATACTTTTATTCTCAGTGCTACCTGATCTTAGATGCATTGTCACGTTACAATTGTGGTTCTTTACAGGCAACGTAATCTTCAAACAAAATGGCACCTATTTTAATGCTGTGACGTAAACCGATGTTTTGTTTTTGATTTTATCGTTTGTTCTTTTGTTGTTGTAGAATCAACAAACAATGAAAGTATTGTTGCTTCGGGATTCTCAAATGAGTTTCTTGGAAACGTGCAATGCGGAATTAGTCTGATTAGAAAATTTTAGACACGTGCTTGTGCAAATACTTATTGTGGCGTTGTGAGTATTGCACTACTAGGTAACACTATCTTCCTATTCTTTATCCGAAAGTTGGGATAGTTGTTACAACAACTGTATACAGTAGCACGGTCGATCTCCTGTTTCCCAGTATTATTATTTTTCAATTGCCGCATTAAATCTGATTATTTTAATGCGCCTAAATATCGTTTGGAACGAAAATAATGAACCAAGTCCCCACAGATAATACACAACGATTAGCCACATATGACATCATTCATGAACGGACCTTAAGAATTATTACATTTTATTTATTTAATAGACAAAATTACAAAATTGAAGTTGATCGGTAGGTGGACGAGCTCACGGCCCACCTGATGTGAAGTGGTTGCCGGAGCCTATAGACATCAACAACCTTAAATACCGCCGGTTAAGAATTATTACATTTTATTTATTTATTTAATAGACAAAGCATTACAAAATTACAAAATTGAAGTTGATTGGTAGGTGGACGAGCTCACGGCCCACCTGATGTGAAGTGGTTGCCGGAGCCTATAGACATCAACAACCTTAAATACCGCCGTCCAAATGAAATAAGAGTTCTAAGTCTCCGTTTTAAAATATCTACAACCTACAATTTAAAATATCATTATATTCGTAAATTTTTATATTTAAAATGTTTATCTACTGCTGTCCGGTTGGTTGCCTGGCGCATTCCTCAAATCACGACTGCTTCACGAAAAATACTCCACCACGAGCAGAAGTTTAAGGAGAATTGGACATTAGAGCGATGTAGCAATGTCTTAAATTGCATTGTGAACAGTACAACAACAATTAAAGGCAACTATTTAATTTCATACGACACAATAACGCGCACGTTATTGTCATGGTCTGTGTGTGATCTGTCATTAATTTATCCGTCTCATCAAGGGAATGTATTGTCACAAGTATCAAATTTACACGCCGATGCGTCCCCGCTAACAGCTGCCGATTTCAAACAAATACCTTGTATTGATAACCCCCCTAAATTTTAACGCTTGTTTTTCACGTCCTTTATCTGGTTTTTGCTTATTTTAATCTTGTGTCTTAGACAAAAAAATATCTATATATTGTTTGGAAATGCGAAAAAAACATTTTTTTGATCATTTTTGTAATCCAAATGGACGCGTCAACTTATTGGGCCAATGATGCTAATCCATGCAGATCCTATTGTCTATTGACATGCCTTAAGGTACGAGGTATAGCCTTTGTTCAGCATATTATGAAGTATAATATATATAGAGAGTAGTGTTTTTTTTTATAACAACCGTCTTATAAGTACAATACTCTTAATAATCGAACCACCCACCATCGAATCAGAGTTCTGTCTCCCTGTTAACCAGAGCTTTATCGACATCGAGTTTTAAGGCATCATTTTAGCCATGACCATCCAGCCGAATGTACACCTCTTCATGACGTTTTGAGACTGCTAACTCTTGTAAACGAGGTTTTATGGGCGTTATAATCAAAGCGGTGATAATCAAAAGAGCAGAGCTTTTTGATTATCACCGCTGCCAATTACCATGAGCAGACGAGATTAATTGTCATTAATGCTATTAAAAAGTGGAAGCCTCAATCTCATTGGAATAAAGATGCTTCAAACCGGAATGCATGATCGGCCCTTGGTAGAAAGAAATAAGATGGCAGATCTCTGAAGACTCCTACAGACAAACTTGTAAACCATGACGAATGACTCCTCGAACCTCTTAATAAATTGATGTAAATAACACTGTTTGTGAGAAACAGCGTGGCCAACTTAGCACGTCACGCCCAGGCCAGTCATTATTTCAAATATAATTAATAGTGAAAATTCTCTCGATACGAAATGATTCTTTTTATAAGCCGAAAAAAAAATTGGTATCGTCCATTGATATACTCCATTGTCCGTACTCGCCCTACCTCGCCCCACCTGTACTGAATGGTCGGGCGTTACAATGAAAAATGTATTATTTTTTTCTGTAGTTATGCCCTTTTTGTCGGTGGCAACACTATATTTCACGTGGAACAATTATCATTGTCTTAGACACCTCTCCGAGTGCGGTCGCTGTGTTCTTTGTGTTCCCGGCATATTTTACGTTTTGTTTCAACTTTGAGTCAACTGATCGCAGCTGAGTTTCTCGTGGCGTCGAAAGTACCAAGCAAGTAGGTTTCAATCGCATTAAATAAATTGATTTATGGCAATTACTGTTCGATAAAATCGATAACCTCACAAAGGCAAGCAGGATTTAGAATTGATTTAATTTAAACAGCAATTTACGAGCAGCAATAAATTAAACTGACGCGTCGACTGCGTGCCATTGTCGCCATTTTTTTTAAAACCATTAAAAAACCTATCAATGACTTCCATTCGTACGGCAATAATGAGAAAGTGTCCCCGATTATATATCCGTCTCTTTCGCGATATATTCACTTCGATATAAAAGAGAGGAAAAGAAATATATGTTTGTAACATATTGTGCACCGAAATATTTGAATGTGTAACAAATTTTTAATAAAAACTCAATAAATCGCTATCGATAAACGTGCATTGTAAGGGTTGTGTTATAGATTTAAATGAATATTCATGTATGAATTTACTGAAATGCGTTTTTAAAGCATATTGTAATAAATACAAAAACTAATAATATAATAAATTTACGTGGTATTTAAGAGCGTGACGTTGGACACAAACTTAAATGTACCTCATTATTGCTACATGTGACCCTTAAAATGATATTTAAACGGAACATTACCTATTTAATCGAAATTATACACTATACGAATGTGCTGGATAAATAATCTGATAAGAGAAACTTAAAAATGGATTTGTTTTGTTCAAGAAATGTTTCGTTAACAATAGTGTACAGCAATAGTATCATTAGTTCGATTTTTAAACAAGGCTCATTGGCACTTATTAGAAAATGTCTTACAAGAACGCGCTGGAACCGTTCAAATAAAACATTCGAACGACGATCGTAAATTGGACCTTATAACGTATGATAAACTTTAGTTTCAAGGGCTCCATCGTAAATTTGTCACTGATGATGCGCCGTGCACAATGTCATGTCTAGAAGCGATTCGTCGCTAAACAAACAAGCTTTTTAAATGCTACCTAACTTGTCTTTTTATACGATTATTTGAATATTTGGATCGTTTCGGCGGGTTCGTGACACGACGCGGCACGGGGATCACGTGAGAGATATTTATAAAAGAAAGCCGTGTGTCGCCGATACAGCGCTATTTCCAATTTAATGATTGCTAATATCAAATCGGGCTTCGGGCATGTCCCTCGATCGACCTCTATCATCAGTTGCTCTATACAAATGTCTGATTCAACGTAAAACAGTTTGATCAGCTGAATTTATACGTGATATGAGTACGTTCATATCGGAGGACCGCCTCTTTTTTTTCTTTTTTTTTTCCTACCTATGCTGTTAGCCTTAAGAGGCTATTTCAGCTTCATCCTAACGTGTGTAGGTGAAGTCGTCGTGGCCTAACGGATAAGACGTCCGGTACATTCGTGTTTAGCGATGCATCGGTGTTCGAATCCCGCTGGCGGGTACCAATTTTTGTAATGAAATACGTACTCAACAAATGTTCACGATTGATTTCCACGGTGAAGGAATAACATCGTGTAATAGAAATGAAACCCGCAAAATTATAATTTGCGTAATTACTGGTGGTAGGACCTCTTGTGAGTCCGCACGGGTAGGTACCACCACCCTGCCTATTTCTGCCGTGAAGCAGTAATGCGTTTCGGTTTGAAGGGTGGGGCAGCCGTTGTAACTATAATTGAGACCTTAGAACTTATATCTCAAGGTGGGTGGCGCATTTACGTTGTAGATGTCTATGGGCTCCAGTAACCACTTAACACCAGGTGGGCTGTGAGCTCGTCCACTCATCTAAGCAATAAAAAAAAAAAAAAAAAAGCTCACGGGGCTCAATCCGGAATGTTGCTAACACTGACCCTAGCAAGAGCAGTGCTTCGCAGAACCTACCACCGGATCGGAAACGCGACCCACTGAGAAGATCCGGCGAGAAGCTCAGTGGGCTGTGTCTATGGGTTAATTCGCTCGTCGAGCCCTTCGTCGCAAACGATGGGTTCGACGAGGACGGTGACCGGAAAGGGAACTGAAGATTAATTCATAAATCAAATGTTGTTTTTTTTCATAATTTGAAAAGTGCATGGAGAGGCCATTGCTTCTCAGATGTTAAACTGCTACCGAAGCCCATGATCATCACAAGGCCGCTTTCGACAAAACCGCTAGTCATGAGACATGAAATTTACGACTCTAGTCTCAATTATGTCGGTACAATAGATTTCATAGCTTACGAACCTTTTTTTGCCTACCTAAAAGCCAGTACCTTCAGGGACTATTCTGGCTTCACCTTGGTGAATGGGCAAACTAACTTTTCGGCCTGAGAGAATTGCTTACATCAGCCTAGTAAGAGCCCTGCCACGTTAAATCTAACACCGGATCAGACACGCGACCCACTAAAATGATCCGGTGAGAAATCTAGAGGGCTTAAACCGTTCAAACCATAATAGAGCATCACTTTGTGGCCAAAACGGGCCAGATGGTACGAACCTGAGCATGCTTAAGTTACTTTAACACAAATCAAACTATTAAATCAATTCAAACAAACTTTAAACAAACGGGAAAAAAATTTAAATATCAAACTTCTGTCGTGCTAATTCCACATTTAACGGCTCTCCAAAAAAACTGCAATCACCCCTAAGCCATAAACAACCAGCTACTGAAATGTTTAACCACAAACTCGAAATAAAGCTACATCGCAAGCTATAAAAAGCCTAGAAAAAAACGTTTGAAAAACTTCATCAACAAAAAGTGACAAAAAAGAGAGTCCCCGCGTGATAACATGCAAATGTCGCGCTGGTTCACTCATTACGTCACCATAAAATCATAACAACAATAATTACAGGGGCAATTATAAAAAAAAAACTTGAAAGTGTGACGAAAAACCGCTTACCATGCGCCCACATAGTTTGTTTTCAATGCCAAAAAAAAAACTTAAAACGGGGGCGCCTCCGTCTTATGCAAAAAAGTCCTTACATATTCACCCCTCGCGAATTTAACTTTAATGAATGCTCCTCCACATTTTTTTACGCGGCAATCGACGCAGTTGTTTTGACGGATCGCAATCTAGCCACTAATTGCTTTTCCTCCTCGGGGTGGGTCTTTTACCTCGCGAAATTACGTTTTATTAATTGAATAATATTAATGATACCTCCTCGAAGCGATCAGTCTATAATGAAGTTTTTATTCGTCGTCCAGTGACGCGGCTCTCACTTCCCGTGGCAATGTTTTTTTTTTTCTTCTTTCTATTCCGTTGATGTTAATTATGTTTCTAATGGCTCCCGTGATACACTTCCATTAATAACAACGTCGGACGTCTCTGCCTTCCTCTCAAAGAATTAATAATTACATATCTCGGAATTAATAGATATATCTACTGCATTACACTTTGAACGAAATGCGGTGGAGACTGTGAACTGTGTTGCATCTAAAACAAAATCCTACCCTTAATTTTAAATTTGAATGCGTAAAAATCTCACAATACCCTAATTATAATGAAATCTCTAGTTATTATAAAAGCGGACAAGCGAAACAAAATATCTCATTATAATGCAGTACTTCATCTGAAATAGTTTAATCCGAATATTCGCGGCAGCTGCGGTGTATTTCGCCGAAAAAACGTCATAAGTTTATCTATGTCGCTTTAGCTAAATAAACGTTGATTCATATCCAAGCGCATAAAATCCGACGTATTGTTCTCCACGCTTATTATTACTACGTTTTATTTAACCATTTTATTTTATTATCACAACGATTTTTTTCGGCGACGATCCGCGCGTTTGTATAATTTCTTTTGTTCCCCGCACTGGTATGGTTTCGTTTTTTTTTTCGGTGTTTTTTTTTTTATATTATGGAACGACGTTACCGTCGCGTTTGTGACTTATTCCCCCTTTTGGGTAAAACAACACTCGTGCGAGTTACGATTAGCCGGGTATCGTAATATCTAATTACTATGTGCGAGCACGTACGGACATAACTCGCATGCTTCCTCCCACCGATGTTCTTTATGGGATTGGATCCTCGTATTTCGGCAGCCTCTTGGTACCCATAGTTTTTACTAACTACATTTTCCGCTGTTACCCGATATCTTTAACGTTACGGTATACGGATGAAATGTTAAGATTCTATTGAAAAAAAGAACACAGTGCACGCTACCCACGCAAATAAAATAGGTAACAGCTTTTTATGTATGCTTCTCGGTCCCCCGGGATGAGCTAATGTTGGTAATTCCAAATTCAATCATCTCAAACAAAGGCCTTCTCTCGCGTAGCTAAATGGCGTTTTTTAATCGGATATTATAATTAATGTTCCTTTTGTCGCGTGTTGACGTTCCCTCGCGCGAACAATGGGATTTCTAATAGAAAGAGATATAAATATTTTTTCTTAGAAGCGGGTGGCTACCTGACGATAAAACACAGGCGACAGACGAGGTCCGAGCCGAATTAAATTAGAATAATAAACAATCAAGGGCTCTCTTTGTATGGATGCCCAAATTTAACATATATATTTTTTTAATTTATAACTGTTTTCAATGTCGTCCATTATTTTAGTTTTAAGCACAGCTATGCTACGCTACGCTCACTTCGAAAACAGAGCCCGTAATCGAAATAAACCATTGAATGAAACAACAAACAGTCCGGGATGACCCTCGACTCTCATCCAAACGAACATCCTCGCGAAACTTGAATCAACGTATTTTTTATGAAGCGACGTAACCCTCTAAGCCCGCGTCCGAACCCTTCCCTAAAAAAAACACTAATAGTTAAATGTATAATACTCGTGCGTAGCCGGTTTTTTTAGTTGTGGGTCTAAGGAGCAAGCAATAAAAAACTGCATTATATCACAGTGCCTCCCTTCATTATGTGTCGCGAAGACCGAGGGTCGTTGCGAATGTGTGCGTGCTGTGTTTTCACATTATTTTGCAGATTGTAATATACACGACTTATCATACTCTTTTAAAATTATATTAATATATATACGAGTATATACATACATATAGACTAAGTTGGGGAAAAAGTCTTTTCGCATTATAGTATGTATGAACTTGTAATAAAATCTCTTTTGCTATACTATTTGTATCTGGCTGGTTTTGGTATCATTAAAAGTTTAAATTTTAAAGAAGATAATTCCAAATTCAAATTGGGAAATGCGTGATTTTAATTTATTTTTTGTACTGTCAAGATACAAGATAATATACATTTTAAAATTTTGCTACAAAAAAGGTAAAAATGCAATACAAGCCGCGGAAAACATTTGCTATCTTTATGAACCTAGTGCAGTGTCTGTGAGAGTAGCACAAATTTGGTTTAAGCGTTTTCAATCCCGAAATTTTGATGTCAAAGATCGTCGCTCTGATCTATTACGGATAAAATAGGATAATACACAAAAAAGCTCGATATTTGGGTACCTCACGAGCTCACTGAAAGAAACTTAATGATCCGTGTACTCATTTGTGATTCTTTATTACGACGTAATGAAACCGAACCATGTTTAAAAAAGCTGATAACTGGTGATGAAAAGTGGATCACATACGACAAGAACGTGCGAAAAAAGTCGTGGTCAAAGGCCGGTCAGGCTTGACAAACTGTGGTGAAACTCGTGTTAACTCGCAACAAGGTGATGCTGTGTGTGTGGTGGGATTGGAAGGTCATTATACCTATAAGCTGTTACCACCAGGCAGGACCATCGATTTTCGAACTCTACTGCGAACAACTGATGAGATTAAACCAAGAAGTTGAGAGAAAGCGGCCGGAAATAATCAACAGAAGGGGTGTGGTTCTTCATCATGATAACGCTAGACCTCACACATCTTTAGCCACTCAGCAAAAATAAAGAGAGCTTGGCTGAGAGGTATTAATGCATCCGCCGTATATTTCTGACCTTGCACCTTTAGATTTCCACCCGTTTCGGTCTCTTCAGAATTCTTTAGGCAGTGTCAGGTTAATATCACGAGAGGACTGCCAAAACCAATTGTTGCGGTATTTTGATCAGAAGCCCCGAAATTTTTATAGCAATGGGATCATGTCCCTGCCTACAAGATGACAAAAAGTTATCGAACAAAATGGTACCTACATACTTTAGATAATGTAAATAAACTATATTAAAGAATGTTGTGAATTTTCTTAAAAAATGCGAAGAAACTTTTTCTCCAACCTTATATATATCTATCAAATTGTTTAACATTACCAACAGCCTTATACACAATGAATTTTATTTATTTGACTAATATGTTAAATACAATTACGAGTATATAATATAATATAATAGTCCTTCAATCAGAGACTGCATTGTATCTTCGTAACACATGCAATAATAGTATATAAAATAATTTGCTAATTTACCGAAATGTTTCAATATAGACTGTATTGGTCGAAATATTGGTGATGATAGGGCGCCTTTTGAGCCCGCACGGATAGGTACCACCACCCTGCCTATTTCTGTCGTGAAGCAGTAATGCGTTTCGATTTAAAGGGTGGGGCAGCCGTTGTAACTATACTTGAAACCTTAGAACTTATATCTCAAGGTGGGTGGCGCATTTACGTTGTAGATGTCTATGGGCTCCAGTAACCATTTAACACCAGGTGGGTTGTGAGCTCGTCTACCCATCTAAGCAATAAAGAAAATAAAACATCATCAATGGTAGTCGTAAAGTAAGTGGTAATAGTATGAAGGAACAATCTTAGATAACATTAATAAAATGAAATTACTTATATAGCCCATTGAGCAGCCCATACTTAATGCAGTTTGAAGAACAGTAGTTCTGTAACGCAAGACTTCGACTTCAGGCTTGAATGTTGGCGGCGGTAGCCACTCTACATCAGTGTTTGAGCCTTCAACCTATAGGAAAGTAAACAATTCGTTAAAAAATACACGGCATGTATTATTATCATGATAGGTTCTTCGATAACCGCTTAATATCAATCTCGTCCAATCCAGTAGATGAAATAGCGACTTTAAATTTAACACAGTCAGACTATGTATATGTTAAATCATGTTCATGTTTATTTCGTCACTAACAATTAAAGTCCTTTGGGCCACGCTTATAAATTACTTTTTGTCCCCGCTATTGATTCACATCCTATTTTTTTAGAAGCCATAAAAATAACGACTGTCTAACAATTGTTAGCGTCATAAATCGAAATCAACGTTTCCGAACGCTCAAATGTTTTCGATGCAGTTGCTTCATTAGATTCGGGGAGTGCTTACGCAACAAAATAATTTAAGTATGTTTTTTTTGTGTATTATATACATACACAAGAAAAAAACATACGTTCTGTGATTTTTTTTCATATTTGCCCTAAATATCTATTGGCTTTTGTTCCTCTGTTTTTGGTTTGCTACCGGAATTTCTAACTTAGAAATAACAATATTTGTAAACACGTGCATTTCCATTCGAGAAAAACAGCCAATCGAACACTTGTATAATTCGTTTTAGACCATTTGCGTTATTGCGAAAAACAATTTAACAAAAAACCATCTAATATAGGTGAGTTTTCTAAGAATTTTCTTGGGATTCGCAAGTCGTAATCTATTTTTAAGGTTTAATTTCGTATATCTTATTGTCAAAATATTATTTCTGACGTTTCGAATACTTTACCCACACTTTTCTTGGCCACGGACATTAAGAAAACGTGAGACTAAACAGTGAAGTAAAATAGAAAACTATTATACTTCACTGTTTAGTCTCACGTTAGTTAGTGTTTAGTCTCTCATAAAATAAGAAAAATCATAATTAAAAAATTATGATTTTCTATGATTCTTATTTTATGGCAACGAATGTATGGAAGAGTTCATGGCCACCTAGTGTTAAATGGTTATCGGGATCCCACAACGTAAACTCCCCAAAATTCCTTGAGACATGAGATGTAATTAATTGTATTCTATAAAGACTCACGCTCTTCAAATCCAAACGTATGTTGCATCGTGACAGAAATGGATAAGATGGTGGGAGCTACTCTTTCTGCATGCGTTCCAGTGTGACAGGTTGAGTGGGGCAGCCGCTGGCTATTTTACTCCACGAAAAAAGGTAAATAGTCACCAGTAACGTTAAGGCAAATTAAGTATTCATCGTGAATACTAAAAACGTCCCGTGCGCTAACTTCGTATGACTAAGAAACAATATTTTAATTAAGATTTCGATCATGCACGAAACTAAGGTTTTAATGGAAATTGAAAACCGCAATCCGTTTCGAATACATAATTCGGATTTAAAGTCATTCCCCGGATCGGATTTCGTGTTTTTACCGAACGCTGTTCGTAAATGACTCAAGCGACAGTTTACCTGAATTTAGGTTGGTTCGGAAATTTAAAATCATTTAACTTGCATACTATAAGCATACTTATTGAATGTAATTGTAAACTATACCACCGGCCGAAGCCACCGGCTCCATAAAGAACCGTAGTCCTCAGAAGACCCGGCGAAGCTAACTCAGCGGGCTTGTGTTTTTATTTTTAAAGTTTAGTAAGTTTTGAATTCAGACGTTCCATAAACATTGAAACTTTGATTGACTTAAAAACATTGCTGAGTTGTTAAGCTATAATTTTGTTAGCGTTGAAAAGATTTATCCCACAATTCAAATCGGATTTTTTTTATTAATCCACAACAAGTATAGCTTTACACTAGGTGAGTCGTACGATCATTAACCCATAAAGCTGACTAAAAAAAATAATGAAAACTACAGTGAAGATACTACCAACTGATGATGACAAGTGAGGATATTAATGTAAGTTAAATTAGAGAATCCTGGAGCAATAAAGTCGATCCTAGAAAGAGTAATGCAACGCTCATTACAAAACTACATTCTACACATAGGTTGTAAGTTAGAGCTGTCAAATGCACGCATTTTTTTCCATCTACAAAACATCCCAATCTTTACCAAAACAAATAGAATTTAAACGGGGAATCGTAGCATGCAGCGTATCGCCATTCCGAACCATAAAAATAATCAAATATATTCGTTCCATCTCATTTGGCGTCTTCTTAAACGATTTCTCTCGTCCGTCCTTTATTACCGAAAGCATAACTCCTCATTTTGTTTTTTATCCCTTACTCACGCCACCCTAGTGGGGCATAAACCCACAGTGGGGTAACTAGTCCGTTTTTTATGTTCTTCCAAGGGGTTTTCCATAAACCACATTATTTACCTTCCACGATTACTAACGTTGATTTCGTTGAAGCACTTTAAAACAGAGACTCATCTGCTCACATGACATTGCGGTTTAATTATGCGTGTTCGTGTCAAACAAAAATTATTCTTAACGAACAAACAAATAAGACTAAATTCCTTCGGCCGCGTAACTTATAGCACATCTGACAGGAATACATAATAACACATTGTTTCATATGCGCGAAAACGCACATAAAGTGTTTTATCAGTGGGAGCCCACATATTGCGAGGGGACGGGATTTTTTCCTCGTCTAATGCGGTTAATTTCCTTTTTCCTCTTTATTTATAGTAATCCGTTTATAAGGTGATTACGGAAATGTGTTTTTGTGGACGTAAAAGAGCGCAGCGTGGCGCCCCACACGGTACGTTCTTTACGAGGCTTAGGTGTGCCAACAGAAAGTATAATCACTACATAGTATAAAACAAAGTCGCTTTATCTGTCTCTATATTCCTATGTATGCTTAAATCTTTAAAACTACGCAACGGATTTTGATGCGGTTCTTTTTAATAGATAGAGTGGTTGAAGACGAAGGTTTATATGTATGATAACATCTATTAAATAGTGGATAAATCAATAATAAATTACAGTTTTCGTAGCGAAGCGAGGGCGGGTCGCTAGTGAATTAATAAAGTAAAAACATGGCTACCATTTAACACCCTTATATCATAACATACAAAAGGAAATCTTTGCGAAAGATTTACGTCTGGCGATGATATGTTATCTGTAAATTAAAAATAACATTCGATTTCATTGCGTTAAACAGAGCAGCTTGCGATCCCGCGGTCCATCCAAAACTAGATGGTCTACAGCTCGTTCTCACGTGTGCTCTAATAAAAAATAACCATTTTATTTCGACGAAGCACTCTGTTACACGCAGTATCAATGAACATATACAAAAGGAGCGTTGCGCTTTGATAATAAACTAATAGGCCTGTGGTAGTCGAAATTCGACTATAATTATGTAGTTGAAATTAAAGTTTGTACACTATTATGATATATAAACAAATAGTATGCATGCGTGTGTGTGTCAAATACATGATAGTGTGTGTAATATTTTTATTCGCAAATTTAATGTATTTTTTATGCATAATTTAAAAAAATATCAAAATTCTGCACTCCTTCTCTATAGTCTCTATAAGTGTGGGAAATTTCATATTCCTCCGTCCGCGCAATTTTCGTAAAAAGGGTAACTCAGTTTTTGCTTCACGTATTAATATATAGACAAATGAAAAAATCTTCCAGAATATATTGGGACTAGGAACGCGTGTTACGAACTTGTCAATATAAAGTTGCCCTTGATATCGCATTCACATAATATTAGACAAACTGCGCAATAACATATGAAATGTAAAATTTAAGGCAAACTATCAGAGTTCCGCATACTGATTTTATATTGCTTCAAAGGGTGGACGAGCTCAAAGCCAATCTGGTTTTAAGTGGTTGCCGGATCTCAAAAACATCAATACTTAATGCCGCCACCCACCTTCGGCGGAATTTTTAATGTGGCCGTGCCTTAAATACAAACCGTATACTGGTAACGAATGAAGCTAGACTGGTATCTTATTTACTGGTGGTGTGGCGCCTTCTAAGCCCACATCGGTAGTTATCACCACACTGCTTGCCATGAAGGGATAGCCGTTGTACTGTAAAACTGATACTTGAGAGAACTCATGTCTCAAGTTGGATCGCGGCATTTACATTATTGATTTGTATGGACTACGTCAACCACTTAACACCAGATAAGATATGAGCTCATTCATCCATCTAAGGAACAAAAAAGCCTTATGCATCGTAATTAAAAGCTTATGACGGTGAAAATTAATATTTCTATGAAAATACGAATTGAAAACAACTCTATGAATTTTTTTTATTTTTTTTTATTGCTAAGATGGGTGGACGAGCTCACAGCTCACCTGGTGTTAAGTGGTTACTGGAGCACATAGACTTCTACAACGTAAATGCGCCACCCACCTTGAGATATAAGTTCTAAGGTCTCAGTATAGTTACAACGGCTGCCCCACCCTTCGAACCGAAACGCATTACTGCTTCACGGCAGAAATAGGCAGGGTGGTGGTACCTACCCGTGCGGACTCACAAGAGGTCCTACCACCAGTAAATGTCTCAAGTAAACGCATTTACCGCCAACCTGCTAGTAACATCCAAACCACTTCATTCCCTTCAAACTTATTTTAAAGAAGAACTAGAAGCAATCGTCACTCTGTCTAAAACCGATCACCACCACGACGATCTTTTTTAGTAGAAACAATTTAAAATAACATTAAAATTACATTTAAACTTGTCTATTGGTTTATAAGACCTGAAATTGTGAAAGCATTCACACCGTGATTTCTATGAGTCCGATATGCCAATCTATATATTAATACGTGAAGGAAAAACTTTGTATCCATTTTTACGAAAATTGCGCGGACGGAGGAGTATGAAATTTCCCACACTTATAGAGAATATAGAGAAGGAGTGCAGAATGTTATTTTTTTTTTTAAATAATGCATAAAAGATACATTAAATCAATAAAGAAAGCATTACACACACTACCATCTATTTGACAAACACACACTTAAATACATGTATGTATACTTTGTTTATTGTCAAACTTTTTTTATTTAAAGTCTGTGGTCAAATTGAGAATAGATTAGTATGTATTGTTTGTCTTTAATATTATTTGTCTATAGTGTAGTAGTCTTGGCAAAATCTGTGAATAAATAAGTGTACGTCTTTGAGAATAGAACCATAATAATGTTCAAATTTAGAATTTAAATTAGTTATAGTCGAATTTCGACTACTGCGGGACCACTAGTAATTATGTAGTAAAAGGCGTGGGTAATTGATACATGCTAACCAAACCGTTAACAGAACAGCATTGGGAACCCAAATAGTGTTTACGTTCGTAATTTCCTAGTATATTTCCTACACGAGAGACTGAATTCTGTTGTCTGACATTGAGCCAGAAATCCTTGACCTAATCTTCGCAACTTGTATTTTAAGTGTTTACGACTCCATCCACAGTCTCGTATATTAAATTTATTAAAAATAGACTGGCTTCCCGCTTCTTATTTTACAATTACGTTTTTTAAAGTGATATATTTATTCATAGAACACTTTTAACGAAATTAGTAGGTATATATATACACAGAGCTTCTTAGTATTATTACCCTCTAAAAATAAAAAAACAATTTCGATAATTTTTACACAATACCTACCGTAAACAAAATATAAGCAATGTACGGGAACAAAATAAGAAAAACTTTTAAAATTTATTTTTATTAATGCTTTTGTAATATGATATTGTTTATTAAAAAGAAATATGCCAACGCGAAATGAAATTTCTTCTCGAGGTAGCTTGTGGCGCCATCTAGGTATTGACACAAGCAATTCCCGTGTTACTAAATTACTTTTCGAATAACCTTGTATTAAATTGATTCAATACACATACCACGTAACACCAGACAGTTCTGAACTCGGGAACTAATTAAAAAAAAAAACAATTTTATTCAATATTCATTTATTACGGAGAGTACATACATTAACAAGAAAATTTACAATTAAATTATCTTATTTTTAACTATCAATGCGCAATGCATTTCAAATAATTCAAAACACACAAGAAACATCTAAATTCTCGCGAGCGAAAAACGAACCTCATTATCAAAGACTTCCACCCTCCTTTTGCATATAATTGCGTCTTTCCTTGAAAAATGCCTGGAGCATTGATTTAAGCATGCAAGGTGTGCAATAATAACGCTGCCTTAGAAAAATATTTCCCAAACATCACAGCCGTACAGATAAAAATAGAACACAACACACCAAAAATAAGAACTATTTTCCTACGAATTGTCTCAAAAGCAAACAATATTTACGGAAAACGCTCAGAAAGGGACTCGGGGAATCTCGCACCCTCGATTTTTTGAGGGCATCTTTTCCTTAATTTATATAGAAATATTTCGTTTCATCCGACGTCTTTGAACGCGATAAAATTTTCATTTTTCTTTCGAAGTGATAAATCTGATTTAGAAGTTCAAAACTTTAATGTTTAAATTTACATACTAAACATAAAGAGTAACAATTCGATTTTTCAAATGTCTTAGTGGTTTCGGCGTTTCTACTGAATAAATAAACCAAGGTGCAAATATTGTGAATTGCCAATGAATAGATTTAAATTTCCTTAAATATATTTAATTTACCAGTTCCATAAATACAATACTTACCAACTCACGGTGCGCTAATGTTGGTCGTGGTTTCAAGAAAAATAATTCTTCGCCGCTTTCATACAAGAAATCGTTATTAAAAATATATCCTCCGTTCCCCCAAAGAAAGTTCACTCATAATAAAGGTTCGGTATAATTTTTCCTTTTAAAAGTTTTTGATTAGATAAAATAATGGGGTGGCCCGGGCGGAGAAGGCACGGTCGCTCCGGGCGATGCGTCGATATTGGCTATTCTAATTATTGTTTTTCTCTGAATGTTTACGTTTCTTTGTAAAACGAAAAATCACCTCGTTAGCCGTCGGATTCTTATGAAAATGTTTACATTTACAAAAACTCTATACAATTAATCTCGTTTACGAAAATACAAAGCCAATAAAGTGTAAGATCAAAGGGCTCATGATCGATTTAAATTGGCTAAACATCGACATTGAAGAGTGACACGGTATTGACAGGGCCCTTTGCGTCGTTTGCATCACCTATTTTTAATTGAATGCGAACAGTAAAACAAACTAGGGCATTTATTTGCGTGTATCCAACAAAGAATAATATAAAAACGAAACTAAAGATGCGCTTGAATAAATCTATGTGTTCTTGGAACAGCGGCAAACGTAGGCAAACGTTCCAACTCCATACAAATTTGAGTTAACTTTTACGCTAACGTGAACGTTAAAAAACTCGCAATAAGCACACTGAGCCTAAACGTACAATACCTACTAGAATAATTAATCATATGCTCGGAGTTAAAATTGCATTCTAGATATGTACAAAAGAGAAACGTCACATTTATTTGAAAAGGGAAAAATTAATTTGAAAGAAACAATAGTATTCAACAAAGTTTAATCATGAGAGAAAGTTTTTTTTTTTCGTGTGTAAACCCAACAAATAATAACTCCCCAAAAATATAAAATGTCACAGCGGCATCGGATCCCCGATTTTAGGGTTGTCCCCTGCTTTTTTTCAATTTAAACCTTTTGACAAGCCGCGCGTCGAACGCAGCAATGGCCTTTCCGACAGCATACAATAGTAGTTTTCAATAAGATTGGTCACACTACACTAAGCAATGCAATCAATCAAAATTGCATCGACCGATAGGCTCCGACGCACGTTCTCCCCGACCTACCAACGATCGTTGGCGCACGAGGAAGCCATTACCGATCAGTATTATCCCTATGTTCATTAAATATGAAAAAACCACACTATAAATATACAAACATGGAAGTTTCACAAACATAACCGATAAGTTTTTTTTTTTCTTTCAATGTATTTTGGATTAGCACAACTCATTAGAAAATAGTATAAGTATTATATATTTACTTTTGGTGATTGGTTAAAAATACCTTAGGCATCGAGTCAGCTAATGTAAATAATACATGAAGTGTAATGTGTGTATAAATAAATAAATTAAAAGAATAAGAACTGGTTTTTTAACTACCAGATAAAAGCTATCCAGCTGATAACTTATAAACGGACTGAACATAAAACACTTAGAACGCTTTTAGTCTTATTCAATTAACTATAATATATTTAACTTATCAATTAACTATAATATAATTATAATAATCGTTCATGTTTTATTTTACTTCGCATATATTATTTTCGGGTATGATATATCAACTGCAGCAGATCTTTCTGTGATTAAGAATCCTATTTCGTTACTTTCTGTTTAAAAATCATAGTTAAAAGTGTATTGTGAGACCACATTAGTACCACCCTGATTTGTTAGCAATTAGTCAGTTGTAGATGTCTCAAGGTGGATTGCAGCATTTACGTTATTGATCTATGGGTGGCCACTTAACACCAGGTGGCCGTGAGCTGATTCACCAGTCTAAGCAAAAATAAACTTAACAGAACTTCATCTGTTATGTAGGTAAACCCGATAAGTGAAACGTACTAAGTAAGAACTTTTCTAATTCATTGTCATAAAGATTTTAAAGCTCTCACTGTTATTGATCATCAAAAATCCTTAGCCTGTAAGCGTGAGCGATTTTATCAGCTTTTTTTTTAAATTTACATTAATAGACACTTAAAAATACAGACGAAAAAAGTGTAAAGGTAACAGCGGGCCAGCCTCATTAATACTAATATAATTGTAAAGGTATAATTTGAACTTTTTCAAACAACTGATTAGGATATTATTAATGCACAAGGCGACGCCCTCTGCCAATGTTTCGGGTACATTTCTTCATTTGTGTTTTAATAAAAAAAAACACAAAAAAGGTTTATTTGATTTTTCTTTTTGGAATTCCGACATAATTATAGTTTACGAAACGGCTACCGAAACTTGTTTCGTTTTAATAAAAACGCTAAATTTTGTGTATTTTGTTTTTTTTTTTAATTTTTATATCTAAACGATATGTACTGTGGTTTCAGTGTTTAAGGTTCCGCTGGAATAGCCTAGTAGGCTACCAGCTTAGGGAGGAAAAAAAAAGTTGAATAATTTAAATTCACTTAGTACTTTGAAATAATGAACGTGGACATCAATAAATTGATTATATATAGGTATTTTATACTATACGTGACGTACTATACGTGAGACATATTTTTAAATATATTTTTACTATGTTAAAAGCTTATTATTGATATACAATGTTGTTACTTTTGTTACCATAATGCCCATCACATAAGTAAGCTAAATGTATGAATATATCGATTACCTCCTATCGTGCCTTGATGATACTCTTGCAAAAACTTTTCCTGAAGTGCCAATAACAACTGTAAACAATTTTAACTAAACTAGGCGAATTGCTTGAAAGCGCATAACAGGAAAAACAAAAAAAAACATTTCAAAAAATCATCTTTCATTTATACATGTACATAGATCGGTAAGATTCGTATAGAAACCATAGACGGTTAATCTTAAATAAAATTCAAGGAAAGAATATCGTAAAATTACAATTTTCTGACCTACCTCAACTTTCCCATGAGTTTTCTTTCCAAAGTCAGTGTTAATTGTCCCGCCCTAAAAACCGCCATTTAACCCCGCCGAGGCCGACATGCAAATTAACCCTTTCGCAGCCTGGTTGTTTGCGCTAAAGCTTTATTGAATTAAGTTGTCGACTTTGCCCTTAATAAGGAAGGGTTAGGGATGATACCTTTGTAAGGAGATTCCGGAGGTTTGCTTTAATTAATGACTCCCTCGAGGCCTTTCATTAGCTTCTGCGGCTGTTTTAGTTAAAATTTAACGGGTTTAAGGTTGTCGGTCGGGTGTTAATGCGAGATGATAAACGCTTCTTCATTGTTAATTGAAATACGGGCTTTATATTCGGATGTTATTCAAATTAATATGACGATACTTTTTGTTTGTGTTGATTGACGAAGAAACTTACATCACACCTGATGTTAACAGCAAAATGAGTCTTATTTTAAGGTTAGTTGAAATAAAAACAGGAATATGTTAGTAGTTCGTAAAAAATCGTAGGAATATTCATTTAAATTTTATTTGTTCCCGACTACTTTACCACCGGGACTTGTTTCTATTGCAGGCCGGATTTATAATCTGTAAATAGAGAATTTGGCATTTGCTGATTTCACATATTAAATTCAAAATCTGAGCCTCGATGTTGTTGTATCATATATGTTTCCAATGGTCATAATATAGAAGAAAATGCTAGTTCAGGCTGTTTCAAGTGTTCTGTTTGTTCATTTTAACTAGTGTCCGCCTAGTGATCGAAGTTCGACCATAATCTTTTTTTTTTATTGCATAGATGGGTGGACGAGCTCACAGCCCACCCGGTGTTAAGTGGTTACTGGAGCCCATAGACATCCGCGACGTAAATGCGCCACCCACCCTGAGATATCAGTTCTAAGGTCTCAGTATTACAACGGCTGCCCCGCCCTTCAAACCGAAACGCATTACTGCTTCACGGCAGAAATAGGCAGGGTGGTGGTACCTACCCGCGCGGACTCACAAGAGATCCTACCAGCAGTAAAAAAATTACTGATATTCGAAGTTTTTATGTACTTATTGCGTAATTGAGTGAACGACCTCGCGACATACCTGGTGCAAAATTGTCACAGGAGAACAGATAACAACGTGAATGCTGAACTTTGAGACGTGTGATAGAAGTCTCGTTGTTACTATATATTACAGGGGGATAGCCATTATGTGACGGGTGTCCCACTGCCCAAACCGAAACTCCTCACTGCTTCGCAATAAAAATGCATCACTCAAAAGTCATCTGTTCAAGCAGATGCATTACAAAGGAAATGTATCAAATTAAAAGGAAAATCCTGATTTAATTTAACGAGCTACTTCAAGATTGTAATATCCGTATTCAGCTTTCCGCAATCACGGAACATCAAAGCGTCGTCCGCCCTCCCGCGCCCTCTTGCGCAGACAACCCAAGTTTTCCGACGGAAAATCGGTTCGCTTGAACCAACCGTCCAACCGCGTTAATTGCTTAATCGCCGTCGGGGGCGTTAATTGGCTGACCACTTCCCGAACACCGCCGACAATTCCCGACAACTTCCGATGAGTTTAAACGGTAATTACAGGGCGAGATGTTTAATTACGCTCCGTCGCCCATTCGGACACTGGGAATTAATTACTTGGGTAAGAGCTTGTTTATTTGAGAGGGGATCGTGTTACAGCCGTTTAAACTTTTGATTTTAAGGGATGGAATTACGGTGTTTTCATTTTTCCTTTTTTGAATATTTGATTGCGGCGTCTGACGACAAAATTAAATTTTGTTGTTTTGTTAACCGACGGAAAGATGGAGATTATTTTTTATTTACTTATTCTGTTATGAGATGCGCTAATAATTACGTTTGTTTAATTATTTGAAGTTGTTATTTTCAGTTATGTAAGTATCTTTAACTAAATAAGATTAATTAAAATAAAATTAAAATTCTTTAAAATTGTTAGCAGATCGAGAGTGCACTATTTTGCACAATGACGTCAACGTTTAAGAGTGCGACACAAATTCTAAACCGACATTAACTTTGCTCTCACAAAAACTGGAAACATTTAAATCTGGGTATTCCGTAAGCCTAATTCTATTGTTTTTGAACGCGCCTTTTGCCTTTACCAGGTCTTTGAGTAAAATCAAATATGGCATCAGTCAACAGCCTAATTGTGTATAATTTTACAAGAGAGTCCTCATTGCATCCTCGTGCTAATTATATTACAGGAACTAGAATACATTAGACACGCGACTGAAGGCGACAGACGGTAATGATTACCGGAGATTACTGTAATTGTGTACGATCCTAGTTTTGTAGGTCACCGGGCCCCAGCGCTAGATATGTGAACTGTATTAGGATTAATTTTTGTTGTTCTTCAACTGAAACCAAATAAGATTCAATCAATTTAATCATTGCGGGGAAACTATCAATCGCACTTATAAACCAGCAAACTTTTAACTAATGTTAAAATTGTTTATCAGAGATTAATGAAATATGTTGTACTGTTACTTTTGTTCTCCGATTTATGGAATATCTTTCAACAGCAAATACACCTCGATTCTTCTCTCCATTATAAGCAAAAACAACAACAATTTTCTTACCTAATTGAATCTAAAAAAATCAAAAAAATATTTAGTTTCACTTACGTACCTAACTTATACAACAATAAAATTTTTATCACGAGATTCACTTTATTAATTAATTAACCAACACGAGCATTTATGAAATAACGCTAAAATTAAAATATCTCTTTCCAAACATGTCTACTTGTAGCTGAGTGAATAAATACAACCCATGAACATTATTTTGCTATGAGTTTTGTACAAATTCAGCACTATATGTCTTGTTTTGTCGTGCCCACATAACTTATGTTGCAAGCCAGATTTTGTTTCTTTTTATTTATGTGTTTTTATGTCTCTTTAGCTTGTGATGTGTATTGTGAGCCTAATAAAATAAATAAATAAATAAAAGTCAAATCAGATTAAGTACATAATTAATGTGATCTTAGAATGCTTTTAAAGATATGAATATATTATGAAACGTACCAAGATATCATACGTATAGAAACGGCTACAAAGCATGATGCGTATGTCATCAAACAATGAAGACAACAATCAAGTTGATTCGAAGCGTTCGTAAATTCTTAATATCAAATAATTCGAACAAAACTAGGCATAGGACACGAGAAAATTCAAGAAGGAGTTCGCTAACAAGTCTCGATTACAAATTAAACAGACTCAGTGTCAGCAGGCAGAGATCTTCTGATTTATGGAGATGAAAAAGAATCTAATTACAGCAAGAGCTCGTTTGCCGGCCTTTAATTGAGAACTTTACCTCCCACCCCCCGCGCACCCCTCGCTTCTGTTTGCTTTCCCCCTAATCGCACTCTCGCGTCGATTACATTTTTTCAACAATTTTAATTTCGTTTTTGCCTTTAATTTCGTTCGCGCGCGCCTTTTTTTTTTCTTCTCCGTTCGTCGGGCGATATTTCTCACCGCCATTATACGGATTGTAATGAGATTTTCTTTCATTATGTTTAATCTCCCGATTAATTCAAATGCTAATCTCCTCTTTTCACGTAGCTTTTTACGGTCTAAACGCTACCGTAACGAAACGGGGCCGTATTGCAATCTACTTCGGATTTCGGGCGCGACATTTAGAAATAATTAAGCTACGTGACTTGTGCTGATCGGATCGGCTCGGCGGGCCCCGCCAGGCGGCTATGTCCAAGCGGACCTGACCGATTACGTCGTCAATAATTTAATTCGCAGCAAATTCAAAACGCCGGTACTCCCCCAGATAGGTGCGTCGAGACGTGTCCGGAACGCCAATGCTCCGTCCAGAAGTCGGCAAATTGAAAACACCTCGGGCGCGGCTGTAAACACGTCACGTGATTTAGGTTTTAATCAAGTAGGGACGCACCGCCCCGCTGTAATTGTGACAAATCCTCTGTTTGTCCGAAGAAACTTTTAACTCGGCGCCGTAACGGTTCCAAACGGTTCTTCGCACGTGCCCCGAAAGAGGGAGACGCTTTTTTGTCGACACATGTGCTCAGCCGTACCCTCGCCCGAATACGGACTCTTGATTAATTTTTAATATTTTTTCTTCCAGTTCACGTACGCAATTTTCACTTTCCCGCTTAGGCAGCGCACATTTTATCTTCCTTCCGGTGAAAAATGACGTCACGTAGCTTAATCCATTAACATTCCCGTGTTACACATAGCTTTGAGTAATTTGAAAACCTAGTTAGAGTTAATCAGTCAAGATTGTTACAGTAAAGCGTTTCGCCCGCGCTACACCTACGTTCCTCATTAACGAATTAGTAAGAATTGCAATTGTCGCACTTAACTGTTGTAATGACCTCAATGAACATTTAACGCGATGACGCAACATTGCCTGTGATTTTATAAGTACTTAAAATTTTAACAGTCGTATTCTGCGCATTTTTCGTGTGGGCTTTGTTCGTTTTCCTTGAAATGTTGGCTAAATTAGATTAAAATGTTACGTTGCTTACGTTGCTCAGAATACAGCTCGAGTTTGCTACAATTATCGCGTGGCGCATATCCCGATTAAGAGCGACGCCGCGACAATTAGGTCGGCGGACACACGCATTAACCTGAACAATAAGGATACGTCTAAGCACTGGGCCGGCTACGCTAAATTCGCTCCGTATATTAATTAGTTAACGTAAAGATTAATGGACAAAAAAAAACTTCTAACGAAAATGAACGGTCAGTAAAAGCGGCTTGCCTCCCCTATTTATAAATCACATCCGCACTCTTTGTAAATTCACCTTCGTAACCCACCCTCCGAGTTCAAAGAGTACGCCGTCCGGGGCAATGTCCAAATTATAAATTCGCATTAGATCGGACGCGCACGGTTCGTTTACCATTTCATTTTAGTTCAATATCGCCACTCTACTTTGTTCCACACACTCCCTTCCGCCCGTCGCCCCCTTGCGCCTTAAGACGCCGGGAATATCTGCGTTTTAAGCTATATTTCTTTCATCCCTCATTTTTGCAGTTCGTAGCAATCTGAAATCCAACACGTCCCCCGCGGGTCCCCCCTTGTACGGGGTGGCGGTCCCCCTATTCTTGTGCTGGGATAAAAAAAGCGATATCTATTTATAAAATGTACGCGCGTCGTAGGTGGCGTGTGTGGACACGGCATTAACGTATGTGTGTGACAGCGTGCGCGTGTGCGTCGCTCATTTGCAAACCGTCTCCTGAGATAACGCGATCCAGTCGGTTATCCCGTTCTTATTGCCTCCTCCTTTCCTTGATTGCCATGTGTGTGGAAAACTTTGGAGACCTTATACCAATGGAAATCGATTTTATCACATTCAATGAAATTAGACTTTCCGTATTGTTTTGTTCTTTTTTTGAACTGATATTTAATAGCAGTGTCTTCGTTGAAGCTGACGCTTAAAGATTGCGTTACATACCAACAAGCTAATAAAAACGTATTCAAAAGTGTTCTTGTGGAGTACTAAAATGTATCTTGTCTCTCAGATGCATGTTCACTACATTGTAAGCGTCGAGAGGCCGGCGATGCTGGGCCGCGCGCCACTCACGTATGAACGTAATTATAAAAATTGAAGGCAACTCAAGACCCGCTCCTTGGGTCCCTCCCCCGGTGGCGTCGTGCATTTTTCGTACATATTAAACTCCTCGGTCCCTCCACCCTCACCACTTCACCCCGCGACTCCTCTTTTTAATCGATTTTCCCGACACAAGGGGTGAGTCCTCTGGGGTGAATGTAATTTTTTATGCGTTTTTTTTTTTCTGGAGGAGAAGACCGCCGGAGGTGCCATTACGCCACGGCTTGTTGAGAATATTTTAATTATAAAGCATTAACGCGTTTTATGATACCACTCCCGGTCGAATTTATAAACGATCGAGAGCTAAAGTAATTAAATATTTGAATGCGGTGAGATTTCCGCGGGGAGTCGGAGAGCAAGGTCGGGATAATGGAAGTTTCAGTTCGCCAGCGCGTTAATATGATTGATATAAAATTTCAAGATATTATTTCGTAACGTCCATTAGAATTGCTTTTCGTGAACAATAATGTTCTCGATCATTTTTAGTAACTTCTATAATTTAAACTATTTTAATAGATCATAGACATAAGCACTAAGGAAGATTAGATAGAAGTGTTCTTTGTATAGGATACCACCAAACTGCAATCGCCATTAGCTTTTTTTTGGATTTTATTTTTTATTTTATTTTTATTGCTTAGAAGGGTGAACGAGCTCACAGCCCACCTGGTGTTAAGTTTGAAGCCCATAGACATCTACAACGTAAATGCGCCACCCACCTTTAGATATAAGTTCTAAGATCTCAAGTATAGTTACAACGGCTGCCCTACCCTTCAAAACGAAGCGCATTACTGCTTCACGGCAGAAATAGGCGGGATGGTGGTACCTACCCACGCGGACTCACAAGTGGTCCTACCACCAGTAATTACACAAATTATAATTTTGCGGGTTTTATTTTCATTACACGATGTTATTCCTTCACCGTGGAAGTCAATCGTGAACATTAGTTGAGCAAGTATTTCATTAGAAAAATTGGTACCCGCCTAAGATTCAAACACCGGTGCATCGCTTCAACCCGAATGCACCGGACGTCTTATCCTTTAGGCCACGACGACTACATACTGTGGGCCTGGACGGCTGATTACCACCGTCCTATCTATTTTTGTCAAAACAATTACGCACCCCGGTTTCATGGATTGGACAGCCCTTATTTAGTACAGCCTTCAACCACATATTAGAATATAGGATAGGCTTAGGTGGACGGCAGTCTTGACGTTGTGATTACTAAAATAAAATTTACAGTATTGGCACCCGCGTGAGTACGCGTCAGACATAATTCGATTAGCAGATAGTTATTGTAGTGCGGGAGCAAAGCCGATTCCAATACTTACATGAGGCGTACAACTGCCGACACCTAAGGTTTCAGTGCTTACAGCGTCTTAAATAACCTAACGAATGTGTAAACTTGCACCGCCGGTTATAGAATCATATAATATAGAACTCATTTTTGAAACAATCACAACTAAGAACCGCATAGTTAAATTTATAAATAACATAGATACATATACATAACAGCAACATACAGTTTGATCGCTTAGAGCGATGTCTTATACGCAACCAAAGGTATTATTATATCTTGTACCCAAAGGAATTATTTGGGAAACAAATTAACTTAAAACTTATATATTTTTCTATCAAAATTTAATACATATTAATAATTTAAAAAAACGCTACCTACACCTTTGAGTTTCATTACAAATTGTCTTTATAGGGTTTATAGGGAATACAGTCAAACCTGGGTAAGTGAGAACTGGATAAGTGAGAAACCTCTATAAGCGAGAATGAGATTGTGCTCCCTTGAACTCTCTCTTATCCAGGTTTGACTGTATTCAAATAATATTTTGAAGACATTTATGAATGTCGTATCTGCTCATTTATATACAAAAATGCCCTCAAAATACAAACCTCGGCAAGAGCCCATCAATTGAAACTAAAAAATGGAATGTCTTACCCAGATTAAGATGTGTGTAATACTCACACTTCAGAACAACTGAGAATCTGTTCAAAGTGAACCATTAAAAAAAAAGATGTGTGGTGTCGTTGGACACCGGATAGGACCGAAGTTCCTTATTAGAAAAATATTAATTTTAAGTTCTATTCGAGGTATAAAGAAAATAAAACTGGAGGCTTCGTAACAACCCAACTTATTATGGTACACTTCATTCACGGTTGTTTGCATAAGAGTTAGTGTATTGCGCAAACGAACGCTTTGAGATCGTGGTCAATGTGTGATAAAAAAATGTTATTTTTTGTACGTTATTACAAAGTTAAATCGTACACCGTGTGCATTACTAATAAAAATCTTACGTTACGGACGTTTTTTCCCTGTTAGGGTACCTCTCCGCATCGTCCCATAAGGAACTTCGTTCTAAAAAAACATTTAAATTAAGAAACTTAATCGTCAACCCAAAATATCACGTCCTTATTCCGGTTTAAAAGTAAACGAGACGATATCTGCAGTCCGTTAGTCTAATTGCTCGTTCGACATGCAAGGACACTGATGGGATGGACGTCTGTCGAAACTGTCGCAGCTCGTAGCTCGAATCGGACGTTTGCGGAATACGCCACCAAGATAGGCGCGCTGTTTATGGTAAACGAGGAAGACTTGTGTTATCTGAGATGCGGTAATATATTTTAAACTAGCTTTGGCCCGCGACTACATCCGCGTGAAATAGTTCACAAATAATGCTTTATTTTAGAACGAATTTGTTTAGCATAAAAAAAGGTTATAGTGAGCCAATCTTAACATATAGACATATGCTGTCGCGGACTTTTTTTTAGATCTTTTAAAGGAAAACAATTCTGTCATACATTATTTTAGCGGAACTTTAACCATTTCTGCAACGCACGCAGCGGAAGCTCTCAAAAGGGAAAATAACCCGATTTTGAAATATTATTTATTGGTGCTCCGCTTGTATTGGCCTTAGCGTAATGTTATATAGCCTTCCTCAATAAATGGGCTATCTAACACTGAAAGAATTTTTCAAACAAAATTCAAACGAACAGTAGTTCCTGAGATTAGCGCGTTCAAACAAACAAACTCTTCAGCTTTATAATATTAGTATAGATATACACTCGTAATCATGTTTTAAATTATCGAGAATTACAAATATGCGGTAATATATTTTAAATATACACTCATAATCACGTTTTAAATTCTCGAGAATAATAAATATGCGGTACAATATTTTAAATATACACTCGTAATCACGTTTTAAATTTTCGAGATTTATAAATATGCGGTAATATATTTTAAATACAAACTCGTAATCATGTTTTAAATTTACTACAATTATAAATAGAGAAACGAAATAGGTTAAGTCTTGAAGGCATGCGAATTAAATAACAAATCACTACCCACTAATTATTCACAAATCTAAATTACTCTTTAAGCTGTATACCTTGCTTCTTTTCAGTTTCACATTGAACACTCATCGATAATAGGCATCATAGATAAATTCTCGGCGGTCCGGTTTAATAAATAAACGTTGATCAGGTTAACAAACGGAATTTACTATCTAATTCGATCTAAATCTCAGCACTGCCTTGTGAGAAGCGTTCTGAATAAGAACTCGATGATATGCTATTTTTCAATGCTATTTGTTTGTATAGTTTTTTATGTCTACAATACTAAGCACTCATTAGAATCGAAGCAGGACTTCGTTGTGTGTGAGTCATGATCAATATCCACTCGATCCAAAGATCATAAAAATAAAATTCCCTACTTACATATTTTCTTAAAATGAAATGCTAAACATACGTAATTACACAAGCTGAGCTGAATTGTGCAGCATCGCAAATGTAAGTGTACATAATGCCTCTTGAACTGCAATAATAGATTCCTTAATGAGATGTAAATGAGCGAAGAAATACTCGACTCGGACCGTGTTATAATAACGCGTAACGACCTACAAGTCCGGATTAAGAAGCCCTTTGACTTAAAACCTCGTAGGACTTGCCGACTGACCAACCTATGCCGCTCAGCAAACCACAACTTACAGCCTTAAATTGTAGAGTTTAAGGTTCATAATAGACGCGACGATTTAGTTCGTTAGGTTCTACGTGTGGTCGTGTTAGCGGCACAATAGCGTGGTTATTTCGAAACTAATTGGCAGAAAGGGTTGCGAATTAACGTCGAGGCCGCGGCTTTGGCACACGGCTTTGTGCCCGGCTCCTGATAAATTATTTACGATCTGCGATTTTAATGTAAGAACTAGGGAGATGGAAAGATCCTCTTAGTAATATCGATTTTTTATGATGTTTTTTTTTTTGTTTTTCTTTGAAGGAATGCATTATAATTCCAAAAAACCAAGCTAATATTTTTGTTTAATAAACACGCGAAATCAAATTCTTTTAATTAACAAAAAAAAAACTCGCTCGAATATTACGTTCAGATCTATTTAAATCCTGCAGCAACTTTCCTACGAGTTAGCCACTCGCGGCGACTCCGCATGTATTATGCATTCGTGAATATATGCCGCATAAACCAGCGTCCGAATCAATTACAGCGGCCGCGGTGCTCGTTAGAAACGCATCACGCATGTACAATCGACTCCCCGGTAACGTAAGCCCAGCTTATCTGGTGCTAACCTATTGCGAACAATGGAACGCCCAATTTGGGAATAGCTGCCTTTCAAGATCAACCACGATTATAAACTGCACCTTTTTTTTTTCTTGTTGTTCAACGAATATTTTACATAAATTGTAGTAACGTCGACCGTTTACTGAATGCAATTGGAGTTGCAAGAAACATTTGTTCAAGGACAGGGTTGAAAAAACATATGAATCGTGTATCGGTCGAAAGGTCAGTTCACGGCTGCGGGCCGACCCTCAGCCCGCGTAAGTGGATTAACCCCTTTACAGCGCACTCGAGTGTCGTGCTAGAGTACTTGTTTGCATCGACACAAGCGTCTCCGGTGCGAAAAACAAACTGAACTCACATTCAAATTTGTTATCCCCTATCTTTTATTTATTTATTGCTTAGATGGGTGGACGAGCTCACAGCCCACCTGGTGTTAAGTGGTTACTGGAGCCCATAGACATCTACAACGTAAATGCGCCACCCACCTTGATATATAAGCTCTAAGGTCTCCAGTATAGTTATAGCGGCTGCCCCACCCTTCAAACCGAAACGCATTACTGCTTCACGGCAGAAATAGGCAGGGCGGTGGTACCTACCCGCGCGGACTCACAAGAGGTCTTACCACCAGTTCTTTTTATAATGTAAACAATTTTGTTGTTTCAGGATCGAATGGTCATCCCATTGCTGTTCAGCCTCAACCACAGGGCCTCATCGTCGAGACAGGCAATGGCGCGAGCGTCCTCCAACTGCCAGCGACGACCCTAGAACAAATAAGACACATAGCCACAGACCCCGGTGCGTCCACGCTTCGTCTGCCTCCGCCAGCAACCGAAACCCCGATCGGGTCACGCGAGCTTGACTTCGACCTGTGCTACGTGTGCAAGCACTGCAAAGTTGCGTTCCCGTCGCCCGCACCCCTGCAGATACATCAGGCTCGATCGTGTTACGCGGGACGAGAAGCAACTCGCGGCGTAATCCGCGTGATCCAACCCGCACTGGAATGCCGCTCGTGTCCCGGGGAACGGTTCCGTACAGCTATGGACTTCCGGCGCCACGCAGAAACAGAAACGCATATTCGGAATATGGGACTGCCGCCTCCGATACCCGCTCAACCGGAAGCTTTAACGCACGAGATGGAAGACGTCGTCAATCAAATTACTTTATTGGCGGCTCGTGCAGCGCAGGACTCCGCACCGAAGGATCCCAATGCCAACTTCTGTGTGCCCGGGCCTCGCTTCCAACCGCCCGGCGAGCTTCCGATAGCGAGCGCCGGCCACTAATCCTATTTTGACGAAATGTATAGTTACTATCTATCTGAGCTCCTCGCTCTCTCCGTTGTCCGACAACGCAGCAGTTCACTATTAGCTCTTAATGCTTCTTTTCGTTGATGAATGTCGTCGCGAAAGCGGCACTTTCCTAGTTATACGTTTAAAGCTTGTAGTAGTTTAAGTATTAGGTTAATCGGGAGCCGTTCGCCGTTGTCCCGTTTTTATAATAGTCTGTTTGGATGGAGTTGGTCAAAGTCGGCTCCAATAAAAGAATCCGCAGCGGAGTCCGTGTTCCTAGCGGTCGGCTCCCGCGCCGCGCGCCGCGCACTGGGGGGCGGCGGCGGCGGGCGTCGGCGCGGCCGCGCGCGTGCTCGCACTTCATATCATACGTTAGACAGGTTTTATTATAAATACGTTTATCGTTGCGGCGACACGCGGTCGGCGGCCACTCCGGCGCACTCGCACTCTTTAACATCAACTCCCAGGAAAACAAGTTCCTATCTTTATGGCATATAATATTATCGATATTGATAACTACGATTTAATTATTGTTTAAAGCTATGTAATACATACATATAATCGTTCTAATTATAGGCATAGATATGTTCTCGTAAGAAGTTCCTGATGCATCGTAAATGTATGAAAATATATATAGTGATATACGTATATGATTTTTTTAAACATGAAGCGAAGTTAGGTACGTATTTAGGCAGTAGTGCGGTCGTCCTCTCTCGCGGGTCCCTCGTCCACCACAACTGACTAATCGTTTCAATACAAATTCATGGTCCGTGATATTTTGGTTCATAGTATTTCGTTGCGTAGTCATTAATAGCGTGCACAATGTTATCTTTCCGTATTGGAAGTGACGTCCGTACTGAGCCGAATACTTGTGGCGCTGGATGCAGGTCGTGGCTGCAGGGGACACTCGCCGAGCCGCCCGTGGAGACGCGACGACACCGCGTAGGCTTATCGGTAACACTTAATTATAATTATTATTGTAGCTAACATTTCCAAAACGAACGAACTCGAAACTCGGGCTGCGCGCCAGCGCTCAGCCTTCCTCGCATACAAGTGAGTTTATTTTGGAACTAAGTGTGATTCTTGAATTTTTATTGATATTGTAATATTATTAGTAGTGACATAAGTGCGTCCGTATCGAATCGATGGACTAACACGCAGTGTGGGCTCCCTAACCAACTGCTGCGTAACAGTTCATCGCTTCACCGTGTGTGCGTGGAGTCCGATTTACATTCGACGGCACAAAAGTCACGTTATAAAACATATTTTACATATTTACATTTTTATCTAGCGGCGTGTTCTATTACAATATTATCGAGTGAATCCTACTACAACATTGGGTATGTTTTTTTTTTCGTTTTATCTAAGTGCAATGTTTTATTCCACCGGTTGCCGGCGGTCCTTGTTATATGTGTGCAATGAGTCGAAGTTCGAATGTGTTTCGTCTATCTCCCATTGGCTCGCGATTCCCAAGGGCGTATAGAATTACACTATACAACTCTCTCTAACTAGATGAGAACGGTTTTCGTTCAGTACGTGACGTTGATTGAATTTTCTCTAATATTAATGAAAGGGAAATTAAGATGAAGTCCATGAAACCGTTGCGAGATAGACTTGGCGCCCGCGAACTATGTTGATGCGAAGGAGCGCGATTATAACACCATTATTTTGTTTGATTAGTATTTAATATTTATTAGAATGAAAACACGTTTGTTGAGGCGTTGCGTTCAGAGCTCCACCGCGTGACGGACGCCGTTAGCGTTACACAGGAGAAATATATATTTATTTTGACCGGTTCGTGTCTGACGTACGTGAGTGTAAGTTTTGAGTTAGTGTAGGTGGACAAATCGGTAGTGCGATGTTGTGTCTCCGCGGACGTACGCCCGCGGAATGAATCATGGTTCCTATGTATATTTCAATATTAACGCATCTAGAGTTTCACTATACTTTCCGAATACAAATTTTAATATTTTAAGATTAATTCGGACTAGTCTGTTGTATCTGCTGCTAGAGGTGCCGCCACGGTCATGTTGTCTGTTCGTTACTAAGTGTTTATTAGTTTAATTTGTAATTTGTCATTTGCAATATTGATATTATTATAATTTTGTTATAATCGGTACAGTTTATAAAATTACCTTTATTCTTATCTAGAAGCTACATACATGTGTTGACTGCGAGATATTAGTTTATTACCGGTAAGGTAGCTCGTGTCTATCATAGTTCCTAATACTGTATTGTAATAAAAAAGTTATTTTAAAATTCTTTACTAGTGAAATTTACTGTTCCTACTATATAAACTGTAACGCAAATGTTGAAATGATCAAAATTCTATACCGATTCATCGAGGAGTCTGCTAATTGTGTTTATTTTTATGTTGTTGCGTTATTTATACTAAAGGTACACGAATAATTAAACGTAAACTAAAAACAGTATTAAACAAACTAAAGTTACTAATAAATTGGGTTCAAGTGTACCTTCATAATTATAGTTTGCATTCAGTTATGTAATCGAAAATTCTTAAGTCAATTTCTTAGTACATTCGACCGTATTGTTTAGTTTATTTAAGTCGGGACAGTCTCACGTAGCATGGCGTGTGCGTAGCTAACCTCTACGAGCGAGCTACGCGCCTACGACGCATGCCATCCGTAGCCAGCAACAGATTACGAATACATTGTCAAGTGTAAATGGTAAAAATAAACTCAAAGTTAGTTTATCAGAAACTGGAGTTTTATTTTCATACCCGCTATTACTATACTGCTATCTGAAATGTTTTATTAAATTCGCTAATAAATAAATGCAAAACAGACGTTTTACTATCGCCATTCGGAAACATAGGTACTTGTTGCATTTAAAAATTTATGATCCACTAAAGTTTGTATTGTTGTAATTTGAATAAATTATTATATCAATATAGATATTATTTCAACCAGACACGTTTGTTTTTATTATGAAACATTTCTAACTAGGGAAATTAAAATATGAACAAACTATAGTATAGCAAATTGTGAACTTACACAAGTAACTACTATCAGTCCGGCCTATTCCTATAACAAAGCTGTTATATGTTGTGATTTTGAAGGACGAAACACCCGTAATAAAACACAAATCATCCATCAACCTCTTGTCTAGAGGAGGCCGGGGTATTCACGTTAACGGTGCCCATGATCTCGGGTAACCACTTAACACCAGACGAGCCGTTAACTCATTAACTAATATAGAAAAAGAAAAAAATAAGTGTATGTGAGACGAATTATTGAAACGTGTGCCCTTTTTTTTATTGCTCTTGTAGGCAGACGAGCATACGGCCCACCTTATGGTTAGTGGTTACCGTTGCCCATTGACTTCAGCAATTCCAGGGGCAGAGCCAAGCCGCTTCCTACCGTTAAGTACTCTCCACAAGTACTCTTCATTGAAGGATATGTCATAGCGCTCGGGAAACACCGTGGAGGGGAGCTCATTCCAGCCGGATGGTACGTGGCAAAAAATATCTCTGGAAACACACTGTGGATGAACGCAGTGGCTCCAGGTAGTATGGATGATTCTACTCCGGTGGCGAGCGGTGCGATAGTAAAAATGAGATAATGGTATCATCTCAAACAATTCTTCAGAGCACTCCCCATGGAACATACGGTAACTGGTATTTCTGCTTAGAGCAAATATATATCGTTCTTCGCTTAGAATAAAGCTCACAATTCCTTAGATCATGCTTAACAATGTACCGTTAGTATATTCAAGATAGCAGAAGTTGCAGAACGTGCAATTACACTCGTGCAGTAAAAAATCGTAAGTAAAAAAGGTTTTATTTCAGGTTAATAAACCCTGGCCACAGATCAACGTGGCGCACAACTTATGAATCTAATTTCTTGCTACAACCAAAGAACTCTGGAGTAACAACAAATGCTTAAGTCTTCCCGGCAATGATATTATCTATTAGAGTCGACAGACAACCAAATTTAATTACTAGAGTTCGCAGATATCACACCAATAATTTCGCTACCCACATTGAGACTTGGTATCTACTGAATAAAGTAAAAATCCCAATCTTAATACTGGAACAATTGACTGCTTCCCAGCAGAAATAGAAAGGAATGTGGATGCAATATCAAAGAATTCAATTTCAAGGAACACTCGTTAATTTTAAGAAGAAAAAAGACTTGAGTTACATTCTTAACTATTAAATGCATCATTTTTGTCAAAGTTTGATTATATAAAAATGTTGCAAGTAAAATTCAATAAATCAAGCATGATTGTTTCGGGGCACAAACAGACAAAACAAATTAAACTTACTTTTTATAACCGATTTTATAGCAACATTCCACAAATAATATTTGTTTATGGACACTTAAAATCCATACCAATATCAATTCCGCCTATTTTTGCCGCAAAGTAGTAGCGTTCTGCTTTCTCATTTTTCTCAGTCGTTTGCACTCGTCGTCAACATCGCTTTGAATGATTATGATATCTATTACACATGATATTATGATATCTATTACACATGATATTATGATATCTATTACACATGATATTATGATATCTATTACACAAAACAACTGTATTTTCGACTTCACGTTTTAAGAAGAGGAGCATAATTCACGTTGCTATATCTATAGGCTCCTATAGCCCTGGGATGTGAACTCGTTCTCAAACCTAGAGCCTTAAAAAAAGGAAATATTGTTAAAACTATTAATAGTTAATGTTGACAACATTTAAAAAACATTAGTGGACAACATAAACTTTTTCAACCCTTGATGAATTATCAATTTGCATTAACCTCGAAAGCTCGAGTTGTAAGGTCTGCATGAAAATACAAATGAATATGTCAAGAGCCTCCTTCGCTGTACTGTGGTAATAAAATAACCGACTTTTACGATACCTAAACTATAAAGCCGTAATATTTAATATTTTCAATATTATAAGGTACTTAATTATTCATAAGCTTTCGATTTGCATGAATTAATTTGGAAAGCATTGTAGCGCAGACATCGTTCTGTTTATTTTGAACGGTCGTAATTTTACTAAAATCTTCGCATTACTCAGGTTAGTTAATACCCCCACTAACATAATGAGTCCTGGTTGCTTTAATAAATATATATTTTTTTTTATTGCCCTTGCACTTAGACGACCCACCTGATGGTGAGTGGTTACCGTCGCCCATGGACTTCAGCAATGCCAGAGGCAGAGCCAAGCCGCTGCCTACCGCTTAATACTCTTCACAAGCCTCTTTTAAAGAAGGACATGTCATAGCGCTCAGAAAATACCGTGGAGGGGAGCTCACTCCATAGCCGGATGGTACGTGGCAAAAACATAATATATTTTATTTTTATTGCTTAAAGACCCACTGTTTCGCCACAAGGTCAGAGTCTGTTTCTTTCTTAAAGGTAAAGATATTCAGCATTCCTTATTGGGTATACTAGTCTCTGTTTTCATATGCGTGTGTTTCCAGTACACAAAATTATCATAGACAAAGTGAGGACAGCTCTCCAAGTGTTTTGCATCTTCTTAAATTCGGCAAACGTGTTCATTCAATTAGTTGTGGTAAAAAATTGTGTTTGAACTAATCAATCGTGAATTGGAAGCTACTTAGAAATGCCCCTCGTACACCGTGCGCCTCTAATCAGACGGTGTTTGAACAAAAAAAACATAACCCTTAGCCTGTACGATTGAAGGCACTGTCACAAGGATGCAAAGGGGATCTTGTTAGGTCGCTGCTCCACTTAATGCTATTGGATTTCTACGTTTTTAAGTATTATTTTCAAATATCCAGCTTCTAGTTTCGGATATCGGAAACGTTTTTATTTTTGACTGTATTCATTGTATGACATGTACTTAAATAAACAATAATTACTATGATGCTCTGAAAGCTCCTTCTCACTGAGTTTCGCAAAGGTTATGACACGACCTTCTTTAAGCGAGTTTTGAAAGCAGTATGTAAGGTTATATAGCTTGGTTATGCTCTCAGCATTGCTGACGAGCACCATCGATGCTATCCGGTGGGCTGCAAGCTCGTTAACCCTTTGTAACTACATAAAAACCCGTCATCAACGTCTAAAACGAAATAAAGCTTACAGAAAATACATACATATGTGTATAAAAATCGTATGCCTAACTATCTACAAGAATCCCCTTAATGTGAGTTTCAATTTTTTTTTAGAGATTTTTTTACTTCCTGGCCAAAATGACCATTAGCTGACAGCCTAACTGATGTGATGAACTAGGAGATTTTAAATGAGGGAATTAAGTAGGCAAATAGTTTAAGATGGGATGTTGTAACTATATATTGAGAAGGTATCTTTAGATATCATGTTTGGCTATTTACGTATTAATAAGTTTGTCGAGAATTTCCGAACTAGAATATTTATTATTACAACAGACGTTTTCATGTATTTATACTCAAAGCTTGCAATTTCTTTTATTAGTAAGTATTGGAGTATGTTTTAGTTTTGCTATATCGTTAAAGCAGTTAGTTGCCCAAGTTCCAATATAGAAGTATTTATAATATTGACTGAGTCGGTGACTGCAGAGCCAAGAGTCATGGGTCAGGCGAACAGATTTTTTTTGTTCTTTGTTTTGTTATGTTTAAAATATATACCTTTACCGATCTTATCCCTTATCTATCTGCACTATATGTATTTGTTCACACTTGTGTAAGTATGTTTATCACTCTCAAGTTCCCTATATTTATTTTTATCACTGGTGGTGGGACCTCTTGAGTCCGCACGGGTAGGCACACCCACACCGCCTATTTCTGCCGTGAAGCAGTAATGCGTTTCAGTTTGAAGGGTGGGGCAGCCGTTTTAACTACACTGAGACCTTAGAATTCATATCTTATCTCACTAACCACTTAACACGAGGTGGGATGTAACCACCCATCTAAGCAATAAAAAAAAAGGGAATTCTTGTTGGATCCAGACAACTGGGTGTAATATGCTCTGGTTATTTCTTTATTTATAGTCTAAATGGTGTTGGTTTTTCACAATAGTGTGGTAGTATGAGTTCTTTAGCGCACCACGATTCTGACGGGCTAATCGTTTTAATTCAGAAATAAATCATAGCGCAGATTACCAAAATCGCTTATCGCTAGCCGCTTGAAGTGGGACGACGGCCGTATCCCGTTCGATTGTAGGAACTGTCACACGGATGCAAAGGGGATCTCACTAAGTTATTGATTATATCGGAATAAGTCGCTCGCGGGGGTTGCGTCTCCACTCCCCCCAAACCCCCCCCAGGGTGTCGAGGATATATCGGCCGCATTATTTTACATATATGAGACATAGTTGCATACATAATTCGGGAGTGCGAGTAGATAAAGGAAACCCTTTTGCTTGGATACTATGTTATCTTTCACTTCCGAACTTTTTCTAACGTTGAAATGAGGGTCGACAGAAATGTTTCATAATTTTTTTAGTATTTTAGTATTTTGAAACATTGAAAACAATTTTGTTTTGCAAAGATTTTGAATTGTGATGAAAACTATTAAACTATGCGTGAGTGTATAAAATGACAGGTTGTGTAGGCTAAACAAAATGATTTAAAACATTATTTTCATTATTTTTTTTTTTTTTTTTTTTTATTTTTTTTTATTAGGCTCACAATACACATCACAAGCTAAAGATACATAAAAAAACACAAATAAAAAGAAACAAAATCTGGCTTGCAACATAAGTTATGTGCGCACGACAAAACAAGATTATTATATAAATATTAACAAGAGAAAAATTGAAATGACTGTGACGGATCTTGAGGGAAAATACTTGCTATCGATTAATACGACATTTTCTTTCGTATGACCGTGTGTTTAGCACATTTAAAATATTAACTTACAAAAAAACTAAAAACTACAACCGATTCGCTTCACATATTATTTGACAAGTGTTTTTTCTTAAGACCGTGTTGCCAGACTCATTGCACAAAAGTTACGTTCCGAGACAATGACTATTAAATTGTTTTGGACTAGTAAAAAAGTATATATTTATTTTGTTGATTAAATTTTAAATGAAAAACTTCACTAAGCTTAAAAGAACTAAAAGGACACTCAAAAGAATCCTGCAGTTTATTTAATACAACAAAACAAACAAAAGATACATTATAGGGGATGACGTAATAAAAATATTCGTTCATATTCTCCCGCGACTACGCTTACATCGCAACCTGTGTCAGTGTCGTGTCACTCGCAGCTCGGAACTTTGTAAGAACAATAAACGAAGTTAGTGTTACAAAATCCTTAACGAACAAGGTCACATCAAGGGTCTTTACAAACTTTGTCGCGTTCATGTGTGTTTTTGTTGTTTTATGAACGTGTAGTTCGAGTTGCGACGTAACATGCTTTATGGCTTGTGGCGAGATCGGAATGACGAGAAACGCTTAAGAGCGATTAGCAATGAACACTAATCATACCAACACATACTTGTACCAATTTCTAAAATAGCGGATAGATAGCGGTATACGATAAGTATAAACAAAACAAAAGAAAAACAAAAATAGTACAATAACTGTAGATTAATTGATAAGAAAAAGTCATGATGTCAAATGTGCAAAAGCAATAAGACGATACGTGAATTATCAATGCAAAAGTTCAAAATGGGTCATTGGACCCGTTATAGTATGTTTAGTGTTAAATATCGAAGCAAAGTTTCAGTCCTTGGACGAAATGCCTCGCGCTTACAATAGGCAGTGGGGAGCAACTTGGTTATGCCTCTGACATTGCCGATGTCCATGAACAACAGGAAGACTGCGAAATTTGTAATGGACCACCATTACAAATATGGACATATCTGTGGATGCATATATAAATAAATTTATAATTCTATTTCCGAATTGAATTAACTTTTGAAGTAAAAAGTCGATATTAAATCACAAATGATAAAACAGAAAATATGGTAGCAGGTATTGTAATTACAAGTTATTTTTATAGTATTGTTAAGTTTTTTTTTTATTGCTTAGATGGGTGGACGAGCTCACAGCCCACCTAGTGTTAAGTAGTTACTGGAGCCCATAGACATCTACAACGTAAATGCGCCGCCCCCCATCTTGAGATATAAGTTCTAGATCTCAGTATAGTTACAACGGCTGCCCCACCCTTCATACCGAAACGCATTACTGATTCACGGCAGAAATAGGCAGGGTAGTGGTACCTATCCGTGCGAACTCACAAGAGGTCCTACCACCAGTGAAGTCGTAATCAGTGTGTTTAGTGCGAGTTTTGTAACGTTCTCACTAGCGAGCCAGTTTGCTCAAATTTGTATGCAATTGGAACAGCGCCCCTAGCGGCAAACGTACTCGGTGTTATTTTGTGAGTGCGAGTTCATATTAACGTTGTGATCTCGTAACCGAGTAATTTTACCGAAATGAGTACTACGAATGACATTTGTGCGAGTGCGTGTTACAAATTAGTGGATTTTAACGTTTCGATCGAGTATTTCTTTAGTAGTTTTATTTTTCCAACTAGAGAGGCAAAAATATCATGCCATAGAGCCTAATCTTTTTTTATGAAAAATGATAATATGGAGTGAAATGGATTTGATTAATTTTAAGCATTAATCAATTGGCATGGAATGAAATGAAATGAGATCAGATAATATGGGATAAAATATAATCTCTGCAAAATGCTGATTATATACTGAGATTTTTTTCAGTGGACCTTTTCGAAGACTTCGAGAAGCTACGTCCAGCGGTTTTGTTTAATTTTTTTTAATTTTCGCACTTTCACAGATACTAAGCAGTTAATAAACCCACGTTACTTTGTTATTGCACAGATGGGTGGACGAGCTCCCGGCCCACCTAATCTTAAGTGGTTACCGGAGCCCATAGACATCTACAACGCAAATGCCGCCTCCCACCTTGAGATATTAGTTCTAAGGTCTCAGTATAGTTACAACGGTTGTCCCACCCTTCAAACCGAAACGCATTACTGCTTCACGGCAAAAATAGGCAGGGTGATGATACCTACCCGTGCGGACTCACAAGACGTCCTACCACCAGTAATTACAAAAATTAATTTTGCGGGTTTGATTTTTATTACATGATGCTATTCCTTTACAGTGAAAGTCAATCGTAAACATCTGATAAGTACGTATTTCATTAGAAAAATTGATACCCGCCGGCGGGATTAGAACACCGGTGCATTGCAAGATACGAATACACCGGACGCCTTAACCTTTAGGCCAGGACGGTCTCAAAATTACACTTATACACGAAGAAATATTAAATACGCATTAACTAAGAAACATTAAATAGACAAAATAAAACAATTCACACAATTTAGCTCCTCGCGGTCCCTCCAAAATGTCTTTTCATCTTTTTTTCCTAGTTGTTCAATTGTAAATGAATAAATCAAAATCAAATCGAGTTTACGTTCTATACGGTGAAAAATGAAGAATTGTGAGTGTGAGTTGAGATATGCTACTCGCTTCGCAGGGCGTTTATTCACCGAGAGCAGCAATAATATTATTTCTCGTATATTGGTAGCACGTGATGTTTTGGCATTAGACCGTCTAAATGAAATACAACGCATTTTAACAGCATTTTAATGAGAACCTACTACTTTCAAAATTATTCGGGTAATGTCACGTGTTCAATACTATTTTGTACCTTTAGAATTAAAGTGGCTCAACCCAAAATTCTTAGTTTCTGGTAAACTTCAATATTGTAATACAATAATTGTATTTTTTTAGTTTTTCGGTTTAAACACTTTAAGGCATGCCATTTTATTTGAAAAAGACAGAAAGAGTACTTTGTCCTTTTCTAGACTAAAAGAGACTGTTTAATTTTATAAGCTGATAGAATAATATAGAAAAGAATAATAGGATACCCTCTAATCGTCACATTGGAAAAAGGTATGGCTTTATCATTTTATCATTTAAATTATTTTTTATTGCACTTATAAAACTAATTTAATTTACAATATGTAACTACATATATCTATAACTAATCCGTACTTGTCAAATTCCTCATAAATTGTCAATATTCTTAATAAAATTCCTATTAATAATATACAAGTGCAAATGTTGAGCTGCTTGCCAGAAATGATATAATAGTGTTTTGTTTTTTTGTTGTTTCCTTGTAGGCTGCCTGTAATAATCTAAACCTGTGTGAAAGGCAATAAATGATTTTATTATTATCTACTAATGGTAGTCCAGTGGTCGAAATTTGACCATAATTTATTTAAATTTTAAGTTTGAACATTATTATAGTTTTATTGTCACCTTTCTATTATCATCATTTCTATAATAATCATTGCTCTATGTCGCCAAGGCTACATTATAGAAAAATAATATTAAAGACAAAAAATATTAATCTATTCTCAATTTGACCACAGATTGATAAATCAATAAACAAAAAAAGTATAAATGCATGTGTGTGTGTGTGTGTGTCAAATACATGGTAATGTGTGTAAGGTTTTTTTATTCATTTAGTTTATTTTTTTATTGTTTATGCACAATTAAAAAAAAAAATTAGCAATCTGCACTACTTCTCTATATTCTCTATGAGTGTGGGAAATTTCATACTTCTCCGTCCGCGCAATTTTCCTAAAAAGGAGTCCAACATTTTTGCTGCACGTATTACCTACTTAAAATGTAGGTTTTTAATAATAATACATAAGTGTTTTGAAATATAAAACTAATCTTAAATTTTTTAGTTATACCACTTCCATTCTAAGGGTGCAATTTCGAAACAAACTTTGCCGTAATGGCGTAACCTTTAAAATACACGAAAACTGCCCAGCATAAACATATTTTTTTAGTAACTTTAATAGAAGTATTAGAATTAGAAGTTTATTATAGAATTTATTTAATTGTAATTACATATTTAGACATACTTAACATAATTAATCTTGGAATAGGTAATTATTTCAGCTTTTTTTAATTAAAGAAATTATGTTTTACATAGGTAGGTTTAATCTTTTACCTGTTGAACGTTTATAAAATGATTGTATTTACGGTAATAGTGTTGATGATCTTCATTAGGTGGCCCAAATATACTAAAATTATTACGAGCATCCATCCTTATTTATAAATGTGTAAAGAAGCAAAATTATTATTACATTGTTCAAATTTCTATATAATTTATAAATATAAATCTGTACGTATGTACCTGTAAATATGTACATTGCGCGCGTGTGTGTGTGTGTGCGCGTGTGTATGTGCGTGTGTGTATATATTTCTATAATAGATAGATACACAGTGTGCAATTCATTTCGAAATTATTCTTGCCCATCTAATGGTTGTCTGGAAGAGATCACTCTTAGCGATAAGACCAAGAAAAAATGTTTCACAATATTTATTCATTTTGTGTACAATAAAGAATACTCTTTCACTGGTGGTAGGACCTCTTGGGAGTCCACACGGGTAGGTACCACCACCCCGCCTATTTCCACCGTGAAGCAATAATGCGTTTCGGTTCGAAGGGTGGGGTAGCCGTTGTAACTATACTGAGACCTTAGAACTTATATCTCGAGGTGGGTGGCGCATTTACGTTGTAGATGTCTATGGGCTCCAGTAACCACTTAACATCAGGTGGGCTGTGAGCTCGTCCATCCATCTAAGCAATAAAAAAAAAAACAACTCTATCTCGCTCTCTCTCTCTCATCAAACAACTCTTTAAAAAAAAGCAATGATTTAATAAGAATTAAATGAAAAAGCAAAGAATTAATATGTATTTACAACTAGCTAGACGTCTATAAAATTTTCTAACCGAAAAAATATATGTGTATAAACCATTAGAATAGATAAAACCTTAAAAAACAACATTATTATTAAAAACGAAAGAAAAAATCTTGATATTGTATTGGTTTCACGGCAAAATTTTTAGTGACTACTTAACTTGCTTGAAAGTGAAGAAATACTCTCAAAATCCATTAATTTGTAACTCGCACTCGCACATACAATAATCGAGAGGCTCACTTCGGTAAAGCTATTCGATACATGAGACAGCAACATAAACAAACCTTCTCTCTCCCACAAAATGAGATTCATAAGCTTACCACTAGGTGGCACTGATACAAACTCACACAAATTAAACATAACATTAACATCGACTGAGTAATTAAAAAAACTCGCACTAAGCACAGGTACATTACCCATTACCCGACTAATTATAAATATCGTTAGAAAGCTTGGCATTTCAATTAAACGCCTTAAAAAAAAACTTGCATGCTACCAATATAAAAGAAAAAATTATTGCTTCTAAAGATGAATAAACGTCCTGCAAATCGAGTAACTCGCACTCAGAGCTCCGCACGTTTCACCGTGAAGAGCGTACACTCGATGCGAGTCATTCGATTCGATTTTTGAAACTCGCACTAAGCCTACAGATCTCATAAATTTTATTTACAACGTGAATACAACCAACCATGGTCACACGTTTGAAACATTAGCTCAATTTCATTGAAATAATACCTGTCCTACTCATTAAACAATAACAGAGAAGTATTCAGTGCTAGAAATAGGCACAGTAAAATTAGACATCCTTAGTGCCTATTGATATTTAAAAATACATCACTATTAAAGTAATCTCTGAGCAACATTAAAATCTTATATAACATTACACGAGTCTATACCATCGATACGAATAGAATGGAACCGGTAATCGAAAGTGAGCTTATACCATACGAGAATCAAGCTTTATCTTTAAACTAGAGGTCCCGCAGTAGTCGAAATTCGACTATAATTAATTAGAATTGTAAGTTTGTACACTATTATGATTGTATTTTATGCTTCTATTATCACAAATTTCGCCAAGACTATACTATAAAAAAATATTAACAAAGACAAAAAATATGTAATCAATTCTTAATTTGACAACAGACGTCAAGAACAAAAGTTTGACAATAAATAGTATGCATGCGTGTGTGCGTCAAATACATGGTATGTAGTGTGTCTAATGTTTTCTTTATTGATTTAATGTATCTTTTATGTATTATTTAAAAAAAATATTAGTATTGTGCACTTCTTCTCTATATTCTCTATTAGTGTGGAAAATTTCATACTCATCCGTCCGCGTAATTTTCGTAAAAAGGGATACAAAGTTTTTGCTTCACGTATTAATATATAGATTATCGTGATCTATTGCTATCCATCGATATTGGTTGTCAGAAAAACGAGGGCCAACCCTTCATACGCAAAATCTTTAACGCACGATTTAAAAAAAAAGAAAACGAACTATTGGAGGGCGTTCGGTGCCGATTGAGATGGAAATGCCGATTGCGCCGATCCGGTGCCGATCGACGCGTCGATAACTCCACTCATAACGATGGGGAGAGAATTTTAATGTGCCACCATTTTGGCGCAATGCTCAAATTTTACGACCGCCAAGTCATTATGAGGGAAATTATTGGCGCTCTGATTGCTTTGCCAGTGATAAAAATTCTCAATTCAGCAATAAGGTAGGAACTAAATCCGGCTTAGATTGTAATAGCTGCCCTGGTTTGGTCGTACTGAAAGGTTACAAGGAATTCTGTTTCATTGCGAAAGTTTTCCAAGCATTAAAGTTTATTTTAACCCAATTATAATAAAGTTTGTTTTTGTGATTAGTGGTTTTCTAACATTATATCACTACATTCATATAATTCAATTAAAATTGATTAACAAATCCATTTTCATATTATAAATCAATATTTATACCCTTAAAAATCGAGATGAAGAAAAGTAATAATTATATATTATAATTTCTTTACTATAACAAATAACAGCAACACATGCATTGGTGCTTGCAAAAACATTGAGAAAATGAAATAAATATAGAAAATACGCCGAAAGCAATTATTTGAAAACAACCATCATGATACATATTTACTGTACGTACATCGTTTCATTAACGTATTAATTCTGTACCATAAAATAACCCGAAACGGATTTGTAAATAATATTATAACATCTCAATTTAATAAATAAAGCAGGGCGCATTGTTTATAAAATCGTAACGAAACCATTTCGTATTTCTCAATTGAATTCGAAATCGAATTACCTATTCAATTATTTAAACCATTAAAACAATAGGCACGATAATAAATACTTTTGTAATAAAACGTCGAAAGCTGATTACAACAGAACGAGTTTCGATATGTTTTTTTTTTTATTATTATTTTAATTTACTCATAAAACGATAATGCTTCTCGAGTTATTGAATTTTTGTTTCAAATATTTTGTTAGTCACCGGCCACAAACACTGGCCGAAATGATATTGAATCAAATAAAAACTGCGTTTCTCTCATATCGGTATTAATGAATTAATACTCTTGCGCACATTATATCAGCTTCTTACATCTTCAATTATGTGTTACTTGCATTTTCTTGTTGATGACAGCTGGTACTGGTCGTAAAGCCCTTAACTTAATCCATTCTATCTGCCGATAGAGCATTTTACAATCCTACTTGGGTTGATAGCGAACTCCTGCCCAGTCTTGCAGCAATGCAAGCATGCCTTCCTATGTAAAGTAGGACAGTCTGTAACAAAGCACTTGAATCTTTAACATATCCGAATGCTGACGATACTATTCCCTTGCATCTATAAGTTTCAGTATTATCAAACGGGTTATGAACATACCTAAATATATAGACCAAAAGAAGAGGATAAAAAATTGGCTAGTGCTATGGTATATTGTGGGTTCACACGAGTAAATAGGTACTATCAGTCTGCCTATTTCTGTCCCTAAACAGCTAAGAATTGCAGATTAAAGATTAGAACTATATTATTAAAATAAAGACTCAGACGGAATGCAGCCATTTTTTTGCAAAAATATCTAAATTGACATGTAAATAAACAATGTATTTTAAAACCCATTATAAAAAAATCAGAAAAAGAAACTGAGCTACGAATGATAGCATTTTAAATTGTTACAATAAAGGTACCTCCTGACACGGCGGTACAAGATATATTACTATTGAACTTACTTAAAACTCTGGGTCCATCAAGAGTTTCGAACAAAGCTTAAAAGTTAAAAGAAAATGGCCGTAGTCAGGTGGAGTGTTCGTTGAATAGACAAAGTTTGTACGGTGCCTGTGATTAATGAGCTGCTGTTTATGCCGAGCATTCTCAATGAGGATTAGCTACCGGTCTTACAGTTTCAAAAGAACGTGCCTGTTAATATTTTTGATACATTGATAGACGAGTAAACCTTATTCCTGTTGTTTAAAACTGAATATTCCCTAGCGCGTTTGTTCTGCGATCGTCTAGTCTGGATTACGTGATCGCATACGTAATTTTCGCTCAAACATAAATAAATAAAAAGAAACTCAAAATAAACCAATTAAATTTTGTTATTTTCCAGAAGATTAATTTTTATTTCGAGCATAACAACTGTTTTTATCATGAGTAACTGAAAAAATATTGTATTTTTTGCACTTGCGAAACTCGGCTACGTTGCTCTGACAAAACTGACTTTTTTTATTGAAAGAGCTAACGGCCCACCTGGTACTAAGTTGTAACTACATTTTGAGAAACGGAACGAGCTCTCAATTGTGTCGTATAGCAGTTGTCACTTCAAACCGAAACGGAAGGTTGCTGCGCGGCTGAAATTCATATAATTGCGGTACCTGCCCATACCGGCTTGTATTATCCAATAAACGGTCCTATTGTTTCAACTATTAAAAAATTGTGAGCCATCGCGGAAAGGCTGGCCGATGTGAAATATTGATATTATTTTGTACAGGCATAGATGCATAAAAGGATAGTTTACGACAGGAAATTCATGTGGCGTAATGAAAAATAAAATATTAATATTAAGAAAGAGTATCGCCACACCGTATACACTACTATATATACCTAGTACTGTATACTGTATATATACTTAGTCTGGCCATAAATACTGCTACAATTAAAAATAAACAAAATATTACATTTGAATTTGGAATCTGTCATTTTTATATGATTGCTCAATAAGTTTTCTCATTTTGGCGCCAATACATTGTACAATATTTTGCGATATTAAAATGGAGTGAGGTGATAAAGAGAACCGAATCGCTGTGATTGCATTACGCAAAGTAGGTATGGAGCCAAATGCGATTTAAAAAACTCTCCATACGCTTGGTATTAGTAAAATGTTTGTGTACCGGGCTATTAATAGGTGCAATGAGACCTCCTCTGTTTGTGACAGAAAAAAATCTGGCCGTCCACATAGTGTTCGTACTGAAAAGGTGGTCAAAGCAGTAAGGAAAAGAATTCGAAGAAATCCTGTCCGAAAGCAAAATATTTTATCTCGGGAGATGAAGATAGCACTTAGAACCATGTCGCGTATTTTAAAAGATGACTTAGGACTTGCAGCCGTACTTGCAGACGTACTGGTCATTACTTAACTGATAATTTAAAAGAGAATAGGGTGGTAAAATCGAAATAACTACTGAAGCGGTACGCAAAGGGAGGTCATAGAAAAATTTTGTTTACGGATGAGAATTTGAGCAACATTTTAACAAACAAAATGACCGTATTTATGCTCAAAGCTCTAAGGAAGCTTCCCAATTAGTTGACAGAGTGCAACGTGGGCACTATCCGACTTCAGTGATGGTTTGGTGGGGTATTAGCTATGAAGGAGTGACTGAGCCATACTTTTGTGAAAAAGGTATCAAAACATCGGCACAAGTGTATTAAGATACCATTATTGAGAAGGTAGTGAAGCTCCTTAACAACACCATGTTCAATAATCAAGAATGGTCCTTCCAGAAAGACTCGGCGCCAGGTCATAAAGCTTGCTCTACGCAGTCTTGGTTGGAAACGAACGTTTCGGACTTCATCAGAGCTGAAGACTGGCCGTCGTCTAGTCCCGATTTTAATCCGCTGGATTATGATTTATGGTCAGTTTTAGAGAGTACGGCTTACTCTAAGCGCGATGATAATTTGGAGTCCCTAAAACAATCCGTACGATTGGCAGTGAAAATTTTTCCCATGGAAAGAGTGCGTGCTTCTATTGATAACTGGCCTCAACGTTTAAAGGACTGTATGGCAGCCAATGGATACCACTTCGAATAAGCTTTTTATACTTTAAATTTTTTTATATTTATGTATTAAACTAACACACTGTAAAAGTAATAAGTGTTATTTGCAATAGATTTTTTTTTATTTTTTATTGTAACAGTATTTATGGCTAGACTCAGTATACGCATATATATTCGCACATAGCGCAGTGACGCGTCGCCACGATATGCATCGCCACCTAGCAATTGGTTTTACTCGCGGCTATAAAAGTTTAATATGAAAAAACACACACTACTTATTTCTACACGAATTTTCCAGAATCGTTTGACGCCGATACTCAATGTAAACAATTTCGACCTGAAAAAAACATTCAAACTCTTGACGACAGATCTGTTTGGAGAATTTCCTAAAACAGTGTAAGAATGTAAATAATATAGACAAACCGTATAAGCATTAAGGAGTCAGAGTGTGGTCGCACCCCGTTCGGACAAAGCCATTGAAACGGGTTAGATGTGCATTTGTGTAGAGGTACAAATTGCGCACCCCATGTTTATCTCCGACCTCGCGACCCCTTCCACGTATTTATCTTCAACCCTTCGACGTCCGACGACATTGCATCGACTTTGTAACGTTTTGTTCGATTCTCAATACCAGACGTGTTTTTGTTTTTGTTTCAATGTAGTAGATTTGTGTGGACTGATTTTAATGAAACCTTTATCAGCGTCTTAGCGTCTAGATTATCAAGTCATTATTAATTTAACACGTTCACTGCGGAACAGGCCCAAATCAGCCTGCCGCGGAATTTCACCTGGTGCGGACGAAGAAAACTATGTCCCTCTCGCTGGTGCGGAACGATTATCTCAGGTGTTTGTAAAGGTACGACAAAGACAAATATATATTTGAGATTGTGGTCAAAAGTATAGGTGTTCCCTATAAAAACATCACGGCAGGCCTTTATCGGCCTATCACGCACTGACGGTAAAAAATATCAACTCGGTGCGGGAGGAGGCCTATTGTGGCCCGCCGTCCCAACAGGCTGTTGGCGGCCCGATACCGCACAGAGCGCCCGCCTCGCCAGTTAGTGTTGGGCAAGCTATCCGAATTAACGTACGTCACGTTTTTTTTATTCCTTAAAATTAAAGGCACGATGTCAGGCAACAAAAGAAAGATAAATATTTTGGAAAATAAATTAATTTGCGGTGCAGATAGTGATAGTGACAGCAGTCAGGAGATATTTTCCTTGAAAATGAGAAGAAGGTTTCAAAGAAAGAATTTACAGAAGCATTAATACAATCAATTACTGGAAAAAATATATGCCCTGATAGTAAGTATAACGACGTGCAACATAACTGTAACCATCTTTAGACCTATGTTGAAGGTGATTCCTTCTGTTTCGTGTTGACGACGTTCTACCTCTGCAACAGGTAGCTATTGTCATTATTTTTTACACATTACGAGTGCTTAGGTGGCTGTGCATGGTCTTCGAGCATGAGCTTTGGTTTGACTCCGTTTATTTTTCTGCGAGCAATGTATGGCGTTTATTGCACTACTCCTTGTATTAAGGTATGTTATGACACTCTGTTTACTTACTCAATAACACATGAGTTGTTGTTTCGGGTCAGAAGGCTGCATTTAACTTGAAAATAACGCTTCAAGTCTACTATATAAGGCCCTGTATTATATGTACATATTTTGTTTTCACAAGCTTAACAAATAGAGTGGTCTGAAAATTGCAGAAAACAAAGTTGTATCACCTTATCTTGTAGCATGTTGTGTTTAATTTTACCCATCAAAGTGTGCACTTTGACAACGCATGGTGATGAGATTTGACTATTTCAAGACCTATGTTAACTTTTTCATTTTATTTGAGAATCTATTTAATACACAGAGAGCCCTGTAGTCAAATTCATAAGGTAAATGAATCACAGAATTTAAAAAATCATTTCAGGAAATCAAGTAACACCTACGGCCGATCATATCCTTGAGATGAGCGGTAAACGGCGAAATTGTGTAGGGTGCTATGAAAAACTGCGGGAAACCATGAAGAGTTCCGAGGTGAAAAGGAAAGTAAAAAAAATTAAAACATACTGCAGAATGTGCAAGCAAAATCTTTGTGCGAAATGTTTTAAAGACAGCCATTAATAAATAATTAAATAAACAATTTTTATTTCTTTACTTTAATTCTGTTTTATTTTCGATATCCCCTTATTTTTGTCTTTCCCATCACTACTAAAAATACTTTCTAGTGCGGTTCTGGTCGATATCGACCCACCACTTTCCCTGGTTTATTTCTCATTTTCTGTTCGGCAGATCCCGGGGCGAATCAAATCTAAAGAAGTTGGGTTCAAGGTTTTTCCAACAGTCCAAAAACTGTTTACCTACATTATGTTTTCGCAAAGTTATAGCAATTCAATCTAACCTTGTGCTGACGTGTCGAAAAAGACCTACCACGCACTGGCGGAAAAATCATTGGGGACACAATTTGGCCCGCCGCCGCACCAGACAAAGGTTTAAGATTTTACTTGCCGCAGCGAACGTGTTAAGTAATAATAATATGTGCGTGTAAGCTTGAGGGTAGATATTATCTTGTTGAACACCAAGTAAAACGATGTCACTTTTTGATTCCTGATTTAATCAACAATATGTTATCTTAACAATTCACTTTAACACTTGTCCAACTTTAACCAGTACGTACAACAGTCACTGAATCACACAACGTAACACGGATATAATAAGTGCACCAGGCAAACGCAGTCCAACGAATGTTCATTTTAAGGCACGTTCCGCCTTTTTATACTAGCCGGCGCAGCTGGCTTATGAGTCACTTCTGTTGCAGCTGTTGTTTACGAGTGGAATGACACGGCCGGCGCACCTGGCTTGTGTGAGTCACTCCTATTGCACGTGCTATATAACATAAATATCGTTAACGCCGTCACGGCCATACTGACGTGCGCTCGTCCTCGTGCGCGCATTCTTATGGTATGTCTGTGAACAACAAACGTGTTCGTTCATCCTGACATTAACGGATGCAACTTAAAACGTGGTCTATGATATTAACAATCTAGTACGGTTCGGTTCGCATAATTCTTCAGAAAATCCTATACTGGCTATAAATAACCTTCAGACTGCTTACATACCTGGGCCAGCTCATTTAAAACTCTTCAGGTATGTAAGTATGTCCCTTTTAACTTAGACCGGAATTGTTATCCCTTCAGTTTTTCGAACTGGACCGGATAATGCTAGACCGAATCGCAATCCCTGTAGCTAATTGTTGTGGCTAATCTGGATGAAAATCCCTATAGCCAAGCCATTGGACCGGACAGACCCTTCAATGACTTCACACTTTCTTTTCTTTTTTTTTTTCTCTTTTTTTTTTGCTAGTCCGGATTAACATCTCTCTAGCCACATACAATTCTCTTTTTTTTTTTTTTTTTTAATCTGCGTGTACGGTAGCGTTTGTTAAAACATTTCTTAAACCAGAACATTTATACGGAATTTCTTCAGAAATAGTGCGAGACCGACCATCGTTTTCTATATTTCCAACACCTGCACCTGAGGTGCCTGAGCTTACAGACATTGTATCACTACCCACAGACTATGTTTGCTGTATCGCTATTTGCGTACAAAAATGTCGCTTCTATTGTCAGTGATAGAGTCGTCATCATTAAGATCAGTTTCATGAACAAGATTAATTAACCCATCTGTGTACGCCGTCACGTCATCGTCACTATAATTTTCAGAAATTTCTAGTAGGCCTGACGGGCCTCGAGGTATTTCACGTAAGTTTTCATGGGGAAATTTGTACACTCTATTAGAACTATTTACATGTCTCAATTTATACCTATCGTTTTCCAAAACTGCAGTAATGTTGAAGGGACCTTTACATTTTCGGTCAACTTACGAAAACAAAATCCCCAGCGGAAAAGAGGTTGACTTTAGCTTTGCCTCGACTAAACCAAGCTTCTGTTTGTGCCCTTTTTTTTATGTTTTCGCCGGTCTTCGACCGTGCTAAATCAAGATCTAATCTAGAGGGATTATCACTCTGTTGAAACTTTAAGATATTTCAAGTGAACTACCCTGAACGGCAAACGTCTATTCTATTGGAGTAAACCCTGTTACTCGACAACGTGCACTATTAAGGGCGAGTTGAATATCCCCTAAGTGCTCTTACCATCATGATTGGTCTAAGTTACTTTCAGATCAAAGAGTGACTTGTTCATGAAACCGCTTACCATTGAATAAATTACTATGACTTTGTTTTATAAGACTACATTCTGACCCTGAATGGAACATAAAGGGGAAGCCAAAACCACTTATCTGTAACACACTGAAGCTCTGGAACACACGTTGACGTCTCTGGTTGCACCTGCCACAGCACCTGGAGCAGTGTCGTTTTTCTTCTTGTAGCGCATGGAACACCCAGAAGCTACATGACTCGCATCACCGCACACGTAACAGCTGACTTGCAGGCGAGAGCCAGGCGCCCCCGGATGAGGAGGTTGTTCAGGTTTTGCTGGAATATCTCACAGTCTCCTACGAGGCGGTGCGCCCTAGCGCAAGTGCAGCCGGAGCGCGGGGGCTCCAATATCGGCAGTCCGTGCTGGAGGCGTGGTCTCGTCGTTTGGCGGACCCGTCGGCCGGCCTCCGTACCGTCGAGGCGATCTGCCCGGTTCTCGCGGACTGGGTGGGCCGCGACCGCGGAAGTCTCACCTCCGGCTACCTGTGCAGACTCACAAGACATTTTACCACCATGCAAACTTCTTACCGCAACAAATCTTACCAGCCACCACGCAAACTACAATTTTACGGATTCCACCTCTCTTACACGATGTTACTCCCACACTGAGGAAGCCAACCGCGAACACATGTCAAGCACGCACTTCACCAGAAAAACCTGCATCCGCCAGCGGAACCCGAACACCGCCGCATCGCCAGACACGAACGCACCGGACGTCTTATCTTACAGGTCACGACGACTTCAGATGTGTCAATTTTTCTTCCCCACGGAAACTTGCTTGCTTTCTTGTTTGCTTGCTTGCTGGAGCCCGAAGTCATCGAACGTGTAGTGTTATTGGTATTGAATCGAGTAGATTCTAAAATTTCAGCGACAATTCACAGTCTCATGTCCTGGTTTACTGTACTAGTGCCATGTAACTCTAGCAGTAGTCATTGGCTTAAAAACGATTCGTGTCGGAACTACCCACTCGTCATGACAGATCCATTATTGCGATCGAAGTTTCACTTGAGATTTGCACTTGCCTTAATTTCTTGCAATAGCTTGTTACGTGTTGTATTTCCGTTAGTAAATGCCATGTGATGAAGTCGACAGTCAAACTGGGCAACATGAGCCAGAACGTAAGATGTGACGATTTCTTCGTGGCTCAGATCTTCCATCGAGGTAACAGAGACGTTATTACACGACTTACGTATGCTGCATTCACGCTCTTGTGGCGTACCACTACTAGTATTCTGATCTGCATCATGTTTTTTTTGCTGTACTTCGAACATGTTCAAACACGTCACGCCAGTGAGAGTAGAGTCCTGATCTCACTTCTGATGTAGCTGTTGTTTACGAGTGGAACGACACGGCCGGCGCACCTGGCTTGTGTGAGTCACTCCTATTGCACGTGCTATATAACATAAATATCGTTAACGCCGTCATGCGTATTGTGTTGCTTTTGTTTTTTTGTGTAAACTTAAATTTCGAAGTTTCTCTTTTTTTTTCTTCCCTTGTTCATTTTCTACTTGTATGTGATTTTGATGGTAGAAACATATTTGGTTATTGTTTTAACTATTTTTTAAAATATTATATGTTTGTATTGTACTGTTTTTTTCCCAAATAAATAAAGTAACTAGTAAAAAATCTAATCCCTTTTTTTAAATGAAAAAAAAAAGATTAGAACTTCACCGCATTGTCTTATTCGTCTTATCTTATTCTTGAAAAACATGCCACGAAAAAAATTTATAAGAACGTTTTTTTTTTCGGTTTTGCGAGTCGTGGACATAATTAAAGGTACTTTTACGATTTAATCTCCGAATTTTACTGTGACAATGTTATTGACGACTTTGGAAAATTTTACACTTTTCGGGGTCATTGACTATTCGGCGACGAAAAAGAGTTTTTAGTTAAACTTAGAATGTGTTGAACTAATAACCTTAGATACAATGTATTGATATTATGAGTGTTTTCCTAATGTAGTTAACGTGGACTTGGACAAGAGTAAAACGACAATTACTAATTCTGCTATCAATCACTAAATCAATTAGTAATATCAAATTATCAATTTTATCTCAAAAGGCTATTCCCGCGTAATGACAGGTTACGTAATGGCAGCGCTGCCTACAACTAAAAACAGTTTTCAAGCCTCGTTTGAATAGAGACATTTCATAGCTCTGAAGAAATACCGAAGATCTATCAGTTTTGGTATTTATCATCGATCAGTAACTCGATAACAATTTCAAACATTCTTGCATAGAACCAAATTCCAATTCAACAATATTCTGACCGTCGGTCATACGGTCGAGGGAATTCTTTTCATTGCAATTTAAAACTGCGAACAACCGCTTTCATATATCAGCGCGTCATCTATGTTTAAGTCTCAAAATCGCGTAACATGACACAAGTCATCAACAACCACACCGACCTAGCCAGCAGCCTCTGCAGGTCCATCTCAAGACGATCGTGAGTCCGCAGAATACTTTTTTTTAATTTTTTTTTATTGCTTAGATGGGTTAGACGAGCTCACAGCCCACCTGATGTTAAGTGGTTACTGGAGCCCATAGACATCTACAACGTAAATGCGCCACCCACCTTGAGATATAAGTTCTAAGGTCTCAGTATAGTTACAACGGCTGCCCCACCCTTCAAACCGAAACGCGTTACTGCTTCACGGCAGAAATAGGCAAGGCGGTTGGTACCTACCCGTCCGGACTCACAAGAGGTCCCACCACTAGTAATTACGCAAATTATAATTTTGCGAGTTTGATTTTTATTTTACGATATTATTCCTTCACGGTGGAAGTCAATCGTGAACATTTGTTAAGTATGTATTTCATTTGAAAAATTTATACCCGCCTGCGGGATTCGAACACCGGTGCATCGCTAGATACGAAAGCACCGGACGTCTTATCCTTTAGGCCACGACGACTTCGAACATACATACATACATACATGTAGTAACGCATTCAAATCATAAAGTAATCATCGTTCAAATGAACATAGTTCAGTTAAAGGATTCTAAGTCGTTACTTTGAAGGTCCGCCAGCAATCACAAAAGGTCGCCAGCGAATAAAGGTGTCAGACTGAATAAATGGTTCGACAAGTTAACAGCGTAATTTATTCCATAATTTTCTGCTAACTGCCTCTAATATCGAATGAATGTACCTTCGTTATCGGTACGCAAAAAGGTATTTACATCGTTTTTTATCGTCAACAAACCATTTACTCGCAGAAATACTTCGGTGATATTTTAATTCTTTGGTTGCTTAAATAACAAAAAACAAGTTTTTTTTGTTTAGAGTGAAAGAGCTTATATTAAGAGAGCCTTATATGTATAGTGGATATGTATAGGATTTTTTTCATTGATGGTCAAATAAGTACAGTACTATTCGCACCTAATGGTAAGTAGGTAGGATACAGACATAATACCAGTAACAGGAAGAATATTTGAAAAAACTAAAATAAGTTGTAAGTGCTTGTGTTTCCTTATTACATTAAATATAGCTTTGTTTTTTTCGCATTTCATATAATTAAAGGCGAGTGTCCCCAACGATCTCGTCTGGGGCTGGGGGAGGAGCGGGGGAATGGTTAGAGGGAAATGAAAAACGATCCCGAAATATGAACCTTCTAAACATTGAAACTTCAATTAGTGTTTAGCTTTATAAATAGTTTTTGTGATGCATTCGCCTTAGTCCACGTTTATGTTATTTAATTTTCAAAAAAGAAGAAAAGTGTAAATATTAACTAAATCAACATTTACGGCTTAATCATGAGTTAAGTATTTTGATTTCGAAACACCTCTTAGGAGTCCGCACGGGTAGGTACCACCACCCCGCCTATTTCCGCCGTGAAGCAGCAATGCGTTTCGGTTCGAAGGGTGGGGTAGCCGTTGTAACTATACTTGAGACCTTAGAACTTGTATCTCGAGGTGGGTGACGCATTTACGTTGTAGATGTCTATGGGCTCCAGTAACCACTTAACGCCAGGTGGGCTGTGAGCTCGTCCAACCATCTAAGCAATAAAAAAAAACAATAAAAAAAAAACCCTCTTTTCGAATACAGTACACTTTTTCTGGACTCAACGTCCTGAAAATTCTGTTCCACGAGCTTCATTTGGCGCTACTCCGAAGACGACACATTCATATTGTCGACGATGTCGTATTACTAAGAAATGTTGTTCTTGACAACCCTATTTTCGTTACAGTACATTTGACTTATAGAAGTGGCATAGGCCAAACAAAACATAAATGCTAAGAAAATCTTTCAACTAAAACCCATCAAGATCTTGTCCGTCAAGTAAACGCCACGCCACGTTAAATTGTAAAAATAATTCAAATTATGTCTTTGAGCTAAACCATATACCACGTGCTATGGTAGCCAAGTGTTTACTATATGTACGATATTGTATTCAAGAGATTCTACAATAAAACCATTACAACGTGCAATAAAACCAATCTCTGAAATTGTGATTCAGTTGAGATTTCAACTTTATCTTTCATAAGCAGCACCTATGGTCTCTGACACTCTGCTAGCATTTGACCAAACTCATCAGCAGCATCCGTCTTTATTGAAAATCAGTTTTAGAATCAAGACTTATTCAAATTCGAGAACAAATAGTAAATACTAAAAGACTTCGCTACAGATTTATAGCCATAATTCCGTATACAAAAGAAAACGACGAGGTGTTATCGAAGTGTTATTGACACTTTAATGCTATTGTTTGATTTAGAGGGCTCATTATGTGCGCGAGAAGAATGGCAGTCGTGAACTGAAGGCGCAGACCTGACGCTCCGACGCCTTTTAAGCACTCGTAACATCTTATGGAATGCTGTCCCAGTTACGTACATACTGTATTATGGGATGAACAAGTCATGTTTACTAAGAATCGATCAGAACATAACGTTTAAAAAAAAAAAGGAAATATTTCTGAAAAGTTGTCTTTAAAAAAAAAAGGTAACCAAAAAATTTTGTGTCTCTGTCTCTCTCTCTCTCTCTGTACATAAGCCTAATAAAATCGATGTATTTCGTACGTGATCAAATACTTTTAGCCTACTGAGTTTCTCGCCGGATCTTCTCAGTGGGTCGCGTTTCCGATCCAGTGGTAGATTCTGCGAAGCACTGCTCTTACTACGGCCAGTGCTAGCAACACTCCGGTTTGAGCCCCGTGAGTTCACCTACATGTTACGGCGAAGCTGAAATAGCCTCTCAAAGCTATTAGCAAAGGTAGGAAGAAAAAAAACTTTTGTAATATGTTGGAAGTCATATTCAAAATTGCAAAATGCTTCAAGTAATGCTCGTATCGATTCGGAACTCATATTTTAGTCCTTCGAGAAGCAAAGAAAGAGTTGAGAGTCCGCATCAAGCGCGTTTCGTCGGGTCCGTAATAACAACAGAAAATTTTACGCTCGAGGACAATGCGATATAAAATTATCTGTTAGATCCAATAATCGCACGGAACAGCCGGGCCTTAATGCCGGCCAATCATTAGCTACGAGGGATAACGGAGCCGACGGCCACCAGAGCCCATTAACGTCGGAAGAGAACTGCACTCGACGATACCCCGTGACCAAACGTCAATGCATTCTGTTGTTGAGTGTATTCTCTGGAACGTACGAACGATGCATCCCGAGGCGTCCACCAACAAATGACTTCATTGTAACTCCGAATAGTTTTCGCTTTTTAGTGAATTTCTCAGAAAAAACATTCCATATATCGTTCATCGTTAAAGACCAACAACGGCGGATTCCGATGGCCATCTAAATTTATCGTCAAGAACACCTTCATCAATATTAAAAAAGATGTGTGGTGTCGTGGGACACCGGATAGGAACAAAGTTCCTTATTATAAAAATACTAATTTTAAGTTCTATCCGAGGTATAAAGAAAATAAAACTGTAGGCTTCGCAACAACCCACGATCATTCTGTAACGTGCGAACTTATTGTGGTACACTTCATTCACGGTTGTTTGCATAAGAGTTAGTGTATTGCGCAAACGAACGCTCTGAGATCGTGGTCAATGAATGATAAAAAAATATGTTATTTTTTGTACGTTATTACAAAGTTAAGTCGTACACTGTGTGCATTACTAATAAAAATCTTACTTCACGGACGTTTTTTCTCGGTTAGGGTATCCCTCCGCATCGTCCCATAAGGAACTTGATTCCAACTAGTAAAAACCAGTGTAACAGATCCGATTAAATATGCGCGCTTATAAATAGAAGTAATTATATTTTATCTGCATCGGTCAAATAGGACGCGAGAGCGTGCGGCCGCACTATCATTAGCGCGAGGTGAGCGATCAGTTATTTACGCGGCCGACCGACGAGCCGAGCTATGTTGGTTTACAGCCAGCAACCCCCGAAGGAGATGCATTCCGCCATAGCACTAGCTCACGAACTCACGACTGTACAACAATAATTACCGCTGGGTGTACGCCATTATACTTCACCAGCGATTATTATCAATCGTTGTGCTAGTGAACGGTCACCGTTTAGTACGCGATGTAATGGAACAAAATTATCTTTACGTTATACAAGTAGATTTAGCCTGAGATGCAAAACAGATTATTCGTTAATTATATGGAATAAATCAAAAGTTCGCGAAGTGTAATAATGTGCTGTGTCCCGCTCTGTTACACGTCACCCAATATGATGGTGTCCTACTCTGATGTGCCTTACAGAGTCGCTGTACACTTACTTGTGCGACTGTGGCTCGTGAACCAGCATTGTTTAGTTTCCGCCGGCGGCGTTCCATACCTCACCGCGACTCTTACCGCGAATATTGCTAATTTTCTATCATTGCGATCACCTCGATATTTATAGACCTGTATATTTTCAAATTTAGGTGTCATGCATGATATTTATAGCCGATGTAATGTAATTCTCGTGGCAACGTCCACAAAATCTCAGTTATAGCCCGAGGACTGTGTCGGATAGTCGCAATATCTAGATAGAACAATACAATTCGTGGGAACATACTATGTACCGCTTCAAATCAAAGACGTCGTCATTCAGAAACGAAATTACAAACAGTAAATACTCTATGGTCGTCTACCGTATCTTACCTTTTTTTTAATTTAACTTTTTAATTATACAAAAAAGTCTATGCCACTAAATCTCTTTGCAGCTCTATCTACTTATTCTATATAAACATTGTGGCGAGTTAATTCGTGTATCTGAGGCGAAAGGGCCAGTAGCCTACTTCCAAATGCCTGTAGGAGTCTGTAAATTGTAGCCGAGGTTCACGCTCCTCTCATTATCGTGCTCCGTAATGTGTTCCGTCATCGAGATTAACTCTTTTCTAATGGGGGCACAGAGACGAATCTGACAATAGAAACGGAAATTAAAATTAAATTACTTAAATTTGCGACAAAAACATATTCATGAGGCTCACGGTATTTTCACTTTTTTTTATGGATTAGATGGATGGACGAGCTCACAGCCCACCTGATGTTAAGTAGTTACTGGAGCACATAGACATCTACAATGTAAATGCCGCCACCAACCATGAGATATAAGGTCTCAGAATAGTTACAACGGGGGGCACCCTTCAAACCGAAACGCATTACTGCTTCACGGCAGAAATAGGCAGGCTGGTGGTGGCACCTACCCGTGCGGACCCACAAGACGCCAAGTAATTAAGCAAATTATAATTTTGCGGATTTGATTTTTATTACGCGATGTTATTCCTTTACCGTGGAAGTTAATCGTGAACATTTGTTAAGTACGTATTTTATTAGAAAAATTGGTACCCGTCAGAGGGATTCGAACACCAGTGCATCACTACGTACAAATGCACTGAACGTCTTATTCTTTAAGCCACGATGACTTCATTAATAACTTATATTTAATAACAATTTAGACTGACTCACAATAAGTAATGAATGAAGAATCTCGAAATTTACTTCACTTAGATATATATTTATAAGTAACACGAAATGTAAGGGACGACTTTTAAAAACTCCGTTGAATTAAGTATAAATTCTAGTTTAAAAAAACCTGTTTTCATTACATCGTCTTGTAATGAACATGATAAGTTGTCGTGTTTCTTGATACACTACATTAAAGTTAATTAAATTGAATTCTTAATTGTTCAATTATTTGATAACTTAAAATAACGCAACCTGATTCGTAAAATTATAATGAATATTATGTCAACAGACATTGAGTTACGTTTGAATGAAAGAATTGAACGAATTGTTGTTCAGATGAGAACGAATTTTTTTTAAATAAGAACTCGAAACTCTAAAGTAATTCGGGAGGTTCCCCATGCTTTTGGATTCTCAGTCCGCTCCCTCTTCGGCTCTTGTGTTTCCACAATAGCGTCATTATTACGGCTAATTGAGGTTTATCCATTTTTAGTGAAATTGACAATTTGGTTCAAATGTTATTGTTTGCTACAACAAACGTTCGATCGCGTTCTAATGGCCGGTAAATGCGACAAGCAATTTGTTGTTATTTAAAAAAAAAACATTAATCATGACCGTTTACTATTTTATTTATTTATTTACGAAAGTTTAATTCTTTCAGGTTGGTTGTAATCTCAATTGTAATGTATAACGGCTATTTCACTCTTGAAGCCGGAAAAAATTTCCTCTTTGCAGTAGAAATAGGAACAATGGTGGTACCCACCCGTGCGTTGTAACTCTACTATAGTACTTTTTATTGCTATAATTGGACAGACAATCTGACGACCCACTCAGTTGTTTGCGGCTACCAAAAACACGGCACAAGTACGGCAGACCTGAGATCCAAGACTCAACTGCATTGACCGGCTGTCGTAATCTTAAATCTAGATAGCAGTGCTGCTTCACCGTATAAACTCATATAAGCAAAATGGTTGTAGCTACTCATGTGAGCGTTCACAATATACCCTACCAATAATTTATCTGTATTATAAATTCTAATTGTGGATGTCGTTCGGAAATTCAAATCAAATCTGTAGGTTTTTTTTTTTAATTTATTTTTTTACTTCATTGTCAGTAACGGACATAGTCGCATCCTCAACTGACGTAATGGTTGGATAACATAAATCAAATAAAATTTTTTATCTAAAATAATTAACCAAAATTGTCATGAACAAAAAAACCGTAGCCTATCTATAACATAATATGTTAATTACTGGTTGCATGATCTATCTATGAAGAATTGCATGGGCGCTTGGCGCAAGGGAATGCGTGGACTATAGTCGCGGACAGCCGCGGGCGACTTGCCATTTCACTTGCCACAACAGGGTTGTCAGTGACATAAATACTGCCTATAAGTAGAAATAATTTCCACTCATTAGACGTAATTTACCGTAATATTTTCCATCCTACCCATACCCAGAGTACTTTCATTTAAAACCGTCGATAGTCTATTTAAAATAGAGATACATATTTTTAAATACGTAAATACATTTAGAATTGTAGCAAAACGATTTTTTTTCCAAATTCCTAAATTTTCTAATTGATATGGATTAGGAGATTTTATTACAACTTACAAATTAATTTAGCACATCCCTAAACTTCACGCATAACAATGCAAAAATTACCGAGATAATGAAGCATAATGCAAAGCGTGATATAAACTTCATATTCGCCGCGGGCTAATTAACTTGTTAGTTACAGCTTATTCTAGGGCTTTCCGTGATTTCCAAACTCTGCACACTCAAAGTTGTAGATAAGCTTTATCACCTATTTAACCGTAACTTTCAATCAATGGTCAGTTATTAATTTCTAAAAATGTTAATGTTCCAACTAAAAAAGTTCTGGAATAAGTTATTTTACATTTACAGTTACGGTTACAGTTACTACATACAATATTATTGTGTGTAAATATGATATTAACTAGATTTGCATTTCGACTGTTAAAATTATCAAAATACATTTAATTATATACAAATGGTATTCTTTTTCTTAGATCTAGGTCATGGTTCACCCCATGTTAAGTGGTTATTGAAGCCTAGAGACTTCAAGAACGTAAATAACCCATTTTAAGACATGAATTCTAAGTCTCAGTTTTTACAGTACAACAACTGCCAATCAAGATTCAAAACGAAATGCTTACTGCTTCACGACAGAAATAAGCATAGTAGTGGTACGTACCAATGTGCTTAGTGAGAGTTTTTTAACGTTCTCGATAAAGTAAAAGTTAACTCAAATTTGTATGCAGCTGGAACAGTGCCCCTAGCGGCAAACAGGCAAATATTCAAACTCCATACAAATACTCCATACTCCATACTAAGCACACTGTGCACACAAGTCTTCCTATCATCAGTAAGAACCCTTTGTTAAGCAAAGTTCAACTTTTGCTGATTTTTATTCACTTCCGTAGTTTAATTATTTTTTGTCCTAGCAATAACAAACAATAAAAAAAAAAATCCTTATAAAAAAAAACATAATTAAAATGATATTCTAACCGTTTCTGTATTACCTTTGAGATCATTACGCCTTATTAAGGGTTAACACAGTGAAATATAATTTTTAAATAATTTAAAGTAAGTTAACTGCTAAAGGATAACCTAATGTCCGCCACCACGAATTAGGCGAATCACTTTTAATTGGATTAAAGGGAACAAAACCAGCATCATCAAGCAACGAACAAATTACACAGCTAACTACGTTCGGGTCTCTCGGGGAATTCATAAATATCTCTTAACGTGTTTAACCCCAAATCACTGTAAATTATTATTGGAAGTTTACATTATTAAAATAATGAAAATGACCGCCGGAGGCCGGCTGCGTGCCTCCTTGCGAACACAAAAACCTCTTGGGGCGATTAAAAATAAACAATAATTGGATCGTCCATTCACGCATGCTGCCTCATTAAAACAATTAAATCTTGATTGAACAGAAATTATAGCTGTCGATTTTTAAACATAATGCGATCCTCTACCCCGACGAATTCCGCTCCGAAAAAAGATTAACGTTGATTTTAATAAGAAACAATTATGTATGTATGTGTGTCTACATCCCACGGTCATGTACTCTCAACTGGTTCTGTGTAATTATCAAAAATTACCGATGCCGTTTTTTTGATATACTCGAAATTCATTTTTTTTTTTGGTGACCAATACTATCCTTAGGCTCAGAACCACATCGAAGTCAATGTCCTATTAAGTGGTATTTGTTGTGCTATAATTATAATTACAAAATGTATTTCATTGATTGATCTGTCTCTTGAAGATTATCAAATTCTTAATGTAACGAAAAGGTACTATCATGCTAAAAGACAGTAAGTAATGCATGGATAGTTTAATATACGTCTCTGACATATCAACAAATTACTTATGATTTTGTTATCTAATGAGTCATTTTTTCATCAAAATATCATCTTTGACCCCGACAGTTATCTGTGCAATTTATGATATCTGTACGTCCTAGAAAAACAAATTACTACAGCTGAATTCTTGTTGTGACATGACAAGAAGTTACCCACTAACGCAAAATATTACCAAATTATGTGATACAATCTTAAACTTGTTATAGTAGAATTCACCCGAGTAAAACTTATTAAATCCAAACACGAAACGTCTGCGAACCGACGTAGTGGCAACATCATTACGAGCCCCATACATATTTACGTCTTATGATATTTTTAATTCAATTTTCCCCGCGAAAGTTCGGAACCTACTCCGTTGAGTGTTGAAAGCTATCCAATTTGCGTAATACTGCCAAAATATCTCATTTCTACGCTCACTGTTTGCACTCAATGGCAACACGGCCTATCTCGAATTGAAATTCAATGAAAAAAGTCCCTATGCCCTGACGTTAAATGCCAAAATCGAAAAGGGCCGCAACAGCATAAACTGTTTCGATTTCAAATCTAAATGGAGTTTTGGCAATTCCATAATGCGAAAGTGGTCCGTTCAAGCTTTTGACTCTATGAAAAAAAAACGAAATGTCGGAAAATGATAGAAAAAAAGAGAACATTTATGTTTTCATAGAGTTGTTATTTATGGTTCGATGAATGTGTAAAAGCGATATTTAGATCGGGCCGGCACTTTGCCGATTAGTACAGCAATGGGGCCTTGTGTGCGGTGAGCTTTACGGTACCGTCCGCGAAGCGCTTTTCAACCTCGTGGCCGGCAACCCTTTCAGCTTTGAACCTATCAAAATTATTTTAGAGAGTGCTCGAAATTCAACAACTGTATTTCATAACGCTGAGGAATTTTATATTCGAAATTTATGTTAAAAAACGCCGTGATAACTAGAATTTTTCAGCGGAATACCAATTTCATGTTAGTTTCACTGCCTGCAATGTATATGCCATCGAAAATATTAATATCCCGATCGGGAACAGAATAGGGCTTAGAAATAACTTCTAGAAATTCATCAGGAACTATTTATTATATAAACATTCTTGTGAAATACATTATTTAATTTGTCCGCCGTATTATTATAGAAAAAGAATTATTACCTTACTGGCGGTAGGACTTTCTGTGAGCTCCTACGGCATAGTACGAATTTCCTATTTCTGCCGCCAAACAATAGCGCGTATCGGTACTAAGACCGGGATAGCCGAATGACTCCTTAATCGTAGAAGTCGTTTGTGGAAGCAATCTAGATTCGAATCGACCTCAAAATTTTTTATCTACCTGCAGGATTTGAACCCTGGCTTAGTTGCATCACTGCATATCAGCAAACAAGCTTCTTATTTATTAGTCCGTGTGAAAGAGGATGAAAGGACGCATGATAGGCCTGAATGGAAAAAATGGACATGCGATACAAACATTACATATTATGGGATAAGAACAAGAAGAGAAATCTGATTTTGAATAAATAAAATGACATGATAAATTCATAGAAGCAATAAATCGAAAGAGAAACTAACCGGTATTTTATATGCTAAACATATAACTATTTAACACCATCAACAGTCAACGACCAGGAAGATATTTTCGTATTTTTAATTCTGATTGTGGATTGGGGTGTTCTATTGTTGTAGTGTATCAAAACAAAATAATACAAAGATATCCCGTAATAGTTATAAGTTTATTGGTCGTATATCTCGTTACATTACCAAGGAATGTGTACTTCATATATCGGTTTATTAGAAGCGCGCGTGCCAAGAATATTCGGGGTGCATTATCTAGCGATGCCTCCCGAGGTAAATTATTATTTATTCGATCCAATTAACCCTTTATTGGGCACAGTATTTTGATTATTAATTGCTAATAATTGACAAACAAAGAATAAAAAAAAAATATATAATTTTTTTATAGAAATTGATTATAGTTTGAAATACGAATATATACATTTAAAAAGCATAGCAACTGTTCCCGTCAAACAGCTGCGTAATTTTTCAGTGCTGATGTCCAATGATGCTAAATTATGTATTATAAATCATTGATGTCATAAGAAGAAAGAAAAAAAGATTAGTAACACAGCCTGTGTGGGCAGACCAGCATACGGGCTCACCTGATGGTAAGTGGTTACCGTCACCCAAATACTTCAGCAATGCCAGGGGCAGAGTCAAGCCGCTGCCAACCGTTAACGTGTGTGACGCAAAGTTATCTGCGCGAAGCTTTAGACTTAACATATTCACAAAATATTCATAAAATATAAACATAAACATATTCATAAAAGCAATTATAATAATCACTTTCACCTTAGTAATCTTTGAGCTTTTATTTGTTCTAAATGAATTTCAATTGCAATTCAATGAAGCTTAAGACAAGAAATCACGTAAAATGCTGAATGCTGACCCTTCAGACGGTCAGTAAGCCGCTGTCGCCAGCACAGCATATGTCCGCGCGAGTTAATTCCGTGTCTCTCGCTATGAACGACCTCCTTTATTACTTATTAACCACCCCGGCTCGGCTTCCCCGCAACAACGTTATTTATGTTCTCTAATAATAATTTGTATTAAATCACGGACGCTTCCCGCAGGACAAACAGGATTTGTTAGCTTTTGTTGTCGGCCGCTCTTCGCGCTACGGTTTTCGGAGACGAAATGAAAAGATATTGTTTGTTTGTTCTGTCATAGAAAAAGAATATTCCACAATAATTCCAAGCTTTTAGATAAGAAACAATATGTTAGTATCTGAGGAATTGAATTTATCATTCACTATTAATAAATACTAGTGGCCCCGCAGTAGTCGAGATTCGACTATAATTAATTGAAATGATAAGTTTAAACATTATTATGGTTCTATTCTCAAACACTATTATAATTCGATAACATAATCACAGTATTCGCCAAAACTGCACTGTAGATCAATAATATTAAAGACAAACAACATTAATCTATTTTCAATTCGACCACAGACTCTAAACAATAACAAGAGTTACTCAATTGACAGTAAACAAAGAGTGTATTTTTATGTATGTGTTGTATCAAATACATGGTAGTGTGTGTAATATATTCTTTATTGATTTAAAGTATCTTTTATGCATTATTTTAAAAAAATATTAGCATTGTGCACTCCTCTATATTCTCTATAAGTGTAAGAAATTTCATACTCCTCCGTTAGCGCAATTTTCGTAAAAAGGAGTACAACTTATGCGTATCCATTAAAAAAAGTATGTAAGCTTGAGGGTAGACATTATCTTGTTGAACACCAAGTAAAACGAAGTCACCTTTGGTTTCTGATTTAATCAACAATATGTTAACTTGACAATTCACTTTAACACTTGTCCAACTTTAACCAGTACGTACAACAGTCACTGAATCACACAACGTAACAACGATATAGTAAGTGCACCGGGCAAACGCAGTCGAACGAATGTTCATTTCAAGGCACGTTCCGCCTTTTTATACTAGCCGGCGCAGCTGGCTTATGAGTCACTTCTGTTGCAGCTGTTGTTTACGAGTGGAACGACACGGCCGGCGCACCTTGCTTGTGTGAGTCACTCCTATTGCACGTGCTATATAACATAAATATCGTTAACGCCGTCACGGCCATACTGACGTGCGCTCGTCCTCGTGCGCGCATTCTTATGGTATGTCTGTGAACAACAAACGTGTTCGTTCATCCTGACATTAACGGATGCAACTTAAAACGTGGTCTATGATATTAACAATCTAGTAGGGTTCGGTTCGCATAATTCTTCAGAAAATCCTATACTGGCTATAAATAACCTTCAGACTGCTTATATACCTGGGCCAGTTCATTTAAAACTCTTCAGGTATGTAAGTATGTCCCTTTTAACTTAGACCGGAATTGTTATCCCTTCAGTTTTTCGAACTGGACCGGATAATGCTAGACCGAATCGCAATCCCTGTAGCTAATTGTTGTGGCTAATCTGGATGAAAATCCCTATAGCCAAGCCATTGGACCGGACAGACCCTTCAATGACTTCACACTTTTTTTTTTTTTTTTTTTTTTCTCTTTTTTTTTTTGCTAGTCCGGATTAACATCTCTCTAGCCACATACAATTCTCTTTTTTTTTCTTCTTTTTTTTTTTTTTTTAATCTGCATGTACGGTAGCTTTTGTTAAAACATTTCTTAAACCAGAACATTTATATGGAATTTCTTCAGAAATAGTGCGAGACCGACCATCGTTTTCTACATTTCCAACACCTGCACCTGAGGTGCCTGAGCTTACAGACATTGTATTACTACCCACAGACTATGTTTGCTGTATCGCTATTTGCGGACAAAAATGTCGCTTCTATTGTCAGTGATAGAGTCGTCATCATTAAGATCAGTTACATGAACAAGATTAATTAACCCATCTGTGTACGCCGTCACGTCATCGTCACTATAATTTTCAGAAATTTCTAGTAGGCCTGACGGGCCTCGAGGTATTTCACGTAAGTTTTCATGGGGAAATTTGTACACTCTATTAGAACTATTTACATGTCTCAATTTATACTTATCGTTTTCCAAAACTGCAGTAATGTTGAAGGGACCTTTACATTTTCGGTCAACTTACGAAAACAAAATCCCCAGCGGAAAAGAGGTTGACTTTAGCTTTGCCTCGACTAAACCAAGCTTCTGTTTGTGCCCTTTTTTTTATGTTTTCGCCGGTCTTCGACCGTGCTAAATCAAGATCTGATCTAGAGGGATTATCACTCTGTTGAAACTTTAAGATATTTCAAGTGAACTACCCTGAACGGCAAACGTCTATTCTATTGGAGTAAACCCTGTTACTCGACAACGTGCACTATTAAGGGCGAGTTGAATATCCCCTAAGTGCTCTTACCATCATGATTGGTCTAAGTTACTTTCAGATCAAAGAGTGACTTGTTCATGAAACCGCTTACCATTGAATAAATTACTATGACTTTGTTTTATAAGACTACATTCTGACCCTGAATGGAACATAAAGGGGAAGCCAAAACCACTTATCTGTAACACACTGAAGCTCTGGAACACACGTTGACGTCTCTGGTTGCACCCACAGCACCTGGAGCAGTGTCGTTTTTCTTCTTGTAGCGCATGGAATACCCAGAAGCTACATGACTCGCATCACCGTACACGTAACAGCTGACTTGCAGGCGAGAGCCGGGCGCCCACGGATGAGGAGGTTGTTCAGGTTTTGCTGGAATATCGAAAAAAGTTTGAGAGCAGTATCTGTCGCAACACCCTTCGGCACGATGCCCAGGTTTTCCGCAGAAATGGCAGCTTCCACGGAAAAAAACTTCGAGAGCGTTTTGGTTCTTTATCAGGATCTTCGTTTTTTCTTTTGAGGGTAAAGCCACGTAATGTGTGAAATAGACGATTTTTTGTGGTAATAACGACAGAGTTCAATTCCCGACGGATTCTTTCATCACACTGCGACAGTATTGATATAACAAATCCGGTGGCTATTTGTTCTGGCACATTAGCGTCGGGAATCTTCTTTATAAGTTGCCATAGCCGGATACCGGCTTCAGCTGGTCCCTTTTTGCTTTCCATTTCAAATTTAATAACCAGGTCGAAGTGGTCTTGCATCATTAGATAATTTTGTCAGCATCTCTTTAATAGTAGACCAGGATATCTCTTACCAGGCTGTATTTTTGTGAGGCAAGTAGCAGCTCGAGCCTTAAGCGAATGTGTGAGAGTCAAAATTAAATCGACACCATCCAATACTTCAACTACTTTAAACGGCCCTTTAAACTTCGTATCTAATATCGTTTGATTATGCTCTTCGTATTAATGTGTGGACGAGCTCACAGCCCACCTTGTGTTAAGTGGTTACTGGAACCCATAGACATCCACAGCGTAAACGCACCACACACCTTGAGATAGAAGTTCTAAGGTCTCAGTATAGTTACAACCGCTGCCCCACCCTTCAAACCGAAATACACCACTGCTTCACGGTAGAAATAGGCAGGGTGATGGTACCCGTGTGGTCGATGGCACTATACGGAGCACCCGTCTGGTGCCACGTCCTTACCCACGAGAACGTCGCCGCGCTGCGACGCCGGCAGCGCGCGATCGCAGTCAGAGTTATTCAATGATACCTCACAGTCTCCTACGAGGCGGCGCGCCCTAGCGCAAGTGCAGCCGGAGCGCGGGGGCTCCAATATCGGCAGTCCGTGCTGGAGGCGTGGTCTCGTCGTTTGGCAGACCCGTCGGCCGGCCTCCGTACCGTCGAGGCGATCTGCCCGGTTCTCGTGGACTGGGTGGGCCGCGACCGCGGAAGTCTCACCTCCGGCTACCTGTGCAGACTCACAAGACATTTTACCACCATGCAAACTTCTTACCGCAACAAATCTTACCAGCCACCACGCAAACTACAATTTTACGGGTTCCACCTCTCTTACACGATGTTACTCCCACACTGAGGAAGCCAACCACTTGTCAAGCACGCACAAGCACGCACTTCACCGGAAAAACCTGCATCCGCCAGCGGAACCCGAACACCGCCGCATCGCCAGACACGAACGCACCGGACGTCTTATCTTACAGGTCACGACGACTTCAGATGTGTCAATTTTTCTTCCCCACGGAAACTTGCTTGCTTTCTTGTTTGCTTGCTTGCTTGCTGGAGCCCGAAGTCATCGAACGTGTAGTGTTATTGGTATTGAATCGAGTAGATTCTAAAATTTCAGCGACAATTCACAGTCTCATGTCCTGGTTTACTGTACTAGTGCCATGTAACTCTAGCAGTAGTCATTGGCTTAAAAACGATTCGTGTCGGAACTACCCACTCGTCATGACAGATCCATTATTGCGATCGAAGTTTCACTTGAGATTTGCACTTGCCTTAATTTCTTGCAATAGCTTGTTACGTGTTGTATTTCCGTTAGTAAATGCCATGTGATGAAGTCGACAGTCAAACTGAGCAACATGAGCCAGAACGTAAGATGTGACGATTTCTTCGTGGCTCAGATCTTCCATCGAGGTAACAGAGACGTTATTACACGACTTACGTATGCTGCATTCACGCTCTTGTGGCGTACCACTACTAGTATTCTGATCTGCATCATGTTTTTTTTTTTGCTGTACTTCGAACATGTTCAAACACGTCACGCCAGTGAGAGTAGAGTCCTGATCTCACTTCTGATGTAAGCTTGAGGGTAGACATTATCTTGTTGAACACCAAGTAAAACGAAGTCACCTTTGGTTTCTGATTTAATCAACAATATGTTAACTTGACAATTCACTTTAACACTTGTCCAACTTTAACCAGTACGTACAACAGTCACTGAATCACACAACGTAACAACGATATAGTAAGTGCACCGGGCAAACGCAGTCGAACGAATGTTCATTTCAAGGCACGTTCCGCCTTTTTATACTAGCCGGCGCAGCTGGCTTATGAGTCACTTCTGTTGCAGCTGTTGTTTACGAGTGGAACGACACGGCCGGCGCACCTTGCTTGTGTGAGTCACTCCTATTGCACGTGCTATATAACATAAATATCGTTAACGCCGTCAAGTACATATATTAGTATAGTAAATATTTGCTCTAGGTTTTCGCAAATCCATTACATAATTAAACTATTTTTACGGTTTAATCTCGCGTTTATTATTATTTGAAAAACAAACAATTCTTGTGGTCACGCAACACAGATTTGTTGTTCGTTAACATTTTAATTTTTTATCTCTCGTCCGTAATAGTACAATGCGAGATTTACTTATATTTTAATTTAGTTCTAATTTAAATTATATCTCAAAAATTTGACAGTGTATATATTGAATAATGAACAACATGCTGAATTATCATTAACTGAAAAACGCCATAGTAAATGCGCTGACGTGAGAGTTGTAATGAACTGGTAAACGCAATATGGAGTGTCTCCAGAAGACAGAAGGCGAAAGACCTGAAGATATTAATCAGCATTGAGAGAGCCCGATATTATTAAATGAGTATTTTTAGAAAGAAACCTTTTTGAAAAAACGTCATTTCGTACTGTATATTTACAAAACGTAAACTTTTTTGAAATTAGTACAAATCCGAAAGCGTTGAATGTTCAGAAAAAAAAAAAACAAACAAAAAACAAAATCCTAAAACATCCGCGCCAGGGTCGGTCAACGAACGGTACATGCGATGCAGCATGACACTAAGAAGTGTAAATCTTACCTCCTTATCTGTTCACATTTCGCATACATTACACGTTGAACACACTCGAGGCGACAGCGCTTAAACGCCGTTCGAGTAATTATAAGTGGGCGCTTTAATTATTCGACGGGTTAACAGCACAGATACCACAAGCGTGTAAGAATGCTGTGTAATTTGTTCTCGCAATGTAATAGACTTTGGAAAAGGAAATTCTGAGATCATTATCTCAATTGTGCTTAAATAGCGATGTCAGAGGTTTTAGAAAATGTTAGCATATGAAATTCATCACTAAAATGTGAATGCTTCGTATTTTCAATACCGTAAAAGTAGTTTATTTGGTAACTGTTTCAACAGCCTAAAAATATTTTTAAATAGTTAACATTGTATTTAAAAAAAAAACAGTTACTATTCAATGATTTTAAAGACGTCATGGCCTAAAGGACTAGGAGCCCGGCTTAATCTTTATCAAGTGATTCGACCGTGCCAGCGTTCAAATCAGGCAGACGTGTTCTATTTTTTTCAATGGAAATAGGTACTTGACTGACAATACAAATGTCTACCGTCCCGGCTGTCGTTGCCGCAAAGCAGTCCAGCGTTCCGATTAGAAAAGTGGGAGAGCTCCTGTATGTACCATGCGATTGACAATTCGACCTAAAATCGTAGTCGTGCATCAAGGTAGATAAACCTCGTTCATCTTATCATGTGAGTACAATAACAGTATTATTTTTTGTGAAATATGAATGTTATAAAAATTTTAATTACTAAATAAAATCGAATATAAAAAACTTAAATCATAACGCTTGATGTCTATTTGAATATGTTATGATCGATGCTCAGTTCGTCGTTTACTATGCCTCCAGATAAAGTCACACGTAACGTGATTGAGTTCAGACCAATTTCGAAAAGTTTGGGCGGAACTTTTAAAACAAGTTGGCAGTCACTTTGCCCTCATCCCACAGCGATATGTCGCAGGTCCCATGACAACGATTTCGCTCTCTCAAATCTATAATTATAAAATAAATTGTCAGGTTGTATTTCTGTTTGTTATAAATCATATCCATTGCCATACCCGATCCTGTGGACCGAATGGTAAACAGTCGACGTCGCCCTAAGCACGTCATTGCGGATCCTCCCGATCCATTAACGGTGCTTTTAGGTATCTCAAGCACCGGTCACCGTCCATACCGAACCCGTCGCTTGCGACGAATGTCGCGGCGAGTAAATTAACCCATAGACACAGCCCACTGAGTTTCCGTTCCAGTGGTAGATTCTGCGGAATACTGCTCTTGCTAGGGCCAATGTTAGCAACACCTTCGGTTTTAGCCCCGTGAGCTCTCCTAAACGCTAGGGTAACGCTGATATAGCTTCTCAAGACTCAGCATAGGTAGGAAAAAACCCATTCATTCATTTTATTTTGTCACGATGCGAACCTGTATATGTCGGGCTATGGCGTTACATTATGTTATAGTATACTCCACTATCACAGGTGTACGCGATAAACTGACGTTTTTTTTCCTACCTATGCTGATGATAGCCTTGAGAGGCTATTTCAGCTTCACCCTAACGGGTAGGGGAGCTCACGGTGCAAGCAAGAGCAGTGCTTCGCAGAATCTACCACCGGATCGGAAACGTAACCCACTGAGAAGATCCGGCGAGAAACTCAGTGGGCTGTCTGTGGGGTAAATTGATTTTTTTCATTGTAGATATTTAAAATATTACATGCACGTGCAGCATCTGAATACATATTATAAACAGAACTATAAACCAATAAGATCTTCAGCGTATCGCCAAACATGAGTCATTTTAAAATTTTAATTATGGAACGGCCTCTGCACATGCTATACAATTCATGAAGACTCTAAAATCACATTTGCCTTCATTGGAAATTTGATTCTGATTTCAGGAACTACAGCCTAAATTCGTTTGCAGTAATATTATATCTTAAATACTTTTTGTCCTGTTAGCCGGCAGCCAGGCTTCTTGGCCCGTCCAGATCCGTTGAGCTTCAACTTAAGTAATGAGATACGACTTTAACTCATTATTATTTTTCTTGTAATTTGTAATGGCAAATAAATAAATTCATGAAAGATTTATTCAAAATATGTGTAAAGTATTTTTTATTTTATTTTATTATATTCATCTTTCGCAACCAAACGTTTTGAATGAAATTTAAATAAATTGTAACCAAAGTTCATTATCTGCGGACATTATATTTGATTGACAAAAATATGGTAGGTGTCAACAGTATTCTTATTTATCTACTCGCTGATAATTATTTTATCGAATAATACGACATTAATATAATCAAATGAAAGACGAAAATTTTCTTAAATATTTATAAAAATGTTCACAAATAATCTCAGCTAGCAGCCTCTTGGAAATAAGTCTAGAATAAACGAAGTGAGCGTTTAATTAGTGTCCCTAGCAAGATACTTTACAACTAATCAGAACCATTATTTTTTTATTGCTTAGATGGATGGACGATCAATTAATTAGCTCTGGTGATATTTGAGACGATTATAGATAATGAACAGGACTCTATAAGACAAGTCGTGCAACATAAATTTCTAGAGTTAAAAAGGCCACGAGATTTCTGGAGTGTGTAGTAGTGAATATATCATATCATCCCTAAATCACCATCTCGAATTAACTCAAACGCAATGGGCCCACTCGTAACCATTCAAGACAATCGATGCGTACTACCGTCTTCAGTCTGCCTATCACGTCAGTAAGATACTTAAATGAAGCGTCTACACCAGGGATATCTTCTCCGGAGCGGATGTTTTACTCCATAGACGATCAGAAGGTTATTGTTCCGAACAAGCATTGAAACTATTGTTGATGTCACATTTTTCAGTATCATATTATCGTAAGGTAGGTAGATAATCATTTAGATTGTAATAACCTATTCTAATAACTTATTCTTACGCAAAAGAGGCACCTTTCGAAAAATAATGTCAAAATAGGGGAACCATGAATTTGTCCCACAAATTAGGTTAATAAATAAAGGTTGTTATTATTATTGGTGGATAATGTAAAATAACTAATTTGTGTATAAATCAAGAAGGTCAAAGTTTCATCCTATATATCATGATTTTTTTATTTATTGCATAGATGGGCGGACGAGTTCACAGCCTACCTAGTGTTAAGTGGTTAGGTTAGTGGTGGAGCCCATAGACAACTATAACGTAAACGCCACCCACCTTGAGATATGAGTTCTAAAATCTCAGTATAATTACAGAGTCAGAAATTGTAAATTTATCGTCGCCAATAATTTTCTCCCGAGTGTGGATGAGTATCGAAATCACGCAGCATAAAAAGAAGTTCCACCCAGACCCTAATAACAATCTACAATGACACTGAGAGTAGTTTTTTTCATAGTTACAAGTCGGTATAGCAAATGGTATCTGCTTACATGCTAAAAAATAAAAACAACAAAGAATCTTCAGTGCCTTTTATTTATATCGTATTTACTTGTGGTAAGATGCAAGTACCATCATCCTACTTATTTCTGTCGCGGTAACACGTTTCGCTTCGTCTAGAACAGCCCCGTAATTCTAATGCAACCAAAATAGTATGACTCGATAGGCTTACCTAGGGAAAAATAAAAAATATTTTTTTTAAATGTGACAGTGACAGCTAAAATTAGAAATAACGACACTGCTAATCCACAGATAAACTAAATCGCATCAATGGTTCTGGTCGTCTCGTCCGAGTCATTACAGACATCATCGAAAGGCGGTACGTAAATGAAAACTCGCCTCATCACGTTCCAAATTGAAATCCTTCGTTCCCTCGGTAAGGCCGGCCGCAGACGTACCTACTTTTCTCTTTGTTTTATTGTATTGGCCGAAGCTCGATTATTCGAATTATGTTTAATTCATTTCCATCTCGATGGTAATGCCCGCAGTCTAGTGCCTAATGTCCCAATCAAACTGGTACTAAGGTATTCAATTTATATAAATAAAAGCGAATTATTTAATTAGATTATAATATATATTATTTATTGGAACCTCAGTAATTTTTTACTTTAATGGTTTTTTGTATTCGTTTTGTAATAATAATATAATAGAATATACGGAATAGCGACAAATAGTCCGTAGCCCTTCCAATGAAAGTTTACGTTTACGCTGTAATTGTCAATTAAGTTTAACCAATGTTTGTTACAAAAAACCTTAGTACTGTGAAATATTACGCGAATTCTGGTCACGCACGAGTAAATACATAAACGAGTCGAGTTACAGTAGTTACGGCCTCTCCGACATAAATTAACATTAAGAAAGGCGACCATTAACAGCAATAAATGCGGTTACGCAAGACAACAGATGTCCGACTGACGATTTTATTAGAAACGTGATGACTGATGAGTGTATCGTATCGTACCGAAATCAATGCTGACCGAATGATTGCGGCCAAGAGACGTGATCTGACGACACCTTCCGGCCGGTGTGAAAAATTATTATATTCTGATATCTCAATGCCTCATCTGTAACGGTGTAATTGCTGGTTTAGCGGTTTTTATTCAGTCAAAAAGATAATTTCTCGGTTTCTTCCCAGCCCTTTGTTACGACTAAACCGATTTCCTGCCGGGCTACGTGAAAATTTAAACCGACTTAATCCCCTATCGAGCTTTTAATGACATTTTCTTGGAACGCGAAGCCACAAGAAAACAACCACCACGAACCAAGACGGTTAGCCGCAAATCATAGAAAGATTTGCCGCATTGATAAAAATAAACGAAGGCTTGTATTACGAAATCAATATGAAATTGCATTTCCTAATGTCAATTGTTAGTTACGGAGTGCAATAAAGTTCCAATAATCATGATATGGAATAATTCCTGGGCGATGTGCCTTGCTGGAGCGCATCTGTCTCTTTCCTTCCAATAATTTATGTGTATTTTTGTTTCATTCTTAGCCAGAGGATCGCACGGAGTATGATGAACTCGGTAATGATCCAATCAGAATTGAAGTGCATCAAGTCTCAGACTCTGTGAGAATGCGGTTGCGGGGTGCAAAAACTATGAGCACGAATTTAAATTAAACCACTTGGTCTTGTTTCTAAACGAATACTTATCGTTGTTATTTAAATATAAATACGTACCAAGGTACAAGGCACTCACTGCAGCGAAAATAGTTTGGTAATAGGTATTATTTATCTTCTGTTTGAATACACTTGAGAGTTTTAAATGCTTAATACATTTTCATTTGTAATCTGAAGCAATACTGGTTACAAAGTAGTTTGGCTAAAGCTTAACTTTTATTGCACGCTGTGTACTAATATGCCTCAAGTGTTCGTTTTAAGATGTTTTTCGGGATTAAAAATAAGTAATGGTCTCAAAACACCGACTGCTTACCGAAGGCTTGTAATTATTTTAAAAATTTCGCTTGCAAGCTGACCGCTTGAGGCGAGCCGGACGAAAACCCATATTGAACCTACAACCTTCGGGGATGTAACATAATTATTTGTTCATTGAAATTTTACACAGATCCTTATTAAGTAAGAGAATTGCTTGATAATTTTACGTATTTACTTTTTATATGACCATCACAAATTTAAGATACATGAGAGCCAAAATATATTCACCCAAAAAATTGTTCATTTCAGTATAGAGAAGTAGGTAACTATTGTGTTAAGAAAATAACTTATATATAGTTGTAAAATAATTGATAATAGGAGTTAGCACAAGGAAATAATTCAAAAATATATCCAAATAGTTTAACATTCAAACGTTTATTATCATCAAAGCGGCTTATCGAAAACTCCGATAGATTACGCTAAGCATGTACATATGTATGTAGTGCGTTTATAAATTATCAAAACGAAACAGTGACTTATCACTCGCTTCAAAACGATCAAAATTATTTTTTCCACGTGTTTTTTCAAACGTGTAGCCTAAAATGTCTTTCCATAAAGCAAAAGTGGAACCGGTTCGAGAATATGTAAGTACTTTTTGAGCTATATTAATAATTGAGTTCATTTAATAGTTCAAAATAATTTTTAATAGTCACAACAATCTTGAAATTGCATCGAAAGGCTTTTGGGTTTTCTAATCATTCAAGGACGTTTTATTTTAATGTATTTATACCTATTCGACGTAATCTATTGTGGCATTCAATCTATTGGTTAAGCTTTTTGTTAAAGTGTTTTTTGTTAGTAGAAATTCGAAGCAACAAGCGCACTTGTAAAAAAATAGTTATGCATCTATGGCACTAACTGGAGGATTGTGACTGAAATAAAATTTTAAGGTTAAAATTGAAAGTAAATACCTAACATTTTTTTATCGAAAACTTAGAAAATAAAATTACAATTTTCTTATAGTTTTTTTATAAGCGATATCATTTATAGTAAGGCTGTCCGTCTACGTAATAAAAAAATCACTTGAAATCTAACGAGTAAGACGCTGCATTGTTATCATATTGTGCGAATCCTCTGGTAAAATCAATTATCAAGTACCTTGGTAAATAAATATGTACGGAATCCTTCTTTGGTACGTAATGTTAGACGGTTTTATAAACGATTTCCTTTTTATTGGTCTACGTATCTGGCAGTGAACTCGACGGGCTATTCTGGCTTCACCGTGACTGGTGGACGAGCTCAGCCTGAAAGAGTTTGCTAGCATCTGCCCTAGCAAGAGCAGTGCTTCGCTGAATCTACCACCAGATCGAAATCGCAGCCTACCAAGAAAAACCGGCGAGAAACTGAATGGCGAAAAACGATTCATTATAGATACAGAGTATTTAACTAATAAATAAACGATTCACATTCAACAATTCTATTTCGCTTGTATTATCAACGCATTAAGCGTATTTGAGATATAAGAACAAATACCTGTGAAGAACAAATAGGTGACCAAAGATACTGATTTCGACTGCGAATTAAATCTGGACCCATTAGTCCAACAATAAATCGAAATTCTACAAGACCGTGCCTCAAAACGGCTCCAGTGGCTTCATTGGCTCAAAACCAGGTAGACCTTGAACTTCTCCCCCTAGGTTAGGAGCTATATACCTAACAGAAACTGTATGATTCGTTTTTTGTACATTTTTCTCACTTTCTGGGCTCGACATAATATCATCCTGTAGGGTTTACCTCCTGCCATTTTTGTAGAAACATAGACCTGAACGTGACAAAGCAGCACACTCGGTCACCCTCGACCAAGAGTTCGACTTGCGAACTAGCCCTTAAACACAACCCACAAAATTTCTCGCCGGATTTTTTCAGTGGTTCGCGATTCTGATCCGGTAGTAGATTCAGTGAAGCACTGCTCTTGTTAGCAATTCTTTCAGGTTGAGCCCGTAAGCTCACCTACCGGTCAGCGTGAAGTTAGATCAGCCCCTTAGGCTACCACCGATTAATTGAGGAAAAAAGAAACCAGTACTCATGATTTTGTTATTGGAACTATATCATTATACCTACTATTCGAAAATACAGTTCACCTAATTTCGAAGTGCTTTTGTTTTTATAATAACCGTTTCGTTGAATTCGACTTTACCGTAAAGTTAGTTTTAGATCTTTTTTTGTAACGGTTAAAAAGTGTTTGTCAAGAGTAGCGGTGACGGACATAGCCAGTGAACGGACGGTCACGGGCAAGGCCAAACCAAGATTATATATTCTTAAGAATTTAAATCAAATAGATCATTAAAAAACGACCTTTCTCTATTCAGTGTTGTGTATTTAAACGCGTCGACTGCAAAACGTGATTCTCACTATATTACGTGTCATTAAGTGATTCAGCACGAAGTAACGGTGTACCTTCATAATGAATTTAGTGCTGCGAGAGATAGTGGCAAAAGCTTCGATTGAAGCTAAACAAGAATCGGTTAGTATTATGTTTTTATGCTTACCCATCAATAATAATTATTGATAAGGAAAGTTTAAGAGACTATTTATGGAAGATTGAATAAATAAATAGCTTGTATGTACTTAGTTACACACCATAGTCGGTATTAGTGCTGTATTAGCAATGGTACTTACTACTAATGATAACTTAAAATCATATAAGTTTCACGATTTGTATAAAATAGTAAACCATAAGGGTCACTTTTATAAAGAGTGTGCAAGTGTAGGCTTAAAGTGACACAAATACCTAACACAGGTATTATATTTTCGGATTTTTTAAGACATAATGTAAATATGTGTTAATTTAAAAAAAATTGTATAAAAGCCTTACGCCCTACCCCAATCATCAGTCAATCATACAGTTAATATGCCATGGGATATCCCCCACTTCGAATAAAATTAAGTTGGCCATGATAAAGTAATAAGGTGATTTACGACCATGAGATTTTCTTACATCTGTAATTTATAACTTTGATGTTATAAAGCAAAATTATGCGTTATAGTAAATATAATGAATGCTTTTTCTAAACCATAATTTCAAAATTGTAATGCAAAAAATATAAATGAAAAACGAATGAAACAATTTCATTGATTTCAAAATGCTAATATTATGTACTCCAATTTTAATGACAATTTAAAGCGTTTCAAGATTTTTTTAGAATATTTATGGCAACACAAAAACGATTCTGACGTTTGTGTGACGTTTGTGCGAAAACCAAAACAAAGACATAAAAATTTCGTTTTTTTAGTGAATTGATTGTTAATAGAATTTTGCTGATATTAACTATTGCATATACTACACACAGTATTGTAATTAACTACTGAAGATGTATGCATAACACTTTTTTGTAAGAAACCGCTAAAGTGAGGTTAAGTAAGAGGAAAATAAATTGTTGATCGTTCTGAGAAAATTCAACATAATAAACTAAATGAACCATACTCTTCTATTACTATGTAGTTTCATGCTGCAGTGTCGTGCGTTATCAGAGAAGCATTTAAATGTATGCTTAAGAATTGACTTATTTTTTTATGCAAAGGACTGCCAAGCATTCTTCTTAAGAAGTAGCCAATCTGAACACACAGGCTATAAGAGGTTTCTATTAGAAGAATTAATAAAACAAGATAAAATGTCAAGTGAAAGTAGTTTTTATCGACCAAGGAGTGCACTTGCCCGAGCACTGTGTGAGAAACAAAACAATGATAGATATCTCCAGGAACTCGATCAGAATGAGGTAAGATGAATATAATATTCACATGAAAAGCGGTAAATCATTAATAAAGTGCAGGTTTCTTGACAGCAATTAAATTATGATTAAAATATGAAATTTACAAAGGAAAACTTTTACTCAAAACAATAAAATTTTTTACTAATGGTATTCATGTCAAATAAAATAATGATACTCAGTCTAGAATTATACTTCATGTGTGCATATTATGTAGTACCAAATGAAAATATTTTAGATACAACTGCACTATGATCAACCCTTTAAAAGTACTATGTTGAATTTTTTTTATTGCCTTTGTAGGCAGACACATGTGGCACACCTAATGGTAAGTGGTTACCGTTGCTCACGGACGTCAGCAATGCCAGGGGCAGAGCTAAGCCGCTGCCTACCATTGAGTATTCTCTGCAAGCCTTGTATGAAGAAGGACATGTCATATCACAATTTAAGTTACATTGAAGTATCATATTTTAAAATTTATTTACTATCATTCTAAAACTGTTTTAAAACTTAAAATCTATGTAATGTCTAAATTTTTATGCAATATTTTTTCCGAACAGTTGGTAAATGATTAGTGTCTTTAAGAATTTATATACGTATATGTTCCAATAGTTGTTAGGGCACCTAACAACTAAATAACTAAACTAATACTATCTAAGTACTATTTTACCCTCTGTAAAATAGTACTTAGATAGTATTTATATTGCAGGTGTTTTTCTTTTTTTTAATAGTAGAATTTTACTGTCATCAATGATGTTGCTTTTAGGGAATAATTAGCCTTTTTTCATCAATGCATCTTCTTTCTGAAACGCATATATAATAATAAGTCTTTAAATAATAATAAGTAATTGAATAAACATTCAAATAGTTGAATAGTACATTATGTTCCTTTCTATTTCCGCTCAAAATCAGTATTTGCGATTTGTATCTGGATATACTTGACCTCTTGTATGTTTGAAGATTTAAAAAAATTGAATTGCTTATTCATTTAATCCTTAGTCCTTATTTTTATTTCATTATTTTTATAGCCTTTATTTATTTAGTCCTTGTCTTAAATGGAATAAGTACATGTAAGCTTATAACTTGATTTAGCTTAAAAGATCATGACTGATTTGCCTGCCTTGTTTTGAATAACAAACCTGAAATGGCTAAAGCAGAATAGGAATTACTGGTAATATTGAATTAAAAAGCAAAGTGAGACTGTGCAATCACTTGCCTGAAATTTAGATCCTTAGGATCTAAGTGAAGTTCCTATTACAACGGCTATTACACCTCTTGAATAAACTCAATTGGTCAGTTTTTTCCAAGCTCTGTAACATTATCTACGTCAACAAAGAGCTGTTTGCCTTAGCCTTGCTATTCCTAATATCCATAAGCCACAACAATTTCTCACCATCAAATTGGCCCTATGCTTGTCTGCATTAGAAGGCAGTAATACAAAGATTAATTGACTTTCTTTAACTATCTCTTTTTACAAGAGGTCTCAGCCACCTGGCTGTTCCCCTAATCCTGCTGATCTTCATGACTACTCAACATTAGCTTGGCTGTCTGCCTTTTTTTCGGAAGTTCCATTAAGTTGTTACCTGAACCCCATTGATTGACATCATTGTGATTATGCCACTCTGAGGACAAATTCTCAATTGGAAGGCATCCTCTTGCCACAAATAGCCACGACGGTGCATTAGGACTCATGGGAAGATTTTATGCCTTTAATCTATGTCTTTGATCTCTGCCCTTGAGACATTACTAAACAAACGGGCCGATGATGCGCTTGTTTTTTTTCACCTGGTGAACAGCACCTGGAGTTATGTGGTTACCGTAGCCCATAGACATCTTCAAAGTAAATGCCGCCAACTTCCTTGAGATATAGGTTACAACGGCTGCCCCACCCTTCAAGCCGAAACGCATTACTGCTTCACGGAGAAATAGGCATTGTATTTGCAATGACCTACGTAAATAGGCAGCGTGGTGGTACCTACCCGTGCGGACTCATAAGAGGTCCTACGACCAGTAATTACGTAAATTATAATTTTGCTGGTTTGATTTTTACTACACGATGTTATTCCTTCACCGTGGAAGTCAATCGTCAACATTTATTACGTACGTATTTCATTAGAAAAAATTTGTACTTGCAAGCGTGATACGAACGCCGGTGTATCGCTAGATGCGGATGCACCGCACCGGACGTCTTATCCTTTAGGCCACGACGACTATATCAACTATGTTGTTCAACTGTGCCAAAAGAAGATATAAAGTAGATCTATTTAAAACAATCTAATCGAAGACTCTAATACATAGAAGTGTAGCGGTAGTTTTACTACCTTTGACTGGGAGATGCATAGAAAATAATTGACAAAAATCTGAATCGCGCCAACGACATTTTCTAGAAATTTTTATTTGATATACTACATCAATGATATTTAACGAGTCGCTGGTCTAAAACAAGTGCTCGGTGGAAGATCTAACTCTTCCTAATTGTCGCGCCCAAAGAAGCCTCAGTTGCTCTACAAAAAGGGATTTGCGGTTGCTTTACATCAGATACAGGCTCGTGAACAAGTGGGTTTTTGATTGCTTTCATTACGAGAGTTGGAGATCGATTGGATCGAGGCCTTTTTATTTTGTGGTGCAGTGGCAGAATTACTTTTTATTGATCCACCTTGAAACGTGGCGTCCGATTCTGGAATATATTGAGTAATGGTTGCACCTTGCTTCGAGCTGCAAACGATGACTGCCTTGCGATGTAAATTGTCAAAACATCTACCGCAGGCGGAGTCAGTTAGTATGTGTCACGTGTAAAACGTAGTTAAAAACAAAAAAAAATGTGCCAGAAAACTAGTCTTTTTCTAGAGGTTCTACTTTTTTCTTTTTTCAGTAATCTATATGTTAAAAATGAATTGCTGTTCGTTAGTCTCGCTAAAACTCGAGAACGGCTGGACTGATTTGGCTAATTTTGGTCTCGAACTATTCGTGGAAGTCCAGGGAAGGTTTAAAAGGTAGATAAATATGAAAATGCTCGGAATTGAATAAAAATAGCAATTTTGTTTTTCCTTTGATGTGTCCCCCGTCGGACGGATTCCTTATATTTTATTTTATACAAAAATTTAGATCTTTTATTTATCGACTGAGGCACTACGAAGTATGCCGGGTTAGCTAGTATTAACTAAAATGCAGGCTTTGTCCATTAAGATTGTTGGTTATATAAAATATGCTCATTTGTAGATATTCTGGAAATTCAGATTAATTTTAAAACCGATTTTTTTTGTTATCTTCGTTATAAACACTCATTAAACGGGTTCTTACCACCATTTTTAATCTTAATTAGTTCCCGATATATCGGCATGGTTCCAGACGCCATAATCATAGGTAGACTGAAGATTGCGGGAAGATTCCTAAGAACAGACAAATTTATCTAATCAGTCCGTGTCTGTATGTTACCACTAGAACTCAATTACTCACTGTGGGGAAAACGACGAAAGGAAGATCTTCCACCGAGCGGGTGAAATTACTTGATAGACCGACGGTCCTAATATGTTTTTTTTTTTTTCCTACATAAGCTGGCAGCCTTGAGAGGCTATTCCAGCGTAACCCTAACTAGTAGGTGAGCTCACGGGGCTCAAACCTGATGACGTTGCTAACACGGACCCTAGCAAGAGCCGTGCTTCGCAGAATCTACCACCGGATCGGAAACGCGACCCACTGAGAAGATCCGGCGAGAAACTCAGTGGGCTGTGTCTGAGAGTTAATTTACTCGTCGAGCCCTTCGTCGCAAGTGACGGGTTCGACGAGAACGGTGACCGGTGCTTGAAGTACCTAGAAGCACCGTTAGTGGATCGGGAGGATCCGAGATGACGTGTTTTAGGCGACGACGACTGCTTTCCATTTTGTCCGCAGGATCGGAAATGTAGTTACCGGCGGCCACGATGAGAGGGTTCTCGTGTCGTGCCGCTTTGTGCGAAGTGGCGCATCGACGCCGACTGTAGATACTTACTGATGGACTCTAAGTCCAGGTCGTTATGGAGGTTGACGTTCCTGACGAACCACGGGGCTCCGACGGCTATCCTGCAAAAACGGGATTGAATAATTTGGAAGGATTTTAAGTGAGTGCGGGCCGCGTGAGCGAACACTACACTTGCATAGGTCATGACGGGGCGTATGCAAGTTTTGTAGAGTGTCACCTTATTTCTAAGGGACATTTTACTTCGCCTGCATATGATCGGGTAGAGACGTCCTAGAATGAAGGCGGCACGGTCGCGTACCGTCTTAATATGAGGGCGGAATGTCATCCTTCTGTCGAGGGTGACGCCTAAATATTTGACCTACGGGGCCCACGGCTGGTCGAACATCATCTAATGTGGTTGTTCGAAACTTGTATATATGCAAGCATATCTTGAAAATGTCGTAAGCGAGATTCAGGCAACTGTCAAATATCAAATATCTTGCGTTGTTGATGGCTAGGCTTTTGATTCCATCGAAACTTGGGCGGTCCTTAGATCTCTCCAGCGGTGCCGTATTGACTATCGGTATGTCGAGGTGTTGAAATACTTGCTTAATAACGGCACCATGTCAGTCCGAGTACAGGAGCATCATTGCACGAAGGAAATCACGTTAAAGAGAGGAGTAAGACGGGGAGATATTATATCTCCAAAACTGTTTACCGCTGCCTTAGAGGATTCCTTCAAGCTCCTGGAATGGTAAGGACTTGGCATCAATATAAACGGCGAATACATCACACACCTTCGATTTGCTGACAATATAGTGGTCATGGCTGAGTCGCTGGAAGATTTGGGGCAGATGCTCGGTGACCTCAATAAAGTTTCCCAACGAGTGGGCTTAAAATTAATATGGATAAAATGAAAATCATATTCAATGTCTATGTTAAGCCCACCCCAGTAACTGTTGGGAACTCTACTCTTGAAGTTGTAGACCATATACATTTATGGTGTAGATAATTTTTGCCGACAATTTGAGAACGCTTTGTTTTTTACTAAGGTAGGTTTACAGCTCTATCGGTAAGACCTAAAATAGAACTAAGAGGTAGATTTGTCTCCACCTAACTTGTCTAACATCTACCAGTAGACTTCAGTCTACCTGTGATAAAAGATCGTGGGAAGAAACGGTTAAAATAGTGTTTATAATCTAAATATTTTCCTTATCTATTATGGAACACTGAAACTAGAAGTTTTTTGTTGTTCTTCGAAAATAATTGTATAACGTTAATTTTTTTTGTGGAGATGTGATCCAGGTCGCTGTTTTTTGTGTGTAATAGAAAACTATGCCTGCAAAAGAATTCGAATGTAAATTTTCTTCTGGGCTGGGATGAAGCTAGAAATGGGTGCTCTGTCAAATCAAAGTTCGCACAATAACTACGGAATGTTTGCTGGGTTCGCAGTTTGATTGTTGGATCCAATTTTCGTTCTGGGGACGATTCGTGTAGCGTTACTGTCTCACTCGCCGGGACTTTTTCATACGAGACGCACACGCAATCGGAGCCTCACGTGTGCCTCGGTAACGAGAATATATTTGCGTATGAAGAACACGAAATACCTCTGAATTGTGGAGGGAATAAGACATTCAACCCGCTCCCCCACCACCACCCACCATCCCCCGCGACCCTTTTAACTTTCATCTCTGTCGAGTGCTCGGTCCACATACTTTTGTTCTATTTGATCAATGTTATTAAAATGTCGCAGGCTCGCTGGATTACAAACATTTGACTATGTTAGCGGCTTCAATATACATAGTGCGTACCATATTTTTATTAAATTCCCAAATATATTCTCGTTATTACGTTCAATTCAGGGACAAAAAATGACATATTTGGGTCGAACTAGGATTATAGTATTCCTTCTTATGGATTAACAATATATATAATTTTCTTAAACTGATTTCCATACTTAAATTTCAAATGACACATATTTTTCCAAGTAGGTACGTCACCAACCGTTTGTCGTTAAATATACGAACTGCGTACCCAGCGAAGCGAACGTCACACGACTTCTTCGCCATCGGCCATAATCACTGTTATCCATTCTGTTAAAATCACCCGAGGATAAATTAGTTAAGTAGGAGCTTCCGTTAATCGTTGGTCGCAGACCGAGCCGGTCGCTCGGTCTAAATGAATTAATTTATACTTATTTATACGGGGACGATTTCGGTGTCACGAAAGGATGGGGTGATTGTGTTGTGATTGCTTGCGCTTCCTCTGGACACGTCGTATAAACGGTCCGGCCTCGCCTCGCCTATGTTATTGCTGTCATTAAAACGTAAGCTAACATTGTTGTTTTAGAACGTTATAGTAGTCGTTGCTGTCATCATTCAATATAGAGCGAATTGTCTTTCAAGAAATAGTCATACAATACGCTTTGGAGACTGCTTGACCTCGTATCTACCACGTTAAGATAGCGATGTTTTCCGGCCTACCCGTCTATGCAAAGAAATAACAATAATTCAATTGTTCAATTCAATATGGTTATTTCTGAAGTTCACGACGTTTGATCAAAACGCAACGACAATTGATATTTCGATCTCATGTCTTAGAGTGGGTGGCAAAATTCTCGTTATGATATGTATGAGATTCGATAACCACTTAAACTAGGTGAGCCGTAAGCTTTAAAGAGTGGTATAAAAATTATGGATGCATAGTAAGAATATCTCTAGATTTCTCGCACGCACTTCAGTGGCGATAATTACATAAGCAACAGCGTCTTTTTTGTTTTTTAAAGTACCTAATTGATAATTTTCAATTCCACCTTCATATTTCTGAACTAACTAGTTTCGAAATAATTTATAGTTTAGCATATTTAATTTCAAAGAAAGAGAATACCCACCGACTGACTACATTCACGCTTATCTAAGAACAATATATGTTAGCAGATAGCATTGGTTTGTAAATTATTATTATTTTTGTCACTGCAGCTCTTAAACAAAAGTCTGTAGACAAAGTTTAAGACAGTGTTCCAATTTCCACACAGTAAGAACTGTATGAAAAGATTTGGAGTAACGTTTCGGAATCGATATCTGAAGCGCAATGTCCACACACCGAAGTTAGACACCTGAGTTGCGCTGGGCGCATCGCTCACTGCAATCTGTACATTATTTCTCCATTGTTCGCGTAACGAGCCACCACCCCTGAAGGCGCCACCACGCACTCACACCTCGCGCCTCCTGTTTCCCACACCCGCCCCTGAGGCGGTGGGACTTCACTCGCGCCTTTCTTTTATCATTCCTCTCTTTATTTCCGAATGCAAATAATCCTCCACACGTGTGAGAACCGAAACCATTGTTCTCGCTTTTCTCCCTACACCCCTCTAAGGACCTCGGTGACAAATCTTTTCGTACAACCTTAAGTTTTAACTATACCTAAAATATATGGTTACATATGACTTAAACACTATTGGGCTTACAAATATTTTTTCTTTTCTCACAAGACTTAAAGCTATTGTCAATAATTAGGCATATTAGAACGTTGTTCGTAAACACTATTCGTTCAAACCTAAATACCGGTGTTTAAATCTGTTTATCGACAAATAAATTCTAGTCATAGTAGAATGACAATTGAAGAAACTGTGACAACTGTCGCAAGTGGAGGACAAACAGCTCGTTAAGACTACGGTCGGCGGAAGGGTGGAGCACCGCGATTCCCAAGAAAAACGCTAAGTGGGAAATCAATACGTATTAGGAGCAATATCGGACCGTCGCGCGTCACTTCATGATGGATGAACGCTCCCGAACTTTCCGAAGTCTAATAATGACAATATACAAATTGACGTCCGCGAACACTTCCGAAACGCGATAGCGCGTCGTCGCTCACACCACTCACATTATGTAAACAAACATGGAAAAAAACTGATCGCCTTCAATTTATGTAATAGAAATCTCAATTACGGATATGTTTTTTTGGGTCTCATCTATCATGCGACGCTGAGAAGGCGGGTGTTCCCGTGAGTCAATCGTCGCATCGAATAATGGCGTCGCCTCCGTGACGTCTCACAACGAGTGTGATATTGGAGTGGATCGACAGGCGGGAGTCACCGCGTCTCTACATATTGAAAGCTATTTGGAATTTGCAAATAAATATACATATGAACTCGAGTAGGGCCCGCCCGCCTAAAGTCCCGCCACCTTGCGCAATTCGCATCACAGACAGCACTCCAATATTGAAATCACATTACTTTTTGTTTTAACATGCTGTCTATATTTTTTAAACCCTTGTATCACACGTATTTTGTGATTTTACTTAAACTAGTGGTCCCTCTGTAGTCGAAATTCAAGTATAATTAATTGAAATTATAGATTTGGACATTATTATGGTTCTATTGTCAAAGACTACTTTTACATTTAATCATATAAATCTATTCTCAATTTCACCACAGATTTTAACTATAAATATATATTCGTGTGTGTGTCAAATACATGGTAGTGTGTGTAATGTTTTCTTTGTTGATTTAATGATTTTTTAGCATCATTAAAAAAAAGTATTCTGCACTCCTCTATATTCTCTATAAATGTGAGAAATTTCATACTCCTCCGTCCGCGTAATTTTTGTAAACAGGGGTACACAGTTTTTGCTTCACATATTAATATATAGATCATTATGACGAACTGTAGACTGCTTACTGTACATATAGTATTTGTTTATACTGAAAAGTAAATTAGAGATAATATGTATAGAAATTGAGATGAGTAGTTGGCTTAGCGTGAACTAACGTCGCTTAGCCTTACATGCGATTAAGTCGGGTAGTTGATACAGAGGAGAGGGGGGGTGTATTTATGTCACCTCGGGGACGCGAAAGCTCGCCCCACCCCAATTATACCGCAGTAAAAGTCATAAAAAGACACCCGAAGTTTTTACACGAACCAAGAAGAGGCCCACGCGAAATTAAGAGGGGCGCCGAAATGTGAGATGAGCATGAATTTTTTATAAGCCCAGATGATGGTGCTCCGTTTATGATGTCTTATGGCGAATAATGGCCACGCTGCACGCGCTCTTTGTTTGTTCGTCTGCATCATTGATGAGTTTCCCTTTATTGCTGCCACAGGCCGTACCGAATAATTAATTACCAATCCAACGCCGCGTTTACATTTTCGAGCGATCAAATACCAAATAAGACTGGTAGTCGTAATTAAGTCCCCGGGCGCTCGACGGTATCAACATTTTTGTCGTTATCTTGTGAATTATTGGACCATTTGCAATTTTTTCGATATGACATTTCGTGTGAGATGCAGCATACACCGTTATATATTGCATTGCGGACAGGTCCATAAGTCTTATTGCTTTATGGTGCTCGTCTTATTAAGTTTTTTCATAAATTTCCGATCAATTTACACATTCGACACATAACGATCCCGTCGCTTATTAGACGTTTTTCTTATCTACTGTACGAAAACATACCGATATACGTGCACAGTGACGGATTAAAAGACACACACGTATACACAAAGTTAATTTTAACTTTTCAATTCGAAACTTGGGTCATAAATAATGCTTTTATTTAATGCGATTTATGTTCACGAAACCAGGTCGAAAACGATCTGAGAGCTCCTTTAAGGCAAACGATTTTGCGTTTTGTTCACGCTCATATGAAACAATACATTCTCACGTTTAATTTCTTTCGAGTTTAACAATTGATTCCTTTACGACTGTGTTTATTGAGCTCCAAGGCGACGCAATAACTTCACTTGAGATTTACCATACAGAAATAGCACAAACGTACGTATAAAGTATACAAACTTTGCGAGTTCGTGTGATGATAATGTGTGCGATGCACTTAACTTATTCGGGATAAACCACTCGTCTAAGCAATTCAATGTTTAATTCAACGAAGAGACATTCACGCGAAAGTATCGTGTCTACCCGCTTCGTGTTAATGCGGTGAAATTTAAAATGAAGTTGTAATAAAAAAGAAAAAATGTTTATTTTTGCTATATTCCATTTTATGTACGTTCGTATCGAGTAAATGCTACTCTCGTATGTATTTTTTTTTCAGACGTAGGTACATAACCTTGTTCATTATAAAAAGCTTTCGGTCAGTCATTTTTAAGGATTGTAATAAATCCGTTATCTATAATATACTAACTAAACTAGTGAATTCCGGCCGCGCTCCGCTGTGACTGTTTTTAATCGAATGAAAATAATCTATTGTATGAAAGTATCCGCACGCCACCTATGTATGATACGTTGATGGTAAACAACATAAACTTTATTTGGAATGCCAAAAAGAACTATTTCATCAAAACCAGTTTAATGGTTTAGATGAAATAATCTCCAGTATAATTTTGTTATGTAATTGTAAAATGAAAACGTAATAATTGTTTGTAAAAAGTATTAATTTAAAGATAATAAACAATGATATGAAATACTTTATTGATTAATTTGCGTTTTTACCTAATTACCAAATTAACTTCCAATTATCAATCGCAGATATAGTTTATTATAAACTCTTGTTTTATAGTAAAATCTAAGAACTATTTATTATATATAGACCCACGGTACATCTTCGTTGCAATGGTATCATGATATGATTGTCTATGTCCGATTTTCAGTCATAAAATTTTCACTTGATAATTACAACTATCGAACCTGCTAGATTTAAATTGTTGTTTAGACACAAGTTTTCAATCTGAAATCGAAATTCGCGTTCCCGGCTGTAACCATACTCTGGTTTGAAGCAAGTACCTAAACAGTTTGGTGGTGCGTGCGTGCGTGCCTAGCCGGCCTCCGGTCGCGGCTAATATGATTATGACAACGCTACGTGCCAACCCAACTCCGAGAATCCTCGCACAAATATTCATTAATCTTTCACGGTCCGACGTCCGCTCAGATGGAGATTTAATCAGATTAAGGATCATCTTTTTTGCGGGAAAAGTCATGCCCTTTTGTTGCTAGTCGACCGGCGCTCACTTTTCCGTTGAATTTATGACGGCCGATGTTTTACTCTGAATGTAAATCGTGATAGAAGATTGCGTTTGTTTTTTTTTTTTATCATTTTTTTTTTACGTTGGTCACACGTAATGATACAAAAACAAGTCTACGCACATGTGTGCTGTAGACGGCGCCGAGACGACTGTTAGTGACCGCGAATAGCGAGACCTCGCCACGCAGTCTGCCGTAAACGTTCCTCGCAAGCGTCGCGCCCTTTTGTATGTATTTCTTAACGAACCTATATCTATATAACTCTATAACCACATCATCAGAATTTGTACTATTATCAAAATAAATTACACACAAACTGAATTGCGTGGAGCGTCGAAAAATTCACTTAGTTTTATAAAACAACTTTAAAGTTTTACACTTTAAAAGTGGTCGTGTTGAGCAGGCCGTTTGATTCGTAGATAGGCTCGAGAAGGCCCACACAAAACGAAATAAAATGCCCTGATACGTGCGTAAAATTATTTAACCATTGTATGCAAATCAACGCGGCCGTGATTATTTTATTTCCTAAGAACCACCGAATATAAATTTCGATTAAAAATAATCCGGTCTGAAAGTCGAACAAGAATTTTAAATTAACTGGCGTTGTTTCGTTCATAATAAATAAAGTTAATACAAGCTACATTATGTGAAAGTCAGCCAAAGGTTACTATTTGTTTAACCGAACAACTAGATCTGACGAATATTAACATCATAAAACATTCTTACGAAATGTTTCATTTAACTCGTTGCGCATTCGTGAAATAAATATGAAATCGAATCATTAAAAACAATAACTTTTGAATCAATCCCTACTAAAGATTAATTTAATTATTTTAAATTGAGTATTTATTTAATTAATTTTATTTATTAATAGACATATCTATTAAGATTTGTGTGTATATGTAGAATATGAACTCTTATGTGTTTTATTTGTTGTTATTAAAAAAATCAATGCTATATGCTTTTAATTTTATGATAATACTAGCTGACCCGGCAAACATTGTTTTGCCATATATAAGATTTTTAGGCAATTTCTAGTGTAGAAAAAAAAACTAACTTATTGTAAGTGTGTAAGGATGTGGTAAATGAGTGAAAGGGGTATGTAGTGCTGTGAACGAAGAGGGAATATATAATAAAAATAACAAAACCTCATTCAACCACATAATACCTCATTATAACAAAAAAAATGTCCAAATAAAAAAAATATGTTAGGGGTGGACAACCCTAATCACTTAGGGGGATGAAAAATAGATAGTAACCGATTCTCAGGCTTACTGAATATGCATAAAAAAATTCATGATAATCGGTCAAGCGGTTTCGGAGGAGTATGGGAACGAACATTGTGACACGAGAATTTTATATATTAGATAATTTTCAATTATTTCTGTTTTCACGATTCGATTCATATTTACATTAATACGTGCGTCCTCCAAAAAAATATATTACAACTATTTACGACCCAATGATTTAGTAGAGAATTCCTTATGACATTAAGTTTGCTGTTTGAACATTTTGTGCACTAAAGATTAAATAAATACACTCCAAATAGAGTCCTCTTCCTCCAAACTTGAAATATCGTGTAGGCTATGGCTGTACGTCAATCTGTGTGAAGTTAAATCATCGTGGCCTAATAGATAAGATCTCCTGGTGTACTATTATCGCATTACAACTATGCCATTGTTCAAATCCCGCTAACAGGTATCGGCTATTCTAATGATATACATACGTATTTAATTTAATAACTTCCACGATGAAAGAGGCAACATGTAATAAAAATGAAAACCGCAAAAATTGTGATTTGCATAATTACTGGTGGTAAGCCCTCACTGGCTGGTACCACCACGTTCCGGCTTAAAAGATTTGTACAGCCCTCTTACAATTGGCACTCAAGGAAGGTGGTGACATGGTCTGTGGGTTCAATTAACCACATAAATAAAAACACAAAAAATAAAAAAAACTTATTTTGGCAAGTGAATTTTACAAATAATGTATATTAATTTGGATGACGAAAAATTAAAAAACTTGGTCATCGTAACATTCTTAACACTTGAGCAGTAGTACAAAAGTTTTCGCGTTTCCGATCCGGTGGTAGATTCTGCGAAGCACTGCTCTTGGTAGGTTCAGTGTTAGCAACACTCCGATTCGAGCCCCGTGAGCTCAACTACACACGTTAGGGTGAAGCTGAAATAGCCTCTCAAGGCTATCAGCATAGGTAGGAAAAAAAAAGTGACGGCCATTTTGGTTATAAAGGCATAATTCATTTATTAAAACGAAACGGGCCGGTAGTGGCGGCGCGGCGCGGCGCACGGTGTCTAATGAAAGTTGGCGTTGCAAAAACGTCGCCTCGACGAGAATGTGTCGCCCTCGCGTTCTGGGACGTGTACAGGCTATAAAAATACCGGTGGATGTGGCACCAGGCTCGCGGTCTACCCCACACTCTATTTCTTTTTCAATCAATTCAATCAACGGCTGTCGTTCGATTGGCTTTTGACGGCCAAATTTCGTAATAAGCCATTCAGTTCTGATTTATCTTAATGTGTTAATTCAACAGTTGTTACACATAATATGAGTGAAATGAATAGAATTTACAATTTTTGCTGTACGTATGTTGTTAGTAATCTCTATATATAAAAATGAATTGCTGTTCGTTAGTCTCGCTAAAACTCGAGAACAACTGGACCGATTTGGCTAATTTTGGTCTTGAATTATTCGTGGAAGTCCAGGGAAGGTTTAAAAGGTGAGAAAATATAAAAAAGCTCGGAATTATATAAAAACAAACAATTTTGTTTTTCCTTTGATGTGTCCCCTTGATGTGTCTTTTATTTATCGATTGAGGCACTACGAAGTCTGCCGGGTCAGCTAGTTTGAAATAAAAATTTGTGATACGCCTTGGAAATTTACTATCAGTGTATGTCTTTCTTAACTAATGCCTTTAACAAAGAAGAAGGAAATCAACGTATATTAAGTTCAGAATTTGTCGTAACACATACCAGGTAAATACGTACATACATAATACATTTCCTGCCTCACAAACAAATCATTGAAATTTCTGGAAATCACTGAATATAAATAGAGGCCCAGGTGTTTAATGTTCCCGTGGTCAAGGCTGTAAGTTGATGATTTCTCAGTTTTACATTATGTTTTCATAAAGTGCGTTTTAAATAAATAAGTGGTTTAGATAACAGCAAATAATGGATATGATAGCAATTAAACAACTGTGGATACAATTGATCCGGTTTCTCTTATTGATTTATCTAAACTTTTCAACAAGCTTACTGGTGATAGGATCTCTTGTGAGTCCGCACGGGTAGGTACCACCACCCTGCCTATTTCTGCCGTGAAGCTGTACCTAATGCGTTTCGGTTTGAAGGATGGGGCAGCCGTTGTAACTATACTGAGACCTTAGAGCTTATATCTCAAGGTGTTTGGCGCATTTACGTTGTAGAAGTCTATGGGCTCCAGTAACCACTTAACATCAGGTGGGCTGTGAGCTCGTCCACCCATTTAAGCAATAAAAAAAATAAAAACAATACACACAGACACACACACATATATAACTCAATGAACTCCAGTCTTCACCCGCGAGGCATCAGCTTATAAGATATTCTCGCTCATTTACACGTGGCTGCTTTTTGCTGGCATTTAATTTTTGCGGACAATGGGTCGACCGATCACCGGTCGCGTTTATACAATCGGTTGCCTTGTCCTCCGTCCTCTTAATTGTTTTCGTTGCCTTTGCACCATTTTGATTGAAATGTAGCAATTCAGAGGGTATAAACTGTAAACAGACAGCTATTTACGTAACCCATTCAAACTTCATTATGGTAGGCAGCGGCTTGGCTCTGCCCCTGGCATTGCTAAAGTCCATGGGCGACGGTAACCACTCACCATCAGCTGGGCCGTATGCTCCTCTGCCTAAAAAAAAAAGCTTCATATAACAAAGACCAAAGTTCAAAATTTTGAAATAGAAAAAAACACATCTTAATACTGGTTTCATCTTGCAGGTGTAAGTGGTAACCAAAAGTTATTTTGAAGATTCGAACTGCTTAAGCTTAAGAAAATGCATAAACAAAATGGAAAACGAAAACATAACGTTTTTAAAAATCGAATCTGAACATTTAAATGCAAATCACGCACCCTGGGAAATAGTTGAAGCGAAATGGCCCTTGATTAAATTCGCAGACGTTACATTCCCGTGGATTGGCGACGCGGAAATAATAGTGCAAATGAATCTGAATGGCATTACGGCCGGAGTCACGTCGGCCAATAAATTTTAAGTCCCGATAGAACAATTAAAAGACGCGTTTAAAACAATTACGCAACGGTGGCCCCCAGGCTGTTCGTGATGGCATAGAACAAAGAGCTCAACCGTACTTTATCATGAATTGCTGCTACCTTCAGAATAATATTTGCTAGACTGGGCTTTGTGTGAATTATAGTTCAATTTACAATGAATACACGTGATTTTTAAATTAAAACGTCACTCTCCCTTCATATCCTTGAAAGCCTGATCTCACAGAAATTGCTTAAGTTCATAATCCAAGCCAGATTATATGATATTAACGCGTTTTTGGAACACATTAAATGATACACACAAAACCGATTACTCCCATGATAGATTATTCTTTTTTTATGGCCTATATAGGTTGTACAAGCTCGCGGCCCACTTGGTATTAAGTGGTTACCGGTACTCATAGACATCTACAACGTAAATGCCGCCACCCACCTTGAAACATAAGTTCTAAGGTCTCAGTTTTTACAATTTAGCGGCTGCTCCAACCTCCAAACCGAAACGCATTACTGCTACATGGCAGAAATAGGCAGGGTGGTGGTACCTATGTGTGTATGGTGTATGATGTTATCAATAGTAAACACTTGTTAAGTACGTATTTCATTAGATAAATTGGTACTTACTTGCGGGATTCAAACACCGGTGCATCGCTAGATACGGATGCACCGAACGTCTTATCCTGTAGGCCACGTCGACTTTATTTATACTCCCAATTTTAACTTCAATATGTACTTCATTCATTCACCATTAGCCAAGAAATATATCTTACACGGGCATAATCGAAGCAAAACATATATATCTATGATGAATAAATACATTATTTGTTTTATTCAATTGTCAAATGTTAATCAAAGTTATTTGTACAAAATTGAGATTATAGTATTACAAAAACTGTTAGTCTTGCTTCAGAAATGTTTTTATTTTTTAGATGAGCGGACCAACTCACACCTGGTCTTAAGTAATTACTGAAGTCCATAGACATCAACAACGTAAATGCCGCCACTCACCTTGAGACATGAACCCTAAGTATCAATTTTATATATTTTTTTTTATTGCTTAGTTGGGTGGATGAGCTTACTGCCCACCTGGTGTTAAGTGTTTACTGGAGTCCATAGACATCTACAACGTAAATGCGCCACCCACCTTGAGATATAAGTTCTAAGGTCTCAGTATAATTACAACGGCTGCCCCACCCTTCAAACCGAAACGCATTACTGCTTCACGGCAGAAATAGGCGGAGTGGTGGTAACTACCCGTGCGGACTCACAAGAGGTCCTGCATACCGCAAACATACTGCATCACTGCTCTTTAGTCATATGTGTTATGTACGCAATTGTAGATCAAGTATGTTAAAAACAATACCTTAAATTAAATTTCTCTGAAACCTTAATGCGATAGAATCGTGCAATGAAATAAATCTTCAGACTTTCATGTTCCCGTTTCATCCATTTTTCTGAGTACAGCATTTCGGTCTGCAGAAGGTACGTACATACGTCCAAGCGATCTGCATCCCGGCTGATCCTATTTTAATGGAGCGCCCGGCAAACAACCTCCGAGCCGCTTACTGGAAAATCCATTGGGATTCTTTGCGCCACTTAGCTCGCCTACTATACCGTGCTTGGTTTCACATAATCTATATCTATACTAATATATAAATCTACAGTGGTTTTTACGGATGTTCCGTTATAACTACAGAACCATGTATCCGATTGACTTGAAACTCGGTATCCATGTAGAAAATACATGTACTTAATGGATAGGCTAATATTTATATGAGTGTTGGACTCCCTGCACCAGTTGTGGGGGCTTTAATGATGAGAATCTTTGTGGGGGTGAGAAATAATAATGTTAATTTTAAATGCCCAGCGAAGCGGACGGGTACAGCTAGTACATTCCAAAATTACAATCTTTCGACCTTTTCTTTGAGCCACATCAAATTAAACTAAAATTAAAATACACATATAAATAGTAAAATCTTGTCATGGTATTGACCGAGCGGACGGCTAGCCGCGGGGCAGAGTAAATGTGAATGTCTTAAGACGTTTGGTATTGCACCATTTATCTTGCACATTTAAATGGGAATTAATCTGGCATTGTGCAGCTTGAATGTATTCAACTTAAGTATTTCGCTTCATATTGACAATATGCTTACACAGAGGCGTTTGATTCATTAGCTCGAGGCAAACGACCCGAGGATAAAGAACCTTCGTCCTTTCGCTCCTTCGATGGATGCACCCCGACTGACCCGCGTTAACGAGATAACAGAACATAATGAACGTATTGAAGACCTGAACGAACTGAAAAAGGGCAAAGATTTATCGAAACACAACAAAATTGTATCCTAATTCCGATTCTAATGCGTCATTTCAACTACGGAAGAACGGTAACCTACATAGTCTGTAAAATAAATAAAAATTGACGTGACCTCGATAAGTCGCCGATTGAATAAATCATTGTCGATTTGTCTTCCCCTAACAGGTAGATTTTTTTAAACGGGGACATAGTTATTCATGCAAATATAACTTACACGAGCAGAAAATGAATCTTAAACATGATTCTCATAAATAATCGGGCCGAGTGCTTCTTATCTACATAATAGCAAAACAACAAGTGATGTGTAGTCTATAATATGACTATATTATCACGACTAAAACTAAACTGTTATATCTAAATAGTTAATGCGGTTTTAAAAATGTTAAATTTATATTATTTTAGGTACGATATTAATGATTAGTTCACCTAAATGGTGTGATAAGCTCGCGAGTCGTGATGTTTAAGATGTTAACGTGTCCCAAAAACATCGCAACTTGAATGACACCGCTTAAATTTAGGCATGATATTTCGGTGTCAATTTCATTGAAATAATGTCTATCCTTCAAACTAGAACGCTTGACTGCTTCCTGGCCGTAATCCCTAATCGAAACATAAGATAAATAATATAAAATTTGCGAAAGAACTTAACTACATACACACATAGTCTTAATGTACAATATAGTACACAATGAGACGATAATTAGCCCTTTTTTTTTCTTTATTTAATTATGTAGAACCGTAAATATTGAGCAACGAACGGACAGTAAATAGACGTCAGAGACGATTCTTTAATCATGAAAGGTTTCAGAATTCAAAATTTTCCACAATTTGTATTCCGTCTGGAGAATTCGCTTCGACGAATCCCGTGGTTCCGATGCAGGCTATTTTAAATGTAAAGAAGGCGCATTGCATAATCACCAACGTGATTCGCTATCAGTATTCGGTACTAAATATTTATTTTCCTTCATTTTTTACGATACTTTTTTGCGGTACGTCGTAAAATGTTCTAGATATTGATGGTTTTATATTTTATTATACAATGGGGTTGGGTCGAAATCGTATGGTTGTTTATACACTACTCTTTTAACATTTACAAACTTTGACATCACCAATTTATCTTTAAAAACCTCTGGACCAAGAAGAATGTATAATATAAGTATTTACATAACGAATGTATGTTCTAAAATAATAAATGCATTATCGCTACATATTTATTACAATTATTTGTTTTAATATACGGAAAAGTCAAAGAAAGGAATTAAACACGTTCCTAAATAAAAAAATAATGTTTTTTTATTGTTGAGGAATACGAGCTATGGATTGGTTCAACTCACACTCCGAAACATCCCAAAGTTTTTGTACGTCCTAAGGTAATACAAAGACAGATCTGGCATTAATTAAGTTGGCCTGATGAGTCGCCGCGCTCCCGGTCTCTCGCCGCGCCGTCATTACATGTAAAGGCGAGGATTTTTTTTAATTCGTCATTATTCTGTGGCGTAAAGAAATGTTAATTCGAGGCAGCGTGAAATTAACAGCGGCCGCAATGCCCTTTGTTAGGGCCGCGGCGGCCGAGTTAAACACACAACGGATGACGATCTACAAGCTCCTCTCGTGCTATCTTATTTGCACTCGATTACATTTTTTTCTGTCTTTCGTTAAGATTGGCCGTGAGATTTGTTAAACATCAATTTGCTTAATGCACCTTAGCCGTAATGACCATTCTCATTTGTAATTTGTCTTACCTATCATCATGAAACATTATTTAGAATTTAATTGAAGCCAGTGCTCGATTCGATTTTTAAAACAATTAAATTCTCATTATTCAGGAATAAAGTAAAACTATTTATTACAGTGGTACCGAGTGAATCGAGATCGGCTAAGTCCAGAGCTGCAGCAAAAATTCGTCCAGCTTCACCCTGATGAAGAGACGAAACAATTTCTATCTGCCTCCATCGAGAAGTCGTCTTGGGTCTGGACGCAGATCTGGTATCTTCTAGCCAAAGCTGTTTTGAAACGTTTCTGGTCGATAACCGACATCAATGGGTAATTTTTTGGAACTTAATTTTTTCCTAATCTTAAAACTGCACCCTTTAATTTAATCGGCCATTGAATACCGATGTCGTATTCGGTTACCATCGCGCGTGGGCATCAGCAATGACAACCGCACATTCATGCGTCTGCTTCATGTTTCAAATTATTTCCAGTGATCATTTGATCAAAAAATATACTATATCATGGTGACTAGTATAAACGCTGTCAAAAACGGAGCTTCAAAAAACGCGATAAATATAATCTACGCATAAGCTGCTTTGTTAAAGTTTGGTAAAATAGTGAAATAGCCCAGAACATGAGCTCAAAGCATTCCTCGTAGAAGAAGAGACCTCTTTCCGTAGACTCGGAGGTTCCATATAATGCAAGTTCTCTATTACGTACGTCGCATCAAACACAAGCAGCAGATCCATACTTTTTAATTTAAAAGTAATGAATCATATCTTTCACAAACGATGAATTGCCATTTGAATGACGACAATGGTCCATTATTAAGTGCGTCCAGATTCGTCCAATTACGCCAATTACAATCTCCCGGTAGCTGTATGTACTTAGATACTAACGCATGTATTATTTCCTCATCCATTGTGTTGTATCTGCACAAATTAACTAATTCGTGTCGTTCACGCGTGGCTGGGAGTTTATCGATGTTTCAAAATATCGATAAAAACAATCTATTGTAATAGAAATATGACATGGTGAAACTGGAAAGGCCTCCGGGCCACCAGTAAGTAATCTTTAAATCATAAAAATTTTTTTTTACATAGATGACACTAAATAAAATAATAATAAAAACTATGTTTATGAAAGTTAAACATGTTTTTGATAGTAATGATTGATCTCTTTAAGCACCCCAATGAAGTCAGTAAAAATATACCAATTTACCAACAATAGCTCCTATCAACTCAAACGAAGGTAAATAGGCCCTTTAGAAGTAAAGCATTAATTTTTTTTGCCTAATCACCATAGAAGCAATCATAGTACTTAACTTCCATCCAGTTTTCGGTATTTTGTTTGTATTTTTTAACACAAGCGATAGACATATCTGAACGAAATTATTGAAAAATAGCCTAACCTCTCCGTGGAAAAGCGGTACTCGCTTTTCCACAAACCATTGTTCATTGAATAGATCCCCTCTTACTTGCTGAATGTACTATTCGTTTTATAAGCTGGTAATTATTTAACGATTTTAGAAAAGCAAGAGTGGTAGAGATATGCAGCATTAGTAAAATACAGAAAAAAGGTAGTAAATCCAGACATCATAAACGAATTCGGTACGATCGATATAACGACTCAAGCGCTTGTAGTGCTCTCACTATTCACGTCCGGACTGATCTCTGTGAACGGTCTTTGAAAGCGATCACGGCCGAGTGTCTATAGCCGGGTACTAATAAATAATTTAAATAAATTGACGGACGAGATTTACTCATTGGATGTTTCCGTCTCTCAATTACGCTTTATTTATCACTTGCGACCACTCCGTACTGCCACCAAAGACTCTTGCGTCGAGCTACTTGGAATATACTCATACGCGACTAGTTTTTCTTACACAACCTGCTGAGTAAGCTCTCATTAAATATCTTTACTACAATTTTCAACATATAGGAGGATCCTGGGTAGTATCAAATTTACAAGATCATGACTGCAAGAGAGATTCATTTTTATTATTAAAATTAATCAAACTTGAATATAATTTATGATGCTCTTTATATACATACACAAATTAAACAATTTTAATAAACATTTGGTAAGCACTTATTTCCCTACAAACTTTCGTGATACAGTCATATCATTCTCCCCCTTGCGCAAAATATCCGGGATATTAATCATTCCGTTAACAGTTAGGATAAATTACTCAATAAATGCTTGTTCCGGCTTCCATTGACTTTTCCGGTACTTTTATCTATATTCAATTAATCTGAATCAACTATGTTTGCCTATTATTTTGATTTCATTAATATTCATGAAATGCTATCCATATTTCATTGATACCGGAATTAATTTTGGATAATACATGGATTTAATATACATTTTCCCATCGGAGCGAAGTTTATCCGGGATGGATGGATCTGGAATCACTGTGAATTACCACAGCTTTTCCAGACATATTTTTGTCACATACTATCCCGCTTTGGAATTAACTACACTGGTGCTTCCTGAGCATTAATTACGTGTACTTCTTGAGAGCCTTCAGCATTAGGCAGCGGCTTGGTTGTCGCCACAGCCACGGTGATCACTCACTATGATTCTTCAAACATTCCCAAATTGTTATGGTTCGTATAGTTTCCTCTTTGTAGACATACGAGTAACAAATTCGTGAGCGACTGGAAATTCGTGGCACGATACATCTAAAACATTGCGATCGTGCATAAATTTGGTTTCTTTTCAGCTTCTTCCATGTAATTTTTTTTTTTTTTTTCTACCTAAGCTGAGAGCCTTGAGAGGCTATATCAGCGTAACCCTAACTTTTGTAGGTGAGCTCACGGGGCTCAAACCTGATGACGTGTTTATTTAAACTCCACATATTAATTTCATATTATCCCAAATACTTGCTGCTACTGTCTCATGTGACACTAACTTCATAAAATGACTTCGCATAAAACTGCCGGATTTATTGAACTAAGTAAATTGAAATCTTAGATTTCCATTTATGTTTAGGTATATTATTGTCCTGTCTTCGAAAATGTTTTTTCTATTATCTCTATATATAAAAATGAATTGCTGTTCGTTAATCTCGCTAAAACTCGAGAACGGCTGAACCGATTTGGCTAATTTTGGTCTTGAATTATTTGTGGAAGTCCAAAGAAGGTTTAAAAGGTAGATAAATATGAAAATGCTCGGAATTAATAATTAAAAATAACAATTTTGTTTTTCCTTTGATGTGTCCCCCGTCGGACGGATTCCTTTTGTTTGTTTTAAGTTTTTTTTATACAAAAGTTGGGGTCTTTTATTTATCGATTGAGGCACTACGAAGTCTGCCAGGTCAGCTAGTATTCTATAAAAAGTAGGTCTCTGTTTGGAATATCACATTATTTTTTATAGTTTTTACTATATAGTTTGTTGACTACACATTTTGCCTGTTTTGTTCTATGATGTTATAAATGTGTTCTATCTCTGTGCTCCCGTTATTATTATTACTGCTTATTTGGCATAATCAGGACCGATTTAGTATAGATCTTTAGACAACATTTACCATTTGTTTCAGTCAAACGCATTTCGATTAACTCGATCGTTTGCTGTCAAATTCATTGACACTGGTTAATAGAGACCCGAATCAATTTATTGCCAAATTTAAAGCCTGACATTATGAAAGTGCGGTTTGAAGTTCGTAGCTGCGTTTCTTAAAACCTCAAGAAAAAACTTTAATGAATGCATTTCTGTGGTAAACATTGAAGAAAGCATTGCCACATCTTATTATATGAGGCTCAACTGCTTTTCCACCTAGACATTGGAAACATAATATACACTCAAACTTTGAAAGCCAATACAACTAATATCAAATTAAGTCGGAATTTGGAATATTCGACACTTATTGGCCGGCAGTCTACTACAACCATTTTATGCTTCTACATTTTTACATCAGTTCCAATTAAATTAATATTCCAATAAAAGATAATATATATTTTAAGGCACGTACACAACATATCAATATTATAAAATTATGACACGATCAATTTCGCAGTCAGAATCTTACAAACGACATAATAAAAAGATATGGTCGCCTTTACGTGCAAATTTGTACATTTTAAGATTTTATACATACCTACGTTAATTACCGCAGTTTTATTAGCATTTAAAACAGTAAAAATCGCATGATTACATTTCGGACAGACATTAAAGTTTGTTTGAATACTACCCTAATTACTGTTTTTAGTGAGTAACCTGATATTTTATTGAAATCAGCGCATTTAGCGATAATCGTTTTTGACTGAAGTAAAAATTTAATCCTGCTCTCGGGCTACGTGCCGTCCTGTTTGGTTTTGTTTTATTAAAGGCTTATTAAGCTTAAGTTTATTTATTTCGTCCAGTGAATAAGAGTGTGGTCCGTATTTTGCGGCGGTCCCCACTTCTCAAAGCTTGGAGCGCGATCGTTCGATAGTGTACCATTAGCGCGAAGAGTCGCGCCGGCATCCAATTGTGTGCTTAGATATCGCATACAAATGTCGATTGGTTCAGTGCGTACCGGACCTCGCTCGGTGTGCTCATCTGCATTCAATCCCATTGTTACCATTATTGAATGTATACGTAATCGCTAATTTATGGGTCGAACTGACCGCGCTAACGTCACACCCGATCTCATCTCTGCTTAACAATACCATGAATTAAACGACCAGTTACACTACCACTCTCTGAATATTGTATTGATAAAGCCATTGTAATAGTGCATTTCCTACATGTACTATAAACACTGCAATGTACTGGAGACTTTATTCCACTGAATTGTTTTATCAGGTGCGGCAGTACTAACACTGAACAAGTCTACATATACATATACCTAGTCAGGTCATAAGTATTGTCACACAGTAAAAACTTTTCTTTTAGAATGCTGGCTACAAAAAAGTTTATTGAATTCGAATATCCAATTGTTCATGAAAATAAAAATAGTATACATTTAGAATTTTACTCATTTTTAAATATGGAGTGGACGCTTAAAGAAGACCGTGTTGCAGTTATTGCGTTGCATCGTTGCGGTTACGCGCCAATTCAAATTTTGAACATACTGAAAAATTTTAATATAAACAAAAGATTCGTTTATCGTACCATCAAACGATACAATGAAGACTCTAGTGTAGATGACAGGTCAAGAAGTGGTCGCCCTCGGTCTGTTAGGACTCCAGCAGTGATAAAAGCTGTGAAGGCGCGAATTCAAAGAAATCCCAAACGTAAGCAGAAACTGTTGGCCCTTCAGATGGGGTTAAGCAGAACCACGGTGAAAAGGGTGTTAAATGAAGACTTAGGGCTTCGGGCATATCGAAGAAAAACAGGACATCGTTTGAATGCTCGTCTAATGGACCTGAGACTGAAGAGATTCCGCGCTTTGTTGAAGCGGTACGCGGGAAAAAAATATCGGGAAATTCTTTTTTCGAATGAAAAATTTTTTACCGTAGAAGAGAGCTACAACAAACAAAATGATAACGTGTACGCACACAGTAATGAAGAAGCGAGCAACCGTATTCCGCGTGTCCAACGAGGTCATTTTCCATCCTCGCTCATGGTATGGTTGAGAGTTTCTTATTGGGGCTTAACAGAGGTACATTTTTGTGAGAAAGGTGTAAAAACGAATGCAGTTGTGTATCAAAATACAGTCCTGACGAACCTTGTGGTACCTGTTTCTCATACCATGTTCAATAACAGGCACTGGGTATTCCAACAAGATTCGGCGCCAGCTCATAGAGCGAAGAGCACACAAGACTGGCTGGCGGCGCGTGAAATCGACTTCATCCGGCACGAAGACTGGCCCTCCTCCAGTCCAGATTTGAATCCGTTAGATTACAAGATATGGCAACACTTGGAAAAGGCGTGCTCAAAGCCTCATCCCAATTTGGAGTCACTCAAGACATCCTTGATTAAGGCAGCCGCCGATATTGACATGGACCTCGTTCGTGCTGCGATAGACGACTGGCCGCGCAGATTGAAGGCCTGTATTCAAAATCACGGAGGTCATTTTGAAAAACTTTAGTGTCATAAGAATCTATGTTTTGTTAAGTTCATTTTGGTATATGAATGGTTACATAATGAATAAACTTGTTTCAATTATTTGACATTAAACATGTGACAGAATTTATGAACTGACTATGTATAAAGACAACTCCAACAGCGAACATATTTGAAATTCGAAGTGTAAGAATATTTATTTTTGATTTTGAAAGGTGACATTAATTATTTGCAACAAAAACGCGAGAGGATCGTAATGGGGACTGAAAAGAAGCGCCCGGCTCGTCGCCGCCGTAAAAGCGCAAAGAATACACCTCGATATGATCGCACAAAAGCCGCTCCTGGATCCTACCTCAATGCTAATTTCCACTATCGCGCTCGCCCTCATTCATTTTCAATCGCAGCGAACCTCCGTTTAGTTCTATTTTTTCAAAATCACATCAAAGAATCGAATATAGCTATTGTTTTTTTATTGCAGGGCTGCGTGCGACGCGATTTATTTATTTGCTGCCCTTTTTTAAAACGACATTCCGGCTTGCTGTATACTTGTGTCTACCCTCAATTGGCATTTCGGACTAAGCGCGAGCTATACAAAGTCGCCGGTTTTAACGGCTGTTTAAAAAACCCGAACCTCTCGCGCAAAGAACCGGAGATACAAATAAATTATTAATCGTTTGTCCTGTCTTTTATAAATTAAAATCCTCTTTATTTTTTTTGTAGCGCGCCCCGGGCATTTCCTTTTTTTATCATGTTACGTTTCGTTACCTGTCCTCGAATTTATTAAAAATCTTAAGCCAGAGGTGAGCAATTAAACCTGTGACAGAAATTAATACGGGAACAAGCCGAGAAGTGGCGGTGACCGGTCCTTGCCCTGTTATTAATTCACAGCTTGTACGCTTTATTAATCCTCTTAAATGAAGACCTCGCCTCGGTAGCTTAAATCATAAATATTAAATTATAAAACTACCTCATGGTGATGTATGCCCCGCGAAGTTGTTCGTGAATCGTAGTTTATGCAATCCTCCTCAAAGGATTCAACGAATGCGATTCAAAGTTTTTTGTGGTTAACTTTTTCGGTTAGATCTCAAAAAATTTTTTTTTCCTACCTACCCCGAAAGTTCGGTTTTCCTCCCGCTGTACAGGGAAGAAAGTGTAACTTTTCCTCCCGCTGTACAGGGAAGAAAGTGTAACTTTTCCTGACAAGTGCGCATGCGCGTTAGTATCTACGTCTGCTCTCACGCACCTAATTCTCCGCCATTGTTGTGCTCGGGTAATTTGCAATATTGTGTTTAGTGTCAAAGTGAAATAAACAAAAGGCAATAAAATTTAATAGTGAAGTATTAAACAAAGATGAGTTCCTCAGACAGTTTCAATTAGTAGTAGTTTATTTAAAAATTAAAAAACAGTTAAATTGTTTTTTTATGAGCATGGGGGGGGCTCCACGCCCTACCCCCCGCCAGGACTTCGCCCCTGGACCCCGGCTCGGTACTCCACAAACTTTAGGCCTGGTGGGAGAAAAAATAGTGTGTGCACTGCGCGAAAAAAGTATTACATCTCATCCCGCGTGTTTGCCGCAATTTTACACGCAGCAATTTTACACGCGGGAGGAAATGTCCAACTTTTCTCCCTTGGTGCACAATGTACTATTTTGTACCACCTATGCTGATAGCTTTGAGAGGCTATATCACCGTTACCCCAGCGTGTAGGTCAGCTCACGGGGCTCAAACCTGACAACGTTGGTAACACTAAACCTAGCAAGAGCAGCGTTTCGCAGAATCTACCACCGGATCGGAAACGCGATCCACTGAGAAGATCCGGCGAGAAACTCAGTGGACTAAAAATATCTAATTATGTATATGCACAGAGAAAAACCTTGAGTAAGCTACGTAACCAGCCGGAAAATTACAAGCATAAATCACACCGATTCGGGCGCGGGGCGAGGATGATTTTCCATTCGCTATCTTTTACCTTAGTATTATTTTGATTTATTTCCGCGCGTAATGAAAGCGTACGTCCCGGGTTGATGTACCAGAAATCCAGTGCTGTATTCATTACGGTTAAATTGCTTTTGCCCGAGACAGGTGGTGGTTCGTTATTGACAACTTATTACGAAGCCAGTCGTTTGCGCAATAAAACATGCTGACCGTCACCGCAAATAGGTGTTAGTTGTTCGAAAAATAAAACAGCGGGCTTTGTGGCTAGTGGCCCGTGGTGCCCGGGATGGATGACGGCGCGGCACCAGGGTCTCGTTAACGCGAAAAGTGCTACATTCCAAGACACCGCACATTAGGCTGCGGCCGTATAATTATGCGCACACATCTATTCAGGGAGCCCTTGAAGGTTTTTTACCTTGTTCGCTTCGGTCGACACTACCGCAACCGGTCAATCAGTTTGCTGTAAACGCGACTTAACTACCCGACCCACCATTGTTGCAAACGATTGTCATGAAAATAAACTATCACATGCGAAACTCATAATATGTACGTAAATGCCAATATATGGCAACTTTGCGTGTTTTTATAAATCAATTTGCATTCAGTCATTTTTATTCAATTTGCTTACCGATTCCATACAATAATAATAAACAAATGTATGTCTCATATAATCTAAATACACGTATAACATTATTGTCCTAAAAGAACAAGTTTCCGTTTGAAACTGGACTTACACAGCAACTTTTTTTCCTACCTTAGCTGGTAGACTTTAGAGGCTATGCCAGCGTAACCGAGCGAATAGGTGAGCTCACGTTGAGACGTTGGACGTGAGGACGTTAGTAACACTAGCTAGGGCAAGTGTTAGTGTTAGTGTTCTGTGTCCGCGAAGTACTGCTCTAGCCCTAGCAAGAACAGTACTTCGCAGAATCTACCACCGGATCGGAAACGCTGTGTCTGTCAGTTAATTTACTCGCTTACGTCACAAGCGACGGGTTCGACAAGAACCGCGACCGGTGCTTGAGATATCTAAAATCACCGTTAGTGGATCGAGAGGATCCGAAATGACCTGTTTAGGGCGACATCGACTGTTTACCACTCGGTCCACAGGATCAGGATTGTAGTTACCGGCGACCACGACAAGAGGGTTTTCGTGACGTACCGCCTTCTCAAAATGACCACAGCAGCGTAGAGCTTTTTATTCACCATAGCTTTAACGTCCATTCAAAATTCAGTTTCACTGAGAAGAAGCCAATAGAAACCTAGTACCAAATATATGTCAGTAATGATTAATATTATTCTTGAATCATTTTTTTTTGCTACATATCTGCCAGTAGCCTCGAGGGGCTATTCTGACTTTACTTTGAATTGTGGGTGAGCGAGTGCCGCTCAACTTGAAAAAACTTGCTAACATCTTCTCTAGGAAGAGCAGTGCTCCGCTGAATCTACCACCGAATGGAATCGTGATCCACTGAACACACCCAACTAGAGACGCAGTAGGTCTTGAATCACAGTTCGTCTTTATCGCATCACTGTATCATTCATATCAGGACCTCTTGAGAGTCCACACGGGTAGGTACCACCACCCTGCCTATTTATGCCGTGAAGCAGTAATGCGTATAGGTTTGAAGGGCGGGGCAGTCGTTGTAACTATACTTGAGACCTTATAACTTATATCTCAAGGTAGGTGGTGGCATTTACGTTGTAGATGTCTATGGGCTACTTTAACCACTTAACACCAGGTGGGGCAATTTTAGGATGCGCGCGCACCGTGACACAAAATTAACAGAAATGAAGTTGCCCACTAAATCGCTCATTACAATACGACCGACGTAATTTGGCGAGTCTGAATATAGCCGCAGGTGAACTTTCGCGCATGTACACTCGTAAAAAAAGTGTTATTAATTAATTAATAATAATAATTAATTATTAATTAAATAATAATATTAAATAATAATAATAATAATTAATTATAAATTAATTAATAATAATAATTAATTATTAATTATTTAATATTAAAAAAATATATATTAATAAAAATAAAGTATAACTTCTTACGCGCGTACATAAGTACACGCACCCTTTTTTGTTCGTCTTTGGAACTTATACCTAATAAAGCCAAACTATAGTTTTAAGTAGTTTTAGCTGTAACAAACCACACTTACTTTCATAACACAATGCGCGATTTCAGTCTGATTTGAGACATGTAGTAAGCGACTTAGTTTTTTTATTATGTTACAATTAATCTAGTGTAAGGAACACTAGATTAATTGAAGGACACATTCAAATGTTTCCTATCAATTATTAGCCAACAATTCACGTTGTAAGTAGCTAATTAGGACAATATAATGACAATCATCGCGGGTTGTAAATTTTTGTTGTCAAATTTACAGTATAGACATGTACTTTCACTAAATGATAGCTTCGTGTATTTGAAACATTAGTGATTTGTATTTTTTTTTATTGCCCGTGTAGGCAGACGAGCTTACGGCCCACCTGATGGTAATTTGTTACCGTCGCCCATGGACTTCAGCAATGCCAGAGGCAGAGCCAAGCCGCTGCCTACCGATATTTAAACTTGATTACGGCACTGTGACGTCACCATGAGTCGAGGCACCGCCGCGCATCCATGCAGAGTACCAGTATGATGTACTGACACATATAAACTGTTAAGTGACAGTTTTTTTTTCCTTCATTAAAAACACCCAGATCACATTAAGGTGCGGTGCCGCGTAGTTCCACAGCACGCCCACGCCTCAGCTATTGGATAACATCGTCACTAATATGCCCTTTAAATTAAAAACAAGCCTTTACATAAAATCCACTTAATATCATCTACTTAGAACCAAAGCTATAAGGATATAACTCGGAGATTTCGGAAAGGTCACTCACTACTCATTCGATTTCCTAAACTCGATTTTCAGTAATGCCTTGTTATTTTTCGAAAAAAAAAACAACGCACGTATACCGAACTGTGCATATGTAGAACAAAATTACATACTAATCCGGGAAATTACCGAGAGGTGAAGGTAGAGAAATTAAAAAATTACACTCGGAACCATCAATCATTTATCATATTCCAACAAAAATAAGACAACATGAATTATTAAAAAAAAAACAAAAGCTAATTTAGATACATCTGATTCTCCTCATAAAAATATATTATTTGATCGTAGCGAATCCAATAATTTGATTATCGAGAAGCAGCCGCTCATAAAGTGAGCCCCCAAGTTTGTATAACTCGAAGGCGTAGGCAATAAATACAAACGGTAGACCCAAACAAGTCGTATAAAACAAAACAAGTCGACTTTAACAGCGACCCGAACATTTCTTAATTAGCCAGTTTTTATTGAACAGCAAATTCGGTTAACTTCAACAAAGGGTTCTTTCGAAATAAAAATAAATCTTTGATTCGTGACGAATCACGAAGGTGTTTCGCCTGATACCTTGTAACCCTTTTTGTGGCTGTTCTGTCTAAACTAGAGTCGGCCGTCCCGGGCTTTTAATTAAAGATGATATAACATAGCTGCACGTAATCGTTGGCTACTCGGTACAGCACATCTATGAATACCAGGGTTGACACAACATAATACAAAATAATTTAGAGATTAAAAAAAAAACTTCTTAAACTATATCGCAAACTGAATTCATTTAACAAGTTTTAAACAAAACCGAAAATTTAAATTAAACAGTTCTCTATATAAAATTAAAAACAGCGTTGATATGCTCTAGATTTATAGATTCATGAAGTTTGTTTTTCTTAACCAATCCTAGGGACGCTACCTACCCATATAATTTTGAAGTGTTTGAGATAGCTGTTTTTCTAACTTTACTACTAAAAATTAAAAGAAATCAACTATTTCAGATTAACTTTAATCTGACAGCCCTACTCTAGTAAGAAGCTCATTCGTAGAGTGTGAATAGCTTCGACAAAGTAGCCGGTAGCCGCCTCGGCTCCTCTGTCTGTATTTAATTTAAAACACAATAGCTGACCACTTGCATCTTGCTTCAAGAAAACATGTCGACGATCATCGGACGCGTGTCATAATAATAATATGAATAGCAAAAAACTAAGGCCTTACTTTTATTAGATCGGCTTCTCATAGGAATTAGTATTCAATCAATGCCTATACAAGGTCACAAACGTTAATTAGATTTCCTTTTAATCTTATTATCACTCATCTACATATAAGTATCATAATGTACATTGTACATTCTCTTTCAAACAGTACCTTTCTAATTTCAAGCCTTTCTACACAAAAGTTACATTAAGATCGTCTTTAATAGTTCGCTTGATTACCATCTATGCTGAGTGGAGGCCGATTATTTCGGAGTCGGCCTTTTGGTGCCGGAGAAATAAAATGCGTGTGCGCACGCGTCGCCACCGGGTTACGCTGTCGTTAAGAAATTACTGGGCGACGCCGCCGATTTTATCGATGGAATTTATTGTCGACGCTCGGTTCGACTTTAGTCACGTGTGCCCCGCTCTATTAACAAGCCCCAGACATGTGAACGTTTACAACGCCGGTCTGGCCGACAACGGGCTTTACGAGTTTTGACGAAAACTCTAGCTAGAGAGCAAACAGCCACCCCGTTTGCGGTTCGCTTAGGTTCGTAATAATCGATATCGAAATGTCAATTCAGATATTTTTTTTACAATCGAGAAACGTCTCGTATAAATTGAAACAAATTTCATCGATTAATTTTGTGTCAAAACAATTTCTCCGATTTCATTTATTGAGAGCATTCGTCACGTCTCGACCGGCACTCGGAGAGCGCGAGCGCAGCACGGTAGTAACGAGTGTATAATTATTGTTGGCCGCGGCGCCGGTAGCCAAAAGGCCGACTCATCGTAATTTGATGGCGTCGGCGGTCCCGCCCGTCGCTATCCACAAAAAACTAATTAACAGAGATGAACCGTGATACGTACTATGTTGTATTTGCGAGAACAAAATAAAACACTGCGACCGCGATGACGATCGGACGTGGGCGTTGATTAATTTTAGACTAAGATATCCTTAATGACTCCAGGCACGTAACCTGCTTGTAGTCTAACATGGTATCAGATGCTGTGGGAAGTCGAGCCACTATCTCAATTCGATAAGCTCATATTACGTCTTGAAAACTAATACGACATAAGAACATGTTGGGAAATATAATCCACATCACTTTCGCATGAACTATTTACCTATAGATTCATAGTATTTATTTTATGATACCTAATTTGCAGATACTTTTGATTTAAAGTTGCTGAAAACGATACGAATATTATACATCCGAAAAATAAATATCGTTTTGTTCGTGCAAGCTTAAGATGACGGAAATTCATTTTTGGCATTTAGTGTTAACATCCAATTTGAAGTAAATTATTATGAATTTGTAACGGAACTGTAAAAGTTATAAAAAGTAATTTAAAATAGTTGGATGTGGTACAAAGCGTGGCGGCAAGTGACAAAACGTTGTTACATCACATGCAAACACAGTCGCACAGCCTTCGCCAATGACCACCGACTTTTTTTTAAAATACTAAATCGCCCCAGTGATTTACGGGTTTGCATTAGTTATTGTTACGTCTGGACCAGGTTTATTACGTATATCAACATCAGCGTTTACGAACAAATAGCGATATGGATTGAATCTTGGAGACCAAGAAGATAACGAACGTAGCTCATTAAAATTTTTACTTTTTATTAGCGTTGGTAGATTGAGCTCACGACAAATTTGTTGTTGAACGGTTAACTTAGCCCATGACATTACAACGTGAATTAAACTGCTTACCTTTAGACATGAAATGGTGCCCGTAAATGGATTAGATTAATGCAAACCGGAAAAGACAATTTATATGCGACGTATTAAATAAATATTTATAACAAACGGACTTCCCAACTAAAATTACCCGTGCTTGATCATTTTATGTTTCATGAGAGTGTTTTAAGTGGTTTAGATTTTGTCACTCATCATTAGAAATTACAATAGTTTCCTGATGGTCTGCGTGCCTCCGACGCGTGTAGGATCACGTGAGGTACACAAACTAAAAGCAAAAAAAATTGCAACTTTTTAGGTGACCCGCAATGAAATTTATTTAAAATCAGCTGAAGTGCAAGGTCAACGCAGTCACGCGACACAGGGGGACAGCTGATAGATAGCTTATGCGTTTATGAAAAATACGCTTGCCAATCATATCAACCAAACAAGTTGGTAACATTATATTATGCAAAGGACCATTGTTTCCAGTTTACGTTAAGGTATTTGTATTTTACGAGAAAAAGGGATTTTCCTTTGCTGATATTACCAGAGGATTACGTAACCAATTCTTTATTTAATTTTTCATTCTGTAATAATTTCAGATTGCTGTAATTATTATGCTAGAAAAACATTGCTATGTATAAAAAAATATTTCATCAGCTGTGTTACCTTTATTAAGTAATTTTTTTTCTATCTAAGATGGTAGCCTTACGGGGTAGAGCTGACGGGGCTCTAACCTGAGGACGATGATAACATTAGCCCTAGCAAGAGCAGTACTTCGCAGAAGTACTACCACCGGATCGGAATCGTGACCCTGAGAGAATCCGGCGAGAAACTCAGTGGGCTACAAAGTAGTGATATCTTGTCAGGACAATTTTTTATTTAGTTTGTGCAATAAAACAGAGTATATACGAGTATTTATCTTGATTTACTGTTAACGAAAAATGTCGTCGCGAATGAAGTTTTTTTGTTTTAAACAAAAACAATAAAGGTACACAGTTGTACCAGATTCTCGAAATTCGATATCGTACCACGAGCCGTCAACAAGCCGAAGTTAATCAGCTTAAGTACCTCAGTAACCGCGTTGCACCGTACAGCGACGCGAATTGCTATTGTTTACCAGTTTCGCCACCGTTTTATTACCTTTTCGGCAATATTTCCAAATTAAACTCGTTTTTAACAAAAGGCCAAAGCGGGCGTTTATTCCATTGGTATGTAAATTAAAATAAATTACTGCCTAACGGTCCCACACTAGGTGACAGGGCTTCAAACAAAAGCCTTTAATAAGCCGCGTTTCCCGGAATGGGATTTGACCTTCCTTTGATTATGAAAAATATTTGTTCGTTTTAATTGTCGGCGGTATAGCGAGACGCCGTATTAATTAATACAGGGACAAAGGCCCAAAGAAATGTCACGTCAAAATCGTTTTTCCGAGAACCATAGCGCTACCGGAGCCGAAAAGGAATTAATAAATACAAAAGGGTTATAAAAACTGTGACAGAATTAAGAGCGGGCGCGTTAAAAATGGTGGTGCGAGCGCGACCGCGACGCGAACAAGTGAAACATAATGCGCGAAACAAAGCAGCCGGAGCGAATGCCTTAAATCATTTTTAATTATGTTATGGCGGCGTGGTTACTGCGCCCGGCTTAGGTTACACGGGCAGCGGCTGCCGTGCACACGCATGCGCGTGAGCATTACATACTAATCACGTCCCGCTCCGTACAACTACATGTCACTGTCCACTCACCTCACTCGCTACCATGGCAAACGAACGACCTCTGAGAGTAGTGTTACTAACTATTACTTACTCTTTATCTCATTCAAAACTATAGTGACAATAAGAATATACTAATTGCAAACAACCAAAAATATGATTATGAAACAAATCGCTTACCGGCAAAATTTAATTTATTTCGCGAATACAGATTATTATTACTCACACTATAAACTTTATAAATCATTGCATATTTATAAAATAAATTATAGTCTAAAAACAAGCTATAGTAAATTAAAAGGCGTTCGTAACAGGAGTGAGTCATTGCGGACCGATTCTTATTTCACGGTGGCTTAGTGACTAGTGTAATGCTAGGGAGCTTAGTTCACGATACATATGTAAGTGCATGGATTTACTTTAAAAACATTATTTATCTAATGATTACAAATATTGTGAATGTGTATGAACAATGTCACAGTTTGACATAAGGTATCCATAAAAATCGAGATGTTGTAAAAAAGATTATTCATTGATGCCAAAATCTTGTGGTCCATGGTCGTATATAACATGTATATAATTTCGGACATTCTAAATTATGGGAATCGCTCCTGAAAATACCTAATACTAGTAATAGTAGAATAGGTAAAGGATATATATTTCTGAGACTCAAAAACAATACGTTTTATATATGATTTATTAATTTCGTTTCAATGGAAGGCGAGCGTAAGACACAGCTTAAGATAGTGGGCAAAGCTGAACCAATATAAACCACTCAAGGCTCTTTTCAAGTCACGTATGAAGTAGGACCTGTCATAGCGTAGGAGACATCGTGGAATTCACAAAGATGTTTCCACAGCCGTATGGGATATGGCGAAGGATATTCTAGCTATAAACAGTACATATGCATAAGATGGCCTCTGCTAACTTACACTCATACTACTGGTATTACTAAAATTGCTGAATGTAAAGGAATGAGAGAGGCTGTCTAGAAGCTACAGTAAAAAAAATCACCTCATGACTTGCAATTTTAACGTCGCCTTTAATCTATTTTGAAGGCGACGAAAACGATTAATGTCAATGACTAACTGAATGTTGATTTAATGTTTTACATTTAAAAAGCGGTACAGTTTTCTAATACCACAAACAAAAACAATATTTCAATTACTAATATTTATTTATTTAACTCGATGAACGCCAAAGGATCTTATTTGACAATGGTCTTATCACTATTTTTTTCCCTTACGAAGGGGGTTAGGTTTCTAGTGGCCTCGATGCGATAGGTCCAGGTTTTCCGGTTTAGGTAGTGGGCGAACTCTCGGGGTTCAGCCTGTGATAACTTTCTAATACTAGTAGCCCTAGCAAGAGCAGTGCTTCGCTGAATCTACCACCTAATCGGAAACGTAACTAACTGCGAAGAGCCGGCGTGAAAATCACTAGGCTGTGTGGGTTTGGGTTCATTAAACATTGTTTCAGAGAGAGAAAGAGAAGTATTTTTTATGAATAATAAATATGGGACAGTAATTTAATGACTGAATTGATGCTAAGTTGCACCACGTCGTGAGCTATTTGATGTTAAATTACCACCATATTGTGAGTGCTGCCTTTCTCGTTGAGACGCGAGGTTAGTCTCAATAATGGCTACTTTAAGGATACGTCCACAGTAGGAGCGTACCGCGGTTACGACGAAAGCAAGGAGATAAGGGGGTTTATATCAAACAAATAAAACTTTGGTTCGTGTCTACAGTACAGTACGCGTGTGATTGGTGACTCAGCTGACGCGCTTTGTTTTCAAATGTTCCAAAAAGCGCATTATGGCTGCAATATCTACAAAGCTAGACAACATGCGGCTTAATGCGCGATTACCAGGGGCTGTTAGTTGGGTTTTTCCTCTGAATTTATGAGCGTTTTCAAATATTTTGTTGCATAATAACGTAATTTAATATAAAGTAACTGTTATAGATTACAACAGAATTTTACAAATGTTCTCAACATAAAACTACTGAATATTTAGCTATATATCAATACAGGATCTAGCTTTCGAAAAATCTTTAGCATTTCTCGCAAACCATCCATAAGGGTCAACACATCCTACATCAAAGCCTCGTTCATAGTTTGCAATAATCGAAAAGCTAAAACAGCTCGCGGCGTGCTTTAGCCACACACGCGTTCCGCAAAACGCTTCGGCCGCCGCGCATACAGCGTGAACGCACCCTTAACTATGAGAGCATTATTGGCACTGTCCTGATGCTGTGCTATTCTACTACGTTAGCAGTACAACATATCCGAATATTCTAAAAAATCGGTGGCTTTAGATGTGTCTTATAAGATCATTTAGACATGCAGGTCATCTATTAGTGAGTGGTCACTGTCGCTCATGAACGTCAACAAATCCAAGGGCACGGCCAAGCAGCCCATTACGCTTTGGTAGAGTGCCGAAAGATATGTAATTTTCAGTTCAAAATTCGCGCGTTTACAAATGTTTTACAACGAAGTTCCTTATGGGACGATGCGGAGGGGTAGCCTAACCGGGAAAAACATCCGTAACGTAAGATTTTTATTAGTAATGCACACAGTGTACGACTTAACTTTGTAATAACGTACAAAAAATAACAGATTTTTTTATCATTTATTGATCACGATCTCAGAGCGTTCGTTTGCGCAATACACTATATCTTAAGCAAACAACCGTGAATGAATTGTACCACAATAAGTTCGCACGTTACCGAATGACCGTGGGTTGTTGCGAAACCTCCAGTTTTATTTTCTTTATACCTACAATAGAACTTAAAATTAATATTTTTATAATAAGGAACTTCGTTCCTACCCGGTGTCCCACGACACCACACATCTTTTTCTTTTTGTTAAATATAAAACACACTATTATGTATACGTACCCACGCATTACAATATCAAAACGACAAAAAGCCGTTAATTTGCCGGACCGAGGTAATAGATAGCATTCGCTAACAGTGACACTCGGCAGAGTCCGAGCAACGGGCCTTATTCGGAATGCATGACCGATCGGCCACGAAGGAAAAAGCGCTCGTTCGTCTTTGAATGAAGCGATTAGCGCTGAATGGTCGGACGGCACGCGGAACCAAACGGGCTGCACGACGGGCGCATCCACGCCGCGCTTTGTCTCAGCTCGCTTGACCCGTGCCCCGGGTAAAAACAGCCAAAAACCAACAAAAAACATCGATCTGCTATTAATTGGGTAAAAACTAACCATAGATGTTTTTTGTGAATTAAAATAACATCGACGAGCTCTCTCTCCATTTCTCGATGAGAGCTAACCGCATTAACTGATGCTAATGTAACTGAAAATGTATGTAAGGAAAACGTTAATAATCTTTCAAGCAATTTTAATATGAATTTTGATTGCCTCAAACAGCTGCTGGTAGGACCTCTTGTGAGCCCACACGGGTAGGTACCACCACCCCACCTATTTCTGCCGTGAAGCAGTAATGCGTTTCGGTTTGAAGGGTGGAGCAGCCGTTGTAACTATACTGAGACTTTAGAACTTATATCTCAAAGTGGGTGGCGCATTTACGTTGTAGGTGTCTATGGGCTTCAGTAACCACTTAACACCAGCTGGGCTGTGAGATCGTCCACCCATCTAAGCAATAAATAAAAAGCAAATAAATAAATAAAAGCTACACAGAAAAAGTGCCGTGCGGATTTTTGATCATGTCATTTCTTACTTTTCACCGAATCACCTGACTTTCGAGCGCAATTAATCCTTTCGATCTACTTTCTATGGTAAATTATTGCCACGGACCATTAGAATCTACCATGAGCTACAACACCAACAGCCATTCTTAGTATGCAGAGGCCTAGTTCTCTCGTATTGCTCACGACGATCGTAAGTTACTGCTCGCCAGATATTAATTACTTATTCAGGTTTGGGTAAGTATTGCTTATTACTAAGCGCCGTGGTCAGTGGTAATTTGACAACGTAAGGGTTTCTGTGAGTTGGTAGTGACCGCGTCTCATCTACCTTATTAACATATTATATTTTATTAAAAGAACGTACTACCGGCCGCGTCACTCTTTTTCTTACGGAAACTTACTTACTTATACCATCCGATATTTGTATACCAACTATCCACAAAAATCGTTTTTACCAACGCACCGCCCTCCACCGAAGTAGAATTCAACCATACTATCTAGAGCCACTGCGTTCATCCACAGTGCGTTTCCAGAGACTTTTTTTGCCACGTACCATCCGGCTTTGGAATGAGATCGCCTCCACGATGTTTCCCGAGCGCTATGACATAGTCTTCTTCAATCGAGGCTTGCGGAGAGTAATGATTGGTAGGCAGCGGCTTTGCTCTGCCCTTGTAATTGCTGACGTCCATGGGCGACGGTAACCACTCACCATCAGGTGGGCCGTAACCTCGTCTGCCTACCAAGGGTAATAAAAAAAACACGAGCTTTCACTCGGATTTCGGTAATAACTACAAACACAAAACAATAATGTAAACTGTGGAAAATTTAGCAGCAAATACTCTAAAATCACTTTATAGAGTCTTTTTACTTCGGCTACAACATCACCTTAGCATCTTCATCTTAGCAACGAAAGGTACAAAAGCTATCGTTAAGTTATTATTTTCTCGTATCGCTCTGTACTATGCTTGCTATGCTCTACTATGCTGTTCTATGCTTCACATCGGAAGACGTAAATATTTCGCAGCAGATAATTTAAACCCTTTTAGTGCTAAGCTTATTTTCACATATTTTGCATAAATTGCTAAAGGATTTATAAATAACTTTAATTGCAAAAAAAATACAAAATTCAATGCTAAATTCACACAGAAAAATAATATTAAATGGTTATTGTTATTAAACTTTTTAATAACATTATACATGCGCGCGCTAAGACACGTCCGTACAGGTCGATACCCCTAATACCTATAATCAAACTGCGCAATAATCGGTATTCGAACGCTCAGCACTTTATTCGCATTAAAAGGGAGTCGATCTATCGACGGTTCGCGCTGTAAGGGTTAATTTGCAAGTCAGTTTTGTGAACAAAGAACAATTCGTGAATTTAACAGACAAAAATATAGAGTAAAATCGGAAAGGCTAATGTACTATTAAAAAATTTGTAAAATGGCAATTGGAAGAATAAATCTTTAGAAACCCGCGAAGGCTCTGCCTCCCAGTAATAAGCTAATTCGGCATGCGCTTTCCTACGCTGAGACCGGCTGCACCCAAACGACGTTACGTAATAATATAAAATCAAAATTGAAAAGAAGGTCCATCAATTTATTTATTCTTCAAATAACTATTCCTATGGATCTCTAGCACGTTGAATTTTTGAGGGATTGGCAGGGTTGGTCATTTTTGAGGGACTTTTTTAAGAAACAGCCAGCGCGTGGTTTTTTCGGCGCACGATTGGACTTCTTGACACCGTCTATGAGACCTGATAGGCCTCACAAAAGTCCGTTCTTGTATATACCCGTAACCATAGAAACGTGGACACAGTTGCCTCTCGCACCGAACGAAAGAACTGGGTTTTGAATGTTGCACCAGGAGACAGTCGCGTGAGAGAGAGAGAGAGGAGATCCTAAGAGTATTTTTAACCAAAAGGTTATTGATCTCGGAGCACAATACCACAATACGTCAAGCCTTCAGTCAATCTAATCTTAACTGGCTACCGAAGGCCATAGGCACCACGTTCCTAATAAGGTAGAATTTCAATAATACCACTGAAATGCAGAACAGTGCGTTTATTTGTACTTGACTACCACCATCCTGTCTATTACTGCCACGAAGCAGTAATGCGTCCGGTTAGAGGTATGAGACAATTGCACAAATACAATTGAGACTCGGACCTCGTGTCAACACCAGGAGAACCGTGAACTTTTTCGTACGTATAGTGCAAAAAGTAGCAATGCAATAAATGGCGTGTTAGCATTTTCCGGAATAAACAGTACTTCGTAATACTCTTTGGTATGTAAACTCCTAGTCTATTTGTTGATCAATTGTTACGTAAAATTCTTTACCAGCAAACATACTGGCGTATGTATTACTATAGATATATCCTGTGTTGCCAGTTTTGTGTCATTTACCACAATAAAAAAATATCCAAATCCATGCATTTTGTTACTGCTTAGACAAGTGAAAGAGTTCACGCTCCACCTGGTGTTAGTGGGTACTGGAGCCCATAGACATCAACAACGTAAATGCCGTTAGCCATCTTAAGACATGAGCAGGGCCCTGAAACTGCGATACTTTACGACAATTTTTTTTTGTAAGGAAGCTAGGGACTTCTTGTAGCGGATGCCCCTAAACTTATATGTTGTTAAAGTTAAGGCATTTCATTATTGTTTAACTAAACACAGAAACTAAAAAAATAATAAACCACACAAGTTTTTATTTGTTACAGGCAAATTAATCAAATTTTACCAATTTGTGGTTTCTGAAAATTTACAAAATACTTCATTGAAAATAAAATATAGGATAGGTAATATGTTACTGCCATCTACAGGAGATACAAGAAACTAATCGAAGCGTAGCCATCTAGTAGCCGACACCCGTAAACATTTTTGTTAAGTGCTTGAATTGCTGCTTATCTATAAATAATTTATGTGTATTATCTATGGACATGAGTTCTAAGTCTCAGTTCTATAGTACAACGGCTGCACCATACTTCAAACTAGAATGCATTACTGCTTTGCAGTAGAAATAGGGTTATGGTACCTACCCATGTGGACTCACAGAACGCCCTACCATCAGTAATTACGCGAATAATCATTTTTTCCGATTTAATTTTTATGATATCATTTTTGTTATTTCTTCGTCGTGGAAGTCGTTCGTGATATAAATTAGTTAAATACGTATTTCATTACAAGAATCGGCAGCTATGTACGGGTTTTGAATACTTGCAACAGTCGCAAATCGCCGGTTGTCTCGTCTAAAGACGAATTTTGTTTCAATGAAAAACATCCAAACGTAAAATCTTTTTATTATATCAGTATAAGTTATCATAAGCACCGATCTAATACGTACTAGTCAGTCACAGGTCATTAATTTGTTAACGTAAATAATATTCTACCCGTAGCCATTACTTTTAATTTATGTGCATATATTAAGGTCAACTTCTACATAAAGAACAAAGACAATAGGCATTGTTTTGTACGTGAAAAATCATCCGACCAATCCGGGACCGAGGCTGGATAATTAAAAATTCAAATTAGGAAGTTTCCCCTGGCGCGACGCTGTTGGTGATTACGAAGCGTTAATTACGCACGACCAATTAAAACCCGAGGCGATAGAGCGTCAAGGAAGCTAGCCAATGGGAAAGCGGCACTGAAGCGAGGCGTGGTAATTAAGAACAGACGAAAGGGTTGTGATTTTCCGGGCTTTCTCTGCAGGGGCGTGCTATTAATCACCGCCCGACGTGAAGGAGTGGCGACGCGGGCACTCCCTTCGCTTTGTTTCAGCATTGACTCTTCTATTTGGGTTACCGATTTTCCGTGTAATGTTACAAAAAAAATAACGTTTCCAAATTCCATAATAAACGAAACTAAATGACTCTGCTTCTTAAAGCGAGTTCTCTATAAGCGAGCTCCCTCTGATGTAACACTGTTCAATCTGACGAACCATCGTAACTAACTCTTTACATTCTGTAGTTAGAACAACGCGCACATTCGCATGAAGCCATCCATCGAAACGTAAAACAGACGTAGGTTGAAAGAAATTGACTTCATACTCACGCACCCCCGTTCTTGTAAATGGCTTTCGCGTTTCTACGCACCTCACTACAACCTTAAATGCCTCACTATTTACCATATACGTGATGTTTTCATCTCACCTCACTTGCGAACGCCTTATATTAAATCGTCATTCGCGTCGTAAGATCGCACAGCTTTTTATTCATAGGTAGGCTTATTTGCGGTTTGCGTAACTGTTATTTAGTATGCAGTTATCATAATGTTATTAATTTCACAAATAATTTTAAATGTTGAATTACTCTCTGCCTATAAATCTTTTTTTTTTTAATAGGTGGGCTATGAAAAAAAAAAGGCTTTTATAGTCATACGAGAATATATCCCCATCTGATTGTAAGTATTCAACGTAGCTCATGGACATATGCAACGCGAGGGGGAGAGCCAAGCCGCTCTCACAAGTCAAATGTTGCTACTGTGTAATGGTTTCTCACTACGATTTTTAAGTTTTAGTGAGTTAACGTTATTGCGCCGCTGTTGCAAGTGCAATGATCATCGGTCATATTATTTTTAATCTTGATACTATTATAATATCGAGTAAGTTGTCTTTGAAGTTGTTTTATCGCAAGTAACACGAACGTTAATCGACTTCAATTGTTTCATTTTACTGTCGGAAAAACTGACATAACCGCTCAATGTACAAGACGCATATTAACAAATTCGATGAAGTATAAATGATCGTATCCATTCCTGGAGGTGAGTTATAACGTTGCCCCCACCTCCCCGCCACCCGCAGCCGCCCGGCCGTCACCGACAGAAGAAAAATGCTAACACGCCCCCGCGAAAACTATTAGTTATTTTGGCACCCCCACAGGCCTTTGCTTCCAACGGATTCTGGACCGCTACACAAACCATCGAGACTAGATGCAGGTAGTTAGCGGATTTTACTATTTCATATGATTTGTTGAAATTAAATGTAATTTTTCAGCAGTCATCTAATCCAAAAGTTCCATTATAGTTCCATTCTAACCGACATTGATGAAAATACGCAAGATTACTTCATTAATCTAAACGGCCAAACCTGTATCACGACACACATATAAGGCAGTTATGTTTGCGATTGTACTTAAAGAATAAGAAGAATCTAAATTGGAACAACTATACTTCGATATGTTCTAATCATTATTTTTCAGTGAATTAATAATCCAGTGCCTAGGTAACTTTAGAATCTCAATTAATGCCCAAAACCCAACAGCGCACGCAGAATGATGAAATTCAAAACAAGATAAAGAATATGGCTCGTAAAAGTTTCATTGCTGTTAACTTATTTATGAAGTTGACTGCGTATTTAAATGTTGTATTTACGTTGAGAGGACACGAGCTCATCTTTTTATGTACTCCTACATGTAAGAATACAAGAATCTTTGATTCTATTCCATTATTGATTTTTCAATTAAATTGTGATTTTTGGATATACATATTTTTTCTCGGACATCAAAAGACGTTATAAAAATTTTGCTCTCTATTGTGTTCTAAAAGGACATCGTGGTATTGACGTAAAAATCCTTAGTTACCTAATGATTTTTAATCTTGGAACAGGAAAAGTCGACCACAAACCCAGGTTATGTAATATGAGTATACAAGCGACGTCATATAACGGACACACAAAAGGCACACAAATGAACAAAACATAGTTTGCACATATGTTGAATAGACAAAGCACACAAGCACGTGAGGTCATCTCCCCTCATTAGGTGGTTAGTTTTCCGGGCGTGTCCGCAGACTCCGCGGATGTACAAGGGTGTGAGGTGCAAGGGGTAGTGCTGTGAGGGGCGAAGGGGGGGCTGGTGTAGACGGGAAGTTACTTAATTAATCCCCGCGCGGACGCCATTGGCCGGTAAGGAAGCCGGGCGGGCGGCTATCTCATCGCCCACGCGTTAATTGGGCGCCCGGACGAGAGTCCAGATTACAGACGGCGTTAATGAAATGCTATTCTTTTACTCGTAGTACTTACAAAACGAGATGCATTTATATAACAAATCTCTCATACTTTTTCTCATTTTTTTACTGGTGGTAAGAGCTCTTGTGAGTCCGCACGGGTAGGTACCACCACCCTGTCTGTTTCTGCCGTGAGGCAGTAATGCGTTTCGATTTGAAGAGTGGGGCATCCGTTGTAACTATAAATTAGAACTCTTATCTCAACCCCGGTAACCGGTAACCAATTAACATCAGGTGGGCCGTGAGCTCGTCCACACTTCTAACCAAAAAAAATAATACTTACCTACAACTGTGCCAATTAGCGGCTTCTGTCAATCGTATCACTAATAGGACACTAATAGAGTTTATTTCTGTGCTCTCATATCTGCAACTGTGAACTCTACAATACACGCTGCTCAGACTTAGTCGCAGCGAAACATAATAAGTGTATATGAGCCTTAAGGTGGAAGAAAGTTAATAAATATTGTAGTAGGAAAGGAGTTGGCTCGAAACTAATATCGCTCTCGTCGCGTCAAGTGAACGTATAAAGCTCAGATTTAGCGTGAGCCGAGGGCTGAACAGGCGCCAAACGCCCAGGTAAAGTACCTACTTACACCTCGATATACGAGGAAACGTAAATTATAATATTGTGTGTGTCGGTTGTAACCCTCTCGCGCTCACGTCGCGGCGGGCGCGTGTGTGCGCCCACTGAAAGAAAAGCAATTTCCTTCGGGCGGCGGGCGGCGGCCGGGGTTGAGGTCTCGCGCGAATATAATTTTGTTCATTTTTTTTCATTCGGGCGAGTTAATTCAGCTTCGCGGCGGAGTCGGCTATTGATTAGGGCGCGTCTTACGTTTTTAATTTGTTTGCGCGCGCAGATGACGATGCACCCGCCGAGATGAGGTCTCGTCCTCCCGCACCTACCCGCGCCCGATTCTAATGAACCTCCTTCACTAACTGCCTTCGACTCTAATCACGAGCCTTTTCACGACCACTCAGTATCGTCATCGCGTTTTACGTATTCATTTGTAAACGATATCGCTTTATGATTCGCAGTTTTGAGATTATAAGTCTTAGTGTTTCGAATAGGTATTATGTTACCGCTTATAAATGAAAAATATTGCAAGGGACTAATGTATCATTATAAGAAATAAGCCATTCAGTTCTGAAGTATGTTAATGTGTTAATTCAACAGTTGTTATACATAATATGAGTGAAATGAATAGAATTTACAATTTTTGCTGTACGTATGTTCTTAGTAATCTATATATATATATTAATGAATTGCTGTTCGTTAGTCTCGTTAAAACTCGAGAACGGCTGGATCGATTTGGCTAATTTTGGTCTTTAATTATTTGTGGAAGTCCAGAGAGTGCGGTAGGCACTAGGCGGCTTGGCTCTGCCCCTGGCATTGCTGAAGTCCATGGGCGACGATAACCACTCACCATCACGTGGGCCGTATGCTCGTCTGACTACAAGGGCAATAATAAAAAAAAAAGAGAAGGTTTAATAGGTAGATAAATATGAAAATGCTCGGAATTAAATAAAAATAACAATTTTGTTTTTCCTTTGATATGTCCTCGAAAAGTTTAGGTCTTTTATTTATCGATTGAGGCACTACGAAGTCTGCCGGGTCAGCTAGTTAGTAATAATTAAGGTGTGCATCAGAGTGGTTGTCGGTGGGTGTGCGATTCCATTGGTCATCTGTGCACCCGGTCTGTGCCCCCTCCCCCCTCCCGTCGCAGCCTCCGTCCTCACCCCCGCGCTCGCCGGAGCCTGCGAAACAACGCCGCCTGCATGTGACACATTAGTAAATGAGACGACGACCTCGGCCCCCCCTACTCACTGCTAACTAAATCCTTGTGTTATTTAATTACCGTCATGCGGAATAATATCAATAACATGTTAAGCTCGTTTAACTAAATAGCATAACACTCAAATATTATTGTATTAATTAATACGTGAAGCAATAACTTTGTACCCCTTTTTACGAAAATTACGCGGGAAGAGGAGTATGAAATTTCCCACACTTATATAAAATATATTGAAGGATTGGGGAATACTAATATTTTTTTAAATTATGCATTAATAAGACATTAAATCAATACAAAAAAACATTACGCACACTACCACATATTCGATACACACACGCATGCATACTGTTTGTTTATTATCAAACTTTTCTTAATGCTCATAGTCTGTGGTCAAATTGAGAATAGATTAAATATTGTTTGTCTTTAATTTATTATTTGTCTAAAGTGTAGTCTTGGCGTAATCTCTGATTATAGAAGTATTGTATTTGACAACAGAATCATAATAGTGTACAAAGTTATAATTTCAATTAATTAAAGTCGAATTTCGACTACCGGGGGACCACTAGTATTAATTAATACGTGAAGCAAAAACTTTGTACCACTTTTTACGAAAATTGCGCGGACGGAGGATTATGAAATTTTCCAAACTTATAGAGAATATAGAGAAGGAGTGCAGAATGCTATTATTTTTTTAAGTATGCATAAAAATACATTAAATCAATTAAAAAAAACATTACACACACTACCATGTCTTTGACACAACACACAAACTTTTGTTATTACTTAAAATCTGTGGTTAAATTGAGAATAGGTTAATATTGTTTTATCTTTAGTATTATTTGTCTACAGTGTGGTTCTTGGCGAAATCTGTGATTAAAAAAGTGTAAATAGTCTGACAATACAACCTTAATAATGTTCAAACTTATATTTAATATATACCTAGTCAGGTCATAAACTCTGTCACATGTTTAATGTAAAATAATTGAAACAAGTTTATTCATTATGTAACCATTCATATACCAAAATGAACTTAACAAAACATAGATTCTTATGACACTAAAGTTTATTCAAAATGACCTCCGTGATTTTGAATACAGGCTTCAATCTGCGCGGCCAGTCGTCTATCGCAGCACGGACGAGGTCCATGTCAATATCGGCGGCTGCCTTAATCAAGGATGTCTTGACTGACTCCAAATTGGGATGAGGCTTTGAGCACGCCTTTTCCTCCAAGTGTTGCCATATCTTGTAATCTAACGGATTCAAATCTGGACTGGAGGAGGGCCAGTCTTCGTGCCGGATGAAGTCGATTTCACGCGCCGCCAGCCAGTCTTGTGTGCTCTTCGCTCTATGAGCTGGCGCTGAATCTTGTTGGAATACCCAGTGCCTGTTATTGAACACGGTATGAGAAACAGGTTCCACAAGGTTCGTCAGGACTGTATTTTGATACACAACTGCATTCGTTTTTACACCTTTCTCACAAAAATGTACCTCTGTTAAGCCCCAATAAGAAACTCCCAAACATACCATGAGCGAGGATGAAAAATGACCTCGTTGGACACGCGGAATACGGTTGCTCGCTTCTTCACTACTGTGTGCGTACACCTTATCATTTTGTTTGTTGTAGCTCTCCTCTACGGTAAAATTTTTTTCATCCGAAAAAAGAATTTCCCGATATTTTTTTCCTGCGTACCGCTTCAACAAAGCGCGGCATCTCTTCAGTCTCAGGGCCATTAGACGAGCATTCAAACGATGTCCTGTTTTTCTTCGATATGCCCGAAGCCCTAAGTCTTCATTTAACACCCTTTTCACCGTGGTTCTGCTTAACCCCATCTGAAGGGCCAACAGTTTCTGCTTACGTTTGGGATTTCTTTGAATTCGCGCCTTCACAGCTTTTATCACTGCTGAAGTGATACAATGAGTGTGTAGATGACAGGTCAAGACTTCTTGACCTGTCATCTACACTAGAGTCTTCATTGTATCGTTTGATGGTACGATAAACGAATCTTTTGGTTATATTAAAATTTTTCAGTATGTTAAAAATTTGAATTGGCGCGTAACCGCAACGATACAACGCAATAACTGCAACACGGTCTTCTTTAAGCGTCCACTCCATATTTAAAAAATGAGTAAAATTCCAAAAGTATACATTTTTATTTTCATGAACAATTCGAAATTCGAATTCAATAAACTTTTTTGTGGCCAGCATTCTAAAAGAAAAGTTTTTACTGTGTGACAATACTTATAACCTGACTAGTTATATTCATATCATATTATTATATATATATATATATATATATATATATAATATAATATAATTATTCGACTATAATTTCAATCAATTATAGTCGAATTTCGACTACTGCGGGACCACTAGTAGGTATTATATTAATGAATATTATAAAATATTGTTAAAGTAAACGAGTCGCAAGACGTCAATTCATTTGGCAAGGCGATCAGTCAATGAGGGAGCGAATCTCTTCGCTCAATAAATCTAGACGCCGCGCCGCCGTCTCAGCTCGGCCATTAAGCCTTTCAATAGTGGATATTCTTCGACGATCTCTTTGTTTTATTACTTTCATTTTATTGTTTTAATTTGAGTGCGGGTGCGCTATTTGCGTGCGCGCAGTTTGTCGCGCGCTCCGCCCACCGAGCCGTGGCCAATCGCGGTCGGGCCAAGACAAGGCGCGCCCGCGCACGCTTCCGCTCCCGCTCTCGCCGCTAACTCCACTCCTGTGCGATTCCCGTGGACTCTCTCGACGACAACGGTCATTGTTTAATACTATTATTATTTTATTGTAGTGAGGTCTGGCTCGGTCGCGGCCTTAACGCGAAGCCCGCCTCCCACTGAGCGATAATTTCAATGTCTTCGCGTATATTATTGTGTGATATTGAGTGAGATTCCACTCTGAGCATGTTTTATCGTCGAAGGCGCGTTTCGTCAGAGCTACTCAATAAGCTATAAACCATTCGAGTCCAAGAAGTTATTTTTAAACTCAAACTGAGACCTAACCCACGCTTTTATGTGTATTAAATTGTTTATTGTATTCCTGAAACAGATTTTTAGTGATAGTGCTTATGTATGCAATATAAATAATAAAAAATTCAAATATTAAAAAAAGAAATAATTCAAAACTTATAGGTATAGGTACCTAAATAAATGTGAATTAATTAGAAATTCTTGTCACGAGCCAAACTGAATTGATGAGCTTTATTTTGAGACTTTTTGAAATTATTATCCGTAATAGGCAATCTATCTAGTCGGTTGGGAGACTATTTGAAAAAAGCGATATTCATTTAATAAACTCAATTCTATTAAAAAAAAAAAAGCTAGAAATCGTGACCAACCAGATTCAAACGATTTCCGGATCCAATAGAAATCGCAGCATGAATTCCGAAGACAATCTTTCTTTTCATGAGTTGGAAATCTCAATCGCATCGAAAAAACTGAATCCTGTAGTACATCAAACGAATTAATGCATAATGACTTCGCGGCATAAGGCGGCAGAAAAGCGTCACCACGGACTCTTACGACCACAGTCTTTGTTCACTTGGGACATTTGAACCTAAAGGCAACATGTTCGCGAGAATACATTCCCAGGCTTTGTTTGAGCGCATTAAATACTAAAAGAAACGAAGCACATGTAAGCGACGGAAACAGAAAACGTAATACGAATAACGTTAAAGGGAAAACTAACCAATTGATTGTAAAAATGGGCGGCGAAATAGAAAAATATCGTCGGACGCATTCGTGTCCTGGTAAAATATTCAATCGGGCCAATTCGGGTCCGCGTATAAATTCTGTACCGCCATTATTTGTAGCGCGTCCTCGCGACCGAAAATCGGTACGTACATTGATAGTCGTCATTTTTCTTGTACGTATCGTTAATATTTTACGGGTGCGTGTCAACGGTTTATGGGCCCACTCTTAACACTAAAACGTTTTAGCAGTGCTCTCATTGTTTATACGTTTTACTATCGACTTTTTATAGTTTATTGCAGTTTGAGTGCTGTTCGGGGTTATGACACCGCGCGTATAGTCTGTGCTACGTTCGATTGTGCGCTATACAAGTCGATTTTCATTGCTCCCTAATGTCGGACGGAAACTTCGGAATTATCATGTGTATATTTCCAGCAGTCACTGTCACGTGCCCTTCGTGAATTATTCGAAGTTTATCGTAAACGAACTTGAGGGACCGCAATCGACTTACAATTTTATACGCAAATGACAATACCCCCGCGATACATTGCTGTACGTAGGTAAGTACATGGATATGTGTTAATTAGTGATTCACTGATTTAAAGATTTCAATCACTCTTATTGATTAGAGCGTTAGACTTGGATTTGTCTGATGAGAAAAAAAAGTGTGATGTATTCGAGACGGAAAACCGTCTAGCTGATAAATTATCATCGGTTTAAATCAGGCCATTCGTATAGGTATATATAATTATATTAATTTGAGATCGACTGGTTCAGTCGCTCAAATCCCTTTAGTATGAGACGTCTGACCCTAAATAAATAAAGCTAGCAGCATTTTCATTCTTAAAAATCGTCCACCGTAAAACATATATAAGAACGGACGGGTTCTTATTTAAGTGTAATTATCAAGTTTGCGAGCTCCGAGAAAGAATTGCTCTCGGCTGGGAGTGCTGCTGTGTTTGTGTGGAGTGAGGCGGCGGCGGGGGGTCGGGGGGAGGGGTGGTAGGCTCACATGGGACGCGCTCTAATGAGGTGCCTGAAAGCGACAATGTCTTTGACTAAAGCAAATGTGTATGTATCTACATACGAGGGGTGGAGTCCCTTTTCTACATCAACGTTACGTGCTATGTAATGCGACACTATTGTGTGTTTATGTTACCTAGTTATTTATATGAGTGAAACATTACTGTTTTTTTTTCAACCTCAATATATATGCCATAGATAATAATATAGATAAACCATAAACCAGCCATAGATAAACCGAATAGATTCAACAAATCCAATTACCTTAGCAACTAATTTAATGATATCGTAATTTTACAAAATCATACTTATAAAACTGAAATATATTGAATAACATATTATTTACTGCTAAAGTGAAGGCAGCTTCTATTTGTTAATCGCACAAATGAGAACGTCGAATTCGTCGTAAAATTGAAATACGAAGTACTTCTAATAACACATTCGAGCAAAGTTGTAAAGCAATTGGAAAGTTATCCAGTGGGGTGGAATCGATGCAGATAGAAGGAGGAGCGCGGCACGGAAAAGCGACAGGGTCGATTGCGCCTTCCGGTCCGTAGCCGGTTTTAATTTCCCGCGCGATGCGGCGGCGCGTTAAGTTTAAACGGCCGGAGATGAGTCGCACACGTACTAATATCATGCAAGGCCCGGGCCGTCGCCATAGCGACGCACACTCAAATGACGTGTGCGGTGTTGCGCGGGTGTGAGGCTGGGGTAATATGATTTGAGCGTCCCCGGGCACCGCGACACCCCGCCCGCTTGTTTGCTCTCCGATGCAATCGCGATACGAGGCCCTCGCCCGGCGACACATCTCTCACCTCCGTCTTCGATAACCGCATCGGATTCCTTGTTGCAGTCCGTCGCATTCTATTGAAATAGATACTTCGCGGCCCTGAGCTCGATTTACACATCGCCCCTCGCCGCGTCGTTCTGACGACTCTCAATATAAAATGTATTTGAGTTCTGTTTGTTTTCTAACTATAAATGAAGATAGTAAGATATAAAGGACCATTTTGATATCGTAGTTTCTGAAATTACTACTGAAATATGAGCTGTTAACATTGTTTAATTATTGACAACGAAAGTAGCTGTTTGTCTGTGCTCTTGGCACTACGGATGCCCATATACAATAATCAACTCGTGCGAAAACCTAATCAAGCACGGAACGATACAAGAAAATTAGTATGAACAAACGACGCTGGACTGGACACTCCATGCTAAACAAACAAACGCTCTTCGTTCAAAGATCTCAAGCTATAACTTAATCCTAATATCACTTGAACATGAAATATTTTAAAGATATTATGGACATTGTACACAATCATCGCAATAATACTGACTCGTTCATAATAAATCAATCCAACATTCGGCTTTCGGCATCTCAGTATTTAAAGGTATCATATTTTGGTGTCACCATGTTTTTTCGTGTTGACTCTGCAGAATGTGGCATGGATTTTCTCGAAAATGTCACGACTTTAAGACGCTATATGTGACAATTACGTCGTGGTGCTGGCGCTCATTAGTTTCTGACGAAAGGACGCTTCATGTATCATGTATTACACGTCGCCGGAGCCGGCCAACGATGGGACAATAAAGCAATCAATCCGCACCGCCATACTCCGCAAACGAGCTGCAACTGACGAACGGCCTTTTGTAACTTTAACGCACACGTACATTTACAAAAACAAACTTCAAGTGTTCTTAGAGTTCATACTCTAAGACTACATAGTCGTCGTGGCCTAAAGGATAAGACGTCGGGTGCATTCGTATCGAGCGATGCAACGGTGTTCGAATCCCGCAGGCGGATACCAATTTTTCTAATGAAATACGTACTTAACAAGTGTTTACGATTGACTTCCACGGTGAAGGAATAACATCTATACTATCTATACTATCTATACTAATATTATAAAGAGGAAAGATTTGTTTGTTTGTTTGTTTCGAATAGGCTCCGAAACTACTGGACCGATTTGAAAAATTATTTTTCCATTAGAAGCCGACATTGTCCCTGATGAACATAGGCTACTTTTTTTATTTTCTTTTTTAATTTTTTTTTTTTTGTTTCATGTGTGTTTTAATGTTTCCGAAGCGAAGCGAGGGCGGGTCGCTAGTCGTGTAATAAAAATCAAACCTGCAAAATTTTAATTTGCGTAATTACTGGTGGTAGGACCTCTTGTGATTCAGCACGGGTAGGTACCACCACCCCGTCTATTTCTGCCGTGACGCAGTAATGCGTTTCGGTTTGAAGGGTGGGGTAGCCGTTGTAATTACCTATACTGAGACCTTAGAACTTATATCTCAAGGTGAGGGAACTTATATCTCTCATTTACGTCGTAGATGTCTATGGGCTCCAGTAACCACTTAACACCAGGTGGGCTTTGAGCTCGTCTACACATCTAAGCAATAAAAAAAATAAAAACCTACAAATAATTTAAAAGCATACGTTGGCGTATTCGCAATTGCAACGCAAACCCCAAAGGCCGTGAACAACGCTTCGTGTGATATATGATACAACGGGTAATAATAACTATGAAGGTTGGCGCCAATCATGCAACGAAGACGAATTCGTACCGAGCACCACAACGTGCACTCTCGGCTAATGAGAACCGGGTTTACTAGTTATTATCCACTTTGGTAGTTGGCCCGCGGCTCGATGAAGACGTCGCGGACGCAGCGGTGGGCCGCAGGCACACAATTTGCCCGCGCACTAGACGCCGAGCGCCTTAGCCCGCAGCGCGCTTTATACTTTATCCTCAGTAATTGCAGCTCCGACGCGATCTACCTTCGAACGTCCACCACCACCGGAACGATGGTAGGGGATAATTGCCCTATTGTAGCTTAGATCCACCGCGAACGACTCACAAATCGCTTTCGAGAAACCTTCCTGGTTTTAAATTAATGGTTCAAACGATGAACGAACTTTATTATTTTGATAATTAACTTGGAAAACGAAATTAATAGGTGCATTGTAACAAGGCTGGTAATAAAACATCGCATGTTCACTCCGGGCGATGAACGACAGTCTATTGTTTTGAGCTATTATGTCTACTCAGAATATTTGATTCATATCACAATTTTCGCTACGAACGAACTAAATTTCGCCGTTTTCATGTTCAGAGAAGTTGCAAAAATTGAACCCATAGGATCTTACATGAACTTAGGGTTCTGTTATTCATTTTACTATTTCTCTATCTTCAACCAAATAGATCAGACCCTGAAAATGAATTCTCGAAGGTCAGTGTTGTAAATAAGCAATATTTTACTGTTGAATTCTAGGTGGTTGGGTCGTGGTTCAATGTTTGTTCTCTCAGAGGCACAAGCACGGAATTTGCTTAAATGGACTCGAAAGCAAGCAGGACGACTTGTGGATCTCGGAGCAGGCGATGGCGAAGTAAGCCGAAGATTCGCTCACATATACTCGGATAAATATGCTACTGAGATATCATGGAGCATGAGGAAGACACTGGCCAAGAAGGGATACACGTACGTACCTAGTTATCTGACGACTAAAACTCGCGCTTATGGGACCTTAAGCCTAGCAGATCTCTTTTTTTTGCCTTTGTAGGCAAACGAGCATACGGCCCACCTAATGGTGAGTGGTTACCGTCGCCCATGGACTTCAGCAATGCTAAGGGCAGTCCCAAACCGTTGCCTACCGCTCTCACGGGATGCCTTGTGATTATTTTTTACTAATCAAACACAATAGAGATTGGATGTCGTCGGCTTCCAGGAAGTCCAAGCTGTAGTTATGCTCAGTGAGACAAACGCAAATAAATAGAACGATTGTAGTAACTTCTTGGTTGGCGCGAGTTGTACACATAATAGTACTTTATGGTTTCATCTCGGGTTTATTTTTATTTATTTATTGATTTATTAAAGTAAACTTATACGTATAGGTATACGTATTTTTCATTTAAAAAAATCCTACCTATGCTGATAGCCTTGAGAGGCTATTTCAGCTTCTCCTTGACGTGTAGGTGAGCTCACGGGACTCAAACCGGAGTTTTGCTAACACTGGCCCTAGCAAGAGCAGTGCTTCGCAGAATCTACCACCAGATCGGAAACGCGAACCACTGAGAAGATCCACGTAAATGCCGCCACCCACCTTAAGATATGAATACTAAGGTCTCAGTATAGTTACAATGGTTGCCCCACCCTTCAAAGCGAAACGCATTACTGCATCACGGCAGAAATAGGCATCCTACCTAAGCATACCTATCCGTGCGACTCACAAGAGTTCCTACCACCAGTAAAGTTTTATATATAAAATTGTATTTTTTTTTATTTCCAGTTTATTAGACGTGGATGAATGGTGGCGCGACCAGCAGTTCGACTGTGTGTGCATGATGAACTTGTTGGATCGATGCTCCAAACCGAAGACGATGTTGAAACAAGCTCGAGCCGCGATCGCTCCTGGGGGCGTTTTACTCGTGGCGCTCGTCTTACCTTACAAGCCGTACGTTGAGGGTATGAAGATCATTCTATTATTTCTAATATGAATTACCTAGGTGTATCCAGTGCTCGAGTGCCCACTAAGCGCGGACACCTGGTACCAATGAGGTTCGCACCCTTGTCCGAAAAAAAATTGGGTATCTAGGGATTCGGGTTAAATCTTCCCCTTAATATGTAGAGATTAGTTGTAGATATGTAGACTTAATATGTAGATATGTAGAGAGATAGCGCTAATTAATACATCTGCGGTGTAATTATATAGTCATCTTTTTTTTTAATTGCTTATATGTGTGGACGAGCTCACAGCCCACCTGGTTGTTAGGCGGTAACTGGAGCTCATAGACATCTACAACGTAAATGCGCCACCCATCTTGAGATACAAGTTCTAAGGTCTCAGTATAATTACAACGGCTGCCCCACCCTTAAAACCGAAACGCATTACTGCTTCACGGCAGAAATAGGCAGGGTGGTGGTACCTACCCGCGCGGATTCACAAGAGGTCCTGTTCCATTAAGAATAAAATCAATTTTCAGCGACCTCAGACCATAAGCCTGAGGAGCGTCTTCCGATCTACGACTGCTGCGAGTTCGAAGACCAGGTGACGGCCTTCGTGTCGTTCATGGAGAAGGAAGCCGGCTACGAGCTGATCTCCTGGACGCGGACGCCCTACCTGTGCGAGGGAGACTTCGCTCAGGCCTACTACTGGCTCGACGACTCCGTATACGTGTTCAAGCCTAAAGCCATCCCATCCGAATGAAAGCTAAGCCATTACTTATAATGAACTCTTAACGAATTTTATCTGCATTTATTAAATTAATAGTTTAAGCGTTTCGTCAATTTCAAATATATACTTATGTAACTAAGATATCTTATTTGTAATCGCAAAAAAATCGCGTTATTTATAATCGTCATTAGATTATAATTAAACACGTTGTTCAGTGATGAATGAAGTCTATAAATTCTTTTTGTATCTGTAATATACCGATATAATGGCCGATCGCTTATTAGAATTTTTAACAGGTTTATATCACAGACATCTCGTTACCAACATTGTCCACCTTCCATTGGGCAAATATTTTCAAAGACACAAAATTGATAAATTTGTATTTGAACTTTGAACACGATATAACTGCCGTGATTTATTTGCAAGAGTATTAAGACTGTTTATGTGTCAACAAATCGAACTACACTTGACACGAATTACACTTGCGTGCATAACTCGCCATTCCTGACATACAATATTAAAATAACAATACATTCCGTGTTTTTTTCTTTTATTTTCAGCCAGTAAAACATTTTAAAAATAATCTTAAGAATAACAAAGTAATAATGCCTTAAATAGAAGTGAATTGTATATACTTTACCGGTGCCTAATGAATCAGGTATAACTCATTATATTAAATTAAACATTTTGATATTAAATATTTAATACAAATTAAGTGACTTTTTTAATGTACTCATTGTTGAGATTACAAAAACAAAATGAACTTTGGTTCCAATTTTCATATATTCCGTATGTATAGTATTATACTGGTTAATTATATATGTATGTGTATATTAGTTATTTACTAACTTAAGGAAATGTTACGAAAGTGTATAATATGATTCACTCAGGGTGTAAGAGAAGCGCTCTCGTAAACGGTCATTGGTTTTAGTGATAACAGCTATTATTACATTTAATTTTATTGTTTTTGTTCGTGACGTTAATAATTAATGATTGAAAAACCATTTGTGTACATTTATATTTATCATCGTGACGTAATTTTAGTTATGAATCAGCTGAGACGCAGGGTCAATGGTCTCACACGCGCGCGGGGAAAGTTGAGCGAATTAGTGAATGTTTTATATACGTTTGAGATTTTATTTATTGTTTTTTTTTTCTATCTAAGCTGAAGTCCTTGAGAGGCTATTTCAGCGTAGCCCTATCAAGTAGGTGAGCTCGCGGGGCTCAAACCTGACGACGTTGCTAACACTAACCCTAGCAAGAGCAGTGCTTTGCAGAATCTACCACCGGTTTGGAAACGCGACTCACTGAGAAGATCCGGCGAGAAACTCAGTGGGTTTTGTCTGTGGATTGATTTACTCGTCGAGCCCTTGGTCGCAAGCGACGGTTTTGGCGAGAACGATGACCGGATTTATTACTCGCTAAAGCGCGTAAACATCGTCATGTCCTTAACGTTGCCTTGAGATTCAGTCTAAGCCTTGGTTATATTGCATAACAACAGTAATAGGCAGGATGGTGGGAATCACACGTAAGGATTATACAAGCTACGACGAGTACATTGCCGATTAATGAAATATGGAATGCGATGTGTTAAAAGGTGATTTTATACTGGTGGTAGGACCTCTTGTAAGTCCGCCCGGCTAGGTACCACCACCCTGCATATTTCTGCCGTGAAGCAGTAATGCGTTTCGGTTTGAAGGGTGGGGCAGCCGTTGTAACTATACTGAGACCTTAGAACTTATATCTCAAGGTGGCTGGCGCATTTACGTTGTAGATGTCTATGGGCTCCAGCTACCACTTAACAACCAGGTAGGCTGTGAGCTCGTCCACCCATCTAAGCAATAAATAAAAAAAGTGAAGCATGCGTCACTTAGAAAATCAATAAGATTTTTCATATGTAATAACTATTAGTAGAATGAGAGAGCGATTTTTTCAATAATAATAAAATAGCTAAAAACAATGTAAGTCAGCTTCACAAATGAATAGCGTTTTACGTTTATATTATTTTATTATTACCGATTCTGCATCGTGAACTCTTCTGCTACACCCTGTAAGTTGATCGAGTTATAATCACTCGATCAACTTACAGGGTGTAGCAGAATAGAATATAATCAAATATAAGAAAATAAAAGAATATAATCTTCTTAATTTTTTCTAACAAAGAAATTTATGTCAAATCAATATTTAAACCATTAATTAAGTATAATAAATGATTTCAGTATGAGAACGAAAACAAATCAAATTAATTGTGTATAAGGTACAGCGAGCTTATGACCGCGGTTTCATGCGTAATTTAGCGATATATATTTTTCTTTTTTTATGAAAATTTGTTTCCTTACGACATCGTTGGCTGTCCAAGCGTGTTTTTTCTTTAGATCATGTATTTAGCCGAATGATAATGTAAAATACAGATCACCATGTCATTTTTTATATGGTACAACGCGGTTATAAAGGGGAAACGCGGGTGCTGAGAAAGTTATCTAAAATATATTTGTCTCCTCATCCGAATATAGATGAATAACAAAACAGAACATATTGAAAATAGGCAAATGAAAAGTCTAAGTTTCGTATTCCCGTTTCCTGGACCAAAATTAGACCGTTTTTTAAGTGAAAACTTCTTCGACACTGTTTTGCTACAAAAGTCACAATAATACACAAAAAGTGACACTTAAAATAGACTATAACTGTATAAACTTACTTGAGACCTTAGAACTTATATCTCAAGGTGTGTGGCGCATTTACGTTCTAGATGTCTATGGGCTCCAGTAACCACTTAACACCAGGTGGGCTGTGAGCTCGTCCACACGTCTAGCAATAAAAAAAATTAAAGAAAAGTACAATAATATAGCAATGTAAAGACGTAGCAGCCGTAGATATAAACATTAGTGAAATGTATCTCCAAATTTTATGGGCAAAACGCCACCCGCGTTTCCTCTTTTAGTGACACCAGTAAAGTTAGCATCTTCAAAGCTTAGCCGAATATTGTATACCTTTGTAATATTGTACACACTGTAATACAGGAATATAAAAAATTGGATACCTCATCGAAATTGGTTCAGCCATTCCGGAGAATGGTGCACTAACGCACAGACAAAATGTCTGTTAACGATTTTATTATATGTAATTTTTTCTAAGCATTTTCCATTTAATATTTGTAAAGTATTTTGAAAGAGCTTAAATGTGAAGGTTGCACGCCATACTGATGTTCGAGCGATGGGTACGTTTAAGATCACATAGAGATTACAGAGCTCGTCTGGTCATCTAAGCTACTAAGAAAGCGGTTCGATTACTCGTTTGCCTTAATAGGCAGTAAAAGTACTTTTATTCATATAAAACAATTTATATTAGTATTATCGTAATAATAATGTCAATATAATAATTTAATAAAGTACCTACGAAATACACATGACATCGAAAAAAGTACGAAATTATTATTATTTTTCAATTTTTTTTTGATATTGGAAACATCAATGCATGTTTCTGCTGTTAATGTAAGATTATGTTCTGTGCCAAATAAATGTTCATCTAATAAATTAAAAAATATATACGTTCCCATTTACACGTTTTTTATGCTAAGGACTTCCTATCTGTAAAGAACAATGGCAATTTTTTACCTGAATGTTTTAAAAGGCGTCTTAGATTAAGACATAAATGAAACTTCATCATTTTATTTGCTCGTTTTTTATACAATGTTAGATTTTCGTGGCAAAGCCACGAAAAAATGTTAATTTAATAAGCTTTTAATTCGATTTTTGTGTACTTCCGGTTTATACATTTGTAAAGGATGCCATTTATACTATTGGCACAAAAAAGCAATATTTTTTGATAATGAATAATATTCTTAAAGTATTTAAAATGAAAATAATAATATTAATTATCCTTTGTTACAATTAGTACTTAATTAAATAACTAATTATGTAATAGTAATGGCAGCACTGCAGATGACAATGATTTTAGCAGTATGACAACTGACATAATGCGCATGACTATGCCCGTCCATAAGGCTCGTGAGTGGAAGAGAGAGCGAAATACTCGCTTCACCGCTCCGATTTTTTATGACCCAAACTGCACGGACAAAATAATTCGACTATAGTAAATTAACTTTGCAAGCCTTCGTTTGTCGCAAATATGTGACTAATTCGTTCAAAAGGTTAAAAGTACCTATCTCTGACACACATTTTTACACATTTACAAAGAAGAAAGAGCAAACTATATAATATGTATATGTACCTAGGTAGCTCTGCAATTGTTAAGGGTACCTACTCGAGTACTATTAGAGGTGTATCCTTGGTTCATCTATGATAATGAAACTAAAAATGTTATTTAAACATATCGTTTACTTATTTTTTCAATTTGTTATAGTCCGTGCCTACAAAAATCAGAGACATCTATTTATTGATAGATAACCTCAAATTATAAAGTAAACACGTTGATATCTTTTTTTCGTGACTTTCTAATACCAAAAATATTTCTGATTAAGCTTAAGCTATGCTATTCCTATCGTTTTAGTATTTTTTTGTTTCAAGACGCCTCAAATAGATATCAGGTAAAATGTTGTATAGAAAGCTGCCATTGTTATTTAAGTAGGTATATTTACATATTATATGTACCTATGTACTAACTCGATTTTTTTATTACATGTTGTAGAAAATAAACTTAATCGAAAATATTGTTGATTGTTTCTATCACGTTTCTATTATTATAGCTAATTTTATAAGCCATAAAACTGAGGATCCCCAAATGTTAAAAATGCAGCAAAACAGTACACCTCATGAGCAACACGCGGCCGCCGTCACCCTAAACGCGCATTTGTGATCCTCCCGATCCTCCAAAAAAAAAACTGTCGGTGCTTTTAGGCATTCCAAGCGCCGGCAACATTTCCCTCAATGAAAGGCTCGACGGGCAACTTAACGCATATACACAACCCGCTGAGTTTCTCGCCGAATCTTTTCAGTAAGTCGAGACTCCGATTTGGTAGTAGATTCGGCGAAGCACTGCTCTTGCTAGGACAGATATTAACAGTTTCTCATGCTGAGCTCCGTGAAATCGCCTACACACCTGCTGAAGCCAGAATAACCCTTCAAGACAACTACGAGGCAGTATGGAGGCAAAAAAAACGGAAGTTTCTTTTACACAACAATAATAATAATTCTCCCCAATTCCTATCTTGACTGACAACGTGTTGTAATCCATCGAACAATATCCAGCCAATACCAAGATCCTGCTCACTCCACTCAACATTTTTAATATCACATTTACATATTTGTGCTTGTGGCACAGTACACTTCGAAATTATATGCTTTTATGATCAATCCTCAAAGAGGACACTTGAACAAATGTAAAAAAGTAATTTATATTTATAACTAAAAAAACTATATACCTAAATATATATTTTTAAACATTAACAAAAGCTACCACAAATACTCGAAATCGGTTGACAAACAGAAAAAAAAGAACTTTTGTCATACCTTTTTAATGAATTACAAATACCTACCTGTCAACTGAAGATGGCTATTAAGAAGCTAGGATAGTAAGTAAATAAAAAATGTATACTCTTCATATTATTTATTTCTAAGCACTGTTTATCATCACTAAATTACACGTTTACATATTACAGTTATTAAAACCAACTGAATAAATTAAACATGGCAAGGCCACCAGTGCCGAGGCAAGTCCGTCAGATCAGAAATAACATAATATTGAACAAAGTCCCTAATGCAACTCGATCACAAAAATATTTAAAAAAAAGTGTATGATCAAAATTCTTCATCAATATGAAAAATAAAGATTACATAGAGTGAAAATTATACGTACGTATTATAATATGTATTGCGAAATAAATGTACTTACATATCTTTTTACCAACATTGCAACCCATTCGATTGGTGTATAAATTTTATTTATCACAGAACAATGATACCGTTTTTATAAAATAATATGAGAAAACATCAAAAAATGTAATATAAATTTCATGAAATACTTAAATCATTTACGACGTAATAATTTGATACTTTTGATAAACTGGGTAATCAAAATAGCGAACTTCCACGATATTAATGAATTATGGAATGAGATCATTTAATAGAACTTTACCGTTGTGGTCAGGTACGGAAGTTGGACGAGGTTTTTAATATTATATTTACGGTACAATTATAGTAAACATTTATTCCACAGTCTCTCAAAAGTATCAATTAAACAAATCTGCGTAGATTTCATCAAGCAATATGAATAGTTCTACAACATAGTTTTATTAAATGCAATTTATTTTAATTTCCGAAACACCAACACAATCCGACGATACACAAACTCATACTAAACTAGCCGCCAGTATTATTTTATTTATATTATTCGAGACCAAATTTATAAGAAGAATTCAATTTTTTGACTAGAAAGCTTACACTAATACAGAGAGAGATTCTTTTGTTTTAAATAATACTTGACAAAGGACAGTTTTCCGCCGGTACATAAACTTAATACTAGGCGCTGTTTGTAAATCGATATAACACTAGCCTCGTTATATTTGGGAACTAACTTGAAAATAACAAACGTATAAATGAATCTCGTTTCAGACATATCTGTGGGCTGAAGCTAAAAGGACCAAAGTACGTAAGCAATAAAAAAAAATAAAAAAAATAAAAAGTACGTATTTTTGTATGAAATGCGATTGTAGTGCCAATTTATTTCAAAACGTATTTTATAAAATATAATCATGTGCTAAAAGGTTATTAGTCGATCTTTAAAAAAAGTTACTACATACCTATATATAAAAAAGGCCAATGTGTTCGCGATTTTCATAACGTTTCATTATTGATGGCTCATTGTTCTAATGCTTAAAAATAAAAGTAATGATTATTAATATTGGCATTTTGACCCTATTAGCACCAGACCACATATACTATTATGTATAAAAAACAGTAAACGTCTCTAAATATTTACTTGTAACATAAACATATAATATATAAGCCGTACGAAGATAAGCTAACGAATAACCGAATGTGATGTGCGATGTGATTAACAAAATATAATGATAAAGCAAACTTACAAATAAGATATAACACCCTTAGAATTGAAGTGACTTAACTAAAAAAATTTAGAAAATGATTTTATACTTTGAAATACTTATAAATATGTATTCCATCAGCTTATAAAAATATTTTAAGAAAACTATTTTATACTTTGAAATACTTGTAAATATGTATTCCATCAGCTTATAAAAATATTTTAAGAAAATTGAATTTTATTCATTGAACTACTTATAAATATGTATTCCAACAGTTTATATAATTAAGTTTTTAAAATTAAAAATGTAATTTAAATTTTAGTGAGAAAAGAAGAAAATACACTTTGTCTCTTTTAAATCAAACGCATACCTTAAGCTTTAAGGCTTAAAGTATTAAAATCTAAATTGAAAAATTACTATTTTGACGATGACCAAAAAACAAGATTTTTTGATTAAGCCACTTTCTATCCTAAAGGTGCGATATATCGGCCGAGAAACACTCACACGCCCCGACTACGAACCATCGCTTACCGCCAATACAATTATACGTTTTATAATTTAGAATTACTGTACTAAGTTACAAAAATTTTTACTTTAATGTAGGCTTTGCCTTATTATTGCACTAACATACTTACGTAGTCCATTATTTCACGTTGGTGATATCTTGGAAGTAAATATTGATTATAACAATGATAATACACAACTCTTAGACCGATATACAGTAACAGTGCTTCTTCTTACTCGCAATTTATAAATAAAATCTGTGAGGTTTTTATTTTATACGTACTTATAAAATAGGGTAAACCTTTCATTGGTTAGATTAAATCAAAATTTTAATGACATTGAAGAAAGCACTAGGAATAAAAACCAATTATTTTTTAAGAGATTAAAATATTAGATCTCTATGATTTCGTTCAGATCAAATTTTATAAATAAATAGGAATAAATCATGAAGACGTTGCCAAAAGTTGTACAGTTTACCCTACATTCAATGAAATGCTCATTCAATTATTTTGAATGTAAATCATGGAAATTAATTTAAGCGTAGTAAGTTTATCAGCAAAGAAGCACCTGTCGCATCGAATTCATTACTTCGAACTATTTACATCCACGCACATCGAGACACGACATAACTGACATACCGAAGCACAAACACATCTCAAGTGTTCATTCTCCGGAAACCGTTACGTTCCACCGATCCCCAATTCACAACGCCGACAGGCAACATTAGCTATGACAAACCCGAAATATAGCAGTCTTCAAGATACCTAAAAACCTCATATCTTTCACAGGACAAGACACGGCAATATAATAAAGATATATTCATTTCACTGTCGAATCATTGGACGACCAACTCTTATTACACTACGCGCCCTCAATGAAAACTCCTAAATGTTCCCGCATTCACGCCCACGCCTCGTCCAATGACCGTACGACCGTAGCTTACGTATATAACGCAGTTGCACTACAATACATTCATGTCAAGACTTCGCTCAGACCTACAATTATTACACTTTATCACAGTGTAAATAATGCACTTACAATAGTAATCCGAAGAAACGTAACTACGAACAAATGTAAAAATATAGCTACATACTTGAAAAAAATAAACTTACTCGAAATAAACGTCGACAAAAACAATACAAGGTGTACGGGAACCTATTTACCTATACGTTACATAACCCACAGACACTACCCACTGAGGTTCTCGTCGGATCCCCTCAGTGGGTCGCGATTCCGATGCGGTGGTAGATTCAGCGAAGCACTGCTCTTGCTAGAGCAAGCTTTCGGAAATAATCTCAGATAGAACCCCGTGAGTTCATCTACCCATCCGGAGAAGCTGGAATAACCCCTCGAGGCTACCATCGATTAAGTAAGGACAAAATATACATTACGTAGCAGAGAAAATTAATCATTTAATAACCGAGTATCGCTTTAGCTACAAGCCTTGCGAGGCCGCAATGTAAATCGTACAAAAGACGGAGTCAACGACCGCATTAACAGCGACACAATTATCTCAACAAATGACAGAAGCCAAAACGATGCTCGGATTAAAATCAACCTCTTTATGTTGAGGTAGTGAAAAGGCACTTGTTCCCTTACACTATGTACCGAAAATAACTAACACGAAACCGTAACACATAATAATCATTTATAAACATATAAAGCAGGACATATTCGCAATATAAACGATGAATAAACGCGTTGAACAAATTGATTAATTATAAATTCTAAAATTATGTGCCAGATTGAAATGATTTCGATTGCTACCCCCCCTAACGAATAGTGCATACGAAAAGTGAAAATACAACTAAAGTAAATATGTTTGCTGTGTTTTATTAGTATTTTTATTACATTATGTTTTTTTTAAACTGAAATTAGGTAAATGACATGTACTTGAATGCAGTATTTAAAAGTTAGATTATTATAGAACATTACTATTGGTTTCATTCACACTATAAACTTCTATAGAACTGTAAAAAAGTTTTAAATGACCAAAATTTAATATTCCCATTTGAAAGTTCCACTGACGGTAGTATGAAACCTATTCCTAATATAGTATGATACTGTGTTTTTTTTTATTGAACCATCCTTACGTGTCATGTGATAATTTAAAAATAATTACATACGATATTGAAGAATGTGCGTATGCGTGACTTAAGAGACATAAGGTCGTGTTTATTGAAAAAAAACATTTTTATATAATATGTTTGTACATTTTTCCAAGACTCTTGACTTCATTTGTCGATCACCTGAATTAAAAAATTACGAAAATCATAATGTACTTGAAAACGGTCACATATCTGTGATACATTCGGATCATCCGGAGCCATCCGACCTTATGCCTCTAATGTCGTACTATTAAGAGAGTATTTAACGTGTGCGTGAGTTGTGACGTCACCGTAGCATTCAACCGTCGGCGACGGTCGCGTCCGTGCGCTAGTTGCCGCTAACTATCTTACGGCTCTCCAGTTCGTCCATATTGTTAGAGCTGATACAAATAGAAAATCGATTATTAAAACTTTTGTACTGGTGGTAAGGACCTCTTGTAAGACCGCACGGGTAGGTACTACCACCCCGCCTATTTCTGCCGTGAAGCAGTAACGCGTTTCAGTTTGAAGGGTGAGGCAGCCGTTGTAACTATACTGACACCTTAGAACTTATATCTCAAAGTGGGTGGCGCATTTACGTTGTAGATATCTATGGGCTCCAATAACCACTTAACACTAGGTGGGCTGTGAGCTCGTCCACCCATATAAACAATAAAAAAAAAAACTGCGACGATTTAATCAAGTGTTTTTATTGTCATTATATTATTTCCGACGTTTCGGAATACATACTTATTATATGTTATACTTATACTCACCGCAATTTGTCGTCATTCTTCCACGATGTAACTTGAATGTGTGGCGGCGGCAAATAACTACGCAGCGACTGCACCAACTGAATAGTGTCTAACAGTACTGTAAAAAAATTAATTTAATTAAATAAAAAAATATAATATAAAATAAATAAATATAAATATGAAAATATATATATATATAAAAAAAAAAAAATATTTTTTTAATGAAATTAAATATATTTCGAAATTTTTGGTTTTCATTATTTCATTTTATTAAGAGCCTGTCCGAAACCCGCAATGTATATCAAAAATTGCAGAACACTCACATGTTCCAGGAGACCTTTAATGCCCATCCTCAACTAATTTATTATTATTTTAAATACATAAATCTTACTAAATTCAAAGAAATCTGCAATCGACTACAAACGGTGGACAAGATCACGTCCTATCTTTTGTTAAATGCTTAGAGGAACTCATCAACACTGCTACACTCAAACTTTCCTTTCCAATTTTGGTCGTTTGATTATAATCCACTTTAATTGGAAGGCGCTTCAAACCGCAGCATATCTCTATATTAATACGTGAAGCAAAAACTTTGTACCGCTTTTTACGAAAACTGCGCGGACGAAGGAATATGAAATTTTTCACACTTATAGTTTATATAGAGAAGGAGTGCAGAATGCAATTTTTTTTTAAATTATGGATATAAAATACATTAAATCAATAAATAAAAACATGATACACACTACTATGTATTTGACACACACACACACTGATATAATATAATACTCTTTTGTTTGTTGTTAAAGTCTGTGGTCAAATTGGGAATATATTATTGTTTGTTTGTCTTTAATATTATTTGTCTGTAGTGTAGCTTTGGCGAAATATGTGATTATAGTAGTATAATAAATAGTCTTTGACAATAGAACCATAATAATGTTCAAACTTATAATTTTTATTAATTATAGTCGAATTTCGACTACTGGGGTACTAGCCAAGTAAATGTTGAAGCAACCTGTACGTACTTTTCTGTAGCTGCTCACTCTGTTTCCCGTAGGGCTTGCACATGGCGGGTCTTACACAGGGCCGCATGCGCTGCAGGTTACGTGCGAGCTCGGCGAAGGCGCGCACCACTCGCTCCTGGCCCCCACCACCGCCCCCCGCCCCAGACCCCGCCCCCGCACCCACCGCCGCACCAACACTCGCGCCCGCTCCGCTGCCGCCAGACAGAGACTCTAACGTCTCTAAATTTGCTCTGAAATTCAACAAAGACTATGACGGCAAAACAAAATCGCTAAATATAAATTTCGGGGATTCCCCATGAAGTTATAATATAACGCAAGGTGAAGTTGGTTAAAGTCGAGGAATCAAAATATCCGAAGTCGTCCCGGGGGAGTAAATGGGTGATAGGATTTTAGACCTAAACACCTAAGGTTGGTTCGTTTATTAATTATGTATTCTCTTTCGATTTTTTTGTTATAATTGAGTCGACTATTATCAAAGGCGGCAATCTGACTTTTGGACAATGATTGGTAAATCAGAAAAACGAATTATTGACTTTGTATTCCATTGGCAGTCACAAAACTCTTCGGAACGACATCTTAGATAAATAACAGGTTAACTATTAACCTTTATTTAATGCAGGTTTTGAACCGTATTCTTTGAAGGAAACGATTATATTCAAATAAATCTGTATTGACATATCAATAAAAATTTTTTGTCCAAATGTACAGATTGCCGCCTTTGATAATAGACGACTCAATTATCCTGCTGGTTGTGATTTTAAGATTTAAATTAATGTTAGATGAATCAATTATTATATCAATTTCGTCAACGGTAAAAAATGTTTGGTTCTTGTTATACTTAATAACTTTTTAATTTAGGCATATTGTGCTGTTTGTCCCACTACTACTTTAATATTGTGCTATAAAAAAATACCCCTAAAAAAATATTACATTACATGTACCTCAAGAAGTCAGTGAGTTTGTGTTCATCGGTATAATGATGCTTAGACTTGGAGTCGAGACCCGATTGCGAGGAGCTTGAAGAACGCTGCTGTGAATGAGTGTATTTGTCGATGGATGACTGATGGCCAAGGCTTCTATTCTGATGCTGGAGTAACATTTGTTGATGCTGTGATAACTTCTCCTGAGCACGACGATCACTTTTTTCAGCTGTTAGGTTGGCTACAAAAAGAATTCCTTATTTAAAGAAGTGAACACTTTATCAGTTTATCACATACTGAAATGCAAAAAAAATATCCAATAGTTGTAAATAAGAAATAAATAGGTTCAAAGGGTATCAAAATTTAAAATTTACAAAATATCTTTGATTTATTATAACATTTATGTCTAAGCGGCTAATTTATGATAATAGTTAATGAGCATCCAAACTACTTGCTACTACAATTCATTCTTATAATTTTTTATTGAGCCCCTACTACGCATGAATGCTTAATGTCTTATATAAGCAGAATGTGAAACGTTAATTACACATGCAATTTTTTTTATGATTTTTTATTTATAGCATGGGTCATGTATGTTATTGTTAATGACTTTAAAAATTAGCTCTGCCTCCGGTATTTGGACAGGAATTTATGTATAGACCTTATAGAACCAGCATTTAATCTTACCTATTTCGGCGCTATATAATAATATATAATGCTATAATTATTATTAACACTAATTTTAGAACTAATTCAAACATTCTACTCAAAGTCTACATGAATCGAATACGATTTTTACAGAGCAACTCACTGAGAGCGGCGAGATGCGGCGCGAGCGGTAGTTGGTAGTCCTGCGCGAGTGCGCTTCCACGCAACAACCGCTCTACTGCCTGACTCTCTGATAAGTTAGATGATCCTGAATCTGGCAAAAAGATCTCTTTATCATATCCAAACCTTGAATACTAGTCTTAGTCTAGACGTGTATTGAAATTTTCAAGATAAGCTTGCACATATACAAGTTCCGAACAACAACATTTGGACTGTCAGTCTACCGAGCAATATCACCTGCTCGCTGGAACATCTTCCTTTCATCAGATACCTACATACGAATTTCTGTTATTTAATTTTCATGAATGTTACGAAAGCTGAACAGCACTCATTTATTTAATTCTCAATACTAATGAGGCACTAGCTTGATTAGATCTACAATAATTAAACCTACTTGTATGAGAAATTCCCAGTGTTTTACTAATTTATTCATTTGAATTAGATATTTATGAAAAAGTTATATTAACATGAATCCTTACATTGTGTTAGCATTAAATGAAGCACATTTTTTAAGAATTACTTACCAGGAATATAAGTGGGCTGCTGTGATAAATGTTGCTGTATAGATTTCTGCGTCATTTCTAATTGGTTCTTGTAATATCTACATGCAGGATTAGGGCAGTTCTGCACAACTTCAACAATGAATTCCTTCTCCATACCAAATTGCTCTCTTCCTATAGTATATGACTCTACAACCTGAAATTGGAGTATGGATAAAACGTCAAAGGTGCAGATTTTTGAGGAGATAAAACCCTAAGTCAAACTGCCAGATCTCAAGGTTCTTTTAGTTATTTTTTGGTGTACGCAAAAGAATATCTTAATAAACATTTTTTTGGTTGTTATTCTTATGATCTAGAACATGATAATATAGTGTTGGATATAGCACCTTAATCATTAGTGACCCTGATATCTATGAAATATTCAAAGAAATGAAAATGACATACAAAAGATTGGACCATTCAATTAATTTAAAATCTAACATCATCTTGCCCATTTCTGCCAAAAAAAATTGTCATGCAATATATGTGGCTTTAAAGGGTGGCACAGCCATTATACAAATAAGTGAGACTTTCACATCATTACTCAAGATGGATGGCAGCATTTATGTTCTAATAATTATGGGCTCCAGTAAACACTTAACACCAAGTAATTTCTTTTTTTTATTTTTATTTTCTGAAAGCATATTTGCTTATAGTTATGATTACAGATAACACAAACTAAAGAAATTTAAAAAATATACTATAGAGAGAATAACTAAATATTAGTAGCAACTCAAGAAGTCTAGGCTCACATTGCCTTTACTTCTGATATAATAATTTATTATTATTGCTACCCACCTATCTAGGGTCGACGAGCTCATGGCCCACCTGATTTAAAGTGGTTACCAGAGCCCACCCCCGCCTACCTTGAGACATAAGTTCTAAGGTCCCATTTTAACATGGCTGACCCATCCTTCAAACCAAAATGCATTATTGCTTCACTGCAGAAACAAGCAGAGTGGTGGTACCTACCCGTGCGGACAAACAGTTAGTACCAGTTAGTTACTAAGATGATAATAAAATAAACAGACATGATTAAAGTAAAAGATATTCTGTTAATATTGAAAAATACTCACTGCTCTGACTGTTGCTTCAAGACCTAAATGCAATCCATGTGGACCATTCATGTGCTTTAGCATTACAGCATTAGCAAAATGCTCATATGGGAGAATTATCTTTCCGTTCTCACGAAGAATCAGTCTGCCCTGCGTGTCTAAGCCAACCCTTGATGCCATCATTCTTAAAACAAATAATTTTAGTTAAGAAAATCTAAATAAACACAAATGTTTTTATGAGTTTATATTTATGTTCTATTTCCTAACAGAAACTTCAATTAAATAGACATAAAAATAAATAATACAATCATCATATAAATACCCAGTATTGTTGACATTGGGAGGTGTGTTGCAAGGGTTGAAGTATTTTTTATTACTTAAATGGGTGTACAGGTTCACAACCCCTTTTAGTTTCAAGCAGTTACCAGAGCCTACATCAACAAAATATAAGGTGTCACCCACCTTAAGACATGAGTTCCAAGTCCCAGTTTTATAGTGCAACAACCACCCCATTCTTCAAACCAAAATGTATTACTGCTTAATGGCAGAAATAGTGGAGGTACCTACCCATGCAGATCATAAAGCCCCCTACCAACCAGTAATTGCTCAAATTAGAATTTTCATCAGGTTTAAATTTTATTGTACACTGTTAGTCTTTCATTATTGGTTACATATTTTATTACAAAAATTGATACCTGTTTGTGAGTTTCAAACACTGTCACAGTCAAATCGCTCAATCACTCAACTGGCTACTTATAGCTGGCCTTGATTGGCAAGGTCAGTAGCCAGTGAGACAGTTGGGCCAGTTACAATATATTAGCTAAATAAAAAAATGTTTCAGTTATTTTATACACTTACTGTAAATAAGCTGCACTTGGTAACATGGATGACTCCTTAAGGTCACTGAAACATTGCAGTAATTCGATGCTAGGGCTCCAACCTTTGTTCTGTAGGTAAAGTTGCAACAACATGTATAATTTTTCAGTAACATAGCCCTCAGCACCGTGCGGTGTCGCCGTTGTCGATGAAGTACTTGGCGCCCCACTGGATCCACCCGAACTCTTCGCTAATACACTCTTCATCGTTTCCGCTAAATCCATCTTGTAGATGTCTAAGTATGTCCTCTTTTGGGAATCCTTAGAAGAAAATAAGCAAACAAATAACTTCGCATGGGGAGATCGATAGAATCAAGCATTGCTACGAAGCCATCACAAAAGATTTAAAACGATTTATTTATTTACCAGAATGATAATTGTAACTTTGCTCAAATTTACAATAATAATAGAAACCACAACTAATAACAGAACTTTGATTTATCCATTAAATTTCCCAATTCTTATAAGATTTTAGTTGTATAGCTTTAATTCTTCCCTTTCTTGACGCTGTCTGTAGTCGGGCTGTCACGGTAAGGCAGCTTGACAGTAAAGTGGCTGACAGAAGAAAATCTGTCAGTTTCATCCAGTTACTTCGCGATACAAACTACTGCATTACCTAAAGTTTAAAGCTAGATTTCATACTTCAGTGATTAAAGTACAATTATACATTATAATTGATCTTCGTTTCATTTCGTCGTAGAGAACCAATTATATTTATTCAGTTTACATGTCAAAACGAGTGTTGCTTTTTTGCACTTTGACAGAAAAACGAGCTTATGGCTCAACTGGTTTTAAATGGTAATTGGAATCCTTAGTTAACATAAAGCGTATAACGCCACCCCCTTGAAATCTATATTACATAGGATCTAAGTTTTAATTATATTGTATGACGGCTATCCTAGACCTTCTGGTCAGATCGAACGACTGCTTCACGGTAGAAATCGGCAAAGGTGCGGTACCTACCATGCCGGCTCGGCGGAGGCCCTATCGCCAGCAATTATGTTATTTTTCGGTTTCATGTTTATTACTCGAAAGTATTCCTATTTTGAATCCTGATCACACTAGTCTGAAAAAGGCAAGATAATCCAATCCAGACAGTGCTACTAACAATTTGATTCTGCGTTTGCAAGGTCATTGAAAGCATTAAAAAAGTCAATAGAGAAAATGGTGATTTAAATAGCTATTCACATAATTAAGCTTTATATTAGGCTTAATGTATATTTCCGTGACCATGAAAGCAGTAAAATATACGAAACGCTTAAATAGTGTAGGACTCACGAAATCCCAAAAAAAAAAAATTCCCCGTGTAAATATTATCTCACTCGCATGTCATTAATGTCCTTACATACTGAACGTTGTAAAATATAAATCACTGGCCTTGAGTGGAAAATCTTGTACTCAAAATTATTCAAATTGATTTGCACTCGTATGATAAAAAATGACATGCAAAATTATGTCTACAATGATAATTCATCAAATAGTTTTCATCTCAAATATTCAAAAACAAGAGTAGTCCAAGAGTTTCCAGTACTTCGCAATGTAAGCAATTGCATTGGGCAATAAATAACTTTCAAATCTCGCATGATAAAATAACGCTCTAAAATATAATCTTAGGAAGATTTTCATTGTTCTTGTCTATAATATGAAAGTCATTGACCTATAAACACTTAATACGTGCCCTAACAATATTCTTTCGCATGAATATTTTAAGTTCGGTTATGAATGGTTATCAAGAATCAAATTTAACAATGAAAATATCCGCCACAATTAAAATAATTAATAAATAAAATGATTTAACCTTCTAATCAAAGGTTTTTTAACAGTCAATTGACTTTCAACTACAGTAATCAGCCGAATTGCTAGTTTAAGAAAGTCATAAGCCAAGAAAGATACAATAAACTCGGATCATATAAAACGAAATAAAAACTGTATTGTAGTATGGTATTTTATTTCTTCACCTTTCTTAAAATAATTTCATTTAGTTTTTTTCCATTTCCAATAATTCCATTTCCCTCATCATTTTCATTTTATTCTGTTTCATTTGTTGAAGTGAAAACTTCTTTAGAATCGTTGTGATTTCAAACCGGATGCAACGGAAAAAACGACAGGTAAGAGACACAAATACAAAAATGTGTAGGATGAAGCCAGCAAAGAATTGTTAAGATTTTATATGGAAGAATAAGCAGACTCTTTTTAATATCATCAATTATATTTTTATTCACACAACACAATCTTATTAAGTAGTGAATGTATCCATGGTAAGGAGTCAACATTACTAGTGCGGCGACACGCAGCTAGTGCTATAGTCTCAACACTCCTCCTAAATGATAACTTGGTTTACAGTTATTATTTAATACACAACTATATCTAACTTAACTAAACAAACAGTAAACTAACTAATTATGAATTAGCACAAAAACTTATTAATGCATTTATAAAACTTGTCTGTGCTCAAACTTTTAGTCATAACATCCGCTAAATTTTCATTGGTACAAATATGTTCTATGCTGATCACCTTATTGACAACCAAGTCTTTTATATAATGAAACCGTATGTCAATGTGTTTTGTACGCTTAGAGTTTTCGTAATTCTTGGCCATTGATATTGCACTTTTGTTGTCAACAAATAGCACGGCATTTACATCACAACCTAGGTGCTTACATATGCCTTTTAAATTAACAATTTCCTGTGCTAATGATGAGGCAGCTACGTACTCGCTTTCGGCAGACGATAAAGTTACGCATTGTTGCTTCTTTGAAAACCAAGCAATGGGGTTTTGCCCTTGTAGGATAATACCACCGCTAACACTTTTTCTGTCGCTTCTATCTCCAGCCCAATCGGCATCAGAAAATCCGTATAAATTATTGTCATTTGTCTTTTTAAATAATAATCCTTTTTCTTTTGTTTCTTTCAAATAACGTACTACTCTTTTTCCAGCTTTCCATAATTCTTCGTTCGGTTTATCTAAAAATCTGCTCAGATATGACACTGCAAATGTTAAATCCGGTCTTGTTGTTACAGTAAGATAAATTAAACTTCCTATTAGTTCTCGATACGGTACGTCCAAAACTTCTGTATTGTCCTTTATTTCTATATTGTAATTTCTTTCCATGGGAGTTTTAATTCCGTTACATTCATCCATTTTGAATTTAGTCAATATCTTTTCAATCATTTTAGTTTGTTTCAGTACTAATGTATCTTTATTTCTTTTAACTTCCATTCCGAGAAAGTTCTTCATTTCGCCCATATATTTTGCGTTAAACTCCTCCTTAAGTGCTTTAATAGTATCTTCCCCGTTTCCAATGATTAGGATATCGTCCACGTAAATCAGCATCCAGCAATCTTCTTTGTAATACAAACAGTAATCATATTCTGATCTTTGGAATCCCTTAGATTTCGCAAATTCGTCAATTGTTTCATTCCAACATTTTGGTGATTCAATCAATCCATACAATGCTCTCTTTAGTTTTAATGCTGTATTATTATTTTTTATTTCTAATCCTTGGGGTATTTTGATAAATACATCAGACTTCAATTTTCCATTTAGGAATGCAGTGGGAATGTCTAGCTGAATAATCTTTAAATCATCTTGTACAGCTTTTGATAAGATCATTCTTATGGTTGAATGTCTAGCAACGGGTGCATAAACGCTGTCAAAAATTTCTTTTTTCTTTTGTTGGAAGCCTCTAGCTACCAGTCTTGCCTTTTTTGTTCCATCTTCTTTTTGTTTAAATATCCATTTTGTATCTATGAGCTTTCTTCCATCGGTTATTTCTTGTTCTTCCCACGTTTCTAGTCTTTGGAGTGCATCTAGCTCTTTATTGATTGCGTTTTTCCATTCTGGTTCTTTTATAGCTTCTTCGAAAGTTTCTGGTGCATTTGTACTCAAACATATAACAATGTTAGTTTCATTTATGTTTTCTATATTCGTCTCGTAATCTTTAAGATAAGCAGGAGGATTTATCGTTCTTTTGGGTCTGATTATTGCTTCTTCAATTTGATCAGTGTTCATTTCTGCATCTTTAAATTCATCTTCCTGTTCTACAATATCTTCCTTTTCTTTATTGATTTCTTCTTCTTTGTCTTGAATATACCTTACTTGTTTCACTTCTTCGTTATTTTTGAATTTAATGTCGCTTTCATCAAATCTTACATCTCTGGAAATAACTATTTTATCTTCTTCTGGATCCCATAATCTGTAACCAACAGTTCCATAACCTACCATTCTTGTTCCTTTTGCTCTCTTGGCAAACTTGTCCGGTTTGGGTACTATAGTAGCCCAAGCTTTGGAACCAAATACTCTCAACCTCGATAGGTCGTTTTTACCAAAAAATATTTCGCTGGGTGTCTTGAAGTTTATGGCCCATGATGGCGATCTGTTTAATTGGTAAACTGCACATTGTATCGCTTCGCACCACAGATGTTTTGGCAAATTGGTTTCCGCTAATAGAGTCCTTGTTTTGTCGCATAATGTGCGGTTCATCCGTTCTGATATGCCATTAAGTTGTGGCGTGTACGGTAATGTGTATTCTAAACTAATACCTCTATTTATACAAAAAAAATTCAAACTATTAGCAGTGTACTCTCCACCATTATCGCATCTAATTCTTTTTACTTTATTCCCCGTTTCGTTTTCAATTCTTAATATATAGTTCATCAGTCGTTCTGTTGCTTCAGATTTGCTCTTCAGGGGATACACTACGCAAAAATGAGAGAAATCGTCAATAATTGTCATAAAATATTTTTCACCATTAGGTCCTTGATGTCTGATCGGTCCTGCTATGTCTGTGTGAAGCATCTCGGCTGTCATTTTTGTTCTAGGCTTTGGGATAGGCGTGAATGGGCTTCGGGTGGCTTTGCCCTCCATACAAGGACTACAAATTCTATTAGATACAGGTAAGTTTAGTATATTAAGGCTTTTCCTATTTAAGTGACCTAAACGTTTGTGCCATAGATCTGTCGCATCAGTAACATTACAAACTTCGGACTTACATAATTCGGCTTGTAGCTTATACAACTTTCCTTGCACGGTGCCGCATAAAAATGTATTTTTATTAAATATTTTAACATTGTATTTATTAAAGTTTATGTTAAAACCTGCCTCGACAATCTTTTTCACTGATAATAAATTGTATGAAACATCTTTCACAATTAAAGCATCAATATTAATCGTAGTATTTTGATATTTTACTTTAAGTTTACCTCTTTTACTAGTTGTAATACATTGGCCGTTAGCTACGAATATTTTGACATGTTTATCTAAGTACGTAATATCCGTCATATAATTTTCATATTTTTCATTTATTAAATGCTCCGTACATCCTGAGTCTATAATTAGTTCTATGTTACCGCATTCACCCACATTAGCAATAATATCGCTAGCAATGAAACCTATTCCTTTGTCGTCTCTGCCTGTTGCTGAAGTATGTTGATACGTTGAATTTCGTGAACTTGAATTTCCTCTAAATGAGCGTCCACGCGATCTTGGATAGCTCCGTCCTCGTGTCAATGACTGTCCTCTACTCGGCCCTTGTCCTCGTCCTGATCCTCGGCATTCGAATGATTTGTGTCCACGTTTTCCGCAGGAGTGGCACATGATAAAGGCATTATTCTCATAACTTTCACTATTTCTGTCCATTTTTAACTTTGTCTCCATATCGAGTAGTCTTGCTTTAACAAATTCTATGTTCAGTTATTTCTCGGAAGCCATAGTCTCAATTGATGTAATTACTTGATCGTATATCTTTGGTAGAGAAGACAGCAGATAGCAAATTTGGTCTTCTACTTCGACGTTTACGTTGATTGCCGCTAATTCGCTAAGAATTCCTTCAAATTTTAGGAAATATTGCTGTAAGTTGCTTTCATTATCATAGCGCATTGTTATGAGCTTCCGTTTTAAATAAAATTTGTTACAGACTGTCTTTCGTTCAAATATGGCCTCCAATGACGTTAACATTTCTTTGGTCGTATTCGCATTTTTTACAATGTCAATATATTTGTCGCTCAGACATTGTACCAAAATTGATTTTGCTCGTGAGTCATCTTTATCCGTCGGTTTCTCTTTTAAAAATACATTGCTTAATTGCTTTTCTTCCAGCAGTAATTTCAATCTAAATTTCCAATGACTAAAATTTGAATTTTCAGTCAAAATCGGCAGAAGAGACCCCGCAGTTGTCATCTTTCTTTTTTATAATTTTCGCCGATATTATTTCTCGTGGATCGCAACCCAATATATTTTTATTTACTTACTGCACACGCTCTGCTACCATGTTAAGATTTTATATGGAAGAATAAGCAGACTCTTTTTAATATCATCAATTATATTTTTATTCACACAACACAATCTTATTAAGTAGTGAATGTATCCATGGTAACGAGTCAACATTACTAGTGCGGCGACACGCAGCTAGTGCTATAGTCTCAACAAGAATGAGACAGAAATATACATACTATTTAAATCAGCGCTATCTGTGAGATTTTTTAATACTAACGTGTGTATGAAAGCTCTTGTAGTGAATTTTAATTTAGGATTATACGTGAAATTAAAATATCAATTCACAGAGGGGGCGCTACCTTACAATTATTTATTAATGACAAAATTTTACATATACTTAAGACGTTTAGGATAATTGTATTTTAATTTTGGAAGGTTTCACTTCTACCACGTGTGAATTGCACACATTTTGTTTTTTCTTTTAATGCAATAGTCATGGTTTCGACTTTTCTCATAAAATATTAGGCTGTACTAGTTGCTACGTTGACATATCCAATTGGGAAATCAAAGAAAAAGCAATTTATGTTTCTGTTGCAATGAAGTAGGAAACCTATGGAAATGAAACGTCAACCAAAATTTCGTGCTACTGTGACGTCATCTGGCCACAAAACATGGCGGCTTTAGTGCTGTACAAAAGATTTCAATGTTATCAGGTTTTATCGACGTTCTTGGCTCATTTTATTTTAAATATTGTTGAGTATTATTTATTTGTAGAATTTATACTTTAATGGGAAGTAAGTAGGTATATTGTTATGTGCAAATATGATATGATTTAGATGGGTGAAATCTAAGACAAGTTCGTCCTTCGAATTTGCCAAGTAAACGATATGATGATTTTTAAATGTTGCTACACTGATTTTATAAAGTTGTCGTTTGTCGCAAAACACAAAGATATGGCGTAGTTCAAAGCCATCAGCCCATTTCTAGCATGCTAAATGTTATCATGTTTTGAGTACGTGTTTTTCTTAGACTATTACAATCTATTTTAATTGTTTTGCTGACTCTAAAGTCCGTAACATACTACCGCAGCGCACCCCAAGGAAGGTGCGCCGCACCATTTGAATCACTTTCGCTTGAGAGTGATTCAAATTTTAAACTTATCAAGGGACCGCGTGAAAAAAAAAACACCTACAGAACATTTATTCATTAATTACAAACGTCATTCCTTGTGACTTCCTCTCTAAAATCACTTAATTATTAAATATTTAACAAATTTACAATAGTGTTTTACTCACTGCAGAATAAAACTATTTTATTTAAATAGTTCCGAAGAGATTTTGTCGGTAGCCTTTTTCCCGAAATATCTAAACAGAATGTCTAAATATGTTTTGATGACATATTTTAAAGTGGTATTTATGATTAGTGTCATGATCAATAGATTCCGACCGAAAAATGGATTTTTCGGATGAGGGCTCCATAATGAATTTAAATACATATAGATAATAGTTTTAGGGCATCGACTTTCTTGAGATCCTATAAAATACGTTTTAATTATTATTTTTGTATGTGTTAAGCATGATAAATTATGAAATTTTATATAATCAATCATATTAAATCGATATCAAAGTCAATAAATAATGTACAACCCAAAACAGACCGCCGAACTGACGTGACAATGACATTTGGCGCGCTAAACATGGCGGATTTTCGGCCTCATTAGACGGAGACGGAGATATTTACGTATATTCATGTTTCATTTTATGTACGCACTGAAATACTGTTATATTGTTTTCCTGCGAGTTAAAGTGCTGAGTAAGAACGAGATAGATATATGTTTATGTACGTGCCTTCAAAATGGGTGCTATTTATATAAGCAATTGTACGTATAGAACAATATGTCGTGTCCCTACTATATAGGTCTATGTTCTGTTGCAATTCTGGTATCTCGAGATAAATTATGTGTAGGTATTATCTATGTACATATGAATTTATGTCATTTAAAAGGGCTTTTTGGCGGGAACGCGAGGAGTGAAGTTATGTGATTTGTTTTATTTGTCTATTTAGTGTTTCTTCAGGTTTAAATGCGTAAAAACGGTGGTTTATTAACTGTTTAGTATCTGCGAAAGTGCACAAATGTGGGAAAATCAAACAAAACCGGTGAACGTAGCTTCTCGAAATCCTCCAAAAAGTCTCAGTAAATGACCACCATTTTACTGAGATTACATTTCACACCATCTCATCTCATTTCATTTCATTTCACTTCATATTATCATTTTTCTTAAAACTAAGAATAGTAAATTAAAATAAGACTTGACTTAAAAGTCTTAGTTACCAGGTCATAAAATACCTTAAAAAAATCAGATATGCACATGCAGTTCGCACATGACGAAAAACGTAGAAAATAAAAATATTTAGAATTTCTATAGTAGTTTTAACCATGGACGAGGTAGTTGTTGGTACTTATGAAGGGTTTTTATCTGGCTACTCAATCCTTTCAGTGGAAACAGTAAGTGATTACTAGTGTAAAATACATATATGAAAAGTTGGATTTTTATTAATGAAATTTTCCATATTCTCTTTTACAGGAAAAAAAAATTAAACAAACATTTGCGACCCATTCACACACTGCATCAGTTAGATGCATCTCCATAGCGGGTAAATTTCTTGCATCAGGTGGGACAGATGATAAAGTAGTTATCTTAGACATGAAGACTCGAAAAGAACACACTGTTTTAATGAATCACGATGGCACTGTAAATGCAGTGGCCTTTACAAATAATGGTACTCATTTACTCAGCGGCAGTGATGATGGATCTATTATAGTTACAAGAACTGGCAACTGGCAAATAGAAAAAATATGGAAAAAAGCACATGGAGGTATTTATAAAAATCGGTATTTAAGTATTTTTAAACAATATTACTGGCTCATCGTTACTAAAAACGATTTTATTAAATATAATATGGTTTGCTATAGTTTTATTTTATTTTATTATAGCTTGAAAACGTTGAAGTGTCAAATAAAAAAACAATTGTAATATTCTTTGAGTTTTAAATTGACTAAATAATAATGAAATAATTATATGCCAATTTCTATATTCCAGGTCAGCCTGTTGTAGATATAACAATCCATCCATCTGATAAACTAGCTCTAACTATTGGTGGTGACAAAACATTAAGAACATGGAATTTAGTCAAAGGACGTCCAGCCTTTACAGTGAATTTGGCTAGTAAAGGTGTATTGCTGCCAACAGAAATAAAATTTTCACCAGATGGTACAAGATTCTCCTTAGTTTCACAACAAGCAGTTGATATCTGGACCTTAGAAAAGGCGGGATTAGAAAAACGCATTTCATTTAAATCAAGACCTGCCACAGTACAGTGGATAGATGATAGAAGAATATTAGTAGGTTTAGACAATGGCAATATAGTAAGCTTGACTATATCTAATGCAGATAAAGCAGTAACTTATCAAGGTCATAAGCAAAGGGTTAAGTGCATATATTATGAAAACAGCATGATGTACTCTGCTTCAAGTTCTGGTGAAATAAAAGTTTGGTTTGTGAGTGATTCAAAGCTAAGTGAAATTTGCTCTGTCAATGCTGCCTGCAGAGTTACTTGCATGGCATTGAACAGACAAAACCATCTCATTAAAAAAGAAGAAGCATCTGATAATGAACAAGAAAATACAGAAGCTAACGAAGAGCAGCTCTCTGAAAACTCAAATGATGATGAAGAAATCAGGCCGCCAGAACAAAAAAGAAAAAGAATGCCTGGAGCTTATGTAACAATTAGCTATGATGATAATGAAAATAATAAAGAATTAAACCCACAACCACCAAAAAAGGTCAAAAAACGCAAAAGAAATAAAAAACCTAAAAAAACAAACACATAATAAAGAAAAGAAATATGATAAAAATTTATATTTTAGTTACTCAAGTTCCCATACATTTCAACTTACCACTACAAATTCCCTGAAATCTAGTCAATTGTCATAATAGTTTGCATTCATTGTTATTGACCTTCTATTCTTGGACAAAGTAAATATTCTTTTTCTCCTATCTACGCCGAAAGTTCGGTTTTCCTCCTGCTGTGTTCTTATTCAATTAGTAGTAGTTTATTTTAAAATAAAAAAAATAAACATGTGTGCAATCACACGAGTTAGAAGTGAAACCTTCAAAAATTAAAATATAATTATCCTAAATGTCTAAGTATATGTAAATTTTGTCATTAGTAAATAATTGTAAATCATCTTTTATAGCAGAGTTCCCCAAACTTGTGTCGTAGACCCCTTGCCATGTTTTTCCGTGTTGGGTAGACCCCCTACTTACCTGATATTGATTTCCTGTAAATTTCTAACTGTAGTAAAGTTTAGTGTTAAAAACTTAAGTAAAAACACATGTTAATTTATACATTTATTAATTGTATTTAAATTAAAACTACTCAAAATAAAATTTTGTATCTGTTATGTAAAATATACGTAACATAAAATAAACTATAAATAAAATAACATAAGCAATAAGTCAATATTTTTAGTGAGAAGGATGAACCTGATGCTTTAATAATAAATTATCAACATTTGGCGTCAATTTTGTAAGGGTTAATCTTAAATCTCCTCGACTAATGATGTCTTTATATTATAAGATAGTATGATGTAAGTAAATAGGTACTATCAGTGTATGTGTTGAGATCCACTATCGTGGACCCCAAATTTTTTTTCGCTGACGTAGACCCCTTGCAATTTGTCATAGACCCCTAGGGGTCGGTATAGACCACTTTGGGAATCACTGTTTTATAGTATGAGGTAGCGCCATCTGTGAAACGAATTTTAACGTCACGTATAATCCTAAATTGAAATTCACTACAAGAGGCTTCATACGCATGTTAGTATTAAAAAATCTCATAGATGGCGCTGTATTAAAATTTTTCGACACTTCGTTGCATACCTGCGTGACGTTACATCTGTAAAATTTTTACCCTCATGCGCCTAAAGAAGTTTCACTTCAAAAAAAGGCCAATTGTTTTTTTTTATGAGTAGGAGGGGCTCCGCCCCCTCTCCCCCCGGGCTTCGCCCCTGGTCCCCGGCTCAGTACTCCACGAACCTTCGGTCTGGTAGGAGAAAAAATAATATGTGCACCGCAGGAAAAAAATAGGACATCTCATCCCGCGTGTTTGCCACGAAAGTGGTTTTTTTATGTTTGTTTTAAATATAATTTTCGTTGTAATTGATAAAAGATTTTCCAATGTTACTATACAGTATTATGTATTGGACTATGGCTACACGGTGCCCACGGAGGCAGTCTCCTCCCGGTGATGGTCACGGGGCGACCTAAGGGGGTTGAGACTGCGCCGCACGCTACCGTCACTAGCGCGTTGGCACCAGGAGGACGGGACGACGCGTCGGCGGCTGCGGACTGCGATGCGGTCCGCATTTTCGTCGTCGCTGTCGTCGCCGAACATACTGTGGAAGAGCAACCCGGTCGGCGGTGTATCGCGTTCCGACCCGGCAGGCTGGTTCTGGCCCAGCGGGGTATCCCGGAACACCAGCGGCATCGCCCGGGCGGCCTGAAGGGCCGCCGTACCGCGGAGACTGACGTCGTTGGTCGTCGACTATCGCCTCGACGACCCGTCGGTCGGGCGTCCTCGGGGTGGCGCCGCGTGTCTGGTTGTAGTGTTGACCGCGGGAACCCCCCTACTCTGACCGGGTTTTGACCCCGGACGGAGATCGGACGCCGGGTGTAAGAGTGCAGGGGAGTCGTTTAGTGGGTGGGCCCTAAATTCCTTGGGCCCGCGGTCTGCTCTCAACACCTGCAGATCGTTGAGTCTCACATACCCCGCGCGCCCCCTAGGCGCGGGGACCTCGTAGGAGGTTCGGCCCTCGGCCCGAAAAAAAAAAAAAAAAATGGCTACACGGTGCAGCACTACCATTAAATCTGCAGGTTGGGTAGTCACAACCACATTTACAAAAATAAAAGGACAGGTACTCAAAACCATGTTATGTTAGAAATAAATATAACCAAATTTTTTTCACTCCTTAACAATATTAGAGAGGGTAAAATAAAATAAACGTAAATCGAAGACTTTGGTTTGTTTATTAAATTAATTAAATCGTAAATAAAAATCTTTCTTCTGAACACACATCCAAATACATAAATTAATAAAGTTTGTAATAAATTAATTTGGTCCCGAAATAAATATAAAAATAATTTAAGGAAAATGTAAAGTATAAAAAACAACAACATTTAAACAAAAAAAAGTACTGATCAATTTTGGCAATCGTTAATGGACTACTTACATTTATTGTTAAATCTTAACTGAAATAAATATTCTAAATGTACAGGGTACATTCAGTCGCACAAAACTCTCCAAGCTCACCACAGTCTCCAATTCGAATTCAACACTATTATTTACATTAAAATTATATGTAAACTACGGAACCAAACACACACTTGGATATACAGATTTGGATTTAGACAAATCATAATCTTGTCGCCTAATTAAACTATAAAGCAAGTCTAAACCATACAAATCTCACACAGAAATAATTATGGAATGTAATATAATATTGATGGCATCTCATAAGAATCTCGATCACTTCGATTTCTGGTAAATAAATACTGCTTAAAAGAACATGAAAGAATAAGTCGGGTGTTCTTACATGAAATGAGATCACGTTCGACGAATTATTATTTTCGTTTTCACTACACATTTAGATATTCTAGATCATTAGCAACACAGGAAATCACATCAGTCACCATTTTCTAAGTACAATTTGTGCAGTAATAATATAAATAAATGCGAAGTCACCAGAATTGAGTTGCGGTCCTTGATTCAAATAAATGTATATAAACGATATCTAATACAATCTCGTTAATTAATACGTAATCGCGATCGATATTTTCGCACGAGTAAATTTATCCTAATTCCTATATTTGAAATTACTAAGAAATTATTATTTTTATAATATTTGACTTCAAAGAGCTAATTCATACTTATGACTAGATTGAGCCAGTATTTTTAAATAGTCCTTTAATTCACTAAGAACTTCACGAAAAACTGACGCAATTGATACAAAATTTTAGGAACAATGGAGATAATTTTATTACTCGGTTAAATCCAATAAAGTTCTGAAAAATAATTCAATCAGTGAATCGTTTAAGTTTCATTATTATCTTAGGTCTAAGTTTTCGATAAATACGTTTCGTTTTGTTTCGTTTGAAGCTGGACTAAAGTCACTAAACTCTAAGCTATGGGTCAGATGGCACTCGTACGCTATCAGACACAGCTCAAGCCTACCGTCGGGCGTCGTCGCGGTCGAGGTTCGCAGGTGAACACTTTACAGGTGTATTTATTTTCTAAATACTTTTGAACTCAATAAAATTTCGGTACTCAATTCAATGTATATGAAGAAATTTAGAACAAGGCAAGAAACAGCGTTACATAATAAGAAAATATTATTGAGTCCCGAAATCAAAACAGAGTATTCCGAAATGGTAGTAGCGCGTACATTTTTATAGTTTACTGTAAAAATAACGTTAAATTTACAAACAGGTACAGGTTCGTATTGTGCCCGATTGCGACAAACAAAGTAGTAAGAAACTAGGCAAAACAATTTGTGCATTACCAACAGACAAGGAAATAGAAACCGGGGCGAGGAACTTAACAAAAGGTACATCGTCCCGCAAGAGTGGCGCGAACCGGGCGTTTCTTTGGCAGACGAGCGGTGAAGCTACTTCTTCTTGGCCTTTTTCTCGGCCTTCTTGAGCGCCTTGAGGTGCTTCTCGTGCGCGGCTCGTAGTTCTTTGAGTCGTCGTTTCATGCGGCGCCGCTCGTCCCCGGGCAGGCCCAGCAGCTTGAGGTCGGCGGAGCTGAGCGCCAGTAGTAAGGCGCCGTCCACGCCGCGGGCGGCGAACGCGCCAGCGTGACGCTCCAACCCCTCCCCCAGCCCTGACACCCAGTGCCACACCTAAAATGTTTTAAGAACCATTCTGAAATTACTCAAAATTATTTAAAATTCTTTTCAAGTCTTTTTAATATTAACAATGAATGTTACAGTTTCTACAGTGATATGGATCCGTCGATAAAATTTCAACGAGTCTTTTTAGTATTGAAAATTAATTTTTTCTCCTACCTACGCCGAAAGCTCGGTTTTCGTCCCGCTGTATAGGGAAGAAAGTGTAACTTTTCCTCCCTGGGTACTGACAAGTGCGCATGCGCGTTAGTGTCTACGTCTGCTCTCACGCACCTAAAATTCTCCGCCATTGTTGTGCTCGGGTAATTCGCAATATTGTGTTTAGTGTAAAAGTGAAATAAACAAAAGGCAATAAAATTTAATAGTGAAGTATTAAACAAAGATGTGATCATCAGACAGTTCTTATTCAATTAGTAGTAGTTTATTTAAAAACAGTTAAATTGTTTTTTTTTTAAAGTAAAGGGGGGGGCACCGCCCCCCTACCCCCGGGCAGGGCTTCGCCCCTGGACCCCACCGGGGCTCCGCCCCTGGACTCCGGCTCGGTACTCCACGAACTTTCGGCCTGGTAGGAGAAAAAATAGTATGCGCACCGCGGGAGAAAAGTTGGACATTTCTCCCTTGGTGCACAATGTACTATTACAGCTTGTACAGTGACATGGATTCGTCGTACAAAGAAAAATTCTAAGTCCTTCTTAAAAATTTCATTAAATATACTTGATCGTGTTTAGAAATCAAGTATTAATAAGATAAAAATTGATGAAAGAATTTGAAGATCAAGTTTTTTAATAATTAAGGAAATCTCTGTCGTGCGGTAAAAATATTTAATTATTCATATATCTACTATAAAAAACCTAATATTAAGTCATCTAATTACGGATGAGTTTTAGAACTGTGTGCTTAGTGCTAGTTTTTTAATTTCTCGATCGCGTATAGTTAACGCAAATTTGTGTGGAACAGCACCTCTACGTTTAGACGCTAGCACACTGGTCCAGTCTGCAGCCACTGTGACTAAGATCGACAAACCCCTCTGCACATTATGTACCTATGATTGCTGATATAACTGCACAAAAGACATTTAGTAGTACTCTGTGATACATATTCCTAATTAAAGTATAATCGACAAATTCTCTCAGAGGAATTGAAGTGATAGGATGGGGAATCTCATGGTATACCTATTTATTAAGCAGTAACCGTTGGCCATGGGTATGGACACCGATTATAAATAAATAAATGCGATTTCAATTGTGCGTGAACGTACGCACTCGTGCGTCTGTGTGCGTGCGTGCGCGTGTGCGTGCGTGCGTGTGATGTGTGTGTTTGCGTGAGTGCAGTACCTGTTGTTTGGTCCACAGGTTGACGGCGTGTTGTTGCGGCGGCGGCACGAGGCTGGACTCGGAGACGGCGCTGGACAGCGGCTGCCACGGCACCTCGCCGCCGACTACACAAGCCGGAGCTTTCTTCACTACAACCACAACCCAATGATGCTCAACTCTCACTTTCTTTTATATTTGACTAATTTCATTGACTTGTCTAATTTAAATCCTTCAAAAGTGAGTATATCGAGTTAATTATATTTATTTAATAAAAGATATTTAGTAAAGCAATTTCTTTATTTAGCTGTACTTAGCTCGTTTGTTGGTGGAGATTTAAAAAATTTAAAAGAGAATTATTTTTATTGTAATTGATAATTTTATATTAATCGACAGAACCACTCCCGAAACATAATATAGCAAGCAACACCCAATATTATTAAGCACCCACAATAAATAGATACAGTTAGTACGCAACAAAACTACTCTGCATGGAAGACAAATGTTTTGGAGGATATGTGACGTTTCAATGAATAATATTAAGATCGGCAAATATTTCAAAAACGATACCTTTAGGCTGAATATAGTGCTTAATTAAATTCCACAACACTATGCTTTTCTGAAACTTATGTTTATTGATTCTGAAGTGGATAGATAGAAATCGTAGTTGCTCGACCATATAATTTTTTTATTTTTTATTTATTGCATAGATGTGTGGACGAGCTCACAGCCCACCCGGTGTTAATTGGTTACTGGAGCCCATAGACGTCTACAACGTAAATGCGCTACACACCTTGAGATGTAAGTTCTAAGGTCTCAATATAGTCACAACGGCTGCCCCACGCTTCAAACCGAAACGCATTACTGCTTCACGGCAAAAATAGGCGGGGTGGTGATACCTACCCGTGGGGACTCACAAGAGGTCCTACCACCGGTAAAGGAACTATATTGGTGAGTAATATGAGGGCGGCGCGTCGAGACAGTACTGGTGGTAGGACCTCGTGTAACTATACTGAGACCTTAGAACTTATATCTCAAGGTGTGTGGCGCATTTACGTTGTAGATGTCTATGGGCTCCAGTAACCACTTAACACCGGGTGGGCTGTGAGCTCGTCCACGCATCTAAGCAATAAATAAAAAAAAGAGAGACATGTGTGTGGTCTGGTAAGTATGCGTGTATGGCGGTGTGTGTGTGCGTCTGTGGGCACCTCTGGCGTTGGCCTCGCTGACGGCCTGGCGGATCTCGTCGACGAGCTCGTTGGTGAGTCGCACGGGGTCGGGCGGCGAGGACACGGCGAGGCGCCGCTCCCGCTCCGCCAGCACTTGCTTCAGTTGCTCCGCCAGAGACGCCGCCGGCCCTGCGCCGCCCGTACGTACACGGGTATTGTTTACGGAGATCGCCGGACGAACTCATCCCTCACAATGCCTCACATGGCGTCGAACAATTATCGGTAGCAATATACACAAGGCCCCAAAAGTCTTGGTTGGTTTGTATTGACATCTGTCTTGCCCTTATCACTACATAGTATAAAACAAAGTCGCTTCCTCTGTCCCTATATCCCTATGTATGCTTAAATCTTTAAAACTACGCAACGGATTTTAATGCGGTTTTAGAGTGATTGAAGAGGAAGGTTTATATGTATAATAACATCCATCAAATAGTGGAGAAATTAATAATAAATTACAGTTTCCGAAGCGAAACGAGGGCGGGTCGCTAGTAACTAATATATGACTGGTTACATGTGCCTTACCGTAACTTACATACATAGTTATCAAGTTCCAATCCAAAATTGGACTAGAAAGAGGATAGACAGATTATCAGCCCTTAACAACCTACCCGCAGTCTGTCCGTAATCAAGACGCTTGCAATAGCACCGCAATAACGTGAACTCATTATTATATTAAAATCGTGTAAGAACTTGTTAAGAATAGCGTTTATAACTGACAAACTTTTGTAGATTTATTATAAAAAGTTGAATAGTTCCATGGAGTTGATCAAATAATTTTCATTTTTAATCTGTCAAAAAAATATAAAGCTATAAACTCTTTGAAATAATCAATTTACCGAAAATGTAAATTACTACGTCAATTCCTAATCCATACAAATAAATTTTTTACCGTATAACACTATTTTTTTAAATATTTTTCAAATACAAGCATTTACGTTTATACATCACATCATGTCATATTTAATTTTAATTATAATTATTTTGCACAATTAAATGAATCGAATAACATACAATACCGGTCAACTACCCTCGTTCATTGTGATTTTGTTTTGGTTTGAAATAATTGCTATTTGCTACATAAAGGTCATTGGTAAACATCTGGTGGATACACCAATAGTATTAGCAAACTGACACCTATATACCATACGATGAATATATATTATTATATATTATAATAAATTCATAATATATAGTATAATGAATCTAAAGAATACAAAAGGGCCTAAGTGAAGTTTAAAAACGTACACTGATAGTGAAGATTGCTTGTCGATTGTTACCACAAACATAAAACACAAATACATTGTCCGGTGAACTCCTGCACTACACTGAGGCACTGTGTGGTTACTTAAGCTAGCCAATGTGAGGAAACAGACGTGTAGTTAAACACAACAATGATAAAGCCTCTTCAACACTATAAACGTGTGCTGTATTTATTTGAAACATTTGAAAAAATCATATATTTTTTTTATTTACTTTCCTTATCGTTAACACAATTTGTTTGACAATTGAAGACATGAATGGATGAAGGGGTTAAGTACCATTTTTAAGATTTTTGAATTTTTACATTGAATGCGGGTGTTATGTGCCTATAAACCATATTAGACTTTAAAACTCCGCGTTTAAAGGTTATTTTTAGAAATTGCATGTAATGAAGTACATAGTTATGTACGAAGAAAAAGTACAAGTAACAAAAGTTTGTTGCCTGTTTTCTCAAAATTAACAAATTGTATCATAAATGCCCTTCATCCGCTCATGTCTTCAATTGTCTGTCTCGTGTTAACTTAGTTCTCGGTCTTAACTACTACTATTATAATATTATGTCTTTGTAGAATTACAACACACGTCTATATCGTTGGATACGTGTAAAAACATGTTAATTAGTTAGGTAGTAGAAGAATTAGGTACCTGATAAGGCGTGGTGCCGGTGTTCGCGTGAGTACACGCCGTCGTCCGTGGCGCTCCCTATAGAGCTGCCGCAACTCTGTCGGGTTTCTCTTGTCTGCGAACACAATTATCAAAGATCAAATTAACAAAATTCATCAAAACAATGACGCTACGTCTCATTCGCGTTGTATTTTGGATTCCAAAATTACGACACACGTCCCAATTCTTCAGGCACAAAATATTTGTAAGCAGTCGTATCAATCAATGACAAAAGACAAACAACCTTTATTATTCGCTTTTACGACATTTTTACTATTTTTATTGGTTGCTATTTTTATTGGTTTTATTGGTTTAATTTTAAGTGGATTCACCAGCTTTTTTTTAATTGCTTAGATGAGTGGATGAGCTCACAGCCCACCTGGTGTTAAGTGGTCACCAGAGCCCATAGACATCTACGACGTAAATGCCGCCACCCACCTTGACATATAAGTTCTAAGGTCTCAGTATAGTTACAACGGCTGCCCCACCCTTCAAATCGAAACACATTACTGCTTCACGGCAGAAATAAGGCGGGGTGGTGGTATTTACTCGTGCGGACTCACAAGAGGTCCTACCAGCAGTCCCACCACGTACTAATGAATTGTCACTTACAGCGCCAGTGTGCGTCGGTGCACCCGAAGTAGACTCACTCAGGGACTCGTCCGCAGAATCATTGTAGGAGTCGTCTAGACCGTCGTACTGTCAACGAACAATCAACAATTTAATATTACTACCGTTCATTACATAATTCTTTCTTAACTAACGATTTAAATAAAACTAATTGACAACAATCAGATTGTTATAAGTCATTCATTACCTTAATCGGATCGTGATTACCAGACCACATAATTAGTAAATGTCTTACCGGTTGAAAGCTAGTAGAGCGATAGATAAATTTAATAATATTTATTATTATTATTAATATTTTTCTCACCAAAGTTTTTTATTTATTGTTTAGGTGGGTGGACAAGGTCACGGCCCTCCTAATGTTAAGTGGTCACGGGAGTCCATAGACATTTACAACGTAAACGCGCCACCTACCTTGAAATACAAGTTCTAATCTCAGTACAGTTACAACGGCTGCCCCATCCTTCAAGCCGAAACGCATTACTGCTTCACGGCAGAAAGAGGCAGCGTGGTGGTACCTACCCGTGCGGACTCACAAGAGGTCCTACCACCAGTTTATAAAGCAAATTATAATTTTACGGGTTTCACTTTTATTACACGATGTTATTCCTTCACCGTGGAAGTCAATCGTGAACATTTGTTAAGTACGTATTTCCTTAGAATAATTTGTAGCCGCCTGTGGGATTCGAACACCGGTGCATCGCTATATACGAATGCACCGGACATCCTTATCCTTTAGGCCACGACGACTTCAAATACAGACCGTAAAATATCCGTAAACTTTTCACGAAAGAATATTTATAAAATCTCATTAGTTAGTACAACGATCGTTAGTGGCGTGTCGTGCAGTACCGAGCTGGCGTTGCTGAGCGAATGCTGCGAGTGCGGCGAGTGCGCGTGGTGGCGGTGCCGCGCCAGGTCGGTGCGCGCGCGGTGCCACGACGTGTCCAGCAGCGCGCCGCGGGGCACCGCCGCGTCCAGCGCCCTGCTCGCACACACCACGTTACACTTCACTTGACAATCTCTCCACCGGTATCTAACTCAATGCCATAACAATCACGATACAAAGATATAATAACATTACTAGCCGTACTCGCCCGATTCGCTGGCCATTTAAAATTAATTAAATTTTAATAAATTATTATTACTAATTAAACTTATTAATAAAAGTTAAATTTAATGTTACATATTTATTGTCATTATTATTAGGGAGTCCAACACTCACATTTTCTACATGGAGACCAAGTTTCAAGTCAATCGGATGCACGGTTCAGTAGTTATAACGGAACATCCGTAAAAACCACTGTAGATTTATATATATCAGTGTAGATTAATTCAATTATATGCAAGTGTGTTTTTAGGTAGTAAATTTTACTTCATAAATGATTACTACTGTAGCCATCATACAAACACAAGATATTTGACAAATGCCTGCATCTCGCTTACGACATTTTCAAGATAGGCTTGCATATATACAAGTTTCAAATAACCACATTAGGACCGTCGGTCTACCGAGCAATATCACCCGCTTGGTGGAAGATCTTCTCTTTGTCGTATATATCTCCACACTACTTATTTTTTTATTTGCAGTTAGATGCGTTTTTCTCCACCTTATCCCACTAGGCGGGGTCGGCACAGCTAATTTTTCTCTTTCATTCTCTTCTATCAGCCGTCATCTCAACACACACTCCTCTCTCTCTCATATCGTCATTCATGCACTCCATCTATGTCTTCTTAGGTCGACCTCTTCCCCCTCTACCTTGCACTACCATTTCCATACATCTCCTAGTCAGTCCAGTTAGATGGACACTAATGACAACTTCAAAATAATAACAATAACATTGGCAATAGTCATTCACTCTTTCTCTACTGAATAATCACCCTCGTCATTAAATTAGAGCTTCTGACCTCGGTCATTAGTGTGTCAATACTCACATAGAATCTGTACTGCCGCCCGTTGCTGCTACTGTTGCCGTTGGAATCGGCGTAGGAACAGAGGAAGACGTGACTGTAACTGGCAGTGGAGGAATCACCGTCACTGCGTTCCCTGGCGAGGACGTTGTAGCACTGGATGAGGTCACGGCACTGGATGACGTCACGGCTGGCGGTGACGACGCGACCGGCATAGGAGGTGACGAAACGACGACAGGTTCGGCGGTGGCCGTGTTGGCTGGTAATTCATCACATGATGTCGCTGTGACGTCACCGAGGTCAGGCGGTTCACGACGCCGGTCGGACTTATCCACTTTAGCGTATTCGTCTTCGACAGGAGACAAATCCGACAAGTCACTATCCGAACTCCAAGGATCTGTGAAGATAATTGATTAATATACTATTTTCCATCTAAAATAATACATAACGCAGTCGTAAACCACTTTTGTTTGCTGATGACACTTTTTTATCCACATTGAACACACGATCCAGTGACTCCACTACACACTCCACTCCACAGTCAAGTTGAAAAAAAAAAATGTTGTCCATTTCAAATAATCTATTCCTCGGTTTCGAGTAGAAAGGTAGGTACATTCTGCGTAGTTTACTCTTTAATTTTACTGAAATAGGATTTTCACATCAGTGAAAATAATTCATTTTTATTTTTTTAGGGTATGTTATACAGTGTTATTACGGTTCTTAAATATTGAGAATGGACTCGTTATAAGGCCCCATTTAACCTCCTTTCGACTTTACGGGTAGTTTTGTAACACCCTGTATAAAAAGATGCACTAATTATTGCGTGGATGTCACAAGATTGTATCGACAATACCGAGTTCGCTGATTTCTAATGAAATTAAAACATGTACTAACTATTGATGAGTAAAGGATCCGGATCAGGTCTGCGTGGGAGGGGCGGCGTCTCTCGTCGCGCCGATGGCTCGTGCGGCAACATAACCGGAAGACCAGCCTTCTTTTGGGTTTCCTTACAAATGATATATCATGTTTTTGACATTTATTCTTTTTTAAATTAACACACAAACACAACTTCCATCAATTACATTAATCTTCAATTTTTTTTTAATACAAATATAATGATGCTGAGTACCGTTTTAGTTTCATGTATAACAATTAAATTGAATTTTCCAGTCTGAATTACAAAAACATGAATGAACACACTTATAATTATTATAGAAATGCTATTAAAGAGTCATAATAAATCAATGATGACTTTTTTATAGCTCTTCTATAAATATTAATAGATCAATTAATAATTTATCTGGGATTATCATTCATAAAAGTCAATCTGAGTTAAAATATTCAGCAGACAAGTGTATCTCGTAGTAAATCAAAAGACACAAAACAAACCATAACTAAACAGAAAGAGGCATAGCATGAATGTAAACAAAAATTTTAATGCAATAATTAGACATTATATTATATTGATTTTATGTAATTAATGCATCATGCATCAATATTTTTTTTTCCTTCATTTATAATAATAATCAATCATTTTAGAAAAATGATCATAGTCATCATGTCATTAAGTCTTTCATTCATTAAACATTTGTTTGATGGAAAATGTATGTTTTGTCTTGTTTATGAGTGTTTTTTTTTTTTAATCTCCTTAATTGTTAGCACATAGTTAAGTAGCAGGTAGCGCGAGAGTACGTACGAGCAGCAGCACCTCGAGCCTGGCGACGCGGTCGTGCAGCGCGGAGAGCGCGGCGGCGTACTCCCGGTGCGCCTCCCGCAGCGCCGCGCTCCACCACTCCTCGCGGGCGCGGACAAGCGCGCGCGTGCGCCGCCACTCGCGCAGTGCCCGCCGCGCCTGCCCCCAACCCACACAAATCAGTTGCAAAATGATGAGATTGTTACGCAGGTAAGAGTAACACCATCTCTCGCGGAATAGCTGAAACTAGTATCAAAGAATCTACCAACATCTAGAATGATCGAGAAGTACAACGCCATCTATTGTCAGATAGCGGAAATACACGTCGAAAATACTCGAATTGTGAGGAATGATCTCGATAATTCTAGAGATGTCGTAGCGACTTATAAAAGCGTTGCAGAGATAGCACGAGTCAGTCAGTAATCGTAACTACTCGAAGCGAAACAGCGAACAGATCACCTGAAGCGAAGCGGAAAAAGTGAATTGAGAATTTTAAAGTGTTTTAAGCGATAAATATAGTTTTAAGTTTTACTTTGGCGGAACTTTTATTTATGCCGAACCCGAGCGTCTAACAAGATGTTAAGTGGTTAATGGAGTCCATGGAAAACAACAACGCAAATGCGCCACTCATCTTGAGATATAAGTTTTAAGGTCTCAATATATTTTGTATTGTAGATATTTATGCGATTTAAAAATAATATGGGTTGAAAGTCGAGATTCCAAGTAAGTCAAAGAAAAAAACTGGACACAGTGCGGTTGTACCTTGTCGTACTTGGTGTGCGCCCGGCGCGCGGTGTCGGCGGCGGCGGCCAGCGCCCTCCGCAGGTGGTCGTCGGGCGCGCGCTGGGAGCACCACTCGCGCACCCGCGAGCTGATCTCCTCGCTCGCACCGCCTCCGGCCTCCATGCCCATCAACTGAACACAACATATACGTCATATATTCAATAGTTAAGCTGCTTTCAGACTACGCTATACTATAGTGTCATATAATATAGCAGCCTATACTTAGCCAATCATATATTGTCTTTCGCATTAAAAGTGTACAATTTCCTAAAATATTCGAAATTGAGTTAATATGGGGAAACATTTGGTATCACCACTATTTTTTCTCATAAATACTGTCAAAAGAGCATAGTTTTAGTTTTTTTTTAGTTCACATATGTTTTGACTACTTTTAAAAAAATTAATACATAATTTTATCTTACTTTAAAAGACAGATAATGTAACTGGTAAAAAATAAATAATAAATGTTGCAAAGGTGATAAATATTATAAAAATCTCATGTTAATCACAAGCAAAAACTTTATACCCCCTTTTTACGAAAATTGCGCGGACGGAGGAGTATGAAATTTCCCACACTTATAGAGAATATAGAGAAGAAGTGCAGATTAATAATATTTTTTTTAAATTATGCATAAAAAATATGTACATTAAATTAATAAAAAAAACATTACACACACTGCCATGTATTTGACACACACACACATGCATATTTTTAGTTTATTGTCAAACTTTTCTTATTGCTTACAGTCTGTGGTCAAATTAAGAATGGATTATATATTGTTCGTCTTTATTAATATTCATCTAAAGTGTAGTCTTGGTCAAGTCTGTGATTATAGAAGTATAAAATACAATCATAATAGTGTACAAAAGTATAATTTCAATTAATTATAGACGAAATTCGACTACGGGGGACCACTAGTCTTAATAGATCAAAGATCATTGATCATCTGCCGATCCTTTTATTTCTATGCGTTATTTTATAATACACTAGCCGTACTCGCCCGCTTCGCTGGGCATTTAAAATTAACATTATTATTTATTGTCATTATTATTAGGGAGTCCAACACTCACATAAATATTACCCTATCCATTAAGTACATGTATTTTCTACATGGATACCAAGTTTCAAGTCAATCGGATGCATGGTTCAGTAGTTATAACGGAACATCCGTAAAAACCACTGTAGATTTATATATTAATATAGATGTATATAGATTGGACCAAAATTATTCGCCATAACATTGAGCATTTATCAACGGTATATGTTTGAATTCGGAACGTCAAAAGTGTCAACGAGCGACGTCCGCTATGACACTTTTCCCCTTTTCAATTCCAGCCGCCAAGGGCGACACATCGATTTCATATATTCATATATCTTTAGTTTGTCACTTATGGACTAATAAAGATATCAAAACAAATAAATACAGTCCACTCTCATTCACCACAACGCAACAGTATATTTGTTTCACTTACTTCTTGCAAAAACGACTTAAGCTCATTGATATCCGGATGTCTTGAATGCGCGGTATCGGCGCCGGGAGGCTGACTGGGCTCTTCCTCTTCAGCTTGCTGCCGTCGTTGACGTTCACGAGTCGCTCTGTAATTTAAACAAATTCTTGTATTAAAATAGAATGTGCCTTTAACTGGTGGTAGGACCTCTTGAGTCCCGTACGGGTAGGTACCACCACCCCGCCTATTTCTGCCGTGAAGCAGCAATGCGTTTCGGTTTGAAGGGTGGGGCAGCCGTTGTAACTATACTGAGACCTTAGAACTCATCTCAAGGTGGGTGGCGTATTTACGTTGTAGATGTCTATGAGCTCCAGTAACCACTTAACACCAGGTGGGCTGTGAGCTCGTCCACCCATCTAAACAATAAAAAATAAAAAAAATAAAAATACTTGATGTCGCATTTGTAACACATCACAATTGAAAGAATTGGTTTAGGAACGCATAAAATACAAACACGCTATCTTTCAATTTAATTTATATGGATCAATTAGGATCAATAATTTCAAATCACGTATCAGATATACGTGATTTGAAATTATTGATATTGATATTGAACCTTATGCCTTTAATATTGCCCTACGTCTTACTCGCTTTATTTAATAATTTAGACTTTAATATTCAGTACATTAATTTATTTATTTATTTATTAATAATTAAAATAAAGGAATTTTCTTTTACCTTTCCTCCCTTTCTTTATCGGCGGCCAGAGACTGTCGTATCAGATGTGCTACTTCACTATTTTCAGGATCTTTTTCTCTTCCTATAAGGAACTTCACGGGTCCCGACGTATTCCTTAGCACCGATGCCGCGTAGGCTTGCGTCACCCCAACCTGAATACAAAATAAAACGAATAAAGACTATTCTGTTATTTCAATCCCACGACTTCCAAGAAAACATTGTTTTTAATTAAGTTCATTTTTTTATTGCTTTGGTGGACGAGCTCATAGCCCACCCGGTGTTAAGGTTACTGAAGCCCAGAGATCTACAACGTAAATTCTGCCACCCATCTTGAGATATGAGTTCTAAGGTCTCAGTATAGTTACAACGGCTGCCCCACCCTTCAAACCGAAACGCATTACTGCTTCACGGCAGAAATAAGCAGGGTGGTGGTACCTATCCGTGCGACTCACAAGAGGTCCTACCACCAGTAATTACACAAATTATAATTTTGCGAGTTTTTATTACACGACGTTATTCCTTCACCGTGGAAGTTAATCGTGAACATTTGATAAGTACGTATTTCATTAGAAAAATTGGTACCCCCCTGCGGGATTCGAACACGGGTGCATCGCTATATACGAAATCATGGGACGTCTTATCCTTTAGGCCACGACGACTTACACAAAAATAATGGTCTAATATACTTATAATTTGTATTACCAAGCTTTTGCCGTCCACTTCTATAATTTGATCGTTGACTTGTATCCGGCCGTCTCTAGCCGCGGCTCCGCTGTCGGTGATCGTCTTCACGAATATACCTAATTTCTCTAAGCCGGCGTCCGCTCCTACACCCATACCTGTACAAAAAGAAGTTATTTACTCTCTGAATGGCCCCAATATAGAACAAAAGTGAATTGTATATTATTTTGATACTGCACCGTTTATTTGTTTGTATACGATTTTCATGTTGCTTTATTGATAAATATTGTGTTATTCTCGAATTTATACATCGTGTTTTGTCTTCTGCATTGACAGTCATTTTGAAACAGAAACGAATCAACAAAAACACGAGCTAAGTATTCCTTTATCTATTTACATATTATTATATTAATTTCGCAAACATTGTTATCCGCCAATGAATTCCCATCAAATAGATCAGCAGTCTCACAGACAAATGAGACCTACAAAAGCGAATAGAACGCGTTTATGTCTTTTGGTTCGACCACCATACGAACGTTTTTCTTATGTCGCTACGGTGTCGTATCAGTCGATCGGTGCCAGTATATTGGGTGTTAGGTTAGCGCTTTCGAAAACGAAAATGTTGTACCTACAAAGTTGTACATTTTGGAGCGCGCGGTATCGTTGATCTGAGCATCAGCTGTTTTTGATTTTGTGTTTCATAGCTGTTTTTTTTTAAAGTAAAAAGTAATGTATTTTTATGAAAATATCGTTTAATTTAGCTGCACTAACATGATGGCGAGTAAATAATGCTAACAAAATGTTTGAAAAATATGTTTTTTTTTTATCATGATCGATATTTTTTCCGTCCAATCATCAAAGGTGTCATTAGTACTATCGTCTGTCTTCTATACACGTGTGTGCGTCACCTATGATGGAGAGGCCGAGTCCGTCGGCGCCCTTGACGAGGTCGACGGGGAACACGTGCATCTTCTCGACGCGCTTCTCGAGCTCGTACTCGGCGGAGGCGGCCACCGGGTCCACGTCCTCGTTGCGGCGGTCGTACTCCCGCACGGAGTGGGTCGAGAACACGCGCATCGGATTCGTGCTGTTACAACATCACAATATTTGCATTAGATCTTTACGATTTAAATTACAATAATTCGTGATTTAATTGCGTATCTAAACCATTCTCTAATCTACTCGAAAACAATTCAAAAATTTCATCAAAATCAGCTCAGTCGTTTAGTAGAAGTTCAGTAACATACCCACGCACTAAACAAATATGCATGTGTATATGTGTATGTGTATGTCCGAGGTTTCCACTAAAATTGTTTCATCCATGCATCTATACACTTATTCACTGTAATCTTCATTCGTTTTAATACAACACTACGGAAGCAGCTCTCTGTTATTTGTTACTTAACTGGAGCTAGCTACCCACATAATGGTTACTAAATTAAATAATATTACTCAATATTTAATTTAATACTACTGAATATGTAAGATGACTAACCTGAATTTAACTTTGGAACTTTTTTTAACAAATACTGGTGGGTAATAATCGTCCTCTTCTTCCTCCTCTGGAGGTAAGCCGGCAACCTGTTGTACAAACATACCATTGTATGAGTGACCAATTATAGTACATGAAATAATTACTATCGCTTCTTGTCTTTTTCACAACTCATACAGTGTGTGAAAACCGTTCCCGAAAACAGATCTAGGGTTTTGTGGACTTTATGATTTGTTATGAAAAAACCATTGAAAAAAATTATTTAACTCATACAATTTAAACTGCATTCATTAGACTAAATTAAAATCAGCACAGTCCGTACGGCAGATTTGAGCAGTTCCAGAAACCAAGAACTTATATGGCAATAAATGGCAAGTTATTCTGAGCTTAGCAAATTAATATTGTTAAGGGGAGTTGTATACTGCAGTGTTCTTATTTATAACCTGAACTTTTTCATATGTCATTATAATTAATTTTATACTAGTATTAATATTGGCAGATTTTATATTGACTCTACTTCTATATATAGAAAATAAAGAACGAATGAAACAAAACATACTTCTGTATAAAAATGACCATCTTCGAAATAATGTATTCCGTTCTCCTCGCCGAGTTCACGCAGGTGCTGCGGCGGGTAGCAATCAAACACTGAATCCGGTTCGCCAACAGGCTCCGCGACAGATTCGGCGACATGTTCGATGACATGCTCGCTAACATGCTCGGAGGGCAGCTTCCTGTCGCCACCGGCCATTCCATTGTCCGCTTCTAGTGAAACGAATTCGTAGCTCTCATCCACGGACTGCATACTGCGTAAAACCGAAACACTTAATGATCAAACAAAAGTAAAACTATACAAAACGTATCAACGTTAATCAAACGTCGTTTTTCAGAATATTTTCCTATGTAACTTATACTTTGTTGCAAGTTAATTAAAAGTTAGTTGTTGGTTGGTTGCACTCATTTGTCTTGGACGTTAGTGTAGGGATGGCACGCGAAAATATATTTTGGACACGCCGCCTATCAAAAAAAAGTTTTTTTTTTTAATTTATTTTTCGTTGCAATAATGGGTGGACGAGCACACAGCCCACCTGGTGTTAAGTGGTTACTGGAGCCCATAGACATCTACAACATAAATGTCGCTACCTACCTTGAGCTATGAGTTCTGAGGTCTCAGTATAGTTACAACGGCTGCCCCACCCTTCAAACCGAAACACATTACTGCTTCACGGCAGAAATAGGCAGGGCGGTGGTACCTACCCGTGCGGACTCACAAGAGGTCCTACCACCAGTAATTACGCAAATTATAACTTTTCGGGTTAGATTTTTATTCCACCATGCTATTCCTTTACCGTGGAAATGAATCCTGAGCATTTGTTAAGTACTTATTTCATTACAAAAATTGGTACCCGCCTGCGGGATTCTAATACCGGTGCATCGCTACGTACGAACGCACCGAACGTCTTATCCTTTAGGCCACGACGACTTCAAAACGGTTTGCATTTTAGTTCATAATTCACTATAAAATATTATTTTAAAATATATTATTTAATCAGCATAATTTTTGAATCAACACCTATGATTTGTTATTTTCAGAAAACAATAAAATTTAACTGTTATGAAAAAAAAAAAAACACACCTGTCAAGTCTCTTTCTTAGTCTATGTCTAGTCATTGTAGGTCGTATGTCCTGTCAGAAGTTGCGCGACACTTAGTAAAACCTTAAATGTAATTACCTCTCGTAAGAGAGCACGGACTGGTAGCTGTCGTTGAGCGAGACGCCGTTGTCGTGCGACAACATCGCCACTATCTCTTGCGCCTGTTCATCCGACAGCAGAGCTTCTTGTCTAAAACACATAACCAGTTTCTGAAGGACTCTCGTTTGCTTAATCCACGTGAGAGTTCTTTTAGATAATACGGTCATAGAAACATCGGTTTAGAACAGCGGTCGGGGGAACCGGAGTAAATTACCCCAAATTGGGTAAAATGAAATTTTGGGGGGTAAAAAATCCCGAAAAAAAAACATTTAAATTAAAAAAGCTTTTTTATGGGGCTATATATAAAATTTAAACTATGTAGTTTTTTCGTCTAATAATATAATACAAGAAAAATATCATATGAATTATAAAATATGTAACAAGAAATTATCATTATATTTTCTGTGGGGGCGATTTTTCTTCCTCAACTGTATATTACATATATTAATATTATTACCGTTATGTATTACTAGGTATTAAATTGATAAATTGAATAAATGATGTTTAAATTAAATTTTTAGCTATTGTTTTCTTTTCAAAATTATCATGGGGGCTATAATATGAATGATGCCAAAAAGAAGCAATTTGGTTTTTTTTTTCTTCGCCATGGGGTAATATCAACTTACACAAAAATATTTTAATATGGTGGTTTAATATGGTAATAATTAAAAAAGTTCCCCGACCGCTGGTTTAGAACGTATAACACAACAACATCTATAACTTAACCATTCATACCACGAACAACATCATCATCATCATCAGCCTTTATCTGCCCACTGCTGGACATAGGCCTTCCCCAATGCCTTCCACATAATGCGGTCCTCCGCCTTCCGCATCCAACGACTTCCCGCCGTGCGCACTAAGTCGTCAGTCCACCTGGTTGGAGGACGCCCCACGCTCCTTGTACCCATCCGTGGCCTCCATTCGAGGACTTTCCTCCCCCACCTGGCGTCGCTGGCTCGACAGATGTGACCGGCCCATTGCCACTTCAGACTGCTAGCTTTGAGAGCTATGTCGTCGACTTTCAACATCGAACTAGTTTAAATATTCCTTGTGACGATATATGGATATTGACAATACCCATGCCTAGAGCACAGCAAAACCGCCCCATTCTATTATACTATTATAAAGGCAAATACTGTTGTCAAATTCATATTATTTACTACTTACTAAATTCCTACTTTTTTTATTAATACTACAATACATACCGTTTGAGATCCAAAATAAGTATACATGCTATTGTTTAAGATGGTGGTTGATTCATTCATGGTATTAATAATTACAAAAACAAAACTACACACAAAACAGTAGTATGAAAAAGTTAATTAGGTAAATAAATACTTATTTTGGAGCGTAAATAAACTGTATTGATGAGATCATATTTTTAATTTACTATCTAACAATTGCCCATACAACCTCAGACCGTGAGATATAAGAAAACAAACACTACACAGGAGAGAGCTTACCTAAGTTTTTTCTCCAGAATACTGCAAATGTGATCAGGGCAAAAATGAAGCGTTGTGCGGACAGGTCGCATGCAAATGATAAAATACAACATTTAAATAATAAAAGCCAAACAAATTATACGAAGGAATAGATAATTGCATAAGTAGCGAATCGTATAGCAAAAACAGTAAAGAGATATACTACAAAAATAATAATATCCATGCATAATAAAAAGAAATAACAACTAATATACTAAAATATTTTATGTTAAGGTTTGTATTTCAAAATTTACTGAGCCATGTTATTTTTCTTACAATTCACTAGGCTTCGCTGTCTTAATAATATACATGAAGAAACATATTTGCAATAAAGAGGTCGTCTAATTTTGTTGCATTCATCAGCATTTATTTATTACATGACATTAAAAACTACATACTTCTACATAAATATAAACAATATCGAAGAAATAGTGAGTTATCCACACAAGACAAGAAATTAGCACAGAATTACAAAACTGGATGCACTATAATTCATCAGGTTTTGAATAGAAAAAAAATGGTAAGAACTTTTTAGATCCACCGACACGATAACGATACATCGTTCCGATCTATCGTTATCGTGCGTGTAACTACGCGTGTACGATGTGTGTGAGGAAGTAATACGACCAAATCACCTGCTGCTGAGCAGTATTTCGGCTTCGTCGGGCGTCATGCTGTCGGGTTGCTTGGTGTCGGCGTCGTCCCAGCGCGCGTCTTGCACGTCGCGCGACGCCTCGCCGTTCTCTGCCTCGGACACGCTCCATTGGCTGGTGGTCGACTTGTCGAGCACCTCTATAGAGCCTTGGCTCGCCTCACTCACAACCACACCGGAGTCCTGAAATTCCACAATCGGGCAAACGTGTCCTTACAGATGTAGACAGATACGATGGAAACATTTCTATATCACATAAAACCTAACATTCTAGTAAATGAGAACACGATCTTGAAGCTGAATGTAACTAAAACGTGACTGTATTGTTTCTTGATTGTGAGTGCCAATTCTCAAGAAAATATTTCCAATAGACTACGAAGCGAAACGTTACTGTCCGAATGTAAATTTTCTAAAAACAGCACTATTACGAGCACACAATGTACCTGTTGCAACACTGAAAGCGTGTCGGCATCAGAGCGCGCACGCTCGTCATCCCGTTGGTCGGCGGTGAGTGAGGCGGCAGTATCGCGGTAGTCGGCTGGCTTCAACCGCGCCACCACCTCCGGCGAGGGCTCGTTGAACCCGCCCTCGTCAGAGACGCTCGAAGCGCGCGAGCCGCCGCGTCTCGGTGGAGTCTCTTCAGTTTCCGACGACTTACGTCCACCGCCCACTTTAAGACAACATTATGTTTATTATTAGAAGTTTGTGAAGACGATAAAAATTATTTACACTAAAATTATTTGTCGTTGATAAATCGTCTCTAAAAAAATACGCAATTCATTTGCCATTATTTTCAGATTTACATTCTTGTCTCGTGTAGATTCCATTCAGTGTCATAATTGAAGAGGAACATCTCAGAATTTTTTGTCCTTTAATTGATCATCAAGGATATTTCAATCAAATATTGTAATGTGACAAATGATTCAAAAAAATATGACAAATACAATTACTCTGCATCTATTTCTTTTAGTAGTACCGTTTGAAGCCGAGATGAAAACACCAACATAGTATTTAGGTTAATGAGGTTATATCTATATTTAGCGCATACTCTCATTTCCGTAATATCGAAGCAAGAGTACAGGTGCCCACCACAAAACAATAAACATTCAAATTAGATCAAATTATTTATAACGTATAACGTTTGAGAACAATCTTTAATTTTATTGGAAACTACTTACAGATTCTAGGATACTATCAAAATGGCTACGTCGATCTTTAACTGAATGACGCGACTGTGATCAACGCGTGCGTTCCTTTCATAGACTATTTTAGCAAATCGTAAAAATTTCGGAAGTAAAATCGATACATTTATATTAATCTAATATAATCAGCTTTAAACTGGCTAAAATCGATAATGATCTGGAGTGTCTACCTACACGCCTTGGATAGGTACTTAGATACTAAAATCCCGTCCGGGCGTAGCTGGAATAGCCCTTTACCAGCAAATAGGTATGCAAAAAATAAATAAATAAAACTATAATCCCACCCAATTGTCACGAAGCTTTCATACATTTCTGTTCGAAGAGTGAAACAGCAATTACGTTACACAATATGGTTGAGTCTTAGAGCTCATGTCAATTACATTGTGATGTTTATAGGCTACCAGAAGTGGTTAGCAGATGGAGTTAACACCAAATGAACTGTTTACACAGACACATGCACAATAATAAAAAATAGAATATAATATTTAATAAATGAACCCACGTGATGAAAAATATTTATTTATTCTCGTTAACAAATTAACCTCATTTTTTTATTGCTTAGATGGGTGGACGAGCTCACAGCCAACCTGGTGTTAAGTGGTTACCGGAGCCCATGGACAAAACATGAGTTGTAAGTTCTCACTTTGAACAATACAACGGCTGCCCCGCCCTTCAAACCGAAGCGCCGAAACGCATTACTGCTTCACGGCAGAAATAGGCAGGATGGTGGAACCTACCCGTGCGAACTCCCAAACGTTCTACCACCAGTATTTACGCAAAGTATAATTTTGCAGGTTTGATTTTTACAACACGATATTATTCCTTCACAGTGGAAGTCAATCGTGAACATTTGCTGAGTACGTATTTCATCGGAAAAGTTGATACCTGCCGGTGGGATTCGAACACCGACGCATCGCTACATACGAATGCACCGGACGTCTTATCCTTTAGGCCACGACGACTTCGAGAACGGTTGAACAATGAGACATGACGAGTTGGTTAAAACATGTACGTAGATAATGTTATTAGAGTTATAATTTTATGCGTATTATTTTGTACAATAACGTCAACGTTTAACTGCGATACAATTTATACAAACCACGCTGCAGAAAAGGGACATAATATTAAATACTATCAACAGCTTTAAGCCCTTATTTACACAAAATGTGTAGCAGATTCCGATTGTTTAACCAATTAGCGAATTTTATTTGTTAAGCTCTTCTCTAGGCCTATATACATATTTAAACACGATATTAGTCAACCACTTAATTGTTAATCTATTTAGTTTTCAAATAAACCAAAACTACTTTCGTGTTTTGCACAAAAAATACGTACTAAGTTTAGCTGAGATTTTTTTTGCCATTTAAAACAGCTTCTCTCTTATTGTTTTTGTTAGTTCGAATATAATCACGGACAACTAACAGCGAACAACATAACACTAATAGCGTCTATAAGTCAATATCATAAATATATATAAAAATAAACAACAAAAAAATATCATTATTTTAATTTCATAAGGCTATCGATGAATTGTCGATCATCATTTGATTATTGCTCAAATTATTAGTGATTAACAAAATGAAAAGAAAAATCGTTCTATTATAAATTATACATAAGCGTATTTTTTTATTACTTGTCAAGTACCTATCAAATGACGTGTTCAAGGTCGAGTAACGTCAAGGCCGCCAGATCAATTCGTACCGTAAACCGTTTACGTTTAACGCAAGGACGGACACCGCATGCATACACGACTGTTAAGAAACATAAAGGAATCGGTATTGCCGTTGGATCGGTCACGCGATCCCGAACCCGAGACGAGTCATATCCACTTTATTAATTAATACCGAACTTAATATTTGAAACGTTATTTTAAATTGGCTCGAGCATGTGGCGCGCAGACATATGAATACATACATAGCTACTGAACAAATTTCTTTGATTGAAGTCATAATCTTTGAGCGCTTTTGTAATAACAAAATATTCATTGATGTGCGTATGAAATAATTCCATTGAAGTTTTAATAATTGAAATATCATAGTTTTGGTAATCATTATGTATACATAAACACATAAATAAATTTTAGATAGATTTCCTAATCGGGTAATCTTTAGTCATTACGCCAATTTATGAAGAAGTTCCCCCACGCAATAAAAATACATAAAACTTTGTTTTTTTTTTGATTGGGCCGGAGGCCAAAGCCTTGCCACTTAAAAAGATTAAAAAAACTTTGTAGTTTTAGTGTCATAAATTAAACCTAGTTTATTTTGATTAAATAAGCGATTAAGTTTAGATTTATAAAATTCTGTTTAACAGCACATCATTTCATTCAAGTAAGTTCTGACATTATTCACTGATGAAAAGTGCTGGTGTAGATAAAGTTGAATAACGTAAAGGTGCCAATTAGATGAGTTATCGAATATGAGTAAACACCTTTACGACTTTATTATCTGACATCTATACGGTTATGAATACGATTTGTTAATATTTTAGAATAACATGTAACTAACCAACACAGCAGCCGCACAGGCGCATTTTTTGCGTGTGCGTGCAGCTAGTGCACTCTGCACCCACTTCATCACAGCACCATTCTTGATGTTTTCTGCACTTTACACCGCTTACACTCACGCGAACGTTTATTTCTAAACGACGTATTTTGTCCTCTTCACTCAAATACAAAAATTAATATTTCGTCACCCTATCTCCACGATAAAAATTAAAAACAAAACATTCGACAGGCTCAAGAAAAAATAACTACTACAAGAACAGAGCATATATACACATCATGTGTACGGTAAAAATTTACGAGCGGAACGTCGTCGGACACCGGTGCCTGTGCAATTTGAAAACAAACACAACCGCAGATAAACAAGTCGCCAACAAAGGCAACCGAAACAATTTATAACCTTACACAAACACAGTGAACATTACGGCACATTTCACACACGTCATTGCTCATTTAAAAAAAAAAACAACAATTGTATTCATTCTGACAATAATCAAATATGATTCGGAACTTAAAACCTTCGAGTTATTTATCTTTTATACAGTTCACGACAGTATATTGTAAACAGAAATGACAGTTTGTCGTTTATTTCGCGGACCGAATGACAAACACAAGAACATGGAAGACAACTGTTACGCCTTCCTATCTTGATACTGATACTTCGTAAATCTGAACTTATTTTACGATATTACATGAAGTAAAAAATTTTGCGTTCATATTCTATAACTTTAACTGCATGATATCAAATTCAGAATGCTCGGAAAGAATTCGATTCGATTACAACTCACGAACGTACGTACGTAAAATGTAAACACGAAATTGATCTTGTGATGTACGGAGCGACACGTTTCACTTCACGAACACGGTTTTAATAGTATTAACGGGTTTATTTCTGAACTTGTAAATGAAACTAATCGGTATAAGTAAGAATCGTAGGGAAGCGCACGGGACGAAGTCGCTCGGGTTACTGCGTCGCGACGGCGGAGGCGACGCCGCTGGCGCATCTAAATCGGGATCGGCTGGCTAGTCTCGCAACGACTCAAATACCTTGACTTCCTCAATATTACATTGAACCCAATGAGAACGAGACCGCTAAACGTACGTCAATCGACGCCCACTTAAACTTTTCTATGGATAACATTTACTTCCCACAATAAAGATAACTCGATAAGCATAATTTCTTAAAAAGCTCCATTTTAAATCTTCGCTAACATTAAAGTGTCCGTGCTTGGTGTGGCTATACCGTACATCAGTCCTAGCCCAATTAGATACTTTTCTACTTATTAATAGTTTAACTATATCATCGAACGGTAACTACCATGATGAAGGAATGGCATAACAAATAACACAAAACCACACGGATTGGCACCGAAGCTACTATTTTGCCTATGTCTGCTACGAAGCGATCTTGCTATCAGATTTGAAGGCTAAGATAGATAGATGTCCGTTATTATAATATATTAATGAACCCCTTATAAATTATTTCCTATAATTTCACAAAACACCCATTACAAAGGTGCTATAATATTATCTCAAGCCAAATAGATGGCGTCCAACACTTTTTAACGCTAACCGCTAGACTTATACGTCATTGCCGTTTCTTTGTAATGATAACACTAAGATAAAACAAAAGTTTTAGTGTCTAGAAAGAGACGGAGGATGATAA